>NC_068335.1:2496000-3744000 GCF_000147395.1 Oryza glaberrima | reverse complement strand
ATTTGGTTAGAAAAATTTAGAAAATATGGCAAAAGGGTAAACATTGGTACATCTCTAAGACCTATTAAATTGTAATGGCATGTTTTCAATTTCATGAATAGTAATGGTATTTTTTTTCAAACCTGCAAATTTTTCATGGCATGGATCCAATTAATCCTAGAAATAAGCGGAGTGGAGTTGGCAACAAAGAAAATAGAGGCTAGAAATGTTGGCAGGACACTCCATGGCACCAATGAACATTCTCTATGTAGCAATACTGGAACTAGGGGTGAAAACGGGCATGGACAGTCGGATTATGACGTTCATATATCCTAACCCATATTTTCTTTTAAACTATAAGCATGCATTGGCACACGATCGCTAAGTTGACGAAACGAGATAACCAGTCTCCAGTACACGGGAGTTCCTGATGCCTAATAGGCTTATGGTGTGTACAAGTTCTGATTAACCGCTCACTGTTCTTTTGATGCTATTGTAAAAATATGCCCGTGGCGACTTATGTATCCGGCTTTGAGTAGATAGGAAACCTTTTCTTTGAAACACTACTACACAAAAGATTTTCTTGGACAGAGACTCATTTAGATTGTAGATGGACCATAATTGGTCGCGTCTGGGAAAATAGGGCCCATTTTTGCATGCGGTCTATTTAAGTGAACCGTACGAAAAAAACGATTTTTCCTTGTGGTCCTCCTAAATAGACCGCACACGAAAATAGTATTTTTGTGTGCGGACATATTGAATGAACCGCACACAAAAATACCCACCTCTCTTTCCCTCCTACCCACTTCAAATTTCCCCCTCTTTCTCTCCTCTCCTCTCTCCTCTCTCCTCTCCTTCTCTCCTCTCCTCCTTTTCTCTTCTCCTTTATCCTGTCTCTCTCTTTTTCCCCCGCCGACCTCTCCTATCCTCACCCCCCCCATTCTATCCTCTCCTCTCCTCTCCTCCCCGCGGCGGCGGCCGGGCGTAGACGGCGTCGGCGGCGCGCGGCGGCGGCAGCAGCGACGGCGCGTGGGATCCAGCGGCGGTGGCCGTCCCCGCTCGGATCCGACGGCCAGCCGCCCTCTCCCTCGCCAGATCCCGCTCCCCTCCCCTTCCTTCTCCCCTCCCTAGAACCGGCGAAGGGGAGGGGCGTCGGTGGCGGTGCGGCTGGAGGGGAGCGTGGAGGTCGGCGGGAGTGTGGATCCGGTAGCCGGCCACCCTCCCCCTGCGGGATTCGGCTCCCCTCCCCTCCCCTTCCTTCCCTCCCCAGATCTGGTGGAGGGGAGGGGCGTCGGCGGCAGTGCAGCCGGATGGGAGCACGGAGGCCGGCGGAAGGGCGGATCCGGCGGCCGGTGGCTCGGAGGCCGCCGCCGCCGACGTGGGCTGGAGAGGTGCCCTCTCGATGATTATGACGAGGACGAGGACGATGATGATGATGACGAGGCGATGGCCAGGAGCGCCGGCGCCGCCGCCGGATTCGTTTTTTGAAATTTTGTTTTTTTTTGGATTTATGTTTTTCCGTGCGGGTAACATCGGTATGCAAAAATCACGATTTTTACAGACCCTTCGGTCCGTGCTGCCACCCACGCACACGCGAAAATCATATTTGACCGCATGGAAAAATCGCGATCCTAGTAGTGAATGAATTAGGAGATAAGAGAGATGGAGAGAGAATCAGCGGAGAGAGATTTTATATGCCACGACAGTTATAATGGGGGCAAATTTCACGACGAAAAATGGGGAATAGGATCGATCGGCGAAAATGCCTAGCATTGTTTCACTGTAAATATGCAGCAAATTTATAGAACTGCCATCATACAATAATGTATATAAAAAAATTTGATCTCTGTAGGATTGGTCAGTAAGAACTAAGTCAACCATAGGGGCTGAATGTTTGTAGTGCCCAAAAATCAAAATTTTCAGTGGAAATAAAAGCTACCATCGAATCGATGTAGATCGGTTTGACCGGAATTGCTCCGTCGGTATGTCCGGACCTATGTCGCCAATCTGACCGGTGTAGATCGCCCAGTTCGACTGTCCTGAAGACGCTTCGCCCAGTCACCATCACCGATCTGACCGCCGCACTGTCACTGGTCTGACTGCCGGTGTCTCGCCGGTTAGACTGCCGACCCCGAGCAAACACAAATCGAAAAACTCTTGATGTAGATGATAACTTTATTACTTCTCTATGTGTTTACAAAGTACAACAATAGCACTCCTCACAAAAATCTCGACTAAACGCGAAATCCGAACTATTCTCACGACTCAATGCTCTCGAAAGCGATACCAGGAGGCCTCACCCTCCCTCTCTATTTATACATGAGGTAGGCAGCCTAAACCCACGAACCAAACTTATACAAGAAGTCCTAAGCTACCTAGGAAACCTTCCCGTACAAGAAACCAACTTTACAAACTCCAATTGCATCAAATTTGGACTCCTTCCAAATTCAACTCCGCATCCTATACACACACAATATCTCCATCGTATATCATATAGAATCTTCACCAACCACGTGCATTAATCTTTATCCTAAGTATCCCGCATGATATCTGACCATCCGGACGTCACCTTATCTCCAAGTTGACTCCCGATCCATCACTGGCAATACTCTCCCGAGGAATAAGTCACCTACACATGAATCAAACAAAGAAACCATATTTCGAGACCAAGCTATCTCCAACTTGACTCATTGTTAGCAAACAACAGTATTACATATTCATGGTATCCATCTAGAAGCCATAAACATGAAATGTCCACAGATGTCCAACAAAACAACCCAAAACCGAAACCGACACAGAGTCGGCCTTTCTGACCGCGCGAGTACCTCCGGTCTGACCGGCAACCACTGCCCGGTCTGACCGGCTCACACCTGTCAGCAGCACCTGTTCATCACCTACAAATCAATCATCTCCAAAACCACTTCGCCAATAATCTCCAAATATCAAAACCAATAATCTAAGATATCAATTGTTCATCACAGAATAAGAACAAAACCTACTTTGATTTTACAATCTCCCCCTTGATGAACACATTGGTAAACACATAAAAAATGTTTTGTTGTTTGGAAAAATAAAAACAAAAGTTGTAAAAATCAAAAAGCACAATTTGTGCATTCCGTGCTCAAAATCCAAAAGAAAACTTCTCCCACTTTTGAAAAGAAAGAAATTCCCCCTTGACCCGAAAAACAAAAACATGCACCTGTATCTTTTCTCTTCTCCCCCTTTTAACAATGATTTTATCAACCATAGGAATTATGTGCATTAATATTCAAGAGCTTAGCATATATATAGCACATCAAGTCATGTGTTGCAATAATAAGAAGATGAACCCATTTATAATATAGCAAGCATGCATTAAAATATAATCATGAACCAAAGATTTTACAATTAAATTCAAATGAACAATCAAAATTGATGATTTCAAATGATTTATAATGCAACATCTTTACAAGCATATAGATTCAAAAATAAACACTATACATATATACCTATTGCATTTATCACTCTTTCTCAAATTAGCTTTAGCACAAAAAAAAACCAAGAGAATTTTTAACTTTTATTTGAGCCTTTTTGCTCATATTTTTCTCTCAATTATTTCGGGTACGTCCTTATCGTCAAGACTGTTTCCAAAGATTCGGTACCCATTATTTTTGCTCACATCGAATACGTCCTTATCATCAAGATTGTTTCCAAGGATTCGGTATTAATTTTTTTCTCTCATAGAAATTTTTATTCTCTTGCATAATAAGCAATTACAAAGCTATTTGAGGAATAACAATTTAATAAAGCATATATATATATATATATATATATATATATATATATAAAAGCATTTCTAAATCAAACCATATGCTAGCATCAACATTACATTTTTTTTAATTCAAGTATAGAATTTAAGTGTCATGCATCATCTCACTTAAAAGCAATATCTAAGACTCATAAAAATACTATAATACATACAAGTTATGCTAGAGATAAATAAACCTCCGTAGTACTGTTAGCATGCACAAGAATATACCATATGTATAAAACAAAGCTCTATTTTCTTAATTTTTCTTATTATCAAATTTTGCTGGATAATACCATGAGATACAAAACTCCCCCTCAAATCATGCCAAAAGGATGAATTATTCCCAATTCTCCATGAAGAAAAGCAAAGCAAGAAGAATCCAATGGTTTAGTAAAAATATCAGCAAGTTGCAACTTTGTATCCAAAAATGTCAATTCAACATCTCCTTTCTCAACATGATCCCTCAAAAAGTGAAAGCGAATATAAATGTGCTTTGTGGGTGAGTATTGTACAAGATTCTTAGCAATATTAATAGCACTAGTATTATCAAAAAAAAGAGATACTTTCTCAAAAGTAAGACCATAATATTTTAAAGTTGATATTAGCCAAAGAATCTGAGAACAACGACTAGCAGCAGCAACATATTTTGATTCAGCAGTTGATTGAGCTACACTAGATTGTTTCCTAGAAGATTATGCAATCAATGATATATCAAGAAAATGACATGTTCCACTAGTACTTTTCCTATCAATTCTACAACCAGCAAAATCAGCATCCTCCGAGTACAGTGAGCCGGCAGCCGAGGGCTCGGTGGCCTTGGCGTGGAGTTGCAAGGGTGGGGGAAATGGATGTCTTCCTGGCAGCCACCACTACCCCACCGCCGCTCTGGACCTCGCCCGCACCTGGTCTCCTCCTCCTCCCTCTTCGTCCGCCGTCCCTCCTCCTCGCTAATTCATTGTTGCCTTCGAGCTCTCTCTCCCCATCTGCGCCGGATCCGGCTACCTGTAGGACGGGGGCTGCCGGGTCCGTCCTTGAAGTCGAGGCTAGCCACCGGATCCATCCTCTCACCTCACCGTATTGGATCACCTCACATGTGCACAGGGGTAGAGCGGTTTGGCCGGAAGGAGATGATGGTGGCAGCGGTGGCTTGAAGGAGATGAGCAGCAAGGGAATCGGCGACGGTGCCGCCAAATCCACTGGGATGTTGAGTCCTATATGTTGAACATGTAATAGTCAACCATGGTGGAAGATCTTGATAATTGTTTTTGATATGTGATGTGATTAGCTTGTTCTTGTTTTCTTGGTTTGCGTGTGCTTCTTTGTTGCTGATGTGTGAATACTCTCGTGTTCTTGTTGATTTGCAATGTGGATTGGAAAATTATGGATGGGGCTGGGAATCGGGGAGCACCTGAAGCATCGAGTCTAGAAACAATGCTTCAAGCCAGGTTTCAGTTCGTTCGGGCATCAATACAATCATTTTTTTTTCATTTTCTGTTTGTAGAATCGACACCAATAATCTCTACAGGTGCTTGTTTTGAAACTGGCACCTATGCGGATCGGCAAAGGTGACTCTAAATTGGTACCGGTTGAAAAACCGGCACTTATAAAGGGTTCCAAACCAGTACCTATGGGATGGTCTGCAGTAGTGTAGAGATGTACATGGTCATTTATGGACACTAGAGTTTTAATTCTGGTTAATAAACGTATGAATTAACAAAAACATCACTAAACTCATGAACTTACTACTACATCAGTACAGAGATGGTGCTTCTCCGCCACCAATGATAGACGAGCTGGATAAGAGAATTGCCACAAGAGGGTGTTAATATACCCACTACATGCAACAACTCCTACAAAGCGGCCTTCAAGTTAAACCACATGATCAACACCTTACAGCCATCGGATCAAGTTCCATCTTAATTTGTTTGTTTCATAGGCATGCAAGCCATACAAAAACATATGACACAGTCCAGAGCCCACCCAGATACGTACACTGATGAACTGTTAGCACTGGATCAGCATGCTGTGAATTAGAGGATGGTTTGTTGTGCTGCAAATCTAGGGAACTTGTCAAAGGTGGTCGCTCGCCATCCCTGGACTTCAAGATCGTCCTTTCAGTTTACTGATAATTTGTTTTGAAGGGAAAACACACTAGATTTACTGCTGGTTGAAATCAACAAATGCTCACCTCTGATGGATGTCAAGTATTCTACAGCTGCACTTACTTTGCATCATAATTTATATGCGTGCCTTGTTTCAGTGTTTGCGACCTGTGTGTTTGGGTGGACTAATATGCAAAGATAGTTTCTGTTTCGAACATTGATTTTACAGCTGAATAGCATATTTTAGACAATGAAAAGAACGAACTTTGGTGAATGGTCATGTGGTGGCTTACAAATCGAATTTGAGAAATCTAATATATGTGTCTCTCACCATGCAGAGGTCAGAAATTTTCTTATATTGGATAGAAGAATTGCTTTGAAAATGCACCATGGCACAATTTTGAAGACGCTCGATTCGATCTGGTGGAGAACCGGCAATCCCTCTTGATTCTTCAAATTTCACTGAAAAATTGCAACATTATCAGCTATACCAATAAATTGGTACGATTGGTATCTATCTATCTATCTATCTATTATCTATTATATACTAAAAGTCCATTAAATTCCCTATAAACGCTCTCAAGCTGCCACGTGGCTCTCTCAAAACGCTCTCATATTGCCACATGTCACTCTAATATAACAGAGAAATCTAACCATCGATTTTCATTTAAATCGGTGGACCCATTATTTTACATCATTAGATCTATCTTAAAACCAAAACCTCCCACCGGCCCCACCACCTCAATGCAGTACGCACGTACTGCTAAGGCCCTCTGTTTCGTTCTCTTTTTTTTCCCTTTGTTCCTTTCTTTTCTTTTCCCAATCATAATTAAAATTGAACTTATCTTTATAGAAAAGAATACCCCACAAATAGACATCAAACACGTTAAAATCCATTAAATATCATATAAATGTTTCTAACCGTTGTGTGGTACTCTTAAATTAGAGAAATATCCAACCATTGGTTTCCACTAAAATCGATGGACACATTATTTTACATCGTTATTAGATATGTATTACCTAAAAGTCCATGAAACTTTCTGCGAACACTCCTAAGTCGCCACGTGACATCCTAAAAACACTCTTAAACCGCCACATGCCACTCCAACAAATAACCGTTGATTTTCATTATATTTGATGAACCCATTATTTGCAACCATTAGATTTATCTTATAGAAAAAGTTAACCACCCAAACCTAACCCCAGCCAGCGTACGTACTTATATCTCATATACAACTACCTATTATATATGAAAATTAATAATATACCTCATATATTATTATTATAATTATTATTATTACACCACTCTCTTCCTAGATTAACTCTTCCTTCTCATATTTTTATGCTTTATTAGTTAGAAAGAAAAATCTTCTATTATATACTAAAAGTTCATTAAACTTCATACAAACGCTCCTAAACCGCTACGTGGCGTTCTAATAAACCGGTGGACCCACTATTTGTTTAATAAATCGCTAGACCCACTATTTTCAACTATTATATTTATCTTTATAAAAAAATATCCCACAACCCACCCCTTCTCCTAGCGGCCCACCCTCTCCTCTCCTCAGTTCGTATGTTATGTACGTATGTACATACTTAGTGCAATGCCATGCTTTCTCCCCTCCTCCAATCCTTTTCTTCCTATTTCTAGACGAAAATTTTAACGTGAAAAAATATTATAATAAAACATCTAACCTTCGCTTTCCATTTAAATCGATCGGTGAACCAATTATTTTAACCATTATACCTCAAAAAAATATTTTAACGATTATTTAAGCAGATGAACCCATTAATCTATATATAAAAGAAACACTTCCTTAAATTTTACCATAGACCATTGTGCTTTGCATGAAAACCAAATATGAACAAACATTAAAACTATTAGATTTAGGTATATAGATGGTTTAAACCGGTGAACCTATCAAATCTATATATAAGAAAAACATTTTCCTAACTTTGAATATATGCCATTTTTCTTTGCATGACAACCGAATAAAAACAAAATATTAAAACAGGAAATATATATTATGGAGTAAATTTCAAAAACCCACGTAGATATATCTATCTATTATATAAAAGTCCATTAAACATCCTAAAAAGCTCCTAATCTGCCACATGAGATTCTTAGAAACGGTCCAAAGATGACACCTGATGCTCTAACTAATCCCTAGAAAATCTATGGAAAAAGGAGAACATCTAACCATTGGTTTTATTTAATCTGGTGAACCTAATATTTTTTACCATCAGATACCATTAGATTTATCTTTAATAAAAAACTTAAGATCAATCTAGCAGTACGAGTCCGCCCAACGCACGTACATGCTTCCATCCATACGCATGATAAGAGTCTGTGTGATTTTTTCCTTACTCGCCTCCCTTTTGTTCGAAGGTAATTAAGTTAAGGCTTAAGGGTATATAATATCTTCTATATTAGTAAGTTAATTTCATCGTACTTTCAAAGACTACATACACTTGCAAATATAGGCATAGATAATATATCTCATACATATTGATCTTGGTATGTTTTATAAGAAAATAAAGAATTATATTCTATCTTTTCTCCTATAGAAACTTCATCTAATTTCGTTTGGAAATTGTTGGATTCGAGCTCGATTCGGATTCGTTTTCTCTCCTCTAACCCTAAACCTTCCATCACCGTCGCCGGCCGCCGTGGGCCTCCATCGCCGCCCTCTAGCCCCTATATATGGACCCCCTAGACCTCCTCCGTCCGTCGCCACCCTCGCCTCAGCTTGCCGCCGCTTGTAGCACCGCCTCCGCATTAGCCCGTGCGCCGCCGCGAATCCAGCCGTGCGCCGCCGCCGCTCCGGTCGTCGTCGTCGCTCGGGAAGGCCGCCGTCGGGATCGCCAAGTCGTCGCCGTCCTCGTCCCGTCCTCCATTTCCGCCGAAGGCCGCCGGAGCATCGCCGTCGTCGTCGACCCGAACGTCTCCGCCGCTTCGACCTCGCCGCCGTCGCCGTCCATTGCCGTCCGCCGTCGTCCGTGTCCTCGGTGAGTTCGCCGCGTCGCCCTCTACCCGTTGGTGCCCTCCGTTTGCGCCGCCGCGCCGTCGTTCGCCGGTGAGCCCGGGGTGCCGAGCCGCCGCCGGTGATGACGTCATCGTCGACGTCAGCGCCATGTCCGCCGTAGACCCGTGGTGGATTAGATCGATCTCGGCCGTTCGTTTGGATTAGATTAGATCCTAGCCATTCGATCCATAGACCGTCTCCGTGCACCCGGTCCACCGTGAACCCGAGCCCGCTGACGCAATAAATCCTCTTTCCTTTTCAAAAATAATTCTTTATTGCATCATAACCTAATTAAAATCTATATAAATGATTTAATCCGGTTTAATCTTTAAAAATTCATAACTAATTCATCTTAGCTCGGATTTAGTTGGTTCAAGTCTCTAAATTTTTCTAAAATTGAGATCTACATGTTAAAAATATCCACATGTGCTGTTTATGATTGTTTATGTACTGTTTTGGTGATTTTACCCTTTTATGCTTAGATTCCGATGTTCCCGGAGAGTCTGAGTTTGCAGGAAAAGACTTTGAAGAGTTCCAAGGCCAGCAAGGCAAGTCACACAGATCCTAAACAACCCTTTGAGCATGTTGATCCCGTTTAAAGCTATTGTTTATATTCAACTATTGCATTTATTTTTGAATGTCATTGGGTGGGAATAACCTATTGCTTTTGTTATAGCCCTTTGATATTGATTACCTATTCTTTGTCACCTGGTTAATAATTTGATTAGCTAGAACATTATATGGTTTTAGCTAAAGTAATTAGGATTCTTAGCCATGCTTAGAGACTCTAGCTCATATGAATGGGATAATTAATAATTCACTATTACTTAATGATGGCTTAATGATAGCTCATGATGGTTAATCATGATAGGTTGATTAATTAAGATGCCAACTAAAATATGATAATGGTGGGTTGTGAGCACATGGTTTTGATGGTCGTGCTCATGACAATTAAGGACCGGTTCACGATTTTCGGTTGTGAAACATTAATCGTGCCAACCACAAGCCAGTGTGGGCAACGGCTTTACTTTTTGTATAGTATGGTTCATTGTAGAGCACCAGACTGTGAAGTGGCGGAGATAAGCCCACGGGGGTCGCTGGGGAGTCCATGCCTTGTTTTATAAGGGGGGTGATTATGATCCAAGAATGATGCACTGCTTTGAATTGTGTTATGCGAAGGGTATTGTCATAATCTCTATTCGGGTACTTGTTAAGTATCGCAACGCATGGTTGACATGATGTTGAGGTTGTGTCTTGTGGGTACAGTGGTACATCTCTGGCCAGAGTAAAACTATTCGAATAGCCGTGCCCACGGTTATGGGCGGGTCGAACAATGTCTTTCGTGATTAGTTTCATACCTCTCACCATAATAAATGATGATGATAATAATTTATTTAGCTCCTGGTTTGGAAAGGTATATTCCTGGTTTGGAGATAGAACTATGCAGCCGGGATTGGTTGTTCAGAATGGTTGGGCCTATGCAACGGGTATGTTGTATAGCGTTGGATTAATATTGTTTAATTAAATACGTTATAATTTTATTAAATTCTGAAGTATTTATTAAATGCCATTTATGCAAATGAGATTATACTATGCCATCCTTTGTTATCCCCTGCACTTGCATATTTGCTGCGTGGCTTGTTAAGTATGTCATATACTCACCTTGCAATCATTCAACAGAAGAGGAGTTTTACAGTGATGCTGAAGGTGTGAAGGATTAGGCGTAGCCCTGGTCAAGTTGCTTGTGGGATGGAGACGTCTGCGCGCTTTATTTTTCCGCTGCTTAGATTTTTATTGTTTGAGAGGAACTATCTACCTCTATAATGAATTTTTATTCGCTTATTAATTAGAGTAATAATTGTACTCTATTATCAATTTGTTATTGTGTGCCTCGGCTGATTCTTGGACGAGGGTTTACACATATGTAAGCATTTGGAATTTTGGATAGAAATTGCGGGCGTGACAGCCTACAATATATATACACATGTAGTTAGATGCATTTGATAAATAAAAAAGGTTATGAAAGGTCTAGCTAGCCATTGGAGTTTTTATTATAGTATTTTTTTATTTTTTAAAGAGAGTTAGTATTTTGGGATATGCAGAAATGCAGTGGAGTGTGTGATTTATAATTTGATGTATGTAAGTATTCATGTGATGAAAATTTTACTTGTAGTTGGAAAGATATATATGGTAAGAAGATATTGTGGTGGGTTAACTGGCTGTATTATGATAAGATGTAAGATAATTATAATGTAGGAATAGAACTAAATAGCTGTGAAAAAGACTAATAATCTACAGCTGATGTAGGCATTTTTTTAGTATAGCAGCTAAAGGATTTATATGAGAGAGTATGAATTATTTATTTTACTTTCCTGTAACGGTATTGTTTTAATGTATGGAAAATGGTAAATTTCTATATGTCAAATATTAGGAACTGAATCCAATATTAGCAAGTCATGATACAAATATAAAATATAAAGAATTGAAAGGGGTAAAGTACGAATATACATGTTTCTCTTTCAATAATGGGCAGGCTAAAAAGTACATAGATAAGTTGGACAGTATTTATATGTGAGCTGAAATAAGGCCCAGTGAGAAAACATGTATCAGAAGAGGCGTATACCTAGGATGCGAAATTTACATAGTGAAATGATACAATGAAATAACTTATTCTTATAGTGAAATGGTTATAGAAAGGATTTTTTAGGTCAGCTAATATGGAAGAGGGCTGGTGGGTTAGATCACCTAAGCACAGTCACTGGTCAGGGCTGTCAACAGTAGTGAGGGTTCATGGTAGATCCATGATATTTAGATCGATTTGAGGAAGGGCCTGATGCTGGGTGATCTAAAAACGTATATTCGGTGTACAGAAAATGGAAAATGAAAAAGAACCCGTAAAAAGGTTCCTATGCTGAATGCATATTCGGTGTTACCTATGCTGAATGCATTTATCACATCTAAAAAGGTTCTCCGGATCTCTGCTCCTCCTAGGAGAAGTTGATGGGATGAGAAAGAACCCGTAAACACAAGAACTCTTCCAATCTAATAAACCCGAAAGAAGAGTCTTCTTGGGACAGGACCTTTCTTGTGTGTTACCTACTTCTAAAAAGATCAGAGAAGTTCAGAGAACAAACCTGTCGCTGCTTGTCGGTGATGATTTTTCTCAGATCACTCAACCTCACCGTGGATTGGGATGGGATGTGGCTTTGGTGTTCTTGGGGTGGGGTTGAGGCGTCTCTCTGAGGAAGAAGAGGCCTCATACCCTGGCATTTATATAGCGTCACTATGGCCGTGCAAGCAACGCAACGGAAGGCAAGCATCTCTCTTCCTCGCTGTTCATTGCCAATCTTTCTCTACAAAACATACAAAAAATAAATAAATTAAATTAAAAGGTGTTTTTTTAATTGTGAATTAGGAGTACAAATAAGCTGTAGCTTTCGCCCATGTCGTCAGGCCATGGCGGGTAGCACGCGGGGGTAACAAGTTGCAGCCAGTGATTTTGAGTGTCAAACTATAGTAAAGTAATATGAACTGAAATTATAACTATAGTTCGGAACACACATACAAAGGAAAAAAACATGATATTAATAATGCTACCTGCCTCATTTTATGAATCACTGCATGCAAAAGATTTTCATATCATAGTGAAAAGTTCGGTAATGGTAAGACTCGCTGAATACATAATCGATTTTAGGTTTATAAATAAAGCATCAAGATTACTAATATAGTCTCTGATGGTTCGCCATTGGAAAATAGCAACACCTACCATTATGATTTATTTTAGGTTCCTATTCAACCTAATGTCTCACCTAAAATTTGATCAAATTCAATTTTATTTATGAACATCAACATAACTGATATGGCCCTAGAAAATATGAGCAGAATTATTACAAATTATGGTAGTAAAAATTATGGCTTGGTTCAGACGAACATTTTTTTTCATGACATAGCCAATTGTGAATCATCTCAAATTTCACTAAACCGGCACACATAAAACTATCTGACACAGCACAATAAAAAATTTGGTGATAGCGACAGTAATTCATGCAGATCGTATTGGATTAATACCAATGATTTTAATACCATAAAGTCATAAAGTCCCCTATTTCTCTTGTAGGTGAAAGTTGCAAAAATTAGAATTACTTTCTACTATAATACAGTGTCTCACTGAATACATGATCAATCTGAGCTTTATAAATGGAACATCAATATTACTGATATGATTTCTCATGATCTATTTTCAGGTTTCTTTTCAACTCAGTGTATTGTTTAACACATATGATCAACTTTACACTCGTATGTGGACATTAACATAATTGATATGATTCCTGATAATATGATATTAAAAAAATAATGTTACCAAAAGGATTTAACAAAAAGGAGAGAATAAAAAGGATGATTTGGTAGAGGGACATTTTTTTTCCATTGTATCAGCAACTGTGGGTCTCTTCTGTAAAATGAATTAAGAGCATACATATAGCGCATTAACAGCGACATTGGTTAACCTGAGTACTTGTTTTTTGCAGATGTTATCAGATTGACCAAACAACCAACCAAACAAGCACTACAACAAAACACCCCCAAAGAAGACATCTTATATGTAGAATAGAGACGTTTTGTTTCATCTCTAGTAGATAGTTGAGGCATTTTTATAAAGCATTGTAGGAACGCCTCCCCAAGGATCGTCTCAAAAATATAGAGACATTTTACAGAACACCTCTACAAAATCTGAGACGTTTCGTGGAGACGCTTGAAGCACGTCTTCATAAACACATAGAGTCGTTTTAGTGTGTCTCTATAAATAAATAATGATTTTTAGAAAAATCATTTGCGCCATACCTGAATTAACGTGGAGACGCTCTTAGAGGCACTTTATAACATCTCGATATTACGTTTGCATGTATTTGGGCAGTATTTGGATGCCCCGTCTAATACGTATTTTTATTTTTGTTAATACGTTGTACTAAAGACATATATGTCTTCGTATAAATACTTGTACATATTTTGTTTTGCTAACTGTATATGCAACAATTTTACGAGAACATCCATTTTTTGGAGTTCTCAAGTATACTATAACAAGAGAATCAGTGATAGTAAAGTAGCAACGCTCTGTATACAATAAAAATAATGTAGTTAAAATTAAACCATCCAGCACGGTGAAAAAAAAAAGATCCACAGAACAGCTGAGTTCACAACTGAAAGGAAAACTAAAGTTCAATGAAAATTCCTGAACATAAGACTTAAGGCATGTCTTCTAAATTGATGGAAATCAATCTAAATAAGTTCTTCAGCTAGAAAGTGCATCACATCTTTCATCTTCCTTCTATTGTTTTAAGGGGCATCCTTTCTTCAATTATTTTCATAGTCCTCCCTTGCCCTGCAAACAAATCCATATTAACAAAATAATGGATACAAGCACTTGAGGGAGGTCAAGTACAACAGGATCACTAAATTTAATTGGAGACCTACCTAGCAGGTTGAGGCTGAAGCTTTTGTCTTGGCTTTCTTACCTGGAAATTGACAGATGTTATATGGGTAACAAGAAATGAAAATATCACACCATGAAAAATGTAAAGATACTTGGTGTTGATGGAATTGAGCTTACAAAGGAACGAGGCCAAGCAATAACAAGACCAATTGCATCTCTTAATGTATGGCAATTTTCAGATGGTCTAGGCAGTCTCTCATTACCACCAATATTTGTAACATAATGAACAGCCACCCCATAAAATTCATGACCAAGCATGTTTCCTCCAATCACATGGGTGCTATCTGTAGTCACTAAATTGCCTTTGGCCACAACTGTACTTTTGATTCTAGGATTCAATGAAAACATGTAAACCTCCCTTTGATCCTATCATTTGAGAAACATGATAATGTTATACATGAAACAAGAGAGATGTTATTTCTCACAAACAATAGGTAAACACATACTGATTTAGATGAACTCTGCTTTAAGACTTCCTTTGGTTGAGCCTCCTGTGTCACAATTTGACCCGTCAAGTCATGTGAATATGTACAGACAGGATCTGTATTGCTACATGAAGCATATACACAGCCAATAAATTTGATTTCTTTTAATCAATAGTTTGAACTTAACCTGTTTAGCTTTACCGTCATGTGATAAAATTGGTTCCATGCTACTTTCACTAGTCCTGGGCCTTTTGGAAGAGCTTCCAATGCTTGCTTGCTGCATTTAAAAGTCGGTTCTATTATATAAAGTTCAAAAATTCAAGCACTGTCCAGTTACAGAGCAAGAAATTAACAACTCACCTTTGCAAGCATTTGCTGATTTGGTAAAACAGAATTGAGGTGTGTCTCTTTAGTTCTTGCTGAACCGACAGAACGCAACTGCTGCAAGATGTTATAAATTAGCCTTAACACATTGGCGAAATTCGATTTGATATATTTATCAAGTATAAAACACAACACCTGCACATTATTTGGTAATGCATGGCCACTGGAATGTGAATCCTCAAGGTCATTAACTAATCTGTTTATAATAGCATTACCAGCTTGTTCATGAATAAAACCCTGCAAGAGAAAAAAAAAGCAATAGTATCGCAGAAATAGTGCATCAAAATGTTCCGAAAATTGATTTTTGTGTTCTTAGTTTGAATATACCTTATTATGTTCCTTATCACGCGGCACTGTTGATTCCATGTTCTTCTGTCCTGTTTTGGACCTTTTGGCAGAGATTTCCATTCTTGGTTGCTGCATATGAAAGTCAGCTCCATTATATAAACTTCAAAAATTCATGCACCGTCCAGTTACAGAGCAAGAATGTAAAACTCACCTTTGCAGTCGTCTTTTGATTTGGTAAAACAGAATTGAGGTGTGTCTCTTTAGTTCTTGCTGAACCGACAGAACGTAACTGCTGCAAGATGTTATAAATTAGCCTTAACACATTGGCGCAATTTGATTCGATATATTTATCAAGTATAAAACACAACACCTGCACATTATTTGGTAATGCATGGCCACTGGAATGTGAATCCTCAAGGTCATTAACTAATCTGTTCATAATAGCATTACCAGCTTGTTCATGAATAAAACCCTGCAAGAGAAAAAAAAAAAGCAATAGTATCGCAGAAATAGTGCATCAAAATGTTCCGAAAACTGATTTTTGTGTTCTTAGTTTGAATATACCTTATTATGTTCCTTATCACGCGGCACTGTTGATTCCATGTTCTTCTGTCCTGTTTTGGACCTTTTGGCAGAGATTTCCATACTTGATTGCTGCAATTAAAGTCCTGTACGGTCATATACATGTACTTAAAATCAAGCAAGGCTTATTAGCATAGTGTGATATTCATAGTCCACCTTGGTAGTGTGTTCAGATGGTGTAGACCAATTGGCGAGATGATCCTTGGCACTAGTAGAACTAATATAACATGATTGCTGCAGCTCATGGTAAATGACAATATTTAGAAAGATTTGATTAGAATTTATCAAGTAAACATTGCATCACCTGCACATAATTTGATGTAGCATGGGCATTGGCATATGAATTATCTAGGAAATTATCAAATCCATTTGTACCGACATTGTCAACTTGCTGAAAAATATCAACCTATAACAAAATCAGAAATCATGTAGTTGTGCATAAATGTTCACTAAGTCAATTTCTGCATACTTAGTTAGCGTTTACCTTATTAGTTCCATCCTCATGCACCATAGTTGATTCCGTGTATCCGTTGTGACTACGTTTTGATCTTTTGGGAGAACTTGCAATGTTTGCTTGCTACAGTTGACAGTAAATTAAATTTTATATATATTCCAAAAATTGCACGTGGTTCAGTAGCATGGTGAGATTTGCATAAGTTACCTTGCTAATCAAGTGTTCATGCGATACATATGGCTTGGCATGGCCTGCAGCTTTAGTATAACCGATAGAATGCAATTGCTACAGCATTTGAAAAATAACAACATAAATACTTTGATAACACATCCAATAAAATTTATCAAGTTAAATCTACACCACCTGCACAATATCTGGTCTAGAATGGACATTTTCATATGATTCCTCAAGGTCATCAACAAATTCATATGATGTTTTGTTACCACCTTGTTCAAAAATATTGTCCTGCAAAAAACATAATTCACACTGTTGGCACATATTGTAGTCGCTAATTAATCTTTTCAAAAGGAAAGAAAGATGGTGCATGAATGCTTACATCATTATTTTCTCCTATTGTCACCATGTTTCGCCAATCCTCTCCAGGGTATTTTTCTTTTATAAAGGCACGCATGAGACTCATCTCACCACTCATGCTTTCTATTTGTTTCCCCATTGTATTTATTGCTGACATAAGCATTTGATGTTCCTCAGATTGCCCAGTAAGATCTACTCCCTGTGAAACCTTTACTTGGCTCCAATTATTACTGTTATCATAGTACCCTTGAAGTTTTGTCTTTTTTCCAACTATACTTCGAAAAACCTCATCATAATCTTTGGGTGAAAGCTTTCCACATTTATTAGCTTTCCTTTTAGCTAATTCACTATAAGCCATTTCCTATGTAAATAAAAACATATGTAGTTCATCATAAATGAATCAAATTGCATTTCTGAATTCTGAGTGCAGCTACCAAGAAAATAAATGTACCACTGTTGCCTTCATATGAGGATCCTTTTTCTTATGTGCTTCATCCCATACATCGATAGGGTGAACCTTTCCTTTGTTTTTTGCTTCCTATGCAACATAGTAAATCAGAAAATATATCATATTTGCAGTTATATAGGATCTGTAACAAGAACAACATTTGAGTTTAAAACAAGCACCATCTCTTTTGAAAGCCGAGCATGACTTTTTCTTCCAGTTGTATGTGGATTCCTCAATTGTTTTACACATTCAGAGTTCTTCTCACATAGATTCTGTAATCATTAAAGCTCTAGTTAGTACAGATGATGGGAAACAAATTTGGACCATGAGTTTAGCTTCAAAAATAGATATGTCACCTTGTGTTTCTCTTGACACCATATTGCAATGAGAGAAGACCATTGATATTGATTAACACCTTTCGGAACATCTTTTGATATTTCATCTAGTGTCCTCTCATCACGATTAAAATATGTTGCCTTCAAACGATGTTTATAAGATCTCCATGCTTTGGAAGCTTTCTTTAGGATCCAATCTCTTGTAAGATGCTTCGTCTCAGAAGGGTAGACAAATTTCGTCTGACAGTTACAAATAAACGTTAGTTTTAAGCATAAGCATGGTGATATATGCTACTATTAAATAACAATTCACCTCCACATTTGTGATAATGTTCTTCTTTCGCTGCAAAAATAAATCATTGTCCCATTTCGGAATGTCCAACGGTGCAAATGTTGGACTCTTTGCAAGCATACCAATATATGAGCCTAGAATGGAACCTGATCTATCATTCGGTTCACCGTATCCATCTGTCTCCACAATTACTTTTCCTTCTTTTAGGTCCTCCACGTTTTTTACCTTAAATTCTCCTAGAATCTGCCGTACTTCTCCATTTGGCCCTATAATTAGGATCATTTCAACTATTAGCATGAGCGAAAATCATATGCACAGACACATTTAGAACAATGCAAAATTATGGGAAACTTACAAATTATATTAATTGGGGTTCTATCTGCATGAGTCAACTCTACTAACAAGTCTTCGCTCTCTGTATGGTCTTCTGGATCATCGTCATCTTCCTCAAGTTGTAAATAACTTACATCATGATCTTGAAGATTAAAATTTAAGTTATCGTTGTTGGGATGCACGCCGTCTACTTCATCTTGATTGTTAACGTTCAAGGGCAAATGTTCTTCCTCGACTTGCACATCTCCTGCACCCTGTGCATCCAGGTTCAACCCCCGTAGCCTTCTTGGTACTCTCACCATTGTTGCAAACTAAAGCAACACAAAAAACTTAAGTCAATCATCCATTTGAGGAAAGTTAATTAAGTGGATAGGAAATTAGGAATGCATCAGTTGCACAGTTGATGCAAACTTTTTTGAAATGAAGTTGATGCAGACTTTTATAAGCAGTACTGCTTTAAGTATAGGATCTGCTATGTACCGCACTATCTATTCACATCCACACTGTATAAACACAATAAGACATGAGAGGCTGAAAGCCCTCCTGCTATTATAGCATAGATTAAATTTAGGGGAAAATCTATGATAAAAATCAGCGGTGAGTACCGTGCCTGCGGCCGCTACATCGCTGACACAATATATCACAACCATCCTATTGATTTTGCCCCAACCAGAATAATTGAAATAGTAAATCTTGCAGCAATCAGATATCAAGAACCAGAGTTTTACTTACTCAATTCCTCGTCTCCAGCCTCCAGCTCGCTGTCGCGTAGGCACTTCCCTTGGCTCCGGCAGCCGCCGCGCCGCAGCCGCTAGCACAGCTGCGCGAGTCCACCACCCGCTGCCGCGCGCCTGGCCGCCAAAGGGAGACAACCTTCACACGGAAGATCGGCTGTCGGCCTGGCCGTCGCCAGATCGAATTCAGTTAGGTTATGAGATCGAAGGAATGGGTATTGGGGAGGGTATATATATTAGGAGCTTTTCGGAAATAAAAGCGCGAAAGAAACTCTGCTTGGGCGGATATAAAAGCGGGAAAAAATTTGCTTAGGCGGTAGAACGAAATAGATTAAGCAACCGGTAGAGTTCTTTAATAAATTGAGCGTTCCTCAGTCAAAACACTTCTGCTTCTCAGCTGGTTACGGGCGTAATGCTCTGTACAGCAGGTACAGGTTTCGAATCATGTTATCATCAAAAATATTCCTTTTTGTTTTTAGGATTTGCAAAGCTTTGCTTTTGTATCAACTATAGTTGTTATAGCATTTAAAAATTTCAGAAAAAATAGCAGTATCGATTTGCAAAGGTTTGCTTTTGTATCAACTATAATTGTTATAGCATTTAAAAATTTCAATTTGCACAGCTTTGCTTTTGTATCAACTATAATTGTTATAGCATTTAAAAATTTCACAAAAAATAGCAGTATCGATTTTAATCTATTGTGATTTCATAATTCAAAAATTATAATCATCAATACGATTCATCTTATACTCTTATGTTTATTATTCTATTAATTTCCTTAAATTTCCTAATTAGTATTAAAAAATGCCCGTGCGTTTTGTATCAACTATAATTGTTATAGCATTTAAAAATTTCAGAAAAAATAGCAGTATTGATTTTAGTCTATTGTGACTTCATAATTCAAAAATTAGAATCATCAATACGATTCATAATGTACTCTTATATTTATTATTCTATTAATTTCCTTAAAGTTCCTAATTAGTATAAAAATATCCGTGCGTTGCAACGGGTGAAAAATTCCAATAATTTTTTATCTGTCAGGAACAACCATGTCAATGATAAAGTTTATATTGATCGTTGGAGCTAAGACATATCATAAAAATATTGGAACATCTTAAATTAATGTCCCAATCTCGACGATGGCAATCTTATCTGTGCTTTGTCTTACCCAAAAGAATTGGATTATTCATGTGGCAGCATGGATATAATCTAAAATACTCTTTTACTCCTACCAATGCAACGATTTTTTTCTTGCATTGAGTCGGATGGGTTTTTTTAATCTTTTTTTTATGAGTGGCGTTTTATTTTAGCAATTTCTTCGCAGCATTTTTTATAAGGGTTTTCTTTTCTCACGCGGTTTATATAAACTTTGACATCTTTAGGTGTATTTTGATATATGATAATTGATGAATAAAAAAATAATTCGAAAGGGTAAAATTGAATTAGCTTTTAAATTTCCAAATCTACTTTGAATTAGCTTTTAGTAATTGCGCGGGAACTTTTCCTTCCACTAACCCTTTTTTTTTAGGGCTGGTTTATACTTTTTTAATCGGACAGAAACCGTTTTTTCTACTATTTTTGTCTTCTTTTTTTTACGGAAGATGGAAACCCTTTTTCTGCACGACTGTTTTTTTAATCGAGAAACTTTTTTCGGGCTATTTTTCGGTTTATATAGATTTTTTTTAGACTCGGACAGAAACATTTTTACTCGGACAGAAACTTTTTTCCGCACTAATTTTTTTTCCTTTTTTTAGGAAGACAGAACCTTTTTCTGCACGGTCGGGTTTTTTTTGGAATCGGACATAATCTTTTTTCGCACTTCTTTTTAAGCGTGATTTTTTGGGGTACGGACGACGTAAATCTTTTTTACTTTTTAAGTAGTAGAGATAAAGATAGAGATTAAATTAAAGAAATACGATTATTGGATTAAAGAAAATAAAAGAATTATCGAAGAAATAGAATATGATTATGATTACTAAATTAAAGAAAATAGTAGGATTATTGGATAAAGAAAATAATAGAATTAGCTAAAAAATTAAGTGTTTAACAGGAATCGAACACAACATCTGTCTTGCAAGCAAAGCAAGTAACAACCATAGAACCACAACCAACTTCGTGATGTAAGTATAGATGTTATATATTTATTCGTTTCTGGATGACCTCCACTGAGCTTCACCCCTGCTCATAATTGAGTCACGAGCGTATCTGTTTACTTATACAATCATAATATCATCAAACACTTAACGAACCATGGTTAAAAGCAAATGAAATTTCCATTTAATCAAAATAGAGATCTTCAGAAACATGTATAAACACTAAATCAGTCCCTTTCCTTTCAAAAAAAACTAAATCAATCCCTTACACAGTAGACATAATGAACCATACAGTAATACGTGGTCCAAGAGAAAAGCAATTCCTGCTAGATTTACTCATTTTCATCTGATGGTTGTTCCACACCCATATCAAAAATATCCCTTGGCTTAAATCGTGTAACCACATGCCACCCTTCATTTTTTTCATCTTCACAATAAAACACCTGCTCCACTTGGGATGAAAAGACAAATGGATCATGATCTAGTTTCTCTCCGGTGTGTATTTTCCGAGTGAAGTTCACAAGGGTGAATTAAAACTCATCCGTCTTCAAACCAGCTTTATGATGGACATCATACCAATCACATCTGAAGAGCACTACCTTATAATTTCCATATGACAATTCTACAACATCTGACAATCTGCCATAATATTTAACACCGTCCTCGGCGATGTTCACTACACCACTATTTTGAGTGGAGCGACCAGCCTCCCTGCTCATAGTGTGGAATCTGAAACCATTAATAATGTATCCACTGTAGCACACAGCATATTTGTTTGGTTTTGCAGCCAATGCTCTTATCTTTTCATCTATGTATGCTCCACCATTTTGTAAAACCTGCATACAGTATTGTTACTCTCAGTTGTCCACATTATTTCCAATACCAGAAATATGAACACCTAAAAAAAGTACCTTCTGCTCCAACCAATCAGCAAAGCTTCTATTGATCAATATGTCAACTTCAGAATGTGTCAAGTTAGTTGATTGAGGTAGCCTCCTTTTCTCTTCATCGATAAACTCTCTGCAATAATTGAATAAACTAAATAATTTGCATTTATGTATCTATAAAAAAAAATAATCAATGTACGATGTGCTTTGACATACTTGCGAAAATCATCAAGTTCATCGCAGTGTCGCAAGACATATCTATGTGCCTGAACAAGAAGCTGATTATCCAATCTGCTGGTAATGGCCTTTCCAAGTGGTTCACCAGCACTACCAAACATATACATGTCCTTTATACTATTTGGAGGGTCAGGATTTCTAGGTGGTCTTGTAAAGCGTGTTGTTCCATCCAAAAATCTTGAACAAAATGTTAGGCACTCTTCAGCAAGATAACCTTCAGCAATTGAACCTTCTGGGTAAGCTTTATTTCGCACTAGTTCCTTTATGCGAACAAATGATCTGTATATAATTACAAAAATATGTTTCCCAATGATTAATAAATATAAGGGAGCAAAAATAATTGCATCTTTGATTGAAAATAAGATTGCACACCTCTCTAAAGGATACATCCAGCGGTAGTGCACTGGACCACCGAGTTTAACTTCCTCAACCAAGTGTACCAGCAAATGCACCATGACAGTAAAAAATGATGGAAGAAAAAATCTTTCCATATCACACAGTGTCATCACAATACTGTCTTGAAGTTGTTTAAGCTCACATACATCTATAACCTTAGAGCACAACTTCTTGAAGAACCTAGCCAATTCAATAACTATTTTCATGACATCTTTGCTAGGGTAACAGGAACGAAGTGCTATGGGAAGAATATCTTCTAGTAAAACATGACAATCATGACTTTTCATACCACTTAGTGTACATTCTTTCATGTTGACACACCTAGAAATATTTGATTCATAACCATCAGGGGTCTTAATTTTCTGAATTGATGAACAAAGAATCTCCTTTTTCTCTCTTGACATAGTAAAGGATGCAGGTGGTAATATTTTCTTCCCTTTATCATCTACTGTAGGGTGAAGTTCTAGTCGAATGCCAATTTCCACCAAGTCAAGTCGTGCATTAAGATTATCCTTTGTTTTTGAATCGATATCCAACAATGTCCCAATTAAATTATCACAAACATTTTTTTCAATATGCATTACATCTAGGTTATGTCTTAATTTATTTTCCTTCCAATATGGTAGTGTAAAGAATATTGACCTCTTTTTCAACCAATCCTCAGGTTTCTTTCCACACTTACTTGTGCAATCACTTCTTTTCTCCTTCCGTGTCACCCTTTTACGTTTGAGTTCCTGGTTGCTCCCTTCATCCTTGCTATTGCTTTTGCCTACTTTCTTTCTTTTAACCTTCTTTGCTACACTTACCCTTTTACCTAATACAAATACTTTGCCCTCCAACATTTTCAAAACAGCAGTTCCATTCAATGTATTAGGTGCAGGTTCATTCTCTTGGGTGCCATCAAACTGATCCGTCCAACTTCGATATTTGTGGTTAAGTGGCAACCATCGGCGATGACCCATATAACAAAATTTTCCACCCTTTTTCAGACGAAATGATCTTGTATTTACAGCACAAGATGGGCACGCATATTTCCCTCCAGTGCTCCAACCATATAGGTAAGCTAATGCGGGAAAATCATTCAACGTCCATAATAGCGCAGCTCGAAGAGAAAATTTCTCCTGTGAAGAAGCATCATATGTTTCCACACCATCCCACAGTTGGAGGAGCTCATCAACAAGTGGCTCCAAATATATATCAATATCATTACCAGGTGAATCCGGTCCAGGAATGATCATTGATAAAATTAAAGATGTTTGCTTCATGCAAATCCAAGGTGGCAAGTTGTATGGAATAAGCATCACAGGCCAAGTACTGTGCTTTGAACTCATGTTCCTGAAAGGGTTAAACCCATCACTTGCAAGACCAAGGCGAACATTTCGGGCATCAGCACAAAATGTACGATTGCGAGTATCAAAATCCTTCCAAGCTTCACCATCAGCAGGATGTCTCAACATTCCATCCTTTGTACGTCCCTCCTCATGCCAGCGCATATCACCTGATGTTTGGTTAGTGGAAAATAGTCTCTGTAGTCTTGGTATTAATGGGAAATAGCGCAACACTTTAGCTGCCTTCTTCTTTCCTTTCGATTCAACCGGAGATCCATTCTTATCTATTTTCCAACGGGAAGTACCACATATATGACAAGACTCTTGGCTAGCTCTGTCACCTCGAAATAGCATGCAGTCTTTTGGACAAGCATGTATTTTTTTATAGTCAAGTCCTAAACCACGGATGATTTTTTTTGCTTCATAACAATTCTTTGGTAACTCTGCCTCCTGAGGAAGTGCATCAGATAACAAGCCAAGTAGTGCTGTAAAAGATTCTTGTGTCCATCCATGTATGCATTTCTGGTGATACAAACTGACTATGAATGACAACTTCGAAAATTTATCACATCCATGATATAGTTTTGTGTTTGCTTCCTTCAAGAAGGTTGCAAACATATTTTGTTCCCCCTCGGTATGATTATCTCCAAATGTATTGTTGTCATCCACTGCCATATTAGTTTCGGCAGATTCATTGTCAAAATGAATATCTTCATCATCAATGGAAGCAATAGATAGAGACTCAAAACTATCTTCCTTGGCAAATACAGCTTTTAGGAGTCCATCCATGTCATGCATTCTTCCTGGTCCATCTGCTACCACATTACTCCTATGAGCAGTAGAAGTAGGAATATTCCTAGAGTTACTTGACACAGGTACAAATACTAAGTCTGGTGCATCATACTTCTCGCCATGGTGAACCCATTTAGTATAACTTTGAAGAATTCCAAAACATCTTAAATGTGTTTTAACTCCATCATAATCCTGGGTTATTCTATTTCTGCAGTTCACACATGGACAAAGGACCTTGCCACCATCTGGAACATCACGAAATGCAACACAAAGGAAATGTTCGACATCGTCTTTATAAGAAGCAGTTGATCTGGGTTCACTCATCCAACCTCGATCCATTGGAAGTTAAATGGTATGCTGTAGAAATAATAAAAAAAACATTAACTTTCAAATCAACATTATTTTCTACAATTTACAAACACAACATTAATTCCCTCTCCTGGATTTCTGTCCCAACAAAACCCAAATGTATCTGTGTTTCTGCCGGCCTAATCACAACTCTTAGTTTAGACTACTCTCAAAAAGTAAAAATAGATCAACTCCAATATAGATTTGGGCTAACCGATCAGCACAATAAATCAAAGACAAGTAATATATACAAGCATATACACCTGGGAAAGATAAGTGCAAACTAACAAAAAAAATGCTTATGTTTGTGTACATGAAAGTACAAGCTTAGGACCTAACTCAATTTGACTCCACTACCTATCGAGGTTCAGTTCACGTTACCTATCCAATAACACTAGACCAAGTTCCTAGATCCACTTATGCACCAAATTAAAGAAAGCACCGTCAGAGATAAGGAAAACTAGCCAAATCCTCCAAGGTATGTTCCCAAGAAAATTGACTTCCGATATGGTGCCTTCTCAAACCAATTTCTTAGATATTCTTCAGATAATTAATTAATTGAAGAAAGACTCTAAAACTAACCCTAATAGGGATCAAATTATCATCTAATTAAAATAATGGAAAAGATGGCGTTCGCGAAAAATAAAATAATGGAAAATAGTTTGAGGCATTCACAAGTAATTCTTGCCTTGTCCTGTGGCCTGAGACTGGAAGAGTGGTAGGGGCTTTGGTGTCTCGCGGCGAGAGGGTCGAGCCAAAGTAGAGATGCGGGGGGCCGGAGACGCTGAATCGAGCCGGCGGCGATGGCCAGATGCGTAAGTGCAGAGGCTGCCAAGTATCAGAGATCGCGGGCGACAGAGAGAGACGCCGCCAATGGCCACGGACGCGTGTTGGCGCACGGCGGCGGCGGCGGCTGAGGGGCAGGGCCTCCGTCGCCGTCGCGGTATTTGCCCGCCACCAACAGGACCTACGCCTCTTAATCGGATCTGGATCGGAGATCCCTGCTCTAAAAGGAGGAAAAAAATCGACACACCTGCGATAATTGTTCGCTAATATATTGAGTAACTTAACTTTCGAACAAGTTCCTCTTCTAGATCACTTGGTTAGGCTGGTAATTAAGTGTGCGTTAGGTTGTGAGCTCGAGTCCTGATTTTTGCATTGTTATTTTTTCTCTTTTACCCCATCTATAAAATATCTTATAATTCCTCCTATTATACCACGTTGCTTTTATTTCTTAAAAAAATATATTATATTCTTCCATAGAAATAAGACATCCATAAGTCGTCTCAGTTTGTTCTAAATCGTCTCAACATATGAAAAAAATATATTATATTCTTCCATAGAAATAAGACATCCATAAGACGTCTCTGTTTGTTCTAAATCGTCTCAACATAAACTTCAACAGGATTTAATTTCAAAGCGTCTCAAACCACGTCTTAATTCTAATTGGGATTCTGAAAATAGAGACGAGTAATAAAACGGCTTAATCCAAACGTCTTATTAGAGATGGTTTGTTGTAGTGAAGGTTGTGATCTCTAATGCACTGCACATGGGAATATGTGGAGCCAACTTCATGATTTACTCCCTCTAGTCTATAATATTTGGCATTGGGAGGACTAACTTAATATCCAAACATCAAATAGTTTTTACTGGAGACTGTAGATTTTACAGAGACCTCTACCAAATAGATATAGAGTAAGAATAATGCAACTTGAGAGTGCAATAAGCATTTAAAGAGGGAAAGCACTAATATTACTGAGGTACAGAGCTATAGGTGAAGTAAAATATTTGCTCTTTTAATTGTGCCTCAATCCACTTGTTCACATGCATGACACAACCCCAGATAGAGGAAATTAGACAAGAAATAACAATATAAATGTATGATACCTTTTATAAGTAGTCAAAGTTGAACCATTCAAGGCTATTTATCAAATGGATGGCACTGCTGCAACAATGATCAAACAACCAAGCAAACAAAACCTGCCAAAAAGATAGCATTTAGGTTCTTATCAAGCTGCTCTATTCCATTCGATCCTTTCCAAAAGGATGATTTAAAGCAAAAAGACAGAAAACACCAAGTCACACCATGTCGTTGCTGCAAAGACAATTCTAAGAATTCCTTTTTCATTGAAGAGTAGACCTTGCCACTTACATTGCATATTTGCAAATAAAAAGAATATCCTCAATATATTTGAGTGATACAAATTTAACACGAAGTTTTTAATGCTACTGTATGGATAAAAAAGAAACATAACTTCTAGATCGGCTAATTGAAGTAGGTATTTACTATGAGCAAGTCAATCACCGTCCGCAATATATATAGCTTATAACCCATACACTTCAAAGCTTTGTTGCTAAATTTGTTTCCCCTAAAAAAATCGGAAACGGCAGTCACACCGAATTCATCTCTGTGAATTATTCAACATCCACATTTGTACTTTGTGTCCTTGTACACAAAAAAATTGCTTGTAGCCTCAAAATACATATGATAGCAACAATCTAATTTCTTTCAAGACACAATATTTCTATTTACCTCATTTCCATGCAGCATCACGAGTGTTTTTAGTTCAGCTCTACGGAATAGAAGTATGACCTTTATCAAGCACATAGTCCAGCAGCTGAAAAGGAAAGGTTAAAAAATTGTTAAATACAATGCTTTCAAGGAGACTGATGTAATGATAATGCAGAGTCTATGAGTATAGTTGCCTTGGTTACCTCATATGCAATAGGAAAGCAAACCCAAACAAGTACATCTATCTATTATATACTAAAAGTCCATTAAATTTCCTATAAACGCTCTCAAGCTGCCACGTGGCTCTCTTAAAACGCTCTCATATTGTCACATGTCACTCTAATATAACAGAGAAATCTGACCATCGATTTTCATTTAAATCGGTGGACCCATTATTTTACATCATTAGATCTATCTTAAAACCAAAACCTCCCACCGGCCCCACCACCTCAGCGCAGTACGCACCTACTGCTACGGCCCTCTGTTTCGTTCTCTTTTTTTTTCCCTTTGTTCCTTTGTTTGCTTTTCCCAATCATAATTAAAATTGAACTTATCTTTATAGAAAAGAATACCCCACAAATAGACATCAAACACGTTAAAATCCATTAAATATCGTATAAATGTTTCTAACCATTGTGTGGTACTCTTAAATTAGAGAAACATCCAACCATTGGTTTCCACTAAAATCGATGGACATATTATTTTACATCGTTATTAGATATGTATTACCTAAAAGTCCATGAAACTTTCTGCGAACACTCCTAAGTCGCCACGTGACATCCTAAAAACACTCTTAAACCGCCACATGCCACTCCAACAAATAACCGTTGATTTTCATTATATTTGATGAACCCATTATTTGCAACCATTAGATTTATCTTATAGAAAAAGTTAACCACCCAAACCTAACCCCAGCCAGCGTACGTACTTATATCTCATATACAACTACCTATTATATATGAAAATTAATAATATACCTCATATATTATAATTATAATAATTATTATTATTACACCGCTCTCTTCCTAGATTAACTCTTCCTTCTCATATTTTTATGCTTTATTAGTTAGAAAGAAAAATCTTCTATTATATACTAAAAGTTCATTAAACTTCATACAAACGCTCCTAAACCGCTATGTGGCGTTCTAATAAACCGGTGGACCCACTATTTGTTTAATAAATCGCTAGACCCACTATTTTCAACTATTATATTTATCTTTATAAAAAAATATCCCACAACCCACCCCTTCTCCCAGCGGCCCACCCTCTCCTCTCCTCAGTACGTATGTTATGTACGTATGTACGTACGTAGTGCAATGCCATGCTCTCTCCCCTCCTCCAATCCTTTTCTTCCTATTTCTAGACGAAAATTTTAACGTGAAAAAATATTATAATAAAACATCTAACCTTCGCTTTCCATTTAAATCGATCGGTGAACCAATTATTTTAACCATTATACCTCAAAATAATATTTTAACGATTATTTAAGCCGATGAACCCATTAATCTATATATAAAAGAAACATTTCCTTAAATTTTACCATAGACCATTGTGCTTTGCATGAAAACCAAATATGAACAAACATTAAAACTATTAGATTTAGGTATATAGATGGTTTAAACCGGTGAACCTATCAAATCTATATATAAGAAAAACACTTTCCTAACTATGAATATATGCCATTTTTCTTTGCATGACAACCGAATAAAAACAAAATATTAAAAAAGGAAATATATATTATGGAGTAAATTTCAAAAACCCACGTAGATATATCTATCTATTATATAAAAGTCTATTAAACATCCTAAAAAGCTCCTAATATGCCACATGAGATTCTTAGAAACGGTCCAAAGATGACACCTGATGCTCTAACTAATCCCTAGAAAATCTATGGAAAAAGGAGAACATCTAACCATTGGTTTTATTTAATCTAGTGAACCTAATATTTTTTACCATCAGATACCATTAGATTTATCTTTAATAAAAAACTTAAGATCAATCTAGCGGTACGAGTCCGCCCAACGCACGTACATGCTTCCATCCATACGCATGATAAGAGTCGGTGTGATTTTTTCCTTACTCGCCTCCCTTTTGTTCGAAGGTAATTAAGTTAAGGCTTAAGGGTATATAATATCTTCTATATTAGTAAGTTAATTTCATCGTACTTTCAAAGACTACATACACTTGCAAATATAGGCATAGATAATATATCTCATACATATTGATCTTGGTATGTTTTATAAAAAAATAAAGAATCTTCAATAGCTTTAAATTTACAATTATATATTCAATTTATTATCTGTGTGAACCATTGTATTTTTTTAATTAAGTCAATAGTTTAATATCTATACCAATTATATTTAATTGCTAATAAAATTATTATATTTTGGACCCACATCCATACTCAAAAATCCTAAAAGTTCTCATTAAAAATCAAAATATCCACCTTATTTTTTAATAAAATCAAAATAACCTATAAACCGCTAACCTTAACCTTAATTATAGCATCAATGGACCTATTGACTCACAACAAACTTAATTATATCTCTCAACGTGTATGTGGATGCTATTTACTTAATTCCAATGCCTTGATAAAAATATATGATATTCTTTTAAGGATAAATGAATGATCTTATGTTGTGTTCGGCGCTAAGGGTTGGGAAACCTTAATCCTTTGGAAGTTGGACATTAACTTATAGCCCAAAATACATATATCATGTTGCTCAAATCCAACTAATACACCAAGAAAAGAAGGACAGAGGGTGTCTACAGAGCTGTCCTTATGGATATTTTACTAATAAAAATTGATTTCAGATACTTATTTGTACTTATTAAATTATCTAATCACTAGAACAAAGGAACATACTGTCCATGGAGTGAACAAATTGGAGGGCTAGCCGGTGCATCCCGGTGTGCATGCATGGGTATAGAATTTTTTTCTTTAATGAAAAGAGGGGCATGAGGTAGTTACATATATATACATGCAGGGCACTTTTTTTTTCTTCTAAGTATGATGATGTGAGCATGCTACCGGAGGCACGAATTAACATGTCCACCATCCATGGTGAGCGAAGATGAATAATTTGCTTAGTTAGACTCTGCATAATATGTTAGATATTCTACATATCCAATGGTTAGAAATAATGGTCTAAAATCGAGGGTCATATATTTTGTTTAATAAATTAATTAACAATATTTCTATATAAATCAGTAGAGCCATTAATTATGTATGGTTTCTGTATGTAATGTCTTTTATAACTTAAGTTTTCTCTCTTTCACTATGAAACTCACAATTTCCTATGAGGAATAATCCATAGCAATGACCAATCGATGTTTGCCGTCAAATTATCATTAATTATATATGGTTGTATATGTAATGTAGTTTTCTGTCTTTCCCTGTGGAACCTCAAGAGTCATATGTCTTATGTACCATTTTTTATACCGTAAGTTACCAACCCTAATCTCTAATAGGTAATTTTATAAATAACAATTAAATTCGTCATGCAATTCTAACAAAGAAAATTCATGGAAAAAAACACAATTTTGAAACGTTGCATATATTATTTCGCTGGTATACCGCATTTATAAGTTCTCAAATTAATCCTACGTACGGTACATGCCCGCGCGGATGCGCGGGCTACCTTCCTAGTTCCATACAAAGGATATAGCTCGTCTATGGATTTCCTGCGGCCTCTCATAATCCCATCGTTGATTTGTTTGTTGATGCATGATAGATTGAAATTCGAATGTCCTCGAAATGGTAGTGTACTGATTATTATGAAAATACAGATAATACTATATCTCCCTATCCTACTACCTTCTTTCCATCTGATCCAAAATTTCGACCTTGGCAGCAGTAGCGGCGGCGGCGGCTTCCTTTGGCACTTTCTTAAAACCAGCCGACCACACTACATCAAGCAAAAAAGAACAAAATAGAAGCTAGAAATGTTGGCTCGACACTCCACAGCACAAGGGCACAGATAAGATACCGATACTTGGTTGGACTTTGATCGACATTGTCTATGTAGGAATACTGTAACCCATGAATTGAATTTTCGATGTCTCCGATTCCTATCTGTATTTCATAAGAAATGAGAATATGATGTCCATCGCTGCAGGCTGGGGTGATCTTTTCATGTGAGAAGAAACAAGGAACTATGGTGCTGGCATATATAAGGAGATTATTTTGTTTGGGTAGAATTGTTAAATTTGGTAGCACATTCATTGCAAGATAATTGAAGATGGCACTGGAACAGGTCTCTACACGGTAGTGCTACATTGAATATCACCCCATCAGCGAAACAAAAACAAACAGAGGGTTCCCGCAAAAAAAAAAAAAAAAAGAAGAAACAAACAAACAAACAAACAAACAAACAGAGTGGAGTTAGCATCTAAGAAGAAAACAGAGGCTAGAAATGTTGGCTTTGTTAGAAATGGGCAAGATCATAAACAAACATACACAAATAAGAGAGTGGGTAACAGGGCTTGCAAAGCTTGACAATGGCAACGAATGCCGGCTTTTTTGTATTTTTAACTCGGTGATAAACAACCGGATGAACATGTACTTTTATAGGCCCAGGGTGACGCACAAACAGAGCATGAACTCCATCCCCGACCTTTGCTCGCATGATCCTCACATCCCAGCTCACGCCAAGCATGAGCACATACTCAACGCACGACAAGGCCAGCGCTCCGCACACGACACAGCCAGAAATATCTCTATCCGGTTATTTGTAGTGAAAATCTGTCTCGAGGAGAGAACGAGGAAAGCAGGGAATAGCGGAACAAAGAAAGAACTCTTAGGGGAGGAAAGCTTGCCTTTCCGATTTATTCGCAGGTAAATTCGGAGTTACACGAAGTGGAAGGACCAAGGGCGAAGCGAAAGAGGGCATTTGCGTTCCGGGGAGGGCGTCGCGTAGGCATAGTTCCAATGGTAAGCTGATTCCAGGTACGCCCGTTCCTCTACATCGTTTGACTATCAAAGTCAGGTCAAATGTAGGTGAGTGTTGCGACTCAGTAGCCGTGTCTTGGTAGCAACCACCAAACCAATAGAACAAAGGTTAGCTCTGCAGCTAGTCCACAAGCAAGGGTTGTAGGTCCATTACCGTCCGGCTCCCGACCGAAACTAACGGAGTCATCCCAACTCTCGGATCGGAGATGCTAATGGGACAGGAATCGAAGTCCATATTTTTCTAAATTCTTAAATGAGAGAGTGAATACCATACCTAATTCAGATTTGGCTCGCTTAGAACTTGATAGTCTTCTAATGGCTAAATTGGATGAAGATAATCAAGCCAAGCTCATTTACTTTGAATTGAGGAAGGAAGGGGTAGGGGAATACTAAATTTCTTAAGATGGTTTTGTAGGTTTCTCATAGCAAATAGAGACACCGAGGCCCTCTCCACAACCTAGTAGTTGATGGGTATGGGGAGGGGAGAGAAGAGTGGGTATGAGGGCTTCGCTCGCTTGTTTGTTTTCCTAAGAGTCACCCATACTACAACGCACACAGAAGATATGGCTTCAATCAACTATTTATTTTCTTGCTTGATTTCCTGTGCATACTCCTTTTTTTAAACATACTTGATCCAAAGACTTGATCAGGCAGTATCAAATGATAGGTGGCACGCATAAACTTATCTTGTCAGTTATCCCTTGCTAGCTTGTATTTGTGAAGGATATGTTAATCTGGGTCAAAGATACTTGTTCTCGATGAGTGAAGATTCAGGTATTACGCCTCGAATGGAGCATTACGAGTGCATGATTGAGTTGTTTAGTAAGCATGGTTGATTTTTAATCATTTTTTTCCACCTTAAGGGCCCCAGAAACTTCTAGTTATTCTCCAGTAGGAAAGGTTCTAGTGACATTGCTGCTATTGCTGGAAGTCCAGTTTCATTTTGGCTGGGAGTTCTCTGTCAGCTAGTGGGAGTCCCGCTATTCTCATTGTAGGCGTAGTTGCTTCTTTCATCCAGCCCAGCACGCCATATAATCCCTTTTCCATGCCCGTGCTTTGACCTACGCCTAAGTTAATGTCGATCCAAAGGAAGCCATTTAGATCTGAGTTAAGGAAGGAAGTTAATTTAAGCAAGAGAGTGATAGGATAGATATAAAGCTTAGACCAATAGGCATCTTAGGAAAGCTGGTTTTTAGGGAAAAAAGTATATTAGTATACTACCTCTTGGAGTTTCAGTTGCTATCCATTCTGTTTGAGTGCCATATAGCTTTTCCTATTCAGTTCTAGAACTAGTGGTTACAGCGAATGAGCAATCTTGTGTATATCCAAGGTAAAGGGCAAGAGACTCTGTCAATTCATCCAATGAGTAAGCAGGATAGTTAAGTTAGAAATCCTTTAAGTCCCTCTTGAATTTAAGTAAACTCCGGCCCTCAAAAGTAAACAAGTTTTCAAGGGTAGGGGTAGCGTTTACTAGCCAGCAAGTAAGATAACAAAGCTCTTTTTTTCAATAAGAAAAAGTAGTAGTCTTCCACGGGTCTCAATGGAGGAGAACTTTCCTGTTCATCCTACTGCATAGGCAAGATCTCATCCTTCGGCGAATCTAGGGGCTCAGAAGAGTGCTCCCTACGACGGGAAATTGGGGTCCAAAGACTATCTCTTCGACGACGTGGACACGGGGAGGCGATCCGACAAGAGAGATGCAGAAGAATATGCCCTCCTCAACGGGTCAAGCCCTCGCTCAGAACTAAATCATCCTGCGGCACTCACTGCATGAGCTCATAGGGCAAGATGAAGAGAAGGAGAAAGGCTAAAGAGATCGTCAACTTCACCTTGGCATGCTTCCATCAGCGCTGAAAAGACAGCATTGAACGAGAAGAGAACTAAGGCAAGGCTGGTGATGTGCCACTGTACGGGGAGCTCTGAGAAAGTAGAAGTGCTTTCCTTCACGCTGAGCGTGAACTCTCGATTTCGCTATACGAGGAAGATTGCTTATGACATCAATCAGCTAAGTCCGTCTGTCGAAGAATTTCTCATTGCATTCGATGTTTAGAGTAATAGTATAGAGTGTTTGGTCTCGCTTTTAAGTTGTATCGGCTGGCAATATGCCATAGCGGCTGGTTCAGAATATCCCCCTCGCGAACCTCCACCCGCGGACCAAGACTCCAACCGAAGCACAGACCTGAGAATTGGTAGTCGGAGAATCAGTAGCTTGTAAATAGATTTTCTGTTATGCGATGCTCGTAATTCTCAATAGGGCCCCCTTTCTGTTAAGTGAAGTGAGGCGGGGTCGCCGAACGAACGACGTTAGTTTACTTGCACGCGATCTCCTTCCAGAGCCAAGACATTAACAGTCTAGAATCTTTTTTCATTTTTTACGTTCTGTTAGGTTCTTATCTTAGATTCCGTCATGACGGAGCCTAGACCTTTTCTTCTTTTACTTCACACAATAGAAAATTGAATTAATATATATTAAATATATTATTTTATAAGGGCAAATATATATAATATATAATAATATTAAATATATTATTTTTTATGGGCAATAGTTAGGAGAGGTGCGCCTAGCTTTTTGTCTCTTTGATAGCTGGAAGTTCTCCAAAAGTATGAAAGGCTGGAGGGCTTTGTACCAACCATTCTAGTGTGGTTGGATTCTGTTCAACAGCCCAAGGACTTTCCGCACATCTTTTGTTCTTTCCACTGCTTGAAGTGATTGCGACAACTACGAAGAAACGACGAATCCCAACTACGGATATATAAGAACCGAAACTGCTCAGAGCATTCCATCCGGCGTAAGCATCTGGATAATCTGGAATGCGACGTGGCATGCCCGAAAGCCCTAAGAAATGCATGGGAAAGAAGGTCAGATTAACCCCGAAAAAAGTAATCCAAAAATGGATTTGGCCTAAAGTTTCAGGATATGTCCGACCAAAGATTTTACCCACCCAATAGTAAAATCCAGCAAATAAAGCAAAAACGGCTCCCATAGAAAGTACATAATGGAAATGTGCAACCACATAATAAGTATCATGTAGAGCAATGTCTAGCCCAGAGTTTGCTAGAACAATTCCAGTGAGCCCTCCTATGGTGAACAAAAAGATGAACCCTACAGCAAATAACATGGGTGTTTTGTATTGTATCGAACCTCCCCACATGGTAGCAATCCAACTAAAGATTTTTATTCTAGTGGGCACAGCTATGATCATGGTAGCTGCGGTGAAGTAGGCACGCGTATCAACGTCTAAGCCCACAGTAAACATATGATGAGCCCAAACTAGAAATCCAAGAACACCTATACTTATCATGGCATAAACCATGCCTAGATACCCGAAGACCGGTTTTCTTGAAAAGGTCGATACGATATGACTAATAATACCGAATCCAGGCAGAATGAGAATATACACCTCTGGATGACCGAAGAACCAAAAGAGATGCTGGTATAATATTGGGTCTCCCCCTCCTGCAGGATCAAAAAAGGTTGTATTAAAGTTTCGATCAGTTAATAACATTGTAATTGCCCCTGCCAGTACCGGAAGTGATAATAAAAGTAGGAATGCTGTCACTAGAACGGACCACACAAAAAGTGGTAATCTATGCATAGTCATTCCAGGTCCACGCATGTTGAAGATAGTTGTTATAAAATTGATAGAACCTAAAATTGATGAAACACCTGATAGATGAAGACTAAAAATTGCTAAATCAACTGCTCCTCCAGAATGGCTGGTAATACCACTTAAGGGCGGATAGACCGTCCACCCAGTGCCACTGCCCACTTCTACTAAGGCTGAGCTTAATAGGAGCAAGAGACTTGGTGGCAACAACCAGAATGATATATTATTTAATCGTGGAAATGCCATGTCAGGTGCACCTATCAGAATCGGAACAAACCAATTACCAAATCCACCTATCATCGCCGGCATAACCATAAAAAAGATCATTAAAAAAGCGTGAGCCGTTATTAAAACATTATAAAGTTGATGATTCCCACCAAGAATTTGATCGCCGGGTCGGGCTAATTCCATACGAATCAGTACGGAGAAGCATGTGCCCATCACTCCTGCAATGGCACCGAAGATGAAATATAGAGTACCGATATCCTTGTGGTTAGTGGAGAAGAGCCATCGGACCAGATTTGCCATTTGATTTTCGTTTTGAAAACTTTCAAGCCTTATCAGAGAGGGGCTCGGGGCTGGAAGAGAAGAACCTTGATACTAAACCAAGTTTCGATAACTTCTTCAGCTTTCATTTCCTCCGTCTTCAAAATCGCAGAGTTAATTCAAAAGTCCTGTTAGGTCACATATGCTTGCTTTTGAAAAAAAAAGTGGTATACGGCATATTATTCCCCCCCCCCTCTTTGGATCTTCTAATTGGAAGATCAGTAGAGTGTGTTGGAATTCGGTTCTTTCGAGCCTTGCTTGGGCTCGTTCTATCTTTGAATATAGCGAATTCCGTTCCACCTCAATCCACGTTCTTTTCGCGCTTTGCGCTTCCAGGAAATCACGGTTGTGGGAAACCACATCACGGAAGAAAAATGATCCTTCCTCATGATCCCGCAGATCCTGATAAGCTGCCTGGAGAATAGAGAAATCATCCGTTGCTCGGATAGAGTCAAGATAGGAACGAAGCGCCCCCTCCAAAAGGTAGGGTTCTACCGGAAGTACGACTCCGTTCCTCGCGTATAGAGCTAGAAATTCTTGAATTAGATCCATCCTAACATTGGATGTCCTTTCTTCCATTAGGAAGAGCCTCAGCCGCCCAGGTATGTCCTCCAGAGGGGTGTTGTGATTCAGCTCCTGCTGAATGAACGCAACCCACTCCGGATCCTGCTCGTAAAGGCTCAGATAGAAGTTTAGCCCTTCTAAATGAGCTAGAGCCTGTGGGTCTTGAACTTCTGGGGGAAGAGTGATAAGAAAGGAGCAACAAGTTAGAAGGGAAAACATCTGTACTATGGGGAGGACTATCCGATAAAAGACTAGAAAAACTAAAATGGAAATCTTCAAAAAGAAGATCAAATATGGAATACATAACATATAAAAATAAATAGTCGACGAAATTTCGCTACTTATCCTTTTTTTTCGCTCCTGTAGTGATTTAAGCACTACTTTAAAGATAACCCCCCCAGCCGAACGACTACTAAATGCTCGGCAAAGCGCTCTCCCCTTTATGCTTTGTCTCATTCTATCTCTCGTCATCACTCGATGAAACCTCTACTTCAATGAAAGCTCCTCCTACTACTCCCCCTTATCCTTCTCACTCGTCGTTTCGTTGGTCTTTTATATACCCATTGATTGTCCTCGGAACAACTATTGCACGCAGCAGGGAGTTCACTGGTCAAACTATGTCAATTGAAAAGGGGGGATCCGGTGGTCTGGTCTCTGTGCTTCGCTTTACCTCTACCCATTTCCGCACCAATAGGAATCTTGCGATTCGAACCCTCCACTCAATCTCTCTCGCCTCTATCCATCTCTTTTGTTCTATCATCCATCAGCTCTTGTCCTACAATTCTCTTTCACTTGCATTTTCTTTCGTTCTGAGGTGGAATCGAACCACTGAAGGATTTCAAGGGCAATGCCCCTTGCTCTTCCCACTGAAACAAGCAAAAAAGGATTTGCAGTCCTTTGCTCTAACCAGCTGAGCTACCAGAACCACTTGCCTAAAGTCTCTTTTCTTCATCTATGAGCATCCCAGTGGAGGAGTTTGCTCAAGAACCGAGAGCCGGCCAGGGACTGGACGGCCCTCGTTCGGGAAGGTCTTCTTCGCTATAGACGCCACCAAGAACAAGAAAGGGGCGCTCCGCTCCTAGTCACTAAGTAGTGCTATTCTGTCCGACGGCGGACTCCATCAATCTGAGGTTCTTTCTCTCACGTAATTTCGCCCGCCCGTTCTACTTCCGTGCCGGAGGAAATGGGATTCGAACCCATGATACAATCTTCTTGTATGTCGATTTAGCAAACCAATGCCTTAAGCCACTCAGCCATACCTCCAAGTTGTTGATCGGAATTGGATGTGCCGGGTTGGTTGCCCGAAGATCCACTGCGTAAGCCGTAGCGCGCGTACTCTTCTTTACTGAGCGAGAAAGACTCTATCCAGATCTATGGATCTCCCCTGCGTCCAAGCGAGACCCCATCCACATAACCCCTTATTTTCTCTCCAATGGTAGATTCGAACCCCAAATCATAGAAACTACACTATATATGAGTTTCTGTCCCGCGTTTCAATGGGACTCCCTGGCAGTACGGTGCTGAATTCTCTGGCTTTTCTAGCACGCACGGCCTTTTTCATATAGCACCAGGATGATTAAGACTTTTCATAATAGCGGGTGAAGCTAATACTTTTCATAAGTAAGAACGAGTGAAGCTAATACTTTCTTTGCTGTGCTATCTCAAGAGTTTAGCTTTGAGAGTTGGAAAGGAAATAGGGCGGTGGGTAAGGCCTATTTCAGAATTTTGTTGGTGGGTGGTACTATACGGGTGACTGAGGTCCATCAAAACTGTAGGTGCATTCGTCTAAAGGGCAGACCCTTGAATTCACTCTGCCTGCTTTCGGCAACTGCATTCAACTTTACCTGTCTGTGGGGCTTTGACTATGGTGGCTCCTCCTTTGACTCTAACCTCTGCCTACCTATAGTTTCACTCCAGTCGCTTCTTCCTTTTTACTTATTTGAAAGTGGGCGGCGAAAGGAGTAAGTATCCTATTTTTGGAATGGAATTTCAGTAAAGTCTTTTTTTCTGCTTTATCCTTCTCTCAATCAAAGAAAGGGAATGCAGATGTTCTATCGCCCTCTCTTCGTATGCCACCAGCCTTCCTATCAAAAAAAGATTCATTCCTTGAACATAGGCCTCTCTCTTGCGGCTAGCGAGATTGGCTCACGCGAAAAAGGCTACTAATCCTACAACGGTAACACTAATTACGGACGAAAAAATATTTCTTTGATCTAACATATATATAGCGGGGATTTCCACTCTTATGCGTATGGTTTTGAGAGGAAGGACCTATTGATTGAAGCACTTCTTTCAACACGTAGGAGAACATACCTACCTTTACGTGCGCTTTGATAAGTAGGTCGACAAAGTATTTAAATAAGACATCCACTGGTAAGGACAAACGAAAGGAGAGTGAAGTTGAGGCAAAAGCTCTTTATCTCAGCTTGAGAATGCTACTCTATTCCTGGAATTAGCCATCCCCTCCATCTGAACCCGAAACACACGCTCACAGCTAGCCTGCGCTAAACTCGGACGAACCTCCATGTGACGAACACACACATGACACACATGGACCGACCTGAACACATACGGTCAGGTTTCTAACAAGCTTGACACTCTACACACTAGTACAGAAAAAGGTTATCGGTCCTAGATGGGAACCGGTCATAGGTTTTCCAACTGACACCTACCCAGTAGGAGGCATCTTTCAAAGGAGTCGGTTTAGGAACCGGCACCTTTAAGGTTTCAGGAAAAAAAAGCAGGCTTGATGCATCGCCTTAAAACTTCAATGGAAATTTAATGGACTTGTGTATTCCGAGAAAAAAAAATGTGTCCATTCCGTGGAGACAAATCTCTCTAATTGCGTCGTCAATAGAAAGTCGAAACTGGCGAGCAATGTTATGTGGATGGTTCATGGCACCATATTGATGCATCGCAATACATAGTACACGCCTCTCCATCATGGCTGTCCATGGCTGTCCAGCGTGTGCTATTTTGGTGTGTTTAGCTTCCAGCAATTCTGCTCTCAAGGCCTCAACTGAGATTTAATGAAAATGCGTACTATAAGCTTGTTAGAGCTTGATAGTCAACCTATTGCACTACAAGCATTGGCACAATCACTAGGTCTACAGACGAAAGGAGATAAATAGTGTGTAATACCAAAGGATTCCCAATGCCTCCTAGCCCAATGTGTTGCCTCCAAAATATGTTTCCTCCATGTCCCTGTGACCATGTGTTACTACTCTTGCTTTTTTTTTAAGCTATTATATAAAAGCATCCATAGTGCATAGTTCATGTGGGGTACTAGAGGTGGGGCACACATCCCTCATAGCAACTAGAGAAACTAGTTCCAATGTATAAAACACCCCTTAGAATCATCATTGGACCCACACACATTAAAATCGAGAGAAGTGAGAGGTGTAGCTTAACACAATGTATTTGACATGTGGACCCAAAAACACCCTCTCTCCATTGGAAGCTGGATCCAGGCACCAGTACTGGTATTTGGTCTTAGGATGAGAGCTGCTAAAAAATCAGCCACAATGTATAGGGTCAGCATTATAGTCCCCTAGTACCCTATCAAAAACCAACATTGCAGATGCTCTAAATATGCCCATGGGCATTTCTGTATTGGGTCTTGAAAGTCAATATGAGACCTTTATTTACTTTGGGCCTTTGCATTAACTAGAGATGTACAAGTTTGCATTGCTATAAAACACAACAGGATATATTTACATCATAATATCTGTTTTGAACATGGATTATACAGCTGGATAACATATACTAGAAGGCTAGCCGTATATTTTAGAAAATAAAAAGAACTAACTTTGGTGAATGGTGATGAGGCTTACAAATCGAATTTGAGGAAACTAATATTTGTGTATCTCACCATGTGGAGGCTAGAAAATTTCTCCGGTTCTATAAAAGAATTGCTTCGACTCTGCACCATGACACGATTTCGAAGACGCTCATCTCTGCTGGAGAGCTGGCAATCAGTAAAGATAGAGGGCCAGTATGCCGGGAATTGAAGACGAATTCTCACGAGGCATGGCGTGTGATCCCAATCACCAGAGTATTGGACCTGGCTGAGCTCTTGATCCTTCCCAGTTCACTGAAAAATCCATAACAGACTGACTATAAGGGTTGAGGTTAAAATTGCAACATTAATCAATTTACCAACTATGCGAATGAATTGGTACTGGTATTCCAAAGGAAGGTTATAACACGACCATGGATTCCTGCTGCCTCCGAAACCCATCGTTTGTTGGTGCATGATTGATTTTTTTATATTTATATTTATATTTATTTATTTATTTTGTGGGGGTGCATGATAGATTGAACTTCTGAACTTCCTCAAAAAAATGTCAATCTATTTCCAGATGTGTGCAAAACAACACTGAGTGCCACGCTTTGTTGTTCAGTCCAGTAGCATAAGGATGCCCTTTTGTACCTCGATCTTGATATAGGAGTAGAGATATCAAGATTCAAGAGGATGGCTCTTTAAAGAAGTGGAAATTATAAAGAAATATGTTTATTTATATACCCTGTTCGTTTCTGCTTGTAGCATAGGATAAAATTTTAGATTACCGTGGCACACTTTTCAAGCTGCTAAACGGTGTCTTCCGTTTGAAAACTTTCTATATGAAAGTAGTTCTAAAATATCAGATTAATCCATTTTTTCAGTTTGTAATAATTAAAACTCAATTAATCACACGTTATTATTACCTCGTTTTGCGTGAAGTACTTAATCTTTATCTTCATCTTCAAGAGATTCAAACACCACCTTTAAGGTTACTTAAATTATAGGTTACTTAAATTTTAAGGTTAATTGGATCATGCCACTGCAAATGTGGTAAATCAGAAAAATACCACTACTATTCGCGTTATCGGATAGGTGCCACTAAAAATTTTTAAAATTAGGACCATGTCACTCCCGTCACTATTTCCGTCCTTCTCTCTCACGTCGTCATCCTCTCACATCTGCACAGGGAGAAGGCGACGCAGCGCCGGCGAGCGGAGAGGATGAGGCAGCGTCAACAAGCGGTGAGAGGACGAGAGGACGGGGAGAAGGCAAGCGGCGAGGATGAGGAGGCACTAGCAAGCAGCGAGAGGATGAGGCCGCTGCCGGCAAGGATAGTCGAAACATGGGGAGCGGGAGCGGCCGCGGCCGCCTCCGGCTAGGATGTTTGCGGGGAGGTTACGGAGGTCGCGGAGGGGAGTGGCCGTCGCCGAGAATGGTCGCGGAGGCGGGTGCGAGCACAGCCGTCGGCGGCGAGGACACTCGCGGGGAGGTCGTGGAGGTCACCGAGAGGCGCGGGGAGAGGGCACGGCTGCTGCCGGCGAGGAGGCTCGCGGGAAGGTCGCAGAGGGGCGTGGGGAGCGAGTGCGGCCGCTGCCGTGGACGGTTGCGGTGGCGGGCACGGGCGCAGCCGCCGCCGGCGAGGACAGTTGCGGAGGGCGCGGGGAGGGCGGAAGAGCTCCTCCTCTCGCCGCTCCTTCCCATCCGCCGCTGTGCTGCCCTCCTCCGGCGCCGTGCTACCGTCCTCTAGCTGCCCATGCATCCGCCGTCGAGACGAGGACAACAAGATGAAGACGGAGACGGCAAAAAATGCGACAGAGAGGACGGAAATCATGATGAAGTGACATTATTCTAATTTTAGAATATTACAGTGGCATGCATCTACCCGATTTCATGAATAGTAGTGCCTTTTTTTTATTTGCTACATTTGTAGTGGTATGGATCCAATTAACCCAGCCCTTGGCATAAGAAATGAACACTGGCTTACTACAGTAGCCACATTGATTCTGCAAGAGAAAAGACATACACGGCAAGAGTGGTCATGCACAGCAAGAGTACGCATTGGACTGGTCTCAACTTGTGAACCATGAAGTTCTGAATGGAGAAATGGAACTAAACAATGGAGCTAAAAATTATAGTTTCTTAACAGTAATGAACACTTAGAAGAAAGAGGTTTTCAGCAGCGCCATCACTTCATCGGTAGTCACGGCTGTGGCTTCTAGTATTACTTTTTCGATAATGTTATCCAGTGCAACCTCTTCGTGACAGATCTCTCCGTGATGTTTATTATGCCAAGGAAAGGGGCCGGGGGTAACTTATTTGTGGAAGAAAAAGTGTAACAGGTAATGACATATGCAAATTAATTCGCCTTGATGTTGTACAACATTATACATCTATTAGCCAACATTGCTACAGCACCGTACGTTTGATACCAGCTTCTAGCTTAAGCTACTTCATCGATTTTCGTGAACATACTTTCGAAACCAAAAAGAACGCGTCTTTTATAAGTTCAAAAAAAACACGTCTTTTGTATAAAAAAAATTCTGTACAGAAGTCCTTTCAGAAAAACCAAATACATTCGCTTTTCATGTTTTTAATGATTGATGTTTAATTAATACTCCCTCCGTTTAAAAATGTTTGACACCATTGACTTTTTAGCACATATTTAACCGTTCGTCTTATTCAAATTTTTTTGTAAAATATGTAAAAATATATGTGTACATGAAAGTATATTTAACAATGAATCAAATGATATGAAAAGAATAAATAATTATTTAAATTTTTTTAATAAGACGAATGGTCAAACACGTACTAAAAAGTCAACGGTGTCAAATATTTTGAAACGGAGGGAGTATGTGCTAAGGTTAATGGCCCCATCGTTTCGCTTATCCACAGAATAAACCAAACAACATATTTGCAAACGAAAAGTAATTTGTGAATAAAACTTTTATATATGTGTTTTTAGCGATTTAAAAAGACTGAAAAATAAACTTTGATGAAAAAATAGCCCAGTAGCGAATAGAGAATTGCCATTCCCAATTCCTCGCGAAGGCGCCAACAAGTAGCGACCTCCCATCGCCGTGGTCGCCGCCGTGCCCGCTCACCGCATGACTGCATCCGATTAGCCGAGACGAGGCCTCGAGGGATGGCGCTGACATGCGACACGGCACGCGGCCGTGTGCACGAGGGGAGCGGATCGACCATCAAGCCATCGAGTGCCGCGGCCGCAAGTTGAGTTGAAACGCATCTGATCTTCAGCCAGCATGCGGCTCTCCAGACTCCTTTTGCAGTGGAGTCTGAATGTGTGCGATCATTTTTGGTTGGACCGGCCTGAATTCAGGCATTGGTTGATGTTTTTTTGTCATCTGATATCACAAGGTAAGTCTTTCTGTCGATTTTACTGGAACTTCTCCATGGGCCATGGCATCTGAATCTCTCAATAACCACACAATAATGGTGAAAAGCACGCACGCCATCCCCATCCTCGCGTTCCGTATTGTCATCGATCCCCTTTCCTCTCTCGCGCGCCGCCTTCCAGTCTTCTAGATCGCCGCTATTGTCCACCAGCCGCTTGTTCCCCGTAGCGGCGGCACCAAGCACCAAACACCATCCCTATCCCTGCCGGCATCCCACCCTTGGCTCTATCATCCCAGGCCTTTTGTGCTCATCTCCGACTCTCCGCCGGCACAAATTCCAGTCACTGCATGGGTCTTTACCGGTTCGGCCCCACATGTCAGCGGGAGAATCATGCACTAGCTAGCAGCTTCTTGTGCGAGGTGAGAAGGCAATCGAGGCCGTTCCCCTAGCTTGCGCGTGCAAAGCAATAAAGCCTCAACAGCCTGAACCAATAGTCAACTTTGCCAGTCCGGATAAGAGCAAGTTTCAATAGTACAGCCAACTACTAGCTTCAATTCATTTATAGCCAATCTAATAGCTCATTCATATAATAGTTACATACTACATTTATTAATACCTGGTCCCACATGTCATACACACACTGCATTTTGGAGTCCGTGCTACAGCTGGCTACAAATCTGATTTGTAGCCCACTGCTCTTCCCTCTCCTTATTTATCTCCTTAAAATATATTTGCAGCTGGCTTATAGCTTGCTATTGTATCTACTCTAAAACTGCATAGTAACTTAACCAATCTAATTGTGGCACGAAGACAAAGCTACTCAAAAAATACACAGTGATATCTATGGAACACCCAGGATCATCCAACCTGCCGCCCTTGAAGAGGTTAATATTAAGTTCCCCTAGCCATAATTGTGTCATGCATGAAAACACAACAACCCACTTCCTTTACAATATTAATAGCCTTTGTCTTTCTCAGAAGCTATCATCGGCTGATCAACAGTAGTCTCTTTTCTTTTTTGGTTTTAACAATTTTTCGCATATAAAATATTATCTACTTACAGTGTTAATTTCATCGTCGCGAAGTTACTTTAAAAAATTCTATCTCCATAGGTACAAACTTGACATGGTATTTCAAATTTTGTTAAGGATCCAAAATATTAACACTTGGAGTAAATATGATGATAATTAAAAATCAATTTACAATACAGGGACCTTTGTTTACAACATGTAATAGAATTGACAACACAAACATGCATGCCGGTACATCATAATCCCACTTAAAACGTGATCAATTGATTCAGTGTCACGCACTCACACTAATTACTCTGCCGTGGTGAAATGCCAAAAGTGCAGAAGATGACTTTTAAATTTTATTCTTCATAGTGGTGATTAATTTTCCTTCAAACCACGTCAGAGTGGGTTACGCAGCACGATTGACTCTATTGTGACTCCAGGTCCAAAGGCCAGCAACACTCCCCACTCAGGTTGTTGCTGTATGTCTTGTTCCTTCTCCCGACGGCGGCGTAATTCATCAAGAACGAATGCAATTGTTGCACCACTCATGTTCCCGTACTCGCTCAACACTTGGCGGCTTGCCGCAAGCTTACATGGATGCAGTTGGAGCTTGTCTTCTATGTTATCAAGGATTGCACGACCGCCAGGGTGCACTGCCCAGAAGAGGTCGTTCCAGTTAGGATCTGTGTTTCCAACAGATCGAAACGCATCGAGCAAGCACTGATGGATGTTGTCCTTTATCAGTGTCGGCACCTGGATGGAGAGGTGAAAATCTATTCCACTACTAGTGGCCTGCATGCCGAGCGTGTGCTCGGTTCCTGGTATCATGGTTTGTGAGGCGGCAACCATCTCGAATAGCGGGCACTCACCATCGGCTGAGGGATCGGCACCGACGATGACTGCGCCAGCACCATCCCCGAACAGTCCATGGCCAATGATTTTGCTTTCGTCCGGGGTAGAGAAGCATATCAGTGTCAGCTCGGAGCAAGCTACGAGGACACGAGCACCGCGGTTATTCTCGGCGATCTCCTTTGCGAGTTGGAGTGCCCTGCCACCACCTGAGCAACCGTGGAGACTGAGAATGGTGCGAGAAACGGAAGGGCGTAGTCCGAGCAATGAAGCCAATTGGAGGTCGGCACTAGGTGCACGACAGCCTGAGTAGGTGCTGAAGATAAGGTGAGTGATGTCAGTGGCCGGACGGCCCCACTCAGCAATGGCTTTCCGCGCAGCGGACTCAGCAAGCTTGGGGACCTCAGTAGCCACGATGTCTACACGAGTTTCAAGGGAGGGCAAGTGTTTGTCAATGATCTCTGGGTGGACACTGATAAGCTCCGCGTCAAGGTGGATGTAGCGCTTTTCTATACCAGATTTATGACCTGAAATGGAAATAGAAACCCACGTGTATATTTGTTATTACGTTGTAATCGTGAGGTTACATAAAAAATAAAACATATTATTGGGCATTTATACATGCTTCAAATTAAAATATGAATACCAATTATTTTTTGCTTGAATAATTACATGCAAGCACTTTCCTTAAGAAACTTAACCACACATTTGATTTCTCTGTATGCCCTATCCAAATATTTAGGAAGATATACATGTTTAAATTTTCAGAAGAGCGTCATAGTACATGAGTATTATTCGAACAGTACATGATTTGTCTGACGACGTAGTCGTGCATCCATAACCCTACCCACTAATTTCCAAATCATATGTGAGTGCTATTTCAGTAAGATGCATGGATTAATCTTTGTAAGTTTCCTTACTTATATGTACACGAGTTCTGTTGCTTGCATGTGTGATGGTAGGGTGAGGACGTGACAATAGGTGGAACAGCTATCATATTTAACAAAACCATGACAGTAACAATTATTTTTTTGTTCGAACAATTAAAAAACTAATATATGATATAATGAAAGCACTTTTCTTAACAAAATTAAAATCACACATTTAATTTCTATAGGTCCCTATCTAAATGTTAAGGTTTATAGCCTTGTTTTTCTCTACATACCATAAATATATTATTTATGTATGGTTTATAGCGAATGATAGCAGGATACTCCGCGATATGCAAGCATTTGCAAATTTTTCATATTAGAGTTAGTAAAAAATGATTAATAATAATGATGATAAGTGCAATTATCGATCTACTTACATATCCTCTTCATCTTTTCCTTGAGCTCGGTAAGGTGCTCGTTTTTTGTTAGACCAAAGTAGTAGTCGGCAAAGTTATCCTGAAACACGATGTTTTTCGGGTTTGCAGTGCCGATGGCGAGGATCGTTGCAGGACCTTCCGAATGTTGTGTGCCACGGCGGCTGTCAACAATAGCGGCGGTAGTTGCTCCAGGCATGGTCGATGGAAAAGGAAGAACTTGTGCTTATGGAATTAGTTGCCTGTAGAGGAGAAATAGGTGGATATGCGATGCGTCTATGAATGAAAACTCTTGCAGTTGGCTGTTGGCTTTATACTAGTTGATCGATAACCTGGTCCTGTTAGATCCCAAATATGTTTCCATTATTAAATGACACAAAAAAATTACTAGTACTAAAGAAAACCTTCACATGTTCTATGGGGTGTTTAAAACCGCAATAAATTTTCTATTGACAACATAATATAACCTGAACAAAATCACATGAGAGATTTTATTTGTTTTGGATCGTGTGGTCTGCATTACGAAGCAGCTACTACGGTCTGGAGTATGGACATTGTTTTCCACTGGTGTGATTAGCTTGATCATCGTGCAAAGCAGTCATCCCCAGCTTTAGGAGCTGTGCTTACATTTAATATCGGAGAAGCTGCAACCTGGCCGATGATCAAGGAATTTTTTTTTCTGCACAATCACCATACTCCTGCATTAAGCTTATTCTTCTGTATCAAATGAGTGATTCACAGGAAATCAAGGACCAAATCGTGCTCTGGAGATTATAAGTCATAATAATGTTCTTATTTATGCTCTAGGATTAGATCGATCTCGAGCATATTTTCTTATTACCTTGCAATCGCCCAGATTTAAATATAATCCAAAATTATAATTGAGATGTTAAATAATTAACTTCACAATCAACCCTGCATCTCATAAACATATTGTTGGCCTGGCCACGAGAATCAAGCACCCAATAAACAATATATGGATCAACTCATGACCGTGGCGTGTTAAGCCCCTGGTGATGTGTTCATGATCGTCGGAGATTAAATGCAGAGAGATATGCCACGGTATAAAAAAGGGTATCGCATGTTCTAGGATATATATCTGCTGCAGATGTAACCTGGACTTTTAAATGCATACGAAGATGGCTGATGTCGTCTCAGTGTCATTAACTGCCTGTGAAAAAAAAAATCCTTTCTTCCTATAGAATTTGGTACTCACTACAAATCATTTGCTACTATAAAGCTTAAAATCTATGAGGCCACATCATCATCTACAAATCATTTACTTTTGTAAAGCTTAAAATCTGTGAGCCCGCATCATCATCTAACCCTTGCTATTAGATCAACTAAGGAGATAGCCCACGCACATGCGTGGGTATCTTATTTATGTTCCATAAATTTTATTATTGGAAAGATGTACCAGTGAACTTAACAAAAAATATTATTTGTAAACAATTTAAATATCGTAAAATCTAATTTGAGAGCCCTCTCGTTTTAGCGCTATCGCTCGCCTTATCATGGAGTCCTTCTACATGGTCCTCGCAGTCGCAAGCGTGGCTTTCTGGATAAGGATCCAGATGAAACCACTCCAACCACATGTTATAGCAATTCCTGGTTCACAGAGAGTCATAGAGAGAGAGAGGCTACAGTTCGTCCCCTATATCTTTTTCCTCTTTAAATAAAGTTTTCTCTCAAATTACTTATCCAATCTACAATCCGATTACACCATTGTGTTTATTACAATTAAATCTTCACAACAAGATCTTATATTATTATATTACGGTAAAAAATTATTTATATTTGAAAATTACTTTTATTATATACGTAAGTTACTTTTATCATATATATATATATATATGTTACTTTTAGATTTGACTAAATTACTTCTTAGACATATAAAAGTAAATTCAACAAACTCTAAAAGTAATTTACATATATTATAAAAGTAACTTAAAACAAAACGGAAGTAACTTTGTCACGACATTAGAAGTAAATTTATTGTAGGGATAAAAATATAACTTTATCTAGAAATTAAATTTAATCAGCACAGATCAATGTACGTAAGTTTAACAATTTTTAAAAGTAACATCAATGTTAATTGGAACTAACTTTTGCATGGTTCAAGTTGAAAGGAGATAGTAGATGGAGTACAAACTAGCTACCACTAGCTACGTAGTCACGTCCAATGAAAAAATGCATTAATTAATGTTACTTTATTTTTGTTATAAGTTACTTCTATAATATATGTAAATTACTTTTAGGCTTTATTGAATTTACTTTTATAGGTCTAAAAAGTAATTTAGTGAAATCTAAAAGTAATTTAGATATATTATAAAAGTAATTTATTATTTTTCATCAAAATATAATCATGTGAGATGTTGTTATAAAGATTTAATTGTTATGAACACAACAATGTAATCGGATCGTAAATCGGATGAGTAGTTTAAGAGAAAATTGTATTTGAAGTATAGGTGGATAGTGCCTCTCATAAATGGAGTGGTAACTAGCTGTGTAGTCACGTCCTTTAAATATATGATCTTTATCTTAAAAATGTTTGATATTGCTGATTCTTGACATGACGTTTATGTTTATAGAATTATCAAGATCTTGGTCTATTGCTAATTGTGCTGTCATCATATTAATATCTTATAAAATTATGCAACCATATTTTCTTCTTTTGAATATGGGTATTTGACATTTCTAAATTAAATGTTAGTATCAATTATCCTAACAATCAATCCCATATCCGGACATTGAAATATTTAAATCTAAATCATATTCGATATAACGACTTAGTTTGGAGTCTTTTCTTATCGCATGTATTATTACTCATTATTGTGATTATTTTTCTTATTTACGAAAATAGCAATGATAAATTTCAAACTGGTTATTTGTAATTGTTTATCTACTGTCAATAAATAAGTAAATGTGTGATTGTCGGAGGGTGAACTCCTAGAGCGGGGGACTAAGGAGCCCCCTAGTTCGGCTGGGGGTAGCGGGTGAGAATTGAGGTTTGGTGGATGGAGTGATGTGGAGGGGGTTGGGCCCCTTATGAGCCCAATTGCTTTTCCCTGCGATGTCATAAAATATCTGTTCATAAATTATCTGTTGCACAATTGCATTTCCCTGCGATGTCAATATATATATTGAATTTTTTCAGATACATCTAGTTTTTTATCTCTCGTTGATAGCTTCGCATCTAAAAACGTGCAAAGAAAATTTCAAGGTTGTAAATAGTCTTAAATAAAATATTGCTCTTGGATGCTCTTTCTAAGTTCTTATGTCCCCTTTTAAATCTCGCCCTGGGCTACAAAGTTCTCAGGATCGGCCCTAATCACATGCTATGTTCAGGGGTGGATCTAGGATCGATGAGAGTGGTGAGGACTTGAGCCTTCGCCACTGGTAATAGAACCAGGTGAGAACCCTCACAGAGCCCCACTATTTTTTTCCATTCACAGACAAGGAGAGATATATGTCTGCTATTTCTCGCTAGATCCATTAAAGGCTATATTATTGGGCGAGTCCCGTGTCTTGATGGAGTTTTTATAAGAGCACGTTAGCAAGTGCCATAAACTTAATTATCTATCTTTAGCTTTTCAAATAAAAAATTCATTTCGAACACTAGGGTCTGTTATCTAAAATATTAGGAAACATTATATGCAAAAATAACAAACTTTCTGCTCAGGAATTTTATCCACAAATATCCTTTTTTTACTTATATATGAACATTAAGGCCAATTGCCCATATGGCCATATATGCCACTAGGGTTTGAGCCAATTGCAATTCTGCCATTACTTTTTGGCTAATTGCTGCTGTGCGATGTAGAAATTATTGCAATCAACTATATATACCGTTTAAAAAAAAAAACTATATATACTAATGAATTGGTACGACCGGATCAAAAGGAAGGATATAACATTAACCATAACATGGGATTGCTGCTGCCACCTAAGCCCATTGTTTCTTAATGATTGATGATCAAACTTCTGATTAATGTACTCCAAAAATTGTCGATCTATTTTATTTGAAATTTTGCATAGTTCTCTGTTTCTTTTGCTGCAGTGCACAGAAACAGTACGTAATAACTCATAGAAGTGAAATGAATTTAGCAAACAGCCACTACTACATAATCCCTTAATAAGGGATGGCATATAGTTGCCGGTTTTGATTGAACCGGCACCTATGCCAATTTATAGGTGCCGATTCACAAACAAAGCCGGTACCAATGCTAATTTGTAGGTGCCGGTTTCTTTTAAAAATGATACATCTTAGGACGGAGAGCCGACGAAGGGATAAGCATGCCACGTCCACCCCCACCCCAATAATATCTCGGCCATCCCTCCATCTCCTCTCTCCTTGTTGTTCTTCCTCCGTTCTCTGCGCCCCTCCTAACTAAATCTCTCCACGCTCTCTCTTGCTTCTTCCTAACCTCACTGACACACACACACACATGTTTCTCCCTCTCCTCACACTTGTGACACACAGAGAGCAACGACGCCTATCACCGAGCAGCCCCTGGCTTCACTATCCCCCGACGTCCACAACGGAGGCAGCATGATCTGATTGCCACGGGCTTGAGGGGAGGACAGAGGTACCCGGCATCCACAACGGCAAGCGGCGGTGCCCTCCCCTCGGTAGCTGGCTTGCACTACTAGAGAAAGGGACTAGTGCAACCGGGACGGACAATTCGGGACCATCTTTAGTCACGGTTGAAATAACTAGAGTAAATATGCCAAGTAAAAAAATGTGTGGATTGTAGGATTCGAATACAAGATTTATCACCTCAGCCCTCACACGCGTTACCATCCCACATACTACACACATCTGAGTTGGATAGAGATGCTTTCTTTTAAAACTAACAAGATTTATCACCTTAGCCCTCACACGCGTTACCATCCTACCTACTACACACATCTACCCTATAATTCACCAACTGGGTCTTACATCCTTTATACTTCATTCATCAAATCCTACGCTCCGTATTCATTCATCCCGATCGAACGATCCAGATTGACTCACCTCGCCTACCCCGCGCCTGACCCCACGGGCCTGCCTCCCCTACCAAGCGCGGACGCATCTCCTTGCCCTGCACGCGCAATCGACGTGTTGTGCCCCCCTCAGGAGCGCACTGCCACCAACCCTAATTGCCGTCGCCTCGTAGGCCGTCGATCCGCCACCGCTGGCCTTCGTCACGCCGTTGCCAGTCTCCATCGCGCCGCCGTCGTTTGGTCTCCAATGAGCCTCCATCATCTGCTATCCGTCGCGCCGCCACCGGAATCCCCTGCCGACCAGTATCCCTCACCGTGACGCCTTCCTCGCCTCAGTCAGGGCCACGGACAAGCTCGACGGGCGGCCACAGAACTAGGGCACCGGGCGGCCTTCCTCCAGGTCGCCATCTTGTGGATTTTCTGCCGTGATAGCATATTGGGATTTGTAGGGGGGTTTTTCTGTGTACAGAGTTGAATTCTTGTCTGTTGATGCTAGCTGCATCTTGCTTGTCCACAGGTTAACCCCGATGGGAGTACGGGACATCAATGGATACATGGTTATGGCAATTACGAGCAACATCAGCAGGAGCCTCCATAGCAGCAGGAACCCACACAGCAGGTATGAGATTGAAATGCTACGCAGTCGTCCACATTTTTCTCATCATACATACATACACTGTAGAAGTTCACTTCTTTAATTTCGATTGAACAAACAAGCATTGTTGTACATTTGCTTTGTGAACTGTTGGCCCAAATTGCACGTAGTTCCTGTTTTCAGGCTTTCTAAATTATTATCCAGTTCTTTCAATCTTTTTATAGCTCCACTGTTCTGTTGCATGACAGAGATCATGAGTTTGACAGATTGTTTGGTACCTAGCAATTGTTTTGTGTAGTTTAATGTGACTTATTTAACCCTAATTATACTTACATTGTAATTGCATTATAAATATTACATTTGATGGATTTTTATGGAGGATTTTCAATCAAATGTTAGCCATGAAAAAGGGAGTTGGTTGATCTACATTTACCTATTATGCTCTTCCTCTAATCTTGTAATAAGGCAAATGCTCTAATTATAATTATTCATCAATGATAATAGATTAATAAACGGTTTTAATTTTTTTTGTTGCATGCATGTATGTATAAAAACAGGCACCGTTGGACAGGCAGATTTTAATTAGGGCCATCTTTGGGATTAGAATTGCTTAAGTTCATTTTTAGATAAGAAGAAAGAAAAGTAATGTACGTCAGTCCAACATGCAGCATAGAAGTTCAGGATTTATAACCTGAAAGAATTTTCTCAAAATTTTTATCTGAAAAATTCCTGAGAGACTGAAATTCGATAAAGTTTTCAGTCCTAAGAAACCAATTGCTTTAACTATATTGGACTTGGTTATGGTTGGATGAGACGCTGTGGTTGACAGGTCTCTATAATTAATGTTAATTTCTATCGGTTGGGCGCAGCGTGGCACTCATCTTGCCGTAGGGACAAACCAAGGCAGATTTCAGGTTAGGCATCCCGCTCATCTGAAATGATCAGATAACATGTTCATTGTTAACCAAAATTTTTGACTGCTTCAAGAATGCGGGACTACTTAAGGTATTATTAGTTGATGATCGATGAACTTTGCCCTCTATTTCTTGGTTGATTGCTTTTACAATTAAAAAAATCAATTGGTTATGACTTATAACATCTGCATTTGATTTTATATTGATTTCTCAACTCCGTGTGTTCCATTTAACTGAAAATGGATTGCCACTATTTGTTTTATTCCATATTCATGCAAATTCAGTTGGGAGGCCTATAACCCTTATGTGGCCTATAACACCCTTATGTAGGTATTGCTTTCTTGTCTCAGAATTAGAATGTGACTGCCCTTTCATGACCATGTAAGCAATGACTTAGAATTGTCGAGACCAATGTGGATGCTCCTTTTATTTGCAGTAATTTGGCATTCTTTTGTGTACCTCACTACAATCAGTTGAATATCCTGATAGGTACTGATTTATTATAATTCTAAAGGTCAAGCTAACAAATTTAATATTTGTTTAAAATTGCAATGCATGTCAACTTATTTCTTAAGCAAGGTATATTTTGGATCCGAGATGAACATATTCTTAACCATATTCACTCCAATCAAAGCAAGTGGAATGTGGGATGTTGTGTGAGAAACAGAATTTGAATGTTTACAGGGTTTAGCTTTTATTTTGAGTTTGGCCATGCCAGGTCAATTTTTGGCATTTCAATGTCTATGCACTTGGTCTTATAATGCTTTTGAAATGAATGTCTGGATCTAATCATGCAATGTGTCTTCAATTTATTTTTACCCCGCCACACATGGACATATATTGTCCTTAGACTTGTGTCGAGGTGATTAGGGCTGTTTTCTTTTGGAGAGGTTGGGAACCCCTTCCCTCCGTACGGAAAATGGAGCGATAGATTAACATGTGATTAATTAAGTATTAGTTATAAAAAAACTTAAAAAACAGATTAATATGATTTTTGAAAACAACTTTCCTATATAAACTTTTCGCATAACGCATACCGTTTAGCAATTTGAAAAGCGACTCATGTGAAAGAATTTAGCCTAGATATAGTTGATTGTCTTAAATTATTTTTTTCAGACAATATGATATTTTTGCCCTTTGTCTTAAATTAATATTTGAGACTGATTCTAGAAATGTAATTTGACTAACATGAAATTTAATAATATAATTTATTAATCAAAATATTATTACACCATAGCGTTAGCACGGGCAAATTACTAGTCTGACTTGGATAGAGATGCTTTCTTTTAAAACTAACCCTAGAGGCATCTTTAGTCCGGGTTGGTAACACCAACCATGACTAAAAATATCTTTAGTCCGGGTTGGTGTCACCAACCGGGACTAAAGATCAATGTTTAGTCCAGGTTGGTGCTATGCTACCAATCGGGACTAAAGGTCATCCATCTTTAGTCGTTGTGGGCCTGACATGGCATGACATTTATTGAACCGTAGCTAAAAATGATCTTTAGTGCTGGTTCCTATTCAAACAGGGACATATGTAATTTTTGCCATATGGGCAAATATCAGTTTTACATTAGTGTTGGGGGTGGCCCGATCCTACCACGTCTAGCATGGAGGCGGCCCAACCTTGCTGCACGAGCTTGCAGGGAGGTACAGCGCGCCGACAATGGCAGGAGGTGGTGCCCATTCGATTAGTTTGTGATGAATATTCTTGTGTTCTTGTGCTTGTTTAGGATGTTGGATGGTAAATGTTTGTTTGATTATGTGATGAATGTTCTTGTGTTCTTGTGCTTTCCAATATATTTTAGTTCGATTTGGAGGATCGACTCGAATCGAGCCGAACCTACTTTTTTTTCTTTTTGCAAATCGAGGAACCCATTGATGCCGGTTGTTATTGGTTTCCCCTACAAGGTGTCAGGGAAACCGGTACATAGAGGAGCTTCCAAGTGGCACCCATTTAGTATTCTGTAGCAGTGAGCAAAAAATTATCTGTAACATTCTGTCACCTCAAGCTTTTCATTCTTCCCTAGTTCTAGCTTTGCCCGAACAAAATTTTTATCGTGATGGTTCTCCGATATCTATAGCCAAAGAAAAGAGTTTAGAGTTCAGAACACAAAAAACTCGGTATTGAGTCTGCTGCCAACCTCCCACAGATCAATCGCCACCTCCTAGATGGAGTGGGCGCCTGTGCGCGTGGTGAAGGAAGGAGGCAATACTACCAAGGAGCTAGAGTTTTTCATCGTGGTTGCACAATCTGATGCGGAGGAGCCCCAATTAATCTTTGGTTCTACAGCAGAACCTTCAGGTGGATATAATGCAGACAAAGGGTAGATGTTGGAATTGCATCACTACAAAAATTGGCATGACATGCTGCCAACGTTGCCAAGGAAGGAAATAGCAACCATGGCATTCCAAATACCTCCTATGCCTAATGTAGTGCGTGGTAGAACCTCCCATGAACATATAAATTCAAATTATCCATCTGTTTTCGTGTGTGCAGAATTACAACTGCACCCTTTCCGGTTTGCTTCAGTAGCTTGATGCTCCTTTGTGGCTCTTGATATAAATAGTCATGTGGGAAGGGAGATATGGAAAGGATGATTTCTTAAAGAAACACAATAACTACAAAGAATGCATTTATGTTTAAACTTTAAACTGGCCCTATCCAACCACTTCTAAGGGAAACTTCTTAAATTTTAGTCCTCGATACTGCTGGCTAACTGCGGTAAACTATAATTTTCTTTCAACCATATTTTGTTTGAAAATATATTTTATGCCCAATGGAAGTAAGCGACTTCCCATAAGGCTCCAATTGCTGTTGATTACTACAGGAAGAATAAGCTGGTATTTGGAACACCCAATGCCCTAGGCAAAAATATTTATTTTTTCGAACCCATAATAAGGAAATAATGGTGACATTCTTCGCCTTCCTTCTCTTCCAAGTTCCTGCAGATACACACCAGGCATCATACCCTAGCTAGTAACCCAGATGGGAACGTTGATCTCTGGCTGAACACAGGAATAGACAGCATTAGAGAAGAGGGTTGCAACACTCATTGTTGCATGAAACTGCACAATTTACACAAATGTTGCAGAAGAAATTTGCGTGACCATGGGATTCCAGATGTCTCCTAAGCCCAGTATACTGCATGATTGAACTCCTGATGTTCATAGAAATTGCATGTTGTCAATCTATTTTTTGTGTGCTAAGAAAAATAGCTTTGGCATATCCTTTTGTGGCTCCTAATATAGGATAGGAGATATAGAGATGATATTTTTTAAAGAACTAAGTGGAAGGGCCTACGCGTCGGACGTCCGATGCTTTGGGGGAAAATCGAGCGCTGACGTCAGCGCCTAATTTACGTGCAAAACTATTTTAAACTGATTTTTCTCTTAAATTACTAATCCAAATCATGATCCGATTGCACCATTAAATTCGTTTCAATTAAATCATCAAAACAAGACCACACATAGATATATTCCGACGAAAAAATAGCTTATTATTGAATTATTTTTAAATATTTTACGATATTCCACAAGGTATATCAGAATTGTTTCACTAAGTAGATCGAAAATGTTTCACTCGTTTAAATCGGGTGTTGCTTCACCTTATATAAAAACAATGTTTCAACAAATAGTGAAAGAATATTTCAGTTCACTGCAACATTAGATCTATAAATAGTGAAATATTGTGAGTACACTAGGTAAAACATTTTTCTATGGAACAAAAAATAAACAAAATTCCCTTAGTAGGGGGGTCTCCAAAATATGTGGGTTTTTTTGTTGCAATGGAATGTTTCGTTCACTGCAACATTAGATCTATACATAGTGAAACATTGTGAGTACACTAGGTGAAACATTTTTTGTGGAACAAAAAATAAACCAAATTCCCTTAATAGGGGGTTTCCAAAAAATGTGGGTGATTTGTTGCAATGGAGTATATGGTGGAGACATGTGACAGGTGGCAGGGACATATGATGGATCCCAGGGAGAGAACGTACGCACATGGGGGGGAGGGCGCCCGATTTTCTCCCCCTCCCCCGGGCGACCGAGCGCTAGCATTTCCGGAGCTAAGTACATTTATATAAACTTGACCTATCCAACCATCTTTAAGGGAAAAGTATTTGATTTTTCCGTCATTGGTAGAAGGAAATAAAAGTGGTACAATGACACTCTATTTCATATCCAAAATGCAAGTAAACAATATAATTCCTCCGTGGCATAAAAAATATAGTTTTAGTTAGTCAAAGAGAGATTAAACAGGTTAAAAAAAACTACGTACTATGCAAAGACAGGACGAGGAGAATGAGAGAGTAGTGCTATTGTTAGATTTAATTGGGTAATTCACTACTACAAAAATAGTTTTTACTAGCAGCCAAAATCAGTCTTCGCTGGCGGTTAGGCTAGCCGCCTGAAATCAAAGGCCAAAGAAAATAAAAGTTTTCACAGGTGGAACTTAACGGATTTTCGCTGGCGGTTCTGTTATGCGGGCCGCTGGCAATGGTCCATTTTTGCTGGCGTATGTGTTAAGACGACCGCCAGCGAAGCTCATTTTTGATTAAAAAATTGAAAATATGTGAATGCATCTGTTCTCTGACCGCCAGCAAAGAAGTTCAAAGAAAAATTGAAAATTGCCAGAAGCAGTAACCCTGCATTCCCATTCCACATTGCAAATCAAATCCAAGAACATGTCACAAATAAAAATTAACATATCAATGAGCACAAATTCCACAAAATATAAGCAAACCTCAACTATTGAACATGCACAATTGCACACAAGCACACAAGCAGTGGACGTCGAGAGTGCACACAAGCAGCAATTGGGTGCCCGAGCTCCAGAGGGTGCACGGAGGAGCGAGGGAGGACTTGACGAGGACGGAGATAAGTACTTCCTTGGGAAGGGAGTACTTATCGTCGCTGGTGCCAGATCTGCACTCCCGATGGCCGCCACACATGGTCTTGGGCCCCGCCGACGACCGGCTCACAGTGGTCTCCTACTCCTCGCGGTCACTAACACCGTCGAGGTCATCGTCTCCTCCTTGCCCTTGTCGTTCCCGCATAGTATCTGGCGAGAACGAGGCCGGATCCACACCTATAGCGGTGGTGGAGGCTCGATCTCGCTGGTGGAGAGGGGAGAGAGCTCGACGCTGCTTATCTTGTCGCCCTCACTGTGGACGAACCGCTGCCGCCACCCGCCGGTCGGCTCCCCTCCACCTAGATCTGAGCCTCCCATCGTGGCGCAGTGAGGAAGGGAGAGGGGTAGGGGGAGGGAGGGGGGAGAGAGCGCCAGCGGCGATGGTGAGAGAGAGGAGGTCTGGGGCCGAGTTGGATTCAGAGAGGAGGTCGGCAGTGTGGCGCTGAAAGCCCCTCTCCAATAGATCTGGAGGGCACAGGGAGGCCCTAGTGCCAATCCCATGGCCTGATCTGCTCCACGCGCACCTCGCGCGCGTCCCTTTCACTGTCGTCGTCGCCGCAATCACCATGTCCGTCGTCGCCGTCGTCTTCTCCGCTGTGGTAGCTGAGACCAGGGGAAGCATGGGCGTATGTGGGGGTGGAGTGATATGAATCAGGGGGGAGGGGGTGAGGACAAGAGGATAAGATGGAGTACACACTTGGTGCTCCTTAGTAACCGTTAGCAAAAATTTGATTTTCACTGGTGGTCACTTAAGAGGCCCGCTTGCAAAAAGACCTCTATTTTTGCAAGCGGTTCTCTTAACCCGGCAGCTAGCGAAAAAGGATTTTTGCTGGCGGTTATTAGCACCTAATCCCTCGTTAAATTTTCGCTGTCGGTTTTCGCTTAAAGCCGCCAGAGAAAAAAAAAGGTAAACGCCATGAAATATCAATTTTCTAGTAGTGATTGATCCATTTAAATCAATTAAATCAAATAAATTCCAAGGCTCATTATGCTATGAATTTGTGTGTATTCATTCTCTTATGGGATATCAATGGGATGAAGAGTTTCGAGAATTAATCCATTTGATTAATGAATTGGTAACCTATATCAATTAATCCTAATTTATGGTTGGTGGATGGTTGTGTAGTGGAGGATGTTTGATGGCTAGTTGATGACAATTAGTTACTCTATTTCTATTCTTATTCTATTGGTAACCTATATCAATTACTCCTAATTGATGGTTGGTTGATGGTTGTGTAGTGGAGGATAGTTGATGGCTAGTTGATGACAATTAGTTACTCTATTCCTCTTCCTATTCCATGACTCTCTTGCTCTTCATCTTCAATTTCTCTGTAAAATGAGAATGGATTTGATCTCCCGCGGGAGAAGTGAAACACACTTTTCATCCACTTCCAATGTTTTTGCTGCTACAGTAATCCCATCCCGACGAGTGTCTGCACACGTGTTGAGACAGTAGGCCTCCGAAACCACGCACTCCTGCGACATTTGCATGGATGGGCGGGCGATCAGGTTTTTGGGGAGTGCAAGGTGCGACTACTCAATATTCGTCAACGTCTACTTCATCTTCATCAACATGTCGACTGGTGGAGGCGTCAACGGTGGACATGTTGGCAGCGGTATTGGAGGAGACGAGAACGACAACACCAACAGAGGCAACAACAACAAACAACAATGTCTTATCCTCAGGAGTGTTCTCTGGGTATATTACTCTATTAACCTTAGTGTTAAAAAAGCGACTAGATGATGCTATTACTGTTACTAGCATGTTTATGTTTAGCACTATAACTGGATCATTTTGTTTTGCACATGCCATGTTTATTGTCTTGTTTTTCTGGATTAAAATATGCCGAATTAAGACCATATTTCCAACACCTACTGGTTTGATGGTTAAAATGGCAAGGACGAGATGAAGTAGTATTAAAGAGGTCTAGTAGACTTCTTTCAAAAACACACTCTTTGTGGTACAAAATTTTATGTTAAAGCTGCTCTTTTTTAGGATGAAGAGAGTAGTACTCCACACCATAGGGCAAGCCGAGAGCAAAACTAGGTTTGGCATCAAAGAAGCTCGCTACAAAGCCTAAAACATTTTTACGTACTAGCAACCTATAATATCCATGGACTAGCAAGGTGATAAATATTAAAGGGCTGTACATGGGATAATTAACCCATTCTAGTTTAATTAAATTTCATTTTATTAGAAATAGCCAACCCGTATCCTTCCAAGTGCTTGTGGCCTCCACCATTCAATCTGGTCTCCTTTTTCCTCCATATATGTCCCTTGTACTACTGTCCGAGGCACGAGGGGATTATTGGGACCTATCTGTCATAAGTTTTTCTATTACTAAAATATTTGCATAATACAGAGTAATATCTAGTAGATTGTCTAGGGTTGAAAATATAATATAAATCGCGTAGTTGCACTTATGCCTTGGTTAATTTACTGAAAATAACTGTCCAAACTGGTAGGTTGGTTAATTCACGTTGTCATCCGCGCTTTCTCTGTCAACATTGTCATGCTCACTTGGTCGTTCTCGACAACAATCAAGAAGACATGGAGTACTCAACATTATTGAAAGAAGATCAACGGTCCACAAGTGAATTTGAATTGAAGTCTAAACAACAGCCATAAACGAGCCTGAAATCAACACAAATGAACGAGTTCATGTTCTCAACCGAAGACCTTGGAATAACAATGTCGTTCTCAGTTGACAAAGAAGGTACGGAGTTATACGACTAAGTTTCATGTCCTGCCGTAATCGAGAATTTGGGTTGAAGTCAAGAATTTTCATCTCAGTGGGTACACCATCCCTTTATTCCATAATCCTTGTCGAACTCCACCAACCATTCTCAAGTAATCGAGTAGTCGTCCAACCGTTCTCAAGTAATCGAATAGTTGTAGAATCTACGACAAGGCCCTAAAATATGGCTTTTCTGAAATCAATACTCAGAACAGATTGTTAGATACAAATAGTCCGCGAGTGAATGCTCAAGGGTAACATAATATAATATATGAATTTGAAAATTGAAAATAAAATGAATCTGCACATGATAATAAAAGAGTACCCTCGCTAAAGTTTCCCTCAGCAATTAGAGTTTGGTACTCTTCCTATACCCCAGTTGTCTTTATGGAAAAATTGTTTTTCCACAAAGGCAGATTTAAGTTGAAGCTGACGAAATCCTAGGCCCTAGCCATGAAGTTGGGAAAACCAATTCCCGATTACATGGCTTAGTTAATACGCATTTAGAATACCGTAAAGGAACGATAGGATTGACTTCAAGACAGGGCGATATAAGAGAACAGGATCAACAGACAAATATTGCATATACAAACACTTATAGAGGTTGTTGGAGAATCCATCTCTTGAACCCATCTCGTCGAAACCTTGAAGCACCAAAATCCCCCTACCTAGCGTGCCACTATCGACTTTTGAGGTTATGACTATGGTATTTGCATGGTATGGAGATCGTCGATAGCAGGGTATATGCGAGATTGAGGTAAAAGAGATGGAGACAATAATTTTTATACAGGTTCGGGTCCCTTATCTGACAGGTAATAGCCCTACTCCTATTGGCTGTAACCGGTGTTGATCACATAAGTATAATATTTGGGATAACCTATTGTTAATAGTGAAATTTGGTAAGCCCCAAAGTCATCATCAGCTAGAGTCAGTATTGGCTTCAGATTCCTAGAATCGGCCGATGGGAATTATCAAGTCGCCAATAGTCGGATTCTTACTATACTCGGTTAAGGAAATTAATCAATTAAAAAAAGTTTATCCAGAAGAGACCGAGTTCGAGGAGGATGCGGCATGGCAAGTAATCTATTAATTAGGAATAGTATGTTAGTTTCCTTTTATCTTTAAGAAAGTGTGATTAGTGTCCAATAAGGACTTTATGTTTTCCTTTTCTCTTTAAAAAAGTTTCTTTCTTGTCCAATAAGTACTCGTATCTACCCATAGGTATAAATATATACAGCCGGGGTCATTGTAAACTATCTCCACAGATCAATAAATTTTGCGCATCGCCACCCTTTTACTTTTCTACTTTTTCGACGAGTTTATACTTGTCATGGTTGTTTGCATTGACGGGGCTAGGGCTTTGACACTCTGATCTTGTCAATGTAAGCACTCTAATCATATATCTCAAATAATCTAGTTTGGTAGCCCGATTTACTTGTATCGAATGAGATTCACTTTAGGGTTTATGCCGCCATTGGCTAAATCGCTTTACTAGATTATATTAGCTAAGGTATTTACCACCCTGAAAATTAGTCAAAGGCTTGATTGTCTAGATTGTCTAGATATTATGTTTCTTTTCATACTTAGTGCTGCAATAGTTAAGTTTGATCTATTAAGTCGTGCTTAGAACCATAATCTCTAGCATGCTTCTTAATTGGCAATAAGGGTTTCATCGAGGTTTCAGCTGATGAGTTATCTAGGCGTTGCATCGACTTACAAGGATTGCATACAAGTTGGATTTAGCCAATCGCAACAAAGGTTTTATTGTTTATCTAATCTTGTGGATTTTATGACATCGGATCTCCAGCTGATGTATGCTTTAATCCTCGAATTAGTGCTTATTCTATCATATCATTATTAGCCGATTGATTTCTACTGAATTATATTGCTATTTTATTATATTATCATCAGTCGATTGTCTCTATATCATTATTTACATCAAGTGTCAGATTCTACATCAAACATACAATCGATAGCTCAAAATCCAATCGCTATGGGCTGGTACCGACATCGGCAGGAACTACTCCATCGGCTTGTCAGCCGATCGGTTATTTGATCTGCTATTTGTATATCTTGCCAATTGCAGGATCAAACTGACTGGCATGCCCGTATCTCTGACTGGCATGTCCGCATCTCATCAACCTTTGGACCTGCACTGCATCTAAGCAGATCTCTCAGGCCGTTGTATTCGTCAACTTAGTTCGCACCAACACAGACCGGCACCATCTCCCTCTTAGATAGATTACACACGTTTCTTGAGTTCGATATCCTTTTGGGGTCACTCGAAGGTGAAGTGTTACAGCGGTATTACATGCGCTTGCGGATTTATCTGTAATCGTAAGAAATACCGACAACACTCACACTATGCATCCTTTGTGTGGTTCCTTTCATTAGCAGAGGTCAAGTGGGGAGATGGGAAGAACGATTTTTCAAAGAAACATAGAAATTACAAATAATGTGTGTACATTTATAACTTAGTCCTATCCGATCATCTCGAAGGTAAACTAAAATTTTCCATTCATTAATTTGTACAGAAGTGCTAGCTGGCCGCAGTAACTATATTATCTTATAAATAAAGTAGTTTTAACTTATTTTCCGTGAGAAAAGATATATATCACTGGTCCAGCTCAGCTAGAAGCTTGGAAGACATTTTACATTTTACTCCTTCCGTAAAATAAACCAACTTTTTTATACACTAAACTTATAAACAAAAGGACAGAGAGTACTCCACAACAGATTCAAGAGGTAGAACCAACGCATGTTTACACCATTGGGTGAAGGCCAAGCCAGTATAGCTAGCTCAACTCAGTTAGTGCCTCCATAAGTCAGAGAGGCTCACTGTAATTTTAGAGCAATTTTTAGTTGTTACTAAATCACGTGCATGTTTTCATGTTTTCCTGATTGCATGTCATCCAAATAGTTACGATGGATTTAAAAAAATTGACAACATAAATAAATATGTATTATCACTACACAAACATATATATTTAAGTACGACATGTACAAGTTAAATCAATTTGTATGGGTCAAATGTAAACCTGTGTAATGATATATCGCATATAATTTATGCTCTCATGTTTGCAAAAAAAACTACTGCTTGGAACAATCAATTCCTTCTTTTTCCCTCACAACTCGCCACACCCCCGCCCTTATCTTTTTTTCAAATCTTTCCTGCATAGTAAGCCATATCCTCTGCTTTGCTGCTGATCCAAGCGCTTCTTGGCTGTGGAGATCCGGTGTCCCGCACCTACTACTCACCTCTGATACCGGCCTGCAGCCACACACGTGAAGAGAGCCAAACACGTGCAGGGTAGCCTGCAGCCATGGTTGATCTCCTGTTCAATCATGGAAATTTCACAGCAGACAGAGTATTGGAGAAGAAGGTTGCAAAAATCACTGTTGTACGAATCCCCGCATTTTGCAACAATGTTCTGGTATCAAGATTTCTGGAGAACACGGGATTCCAGATGTCTCCTAAGCCTAGTATACTGGACTGGACAATTGAACTTCGGATGTTTTAGAAATTGATGTCTATCTACTTGCATCAATAAATATCTGGGGGTCTTTCGGCTAGCTCCATAAGATGGTGGGCTAGCCGTCCTGGGTTCGAAATCTCACCTCTTCTAATTATTTGATATTAGGTCCTCTCCTAATATTTACGTTTTTGTCTATCTACTTGCATCTGTCCAAACACTACACTCACAGTCACACACTGAAGCCTTTGCATTCTGGAGGTCTTTTAATATAGGTGAGGAGATATGGAGATAATGTTTTTTTAATGAAAATTACAAAGAAATATGTGCATTTATATATAAACTAGTTCTATCCAACCATCTTAAAGGTAAAGGTAAAGTATTTAAATGGATATAAAGGGCTTCGAGCTAACGGCAGTAACTGCATTAATTCATTAAAGGTAAGCTTCAACTTTTCCCCGTGAGAAAGATATGCCTATTTTATGTCCAAAATGCGGGTAAACTACCTCCTTTGTCGCTAAACAATCGTAGATTTAGCTATACAAAGAACAATTGCAAAAGGGCATGTAGTCTAGTGGTTGCAGTAGCCTAAGTAGCATCCTAAGGTCTTGAGTTCAAATATCCATAGGGGTGAATTTCAGATAGGATTGTTTGTAGGGCTAAGTTACCAATTTAAAAGGCAGCATATATCTAATTGGATATAGAGGCCGGATATAAAATTCCCTTCTCTGAAAAAATACAATGAAGGATTAAGTAGGAGATTAAAATGACCAATATTCATTAATGCACAGAGAAAAAAAAAGGAGAAGCTGGTTCGATGGTTAACCTAAATGAGAAAAAAAAGAATCAAATAGTAATAAAGAGGTCTAATATTCCCTACTCTAACACACACTTTTACGAGATAAATCGTGGGCTATAATTTGTTAGAATCTGGACTGTTTGAGTACCCGAAAATTTTGTAAGAACCCTACATCTGCCAAAACCTCCTAAGAAGGACATTTTATGGACAAAGAGAGTAGTACTCCACGCAAGCCGAGAACCCAACTGTTGGGTGTACTTGAGGCTCGCTACAAACCTAAAGCACTTCCACATACTAGCAACCAATCCATGAACTAGGTCATAAATATTTAAGGAATGTACATCGGTCAAATGTCAATGTGCCCTTTCTATTATTTTTAAGAAAATAGAAATGGGTTACATCTCCGGCCTCTGCCCACGGGCACGCAACCAACAAGTTTCAAAACAATTTAAAATAAACATGATGGGACAAACCCCCAATTTCCATCAATAAAAGATCAATTGATCAATGTGCCCATGCAAGTTTAAGTAAATTTTATTTATTAGAAATATTCAACCCTAGTGTCAGTCCAAGCGCATGCAACCACCATCGCCATTCCAATATGGCTCCCTTTCTCCTCCACCACTACCTCTGCTATTATTCTTAGAGGAAAGAGGGACCCGTCGATCTCGTCCTTCTCTCGTAGGTTTCTTTTGTTTTATAAGTAAAATCTTTGCAGGATCAGATCTATTAGATTGTCTAGGATTGTTGTGTTCTAGGTTGTTCATAGAGCTAGATGTATTTAGAGTTGCTTTTTCCTTTTCTCTATTTCTTTGTTGTTAGCTACTTCGTTGGCAAGATCATCAGTGAAGACATAGGGAGGCTTGTATGTTGGGTGGCGTCAACTCTTGCATTCGGGTCATCCAAATGCCGATAATCAAATTGCTCGCATCAGCTTTAGGGTCGGGTTGCCCACTTGTTCTGGGGCACCGGTTTGCTGTTCTATCGAATAAATGGAGATCTCTCACCTCTTGTTATTGTAGTTACAAGGTTATATTGTTTTCTACCATTCATTATAATCAATCTACTCTATTTTCATGAAGACATCTCGTTTTTTAACCATGAATGAAATTTTGTTCATTTAACTGAACTACAATAGGACCACCATACTCGTGGGCTTACCCACGCTCCTCTCAAAATATTGGACATTTAGAATAGAATTATGTCAACTTTTTAACACTTTGTCCAACAATTTTACACCTGAATAGATTTATAAAATGAAAAATGTCCAAATAACCGACCCATAGACTTCCATCTAAAGTTCATATACCACCTTAAAGTTTGAAACGGGAAATTTAACCCTCTTAACAAAGTTGTTTTATGAAGTGTTTTTTTATTTAATTTGCATATATGTTGATTGAGCATTGATCATGTCACATATGTACTTACTGGCGTAACAATAATATAACATCATTGTATGGTATAAATTGACAACCTATCATTGATGGTATGTTAATATAATGTATAGTAGTTGCTTAAAGCTGCTTGTTTAAAATACCAAATATGCAAAACTACTATCGAAAACTGCCTAGTATTATATGTATAGTAATATGTGTGGTATTATATATGAAGTTTATGGGGTTGGATGTCCGGTTTTATGTATGGTATTATGAAGTTTAGGAGGTTGAATGTCCGGTTTCAAAGTTTAAAGTGCCAAATGGACTTCCATCTAAAGGGGGATTTGTTCTTTTTTCCTTGGTAAAAAATTTAGAGTAAATTGAATTGGTGATACGCGAACTTGTTAGGTGAGTGTAACCTAGTACATAAAATTGTAAAATATTCATTTTGATATACAAACTTATCTATTGCGTGCAAACTAAGGCCAAAAAAATAAACAAGACTAATCTCACTAATTTATGTGTTAAATAGGATGCTACATGAACACGTACATGAGAAGAATACTACGTACATATACGTACATATTCAGTAGAAATGTTTAATAAGCTCTGAAATTACACGAGAAAGACATAAACAATCGATAAATGATGCAAAGGGGAGAACAAGGAATAGTAAAATACAAATCAAGTTTACACAAAACTACTACTTGGAACAATCAATGCCTTCTTTTTCCCTCACATCTCAAATCAGCGAAGCAACACAGAAGTGCCATCCCACCGCCCCCCCCCCCCCCACCCTTTTTCCTTTTTTTTTTCAAATCTTTCCTGCATAATAAGCCATGTGGTCTGATTTGCTTCTGATCCAAGCGCTTCTTGGCTGGTGGAGATCCGGTGTCACCCACCTACTACTCACCTTGATATCAGGTTGCAGCCACACACCGGACAGCATCAACCATAGTCTACCCTGGAAGGGAGCCTAGATCTCCAGTTCAACCATGGAAATTCCACAGCAGACAGAGTATTGGAGGATAGGGTTGCAACACTCACTGTTGTATGAATCCCCACATTTTGCAACAATGTTCAACCATCAGGATTTATTGAACACATGATTCCAGATGTCTCCTAAGCCTAGTATACTTGACAATTGAGCTTCAGATGTTTTAGAAATCGATGTCTATCTACTTGCATGTGTCCAAAAACTACACTCACTGTCTCACACTGAAGCCTTTGCATTTTGGGGGTCTTTTAATATAGGAGAGGAGATATGGAGATAATGATTTTTTAAAGAATGAAAAATACAAAGAAATATGTGCATTTATATATAAACTAGTTATATCCAACCATCTTGAAGGCAAAGTATTTAAATAGATATAAAGAGCTTGCAGCTAACGGCAGTAACTGCATTAATTCATTCAAAGTATGCTTCCACTTTTCCCCTTGAGAAAGACGCGCCTATTTCATGTAGAAAATGCGAGTAATGTTTTGGGCAACAATACATGGTACTGTAATCTTTTGGGCTAATGACTTGCAATTGATTCTCTTCATATGTATGTGATCAATTAATGTCTGGAATTTGGTGTCTACTTCCACTCTTTTAAACTAGCTACAATTATCAGTAAATTGCTATTGAATTGGAATGTGAAAAGTTAGTTATATTGTTGTATGTCGACAGACCATAGATTGTCTGTGGGGGCAGGTGATGTGTGCAGGCCTATGGACAAAACTTTGTCTAATGGTAGAACTAAAATAATAATGTCAAACTGTCTGTTGGTAATGCCTTATACCGTCAGGCTTTCCACCGACACACCCCCTCTGTCGCCAAAGGCCTTTTCCGACAGACTATTTGATGTTAAAGGTGGTCTTCGCCGACACATTAGTTGTTGCTAAATTTAGGACATGGCGTAGTGGTAAACTACCTGCTTTGTCGCTAAAAAAGTGTAGTTTTAGCTAGACAAAGAACAGTTAATTGGAGATTAAAAAGACCAATATCTCATTCATTAATGCGCAGAGAAAATAAGTAAGGGGAGAAAACAAGGAGAAGCATGAGTAATATTTGGTTCGACGGTTAAATAAAATGAGAAAGAAAGGATAAAATAGTATTAAAGAGGTCTAGTATACCCTACACTAAATTACACTTTCGTGAAATAAAATAGTGGGCTACAATTTGTTACAATCTGAACTGTTTGGGGAGCCAAAGATTTTGAAAGAACCTATATCCGCCAGAACCTCCTAAGAAGGACATTTGATGGATGAAGAGAGTAGTACTCCACATTATAACCAAGCCGAGAACCCAACTATTGGGTGTACTTGAGGCTTGCTACAAACCTAAAGCACTTCTACATACTAAAAACCAATCCATGAACCTGGTCATAAATATTAAAGGAATGTACATCGGTTGAATATCAATGTGCCCATTCTAGTGTTAGTAAATTTTATTTATTACAGATATTCAACTCTAGTGTCCGTCCAAGCGCATGCGCCCTCCATCGCCATTCCAATATGGCCCCCTTTCTCCTCTACCACTGCCTCTGCTATTCTTGTTAGAGGAAAGAGGGACCTGTCGATCTCGTCCATCTCTAGTTAGTTTCTTTTGTTTTATAAGTAAAATCTTTGCAGAATCAGATCTATTAGATTGTCTAGGACTGTTGTGTTCCAGGTAGTTCATGGAGCTAGCTATATTTAGTTTTTTTTTCCTTTTCACTATTTCTTTGTTGTTGGTTACTTTGTTGGCAAGATCATCAGTGAAGACCTAGGGAGGCTTCTATGTTGGGTGGCGTCAACTCTCGCATTCGGATCTCCGAAATGTCGATGATCAAATCGCTCACATCAGCTTTAGGGTCGGGTTGCCCACTTGTTCTGGGGCACTGGTTTGTTGTTCTATCGAATAAATGGAGATCTCTAGCCTCTTGTGTCAGGGTTATGGATACCACATACCTAATAGTAGTTGACTAAATCTCGGCAGGACCCACCACATACCATGTATTATACGGAAACAACCTTCGGATATAGGAGGAGTTCCGCATAAGGAAGGATGAATAGAGTTCTACATGGAAACGACAAGGACTACTCGGATTATATCCATATTGGTTCCCCTATTTCTACTTCGACAAGGGGACACCTATGGGTATAAATACAAGGCCCCCTAGGAGGAGAGACGACACGGAACAACAGAAGCCACAACATACAAGCCAACATACACCAAGACAAGTCGCCGGATATCGACATAAGAGATATGCCTATATCGACCCTATCCGGTACCTATAGAGGCTGGCCGTAGGCCTCTAGCGCTGTCTGTGATCTCGCCGGGCACGAACTCGAGGAGGAAGACTACCCTGTTGTCGACTACGAGTCAGAACTTCAGACCGCCATATCGACAACAGTTAGATAGGCTACCCCAAATATTGTATTGGTGTGATTATGGTGAATAAGAGCAATACCGGCTTCGGCCAACAGGATGTAGGGTTATTACCTGACAATTCAGGGGCCCGAACCTGTTTAAAAATCCTCGTCTCCGTCTCTTTTACCTCACTCTCGCATATATCCTAGTACCAATGATCCCCATACTATGCAAATACTGGAATCGCGACATCAAACGTCGACACCTTGTTATTGTAATTGCAAGGTTATAATATTTTCTATCATTCCTTATAATTAATCTACTCTATTTTTATAAAGTAAGACATCTTGTTTTTTAACCATCAACGAAATTTTCTTCATTTAACTGAACTAAAAAGGGACCACCATACTCGTGGGTGATGACGGTCGTTATCGATTAGTTTCGACCGTCAATATTACCACAATAGAGGAGAACTAGTAATGCTTGCAATGCATATATATGTTAGAATAATAATATTCCACTAGTATTAGATATACTAACCTTTTTGTAGAGAATGACCATAAAGTGGAGGAGAATTGACGTCAACACAAACGATAAATCAATCGGGCGATGTCGAGAATCAGACTTATGTATGAATGGGCCAAAAACTCAGAAATGACATGATCAATTGGGCCAAAATTTATAAGTCTACGGAGAGCAGAAGCCCAGGATGCCACCAGCCAACTTGTGGGCTTGTTGGGCCAGCCCAGGGTTCGGCCGAACCAATGCCAGCGCCGATGGATGTAGGGTTTTGAGGGAACGGTGGAGATTCACTCCCTATGGCAGTTGGAGGACATTACCGACCATTCCAACCACCATAACCGTCATTACCTGCCTATTTAAGGAGCTCTTCTCCTCACTTCACTCACACACCTCAAGCAAAGCTCTCTCATATTCTCTCAAGTTTAGTTTAGTAGTATCAAGCTAGTGGAATAGGAATAGAATAGAAATCAGGAGTCCGGAAGCCTTCGGAAGAGTTCGGGTATGGCTCTAGTAGCTTTCCTTTCCTCTCTTGTAAGCTTTGTACTATTATTAGAATACTCTTCTTTATACATTTATGGTATTGAAATACTATCTGAGTATATAAATGCCTACTTTACATTATGTTCATGTTATACTGAATATGTTGCTAGCTTATCTGAGAGATGCTTTGGTGCGGGTATAATGTTTACTTATGCAATTACTCTATGTCATGACGATGATATTAGAGTAGTATCTGGTACTTTAGACGTGGTGTCTAGATTACGGGATATCATTATTTGAGGTTATATGCTGCGGATGAGATGTGGCCGGCCGCTGATGGTGACAGCTCAGCTCAGTAAAAACTGAGATTTCATGGTCTGCGAGTAAAACAATTACCACCTTCCTCTCGATATAGCCATGATCTCGTAGCCACCGTGTAGTAATATGTTTACTAATGTGTTCAATATACAGTATAGGAGTAAACTAAGAGTATTATTGATATGTATCACAAAATAGTCTTATGAATAAAAACATTACAGACTCAATCACACACAAGCGATAAAATTACTCACAGGTGAATCAAACTAGAAAAGAAAAGAATGATTCAGCCAAAAATCCATCTGGTGGCTTTGCTGGATCTTGATATAAGGATGAAGAGCACGGTCTGTGTCTTGTGACCGGTAGTGGAGAGGGCAACCGGGTGGCGAGTAGTAGTCGACGATGGAATCATGTAAGGATGTAGCGGTGTGGTATAGAGATGAGCTCGACATTGCGTAGTAGTAGCCATCCATTATCTAGCAAGCATGAAAAAGAAATGCAAAAACATTCTCGTTCATGTCAATAGAGATGGTGAGCAAAAGAAAAATAGCAAACAACCTCCATCACCGGCGGACTCCACCATATCCTCTGCGGCTAGCCACATGGAGCATGATGTGCAAATGTAGGACCTGTGCAGCCTATCAATTGAGATCAGGTAATATTGGAGATTGCACGTTAGTTTGATTTAAAAAAAATTGGGGCTTCATGCGAGAAGTTGAAGGAGAGTATGCAGATGCAAATCAGAGTGTCATTTCCTTACTTGCTTATTTTATCATTGTCGCCGACGTGGAGCAGCCGCTGGTTGTTGCTATTCCCCAGGTGAACACCTCCTTGCTAGTTAAGGTGTTGCCAAGCGTCCGGCAGCGATGCCTAAAGCAGTGCCTTCGCCTCAACCGCCGCCGGCCACCTCTCATCGGCCACCGCCATCAACCGCCACGGTGTTGTCGTCCTCCTCCATGGTTTTTCTCCGATCTGTGGGCTGGGATGGTGGATCGATTCAAATCTGAAAAAAAAAGGAAAAAATGAAGTGGGGGCGAGAATGGTTAGTTGGGTACGGTAAAAATAGAATATATACCGAAAGCAGAGAAGTTGCTTTTATCGCAGTAAATCATTTACTCTGATAATGGTGGGAGCACGATGCGGGATGTGGGGTGGGCGTTTTTATTATCAAAATAAATCGTTTACTCGAATAAAAATGGGTGGTTGAGGCGCGCGATAGGAGTAAATCATTTACTTCGACAATGGTAGGAGTGGAATGACATGACGTTGGGTGGGGTGGGCCTGGGCTGATGCATGTTTGACGCTTGGAATATTTGCGCTCCTTACAGTAGTTCTACCAAGTTTATCCAATTTTATCTGCGTAAGCAGAAGAAGGCTCTCCTCACATTTGCCTCTTCTGTTCCACGCGACTTTGGTCTTATGGCGTCGCGCTGATACTGATGGGCCGTTCGACTTTGGGCTTATGGCGTCGCGCTGATACTGATGGGCCGTCCACTGAACAAGATAGGCCCAGGTTGGACACTTGGATTGGTCACCACAACCTCGGTCCACAGTCCAGTTTGAATCCTTCCTTTACTTGAGAAGAAAAAGAAAAATAAGCAAGAATGCCTCTCTATTTTTCTATTTTCAAAAGACTCGTGGGATAAATCATCCTAGTGATATAATTTTCATGTATACTCATTTTCTGTCACGGAACATATAATCATCCTAACTAGTTTCAGATATAGGAATAATTGAAATCTATTTTGGAAAATACAATATTACTGAGATTTAAATAACTCAACTTGGTTCGTTAGGGTGCTTGTGTTGGAAGAACCTATCCAACTTTGCATTTTCTGTGATTTGATCTCAGGAGGTATTACGTGCACACTGTTCAGTAAAATGCGTGCGTCATCAGAAAAATATACTATCTCTATTTCATATTATAATACATTTTGATTTTTTTTCAAAGTCAAACTTCTCCAAAGCAACATAGTTTTAACATTGATTAAATATTCATAGGATGTTTATTTTGTGGTGAAAATATCGCTTTGTTTTTATAAACTTGATAAAACTTTGAATAGGAAGAAGTCAAAACATCTTATAATATAAACGGAAGATGTATTTTTTTTTTAAAAAAAGGGACAAATTTGACAACAAATATTTTGGCACAGCCGTTAAAAAAAGAACAGTGAAGGTATGATGTATGGATTTATTTATTTTGCTTCTGCAATTAATTAACACAGCTTGAAGTTGAAATGGTCAGTTTCGTTGGCTGCGGCAGCCCCAATTAATATTCCGAGCAAAATTACAAACTAAAACGTATCTATCTAAATTTGATTAATTATTGGAAATGGAAACACAATTAAACCAGCAGCATGTTGCTTGGACTTGTTGAAGTCTTGACGTATGTCTGGCCGGTTGAAAAAGAACCGGAAGATTGTGACTCATGGGAGAAAAATTAACGCGCTGTCACACGAGACAATTAACGACATCGTCTCTCATCATCTACCATAATTAACAATGCATAGTAGTCAATTAATCTCTCTCTATATATGTACAGAGTGTATGAACGATCTATGGGCTGCACGCAAATGTGGTCAAGATTTGCCCAACGATTATGTGTACTGTAGTGACATAATGATTAAACTGTTGACCATGTAGAACACGTAATTAAGATACTACTAGTAACTTTCACAATCACGTATGCATGGTTTGGCACACAGCATATGTGTGTTTTTAATTAGACAATTGATGCTTATGTTTTTTCAGGGTAATTGATGCATGCATATATGTTAACTATAGTACAGCAGCGTGTTCGTACGAGGAATATCAAGTAGTTCTCTGATATATTCCTTCTGTCTTCCTTATATGATTTTTTTTTGGATTAATATGATTTTGATACATTGTGCATGACAAAAGGGTCAACTCTTGATGAAATGCTAGGTCTCTGTCATTAGCAGACAAGTAAACTTGATTTTAGTTAATTTGAAAGAACATTCTCACTTGCTAATATAATAATTAATAGTGTGGCATCGCTTAGTATAACTTGTTAGAAAAAATAATTAATATATAGATAAAACTTTTGTATCTGTCTTTAGCGATTTTAAAATCAATACTGAAAAATAATCTTCAATAAAAAAACATCCAAAACAACCTCAAATTAAGATCAAGTTCTATAATTCAAACATGAATGCGGAAGGGAAAACTTACTCAATTTGATGTACGTAGGTTTCGACATATTAGTAGAATGCATCAGTAAAAAATTATTTTTTGCATGCGTCCAAATCCAATTTTTGCAGGCAGCTGAGTGGCCGGCATGCACGCAAGTGTTAGCGAAAATCAAAATTTTCCATGCGGGAAGAGCAAACACATGCAAAAATAGGATTTTCGTAAGCAGATACCTATACCAACCACATGAAACATAATTTCAGCAGCTAAAAAATAAAAATTCATAAAAGCAAATTTGAAACACTAGCTCCCGGATTCATCCCAAACCCTAGCTCCCGAAGCTGTCATCGTCGCAGCCACCACTGTCATCATCATCGCAGACGCCATCGTCCTCACTGCTGGCGCGGCTCGTTCCCACTGCCTAAGGCCACCGTCGTCCTCACCGCCACCGCCATCATCATCGTCGCCATCCCTAGACTAGGCAGATTTGTCGCTTCACGTGGGCGTCGAGACAGATTCGCTCAGATTGAGGCTGCTGCCGCTGCTGCTGCTGCCGCCGCTACCGCCCGAAGCTAATCCTGCCATCCCGAGGCCATCGGATCAAGTGCCGGCATCTATCCTGAGGGTGGGGGTGGCGGATCTGCGCGCCGTCGTCGCTCTCAAGGGCAGGGGCACCAGATTCCCCTCGAGGCGCTTCATCCGCACTCCTAACGGTGGGGGCAGCAGATCCGCATCAAGCCCGCTGGCGCGGCCCATCTCTGAAGCCGCCGTCTTTGCTCGCGAGGGGTTCTCATCTAGAAAAATTATTTATGTAACAGTGACGTATGTGTCCATGTCAACGCCGTTCTCGTTTGAATTAGCTATATACATATGAAGGACGACACGTACTATGTATAAGATCAATTTGATGGTTGGAAAAGAATACTATTAATGAGCGGCAATATGCCTAATCAATTTTCAGAAACTGATCACATTTCTTGAGTCCCATAATTTACTGATGGCTGTGTTTAGAGAAAAATAATAATAATTTAGTGATGGCTACTAATTTTCCATATATGCTGCTACCAATAGTACGTTGAATGTGTCTCCAACCATGCATGCACGATTAATTGATCGATCTGATCGGTTTTCAAATTAGTCGAATTATGATAGGATGAATTTAAGCAGATATGCATACCAATAAGCATATCAGCTCCATTCTGCTACGGCCAAAAAAAACCAGTATGGGTGTGTTTGCAACAGCAAGTTCCCAACACTTCTCTCGTTTTCCACGTGCACGCTTTTCAAACTGTTAAACGGTGCGTTTTTTACAAAAATTTTCTATACAAAAGTTGTTTAAAAAAATCATATTGATCTATTTTTTTAAAAAAAAATTAGCTAATACTTAATTAATCACGCGTTAATACACTCACCGCTCCGTCTACCGTTCCGGTCAAAATGTACTGATCGTTCCGGTAAATTTCCAGTTGGTATTGACCGGAATGTTCGGATCTAACATACCACCTATTCCGGTACTGTTCCAAGCTTGAGTGATGCACTGATGCGTTCATTATTGTAGGTTTAGCTATATATTTTTTATTTATTTCAGGTTTCTCTCATTATTGTAGGTCTAAAATATAATTATACATGTTAGATTTTAATAAAATATTATATAATAGAACATTCTTATTATGTAGGGGCATTTACAAATTTATCATTGGTTTTTTTCAATTTTACAAGGATGTCACTCAAAATGATAGTTCTAGTAATTTTGTAATTTTGCAGTGGCAATCTTGTAATAACGATTCAAATCAGTGTTAAATTTGAATTTTCCCTTATGTAAGTAAATCCCATAATGATACATCGGTATATATATGGAGAAAATATGTACTGCAAACGAACATGTAGTGCAAACATGAAAACTAATGTTCGATCAAAAATGGAGATGTATAAAATTTGTCCATGTCACATTTTATACTTTTACTCGTAATTAAATCTGGGAGTAAAAGTTTTATTCTTTTTGACGTCGAGATGTCTATTTTTGAATCCTACATAGTTTCTAAGTTTTACTATATATTTGATTTTTTTTACTACTTATTTTCCCATATATATCAACCAGTATGATGGGCACTAGTGGAGAAGTGCTTTTTAGTCCCGGTTCGTAACCCCACTTTAGTCCCGGTTGTCCAACCGGGACTACGAATCCGGGACTAAAGATCACTATCTTTAGTCCCGGGTGAAATAACCGGGACTAAAGATATTTTTAGTCCCGGTTGGTAACTCTAACCGGGACTAAAGATAGGGATCTTTAGTCCCGGTTGCAGTTACCAACTAGGACTAAAGAGGGAATAACAGCAGTACAGATGGTCCTCTTTTTTCTTTTTTTTTCCTTTTTTATTTTCTCCCGAATCAAATGGGATGCATATCCCCAAATCCCAAATCAAAGTAACATCCCAAATCCACATCACAAATCTTTAATTTACTTATACACATAAATCAAATACATCGCAAATCCTAAAAAAAATTACACAAATCAAATTACATCACAAGTTCTACAAAATTCATCGCAAATACATCACAAGTTCACATCGCACACAAATCAAATACATCACAGGATCATGCAATAAATCACAAATTCTTAAAAAAAAAAACCACGGAGGTGCCGCTCGGCCGGCCGCGGTCGCCTCCTCTCCGCGCCGGCCGCCGCGCCGCCCTCCGCGCCGCCGCCCGCCGTCGCGCCGCCGCCCGCTGCCGCACCGCCCTCCGCCCTCCGCGCCGCCGCCTGCCGCCGCGCCGCCACCCACTGCCGCGCCGCCCTCCGCCCTCCGCGCCGCGCGCTGCGCCGGCCGCCGCCCCGCCACGCGGCCCTGCGCGCCGCCGCCGCGTAGGCACCGCCGCGCCGGCCGCCGCCACGTCGGCCGCGCCGCCCGCCGCCTGGCCCGCCCAATCCAAAACGAAGAGAGGAAGGAAGAAAGAGATAAGGGAGGGAAGGAAGAAAGAGATAAGGCAGGAGTTAGAGAGGAAGAAAGAAAGAGATAGAATTTGTTGTGTGGACGAGAGAAGAGGATAAGTAATAGGGATTATATAGTACGTGTTGATTTTTATTCCCGGTTAGTAACATCAACCGGGACTAAAGATTCTAAACGCCTGACACGGTCTGACATGGAACCAACCGGGAATAAAGATCATCTAGTCCTGTTGTTCTTATAAACCGGCACTAAAAATCATTTTTAGTCCCGGTTTTTAATGGAACCGGGGCTATTATAGATTTGAGTCGATCGATCAAAAATGGTTTTTCCACCAGTGAGGGATCTATTCGAAGAGGTAAACTGGAATGTCCTCCAGAATGGAATTGACAAGCTCGATATATATTGCTATATATAATTGATTGCAAATGAATGTTATCATGGTACGTGTATGGTTGAAATATTGTTTGGCTATTTTTTTTTACAAATATGTATTTTTCTAAAAGTAAATTTCACGTAATCTATCTATGTTTAAGTTGCATGAGCATAACGTATGAGTTTTGGTAAGTGGTACATAACCCCGAGTATTGATCACAAAACTATACTATTGATCATTTTGAGTTTTATATACCACATTTTTTAGTTCTTCAATCATATTTTAAATTTATGAGTTTTTATTCATCCTATAAATGTTATATATAAGTAAAACATCACTTAAATTTAAATTTTGATATAAAAGTATGTCAAATTGGTCAACAGTATGGTTTCTTGGAACACTACAATATCTGAGGTTATATGATAGTAGGTGCTAAAATTCATATCGTTTTATACAACTCGAAGTCTCGAACCATAACATGTGGGTTTTATGAAATTTATCTTTTATATACCATCTTCGTCTCAAAATAAGTGCGGCCGTGGATATCCGTGTCTAACGTTTGACCGTTCGTCTTATTTGAAAAATTTATGAAAAAATAAAATTAATTAATTAAACATAAAGTACTATTCATATTTTATCATCTAATAAAAATAAAAATACTAACCATTAAAAAATTTCAAATAAGACAAATAGTCAAACGTTAAACATGAACAGTGCAAAACATTACTTATTTTGGACCGAGAGAGTACTAAATAAACAGATCACTGTGTGAACAAGTCGGTGGGCTTTCCACAGCTAGGATGAATGTAAGTACTGCACTAGTTCAGTGGGCCTCTGATTGCTAGCTTTTCCTTGTTTCTTTCCGTGGCTAAATTTAGAATTTCAGGACATGGACACTTCTAGCTAGAATTTGGCCCAATATATATAATACACGTTGGAGCCCTGGAGGGAGGTTTTTCAAATTTCTAGCCGGTGCATACGTGACCACACTTAATGAAGGTAAATTGTCAACTTAGTGAACAGAGATATTACAGTTTTATTTAAGTCATATATATAGAAAAACTTCTGTCATGGAGTTCTAGTGTGGAGATCATACTTTATCCAATCATTCTATGTTTACTAGTAACTATTAGCTAAATTATATATATTAAACCAAAGAAATATGTGGAATCTATTGTTGGAAATAAAATAATTTGTTGTGTGATTATAATATTTATAAGTTTGTTTCATGAGTATGTATAGCATTTTTTAAAGAATTAATCCGAATTACGCCATACTATCGTGGTCGTCCAATTCCCCATCAATTTAAATACTATACATTTCACACCGCGAGTTTTTTAAACCGGACAAATTACACACCTAAGCATTAAATGGCTTTGGTCCAAGTTGGCAAAGGTATCATCACACAAGACAGTGCAGTTATAAAAAAAATAAAATAGACAGGGCCCACCTATCATATCTATCTTCACTCTCCTCTCCCTCGCTGCCCAAATCCCCCTCTCTGAGGAGTTAAGCTCCACAGCCTGCGGCGGCGTACATCCTGCATGTTGAAGAACCAGAGCTCGCATGGCATAGGGAGGACGCCAGCAGTGGCGAGGCGGAGGAGGAGGTATCATCGGAACTCGCACGGAGGTGGCTGCAGCAGGGCGAAGCTCGCGAAGGAGGAAGAGGTGGTGGTGGTGGAGCTCGCATGCAGGCGGCGGCAGCAGCAGCGGAGCTGGAGCTTGCAAGAAAGCTACAACGAGCCCTCTGCCAGATCAAGTATCATTCCCCATGATTCCACCGACCACTCTCAACGATTTATGCTTCTTCGTCTCCGGTGGAGATGTTGTGTGCTGTTGTACGCTTGCAGCACCAAGTTTGGGCATGGCAGTGGAGGCTGCTCTCCCTCCGCTACTCCCGTCGCCGACCAGAGGTGGGGAGTGTGTGCAAGGAACACGATGGTTCGGCGATACCATCGTTGTGGTCAAGATTTAGCAGCGTGAGCCCCAACCACGCTGTCGCCTGCGAGCACAAAGAACAAGACAATCCTTCAGTGGTGGCAACACGTAGAGGTGGATCTGGAGGTTGGTTTCATCGCCGATATTGTCATGGTTATGGATACCACATACCCAATAATAATCAACTAAGCTCGATGGGACCCATCATATACCAAGTCTTATACGGAATCATACATTATATATAGAAGGAGTTCCGGATAAGAAAGGACGAATAGAGTTCTATATGAAAACGCAAAGATCTACTCGGATCGTATCCATATTTGTCTCCCTAGTTCTATTTGGACAAGTGGACATCTATGGGTATAAATACAAGCCCCCTAAGAGGGGAGGAGACATGACACAACACACCCGCCATAGTTTACGAAGTTGGAGGAAGCCAAATTCGCCATGAGATCTCGTCAAATGGTCTCGACAAGGATCTCACCAGTATCGCCGAATTCATCTGTTCTCTTTGTACTCTGTGGTTTTTCATATCAATCTCATATAAACTAAACTAGGGCTATTACCTCACAAGGGGTCCGAACCTGTATAAAAATCCTGTTTCGATTTCTTTTACCTCAAACTCGCATATATCCTGGTACCGATGATCTCCATAACATGCAAAATACCATAGTCGTGACCTCAAATGTCGACAGATATCTCTCGCATCTTCACATTGCAGGTGCCCGGACATTTGGTCCTACCGCTCTCTAGAGCTGCCCTGACAAACACCAAGGAGGCGAGGGGAGGGGAGGGCGCCACCACCGAGGAGGATGGCGACGGTGGGCAGTGGCGGTGGTAGAGGCGGAAGGGCGCAGTGGATGATGGTGGTGGCAATGGGAGTCTAGCAAGGAGGAGGAAAGCAGTCGAAGGAGAAAGAGCAGCAAGGAGGCCTCCACATTACCACCGTCATTTCGTCTATTGGCCAAGACAGGATGATAAAGAGGAGAGAAACACTGTTAGGTGGGCCTTGTACATAGATTTTACATCTAGAATTGCCACGTTAGACCAAAACCTCTTGGGATTGAGTCGGTTTGTCCAGTTTAGATAGTTGATGGAACTTAATTGTTTAGTATTCAAATTACGGGTGTAATTCGGATGATCACAACCGTTCAGGGGTTAATTCATACTTTTTCCTTTTTATAATGATAAACTTAGTTTTGGAGATTATTGTTTTATGGAATACTAATTACAAGTGGGTGATGATATGGTATACATTCATGTTAAGTTTTAGCTTTTAATAGTTACAGATGGGTGCCAATTATGTAGAAGGTAAAGATATACTCTTTAATAAATAAATAAAATAAATATTAAATTCTTCTATAATTAATAAAAATACTTTGCCATGATAATACCTCATACTATAAAGCCGTGAATATAAATATATAAAGTCTTATATAACAAACTAATACTCTTCCAATAATATAGTCTACAAATTAATTCATAGCAATATTAAACGATCAACTAATGAAAAAGGATCAAAATAAAAATTCAAGCAATATTAGAGAGTATAGAAAACTGGGGAGCATAGATGAATGTGATTTTAAGGGTATGGAAGGAATTTTCTTAAATATTAACTACATAGAGTACACATTAATGGAGTCTTAAATTCTAGGTTAGTTGAGGCGCTGATGAGCTACCTACATTTAGCTATCCAGCATGAAGAAATCCCCCAGACACGACGGCATGGCCACGACGGCCATTCGTTAATTAATTTGACATGTTTTTTTATCTGAAATATTTGTTTTAGGGACGATAGCTCCATCAGAATGGCTAGCTAGCTTCATTGATGATTGATGAATTAATATTTTTGGCCTGCATGATTCAAACGTGTTCCTCAATGATATATCTTGATGATTTTGCATGCCAGATTTGATATATATGTGTATGGTCATATATATATATATATATATATATATATATATATATATATATATATATATATATATATATATGTTGATGTTGAACGAACTGTTATAGCTCACCAAACATTATTCCCACATACAGATTTTGCTGGCCTACCATGCATGTTTATGTTGCAACGTGTCTGATCATCCTTAATAAATAGTGTAAAGAAAATGAGCTATGTTTTTGTCTCCTCAAAATTTTAGCAAAATTGCGTGGTTCTAGCTAGTTAATCCTGCAAGGTCTACTTTGATGGAGAAATTTCACGGGAAATTCCCATTCTTTTTCATTTAAACACATGCAACCACGTAATTCCAAATTTAAGCACACAATATTCAAAATTATTTTTCTAATCAACATGCATGCTTGCGTGAGCACGTAATATATATATATATATATATATATATATATATATATATATATATATATATATATATATATATATATATATATATATATATATATATATGAACGTCCATTTAGAGTGAATTAATTAACAACTATAAAATTTAGGAAATTCCTAACTCTAATATTACTTGTGCCAAAAGTTTCCAATGCATTTTTTTTAATGTCCTAGCTACCTCTTCTTTTAATATTATAAGACATTTGAGGTTCTTGATATATACATGAATGGTATTGAATATAGACGAAAAATTGAGATGCCAAAACGTTATAATATGGAACGAAGGAAGTATTTGTTTCTGTTAAGAAATTTCCAAATCTTTTCTCATCTGCCTAAAATTTGGCAGCTAATTAAAATAAACGAGAAAATGCTACTTATAAAATGAACGTTCGCTGTTTCTTCTTCCAGCGGACAAAACCGCCTATAAAACGGAGCTCCATCCAAACACGAGCTCAACTCAACTCAAAGCTCACCCATCCAAGCAAGCAAGCAAGCCAGCGTAGTCGTCGTGATCAATGGCGTCCACGGCGGCGGTGATGGAGCGCGAGCGCCTCACGGCGGAGATGGCCTTCCCGCCGGCCGTCGTGGCGGCCGGCGGCGGCGCCAGCTGCAAGCCGGGCGCGGAGCCGCGGAGCATCGTGATCAAGATCCGCCGCCGGCTGCCGGACTTCGCCCGCTCCGTCAACCTCAAGTACGTCAAGCTCGGCCTCCTCTCCGCCGGCTTCCCGATGCCGCCGTCGCCGTCGTGGGTGGTGATGCTCGCGCTCGCGGCGGCCGCGGCGTACGGCCTGTTCGACGTTGCCGCGCTCTACGCCGTCGACCTCGTCGGCTGCGCCGCGTGGCTGTGCGCGGCGGCGCTGCTCGTCGCCGTCTGGTACGCCAGGCGGCCGCGGCCAGTGTACCTCGTCGAGTTCGCCTGCTACAAGCCGGACGGCGATGAGCACGAGATCAGCAAGGACGGGTTCCTCGAGATGACGGAGAGCACGGGGTTCTTCAATGGCGAGGCGGTCGCGTTCCAGACCAAGATCACCCGCCGCTCCGGCCTCGGCGACCGGACGTACCTGCCGCCGGGGATCCAGGCGCGGCCGCCGCGGCTGTCCATGGCGGAGGCGCGCGCCGAGGCGGAGGCCGTCATGTTCGGGTGCCTCGACAAGCTGTTCGCCGCCACGGGCGTCGACCCGAGCCGCGACGTGGGCATCCTCATCGTCAACTGCAGCCTCTTCAACCCGACGCCGTCGCTGGCGTCCATGGTGGTGAACCGCTACCGGATGCGCGAGGACGTCAAGTCGTTCAACCTCGGCGGCATGGGGTGCAGCGCCGGGCTCATCGCCGTCGACCTCGCCCGCGACCTCCTCCAGGCCAACGCCGGCGCCCTCGCCGTCGTGGTGAGCACCGAGAACATCACGCTCAACTGGTACTTCGGCAACGACCGCTCGATGCTGCTGTCCAACTGCATCTTCCGCATGGGCGGCGCGGCGGCGCTGCTGTCGAGCCGCGGCGGCGACGCGCGGCGAGCCAAGTACCGGCTGCTCCACACGGTGCGCACCCACAAGGGCGCCGCCGACGGGTGCTTCGGCAGCGTGTACCAGCGCGAGGACGAGCGCGGGAGGGTGGGCGTGTCGCTGGCGAGGGAGCTCATGGCGGTCGCCGGCGACGCGCTGAAGACGAACATCACCACCCTCGGCCCGCTCGTCCTCCCGCTCGCCGAGCAGCTCAAGTTCCTCCGGTCGCTGGTGCTCCGGCGGGTGCTCCGCCGCGGCGCGCGGCGCCCCTACATCCCGGACTTCCGGCGCGCGTTCGAGCACTTCTGCGTGCACGCCGGCGGGCGCGCCGTGCTGGAGGAGGTGCAGCGGAGCCTCGGCCTCGGCGACGGCGACATGGAGGCGAGCAAGTGCGCGCTGCACAGGTTCGGGAACACCAGCAGCAGCTCGCTCTGGTACGAGCTCGCCTACGCCGAGGCCAAAGGCCGCGTCCGCCGCGGCCACCGCGTCTGGCAGATCGGCTTCGGCTCCGGCTTCAAGTGCAACAGCGCCGTCTGGCGCGCGCTCCGCGACGTGCCGCCCGTCTCCTCCGGCGCCGGCGACGGCGAGGAGGAGCGCCGCCGCGTGAGCTGCAACCCGTGGGTGGACAGCGTGGAGAGCTACCCGCCAAAAGCATACATTTGATGATCTTTTGTGATTGCTGTCGTTCAGTTGCAATCCACGAGATTTGCATGATGACTATACACGTACCCAGCAGAACGCTACACTAATTATTAGACTTGCTCAACTAGTGTGTTGTTAATTATTCTGTTAATCAATTTGTCTTTCAGATTATAGGGCCACAGTTTGAAATTTTAATATATGCATGTAACAATTTCTTTTTTTCAACTGTGTATATATATACGAATTCTTTATATATGCCAAATTTTGTCAGCGAGGAGCCGGGGATTCGAGTAAGCAAGAAGAATATTTGCCCGACCTTCACGACCTAGGAACAATTGCTCTGATTTCTTGCAAAAATACTCCATCCGTTTCAAAATGTTTGACACCGTTGACTTTTTAGCACATATTTGACCGTTTGTTTTATTAAAAAAATTTATGAAATATGTAAAACTATATGTGTACATGAAAGTATATTTAACAATAAATTAAATGATATGAAAAAAATAAATAATTACTTAAATTTTTTGAATAAGTCAAATGGCTAAACACGTACTAAAAAATCAACGGTGTCAAACATTTTGAAACGGAGGGAGTAGATAAAATAGTTGTGATGAAACTGTTAGGCAAGTAGGTGAGGTAGGCTTGACACTCCAGCAAAAATACATGCAACTTCACTTGAGTCTAAGCAAGTATAACCTTCAGAGGAGATTTTGTCAATGTTGGGGTGCATCTGAATGTGCAAGAAATTCAAATATCTTGAACTTGAAGTCTATCTGCATGCAGGTAATTGTTATTGTCGCTATTATACGACTTTTCGAAAAGGACCAATTGACTCTTCGGAACCGTACGTCGGCATCCGCTGAATTTGGTCAAATTAACCTTCTCATCATTGTTTTGGATCGTTCTATAACATTAGGTTTCTGACCTAAAATTATCCTTATTATATACGTAGAATTTGGCTTCCATCAAAATCACGTGTACACCGTTTCTGAAAATTTGCAAACTGGGGAGGTACGACGAGGGTGTTCTACAATATTTTACTGCTAAGAGTAACACCTAATTAATATTGCCGACTTGATCTGTAGTATGTATCATTTCACACTAACGAAAAATTGACGTTTATTATTCTTTCACTTTCTTAATCGAATGTTTTGATTACCAACTTTCGTTTTAGCATTAATTGGGATGTGAAACTACGTTTAATTTATATTATATAAATAATAGAAAGCACAGTTTGAAAGCTGTAGAGGACATTTTTTCGATGGGATTGTTGTCAACTTGTTTGGCAAGAAGACAATCACGATCAGGACATCTAAACGCCTTGCGGTGATTGTAGAGTCGCTAACCACCTCATTCTAGCAAAAAGCTAGACTAAGATAGGTTTTGTTAGATTAAACCGGCTAGCGGAGTCGATTTAGATAGAACGATAGATAACTACCTATCTCGTGGGCAAACAGAAAATTTACAGGACAAACCTACAAATGATTTCGAACTCTCGTAGCGAAGGCAGACGATTTATAGTGCAAAGCGACAAAAATGGACGAACTAAACTAGAAATAGATTGAAATAATGAAAAAGCAATTCAATAGGCCTGTATGTAGATTGTATGTTATTTTTACAATTGAACCTGACTTGTCCCTTATATAGGGGTTGGTCTTGCCTCCTACAAGTTCTGCTCCACTTCTAACTCGGGGTAGAACCAATGGAAACCCGACCGAGTAAGGAAACTCGAGACCCGACGAAAACAGACTCGGCATCGGACTCTGCTGGTCTGAACGACCACATGCCGTCGGTCAGACCGGCTCATACACGGCGGTCAGATCGGCCCTGTGGAGGAAACAGGCGACTTTCCCAAATCTTGGCAATTTTCCTTATTTTGAATCTAGGTGCCAAATTTGGGTGTAAACAGGGATATCTATACATTTTCTACTCAAGCGTATGTGTGACCTTTTTTTGGTACTTGACACATAGTAAAAAGAGAGGCTGTGTTTTTTTAGATTTAGTGGAAATCTAAAAAAACAGAGAGATAGGGGTCGGGTAAGTTGAACATGGGTTCGCATCCTCTATCATAATGGCACATGTGGGCAAAAACTAAAAAGTGAGATCCACATGGCAGTAAGTCTAATGGTAATGACATTATGGCAGAGGATCCTTACCCGCTAAACATATAGCACTCGATGAAAATTAATTATTTGATCTACAAGATGGGTTTTTGAACACCAATTTTACAACAGGAGTAATTTTAACTACACATGTACTATACCTCCGTCCGAGAATACTTATCATTTTAGGTTGTTTAGCATATATTAAGGTTAGGAGGAAAGACTATAATACCCCTTAATAAATAATGTACAGTTGGATGTAGAATGGTGGTTGAGGGTAGAATGGGGAGAAATTTTAATTAGAAGTGGTTAATGTGTCAAGTAGTACGTACTTCAAAGTGACAACTATTTTGGAACAACTTTTAAATGCTAGAAAGATATGGAGTAAGTATTGTGGGACGGAAAAAATATATTATATATCACATACTTTTTAAATGCTAGAAAGATATGGAGTAAGTATTGTGGGACGGAAAAAATATATTATATATCACATACTGATCTACGCTGTCATGTTTTTCTAGAAAACATCGTATCTAGATGACATTCATGAAGTGAAGGGATGCGAAGGATGTCCCTCTTGAGATGAAAATATTCGGTGGGTGAGTAGGCTTGACTTAATTAGCAGCCTATATATATATATATATATATATATATATATATATATATATATATATATATATGGTATATATGGTACTCGTTGTCAGCTGATACAGCCGGTTTAACTGTCAGATGAGACTCATTTGTGTATTTAAGAAATGGAGTGATTTCATCATCACTATATGTGTGTAGGTGTACCTAAAAGAATGCTTTGTGTATTTCTTGAAGTCCTGTAACTGCAGGTACTTCTTTGCTTTTTGTATGGGAACGTTGACTTTTAAAATTTTAAGGAAAAACAGGTAAGTACCATAAAAATACACTGTTTATTCACAGGTAAGAACGTCACATACGATTGTATTTTTCAACTCCATGATTTTTTGTCACAAATTGGGTGCCAGTGATGAAAATTGAGTGTCTCATAACTTCACCAAGCGGCATTTTTTCCCTATTGTCTATACACGAAGTTATGTAGTACTAGTAGTGTTATGCTTCCATCGAAATCACACACCCTTCTGCAAATTATACAAAATAACTGTGTTTTAAACTTCAGTAGATTTATTTTCCTCCAAAATTTTAAACAAATCAGTTGGCAAATCTTGCCACCAATCACGCAGGATTGAATCAAGTATTCAGGTTAATCGCCAAACAATAGTTGAAAGCATTGTCATCAAAGCAAGTGGGTACATTAATTTGTCTATTCCCAGTGGTAAATTCCAGTGTTTGTTCACAAATGGCAAATTGCAGCACATTTTTTTGATGCCAGTTGCCACCTTCGACACGTCTAGATTTTTTTCGCCTATGGACAATCTATCAGTTATCACAGGTAGGGATTTATAAATCGGTTTTGCACTTATATCTTTCGGGGTCAAAATATCCGAAATTGCAGAAATTTTAAGATATTTCGGCCCAAAAATATTTGAAATTAATGTGAAGAAAATTTGGCTGAATTTAAACAACTTTTTCTAGATTCATGAAATTCAAAATAAATAAAGTTTTCGGGTGAAATGGTATCGTTTAGCAGTGGGATCAAGCTACGACCAATATTGACTTTCATGTTTCACATGAAATCCGAAGCTCTGATTGCCGACAGGGATATTTATCGTCTTAAATTTTTGAGACTCGCTCCTGTCTAACGAAAAGTACCTCGAGGCACCGATACTTTACGGTACCAAATCGTTTTCGATCGTTGGATCTAACCATGTCCATCCTGTCCAGTTAGATTTTTCACTCATTTGCATGAAATATCCTGTCTTTTTAAGGGCCTACATGTAAAGTACCTAGACTGAATTACGCGCGAAGCGACTGGCCTTTTCGTAAAATTTTCACTCCGCAGGCATTGTAGCGATTGTAGCAAAACGCAGACGTGACACACCCCATCGACCGCTCCATGTGCGAGCCTTTTATTTTCTCTAGCTAATAGAGCAGCTACAGGGGACTGTCATCTGCAGGAAAAACCATAAATGTTGATTCCCTTTGTGATAACTAATTAATACTTTTATGAAAGGTACTTCCTTCTCTAATCAAAGATATATTAAAAAAACGATTATAACATTACTATATTCTTCATTAATACGCATAAAAAATGACAAGGGAAAAACGAGAAGCAGGAGAGAAAGTACTATTGATTCAATGACTGAAAATAAAAAGAAAAAGATATGGTGCCATTAACTAAAGACGTCTACTAAACCGCTCTAAAATTATACACTTTTATCAATAAATTTTGAAACTATACACTTTTATCAATAAATTCTAAGACTAAAACTACATTTATTTAAAAACAGAGGGAATGCACTCTTCAATCATATCCTTTAGTTAGGCATGCTCGACTGATAGGTAAAGTGACCACACATGTAGCACTCATACAAGAGACGAACTATGAAGTTCTCAAGGTAAATTATGTGCTATGTAGCAACCATATTGATTCTTTTTAAGAAACTAGTAACCGTGCACGTGCAATGCACGTCATAACCTGTATTAAAATTACATTATTTTGAAAATCAAATTCATAGTAGTATATAATTAAAAGCTAGGATGCACATTTAAAAAATCAATATACTTTCACTTATAAGTTTGAATAACATAGCATAACTAATATTTTTCTGCGTGCACGTGCAATGCACGTCGTAACCTGTATTAAAGTTACATTATATTGAAAATCAAATTCATAGTAGTATATAATTAAAAGCTAGGACGCACATTTAAAAAATCAACACACTTTTCACTTATAAGTTTGAATAACATAACATAGCTAATTTTTTTTGCTATTTAGTACCAAGGAAATCCTCCCAATCTTGCATCATAATACTTTTATATGAATTGAGAAAATATGGGTTGCGCTTGAGGTATCTTTAATGATAATGAAACAAATCACATATATACATAACTTTTTAACAAACTTATCAGTCAAGCGTCATGTTCTACAAGTCAATAATATTATATATTTTATTTAAAACGGAGAAGTAATATTCATGCATCAAAGTGTGACTGCAATCTTGGATTTTTCATCAGCCTCATTGATTGAGCAATATACCAGTCAGAAAAACTTAAGAGAAATAAAATTTGCTCATGTTCAGTATAAAATTTCTTAGAATTTTAACTGTTCCCCATCACCCTATGTGCCAAGGAGTCAAGAAGACTAAAGGGAATGCCTTGGTTAGGTATAAAACTGCTCAGATTTTTGTTAACACTAATTTATTTGAAAATTGTAAACATAATCCCTTTCTCACTCCATGCCAAATTTTGCACAGAACAAATTGTAAAGCCCTGCTAGGTTGCTACAGAGTACAACCAATTCAACATTGGTAGCACTTGATGAATTACAACAGCTAGACGATTGTAAGGGTACAAAACACCAGATGAGAAAAAACATTAGTTTAATCTAAGATAATATATTGTTCAAAACATCTTCCTCATGTATTGCCTTTCTCCAACTGAATCATGTATTCTGCACTTTATGAATTACAGTATTGATATCCAAGATCCGAGCGATGGTCAATCGGATCACCATGGAAAAGTTGTTTCCATTTCAGTTTTTTTTAACAATGAGTTTCCCTTTCATTTATGCAATATGCATATGAAGAGATGGTCGCAGACTAACTGTGCCTATGAAGACATGGTCACAGACTAACTGTGCCCAAAAATAGTTTTATCACTGCCCCATGTTATTGCCTTTTGCTCTTGAGCAGCAACCTTTTTTTTTTTTTGAATCTCAAACAATAAAAGCCACAAATGTATCAATTTTAATTTAACAAAATTCATAGAAGTAATTAAAGCTCCTTATGACAGACCATCCTAGATTCAAACTACAGCTATTAAAGCGGCAATCTTGTGAGTTGTGATAAGAAAGTGACCTAGCTAGCTGCATACAACCTCCAACCTGTAGATAGGACTGAATAAATATGTAACCCTCTTTTCAATTTGGCAATTTAGAAAAGTATAAACTGGCATATGATGAACATCAAGAGTTTCTCCACAATTCCAGATTTGCAACAAAGTGGACATGTAGGAACGGAGGAATGGCAACGTAGGTGAAAAAAAATAGTAGTTGTTTTTAAAATAAATTCAGCTGCAGCCCATCAATAAACTATCAGTAGCATAGTGCCTCGTAAAAATAAAGAAGTGTAAATATGTACCAATATGTTCATGTGCATAGCAGAAATATGTTGGGCTACTTCTTTATGCGCAATCAACACAATCTGTTAAATATATCATATGTGTCAACTGTCAGGTGTCTTGGAGTAAACGAAAACTCTCAGATTGTTCAAGTGTTACATAGCATGGAGTTGAGCTGATCAGTTTCATGCTGCCAATTCTGACAACCATTATTGTAAGAGGAAATACCTAGCTAGTACGTATGCAGTAGGAATTCTACTGACAAGAAGTATGTAGTAAAATATGAATGTCAGATCATCAAATAGCAGAGCTGAGATTTAGAAATTACCTCCCAACCCAGATGACAGGTACTTTGAAGAGGTGAGTCCAAAATAACTACTATGAAACTTGATAATGTTGTATCATACAATTTAAGAGTAGGTGAGTCCAAAATAACTACTATGAAACTTGATAATGTTGTATCATACAATTTAAGAGTAAATTGGAGAGATAATAGAAGTGGGGAAGTTACCAAGGTATTTTGGACATGTAGCTTTTGTACCAATTTTGCCCAAATCTTAATATCACCATTAAAGGACCACAAGAAACCATGATAATTATGTTTAGAATCAAACAATCAACTTTGGTATTGAATCTGAGGACTTCAGCTAAAGGAATTTCTCCTTTTGTTGGTTCTAATGGAAAAGCAGTGTGATAAAGCAATATCAAACTGCAAATTATTAGTAGTCGAAGAAATTAGAACAGACAATAAAGAGTGCATCGAATGAAAAAAGAATATGGTATTCCATATTTCAATGGTGAATGGCTGAGAAACAAAAACATACCAGCGGGCTTTAGCTCGTAATGGGATAAATCGATTAGCTTGTAATAACTTCCTTGGATTTGCAACTCATGGGAATGCCTGGACAAGAAACAATAATTCTATTGAATTATTCTATCTCAAAGAACAATAATTCTTTCAATGCACATCGTCTATTTTCTTTCCAAAAAAAATGCAAATTGATTCTTGTTAGCAAAATAGAGAATGCATCTATTGAATTGCGAAGGGATAAATTTCTGACCACACATACATATACCTTCCTAATCAAGATTTCTGCGATAAAATCCTTTCCAATCATTATTGATCCAATAAAAGTATAATTCCCAGAATTGCTCTGACAAAACCCTTTCCAAACTGCCCCGCAAAATACTTTCCCAATAACGTTACTCCGATTAAACCCTTTCCAAACAGCTCCCGACATATATAGCCTTCTCGACATCAAGTAAACAATTTTTGCTCATTCCACAATAAAACAGATTTCAGTCAGTCCACAATGATTCACTATGCCGTATCAGTATAAGAGCACATTCACCTGCAAGAAAACAATGATAGCAACTATAACAACAAAAACTACCGAATCACCGTTATGTCGTTTATGCTAGTTTAATCAACAGAGAAGTATTTAAATTACTTGGTTTCTGGGGGTGTGGCAACTATTTCATTTGCAGCGCACCTGAATCGGCTCCATCACCGAAGAGGAGAAAACTGAGGTAATAAGCTCGATCCACAAAAATCTGACTGATTAGTGATTAGCCCCCACGCCTCCACCGCATCCTCTGTACTTGGTTCACCTACAAAGAACATGAAAGGAATGAGGGGGAAGAAATAAAATGTTTCATCGTAATTGGACATGGTGGCTAGGGTGGCTGCAGTGCAAGGGTGGGAACTCACCTGACGGGCGCTAGAGATGGGTGCTGGCCTGCTCGATCAGGCAGCAAGCCGGTGAGCGGCGGTGACAGTGGATGACGCCCGACGATGGGCGACAGCCTTGATCCAATAGCGAGAGCAGTCAACGCCGGACAACGACCTATATCCAACAGCGACGGTGATAGACACCGGGTGGCAGCCAATGACGGGAGGGGATCCGGCGACGGGAGGGTGACCAGCGACCGACGGATCGGCGACGCTCCCTGAGGAAGACAGAGGAGCTTAGGGCTTCCGTGAGGAGGGATTCGCGGAGGAGAGGCTTTCCTAGGGCCGGCGCGGGCTTCGCATGAAGCTCAGGAGCTATTTGCGGAGAAGCAATGGGGGCGTGCGTCCGTCGTCATCGGGGGCAGTCCCGGGCGTGGCACCGGCGGAAGGGGATGCGGTTGTGCGGTGGTGGCTCGGCGCTGATCCGGAGTTGTGGCGGTGCGCTAGCGATGTTGGTCGAGTGAGGAGCGAGCGAGAGAGGATGCGCACGGCGGAGTCATCGTGGCTGGGTTTATGTGGCGGAGTCACCGCTTCGGGGCAAAATTGGTGGAATCGATGGAATCAGTGGAGATCCAACAGCGGCGGAATCGGTGGAATCATTGGAATCACCGTCGCTGTTGGAATCAGCGAGGAGGAGCGGCTCGAGAGGAGCGAGGCGTGGTCAGCGCGCGGTCATCGCGGGAGTCGCGTGAGGAGCAGCAGGAAGAGCCGCGCGAGGACCACCGCTCAATAGGAGGACGACGAAACGGATTAGGATAGAAGAAGATGGACGGTCCGGATTAGTAGATAGATGTGGATGGACGGTAGAGATTGATCCAGGTGATTTCACCTGTAGGATTGCTAGGGGTGAACTCCTCCTTTTTATATTAGTATAGATACGGTAAAATTGCAGACTTATAACACATGCACACTCAACACATGCACACTCACTACTGTAAATACATACGTACATCCAACCACTATAAACACCTGTAACAGAGATTGAGACCTAAAGTGAGTAAGTGACCACATGTATAGCACTCAAACAAGAGAGAGACAGTGAAGTCCTCAAGGTATAATTAAGTGCTACTTTTCATACAACCATATTACTGTCTTTTTCGCATTATAAACGCGAGTATGTTACCTATAACTAAAACTAAAATAATAATTAGTCATAAATATGAGCACCCATTTTAAATCTCGGTGTGCAAATTGCACTAAAGGAAACTAATCAGTTGAGAAACTTTCACTTCGTGGCCATATATTAATTATGATAGAAAATTCCAATTAATATATTAATTGAGATACTCCCATTTGGATGAAGCCAAGCTAATTTGATGTCATTCCCCAACAATTACCTTTAAGGTCCCGTTCTTTTCTACCAAAAAAAGCGAAAAGAATTTGGATATTCATTCGTGGCACGCTTTTCAAACTATTAAATGGTGTATTTCGTGTGAAAACTTTCTATATAAAAGTTTCTCTAAAATATCAGATTAATCTATTTTTCAAGTTTGTAATAATTAAAAGTTTAATTACAAGTTAATATCATCTTATTTTTCGTAAAACACTTAATTTTCATCTTTATCTTTATCTTCATGAGAAAATAACACTATTAGGTGATCCGGTGGAGAAAAGCATAATGCCCTTGTTCTCCTAGTGCCAAATATATTTGACTAATGCATGGGAGAATCTCTTTGAGAAAGCATAAGTGATCGGGTGGTAGAAGACATGTCATGGTTGAGCTTAGGCCCTGTTTAGTTTCCAGAAAAATTTTCCCAAAAACATCACATCGAATCTTTAAACACATGTATGAAGTATTAAATATAGATAAAAATAAAAACTAATTGCACAGTTAGGGGGGAAATTGCGAGACGAATCTTTTAAGTCTAATTAGTTTATGATTAGCCATAAGTGCTACAGTAACCCACATGTGCTAATGACGGATTAATTAGGCTCAAAAGATTTGTCTCGCGGTTTCCATGCGAGTTATGAAATTAGTTTTTTCATTCGTGTCCGAAAACCCCTTCCGATATCCGGTCAAACGTCCGATGTGACATCCAAAAATTTTCATTTCGCGAACTAAACGGGGCCTTAGAGCTACAGATATGTAGAAGGACGATAAGGGTGACAGACGCCATTTGGTTAGGAGGCGGCAGATAGCAGCAGCGGTGGATCTAGCGGTGCAAGCCGCCAGACACAGAAGAAGGTGAAACTGGGTGGAGAATTGGGCTGGGATTGATGAAGGTGTGTGAAAGCAAGTTTAGTAGGAGAGCTTAATGCTAGCTATAAACTCATTTACAACCAACATATATAATATATTAGCTACAAATTTATCTTTATTTTTTCTTATCTTATCTCCTTCTCTCACTTATGCATTTAATTTATTTATCTTGTAGCTGTAGGGATACGGGTATGTTAAAATAACATAAATCAAAATTTTTTACTACGTAAACCGGGAAGCATGCTAGTGCGAAATTATGATTCACTACAACTCTACATGCTGTGCAGCAGAAGTGGGTGCTAAGAAGCCGAAAGAACGTCGGCGATGTAGCGCACATCGATGTAGAGAAAATAGGCGATCACTGGAGCCTGACCTTCTCCTCCTCATGCGTTCGCCTCTCCGTACTCCCATGCTGATGAGTACCGCAAAACAGCGGCGCCTTTAACAATATCAACACGCTCAGGGATGGAATGCCATACGCAGACGTGCTAGCGTCCGTGTGCTGGTAGATTTTGGCTGGGGGGTGACAGCTAGGTCTTCTCACACACACCAGTCTCATCACCTCAAGAATATAGAGGATCCATAACTAGGCCTCCGAGACCCATAGGAGTCCTATTTAGATCCCTATCCAAATTAAGTACATATTGGATAGATATCCAATCCCTTTATTTCGGCATGTTAAGAGTGCAACCCTGTAAGTTCATGTACACTCGGTTGCAACCCGAAAACTCATTTTCTGTCCACTTGTCGACAACGGCTTCTAGAAGAACATATTGATCGATCGGATATACATAAAGATCATATCGGTTGAACCTCTAGCGTATACTGGTATGAACACCTTTGCCACACGATATCGATTAAGTTATAGGCTAGATGTGTATCATCCTTTAATAGTTCAATCATTCACTTGATCATATGATAGATTAGTTACTTAACCTATGATTAACTCCTCAACTACTTTTCGCATGATCATGCACTTTTATAATCTAGAACATTGAGGGGGGCAAAGATATTTCTCCGTAGGAAGGGTAAATCCCATCTTGATTGTTCATATCCCACTACATGTTTCATAGCATGCTCATATAGCTATCCAATCACGGAGTAGCAATTGGGAACCTCTATGCAAGCTACCACACATGTTGAAAACTATGATAATATCAGGTCTAAGGATTCTACACCAATACTAAATGAGACAACCAATGGCAAATTACATATAACTCTTGCAGTATCTCATGTTGGTTTTATCAGCATGTTCACCAACATATGTCCATATTATTAATTTGGTATTGCCATACCATGATCCATAAGACATGATTATCAATCAATAAATGTGCTGATAATTGAATTGTACATATGATTTTTTTTATCAGGGATCCTTTAGAAATAGTAACATACAACATAAGCAGTCTCATGAACGAATCGCGTGTTCATTAACCAATAATACGTTATCTATTTCAAAAAATAGCGCATGATAAATATGTAAACATAGTATATGATATAAACATCTCTATGATTATCTTTAGAGCAAATCACCAATAGTAGCACGTGTCGAGCTTAGCTTTTTTTTTTCTCTCCCCTGCATATAGGTTTATAGCTGATTTTTAGTTCATTATTATCATTGCTCTAATGGTAGTGAGAAAAGAAAACGATGCAGGCTGAGGTGAAGGGAGACGATAATGAATAGTGTGGCCGATGAGTCTTGGTGGCGGCATCGGCCGGCGCAGCAACATCGAGTGGCATCGTTATGGGTAGTGCCGCGAGTTCGGGATTCGACTCGGAGGATGATCTTAACCGTCCAAAAAGTATCTATCTCTACTATTATAAAAGTTGAAGATATTTTTCTGGTTTTTTGATACGTCATCCATATTTGAGTCGGTTTTTAATCTTATTCGCTTTATGAATTACCAATTCATATTTTAGTCGTTTTTTAAGTTTGTTCGCTTTTGGAAATATAGAACGAGTTGTATAAGAAATTTCTTTTAAAATACTCACGTGCTAACTTGAAACGACCAGACTCCTAATTGTAGCTCAGGATCTTGTAAAAACAATATCCAAGTGAATTCCCACAATGAAATTCACTTTAGCTAAACCATAAATATAACAATAATATGATTAAGATATCATTCACCTGTTGCAAGGTACGGGTATTTTTTCCAGTAAATTTAAAATGAGATATTTAGGAGGGTTATATCCGAATTAAATAGGAATTGTACGTATACGTGCTCCAAAAACACTGGCTGTTCATCATGCTTGACCAACATAAAGACAGTGCATTATTCGAGTACGTCAACTAGATGGTTAGATTAGGACACGAAACCACAAAGCGTGAGAACCTAAACCAACTTGTGATGGATCGATGTGATCCCAACAGTCGCGAGGATGGCTATATATGCGAGCTAGCTGAGCTTATAGCTTATCATCTGCTCGAGATCGCAGGGGAGAAACAGCAAGTCTCTAGTTGCTTGTGAGATTTGATTGGCAAAGGATACCCGATTTAGGGCGATCCATCGATTGAGTGCGATTCAGGTACACTGAATCATGAAAACGGTATGCTTAATTAAGGTTTGGATTGTGGCTGTCGTGCTAGCTGTGTGTATGCTCGTTGCGTTTAGTTTTTAAAGTTGTCCTGGACTGGATATGGGAACAACTTCTAATATTTCAATTGTCAAGTCTCTTTCAAATATCAATATTTTTTAGGAAATGTTTTTTATGTTTTCAGAAAGAACAATATTATAATTGACAAAATCGATTAATACGAGAAATCAGCTCTTGGAATAAAATTGTAATGTGTCATTTTGTTCACTCTAGGCCTTTTTTAGCTAAGATAAAAATTGTACCTCGGCTTTTTTAGCATGCTTTTTAACTGATAAATGGTTTTGTACATTTCATGTGAAAACTCTTTACAATAGTTCCTTTAAAATATAAGATAAATATATTTTTTAAAAGTTAAAATAATTAAAACTTAATTAAGTTTGTACCAATGGCTTTCACATTTTGCATGCCCGCACTTAATCTTCGTGAACCCAAAATGAACTTAAATGGGACCAGGTTACTCCTCAATTTTTAGAAAAATTTTATTGGCTGAGTTGGAAAATTCTAAAGAATGTTAGAAATGATTATTCCAATAATCTTGTTTTCTGCATGGCTAGTAAATTGGCCGTGGCCCCAAAATTTGTTTCGAGAGTAAAGGCTTGTCCCGATCACACCTCCACAGTTAAAAAAATTTGGCCTGGCCCTATGTGCCTCCTTACCGCATCATTCCACATTAATGGTGGAGTGATACGGTTCAAGTGAAAAAAAAATGAAGGCAGCATGGGCGACGCGACATGGTGTACTTCCCACTACTTTCAAACGCCGCCTATAGGGAAAAGGCAAGTAGCATGGAAAATGCTCCATGTTTCTTGTTTTGGGCCCTTTCTTCTTGGCTTTAGCGGTTGACGCGTGGGATTAGCGACGACCCAAATGCTTGCTTCACTCATCCCGCGCCACGCGTCAGTAGGTGTATGTAGGAGCTTGCATTTAATCAACCAAAAGAATATGGGTTCAAAACTTAGACAACTCAAGCCTGCCTTCTTCCACAACCAGAAAGCCTCCGAGAACACTTTGTAAGCTTCATATAGCTAGGAAAGATCACAGGAGTAGGGTAATATGCTCCCGAGCGATCCAAACTATCTACATTGTCTATCCACTATTTGCACACATGATTCGCACCTGAGCTAAACACCCACACCTTTGCCAAATCTCGAAAAGGTATCTAGCCTTTCCGTTAGAGGAGCTCGTGCTCCAACAATAACCATCCATACTCTTGCTTATATTTTTCATGTATTTACTCATCTCATCTGAACATAACATCTTCCATTTGATGTTAACTACTTACTTAATCTTAACCACTTTATAAAACTCATAAAATATTTAATTATATTTTAAGGTGGAAGGAGCATGTATCATGCTAACAGCGGCTCTCATTATACACCTACACAAGCAGGCAATCGACAGTGTAGTGTCCTAATGAGCTTGGTCCATCTCGTACGAGATATTATATCTAGAAACACTGTTTTAGCTAGCTTGGTCCATCACCTACAAGACATTGTTCTTGCTTGTCAATCTACTAGACTGATACGCAAGACATTGTTCTTTTTACTTTATTTTCCCAACTTCTTTTCTATCGACTGTTACATGCACGTTTTCCGAATAGATAAACAATACAGTTTTAAAAAGTCTTCTATCGAAAAATTGCTTTATAATCATATTAATCTATTTTTAAGTTTGTTTTAGCTAATACATAGTTATTATGTCGTAATTTTCCACTCTGTTTTACCTGAGTTCGAAGGGGATGATTAGGCCGGGCCAATAATAATTGGTTATACCTGTAGGAATCGTTCAGACTTCAGAGGTTTCATCACTCTTTCGTCTCACAAATTAAAGTTCATGTTTCATGCCCTGCCTGCTAGGACAACGTTTTGGCACGCCACGGCCGACACTGCTTCAACTAGCCTGGTATCCATGTACAGTGGATTGCATGATGCCTTTTCTCTATTTTGCATGTTTTTTTTTTCGACGTAAGAAGGTGGAGCTAGCTCTACCTCATAGTCATTTCATTGATAGAAATAAAGAGAACAGAGTTTTTAAGGTAACAAGGTTATAAGGTTACAAAAGAAAGAAAAACCGATTGAGACATAGATAAAGAGGGGGAGAGGAGTAAAGGTAAGGAGATGCCGGTGGATTTACAGGTCAATTGGGAATCAGTATGTTTTTACATTTTAGCCAGACAGAATCTCTAGAAACGACTTCACATCTTTTTTGGGTAATCACTACTCACAGAGTTTGGCAACTATATACTCTCTCTGTATTTCTTTAAACATATGGTTGACCATTCGTCTTATTTAAATTTTTTATACAAATATATAAAATATAAATCATACTTAAAGTACTTTGTGCAATAAAACAACTCACACCAAAATAAATTATAATTATATATATATTTTTAAAATAAAATGAATAATCAAACATATGAATGTCATTTATTAAAAAAGAAGTAGTATATGATTGTAAGTGATTGAAAATTATAGTTCAGCTCCTAACAATTTTGAGGGAAAATATGTGGTGGAAATCACATATATATTGGAAATTTGGAAACTACTGTTAGATAAAAAAAGGACGTTCGAGATTTGTCCACGTCATCACAAGTAAAAAGTTTACTCAAGGATTTATTGATGAGTCACGGTGAAATTTTTACTATGATGATGTGGACAAATTCTGAACATCCATTTTCGATCCAATAGTAGTTTTCAAGTTTGTACCATATATTTTCCCAAATAAAGGACATGTGTTTTGCAAGATTATTTTTAGGGTTGTGGCTAAACAATAATTTTAGGATTAATTAAACATTTACATTTCTTCTTTTAGTGGCCGAATTTTCAAAAATAAAAAAATGACGGCTAAGAAAGATCATATATTAGGGTGTGGAATTTAAAGTTGGCTACGTTCAAACAAAGTGCAGACGACCCCTAGCTTGCCAGCAAAATAGTGACAGTTTACCGACCTAACTATAGCTATTGGTGACGGCCCAATTAATATCCAAGATGATGCTATACTACCTCCATCCTAGTATAAATATAGTTGTGAATTTTCGTGTTTAACGATTGATTATTTTTCTAATTAAAAATTTATAGAAATTTTTTTAAAAATAATCATATATAAAGTGCTATTCATGTTTTATTATGTAATAACAACAAAAATACTAATCATATTTTTTTCAAATAAGACAGACGATTAAACATTGGATACGAAAACTCACAACTACACTTACTTGTTTTTTTTGACGGAAGTAGTACCTTGCTGCTACTACTAGTACTGGACTCTAACTTTAAATGATCCAACTGTATCATTTCCTCTATACAGCTTAAGTTTTCAGACTACTGCATATATCTGTACAAACATTCTTTGACCAATTTATGTGTACCTTCTGGTTGATAGATATATACCCTATCGATATTGTACGTTGTCCATGAATGAATATAATTAAATACTCCCTCCTTCCCTAAATGTTGGACGCTGTTGACTTTTTTAAACATGTTTGACCATTCGTCTTATTCGAAAACTTTTGTGGAATGTGTAAAACTATATGTATACATAAAAGTATATTTAACAATAAATCAAATGATAGGAAAAGAATTAATAATTACTTAAATTTTTTGAATAAGATGAATGGTCAAATATTTTTAAAAAAGTCAACGGCATCAAATATTTTGGGATGAAGGGAGTATGTGGAAATTGCACGGTTTTCATTTTCAATGATAGATAATGCCTTGTAGAAAAATCCAAGTACAGTCCAGATCACACCGAAGGTAACTGTACACTGAGCTTCATATATACTGTTTCGTTGATTATGTGGTTAGATTGTGAGCCGTTAACTTCTTGAATATGCATTGATTTTATTATACTGTATACTAATCCGATAGAATGTGTAGTCAAATTTTATAGGGATAAAAGTGAAACTAAAGTATATAACATTGTGATAAATTCGCATGTCTATACTATGTTAAAATAGATGAATTGGCAAAGTTTGGAACAAAGTATTTTTGTTGTACTCGTCAAAATATATATTAGATTTGGATTATATATTCTACTACCTAAACTACTGGAGAACTGATCTTTACTCGGATGGTAAAAATCACATTTGTCACGGTTCGAATAGGAATTGGAACTAAAAATTATTTTTAGCCACAGTCAGGCCATGTCAGGCCTCAACGATCTTTCACTAGAACGGATACCCTCATCTCAATCGGGCGGTAAGCCCCATCTCAATCGGGCACAACATCCATCACAGGCTAGAAGTTACTGATGTGAAGAGTTATCTCAATCGGGCAAACGGCCGTCAAGAATGAATCTATCTCAATCGGGCCCTAAGTAAAGCCCGTCACCAATAGCTTTGACCCAGACGACCAGTCAAACTATAGCCCGTCACAGATGACCTATCTCTATCGGGCCACAACTAGCGCCCGTCACAGATGACTACTAACCTTTATCGGGCCTAAACTAGAGCCCGTCACAGATGATACTCATCTCAATCGGGCCTAAACTATAGCCCGTCACAAATGACTGATGACCTCAATTGGGCCTAAAATAGAGCCCGTCACAGATGACTACTGACCTCAATCGGGTCTAAACTAGAGCCCGTCACAGATGACTACTGACCTCAATCGGGCCTAAAATAGAGCCCGTCACAGATGACCTCATCTCAATCGGGCATTTAGTTATGGCCCGTCACAGATGACTATAATCCACAAGAAAAAAAATTTGTTTTTTGGCTAGCCTTAGGCCTTTGCTAGCCATGCCCGCTGCAAAAATGACAGAAACAAACACAGATATCCAATATCCCCAGCTCCCCAGCATCACCCATTCATATACATATGCATTCACATACACAGACATCAACATATTTCACACAACCACACATTCACAGCCATCTCATATTTCACATCCATTCAAATATTTATCATATTTCACCTGAAAAACCGAGTTAATTGGATCAAATATTTATTTAGCAAGTCTTAACATAAACAAATGAAATATATACATAAATATAAGCATCACAGTTACATCATCACAATTGCATAATAAGTGTTCATCATTGCCTAAACATAGAAGTTCAACATTGTTCATCATTTTAGTTTAAGCCTAAACATTCCTTTGGGGTTAATTATTTCGCGGAGGATGAAGCTGGGTATCTCCTCGCGAACCTCCTCAAAGCTGGTAGGCAGAGACTTGGTTATTGTGCCCTACATTGTCATAATTACAGATTAGTTGATCGATCATATATAAGTACTAAAATGTAGTTAGTCTATCACAATTGAGACCACCGACCTCAAACTCAGCCAGGGTCACCTTTCCTCTATACAGAAGGCGCATGTTGTGGCACACATGGAATCCGCACTGGTCACCTATTTGTTGCTTCATCGGGAAGTATTTTTTGTGGATGACGGTGTCATGTCCTGTCTTCCTGAGGCCTCCTCTTTGCACGTATTGGGCCCACACTTCATTTATCGCTAGTTGAATTGGGGTCCAATCATATGCGTTCTTATCAATTCTGGAGTTCAGGTAGTGACATGTACTCCACTTAGGTGTTATGACCAGAAGGATCCAATGGGCACTGCGGCATTAATATAGTGAAAGTTAATTAAGTACTCAAGGAATGTGTCATGCTATTGTGTATATTTAGATAACAGACTTACTATTGATTATAGGCGCACATAATGTACTCTTTGTCTCGGCGGGACCACAAGGTGTCGTAGATGTAGTTGACCATTCCTTGACGGTCATTCTGGAGATTTGTGATAGTGACCACTTGTGGATCAAGGAAGGCAACTTCCGGTGCATGCTTCTGACACCATTGCCAACTTAACCTACACACAGGATAAACGATCTTGTAAGCAAGTTTAACCGATTGTTATTACCAGATTGAGTTGGGCGACAATACTTACAAGGAGTAGCACTTAAGGAGGCTTGTGTCCACCGCTCGGAGCCTGTAGAGGTCGAAAAGATCCTTGAAGTCAACCACGATATAATTTGTTGGACCAAGGAATGGCTTTCCATCGTGCTCTCCAAGGATATTGGTAGCTTTATTCGGCTTCCTGGCGTTAGATTTCTCCATGTAGTATAAGTGAAGGTCCTTGCAAGCGGTGCCCATTGCGACAAGCACGTCATCTCCAACCAATGGCATGCCTAGTTGGAACTCCTGTGGAGCGACGTATTTCTTCTTGACCTCTTTGCCCTTAGTCTCTTCCTGGCCCTTGCCCGAATCTAGTTTCCTTGGAGCTAGAAGCGAGGCCTGCACCTTTCCTCCCCTTCCTCTCCCCTTTGCTTCGGGTTTATCGAGAGTAATTCTCTGAGGGGAAGAGTGTGCCTTCCTGCTCTTCTTCATCGGTGGGGGTTCATGAATCGCCTTGCTGTCCGCCTCCGTTCGGTCCTCCCCAAAATCCGTGTCGTACTGCAACTGCACATCGTAAGATTGTGCATGACGATCTTGAGCAGGAGGGGCTGAAGGAGCAGAGGCGGGTCTCTTTGGTGGATGACCGCCTGGTGCAATGGTTGGCCTCGCTGTAACCTTGATCTCAATGAGGTCCTTGCGCCATTGGATGAAGGTACCATGGGCATTTCCTAGTGAGAGGACCTCGTCGTTTGGTGCATACTTCAGAGGGAACAGCTCGTATTCGGGCTTCACCGAGTCGACTTGAACTTTTGCATAGTCGGCCCTGAGTTGCACTCCATGCACTCTTGTCTCTAGGGTCGGCTTGTACGCAAGTCCCTCGGCTGCTGGAATCGTGAAGGTCGGCATCACCCTAACTGTGAGGGTGCAGCTCGTTGGTTCCTACGATAGATTAATCAATTTTTTTAGAATATTATATATCATATGGATTCGTTAAGTCTTTCATGTATTAAGTAAGTTCACTTTTACCGTTAAGTGGTCGACGGCGCTGTCGACCGATGTTGGATTTACCGCCAACTCAGTTGATGCGCAACTGCTGCGTTTTTGGGTGGGACTTCCTAACTCTTCGTGCGTAACAGCAGCGGCGGCCTAGGGGTTCTGTTGCTCTTCTCGGATCTCTTGCCTAATCTTGGCCCTCATCGACTTTAGCTTTTCGTCGAATTCAGATGTCGGCTCAGCTCTTATCGACGCTCGGATCTTGGCTTCAAGGCGTGCATCTTTCTCCGCCTTGTTGGAAGTCCGCTTCTTGTATTGCCACGCGTAGTCTAGAAATCCATACTTCCAGGGAACAGAAGACCCAACGCCCCGTGTCCATCCACGGTGTTCCTTGTTGCCCAACGCTTTCATGAGGAGGTCGTCCTCGCGTCTTTGAGAGCAGGCCTCTTGCGAGGCTTGTTGCTCAGCAACCAACTACTTCTGCATTACAATTTAATGGGGTTAAATAAACTGCACGATGGGAAACAATGCGAACATCTAGTTTGACTAGACACTTACTATAGCTTCGTACACTCGTTGATCTTCTGCATTTGGCATGAAGATTGTGCCATCATCATTCTTCTGGTACCTGGCCCTGGCCTAGTTCCTAGCCCGTGGGTGTGGGATATCGCCAAACACGAGCGGCGTGTTCGATTCCTCCGCTTCTTCATCCTCACGCTGCCATTCCTCTTCCTTACCGGCATATCCGGCGGTGCCAAGCCGGTGCGGATGCTGGTTCCTAGTCTGGAGCAAGCGATATGCCTCGCTTCTAGCTCTGGACTCGGGGGTCGACTTCTTCGCATGGAATTCCTCCCAGACCTGTTCCGTGATCCAAGGAAATTTCTCTCTTGGATCTGGATTTGCCGGGTTGTAGACGAACTCGCCGACTAGCTTAGTCTTGAAGTTCTTCCAAGCATTGCCCATAACCTTGAAAGCAGCCCGCCTGAGACGGTCCTCATGCTCCGCAGGATAATCGAAGCTCTCCTTGAACGTTAGCCAAGCAATGTCCTTCTCTGCGGCCGGCACGAGCTTGATGTCATCTTGCAGAATACTAAATTTCTGCCTCCCTATGACCTCACAGATAGACCTAAATCGGCTCAGTATTTTCCTTGGAGATGTCGGATACCCTATGGCGTCCACCGCTGTTATGCGGAACCGTTCCTTAGGGATTTTGTTCCCTGTCCTAGGAGTACGTGCCCTTGAGGACCCACTAGTTGTCGTCGACATTGGTTCGCCTTGCTGAGACATCGTCTACTTTTTTTTCAAAATAACAAAAATACACAATTGAGTGCTACAATCTATTACAATGAATTGAATGTCACTTATAAAAATAAATGAAACATATAAATAAACTAAATTGCGCATCTCACAGTAATAAAACGAACCACATTTCATCTATTTACTAAATTCATTAATGCACCACATATAAATAAACAAAATTGCACATCTCACAGTAATAAAATTAACCACATTTCATAATAATTTCATTAATGCACCACATTTCATCCCAACATAAATAAACCACATTTCATCCCAACATAAATAAACCATATTTCATCCCAACATGAACCGCATTGCATATAAATAAAGTTAAAGGAACCACATTTCATCAATCACTACAATCATCTATCACAAAATTCATAAATGCACCACATTTCATCCCAACATTGACATGTCTCACTCACAGTTCAATCACATATCATCCACATCCATATTTCAATGACATGTCATTCACAGTTAGCAGAGGGCGGCGCGATGGAGGACTCACCTGAGGATGGCCGGTGGGGCTCGGTGGCGGCGACGCCGGGCTCGGTGGAGGGCGTCGCCGGTCGGTGGAGGCGGCGCCGGGCTCGGTGGAGGCAGCGGTCTCGGTGGTGGCGGGCTTGGTGGAGGGTGGCACCAGTCGGTGGAGACGATGGTCGGGCAGGTCGGCGCCAGGCGGGCGGCGTCGGGCTCGGTGGGGGTTGGCGACGTGCGTCGGTGAGGACGCGGGCGGCGACGACGAGGAAGGCCGACACCGGTCCGGTCGGTGTAGAGGCTCGGTGGCGGCGGCGGCGGGCTCGGTGAGGGTCGTCGGTGAGGAGGCGGCGGTGGTCCAAATGGAGGGCCGAGGAGGCTCGGTGGTGGCGGCCGCGAGCTCAGCGAGGGAGGCGGCGGCCTCGGCCTCGGCGTCGGTGGCGACGGCGGCAGGCTCGGCGAGGGAGGACGACGGCGGTGGCGGTGGGCTCGGTGGCAACGGTGGCGGGCTTGGTGAGGGAGGACAACGGCGACGCTAGGGTTTTAAGGAGGCGGCAAACTGTAGCGGGACTTAGAAAAATTTTCGATCCGATTTGAGAAACCCTAGTTATAGTAGAGTGATGAGTCATCTCAATCGTGCTTTGCCGTAGGGCCCGTCACAGATGACTCATCGGTGACAGGCTCCATACTAATGCCCGATTGAGATGACATTCAGGCCCGTCACGGATGACTCATCTGTGACGGGCCCTAAGATAATGCCCGATAGAGATAGATTAATCTCTATCGGGCTTTAACTAAGGCCCGTCACCGATGACTATTTTTCCATTTTTCTAGACAAGTCTTTATATTTGTAAGTACAAAATATATAGTTGTTGTATAATAATTCATTTTATTAGTCATAATACATTTTCGGATAGTAAATGATTTCAAATCGAAATATGGCCAACAACAAAATTGTAGAGGTTATCAAGATCTACAACTTTTATTTTGGTCATTTATCTATATAACTTTGTTTCCAATAGCTTGAAATTGATTTTGACAATATGACAAATCTAAACAGCATTTGTAAATACTAAATGATTTCAAATGGAAATATGGTCAAAAACAAAGTTGATTCTCTCATCAGGATCTACAACTTTTATTTTGGTCATTTGTCTATATAACTTTGTTTCCAACAGCTTGAAATTGATTTTGACAATATGACAAATCTAAACAGCATTTGTAAATACTACATGATTTTAAATGGAAATATGGTCAACAACAAAGTTGATTCTCTCATCAAGATCTACAACTTTTATTTTGGTCACTTCTTTATCCGACAAAATAATAGTTACACTATTCACAAAAATCACATTTCTCTCATCTGGTTTATAAATATCAACACAGATATATCAATTTTGTAAACATTGGTACGATCACTTTGTCAGATGAAGAGGTGACCAAAATAAAAGTTGTAGATCTTGATAAGTTGTACAAGTTAGATGTTTATGGCTTTCCCATTTGAAATCATTTAGTATTTACAAATGCTGTTTAGATTTGTCATATTGTCAAAATCAATTTCAAGCTGTTGGAAACAAAGTTATATAGACAAATGACCAAAATAAAAGTTGTAGATCTTGATGAGAGGATCAACTTTGTTGTTGACCATATTTCCATTTGAAATCATTTAGTAACCGAAAATGTATTATGACTAATAAAATGAATTATTATACACCAGCTATATTTGTTGTACTCACAAATATAAAGACTTGTCTGGAAAAATAGAAAAATAGTCATCGGTGACGGGCCTTAGTTAAAGCCCGATAGAGATTAATCTATCTCTATCGAGCATTATCTTAGGGCCCGTCACAGATGAGTCATCCGTGACGGGCCTAAAAGTCATCTCAATCGGGCATTAGTATGGAGCTCGTCACCGATGAGTCATCTGTTACGGGCCCTACCGCAAAGCCCGATTGAGATAGATTAATCTCTATCGGCCGTAAACTAAGGCCCGTCACCGATGACTCATTTTCCATCTTTCATTTGTTGTGAGTGCAAAATATATAGCTGTTGTGTAATAATTCATTTTATTAGCTATAATACATTTTTGGATAGTAAATGATTTCAAATGGAAATATGGTCAACAACAAAGTTGTAGAGCATTTCAAGATCTACTAGTTTTATTTTGGTCATTTTTCTATATAATTTTTTTCCCAACAGCTTGAAATTGATTTTGACAATATGACAAATCTAATTAACAGCATTTGTAAATACTAAATGATTTCAAATTGAAATATGGTTAACAACAAAGTTGATCCTCTTATCAGGATCTACAACTTTTATTTTGGTCATTTGTAATAAAATAAAATTAGCCATATTAATGACTACACATATCAAGTCTTTGCAATAAAACAAAATACTTCATTCATTACAATAGATAAGTACAAATGCATCAGTCACAAGGTTATGCCTTCCATATGATCTGAATGAGCATATGCCACAGGCTCTTGGGGATCATCGTCAAGGTCAATGTGAGGTCTTACATGAAGATTATGGTTGTATTCTTCTTCATCGACGACGTTGTCAACTCCTACAATTCGGCGCTTTCCATCCGTCACGATGTGCATCTTCTTGTTTGAAGGGTCTTTTATGTCGAATATCTGCTCGACCTGTTTCGCAAGTACAAATGGTTCATCGGCGTATCCCACCTTAGATAGATCTACTAAAGTGAAACCTTCCTTGTCGGCTTTGACACCAGTGCGTAGATTCACCCAACGGAAGCGGAACAAAGGAACCTTGAACTTGACGTAGTTTAGCTCCCAGATATCCTCAATGCGGCCGTAGTATGTGTTTGACCCAACTTGATCCTGGAATGCATCTATACGGACGCCGCTGTTTTGCACTGTGCTTTTGTCATCTTGTTTGACGGTGTAAAATGTGTATCCATTTATATCGTATCCTTGCCATGTGTCTACGGTCCAAGACGGTCCCATCCCCAACAACTGTACTGTCTCATTTTGGACATCCGTGGACATTGTCACACGATTCTTGAACCATTCGTTGAACCGAGAATTATGTTCTCTGTTAATCCATGCATCAGATCGCCCCAAGTTCTCATCTCGGATTTTCGCTAAGTGCTCCTCAAAGTATGGGCCAACTTCTGCCATATGTTGGAGCACAGCGTAATGAGCCTGCGCGTACGACGCTTGATCGGGCCTAATTCTTTTCCTTCCGATTGTGCCAACACCTGACAACCTTCCCTCGTGACAAGACGCAGGAACTCCGATAGGATCGGCATCGGACATGTAATTGACACAGAACTCAATAGCCTCCTCGGTCGTGTAACCTTCAATGATGCTCCCCTCGGGTTTAGCTCTGTTACGAACGTACGACTTTACAACTCCCATGTACCTTTCAAACGGCCGCATTTCCCTTATAAAAGCCGGTCCACATTGTTTTGTTTGCTTCACCAGATGAACAGGGAGATGAACCATTATATCAAAGAAAAATAGTGGGAAAAACATCTCTAGGTGACAAGGGTATTCACAATATCGGTCTGCAACCCATCTAGATCTTCTGGATCTATAACCTTCTGTCCAATTGCATTGAAGAAGGTGCACAGACGTTGGATCGTGTGACGCACTTTCGGTAGTAGAATGCCTCTAATAGCAACTGGCAAGATTTGTGTGATTAGCACATGGCAATCATGAGACTTCATTCCAACAAGTTTTAGATCGTCCAATTTAACATGCTTACTTATCCTCGCTGAATTGCCCAATGGAACTTTAATATCCTTCAAGCATGATAACATTGCGATCTTCTCATCCTTCGACAGTGTGTGGCAGGCTAGAGGGAGGTACACTCTACCTGTCTCTGCATCTCGTATGGGCTGGAGTTCACTGCGAATATTCATGTCCTGTAGATCAAGGCACGCGTTCAACCCGTCCTTTGTCTTCCTGGGAATATTCAACATCAGGCCAACCAAACTCTCACACACATTCTTTTCTACATGCATGAGATCAATGCAATGACAGACATCAAGATCTTTCCAGTAAGGTAGCCGCCAAAATATGGATTTTTTCTTCCACATACCCTTCTCCTTTGTCTTGCTACGTTTTATTTTCTTCCCAAACTCATTGCTTATGTCCTTGACCATATTGTGGACCTCATCTTCGGACAAATCTTTGGGAGCAGGCTGAAGTTCTCTCTTACCGTTAAAAATTTTCTTCTTTCTTCTAAATGCGTGACGTAGCGGGAGCCACCTCCGGTGACCCATGTATACCATCTCTCATGATTTCTTCAGCCACCGGCTTCGTGTATGTTCCTTGCAATCGGAGCATGCCTTCTTTCCTTTTATAGTTTGTCCGGAAAGATTACCGAGTGTAGGGTAGTCATTAATGGTGCAGAACAATAGAACTCTTAGCTTGAAGTTCTCCTGACCATATGCATCCCAAGTTTCCACACCTTATTTCCAAAGAATTTCTAGATCGTCGATAACAAGCTCCAGGAATACATCGATATCATTGCCGGGTTGCCTCGGACCTTGGATTAACAAACACAACATAATATATTTCCGTTTAAAGCATAACCATGGCGGGAGGTTATAGTTCGCAATAAGAACTAGCCAAGTGCTGTGAGTACTACTCATGTCACCGAAAGGATTCATGCCATCCGTACACAGACATATCCTCATGTTTCTAGGGTCGGCAGCAAAGTCTTTGTGTTTTCGATCAATATTCCTCCATTCAATCGAATCCGATGGGTGTCTAAGCATACTGTCATTCCTTCTCTCCGTGGCGTGCCAACGTACTAACTTCGCTTCGTTCGGATTAGCAAAGATTCTCTTGAAACAATCAATGATAGGTAGATACCACACAACCTTTGCTGGACCACCCCTCTTTGATTTATTTCCTTCGTCAGCACTTTTCTTTCGCTTGTATCGAGAAGCCTTGCAGACAGGACAAGCATCCAAGTCCGCATATTGCTTGTGGTACAATATGCAGTCGTTGGAACAAGCGTGAATTCTACGGACCTCTAACCCCTGTGGACACAGAACCTGCTTTCCTTCGTATGTTGTCTCGGGCAATGTGTTCTCAACAGGAAGCATAGCATTCAAAATTCCTAAAAGATCTGTAAAACTCTTGTCTGTCCATCCACTACTTGCCTTCAGCTTTATTAGATCCAAGATAACTGACAACTTAGTGTGTTTTGCTTTGCATCCAGCGTACAAAGGCGTCTCGGAATCACTGACCAACCTGCTGAACTTCATTCCATCTCTCTCATTCTGGGCTGGGTCCTCAACGTCACGTAACATGTCTTGCAGCAGATCGTGATCCACATCAACCATTTCACCGTCCAATGGAGAAGGTATAAACATGTCATGCTCATCTTCATCTTCCTGATTATGCGCACCACTTCTGTCTGCTGCTGCTCCACTTCCTGATTCTTGCTCTCCATGCTTCACCCAACATGTATAGCGCTCCATGAATCCTCGTTGTATCAGATGACCCTGTACGTCCTCTCCGCTATCAAACATATTCTCATTCTTGCAATCTGCACATGGACAACACATGTAATCATTGTTTCTTCTTATCCGATCCTCCTCCACGGTGTTCATAAAATTTATTACGCCCTTTCTTTACTCCGTAGAATGACGTTTCAAATTTTTCGCATACATCCAACTTCGATCAATTGCTACAAAATAAAAAAAACAAATTAGAGGCACATATTATAAGATCAGTATTGCAAAAGTAAGACGTGATGAAATTGCTCAATTAATGATTAATATTACTCACTTGATTGATCCATTTTGATCACTTTTGGAAATTTAATTTCTGTTTTCCTTGGAAAAAGGACAAAAAATCGCCCCCTACAGCCTCCCACCAAAATAGTGAACAGTGGGATACAGTTACAATAGGTGGTTGGGGGTATTTATACTGTGCAACAAATATCTGTAACGTCTCTAAAACAATCAACCATGACGGGCATACAAGTAATCTCTATCAGGCCTTAATAAAAGCCCGTCAAAAAAGAGTGTCATCTGTGACGGGCACTAAACTTATCTCAATCGGGCCTCTAGTTGGAGCCCGTCACAGATGACCTGTGACGGGCTTCTTTTAGGCCCGATTGAGATATGGAACCCTCATCTCAATCGGGCCTCAACTATAGCCCGTCACAGATAAGTGTCATCCGTGACGGGCTTTAGTTTTATGCCGATATACCATGGCTGTGCGACCATATCTTAATCGGGCGAAACTTCGGCCTGATTAAGATTACTTCCTTGTGACAGCCCGCAAATTCCAGTCTTGTTATGGGCCGTCACAGATGAAAGAATCTGTAGTAGTGTTTGGTCCCTTTCTCAAGTAGTAGCTACTACTGGTGTAGTAGCAGAATGTACCATAACAGTGCCTTTAATAAAACATTTTGTCTGATATGTATAGTTGGGACTACTACATAAATATGTGCCAATGTATATATGCATGCATACAGTAATTGTCTAATTAATAAGTAGCTAAGCTACCATCTGACTATCTGTTGCTATGGAGTATCCTACAATAATATTGTGCACTTTAACAGAAGATTGACCAAGAACAGCGGACTCGATCGACAGGTCACCAGCTTTGCACATCAACAAATATCACCAGCTTTGCACACCAACAGATATATAGATTTATGGAGCATATCCTATACACACAAGTTTTTCGTGCACACTATATACACACGAACTAGCAGATATCACCAAAAGTTCTAGAAAAAAATTGATATGTACTTTTAGTAATATTACATATATATACAAAGTTTTATATTCAAATTCATTTTATTTTAGCCTAAAAAAATAAAATCTCTGAATATTTTAAGAGTAAAAACATGTCAGAATTTTGTCTTTTTTTTACGGCTACAATATAATGAATTTGAATATCCGATTACACATATATGTGTAACACTATTGAAAATATATCTTTATTTTTTTAGAATTTTTATAACATTTGCTAGTTGTTGTGCACAGAGTGTGCATGGAAAGTTTACGTGCGTAGGATATGTTCCCGATATATAGCTCTAAGATGTAATATATACTCCAATAAAAAAAGAGAGATAGAGATAGAGATACTCACTCGTCATAGAATAAGATCATTTTAATTTGATCCCTTCCGTTTGTCCCAAAATAAATTTATTTGGAATCAAAATTGTATGGGAGTTTGTAAAAGTAAAGGATAGATATGTTGGTGGTAGATAAAGAGGGATAATTACATTGTGATTTGTAGAAGTGGAGGTTTTCCGTCTTTTTAATTCGGTAACAGTACGTGTGAGATGGGTGACAAATAATTTTATTCTAGGACGACGAATGGAATAGACATGATTGCACATAGGATTAATACTCAATTGTTCAGTACATATCATGAAGAAGCTTCTCTAGCTCTTCTTTCCTTAATTTTGTTTTCTTTTCTTCGCTGGGCCGGAATGAGAAGATTCTATTAGCCCCTTCAGAGTGCTCCTATGTGGAGGGGGTGCTATTTCTACGTGGAGGGAAAAGAAGGTGGGACCCATAGCTACGGTGGGCCCTTCGCTTCTCACCAAAGGAACGAGGCGCTTGGCCAAAAAAGCCTGGCGCAGGGCCCACTCGACGACGAAAAAGGAACGACGCAGCTCATGCGTCGACGGATGCCACTGTGAGCAGATCGGCCGCCGCTGCCGCCGCCGCCACCATCGCTCGGAACCCGACGCCGTCGGGAAGCTTGTAGCTGCGCCGTCGGGGAGCTCGTAGCTGCACCGCGAGGGAGAGCTGGAGGACGCCGCCGGGGAAGCCTGAGGGCGCCATTGCCGCTCCACGTCTCGATGACCCTGCCGCTGCTCCGGACGAGCTCATCGTCGTCTTCGTCCGACATCGGTGGTCGAGGGCGCCGCCGCACGGCCGTCTTCCCACCGCCGCCGTCTTCCAGATCCGTGCCGTGCCGCCGTCTTCGAGGGTGCCGCCGCCACCGCCTATCCCGGAGGAGAGGAGAGCCAGCGCCGGCGGAGGGAGGAGGGGAGCCTACGCCGGCGAAGGGAGGAGGGGATTTGGGAGAGGAGAAGGATTTGAGAGAGGAGAAATTTGGGGATTTGCCGGTTCGGGGGGTAGTTGGGGATTTGTGGGTCCCACTAGCAAATATTTGTGGGTTCCACTCAATGCTTGCACTATGAAGAGAGGGTCTTCATCCTAGCTATTATCTTGTGGTGGGTGCTTACATTGTGAAAGGCCTTATATATACGGAGGACAAGGAACGCCAACGTCGCTGCTTGTATTTGACCACACAAATTATTATGCATGCGAGATCAGATGAGAGACTGGACAAGCTATATAGCCGGTGACTGCAATATAATCTAGCTTGCGCTATATGTTTCTTCTGTAAAAATTTACTCCAACCACTTGTAAAAAAAAAAAAGCGGAGGGATGGCTAAAAAGGTCAGGGAGGGGAAAGTCGGCTGCTTGGTCAGCAAGAACGATTATGACATTAATTAATTGGGCCGATCAATGGCGGCCCCAGATCCTGGCCACCTGGGCCATGGCATGGGACCTGAGGCTCAAACCCATATAGACTTAAAATTCGGAAAAAGTCTATTTTAACTCCCTCAGCTATGATCTGACAATCTAAATCGTATCCTGCCTCATTTTGTAATCATGCATGGGTTCCCATTTGTCGGTGACCACTTCTTTAACTTCCTGCCTCATTTTGCAACCACCGTGTAGTCGGGCGGGATGACGACGGCACCAAGCTCACTAGCGCTCTAGAGCAGAGCAAGGAATAGATGGCTATAAGGCCCAAGGCCCGATGACCCGGCTTGTGGCCTGGCCCAGGCACGGCATGGTCTTATTGGGGTCGTGCCCGGGCTGGCCTGACTCGATAGCTGGGCCGTGCCTGGTCCGATACTTTGGCACGGTGGGCTGGCCCGGCACGGCCCGATCCAATGAGGAGGGAAGAAAAATAGTTTAGGGACTAAAATTAGACTTAATGCAGCCATATAATCCATGGCCCAAGACGAAGGGACGTAAAATAGACTTGTTACAATCATTCAGACATGGCCCAAAGAAATAAGGGACGTAAATTAGACTTTTTTATGAAGAAGCACAATGGGCTGTCGTGCCTTTGGGCCGGCCCGACACGGCACGAGTCATATTAGGTCGTGCCTGGGCCGATGCTTCAGCATGTGGGCCGACACGACATGGCCCGGTGTGTTGGTCGGGTCATGCCGGCCCGATAGATTCTGGCCCAAGCACAGCCATGCCTGGGCCGTGCCGCCCAGATGACCATCTATAGAGCAAAGTGCCCTCTGGAAGTGGGCTCCCGAGCGACGGAGGTAGATCCGGTGGCGCGAGACTTAGCGCAATAGTGATGGCCCAAAGCGGGGGAGGGGATCAAGTGGTGGAAGCGAGCAAAAGGGGCCAGCGCTAGCAATGTCCATGGACAAGTGCACAAGGTAGCAGCTCGAGGTGCTGCAAGGAATGGTCAGTAGCGAGAGGGATTGGAAGAAGGTGAGGGGAACGAAGTTGGCCACATGTGCGAGCAGTGGTGGTTCGGGTAGAAATGGGGAGGCAGCGATGATGAGCTCAACGCATTGCAGGGAGGGCCATGGTGCTGGAGGTGGATCTACTTACCGGCCTTGTCGCATGTGGATTAGGAGGTGGTCACTGCGGCTTCGGCCCACGGTGGAGGAGCACCACCACTGGAGGAGGGCTTCTTGCTGGTGTCGCCGTCTTGGTAGAGTAGGTATGTGGTCCCTCCTCATCTATCTTCCTAGGGCTTGGCGCCATCGTCGGTCTCCATCCTCTCTTACCCTAACGATCTTCTCGATTGGCGGTGTTGGAGAGAGGGCAGGCGCGTGGCGGTTGCTCCTCCAAAAGGCGTTGTTTGCAATTTTGCATGCAGATTCGATGAGCGTGGCAGCTTGTCCAACACTGAAGATTGCAGCTGCGGTGGTTTGGCCGATGCTCGCGGATCTGGCTGCTTGAGGATGCCGAGAGGAGCAAGGAGGAAGAATGGGGAGTTGATCCCTAGATGAAATTGCAAAGTGCGGCGCAGTGAGAGAGCAGCTGGTGTCACTGCAGCGTTACTTGCTGTCGGCGTGGTTGCTATGGCAACCAAGCGGGAGAGGAGAGCTAAACAATGAAGGGAAGGATGATCCCTTACATATGAGTCCCACTATATTTATTTTTTTCTTATTGACTGGATTGTCACATTGGATAAAACCACTTTCAAAACCGTTAATTGGGGGCAAAATAAGATGGGCTTTAATAGTTGAAGGAGCTGATATATTTGGTATTGCGGTTGAGTGAATGCATATTAGATTCAGGTATAAGGGAGGGACTCAAATGGACTTTTTCCTACATTTTCACTATTTAGAGACAGGCCTTGCCAAATGGACCAGGCCAGCTAGGGCTTGGCCCAAGCCTGGGTCCGCGCCTGGTGCTGATGATGGTAAGGGTTTGACAACAAGAAGGAAAAAGTTCACTTTGGATCCCTCAATTTGTCGTCTAGTCCGATTTTCGTCCCTTAACCGCAAAACCGGGTAGGACCCGACCCCAACTTATAAAAACCAGGCAAACGAGGTTCATCGACGGTTTTAAAGGCGGTTTTTTTGATGACGTGGCGCCCATGTGGCTTGTTTGACTAGATCTCCATCCCACGTGGCACTGACGTGGCGATTATGTGGCAAATATATCTCGGAAAAATAATAAAAAGTGTGGCCCCACATGTCAGCTGCACACAAAAAATAATTTTAAAATGGCGGGGCCCATATGGGGCCCCCATGTCAGCCTTTCTCCTCTCTTCTTCCCTTTCCCCTCTCTCTCTCCTTCCCGGGCAGCGGACGGCGTGGGTGGGCGGCAGAGCAGGCGAGCTCCGGCGGCGGCGGCGGGCGTGGTCGGCGTCGCCTCCTGACCGGAGCGCCGTGGACAGCGAGGCGTAGGCGGCGGGTGACCGGAGAAGCACGCACGACGGTGCCAGGCATCATGGCGACGAACGACGCTTTTAAAATTATTTCTTGTGTGCAGCTGACATCAAAAAGATTCTTTTTTTTTACATTGTTGTAAGCTTGTCAAGAAAAAAAAAAGAAATTTCTCTATAGAAGATTTTGTACACGTTAGTAAAATTAATGGCCGTCGGGGCTAGCTAGTCCTGACGTGTAAAATTAGTGGTAGTGATATGACAGTAGACGTGTAGAAGCAGCAGCGTAAGATATACAGCACAGTGTCCATGGTTGTATAACAACCGTCCGATCGGACAAACCAGAGGCCAAGATCAGTTACTTCCACTGACCCAGACATGCTGCTTAAATAATTCTGCTCAAGTTTCTTAATTAGTTCCAATAAGTTATCATGACGGGGCATCACGCTTGATCAGACATCTGAAGAGGAATTAATGTTAGATTGATTCAGACAGTGACCACTATGTATCCGACAGAATTGACAAGTTCTTCTCCAATTACTACTTACTAGCTAGTATAAACGAGTAAATATTCTTTCATCCAAAGATTAAAAAAACGTCGAGTAGACGTACGTGCAGGAGAGCCGGCCATGTCTAAATTAATTAACAAATGATCAGCTATGTTAATTAGTACTCTTGCATAACGTATATAAACCCTCTTAAGATCACGAACAATGAACCGTACCAAGTAATTAACCAGCAAACTGATCACCTCCAACTCCATTAGCTCTTGATTACTCTCTTAGTCTTCTCTTCACATATCCTTAATTATCTTTTACACCCACACATATATATACATGGCATCTACCGGCGGAGCCCATGCATTGGTGCTGCTCCTGTTCATGTTCGCCGCCGTTCTCTCGCCGGCGGCACGCAGGGAGGCGGCGGAGGCGATGCACGCGGCGGCCAACACACGCCGCCATCGGAGCACCGGCCGGCTGGACGGCAAGACGATCGACCAGGGGATTGGATACATGCTGATGGCTCTAGCACTTGTTCTTACATATGTTCTTCACTGAGGGCGACATTCTTTTCAACTCTCCTGTTCCTCATCTTGGAATTATTAATTATGTTAAATCCGGAAAGAATAATAGGGTGTTGCGTGGCCAAACATGTGAGCCTTGGCTGTGTTTAGTTCAGCGCAAAGTTTGGATTTTTGTTAAAATTGGAGATGATGTGACTGAAAAATTATGTGTGTACGACAGGTTGATGTGATGAAAAAGGACTGAAGTTTAGATCCAAACTTTAGATCTAACCACAACCCTCGTTGAAATGAGGTGCTAATTAATGTACGGGTAGCTTTCAAAATAACTGTTAATAGGTACTGTGTTGTTTTCATCTGGACCGTCTTTTGTGATCTAGATGGCTACAAATCATACAAAGGCATGGTACTATGCGCCTTTAAGGTGGGTTTGAATCTCTTAAAGATGAAGGTTAAGTGTTTCCAAAATAAGGTAGTAATAACGTGTGATTAATTGAGTTTTAATTATTACAAACTTGAAAAATGGATTAATCTGATATTTTAGAACAATTTTCATATAGAAAGTTTTCGTACGAAACACACCATTTAGCAGTTTGTAAAGCGCGCTATGAGTACCCAAAAAGTTTATAAAGTTGTTGGAGAAAACAACAAAGCCAAATGTACCATACACAAGAAAATTTCAAGATATTAACTTGGGACCCCCGCGTCGCCCTCGCGTCTGGCGACATAGGGGGCGAAACGGCCAGCGCTGCCGTCCCTCTCTCCCCTTCCCCTCACCTCGCCGCTGCCAGAGCTCACCGCCGAAAAGCCGGCTGGCGAGCGAGGAGGGTGGCGGCGGGGCCTTTCTCAGTTGGCGGCGCTTCCTCTCAGGCGCGGGGGTGGCGGCGACCGCCAGCGGCGGGTTGTGGCGGCGGCGTGCCGTCCCAGCTAGGCTACGGCAGATCCGCCTCTGCCATCGCCAGATCTGGCCTTCCACCAGCTAGATCCAGTCGTAGAGGGTAGCGGCGCGCCAGTGTGGAGAGTGGCCGGCGGCGGAGGTGTCCTCGGCTACGCGTGTCGGTTGGCGTGGCCGGCGCGCAGGACCGGCGCGCGCGGCGGTGGCTGGCGCGCGTGGGCAGAAGGCTGGTGCTTGCGAAGCGGCGCGGGTTGGTCTCTTCGTCGGTCCGGTGGGGCGGCTTTCGGCAGGGCGCGCGTCGGCGACGTCCGCCCCCTCCCTCCACCCCCATCGCGGTTGCCACCTCCCTTCCTCTCTTCCTCCCTCCTAGGTGTTTTCTACTGCTCTGCTCGCCCCAACTCTTGTCTTTGTTGGTGGTGAAGTTGGAAGTCGTTGTCGCAGTTGCGAAGGGTGGTTTCCCGCGAAGCCCGACGATTCTTGGTGGAGATGCCTCCGCCTCAGTTCTCGTCAGAAACATGGAAGACTCCGTTGTCTCTGCTGCCCTGTCTTCATGTTTCGGTTCCTCTTCTGGCATGGCAGACCTCACCTTCCTTGATGCTCCTCCCTTCATGGTCGTGGAGTCTTTCGGTGGATGAGGGGATGTGTTCGTCCGTGAAGTTGGTCCGGTTTGTTTGTCGTCAGGGCTCTTTGGCCTCGTCTGTGCTCTAAGTGTCCTGTGTCTTAGTGAACATGCCGTTGTGCCGAGTTTGGATCGGTGTGTTTTGTCCTTTGTAGTGCTAGAGTTTTAGTGTTTAGGCGGAGTCAGAGCTACTGCATCAGGTTTAGTCGATAAGCTGGGCAACAATAACTCTCAGTACTCTTGCTCTGGTTTCTTGGAGGTCTTGCACCTTTTAATGGAGTCTCTGGCGAAAGCCCTGCCTGGAATTCCAGGATCGGCGACATCGACACCTGCGGGTGCCGTATCCTCAATGGAGGTGTCGCCTTGCTGACTCTCTTTCCCTTCGGGTGAAAACCCAGTCCTTTTTGGACGGGCGTTGGTAGCGGCTTCTATCATTACTTCCCTCCTTGGAGGCCTCGCCTTGAATGTCTAGCTTCTCTCTCGGTCACCTTTTGGTTCGTAGTTGTTTTGCCACAGGCGTTTTGCTTTGTCCTTCTGTGGGGTTTCGCCGGTTTCCCTATAGCAAAACTGTGTAGTTGTATGGTTTTTGTGTCCGGTTTTACTTATGAACAGGGTCAATTCTCTTCTTCTTATAAATTCCGGTAAAACTCGTACTGTCGTTTCTTTAAAAAAAAAAAAGAACAAAGCCAATATCCTGATCCTGCCCGCTGCACCACAACAACATTTCGTCTAGATCGTATACCACCAGTAGGTCCTCCTTGCCGTTGCGCTGGTTGCGGGTCGCCTCATCCAGCGGCCAGCGCGTGCGGCCGCCGCCGCCGCCCAGCCACGAACCAGCTCGCGCTCCTCGGAGCTCCCTCGCCCCACCGCAGCTAGCCCGCTACCTCACCCGCCGCTTGGGTTGGGGCTTGAGACTCGGTACGGCCAAGAACCGGTTGATGCTTGCTACTGCTAGTACTAGTATTTGATTTGGGTTTATCTTTGTTTTAATTCATTTAGTATGGATTTCACCAAACTGTCATCCAAAAACAGGAACAAACAGAAGGTTTCGTTTGAAAAAACAAGGCTAAAATCACAAATAAACGTAAAATCACAATTGCATTCCAAATCAGGGGTAAGAATGTAATTGCTCCTTGAACTAAACTTTAGTGGTTGTACTCGTAACTTCGCACTACATTTATTGCTATTTTATCTTTTTAAGACAATCAGCAAGTGTTAATGTCATTATTTTCAAGGTAGTGTTTCTACCTGCGGGGAATTTCTAATCATAATAGCATGTCTTACACATCTGGTCATTCTCTATAGGATACTTTGTACACGTCAGTAAAATTAATGGACGTTGAGGCTAGCTAGTCCTAACGTGTAAAATCAATGGTAGTGAGATGACAGTAGATGTGTAAAAACGGCATCATAAGAGCATAACTACATGTTGCCTCTAATATACTAGTCCCAGTACAACAGTAGGAGGCAACATATACTAAATATTACCTCTAATATATTAGTCCCAATACAACAAAATTATTTGTTTTATTTACTTTCATTCAATCAGCATCACTCTTTTCTATTTACTTCTTAAAGTTTGTGAAAATCCTACTCTGATCCTTGCACGAGGGATGTCTCATCCTCTCTCTTCTCTCTCTTTTTATTTTCTTGTTCACCTTACTATTTATGCATATGTGCTCGGTGTTCATGGTTGTATAACAACTATCGGATCGAAGAAACCACAGGCCAAGATCACAGCCTCCTCTTTTCGCTTATGTTTATGCTTATCAGCCAAAATTTGAATTTTTAAATTTAAATTTAGAGTTGATTTTAGGGTTTTTTTTCAATCGAAGTTTATTTTTTCAGCCTTTGCTTTAGGTCGCTAAGAGCACGTATATAAAAGTTTTATTCACAAATTGTTTTTCGCTTGTGAATATGTCGTTTGGAGCCGTCAGTTACTTCCACTGACCCACACATGCTGCTTAAATAATTTTCAGGGTTACGGATAAAGCATACCCTCTATCCTACGACTTATGTAGTATACCGATAAGTTATGCCTTCACATGTACGGATTGTTTCCGTATACGCCGTTAGGAATTTATGTCAAACTATGAAAAATATCTCTATGGGTTAAGGAATTGCCGGACTCTTACTCGGAGGGGATAAAATCTCTGGTTATATCGTGCCAATTTGCATATACCTAAGTCTTACTTAGGGGTCAAGGTATTCCATGGTATAAAAGGAACCCCTAGGGAGAGGCGAAGGGCATCGAATCTAATCGTCAACACACCCACCAAAGTTTACGAAGCCAGAGTATACGGAGCCAACTCGCCGGGAGATCTCGTCGAATCCCTCGACTACGATCTCGTCGGTATCGCCTGTTTCGATTACTCTCTTTGTAATTTGTTCTCATCATCATCAATCCCATATAAATTGGACTAGGGCTATTACCTGATAAGAGGCCTGAACTAGTATAATCCTTGTCCCTTGTCTGTTTTGATGTCATACTACGTAGACCCCAGCTCCAACGTACCCCAATACTCTATCCATCCAGTCCGCGAGTATCACTCGTCGATAATAATTCTGCTCAAATTCCATACTACCTCCGTCCTATCGTAGTCATGAGTTTTCGTGTCTAATTTCGATTGTCCATCTTATTTAATTTTTTTATGATTAATATTTTTATTGTTATTAGATGATAAAACATGAATAGTACGTGTGACTTATGTTTTTTAATTTTTTCAAAAAATTTTAAATAAGACATATATAATTAAAGTTGGATCCGAAAATTTATGACTAGGTTTAAAATGGGACGGAGAGAGTAATTAGTTCCAAGACATCTGAAGCTGAATGTTAAATTGATTTAGACAGTGGCCACGATGTATCCGACAGAATTGACAAGTTCTTCTACGATCATGTACTACCTCCTTCCTACGATCATGTACTACCTCCTTCCCAAAATACTTGTCGCTTTGAGTTTTTTTTAACTTTTGATCATTCGTCTTATTAAAAAATTATAAAATTATTATTTATTTTGTTTATAATTTTCTTTGTTACCCATAGTAATTAAAGTATAACTTAATTATTTCTTTTATATTTATACTAATTTTTCAAATAAAATAAATGGTCAAATGCTAAAAAGAAAAAGTCAAAGTGATAATTAAAATGGACGGAGGTAGTATAAACGAGTAAATATTCTTTCATCGGAAGACTGAAAAAACGTACGAGTAGACGTACGTGCAGGACAGCCGGCCATGTCTGAATTAATTAACAAATGATCAGCTATCTTACTTAGTACTCTTGCATAACGTATATAAACCCTGTTAGGATCACGAAACAATGAACCATACCAAGTAATTAGCCAGCAAACTGATCCGATCACCACCAAGTCCATTAGCTCTTAATCTTCTCTTCACATCCTTAATTATCTTTTACACCTACGTACACTTATATTTATGGCATCTACCGGCGGAGCTCACGCATTGGTGCTGCTCTTGTTCATGTTCGCCGCCGTTCTCTCGCCGGCGGCACGCAGGGAGGCGGCGGAGGCGATGCACGCGGCGGCCAACGCACGCCGCCGTCGGAGCTCCGGCCGGCCGGACGGCAAGACGATCGACCAGGGGATTGGATACATGCTGATGGCTCTAGCACTTGTTCTTACCTATGTTCTTCACTGAGGGGCAACATTTTTTTTAACTCTTTCTTGTTCCTCGTCTTGGTATATATTTTGAGAACTAGATAGGGAAATTATTAATTATGCTAAATCCGGAAAGGATTATAGGGTGTTGCGTGGCCAAACGTGTGAGCCATGTTAAAAATTAAGTGCTAATGTATGGCGTATTAACTATTTTCTAATTTTTAATCAAGATTTTCTCCTAAAATATCTACTATTTTATAATTCATTTTTATCGTTGCGTTTATTATAATTCACATTTGTAACAATATTTCGTTATAAATCACGAAGTATTGGCATTTGGGAAAACAAATTTGGTTTCAGTGTATTGATTGTTATGTCATGTGATGCGGAAGCGGATCCTCTAACTTGGCTCCAAAATTATGAGTGTGCAGTTCGTGTTGTATCCGCAGTTGAACTAGTCCGACGGCTCTTATTTTGCTTGCTGTGCTCATCGCTGAAGCATACCTGGCCGGCCCATCTCAGCTCTGTACAACCACGCGATGTTTTGTTGCCCAAGTTTTTTTTTTAATAAAAGGTATCGCAGAATATAGCATTACAATTCTTATTTATCCTGTTATGTTCTTCCTTTCTTCGTTGTAAAAGAAGTAGTCAACTGAAGATCCAATTTTTACCATAGACCAATTTCTGTGTGGTGAAGTAAGGAAGAAAAGACTAATAGAAAGCATTATGGATAACATAAGACTACTCATGCTTGTTATTTGTGATACCTTCAATATTGCTGGTTCATATTACTGAAGATTTTTGCCCTGCAGAATTATTTTAGTTTTTTATTTTTTAAAAAACTAGTTATTTTAGTTCTGGAGCTTGTATTCCAATGCAGCGCCTTTGTTTTTGTCAATCATATGGTCTGGTCACAGTTGCTATTGTTTACAGTGCTGTAGCTAATACTTTGAACATAATAGAGTTGTGCGAAACTCACCACTTTTTTTGTGCTTTTCGAATGGACTTTCACTTTTGAAGAGTAGTTATGTATTCAGTTTTGTGGTTAAATTGAAGTTCACTCGTCTCTGCTAGTACCCTTACTTTACATGTAAGGAATAAGTTCACCTTGACTTGTCGACGAATCCGATTTTCGTCCTTTAACCGAAAAATCAGATGCGACAGGTCCTTCAACTATCAAAACCGGTGCAATATAGATCCCACAGTGGTTTGGATGACGGTTTTAGCTGACATGACACCTACATGGTCAATTTGACTCAGTCTTTATCGGACGTGGCACATGAAATAAAATTTAATAATTTTAAAAATAAAACAAAATATATGGGTCCACAAATCAGTCAAATAATAAAATTTAAAAATAGTGGGCCCACTACCTCCCCCCCGTCCCCTCTCTTCTCCCTCTCCTCCCCTTCTCCAGCTCTCCTTCTCCCCTCCTCCCATCGTGGAGTACACGACGGCGTGGCCCGCGACACCGGGGGAGGATGGCGGCGTGGCCTGCGGCAGAGGAGGAGGATGGCGGCATGCCCTCGGCGGCAGAGGATGACGGCGCCGTAGCCCACAACGGCAGAGAATGAAGGCGACGTGGACGCAGCTGCCGTCCTCGCCGGCGGAGGGCACGCCGAAGATTACGTAGCTGCTGTCCTTGCCGGCAGAGGACGCGCCGAGGATAATGCAGCTGCCAAGTGTGGACCCGAAGTCCGCCTTCCATTTGAGCAGAACACATTCTCCCATGCTGATCTCACCGGCAAGGAGCTTGATCTGCAGGTGGAGGGTACGGATGTCGCGAGGACGGAGGCGGAGTTGGCTGGGCAGAGTATCTGGCCAAGCGCCTGGATAGGCTTGACGATGCCACCGAGCACGATGTGTGCGATCTAGGAGAAGACTGTTGAAGATGACGAGTAGAAGTGGGTCGGGGAGGCGGTCGAAGTGGTCATCGCCATCGCCGATGGCGGAGGAGAGAGAGCCATCCGTGGTCTTCGCTGGCGTCTCACCGCCAGTGCGGGACCTGCCAGATCTTCGCCGAAAAGACGTGGTTACGTGCAGGGAGGCATAGCCGCGCAGGTGGAGACGCGGGGACGCCGCCAGCAAGGACGGGTTCCTGTCCTCCCTAGTGCCGGCAGCCCCACCGGCCTCCCCGTCTCATCCTATGCGCTTGCCGGTGTGGAGAGAGGAGAGAGCGTCGGTAGAGTGAGAAGACAGAGGTTGGGAGGAAGTGGGACCCACTGACATGTGGGTTCCACTATTTTCGTTTGACTGACATATGAGCTCCACCTTTTTTTAATTTTTTGGTTTCCAATTTTTATTTTTTATTTTATTGGGATCAAATTGCCACGTAGGCACCACGTCAATGCCACGTAAGACAAACACCTAGTCAAACGATCCATGTAAGTGCCATGTCAGTTAAAACTGGGGTCAAATACTGCCGAGGAGATCCTCGGCAGTATCCGGTTTTGTGGATTGAGGATGAAATTCAGACTGTTCGATAAATTGAGAGATGTAATGTGAACTTATACCTTGCAGCAAAAGACCATCGTGAGTTGATGGGCCGCCTTGGCCTGCTAGGGCAATCAGCAAGGCATGTAAATAAGAGCCGTCGGATTGGCCCAACGGATGATACTACCCAACTGTACGGATCAGCTTCCTGTGATGCCTTCGTGGCCCACGTAAACGTCACGCTCACGTCTCCTTTACTCACCAAGTGCGAGTCGGAGTCCGAATCCAAAATAAAGAAAGGGTCCGAGTCGGAATCGGCGTCGTGGCCGTCCGATGCGTATAAATCGACGCCTCCATCTCCTCCTCTCTTCCGATCCCCATTCATCGCTTCGCTGATTCGCTCTCCTCCTCCTCTGCTTGACTGCTTCCGATTCCGAATCATGGCGGCGCCTGCACCCGCACCTGCACCACCGGCTTTCCGCAAGCGCGCGGCGGCGCCGGACGACGAACCGACCGCCACCGGATCCACTACTCCCGCGGCGGCGGCCGGCGCCAAGAGGCCGCGGAGGTACGCGCTGGCGAGCGTCGACGACTACGAGCAGCTCGACGTCGTCGGCGAGGGCGCCTCTGGCGTCGTCATCATGGCGCGCCACCGCCGCACCGGCAGCAAGGTCGCGCTCAAGCACCTCCCCCACGGCGCCCGCGACTTCGACGCCGTCAGGGTCGAGGCCGCCTGCCAGCACGCGTGCACCGGCCACCCCAACATCGTCCAGATCAAGGACGTCGTCGCCGACGCCAAGTCCGGGGACGTCTTCCTCGTCATGGAGTTCGTCGGAGGCAGCCTCCGCGACGAGCTACCGAGGGCCCGGCCGGAGAAGCAAGTCCGCTTCATGATGCGGCAGCTCATCGGCGCCGCCAAGAAGATGCACGCCTCGCACGTCATCCACCGGGACATCAAGCCGGAGAACATCCTCAACAGCTTCGGCGACCTCAAGGTCTGTGACTTCGGCTCAGCGACGTTCGTCAACCCCGCCGGGAAGCCATACAAGGAGTGTTTGGTCGGCACCTTGCCCTACACCTCGCCGGAGCAGCTCGCCGGCAACCACTGCTACGGCCCGGGCGTCGACATGTGGGCGCTGGGCTGCATCATGGGCGAGCTGCTCACCGGCGCGCCGCTGTTCGGAGGCGACATGACGGAGAAGGAGCTGCTCGCCGACCTGTCCGCCAACCTGGAAGACCAACTCAACGAGCTCTTCTTTGATGTCCTGCCGGAGCTGTCGCCGGCGGCACGCGAGGTCCTCTCCGGGCTGCTGGCGTTCGACCCTGAGAAGAGAATGACAGCGGCGGAGGCGCTGGAGCACCGGTGGTTCGCCGAGGAGCCCAAGAAAGCAAACTTCGCCGGCTTCGCGCCTCTGTTTGGTTAGATTGGGAGGACTGAAGAAGGCAGACAAGTCTGTAGTCTGTCAGTCAATCTGTAACTTAGCACTGATGATGTTGATTGGTAGTCTTGTGTTAGGCCTGATCATTCATCATTGTCAGTCACTGTTGATTGATGCAGTCGATGTAATTTTATTCTCTGGTTGTCAATGTAACCATGCTTATGTAAATCCTATTCACTTTGTACATAACAATTCAAGGCCTTGTTTGTTCAATAAAATCATCAGCTTGTTGAATTCTGGTTCAAGAGTGCTTGTTTGTTGTGGCTGTGTACAGCCATGTTTGTCTAGAGGCCGGAGTTTATTCCCATTATCTAAAAAAATGAGTGTTTTTTTTGTTAATCTTCAGGAAAAGGGATTAGTTTTGTAGTTTGTGAAAAGCATATACTAGGAAGAATAAACAAGAACAGAGTCTGCTGTACTTGTTAGCAGATCACTGTCATTATTGAACAGCAGGAAAAGAGGATCACCTTCATGTAAGTATTCAGTCAACAAATGTCTAAGATGTCAATAAGGCTGGAGTTGTGCCAGTTGAGTATGTGAGTCAGTGAGCGTGTGGGTGTTCCTAGTTCTGAACTTCTGAATCTAATAGTAGCCTTCAACAGGTGTTTTGGTTGACATAATACTATAATCCAAAGGGGAAAAGTTTGATAAACATCACTTGTTATATCTAGTCCTTTTTGTCTGTCAAAATATGAAAAAAGTTTTGTTTTTACTCTGAACGGGAGCATCTATAATACATAACATTCAGTCAGTGGTTAGTGACAAGTTTGTTTTCACTGTTACTTGATTGAGCTGTACACCTACCAAGAAAAGGAGCATCATGTTCATTAAAGAAAACCATTACAGACTGAATTTGCAGGCTATATTTACAGCTGGTGTATATATAGTTACAGTATTTTCAGGTTTCAGTTACAGCAGAGAGGAGGTTCACAAATCACAAGGAGTTAGCTGAATATAGTAGTTGGGGTTCAGACTATTTTAACATATATTCTGAACTTTTAGGCCCCATTTGATTCGGTTGAAATCCCGGGCAAATGGGCAACGATTTTACTGCAATATTTCCACCCTATACTCATCGATCAGCCGGGATTGAGAATCATACAAATGAAGTCAGTGACTCAGGGTAAACTGGAGCTGAGCTAGTAATTATGTGCTATTCTTGTAGTAAAATAAATATCTTCCTTCTGAATTTGTGTGCTTGCTCTTTCAGCCATAGTAGCTCTGGTAAATAACTGATGCAGGTACTTGCAGAAAACCCTATGAGAATTGTAAAATAACAAGACAAAATATTAAAATTAACTCCTGCACAGTCAAAAATAATTGTGCTGACAACAATCTCTTCACTTGATTACTCCTGGTTTTCACTAATTTTCTTGACAAAGAACAACTATTTTCCTTTTTCAGATCCGAGGGTGTTTTTCCATAGTTATTTCTTACATGTGCTTGATTTTAGTCACCCTCATGACATGCAAAGCTGTGTAATCTTTGTGTCTGTCTTGCAAGAACTTATGAAGAAAAAGACCTGCTTTTATGCATAGCAGTATAACTAATTGTCCTAAGAGACAGCTCTTCATCCTGAGCCTTTTGAAATTGTTGCAACCTTTTGTCCCTCTGTGTCACTGAAATAGAGGTCTGTATCCCTACAAATATGAATGACTGTACAAAAATTTGGAAAGAAGCACAGGCCTGAAACTGGACAGTTCCCAACTGAAGCCCAGGCTTTATTGATTCTTTGAAAAACTCATTTTTGTTTCATGTAATACTCCATAAGGGAAACCGTTTATGTATGATTAGCTGAATACATCGTATCAGGCAATAAATTCAATTGTTTTTTCAGGGAAAAAGGCTATTCTTTTGGAGAGGTGTGCCTAGAAGGAAAGATCATCTAATTAATTGGCAAGGTGATATGCATCCCTGAAAATCATGGTTATTTAGCAGTACAATATTTTGAAACTTGTAGTTCTATTGTGAGAAAGGGTTATATCAAGAAGTTATCAAGTCTTTGGGAGAATCTTTTTTTATTGAAGTGAAGCACAAACCAAGCAGCTACAAGACTCATCAGTTCCTTCAGATTTTTTTTTATTTTTTTTCAGACTTCAGATTATTTGGAGTGATGCACTATGAAAAAGAATATGAACGACCACCCTCAATGTAAGTGTACTGTCTCCATTTAAATTTATTAATTTTTTTCACCACATTGTTGCTGAAGTTTTAGATGTCAGGATATTCAAGATGCTGCAAACGGAAAGCAGTAGTGTGTCACGATGATGTTATCAGAATACAATAGGATTTGGAGTAATTGAGTTGTTTCTGTTTCGGAGACAGTACGTGCAGGAGTCTGAAACTCTGAATCAAACTAAAGCATGCGATTCATGTTTTTCATGACTATGAATTCTTTTCCATCCACAAAAAAATGAACAAACAATCATCCAATTTTTTATTTTAAAAAAAGAACGATTAGACAGACGTACATGCAGGAGAGCTAGCCATGACTGAATCTGAATTGACTAATCATGAACTGCTGTCTTACTTAGTCTCTGTTCTGCATAATGTATATAAATATAAACCCTCTTGAGGATCACAAACCATCAACCACACTACCAAGTAATCAGCAAACTACTCATCTCGAAATCCATTTACTCTTAATCTTCTCTTCGCATCATCATCATCATCATCTCCTGTATACACATGGCATCTTCAGGAGCGCATGCCTTTGTGCTTTTCTTGTTCATGTTCGCCGCCGTTCTCTCGCCGGCGGCGCGCAGGGAGGCGGCGGCGGAGGCGATGCACGCGGCGAACGCACGCCGACGTCGGAGCTCCGGCCGGCCGGACGGCAAGACGATCGACCAGGGGATTGGATACATCTTGATGGCTCTTGCACTTGTTCTCACCTATGTTCTTCACTGACAACGACCCATTTTTTTTGTTGGTGTTATCACTGCTTACTGGGGATTTGTTGTACTCACTCTGGAAAGGATCAACAAGGTGTTGTGTGGGCCAGTGTGGCCAATATATGAGAGAAACCATCTTAGCCTCCCTCTGTCTCAAAAAGACTTAATTCTTGGGTTTCCATGTCATCGTCCGTCTTATATGAAATTTTTTTACGATTAGTATTTTTATTATTGTTAGATGATAAAACATGAATAATATTTTATGTATGACTTATCTTTTAAAATTTTTTTATATTTTTTTCAAATAAGACAGACGGCCAAACGTTAGACACGGAAACCCATAATTTAAGTTTTTTTTGGACAGAGGGAGGTTAACAAGACAATATATAAAATTTATTCAAATTCAGTCGAAGATGTTAACTTTTAAAATAAATTCGTGCAATAAACCATCGATATTCTTGAAATTCCCGAAATTCTGGTGACCAACGAAGTTTCCGAAATTTTGGTATTTACGAAAGTGCAGATCCTTAGCATGGCTACTTCATCAAGTATCAGTGTTTAAGATCAGCACCCTTTGCATCCTACATGATTAGAAATGACAGTTTTTTTTAAAGTTATCTAAATCCAGTGTAGTGATGGTATCAATTGCAAGTTAATTTCGCACTTGACATAGGCATCGTTGGATCTTTCATTCGATGGTCCAGATCTTGCGCAGTGACTATTCATAAAGAAAGGTGAGTTAGTAAGTAGTAACATGTACTAAAGCAGGTTAGCGGTTAGCGATTAGAGCAGATCTTGCAAAGTGACTATATTCATAATGGAACGAACCAAGGACTGGTTTTTCACCGGGAAAAATAAATGTGGAAACCGAACCTATCCTATTTCTATTTTTTTCTATTTCTATTATATTTTCTGTTTCTATTATTTTTACTGTGGGCTCCGGCAAAGTAAAAAAAAAATTGCACGGAAAAATGAAAATTAGTAAATTAGAACATGGAAACCGACACAATCCTATGCATATTATTTTTCTATTTCTATTGTTTTTCTGTTTCTATTATTTTTTCTGGGCTCCGGTAAAGGTAAAAGAAACTACTGCATGGATAAAAAAGGAAATTAATAAAGAAAAAAATGGACTATGGCACTATGCAAAGTGAGAGAAACATGAATCCAAAAATATAGTGAACTCATATTTGATATATGGATGGTAATGTTTATCGACAGTCTCATCTTTCAACTTGGCATTAATATCTATCACTTCCATATATCTATATATTCTTATAAATTGAAATATACGCTCCTTGGTTTTTAATATACTCTCCTCGGTTTTTAATATACGACACCATTAACTTAGACATATTCTAATCATTCAGCTTATTAAAAAATTATAAACATAAAATAAATATGTAAAGCAATGATTAAAGAACCTTTAATGATAAATCAATTTATAAGAAAATAAATGACAATTACATATTTTTTAATAAGATGAATGGTCATACATATATGAAAATTAAACGGTGTCATGTATTAAATACATGAGCGAGTATCTACTTTAAAAAATCATATATTTTCCAATCATAAAAATATAAAAGACATAGATTACATATATGATTACAAATATATATAAATCTCGCTTCCCCCACTTTCGTTCTTTTCCTTCCTGTATATAGGTGAGATAATAATTATTATTATTAGTGATAATAAACTTTAAATAATTATAATTCTTACAAAGATTATATATCATTATATGACTCTTTACAAAATATTCTTCACAAAATTAGCTCTACAATACTTAAAAATAAAGTCTATAAAATTATAATTTTTACCCATTAATTAATAAATAAAATATTTTTTTTCTTAAATCGGTGGACCATTCTATACTATTATTTTCAAATAATGAAATGTTTAAAAAGCAAAGTTTACAATATTTTACATTTTTTATCCATTAAATTAACAATTAACAATTTATATTTACTAATTTATACTTAATTAGTGAACCCACTATTTTAGATTATTTTTAACATTTTTTTGCATCGCCAGATCTATTTTTTTTAAACAATAAAGCCTTTGAAGATCTCCCTCGGGCCATCCACACAAAGCAATTAGCACGTGTCATTGCCTTCTACATGCATGGTGAAGCGTAGTACTTGTACGGTAGTACCTGAGGGAGCTAAGGTGATCACCACTGCCACAGCTCAACAGCTTTGCGGCGAGGGCCTATCAAATCATCACTGAATAATGATCGGATTTGTTAATAATATAAAACCAATTTGAAGGAGTGAGTAAAATATATACTTAAAAATAATTTTTGTACATCGTAAGTGGTAGACACGTATAAAACCCAGATCGGACCAGAAAAGTCTACCGGTACCGGAAAAATTGGATCGGTCGGTTGGAAAAAAAACCTTATACTGATCAGATCGGGAAAACCGTTTACTAGCAACAAAAGACCAGAAAAAGAATCGGGAAAACCAAATCGGCGGAAGGACCAACACACCAGATGTGCATATATTATGCAAAGATCAAGGAAATATGCATGGGTGGCGAGATTGGTAATTCGCAACCACGCGCGCACACCCGCCTGCGCGAAGATGGACAGGTGGCGTGCAGAGAGGAGGGCCGTGCCGCGCGTGGGATTTTTTTTCGCTTTTTTTTCTTTGTTTTATTCGATTTTCTTTGGTTTTTTCTTTTTATTTTTTTTCGGTTTTCCTTTTTTTTTGCGTTTTTTTATACGTACGGGATACAAAGTTTACATACGTGTATAAAAGTTTGTATAAGCTCAAACACAAACTTTTTATACGTGTATACAAAGTTCGTATACACGCATACAAAGTTCGTTTACGCGTGTACACAACCTTTGTATACGTGATGTATTTTCTAGTTTTTTTTTATTTTCAACTACGTACGTATGTAAAGTTTGTATACGTCATATACAAAGCTTTTATACGTCGTATATAAACTTTGTACACGTCGTGTGTAAACTTTATATACATGTATATTTTTATACATACAAATAAAAAATATATTTTATATATGTACGTATGTATTGCGAATCTTGTACGCACAAAATATATACAAATAAAAAATATATATGTACGCACAAAATATATTTTTTCTATGCGAATCTTGTTTACAAGTCCACATTCCATTCCTCCTGTGTCGTCTCAGCTTCTCGTGTGTCATTACAAATTCTCGCATGCTCATCAAGGGTCTAATGGGGCGAAAGGGCCTGTAGCCTAGTGGTTACAAGAGCCTCAGTAGCACCTGAGGTCCTGGGTTCGACTCCTCGTGGGAGCGAATTTTCCAGGATTTAAATCTCTTCAGGATTTGCCGGCCTAGTCTTTGAAGATGCTCATAGGGTAGGGGTGAGTTTGTGTGCGTGCGATCATAGGGGTGAGTACGCACATAGGAGTCTTCGAAGATGCTCATAGGGTAGGGGTAGGGTTTGTGTGCGTGCGATCATAGGGGTGAGTACGCACATAGGGTAGGGGTAGGGTTTGTGTGTGTGCGTTCATAGGGGTGAGTGTGCGTGCGTTGTAAGTGTCTGCGTTGTACTGTGTAATTCTCAAAAAAAAATCAAGGGTCTAATGGGAAAATTATGTGTCTTTTTTGAACGCAGTGGTAGGATTCCACGCCCACATAGGTAGAATATGACTCGAGCAAGAGGAGCTGCAGCAAGCGCTTTACTGGCATATCGAGGCAATCATTCGAGTCTGACTCGATAAAGCGATATGTCACGCCTGCATGAGAACACGGTCGTCCGACTCCGACTCGATAAAGCATATTAAAACTATAATTGAATTGGGTATATAACTCTTAATTTTTCCTTCATAGATAGAATTGTATTATTCATTGCAATTAAAATACCAACATATACCATTATACTATTATAATACCCGATATGATCTAACAATCTTATACTCAAAGTTATTATAATTGAAATAGGTACTTTGACTTTATCCGTTACAACGCATGGGTATTTTTGCTAGTATTAAAAAAAATAAAAAATCGGAGGTAGTAATACGGAGCAATAATAACAAACATGTATGGCCAAAGTGTTACCATGCACACCCATGGCACAAATCAGGATAAGATGCAGCAAATATTCATGTATGAGCCAATGTTTGGCATGGTTTATACTATTTATTTGGATACAGAGAAAAAAGGCAAAGGAAAATAATGAGTATATGCGTATGGGCTTGGGCTGCAACATGCGCGTGCACCACGTAACGTTAAGCGCCGTCCTCGTTTGATCGTACAAAAACATCGTACGCGTAACATTTTCCCCGATGCATGTCTGATGGACTAGCTTTCCTTTTATATATTTTCAGTTGATTTTTACGGATATATGTGTAGACACTCGTAGATAAACAAGGGAAACACGGGGGACAACGACAATGCATTTTACTTCTCTCTAGCAACTTTAACAATCTCTACTGCACAGATTGCTACAAATCAAAGCAAATTAAGCTAATTAAAAAGATTACAAGAATGAATTCATGAGTCAGGACACTAGAATTAATGGTGTCGACGACCTAACTACATGTTGTTCTTCCCAGCTGCTAGGTCGGCGAGGCGCCTGAGTACGGCAGGCGAGTCCGCCGCCGCCGTGAACCACCCAGGGTTCTGGGATTCGGACCGAGTGGACCGAAACTCGGTGAAATTCGCCCATCTCGGTGGAGCCCGAGACAACACTAAACCGGCCAAAAAAATTCGGCCCAATTTGAATTTTCAGCCCAGCCCAAGGTCCAAAACAGCCCTCAAGTATTTGCCCTAGTATAAAAGTGCAAATCTCGCACCAAAAAACCCTAGTTCACTCGTTCTCCTCCCTGTGCACCTTCTCTGGTGGCGGCTGGTAGAGAGACTAAGACGGAGACGCGGAGCAGCAGCTCCGGCGTCCTCCTCTGTCTCCAGCGTCCTCCTCCGTCTCCCAGCTCCATCTCCTCCTATTCCCCTCCACCATCTTCTCCTTGAGTCCCTAATCCTCATTCCCTCATGGTGGCGTCGTCCGGCAGCGATGGCACCGGTGGTCAAGGCAATGGCGGCGGCAGTCGGACGAGGAACAGGGGCAACGCAACAGCACCAGATGCACGCATTGGTGTTGGTGATGCTACCGATTTGCCACAAGGAGCTGCGGTGCCACGATCTCCACCAGCTTGCCAAGGTAAAGGAACAATGCCCCCTGTTTTGTTAGAACTAATGATGTTTGTGTGAAATGTATAGCAAGGCCATATATGTCTTTGTTGCTTGTCCTTTGGCCAGCATACCTGTTCTGCTCTATATTGCAAGGTCAAAACACATGCAAATCTAGTGTCTTTTGTTGAGCAAAGATCCTCAGTAGATAATGATAGTTGGCTATAGATGGATATACTTTAGTATAATGGGAGCAGATGCCTTTCTAATTGTAAAAAAAAACAAGATTCTATGCAGTACAGAGTAATCATCTGAAGCCTCAAGAGTCAAGACTAGCAATTTAATTCTATTCATGCTGATGTTTATTTAAAATCTACCCATTCATGCCTTCTTAGTTCTATGCTTGGATTAGCTTGTGAATTTTGCAGCCAAATGAATGAATGATGCACAGAAAGCAGCATAGTTTTGAGTCCATGCTCTATAGCTTGGTTAGCTTATTACTAGTTGAATTAAATTGATACGTGAATTTCCTACCCCTTTTTTTTTGCTAATTTTATGCATGAAATTTTCTTTGGACAGTAGGTCTAGGAAACATTGAAGATGTGTGGAATCATGGCACAAAGCTTGCTGGACAGGGCTTTAGATGTGGGTATTGTGGGTTCACAAACAAAGGTGGAGGTGCAACCCGACTAAGGGAGCATCTTGGTGGTATAACAGGCGAAGTGATGCAACACTGTGCCCCCGAATGTGCGGCATGCAATGAGGGAGGGTCGACAGTTGTCAAGGAAAAGGAAAAGAGAGAGAGAACATAAAAAACTCTGCTTGGAGAGAGAGCTTATGCAAGGGCTAAATGGTGGAGAAGAGGTGATTGATCTTGGAAGTGATGAAGAAGGGCAAGTTCAGATGGCAATAAGAAACTCATTGAGAGATAAGAACCTTTCTCGTGCAATAGAAAGAAGGCGTGGGAGTGGGAGTGGTGTCCGTGTTTCTCTTGGTAAAAAGAGTATCACTGCCTACTTTGATAAGGACTTGGCACGCAGCAAAGTATCCTTGCAGCCTAGGATTGACACTGTTCTTTTGGAGGGATCTAGAGAGAAATTGGGCCAAGCTTGGGCAAAGTGGTTCCATGCGAACGACATTGCTGGGTTGAAAGCTGATTGTCCGTACTTCTGTGCTGCAATGAAACTTACTCAACAACTAGGCGCTACAGCACAAATTCCTACTGCCAATGGAATTGATGGGGAATATTTGCAAGCAAACTTTGAGGAAGCAGAACATTCTCTTGAACAGTTCAAGCAAGACTGGAAGCAATATGGTGTGACTGTTATGTGTGACTCATGGACAGGACCTACCGGCATGGCTATCATCAACTTCATGGTGTACTGTAATGCACGCATGTTCTTCCATAAGTCTATTGATGTATCTGCTCACAAGCAAAGCGTAGGTAAATGTTTCTGCATGATATATCAATGTCCCTCAAGTTTCCTTCCTTTCCTATTAAGTTCTTGCTATGCAATTTGCTGTGGTTATTAAGTTTATGCTATGCAATTAGTTTCAACTATCAGCTGCAGATAAAAACTGTATTTACTGCCAATAGATACTAAAATTAATTGTTTCGTTGTCACTTAAGTTGTCTTCCTTTCCCTTTAAATTTCTGCCATGCAGTTAGTTTCAACTATTAAGTCGAAATATAAGTTGTATGTATTACCAATAGATACTAAAAATAATTGTTTCTTTGTCACTTAAGTTATCTTCCTTTCCCTTTAAATTTCTGCCATGCAATTAGTTTCAACTATTAAGTCGAAATATAAGTTGTACGTATTACCAATAGATACTAAAAATAAATGTTTTGCTGTCATGCAGATTTTATATATGAAGAGATTAGAAAGGTTGTTGTTGAGGAGATTGGCCCTCAACTGGTTGTCCAAATCGTCACAGACAATGGGTCAAACTACAAGAAAGCATGTGAGAGGCTTGTTGCACAGTATAAGCATATCTTTTGGCAACCATGTGCTGCTCACACTATCAACCTCATGCTGAAAGACATTGCTAAGTTTCAGAGGGTTAATAATGTTGTTGCAAGTGCCAAGTTGATCTGTAGGTTCTTTTACAACCATAACAGGTTGCATGATGAGATGAAGAGGATGATCGATGGGGAGTTAATAAGGCCCAATGTTACGCGTTTTGGAACTGTGTTCATGTTTCTTCAGAGTTTTCTTGACAAGAAAGACAAGCTCCGAAAATGGATGGTTTCAAAAGATTGAAAAGAAAGTGATTGGACAGATGATGAGAGCTATGACTACACTGAAGCATGCTTGACAAGCAGTACATGGTGGTCAGCACTGGAGTGGGTAGTAGGTGCAGTGAAGCCACTCTATTTGGTGCTGCGATATGCTGATACACAAAAGAATTGTACACTCCCTGGTTTCAAGACAAGAATGATGGCAGCCATACATGCAATGGAAGCTCAGCTTGGTGGAGGGTCACGTCAATTCCAAGCATTCATGAGTAAGGTGACCAAAAGAGTTTGCAAGATGGAAACAAATACACTAATGGTTGCAGGTATTGATCAATCTATTAATAACAAATTAACAATTTACATATGTACTGCACTGGTTATATTTCTAACTTCTCTTTTCCACCATTCACTTGTAGCTGCTGTTCTTGATCCGGATACTCACTATAAGTACAACTTCAGCAAAAATCCTGTATATGCTTTGGCGCTAACAGATGCTTTGGAGAAGATGGCAGAGACACCCGATGATGCCGTTCAGGCAATTAAAGAAGTAGTGAATTTTAAGGAGTGCATTGGGAGGTTTAATCGGCATGTGGCACGTGCTGGAGCGTCATCTATGTCCCCAAGTAAGTCTTATCTATCCTATCATAGTTCTATCTTTAAGCACTTTAAGAAAGAGTTGTAATTAAATGCTAGTTCATATGGATTATCTCTTTGCTGTTGAAAAATATCCAGATTAACTAATGTAATAACGTGGATAAATTTTGCATTCATTTTTATGTAGTAATTAGCATATCTTTCTGCAATTAAGTGAGTAATCAAATTACCTTTATCTGTAATGATATTCTTATTTGGCAGGTGCTTGGTGGTTCCAATTTGGAGGAGAAGTTCCTACCTTACAAAAGTATGCATTACGTATTGTTTCGCAATGTGTGTCATCCAGTGGCTGTGAGAGAAACTGGAGCACTTTTGCATTGGTGCATACGAAGATTAGGAACCGACTAAGCTACGACAAGCTACATAAGCTTGTGTATGTTCATTATAACTTGAAAGTACGTATCCAAGAGAATGAGAGTGGACAACAAAAGGAAGTTGATCCATGTGCTATCATGTTGGATGCTGCAGTATTTGATGAGGAAAATCCAATATGGGACTGGTTGGATAAGTCCACTGATGAAGTAGGCCCTTCTTTGATTGGAATGTATCAGAGCTTTGAGAGGGATTTTGCTGCTGGTGGTAATAGGAAAGGGAGGAGGGCAAGAGTGGATGTGGAGGGTGAGGAGATTGAGTTTGAGGAAAGTGAAGATGGGGATGAAGAGGATGAATTTGATGACGCCTCATCTGGTGGTGAAGATGATAACAATCATGATGATGGTATTGATGAACTCACTGCTAATAATGATGACAATTGTGATGAGCATATGGGAACCTCAACATGGGTTGACCAAGATGAGCTTGTGAGAACATCAACCAGGGTTGATCAAGACATAGAAGCTTCAGCTGGATCTGGACGACTCAAGCGAAAGAAGGGGAGAATCCAGAGCCTCTACATGAGAGAGTAGCAAGTCACTTATGTAAGTTGCATGTCCCATTTATGATTTTGGCTAGTGTTGATTATATCAGTTTCATGCTTAAGTATAATACTCTCTGAAATAATAATATTTGTATCTTCATGAGTTTTTGTTCTTCTGCCAATTTGATTGTGCTTGGTTTGACATTTTTCAGCCATGCTGAGCATATTTTGTACTTGTCATACCATTTCCAACCAGTTGATCCAGTTGATTCACCAAAAAACATTATTAATATGTTTTATGCATGATGTTCAGGTACAGTCCAGCAACTATGGAGCATTTTTTTGGGGGCATATATGATCATTCGGCGTCATGGTTGGACACCATCAAAGTGAATGGTGCCAGTGACAACTGACATTTGATAGCTGACTTTTGGGTGTATGGCTGTAATTCTTTTGGGTGTATATATGGTTGGACTGTAATTATTTTAGACTTTAGACTCTATGATGGAGTGATGACTAGACTTATGGACTACAATTATGTGGTTATGACCATGAACTTGCTATTAGCAGTATGCATATGCAGTTATGAACTTGGCTTTAGCCTTTAGGACTGCATTATTGCATTTGTAATGAACTTGGAAGTAAAACTGGTACTACTGTTATTCTGGTTATTCTGCTTGTGTGCTGATGCTTGGAGCCTGGATGATCCTTCGATGATTTTAGCTAGTTGTCTGATGATTGTTTTAAAATTTGCATCAATGGTGTTATTCTGCTTATGTGCTGAGGCCGGTATGATCCTTTCTTTTTTCCCCCAGTTTTCAGCTTGTTTGTTTAAAAATTGCTGCAAATTCGGTCAAATTTTGTCCGAAATTTCTGAAATTTCCGAAATTCGTCCGTTTCGGTGAGGCCCGAATTTTTTACGCAAATGAATCCCAGAACCTTGGAACCACCGGTGCTCCAGTGCCGCCTCCGCCGTCATCCTCTCCCGGTGGTCGAACGCCAGCAGCCCAGCCAGCACCTCGCGCCCCGCCGGCGACAGCCCCGGCAGGCCATCGAACGCCGGCGAGTCCTCGGCTCCGACGTCGCATTCTCGCAGGTCCAGCAGGTCGAGGACATGGTCCTCACACGTCTCCGACGAGGTGAACACGAACCTGCCGGTGAGGAGCTCGGCCATCACGCAGCCCAGCGCCCACATGTCCACGCCCTGGCCGTAGAACCGGTCGCCGGCGACCTCCTCCGGCGAGGTGAACCGGAGCGTGCCGACCAAGAACTACTCATACGGCGGCATGACCGGCGTGGCGTCGCCGAAGTCGCAGTACTTGAGGACGCAGCCCGGGCCGACGAGGATGTTTGCCGGCTTGACGTCGCGGTGGATCAGGCCGGCGCCGTGGATCGCCGCGGCGCCGGCGAGGAGCTGCCGCATCAGGGCGTGGGTCTCGGCCTCCGAGAAGGGACGGCCGACGGTGAGGTCGCGGAGCGTGCGGGTGCCGACGAACTCCATGACGAGGTACACGTTGCCGCTGTTCCATGGGTCGGCGGCGACATCGAGAAGCTACACGACGGATGGGCTGCTGCGGCACGCGGCGAGGCAGTCGCGTTCCCGGCCGGCGAGCGCGACGGCGTCGTGCTGCTGCAGCTGCTGGCCGTCGTCGAGGTCTCCACCTGGCGGGTGGAAGCACTTGATCGCCACCGTGTCGCCGGTGCGGCGGTCGCGGGCCTTGCGCACGACGCTGCACGCGCCCGCCCCGAGCGTCCCCAGGTTGTCGTAGTTGTAGATGTTCGTCAACGTACTGCAGCGCGACGCACCGGAGCAGGCGTCGCCGCCGCCGTCGGCTGCCGGGTGCTTGCTGGCGATCGTCGCGGCAGCCATGCCTCCGATCCCTAGGTTGTTGGAGAGCTTGGCAACAATGGTGAGTGGTGGAAGGCTGGATGGGAATAAGAGGTATGCAGAGGAATGGACCTATCTCGATCGAAGCTGCTCTTATGGTGAGTGGCTGTCGTACATGATGGACTCGGATTAAGAATGCGCGCGTGCACGCGGCAAATCGATGCCGAGTCAGATTCGAACTTGGAGCTGTAAGTAATAAGTACACGTCTCGCATGTTTTGTTTTCCATGGTTTTTTTTTTCCTGATTGTGTTTTGTTGTTTGCTTGTTTTGCATATTTGGCGTGTAGTTGCATGCATGAGTTGATATTGGCTGATATATTATTTCATACTAAAATTACATTAACCTTACTATAAACGTTTATATATATATATATATATAAACTATTCTACACCCGGGTATAGTATAGCTATTCTATACCCCCCTCCCTCCCAAGGGTCACACCCACCTCCCCCTCCTTACCAAGGCCCAGAACCCACCTCCCACCTCTATGAAAGGCCGGTCAAAGCCCCCTCCCGCCGGTCAAACCCGCCTGCTAACTCCCCCCCACCCACCTCTTCTCAGATCTCGTCCCACAGAACATGCAGTAACACGACGACCAATGTGCAGTAACACTGTGTCTTATGTGTAGTAACAACGTTCAAATATAGTTGAAATATAGTCATGACGGATCTACTTTTGATAAGCACTTTTTTTTCTAGCATCATGGTGCAAACGGTTTTGAAAAACCTTACATCACTTGGGAGATATTGTTCTTCAAAGCTTGACTTTTTGTAATTTGTCTCTCCACAAGTAGTAATGCTATACTATTACTTGTTACTACATGTCTGTTGTACGTTACTACAATCACATAGCGATGTTACTGTAAGAGTGCTAGAAACACTATAAGTTCAGTAACAATGCATCTTACTGCATTTTTTGGATAGTGTTACTGCATCAACATGTAGTAACGTGTAACTGTCATGCAGTAACACTTCCACTTTTGTACAGTAATTCAGTTCTCGTTTTGCAGGAACGGCATAGTAACATGATGGTCAACGTGTAGTAATACGACTGCTTTCCGCGGTAATGACGTCAAAAAATAGTCATGATGGATCTAATTTCATTAGGCACTTTTTTACGAGCACTATAGTGCAAACGGATTAGAAAAACAAGATATGATCTGAGAGATTGCTCTCTAAAGATAGAGAGTTACCTCTTTTCAGTTTTCGTCTCGTAGGAACGGTGTAGTAACACGATAGTCAATATGCAGTAACATGACTAATTTCCACAGTAACGGCGTCAAAAAATAGTCATGCCAGAAGTGCAGTAACAGACTACAAGTTTTGCAGTAAGTATCATGTTACTGCACTTCTACAGCCATGCCAGAAGTGCAGTAACAGACTGTAAATTTTGCAGTAATGTATCATGTTACTGCACTTCTTCTATAACGTTACTACTGAATTATAGTAACATAATGATATCTAATCACACAGTGTCATATGTTGAATGGGTTAGGAGAGCTTTTCATGAACCATGAGCTCATGTGTTCAAATCTTGAATTCACCAAATTATTTTTAATTTTTCTAGAAAAGAGAAGAAAAAAAGGTTTATTTCCAAAAAAAACAGAGAGAAAAGAGGAAGAGAAAAAAAGCCAAGAAAACGAGAGAAGGGAGATCGAGCAGGGAGGGGAGGCGCTAGAAGAAAAAGGGGAGGGGAGGGGAGAAGGGAGATCGAGCAGGGAGGGGAGGGGAGGAAAAAAAAAGGGGAGAAGAGAGATCGAGCAGGGTGGGGGAGGCGCTAGAAGAAAAAGAGGAGGGGAGGGGAGGGGAGAAGGGAGATCGAGCAGGGAGGGGAGGGCTCCAGAAAAAGGGGAGGGGAGGGGAGGGGAGGAAAAAAAGAAAACGAGAGAAGGGAGATCGACCAGGGAGGGGAGGCGCTAGAAGAAAAAGGGGAGGGGAGGGGAGAAGGGAGATCGAGCAGGGAGGGGAGGGGAGGAAAAAAAAAGGGGAGAAGAGAGATCGAGCAGGGTGGGGGAGGCGCTAGAAGAAAAAGAGGAGGGGAGGGGAGGGGAGAAGGGAGATCGAGCAGGGAGGGGAGGGCTCCAGAAAAAGGGGAGGGGAGGGGAGGGGAGGAAAAAAAGGGGAGAAGAGAGATCGAGCAGGGTGGGGAGGGCGCCAGAAAAAAAAAGAGGAGCGCGCACAGGAGACGTAGGGTGCGGGACCGGAGGGGAGAGGGATGGAGGGGGAGGGGTACAGAATAGTTATTCTATAGGGGGGGTGTATAATCGTTTATATATATATATATAAACGAGAGTTGTTAAAACTAGCATATTGGAAGATTAATCGGCCAAAATAACCATGAGCGGCCACAATATTATAAGTCTCTTCCTCTTGACCAAATCTGTAACCCTCATTAGCAGATTCGTTTTCAGTGGTTTCCCTGATCAAACTAGAGGTTACCAAGGAACCATGCATAGCACTGAATAGGGAACCGCCGAATACACCAGCTACACCTAACATGTGAAATGGATGCATAAGGATGTTATGCTCTGCCTGGAATACAATCATAAAGTTGAAAGTACCAGATATTCCTAAAGGCATACCATCAGAGAAACTTCCTTGACCAATAGGGTAAATCAAGAAAACAGCAGTAGCAGCTGCAACAGGAGCTGAATATGCAACAGCAATCCAAGGACGCATACCCAGACGGAAACTCAGTTCCCACTCACGACCCATATAACAAGCTACACCAAGTAAGAAGTGTAGAACAATTAGCTCATAAGGACCGCCATTGTATAACCACTCATCAACAGATGCAGCTTCCCAAATTGGGTAAAAGTGCAATCCGATCGCCGCAGAAGTAGGAATAATGGCACCAGAGATAATATTATTTCTGTAAAGTAAAGAACCAGAAACAGGCTCACGAATACCATCAATATCTACTGGAGGGACAGCGATGAAGGCAATAATAAATACAGAAGTTGCGGTCAATAAGGTAGGGATCATCAAAACACCGAACCATCCGATGTAAAGACGGTTTTCGGTGCTAGTTATCCAGTTGCAGAAGCGACCCCACAGGCTTGTACTTTCGCGTCTCTCTAAAATTGCAGTCATGGTAAGATCTTGGTTTATTCAAATTGCAAGGACTCCCAAGCACACGTATTAACTAGAAAGGAAAGCTAGAAATACCCAATATCTTGCTTCAGCAAGATATTGGGTATTTCTTTTTTTTTATTTTGAATCTTTCTATTCTGAATTCAGTTAACGACGAGATTTAGTATCCTTTCTTGCACTTTCATAACTCGTGAAATGCCGAGTTGGTACGAATTCCCCCAATTTGCGACCTACCATAGGATTTGTTATGTAAATAGGTATATGTTCCTTTCCATTATGAATCGCGATTGTATGGCCAACCATTGCGGGTAGAATGCTAGATGCCTGGGACCACGTTACTATTGTTTCTTTCTCCTCCTTCATATTGACCTTTTCTATTTTTGCCAATAAATGATGAGCTACAAAAGGATTTGTTTTTTTTCGTGTCACAGCTGATTACTCCTTTTTTTCCATTTTAAAGAGTGGCATTCGATGTCCAATATCTCGATCGAAGTATGGAGGTCAGAATAAATAGAATAATGATGAATGGAAAAAAGAGAAAATCCTTTAGCTGGATAAGGGGCGGATGTAGCCAAGTGGATCAAGGCAGTGGATTGTGAATCCACCATGCGCGGGTTCAATTCCCGTCGTTCGCCCATCCCATTATTGCAAATTCCAAAAATGCAATTTTCCATATTCCTAGTTACGTATTTACTTACAGCGACGAAGAATAAAACTATCACTATATTTTTTCCTTTTCCTAGTTCTTCTTCCAAGCGCAGGATAACCCCAAGGGGTTGTGGGTTTTTTTCTACCAATGGGGGCTTTCCCTTCACCGCCCCCATGGGGGTGGTCCACAGGGTTCATAACTACCCCTCTTACTACGGGGCGTTTACCTAGCCAACACTTAGACCCGGCTCTACCCAAACTTTTTTGGTTCACCCCAACATTACCCACTTGTCCGACTATTGCTAAGCAGTTTTGGGATACCAAACGGACCTCCCCAGATGGTAATCTTAAAGTGGCCGATTTACCTTCTTTTGCAATCAGTTTCGCTACAGCACCTGCTGCTCTAGCTAATTGCCCACCCCTTCCACGTGTGATTTCTATGTTATGTATGGCCGTGCCTAAGGGCATATCGGTTGAAGTAGATTCTTCTTTTCTCTCAAAAAACCCCTTCCCAAACTGTACAAGCTTCTTCCAAAGCATACGGCTTTCTAGATATATATGACGATCTCTAGACTGATGGATCTTATATGAATCGTATGATGAAGTACCACATGAGTGGATGTATAGGAAAGGAATCCAAATCTGCCGAATCGCTCATGTTATGATCTTCTACATCCTAGGTCTCCGCGTTCCGTCATCTGGCTTATGTTCTTCATGTAGCATTCAGATCGAATGACTCTGTGAAATTACATCGATACTTCTACATATTATGGGTAACGTAGGAGACATCCCTATTTTCCCCCGGGGGTCTTAATTACCACTGCTTAGCTTTCAATTCGCCTCTGACCATCAAATTAAATGTGAATAACCCGTCCTCCTCTCTTTGAAACAAGGGGTGCTTCCGGTATATATATATATATATATATATATATATATATATATATATATATATATATATATATATATAGAAAAACTATTCTACACCCGGGTATAGAATAACTATTCTATACCCCCCTCCCTCCAGGGGGCAAAACCCACCCCACACCTCGGTCAAACCCGCCCTTCACTTTTCCCACCACCTCCACTCTTCTCAGCTCTCGTCTCAGAACGACGTAGTAACGCGATGTTCATCGTGCAGTAACATCATGTCTTACTTGCAGTAACAATATTGAAATGTAGTCATAATATAATCATGACGGATATACTTTTGATAAGCACTTTTTTTCTAACATCATGGTGCAAATGGTTTTTAAAAGTAGTACATGATGTAAGAGATATTACCCTTCAAAGATTGGTTTTTTAAAAATTTGGCTCTCCACGATACTATATCATAAGTATTACTGCTGATCTGCTATGCGTTACTGCAATCATATAATGCCATTACTACAAGATGTAGTAACGATTATAAGTTTCATAGTAACATAGTGTGTTACTCCGATTACTTGATAACGTTACTGCAAGAATATGTATAGTAAGAAAAAAAAGTGCAGTAACATGGAGAGAGAGATGAATTGGCTCGGTTTACTTATGGGGCAAGGGTAGAGAGAACCTTCAAAGATTGGTCTTTTGAAATTTAACTCTCCACAAGTGTTATTACTATCTATTGTACGTTACTACAATCCCATCATAACATTATTATGAAAGTGTGGTAAATTTTATAAGTTTTGCAGTAACAAAGCGTCTTACTGCAATTCTTGAATAGTGTTACTGCATACACTTGTGGTAACGTGTATCTGCCATGCAGTAACACTTACACTTTTGTGCAGTAACAAATATATGGTTAGCATATAGACTTTTAACTCATATATTTTTGTTTCGATTCCTAGTTTAGTACAATTTCACTACGATGTTACTATCAAAAGTGCAGTAACATCCTATATGTTTTGCAGTAACGTGACGTGTTACTATACTTATACGATAATGTTACTACTAAAACATAGTAACTTGTTATGAGTTTTGTAATAACATATATATTTCTCTTCTACTTAGCTTCTTACAACTATGGAACTTTGTGTCCTGTAGAGTTGTAACAGTTTATGTGCTTTTACAGTAATCGAGTATGTTACTACTATTTCTTCTCGAAGATTGGTCTTTTGAAATTTATCTCTCCATAAGTAGTAATACTAAATCATTATTGTTACTACTTTTTATTGTGTGTTACTACCATTCCATCATGACGTTACTGTATGTGTGCAGTAACAACTATAACTTTTAAAGTAACAGTGCATGTTACTGCAATTTCTTAATAGCGTTACTGCAATAACAGGTGGTAACAACCAAACACAGGTACAGGACCTATCACCCACTTTAAACTAGTAAAATGTAAGTGCAAGTGATATCTTTTGAATTCACATCTTTAAACAATAATATCTCTCACACCACATATTATATTTTTGAACCGTTTGCACCGTAATGCTTTAAAAAAAAGCTCTACAAAACTAGATCCGTCATGATTATATTTTAACTATATTTTATTAGTGTTACTGCAAGTAAGGTACAACGTTACTGCATGGTGGTCGTCATGTTACTGCACCGTCCGTACGAGCCAAGGACAACAAATAGGTGGATGTGGGAGGAAGTTAGCACATGGGTTTGACCGACATGGCAGCGATTTGACCGTCCTTTGACCATGCTTTGACTGGGATGGGAGGTGGGTTTTGAGCCCAATAAAAGGAGGGGGAGGTGGGTTGGGCTCTTGAGGGGGAGGGGGGGTATAGAATAACTATTCTATACCCCGGGTGTATTATAGTCTCACCCTATATATATATATATATATAGATATATATATATATATATATATATATATAAACTATTCTACACCCGGGTATAGAATAGCTATTCTATACCCCCCCTCCCAAGGGCCAAACTCACCTCCCCTCCCTTTTAAGGGCTCAAAACCCACCTCCCACCTCAGTCAAAGTTCAGTCAAAGCACCCCCACGTCGGTCAAAACCCGGTCAAACTGCCTACCAACTCCCCCACCACCCACCTCTTCTCAGCTCTCGTCTTGCGAAACAGTGCAGTAACGCGACAGCCATCGTGCAGTAACACTGTGTCTTACGTGCAGTAACAACATTCAAATTTAGTTAAAATATAGTCATGACGGATCTACTTTTGATAAGTATTTTTTTCTAACATCATGGTGCAAACGGTTTTAAAAAATCATACATCACATGAGAGATATTGTTATTCGAAGCTTGGGTTTTTTGGATCTTAACTCTCCACAAGTAGTAATACTATAGCATTACTACTTGTTACTACTATCTGTTATGCGTTACTACAATCCCATCGTGACGTTACTGTAAGTGTGTAGTAAAAACCATAAGTTTTGTAGTAACAATGTGTCTTACTGCAATTTATGAATAGTGTTACTGCATAAACATGTGGTAACGTGTACTTGCCATGTAGTAACACTTCCACTTTGTGCAGTAACATGTATATTTAGCATGTGAGACTTTCAACCCATATTTTTCTTTTGATTTCTAGTTTACTACAGTTTCACCACGATGTTACTGCCAAAGGTGCAGTAACGTTCTATATGTTCTACAGTAACAAAGTGTTTTACTGCGGTTCTTGGATAGTGTTACTACGTAAACATGCGGTAATGTGTAACTGTCAGGTGGTAACGTGTATATGTCGTGCAGTAACACTTTTACTTTTGTGCAGTAACAAGTATATGGTTTAGCATCTAAGACTTTGAACCCATATATTTTTATTTCAATTCCTGGTTTACTGTAATTCACAACAATATTATTGTCAAAAGTGCAGTAACGTCATATACATGCATGCAGTAACACTATATTGGAGGGAGGAGACCGGTTTTCTTAAGAAGAGGGAGGAAGAACAATTTCTTGAGGAGGAGAATATGTAGATGCATTTTGAAGTTTAAACCTCCACATGCACTACAATATCATTGTGAAAACGGTTTTAAAAAATAATACATATCTTGTGAGATATTGCTTTTCAAAAATTGGCATTTTGAACTTTAATCCTCCACATGCAGTAACAGAATGTGTAACTTGCAGTAACAAGGGCCTATACATGCAGTAACATGGTTTTACCAAATGTATAAAATTGTTCAAAACACTCCTACATCAATTAGACCTCGCTCAAAGCCACCAACAGACTTTACCTATAGCCCACCTATTCGATCTTCATCTCGTAAACATGACATAGTAAAACTACAATTATCGTGCAGTAACATAGCTACTTGGAAGTGGTAACATGCACCTATCATGTAGTAACACTTCTACTTTTGTGCAATAACAAGTATATGGTTAGTATGTGAGGCTTTAACCCACTAATACCAGTCACTTGACTGTAATAACAACCTATATATTTTGTAGTAACCGGATGCGTATCGTCACTACAAGGATTTAGCACGTATGAGAAGATAAATTTTTACTAAGAAAACTCTCTCACAACTGAGAAATAGCCTACTGCTTAGTGCCATGTGGTAATTTGAGTTGAAGGTCTTGAGTTCTATTCCCATTGAAGGCAAATTTTTCCTTTTTTTTCTCTCTCAAAAAAAAGGGGAGGGGTGGAGGTGGGATCGGGAGAAAAAAAGGGAGAGGAGGAGCGCTCCAGAGGTGGGGGGAGGGGGAGTGAGCACTCCGGTGGGGGAGGAGGAATCGCGAGGAGGCACGTGGGGTTGGGGGGAATCGGGACGGGAGGGGAGGGGGGTACCTTGTGTAGAATAGTCTCACCCTATATATATATATATATATATATATATATATATATATATATATATATATATATATATATATATATATATATATATATAGATATATATATATATATATATATATATATATATATATATATATATATATATATATATATTGAATCTATTCTACACCCCCCCTCCCATGGGTCAAACCCACCTCCCCCTACCCTCCCTAGGGCCCAAAACCCCCCTCCCACCTCAGTCAAAGCGTCCTCCCGCCGGTCAAACCCGCCCACCACTCCCACCCCCGCCCACCACTTTGCTGCTCTTGTCTTGCAGGAATCGTGCAGTAATAGGACGGTCATCCTGCAGTAACAAGATAACATTATTGCAGTAGCAACGTCAAAAAGTAGCCATGATGGATCTTGTTTCGTTAAGCGTTTTTTTATGAACTTCATGGTGCAAACGGATTGAAAATACAAGATATGATGTGAGAGATATTGCTCTCTAAAGATTGAGATTTACCTCTTTTTTAGTCCTCGTCTCACTGAAACAATGTAGTAACATGATGTCCAATATGCAGTAACACCTCTGCTTTTCGCAGTAAGAACGTTAAAAAGTAGTTATGATGGTTCAGTTTCGTTAAGCACTTTTTTTATACGAACGCCATGATGTAAATGGGTTAGAAAAATAAGACATAACGTGTACGTTAGTATTCTCTAAAGATTGAGATTTAAAATACTCTAGATCTAAAAAAAACATTACTACTATAGGGCCACTGTTACTATGCATGTTCTCTGTTACTGTAAATTTCGTCATATTGTTACTGCTAAAAGGGCAGTAATAACCTGTAAAGTTTACAGTAACAACCTATACATTTTTGCAGTAACATATGATGTTACTACCCTTCTGAGATAATATTACTACGGAATCATAGTAACAAGGTATGATTGTTATAGGTACATAACTGATTTGTTCACAAATCATCATATGGTGATTTGGTTAGAAGTGCTTGCCATGAACCATGAGATCGTGGGTTCAAGTCTTGAATTCACCAATTTATTTTTAATTTTTCTAAAAAAGAGAGAAGAAGGAGGGAGAGAAAAAAAAAGAGGGGGAATCGGAGGGAGGGGGTGCTGGGGGGAGGGAGAGAGGCGGGAGGGGAGGAGGTGGGGACGGAAGGGAGGTGGGAGGGGGTGTAGAATATTTATTATAAGGGAGGGGTGTATAATAGTACTCTCTCTCTCTCTCTATATATATATATATATATACTACTTAAAAAAAATAAGAGATGCTTCCATCGTCCGTTAAAAAAACCGGACGGGCGAGAAAAAAACCGGGCGGAAAAACCGTAATTGTCCGAAAAAAAGGCAAAAAAAACCGATTCCCTGAAAAAATTGCAAAAAAAACCGGCGAAAACCGGCGAAAAAACCAGACGAGCGATTAAAAAAAACCGTAACCGTCCGATCCAAAAAAAAGCCAAAAAAATAATACGATTCCATACGTGCCAAAAAAAGGACGAAAAAAATCTCCGTGAAAAAAATAGCGAAAAAATAATTAAAAAAGTCGACTCCTATCCGATTCCCTCTCAGAAACAAAAAAAATCCGACTATAGATCCGATTCCCCCAAAAAAGAAAAGGCGCCACTCCTTTTGAGTCCGAGATACCCGCCACCACTCCTTTCGGTTTCAATCTATACCGTGATATCTCTCAAATCTTGGTGAAATAAAATGATGTGCCAGATTGAAGATCTGTTTACAAAAACGGAACCTATAGGTCGAGAGCATTCCATTTTTATATTACTTTAATTTTTGGGTTTGTACTTTTGCATTTGAGACCCTGTAATTTTTATATTTACATTTGAGTCCCTATAATCTTACAATAATGTACTTGTGGTCGTTTTTGATAAAAAATAAAATAAAATAGAGAAAACAAAAGTAGAAAGGTGCATAAAAAGAAAAACAACAACAACAAAAGTTCTGTTTCCCTAAGTCCTGTATTGGAAAAAAGCAGAAAAAAGAACATTTGAAGAAAAAACAAGCAAAAAAACGCGTGAGAAAAATTTTGTAAAAAAAGGCAAAAATAACACACACGAGAAAAGAAAAGAAAAAAAGAGAGAAAAATATGGTTTTCATTGTAAGTAAAAAAGCAAAAAAAAAAGCTAAAAAAACTTTTAGAAAGAAATGTGCCATTTCTGAATGGTTTGAGAAAATCGCGCAAGAAAAAAACACCGTTTATAAAAAAACAAACCGCTCATTAAAATACAAACATTGTCATTGACATGATTATTCATGAAAAACGTATATTATCATTAGAATTTTTTCACCCGTTGCAACGCACGGGCATTTTTGCTAGTGTATATATATATTGCGTACGAGAGGGCTATGGTAATATTGAAGGGCTTGCGTAAGCAAGTTGAAGATATTCCACACGAAGTGCAAGTGGTTGTTGGTGGCCCGAGTCAAGACGATCCAGCCCGAAGAGTACCACCCGTTGAAATCAGCCGTTAGCCGCCTCCAAAGTCACAAACAAAGGGAAGGACCCGTGGACCGGACGAGGAGATTAAGCTAGGTGCCAAGGGTAAGAAGATGTGCACACGGGAGTGTGGCTGGTGTGGACTTATGGATGGTCACTACGCAAACACATGTCCGACAAATCCCGCAAACTTTGAGAAAATTAGGAAGGCTTCAAACAGGGGGAAGGGTAAGATGGGCAGACCGTGAGGATCAGGGCGGGGGCGCCGCCGAGGGAGGAAGACTGGAGTATTTGCTAGGGGAGGTGGTGAAAAAGGTGCAAGTGGGGTGGACGTTGGGGGGCCAACACTGTGAAGACGCCTGATGGACGAATGGGAGTCGGGTGGTGTTGCAGACAATCACAGGGGAGTGTGTGGAACCAATGCAGCAAGTGATGAATCAGTTGGTGAGGATGGGTGGGAGGAGAACGGTTCTCCTTAGTAACGCTATTATTTGTTTTATGATTGACATTTTCCTAAAAATGTGAACTGTCGTGTACATGGATAATTTGTTCAAATTATTCTGCTTTTGTTTTAAGCAGTAATTGCGTGTGTGAAATGAAATGGTCTTAAAATTTCGCATTGGTAGTTTGGTCGTGTAATAGCACTCGTCCGTGTGAAATTGGATGACATAACTTAACAGAGAAAAAATGAATGTGATGGAAGAAAATAAGGTTCAAATCTCTCCGTTTGCCAATATTGATTGAAAGGTAGTATGTATGTAAAGATAGAAACATTATATACACCGTCCTGTAGTTTGCATAACCAGCAGAGTGTTGCGGATAAGGTAGGAAAACACATGCTATGTTTGTTAAAAATCAAAAGCAATAACCTTAGTGATAGTAAGGAGTTAAAGAATAACCGGATTTGACATCGCACCAATGATAATGTGACCTGGTAGTTCAATGTGAGGTATTAGTTAAATATTAACAATATGTATCGAGGAGGGAGTAGAAATGATGCTCACCGTTAGGTAAGAAAAAGTGAAGTGTTTTAGAGGTTTCAAATAGGAATAAAGACTAACCAGAAAATACGGTGTGAGAAAACAAATTAAAAAAAAGCATTAGTGATTAAGCCTTGGTGGTAATGTTTGTTTGCACTATAGTTATTACATAAGGATGTAACATGTAATGAAGTGTGGAATTTTATATATAATAAAAAAATCACAAACGTGGTTCATGAAACAAATGGTGATGAAGTGTCATCACTTGCTACATTTTTATGGATTGCGAGAGAAAACTGAAGATGTTGACAATGATAGTTGAAGGGATGAACATTATTGATGAACTATGACAAGATAAAAAAGTGGTATGAAAACAACTTTTGTGCCGCTTGAACCGTGTGCCCGGAGAATGAACATCCTTCGGTGGTGTCTGGTGATCTCTGAAGAATAACCAATCCTCGTTCAGTAGTTCAAAGTCATCGTCGTCGTCGTAAGCTGGGTGGTTCCTATTGGGGTAATTGATTGGGTGCCTCTCCGGAGGGTTCATATCATCGACGTCCGAAGGTGGTGAGGGACATGGGGTCGACATGTACCCAAGATCTTCCGCGAAAATCATGCCATCTTCTTCCATAGATGGTGAAATCGGGAACGGGTAGGGTGGCGACGGTGGAGGAGGGCTTGTCACACGGAATTCCGCGGGTAGCTCATATGTTTCTTCGTTGTTCTCCCGCTAGGGAGGGGTGGTCGGAGTTGCGGTTAGGGATGGTTTCGGTGGATCGACGTGATCCCTTTTGGTGGTACGGGGAGGAAGGTTTTCATCCATGGATGTTTGTGTTTGTGGATTGACGTTAGATGTACATGATGTGTGCTTATATAATATCCCCAAGTTAACTACCGCATAAAGGAAGGAATAGATTTGATTTGATCCGGCCCGGATATGTGGGCGGACATGTAGTTTTGACGATATGATGGTATCATGGATTATCGATCAATCATGCCATCGTGATCTAAAACGGATACACCCCTGATTCAATACGAGTTAAATCATAACTTATCAAAAAACTTATTATGCAATGAAGTTTGGTTCTGAGTTTAAATATTACTTGCGTGTGGACGAAATGGGATGAACAGCGGTAGTGCAGAGCTAAGAGGAGTTATAAATTAACTGATAGTTAGTATGTGGCTATTTATGGTGGTTTTCAAGCTTTGATTGTTTCATGAAATCTCGGTGAATGAAGAAATAGTGATCTTAACGGATCCAACCCTGATTCGTAACGAGCTAATACATGAGTATAACATGGCGTGCGCAAAAAATAAAAGAAACTCTGCTGTCAGTTTAATGGATAAATTCTGATCAAAATTTTTTAAGGGCTACTCGTTGGAAGGAAGTTTATAAACGAGTTAAAAAATTACTAGCGTGTGGTGTACTGGGTGAAGAGCGATAGTGCAAATTTATACCGAGTTAAAAAATTAGTATCTGTTAATATGTGGGCAATTATGTTGTTTTATATTGTTTTATTGATTCATGAAATATCAGTGAATCATGCACTCGTGATGTTAACGGAACCACCCCTGATTCGGAACGAGTTAAAGCATAACTACAACATGTCATGTGCAAAACATATGAAGATCCGATCCCAGTACAAGGTGGAAAATCCGATCGAAAAATATATAGTGCTAGTTACTGGAAGGAAGTTTATCAACGAGTTAAAAAATAACTTGAGTAAGCAATAAAGTATGTGAACATAGAAAGTGCACAGAAAAATAGAGTTAAAAAATAACTTCCAGTACAATAGTGTGTCATTTGGTCGAAGTTAATTAATAACTGTGATATGAAATGTTGGCAACATTTGACTGCACTGTTGGGGCTCAAGTCCAAAATCATTGGAAAGGGAGTGCGAGAAAATACGAAATAAAATAGTATATTTCTAGCATGAGAGTTATTTTGTGTGTAACATATCAACTTGAGACATACCACTGTCCGTCCGCATAAATATATAAGTGGTTTAAACAACCGAAGTCGAACTTCTTTGAAACCACATACTTGACAGGTTTTAGAGTATTTACATAACATAGTGCATTTTATAGCTGGCACCATGACAGCCGCCACCACACACAAAACCCCCAACCACAGCAGCCAGGAAAAGCAAAGTCAAAGTGATTCATTCAGACAGAAAATCAGTCTGACGACGGGCCATGGAACGGCACGATATCTGGGTGGTGCGGAACGGCGATATTGTGTTCACTGAAAATTAGTTGGTGGAGGATGCTTGATCGGATGATCGTCGAGTTGCCCTGTGGTATAAATTTTGAAAAATAAAAATCAGGGATTGTACATTTGTTACAATTGTGAAATGTATGGCTGGTTCATAGTGTTTACGGTGTAGAAATTGTTACCGGGATGATCATTGTCTCGATGGGTTCCCTGTTGCCGTCATAGGCCTCCATGAACCTCATGATGTAGAATGCGCAATCGTTAGAACAAATAGCCATCTTGGCGCACGGCATGGGAGTCTTCCGGAATCCGCCGAATCTACAGAACTTTTTTGGCAAGGCCGTCAGGAGTGCGTCACTCAACCTTTTGACAATCCGTTTTGACAAATGCCGATGGTGATCGCTGAACTGAGTACCAATCATTGGATAGTTGTTAGAATCCATTATGTCAATCCGCTTGTGTGGGATGTTGATAGCATAGAGTGACCAGTGGCTGTTGTGCAGAACAGGGGTGATTATCTGTACAAAATTATGAATGTAAGGAAGATTTCAAAAAAATTGGGAAATATTTGATTATCATGGTCCATTGTAACAAACAAAAGTATCGGGGGCATATGTTTACCAGCTGCGTTTTCAATGTATTAATGTGCCTGAACCAATCGCGAAGAGTGTTGGACAGGGCCTCGCCCGAGAATTCTGTTGTCTGCCCACCGTGTTTGATATAGTCAACGTTGAGGAGGTACTGCAATAAGTTCGAATCAGAATGGGTTTCGGCTGGTTGGTTAGTTAACGCAGATGATATGAAAGGGATGGAATTTAAACGAATCAATTGCAATGGGATTATATTGTGTTTACCGAAATAGATGTGGGAAGAAAAATCCTTTTCCCAAAAGTATCTGGTCTCATCCTCAAATCGTCCTTGAAAAGCTTCGAACTGAAAGCGTCTATGAACATACCTTCAGACAAAACACCGTTGGAAAAGGATCAGACTACATCATACCCGTAGGCCACGGTGGTGCCGATCTCTATAAGTTTGACGCTGTTGACGTTTAAACGAATGTATCGTCAGGGATATAACATGAATACTTTGGAAAAAAGTGCGGTGCAAAAGATGAATCAGATATGGTTGTAAACCAACCTGTTGATGCGATCCTGGTTGTTGATGATGAAATCCCTGAGCTGGACACTGGCATCAATGTTGCTCGTGTGATGCGATGGACCCACTACCACTGGCGATACAAATCTTGCGGGTCTGGAGATGAACCGCTTAGGTTGCGACCACGGGGTTGAGTTTACGCCTTCAATGTCCGCATTGGTGTCAGACATCAGCTGAGAATAATTAAAAAATAACCATGAATAAACTGGTCTGACATTTGGCGCGTAAACAGTACAAAACAACTATCTTAATTACCAGGGTGGTGGTCGTGCATGAAAAAAAGAAAGTTCCTCAAGCACGGTGTTAACTTGAAAGCATGTTATATATATATATATGGTCATATATGCGGATAGCAACTATATAGTGATTCACACTGGTATTTAATATGGTTGCCAACATAAGGCCAATTTGTTTAATTTGGTATGGACATAACCAAATCCATGGACAAAGGGGATAGATAAATACCTCAGACAAGGATGGGGCTCCCTCCCTCAAGCATATTTCCTCAATCTTGTCGTAAACTTGCGTGTCAGTCATTTCATTGTCGGGTGGGAGAACCAGGGATGGAGTTGGCGTGATGGAAAGTGCTTCGTTTAGAGAGTCTGCGAATAGGGACAACCAAATTAATTAATGAACTCAAAAAATGCATGCACCTCACTCGCTGGGGGGGTGCACATACCGAGATGACTATCATCAGACCGAACCGATGAGTGGGTTGCCGGAGATGTGTCGGTATGATGAACTCCAGCAGCGCCGACATCTTGTGGAGGATTGGCAATTGATGGCACTGTGTGAGTACCCTGATCAGGCCGCGGCAAATGTAGACGTGCATCGCCTGCTGGGACTGAGTAAAACCCATGTGCCACGCCGGCATCTGTTGTCACTATGATTGCTGTGTCCTCTGGTGCCGTTTCCTTCGTGACGGTGGGGGTGTGTTGTTGTAAGTTTGGCTCGTCGATCCGATGAACGTCCATAGGATCTGCCGAGACATCCATTTCATTAGCTTTTTTGGAAGGACCGTCCACTCCCTCATGCTCGACGGGGATAGCAGATTCCTCAGTCAGTTGCCTGGTGAGTCCTAAAAGTGGGTTTTCAATATTTGCCGTTGGAGACTGCGCTGTAACGCCATGGCGGGCTTGCGGGGTGGTGTCCACGTGATCAACGTTAGCCATGCCATCGCCCGCTGATTTAGGACTGCCAGCAATTTGGTCGTGTTGCTCCTGCCGCTCCTCATGGTGCAGCGGCTGTTGCTGGTCATGCATCTGCACTTGCTGCAGGTGCTGATCGGGCAGCTGCTCCTGCTGCTGCTGCTGAACTTGGTCCTGTTGCTGCTGTTCCGGCCGTTGCTTCCGGTGCTGCAGCTCATCGTGCGGATGGTTCTGCTTTGGCTGGTGATCCTGACGCTGATGCTGCTCGTCAAGCCGGTGCTGTTGCTGCTGCTCGTTTGGCATCTGCTTGTGGTGCTGTTGTGCAACTATAGGATGCATCTGTGGTGTCATGCACTCTTGAACAACCGTCGCATTATTGATCTGCTAGGCTGGCAACCTGAAGATTGTCCTGCATAGGGTCATGGGGATGCAGAGCTGTCGCTTTGCAGCGCATCGATGAGACGTTGACAAAGCAAATTTTGCTTGTCAACCACCATGCTAAATTGGCGCTCAATCTCCGTTGCACTTTCTTTCGCCTGTTTATCATACTCGCCGAGTGCATCCATCAAATAAATCCTCTTCTCTTCTGGAAGCCCTGCAAGGTGAGTACTGATGATTGCGGACATGTTGGGGAATGTTAATGATGATGCCCTAATAACCGTGCTCATCGGCCCCTTCCCCTTGACGTTCTGCTTGTTGGCGTAGCAGGTTGTGGAAATCGGGCGCAGCTGTTAAACATACAAACGGGTATGTAAATTGAAAGCTTGTTGAAAATTAACTGAATACATAAGGGGTGTTCATCTTAACAGCCAACAACATAAAATGGATGGATTCGGACATAAAAATGGTTGATTTTATCCATTTGGATGAAAGTAGACAACACAAAGTGTTTATTGGGGGGAACATAGCGACGCGAGATGAGACGGCAAGCAATAAAGTCAACAATATCATCAAAGCTGTTCTGTGGGGGTAGGGGGGTAGAAGAATCTTACGGGGAGGTTCCCGAAAGGCGGTGTGCCATCCCCGCCAGCATTTTGGTCCTCATTAACAAGCTGGTCGACGATGTCCTTGGTGAACATCTGGATACGGGGTGTGAACATCTGGTCCATAACAACTTCTCTGGGAGGGAGGCTGTTGTCGAGATATAAAACCTGTGCAAGAAATTACCGTGGATAATTAAGTAACACACGTTCAAAACAGTTGATCCAGTGGTGTGCATAAAACTATTATTGAAAACAACATAAACAAAGGTGCTGGAAGGGTGAAGAAAAAAATAATAGCTTACCACCAAAAATACAACGCACAATGCGATGGACGACCCCGGATTTTCGCGCCAACACCTCAAGCTATCACTCAGAGCTTGGAAAACTACCTTTGACCAATCAATGGCAGCAACCCGATCAAGATCAGCTGCCAGCCACACATAATCCTTGGGGATGTAAAAATCTGTTGTTGGGATTAACAGCGTGGACATGAGAACCATGACAAAGAACCTAACTGCCCCGGGGTCATCCTTCCATTGCTTGATCGCTTCAATCAGGATCTTTGGTGTGAGCCGAACATTACGTGCCAAACCCAGTTCTTCTACAATCCTGTCATGTACAATTCGAACAACCTTTTTAGGTGGGATAACAATGTCCTTGCCACCTAGTGGTGTGCCCATAACAAGCTGAACTATGCGTGGGGTGATCTGGATCTTCCTGTCGTCGTCAAGAGAGATGCACATCGTGTCGGGATCGGTCCTGTCCATGAGCCAACGTATGAGATCTGGCTTCTCAAGGCTCGCAAGTGTCATGCATGCCACGGCGTCTAACCCAATCTCCTCTAGTTTCTCGTGGTGCGTATTGGACAAAGCACGGCAAGCGTCCGATGCTAGTGCGGCACTGCATCGTGTCAGGTTGGGACCCTTAGAACCAGCTGCCTGCTACAGAAAATAGTAAAAAAACCTAGACAAATAATGAGCAAACCATGATTGAAAAGCAGCGTATAAATAACATGGCTCGTTGCTGAACAGTGTGAGTTGTTTTGATATCGTTCAAAAATTAGAGTGATGAAAAAGAAACGACTTAGGGGAGCATGGAGTGGGGCAATACGCACACGACACACTTTCATAAAAAAGAATAAACTTAAAAGATCAAGAATGCTGACATCGAAAGGGAGGCTCAGAATTGGTCCAATGATTTGATCACGCACCAATGCCCATATAACATAGGGAAATTGAAATAAACAGGATGTATTCATGAGAAAAATAAGGGGGCATAGTGGGTTATGCAGCAAAAGGTGCCAGTCAATACATAGTTAAAAAAAAATTCATGATATAGCACAAGTGCAGGTTGTTGTACTGTATACATGTGACAGTTAAATTTTAACTGTGGTATGTATGCACTGCACTAAAGACTCCTGCTATGCTAGCTTGTTCCTATAATCATCATGTGTTGCATGAAAACTAAAGGAGTTAACGAATAACTACAAGACTATTTACAGATTTGATAATGCGAGTTAGTTTTAAGCAATGATCTGGTTTGTCGACATTCACTCGAATAATCCATTGATTGGATTTAATGCATCAATATTTGAGAAGTGGACAAACAAACTATTCCCCTCAAACAAAAATGATCTGGATCTATTAAAATGCAAGCATGGTAGCTACAGGCCTAAGATAGATGACGACACAGGTGTACGGGCCGTGGCGGATAAAAAGGTTTGAAGATTTTTCCGTTCAAACTAAACTCACCTCGTCTCCAGTTGCGGCTCCGGCGACCGGTTTGGACCGCCTCTTCCTTTTACCCTTCTTCTGTGCTGGTTCGTCTGGCGCAATGGCCGATGAGGTTGCGCCGCCCCCCATGGTTAGGGGAAGAACAACCTCGCACTCTGTTTGAGAGTCAGCGAACCGAATCCTCTTCACCTTTGCCGGCATTTTACAGATGACCTCCATCCGCGACCTTAATGAATCAGGAGATGCAGTGAGTAAACCTAGCCGGCGGCATATGGTTTGGGATGAGGGAGCAATATCAGCAGCGAGATCAAATCACATAAAAAGGGGTTAGGGGATGCTGGAGGATATCACGTTACCTGGTGCCACCGTGCGGTGGTGGACACCGGGGGGTCGGCTGGAGCAGCGGCGGCGGACTCCGGAACGCAAGCCGCAAGGCAGAGAGAGATTTTGCTCCGTGCTCACTTCTGCCGGATAAAATGGGGAAATGACCGAAATTAGTGGAGAAGACGGTAACTGCGACGATTTGGAACCAACTAGAGCCTGCAGATTCGCTGCAATGCGCACTGTAACTGACATCCGAAAAAAATATTTAAAAAAAATTACCTGCTGTGGGAAAAAATGATGAGTAAATTTTTTACTCATTGAATCTAGATGGCTGTAGCAAGTGACACGAGGGCGGTCTCGCGTATGACTCGGACGGGTGTATGTAGAGTTAAACTTTAACTCTTGATATCACTATGGGAGTTGTGGTGGGTGACACGTGGACGGTGACGCGGATGATGGCATCGGTGAACGTCTGCCGAGTTAAAGTTTGACTCATGTCATCGTGTTGGTGTAACACATGATCTGATAAAAGTTTGACTCACAACGGTTGGCGCATGGGATGGCTCGTGTGGAGGATATATAGTTAAACGTTAACTCACAACATGAGTTAAATTTTGACTCGTTGCATCACTGATGGTGACTCGCGGCTTCGTGGTGTTGTGGTGTTATATGTTGAGTAAAGTTTTTACTCACTACAACGTGGTGGTGGTGGTAAGTGAGGCCACTGATGAGTGGCGTCGTGAGTTAAATTTTGACTCGTTGCATCACTGATGGCGAGTTAAATTTTGAGTTGCGTTGATGTAGTCGGATGTACGGCTATATAGTCAAAGTTTAACTCCCGGCATTGATGTTGTCACGTTGTTGTAATCGGGTGTATCTTACTGGAGGACAGAACGTTAAATTTTGACTAACGAAACCGTTAATGTGTTGGCGATGGACCAGTCTCACGGGTGGCACGTAGAGAGACCTGATAGACACAAAAAGGAGTAAAATTTTAACCCACAATGTTGAGTGATGTGTGGATGTCGGTTGGCGGCATATTTAGCGGACTGGGTCGAATGGGATGTTGAGTAAAATTGTGACTCGCGAAGAGGTGGTGGGTTGACTGGATTAACGAACATGGTGACACGTGGGCAGGAGGAGCGTGGGACTGTATCAGGCGCCGTTTAAATACGTAGCGCCGTAGGAGCCATATAGTAGTTTCATATATATATATATATATATATATATATATATATATATATATATATATATATATAGGAGTTGGATAATATGAACCTAGGTGCATATGCACCAACAATTTGCACCGTTCAATCCATGTGCAGATCTTTACATTTAGCACCTAGTAAAATGTACCTATCTGTTTTTGTCTCCTTATAGTGAGAGGAGGGGATGGTACATAATGCAATTTCAATGACTAAAATGCCCTCTAAGTAGTACTACAGTGTAATTTAATGTGTATTTTTTTCTCTTCTTTGTTTGTTGTTACATGATTAGTTCCTTCCACATGGATGCTCTAATCCTACAAGCAGTACATTATTAGTACGTACACAACAACAATAGATGTGTCAACATCTCTGTTTTTAATGGAAACTAATATATTTTCCCTTGCTAAAAAAATGATGGTATATATCTTCTTACCAAAAAAAAATGACAGGGGTATTATTAGTTTAAGGTAAGGTAAGAATTTAAAGCGAGATATGGTTGACCTTTCATAGCATGTGGAGATTATGATATATATATATATATATATATATATATATATATATATATATATATATATATATATATATATATATATATTGTGATGTATCATTTGTATAATGACACGAGTGATAGAAATTATTAATGCGGTTGGGGATATTATGGTGTGGAATTGATTGATGAAGATAAAATTGTATACCTAAAGGTCAATTTGTTGGCGTCAAAATATGGGATGTCATGGGAGTTACTGGGTTTTAGAGGTATATCAACTTTCTGAGTTGTTTAGTGCCATATTATTGTCTTAATGTTGTTTAGTGATACATCATTTATAAACCACAGTCCACGTTATTCTCTATAGATATTAATAAAATTAGATTTTTAGCATGTTGTCAATTAGAAAAGGATGTCCTATAATTCGTACGTATGATCTTTACCTATATATATATCAAATGTTTTTTAGAGTTACAAAAGCAAGCCACATCTGCAAAATTATATTTTTAACATGGAGGAGCAGTGAAGAAAATCTAACTAACATGAAGTGCAGAAATCATGTAAGGGAGGCTAGCTGAGGGGCAAACTTGGAAGACTAAAAAATGATGGATGATCACATGGCTGAGGCTGGGTGAGTGGTTGAGAGAATAAAATGTCACGTCAAAAATATCAGTAGCATGTTAGCACTTGATCTCTCTGTATGTATGCACACATCTTGAAACACTTCAACGGTAGTGATTGCAGGAGCATATGAACCTTGGTTCATATTTGACTTTCCATATATATATATATATATATATATATATATATATATATATATATATATATATATATATATATATATATATATATATATATATATAGTGAATCTATTCTACACCCCCCCTCCTTCCATGGGCCAATCCCACCTCCCCCACCCTTCCTAGGGCCCAAATCCCCCCTCCCACCTCAGTCAAAGGCTGGTCAAAGCTCCCTCCCGCCGGTCAAACCCGCCCATTGGCTCCCTCCCCCGGCCACCACTTTGTTGTCCTCGTCTCGTAGGAATTACGTAGTAACAGAACGGTCATCGTGCAGTAACAGGATAATTTTCTCGCAGTAACGACATCAAAAAATAGTCATGATGGATCTAGTTTTGTTATGCACTTTTTTACGAACATTATGGTGCAGACGGATTAGAAAAATAATATATAACATGAGAGACATTGCTCTCTAAAGGTTGAGATTTATTTTTTTTTAGTTCTCGTCTCGCTGGAAATGCGTAGTAACGCGACAGTCAATATGTAGTAACACGACTACTTTCCGCAGTAACAATGTTATAAAATAGTCATGATGGATCTAGTTTCGTTAAACATCTTGTCTCGATTATCGTATAGTAACAGGGCAATTGTATTATTGTTTAAAGATTAGAATTCTAGAAGTTTACTTTTACTAAGCTTGTTAGTATGTATCTTTGCATATAGAAAGAGAAGTACTTTTAGTACTTATGTTCACTTGTGACCTTGCACATGCACCTTTTTAGTACTTGTATTTTGCACAATATTGAGATTTAAAAATTTAGCTATGCACAAGCAGTGGTACTGTAATAGTACAGTTACTAACGTATGTTCTCTTTTACTGCAATTTCGTCGTGATGTTACTACAAAAGTGTAGTAACGACCTATAAATTTTACAGTAATGACATATAAATTTCGCAGTAACGTATCATGTTACTGCACTTCTGCGATAATGTTACTACCGAATCGTAGTAACAAGGTATGATTTATACAGTAACATAATGGATTTGTGTTCACAAAATTTGAATAGATGTACATAGAAAACAAACAATGATCTCAAATCACAAAGTGTCATAGGGTAAATTGGTTAGGAGAGTTTGTTATAAACCATAAGATCATGGGTTCTAATCTTGAATTCATCAATTTATTTTTATTTTTTTCTAGAAAAGAGAAGAAGAAAAAAAAGGAGAAAGAGATCGGGATGGGGAGGAAGAGGAGAAAAGGCGCGCTGGAGAGGAGGAGGCGGGGCCGGGCGCGCGATCGCTGGCGCTGGGAGGAGGACGAGGGGGGCGGGGGGAGGGCGCTGGGAGGCGGGGCCGGGCGTGGATCAGGAGGGAGGTGGAGCCGCTCGTGATCGGAGGGAGGGATGGGCTTGGTAGTTGGGCTGATGAAGGGAGGAGGTGTAGAATAGTTATTTAAGGGAGGGGTGTATATATATATATATATATATATATATATATATATATATATATATATATACGTATATACGGTGGCGCTACCCAGCGCCACACACAGGCGCTCCGCGCCACGGTTTAAATGGCGCTACACACAAACGCGGAATGTCAGCCCCCAAAAACAAAACCAACCGAGTAAGGAGTAAACAATTAACTGATGGAAAATGTGGCGCAAACGATACCAGCAGTCCGCTTGTCAATGGGAGATCGAATGCTGTAGTAAAAATTTTACTGTTTTTAATAATGGTGTTGAGTACCAATGTTACATATAACAAGTTAATTTTTTACCGAGGACCCGCTCGCACGACCGGGACATGTTTAGGTTAAAAAAGTGCTTGTGATGAAAATAGTTAGATTTTAACTTGCAAATACCCAGCGGTGATGGAGACGTTCCGTGGGTGAGGAGTTATAATTTAACTGATGGAGCGACTTGTTTGCCTATCGAAGTCGCATGTAAGGAGTTAATAATTTGACATTGTTTCGGGAGTATGAAATGGCCATGGAGAGAATTTAAAAAAGCGTGGCGAAATTTTAAAAATAAGCCTAACGATGCTGAAAGACGTACCATATGTTTTTTTTATTGCTGACTTTTTTTTTAATTTTGTTATTGTTTGAAGTGCCAATTGCATGGAAGTTAGTTTTTTACACGGCGTGAATTTTACATAGTTATTTAATAACTATATGATGCCATGATGTGGTTGCATTATGGTTGTTTATCCATCCGCGCGTTTCTCCGAAAATGTCGTGCATGCATGCAAACAAGAATCGCGTAATAATCGCGTAGATTGTTTTCCCTGATATGTAGGAGTCAACCTTCCTGGTTATTTCCCCTATTTAAGCTGCACAGCTCAACATCTGTTTTACGCAACCAACACCACCATGGATGATAAACAAGAGACCCAAACCACGAATACACATTTTGTAGTTCCCACAAAAACACCCACCGCCGATGCCACGCCGCAACAGGATGAGCATGAGAGTGATCTCCCCGAAGAGTTTAGGGTGACAAGCCCTCCTCCACTGTCTCCACCCCCTTACCCGCTGTCGCCATCCATGGAAGATGATGGCATTATCTACGCAGAGGACTTGGGGTACATGTCTACCCCATGCCCTTCTCCCCCTTCGGACGTCGACGATCTAAATCCACCGGAAGACCCCAACAACAGGATTATTCTGCACCCAGCCTTCGTATACGACGACAGTGACCTTGATATTATACAAGAGGACATATACAACTTTTGATATGATCAGACCCCCCCCCCCCCCAAGAGATGCTCAGTCACCAGCAACCCGATTCAAATGACATAAACGAGATTAGTTTTGATATGTCTATTTATTTTCTTCAGCATGTCATTACATATGTTAGGCCATATGTTTTTTTGATTACATTACCCACAGTCCAAAAAGGGTTAAAGTTTATAGATGTTAAAGTTTATAGATGTTGGTGATATGTCTGCATCTTTTTTAAGAGATAATAAAGAATGAATCGTTTATTCATGTGATTTTTTTTTTAGTTTTGCTGAGTTGATTCAGTGGGTGAGCTAAAACTATCACTTATTGTTTTTTGTGGCATGCCATCTATACTTTAACCAGCAGGGTACATATGTGAGTGTGTGATCAACATGGTAATGTAAAAAATATATTAAAAAAGGAGTTAAAATTGAACTTGTTCTCTTGTAGTATCAACACGAGTGATTTGATCAAGTATGTAAGATGAGAGATTACTTCGGTTGTGGTGATGATCGTGCGCAAACACGCTATGGGTTTTTTAACTTTAGTTTCGAGAACCACAATGATAAAATTGTACATTCGACGATGAAGAATGAAAATGGATTAAATTAAAAAATGATGGAACTAGTCATTAATGAATTGGAAATATGGTTTGATAGATGAAAAACAAGACAAGTATAATATAGACTGTGTTATATAAAATAGATGTGTCTATACTGTAATCATGTGGAATCGCTTTCATAACACCCGATGTCATCGTCTGCATTTGTTAGATCGTCATCTGTGTACGCAGCATAATCAGCCGCATATGCAGCCCACTCGTCGTCCAAACATCTTTGCAGCGATGGACCCTCCCTGGTGGATCTCATTGTTGGTCTAGGGACTGCAATACTAACTTTGCATCCAGCATTGGTACCGCGTCCTCTACCCTTGCCGGATCCTCGTGGCCTGCCCCTCTTACCCTTACCCCTGTTAGTGGCCTTCATGACCTTGTCGAAATTTGCTGGGTTTGTCGGGCATGTATTCGCGTAATGCCCATCCCTCAGATGGCACCACCCACATTCCCGTGTGCACATCTTATTGCCCTTGGCTCCAAGTTGAACTTCCTCATCCGGGTCACGGGTCCTTCCTTTTGTTCTTGACTTTGGGGGGGGCTCCCTGCTTATTTCCGCGTTTTCAACTTGTCCATCGACGTCATTCTGCGTATTGGTGTGAACAGTCGCAATAGAGTCACGCGGTATGTCCTCTACTTGGCTGCGCAATCCCTTCAGAACAGACATAGCCCTGTCGAACGCTACCTTCGATTTGCACGCCGCCCTAGCCACTCCAAACGCCTCAATCATCATCATATTTGACCTGTAACTTTCTTGAACACCATCTGGTCCGGTTGTCTCTCAGTCCCGCCTATCAAAGGGCACGTCGCTCTTCGCTTTCATTGTGTACCTCTTTAGGATGTAGGCAGCGGGTATCTTCTCAAGTTGTACATGAACAAATGCCCGGAGCATGTGTGTGCAGAACATGCCTAAGATTACATCCAGAGAATTGCTACGTGTGATAACGGCATTTAGACTAGCGAATTGCTACGTGTGATAATGAAATGCTGAAATAGTTAACCATACATAGAACGGCGATTTCGAGTTTGTACGGTAAAAATACCTGTATACTCCCACTGTTTGCACTCGCATGTAAAAACCCCTGCGTCCACATCTCCAATAAGCTTGAATTGCTTTTGACACCAGTTGTGTTTTTCGGACCGTTTCGTGTGTGACACTAACCACCCGTTGCAGAAATTGTCGTCTTGTGTGATCCTGAAGTCGGTGCTGTCCTGAAGCGCCTCCTCAAACAATCTGAAAGCGGCCCTGGTGTAAAGTCTGGACATCTGTATAACAAATGGACACCGTACAGCGAACACCGGCTTCCCCTGTACAACAGAAATACAAAATAGTTGGCTTGAGTTAAAATTTAGTAGGATTATATGATTGATGTCAAACCATTTCCCCCTAGTAAAAATATCACTAACCGAGCATGCTCTTGTCTCAGCAGCCTCCTTCTCCTTCCTGTCAGTTATAACCTCCAACATCCTCCGAGCAAAACGGTGCAGCGCAGTTTGGTGGTCAACAAACTTGTGCTTCACCAACTTGTTCATGCTCTCGCTTCGCTGCGTCGACGTCATCCTCCCGCAATAATCCTTCCTAAAGAACGGAGGCACCCACTTCTCCCTGATATCATATAAAGCTTTCATGGTGGGACAGCCCTCCAAATCATACCTCTTTATGAATTGATCCCATGATGTTTCAAACTCATACGGCGTGTAGGTTTGATTGATGCACAATATCATGTCTGGTTCAATTTGACCGTCCCGTGCAAAAATGGTGTTCAACGGGTCAGAGTGGCGGTGGAGGATATGCCACCTACATAGACGGTGTATTATCCCAGGGAAGCACCACCCGACAGCGACTGCCATAGCAGGATCTTGATCTAAAAAAAAAATTTATAAGAGGAGGAAAAACTATCGTATAGGAAGTGTATGAAAATTGGATTGACAGAAAAATTTAAAGGGTGGATGGCAATAGGGGGTTATTTGAATTAAGACTTGCCTGTTAGGATGCAGCACGGAGCCGGGAAATTAGCCATGCACTTGTTGAAGGTGTTGAATAACCACTCGAATGACTCAGCCTTTTCGTCTCTGAGCAAGGCACATCCGAATAGGGTGCTCTGCATATGGTGGTTTGCCCCAACAAACATTGCAAGTGGCATTTCGTAAATATTAGTTTTGTAAGTGGTGTCAAACGTTACCGCATCTCCAAAATCAGCAAATTCAGCCTGGCTACTAGCATGACTCCAAAACAAGTTCTTAATGACACCATTTTCATCGAGCTGGGCGTCCCAGTAGAACTTAGTGTTTTGCAACGTGCACTCGTTGAAAAACTCCAACAACTTGTTGATGTCATCCGCATTTTCCTTCCAGACATTGGCTGCTTTCTTGCATAGGTCAGGTGGGAACGTCCTGTTTACAACTCCCATTTGTATCTTCATGCAAGAAAGCACGAAAAAGTAACTTTAATGAAAGCAACATCACTGAACGAAAAAATGGAATAACTTGAAAGAATCACCTGTTCTCGACGTCGCGGGAAGTGAAAGGGATATTCTCTTGGCCTCCGACGTCGCGGGAAGTGAAAGGGATATTCTCTTGGCCTCCGTGGAGATCTGATAGAACGCCCATGATACAACTTTGCGGCACGTGACTTTCTTGCATAGTGTCCACAAATTGCATCACTGTGTCGTCGCGGTTCTTATGTGCACGCATGTGCTTTACCGCCGAAGGGGACGGCGTTAGAGGGTGGTTGTGCTGTAGCTCTACCACATCATACACCACCGATGTGATCTTGCTGTCGTCATAGTTGTGCCTAAGTTTCACATAAGCCTTGCACCCCATTTTCTTGGACGGTCTCCTCCATTGTCTATCACCATCGGTGACCTTCGACACGTGCTTGCCCTCCCTAGTACAACACACCTCGCGAAACGCTTTGTGCGTGTGGCTCTTCTTGATGTCAAATCCAGCGTGACATGCGTATGTCTGGTAGAACTTGTATGCATCGTCGTATGTAGGGAAAGCCATGCATTCGGTGGGCACCATATGTGGTGGCACGCTGGGACCCTGTTATATATCAAAGATAAGCTCTGATAATAGATTATGGAGGAACCAGTGGAAACATTATGAAAAGTTTAGAAACGAAATCTATAATTATTGTGGATGCTTAGTATAACACGTGGGTTGCCAGTTAAAAAATGGCTTGTATCCAGTTGCCAGTGTGTTCATTAGGCATGGGATTCATTCGATTAATAAAACACAAACGTGCGTTCGGAATCGTAATGATAGTTAAAAAATAGCTTGCGTACCCATGAAGTTGTTGATATGAAACACCCAAATTATGTAGCAAATGGTGGTTGGTTTAGAGAAAAAAAAATTACTTATAGATCGAAGATATCGTACATAGGTGTTTGTTGAACCTAATTGTTAGAGTAATGGGAGTTGGGTAAGTTTCTAACTATTGAAGGCGATGAGAATTGCTTGTGGTTAAAGAATAAATCGGTTTCATGTGATTGATGAAAATTGGCAACATGTATAAAGTATCAAAATTCTCTAATTTAAGTGGGAGTACTTAGTATCGTCGCACGGCGATATGAACGAAACGAAAAATAATCGTGGCTCGAAAGATTGTGCTGTTGGTGCATCACTATCGCAAACTAGACGTCGAAAAAATATTGACTATAGAATAAATTGGGATAGAAGGAGGTGAACTTACATGGCTATAGAACCTATTTGGCGTGGGGGTTGCAATATCGTTATCATCCAAGCATGGCGGCATCCATCGAGAGGGAGCATCTCCTTCTTGGCGCGATGGGGTACATTGTTGGTGTGGAGGGCTCGCCGGAGGGCAGCCCGTTGATGAGCGAGGAGTGACTGGCGGACAAGATGACGTAGCACTGGTGATATCCGGCAATGCCATGAGCAGCCAAGGAAGAGAGATGAGTGAAGGAAGGATGTGCTCCGAGAGCCCTTCCTAACTTGGAGCTAGCTTGGTTGCCGTTTTTTTTTTATTTCTGTGTAGTGTTACGCCTTGAAAGTAAGCAATGGCGATAATGACGGATCTGCATGTGTTGCTCGCCCAGTTGTTCGTTTTTTTTTCAAAAATAATGGATCGTGGGTTAATTACATGATAACGGATTGTCCGATTAATGCTCATCCCATTTTTTTTTGTACAGAATAAAACGCTGCTACAATATAACGAGTTATAATTTAACTACATTGTAGTCAAATCGTGTGACATGAGACCTTCGTGGTGTAGATTTGAATAAATTTATAGTATAGATGATGCCACGTGTAACAATGAGAGTTAAAAATTTAGTTATTTACGGAAGCCGCATTATATAACCGCGTGATTAATTGGGTGGGTTGTGGTTATTGAGTAGTTTTTTACCTTTAGTCCCGTGCATACGAATTTGTAAAAACACACAGGAGTTTGTGACCATTTTTTGAACTACTCATGCCATATGTCAAGAGGGGGATGGCGAGTTAATATGTGACTACTTGACCCATAGCATTGGATGGTTTGTTGTATGGGATGCTCCCTGCTCGAGCAATAAGTAATTTTTTAACTAATCATAGGTTCCGGACGATCTCGGTTATTGGTATCGTTTTACCGGGTTAGTTTTTAACTTAGGTTCTGGATGTCCATCGATGTATGCTTCGTCCTATTTGGATTGGGAACTATTTAACTCTCCGCATAACAACTAAGCAATTGTGTACAGATGCTAGGCGCTGGATGGCTGAGTTAAAATGTAACTCTTTTCACATGTGAAATGTAATTTTTAACATGTCCCAGTATGTCTGCTTGTTAACTGCTCAGTTAAAAGGTAACTTGTGTGTCCGGACTCTGGTTCCAGCAAAGAACGTTGATGCCGACAAAACAGACCCGTGTTTGTTGTGGTGAGCGAGTCAAAAAAAACTGCAAAAGGATTAAACGAATATATTATGTTTGTTAGCTTTACCAGGAATTTGGAAAGAGGTAGGCAGTGGGAGACATACACGACATCAAAAATTGCCCAACAGACATGACATGATATAGATATATATCGAGGTTGTCATTATAACCAAAAGAATAAAACTGTGCAATGACCAACAACAATCTCATGTCCTGTATTCTGAAAATGTTCTGGTACCACACTAGTTATGAACTTTAGTAAAGCCTGAAGACATGAGATTGTATCATTGTACATATCATGTAACCCAATGAAAGAAAAGTTTTTCCAAAATGGTAAAATGCACATCTATTTTTTTAGGCGGCAGGATCGACAGCATTGGAACGGCGGAACTCCTCGATGTCAGGATGAAGAGGCGCGGCTTGGTTGTACTCGCTGAACATCAGCTGGTGGAGGATGCTTGATCGGACAAGCGATGAGTCGGTCTGAGAAAAAAGAATGCTGATCATTCAATGGTATATAATGATTGTGAAACTGAGCGGCGAATGTGTCAGTAGACCAATGCTGTGGGTGTGGTATCTGTAGTTACCGGGATGGAAAGAGTCTCGATAGACTCCCTATTGCCATCGTAAGCCTCCATGAACCACATGATGTAAAAGGCATAGTCGTTGGAGCAGATTTGCATTTTTAGGTACTTCATCATGTTCTTCCTGAATCCGCCGAACCTGCAAAAACTCTTCGGCGCTACCTCATGTAGTGCATCACTCAGGCGCTTGACGATGCGTTTGGACAATGCACGGTGGTGGTCGCTCTCTAGTGTTCCAATCAAATTGTAGTTGTTCGAATCCATAATGTCGACCCGCCTGTGTGCAATGTTGATTGCGTACAGAGACCAGTGGTCATGGTGGAGCACGGGAACCATTATCTGTCCATTCGTGGATTGAAAAGTAAAAGGGCATGTAAAATTGCAAAAAAATATTTGCTGGGTTCAAGATATGCTCGATGCAGTGGAGGAAAATAGACATGGCATTAGGCTTGATGCGAATACTATACCCTAACTAATGAAGAATAGGGGGGTTACCATCTGAGCCTTCGTCGTCTGAACGTTCTGGAAGTATTCGCGCAGGTGTCCTGCCAAATCATCTGGGGAGAAATCATGTGTCTCTCCATTTATTTTGACGAAGTCGCTGTTCAGGAGATACTGCAAAAAAAAAGTGAGGCCATTAGTTGTTGTGCTCCAAAAGAGTAAAATCTTGTGAAAACAGGAGAAAGAAAATCAATAATGTTGCTGCACCGTACAGAATAGATAAGGAAAACAATGGAGTTTGACGTAAAAGTGACGTTACCGATACAGAAGTCGAAAAGAAAATCCGTTTTCCAAATGTATCTGGCCTGTTCCTCCTGTCATCCTTGAACAGAATCGAGCTGAACGCGTCTATGAATAGCCCCTCCGTCTGGTTCCCGGTGGAGAACGAGTTGACAACATCGTTCCTATACGCAACGTAGCTGTCGATCTCCATCAATTTCATGCTGCAAGCATAAAAAGGGGAAAATAACACGTAACCCCGTAAAAATGAAAGTAATCCAAGTTTCGTAAGGACGATCGGACGGAACCATGATGCACCATAAGTATATAATCAATGTGGTGATGAACACAGACCTGTCCATACGACCGCCATTGTTCAGTAAGAAGTCCCTGAGTTGTACGCTCAGCGACACGTCAGATGGCATGATACTTGGGCCAACAACCACCGGCAAAACAAATCTTGCTGGCTTTTGAATAAACCGCTTTGGCTGAGACCATGGCGTTGAATTTACATCATCGGTGTCCTCATTAGTCTCGGCCAATAGCTGGTAGAAAGAAAAAAATGTTTTAGGTGGAAAAAAAAAAAGGTTAACCCAGCGTAGTTGTCGATCGCAGTAAGGCAAATGTTAACATCCGGTTTTCCGTGAATAGATGTACGAATACACATGCATATCACACTATAAATGTGGACTGCACCTTTTATATGTGACAAAAAGGAAGACATATAGTTGAAAACATGGGTGGAAAAGTGCATTTCAGTAATAAGTTAACTATCGATTGTTACATATGGATGAGTATGTAACAGTGTTTTTTTAGTTAGAGTTATTGGTTTACTCTGCAATTTTGCTTAAATTTACAGTAGCAGATTTACCCTTGAGTTTAACCTAACACATCAAACGAACTAAATGAAAAATTTATAACTAAACTGATAATAAAAACTTGTTGAGTACTCATACATATGTAAATAAGTGTATTTGTTTGAACCACTTATTGAGTTATTGCTTGGTAAGTGTTGTTCAGAAATTCCTGTTTGCTATAATTTATTACTCTACTATTTGTAATATTAAACACTAGCAGTTATACCCTGAGTGTACATGCTCCAGCTGGTGCATATAAACATGTGTGCATAAGAAAACCCCACTACGTGAACAGGAATTAATGCTAAGGAGCACAGGTGAACTCATTTAGAAAAAATGGATGGTTAGGAGTTAAACCTCTGACAGTGTAGGAGCCTCCTCAACCCTGCAAATCTGCTCGATTTTTTTGTACACTTGTGTGTCGGTCATGTCCGTGTCCGATGGGAGTTCAAGTGACGGTGCCGGCGTGGGCTCGACGGGTGTAATTTGCGAGGCTACGAAGTTATGAAATGTTAATGCAAGTATGTCGATTTGGTGATGAGAGTATAACGACATAAAAGGGTAACAATTTATCCTTACACTGCGTGGTGTCGTTGGCGTGTTGTAGCTCAGTTGTTACCTCCGTCCGGTGCTGTTCTTGATCAACGGCGCGAGGGGCATCTTCCGTCTGGCTGGCGGTTGACGCACCCGAGACATTACCAATCACACCGCTAGCCTCGATGGCTGGTGGCTCTACCACGGTGTCAGGCGCCGAATGTTGAGCTGAAACTTCATCAGATATGATTGGTGCACTGTCCATGGGGATTGGTGACCGCTGTGTCAGATCCGGAGAGAGATCACTAGCAGGATGGGGCTGATCTGCAACCTCTAGACGCACAGGAGGGATGTAGGGCACAATTTCCAAGCTTGGGCTCACATGCACGGGTGCATTAGGGTGATCAGTGTGTTAGTGGAGCGCACTGTGTGAACCGTCGCACCCGTGATGATGATGTTGCTGCTGGTCCTCACTAACGTAGGTATTGATTTCGGCGCTGGTGAATTGCACGTCGCTCTGCCTATGACTATCTTCTTGGCATTGAGCAGCCTGTGGCGCAACGGTTGGGGGGTGTGGTACTCGGTTCGCTTGCAACGCATCAATGACACTCTGACATAGCATGTGCTGCTTGTCAACAATGAGCCTAAATTGGCGCTCGATCTCCATTGCACTCTCTTTTGCCTGCCTGTCATACTCGGCTAGGGACTCCAACAATCCGAGCCTCTGGTCGGGGGGCAGCCCCGCGAGGTGTGGCCCAATGATGGTAGACATATTGGGGAAGGTGTATGCCGGTGCCCTGATATCTTCTACCATCGGTCCCTTTGCCCTGCCGGCAGGCTTGTTGGCATAGCATGTACTCTCCAACGGTCGCAGCTGCGAGGGACAAATCATGTGGTTAGCGGCAAACAAAAAACAAGAATTGTCGAGGCTGTAAACGATACACGGGTGTGTGTGGAACATTGACATGTACATAACAACAAAATATTTTTAATTGCGACCTGGAAGAACAGTATAAATGGTGGCCCTTGTTATCGTGTTTTGCATGGTGTTGTACTACACACTGTTTTTTATTGATAGATACTATTGAGCTAATAAAATATCGATAAAATAAGAGGGGGAACAACACGTACGGGGAGGTTGCCAAAAGGCGGTGTGCCATCCCCGCCTGCTTCCTGATCAGCAGCAACAAGCTTATCCACGATGTCCTTGGTAAACATCTGAATACGTGGGGTGAAGGTTAAATCTAGCCCAATGTCTCTTGGTGGCAGAATGTTGTCCAGATATAAAACCTGTGTACGCATGCACCGAGTTGACGAAAAAAGTTGTCAAAATAGCAAACAGACCAGGGATTAGAATTGAAACAACAATTTGGTGGTAAAAGAAAAATTTGAAAGAAAAGGAGATGTCAACTGAAGGGATTACCACGAGGAATACGACACAATAAGCTATTGAGGATGCCGGGTTTTGGCGCCAACACCTGATGCTGTCGCTTAAAGCCCGGAACACAGCCTTGGACCAGTCAATAGCAGCGACCCTGTCGAGGTCGGATGCGACCCAGACATCGCCCTTGGGCACATAAAAATCGGTAGTTCGAACTAGCAGCTTTGACATAAGTACCATGATGAAATATTGAACAGCCCGGGGGTCATCTTTCTGGCTCTTGATCACCTCGATCAACTGTTTTGCTGATAACCTAGCCTTCTTATGCATTCCCAATTCATCGGTGATGCTTTCGTGAACGGTTCGCACAACCGTGTGGGATGGGAGTACAATGTCATTTCCACCGAGCGGGGTCCCGAGGACAAGCCTCACAGTGCGAGGGGTGATCTGTATCTTCCTGTCGTCATCTATTGAAATGCACATTGTGTCGGGATCAGTCCTGTCCATGAGCCATCGTATTAGGTCTGGCTGCTCAAGGCTTTCAAGTGACATGCACGCTACCGCATCAAGTCCAATCTCCTCCAATTTCTCATGTTGTACGGGAGATAGCGCTCTACAAGCCTTCGCCGCTATAGCGGCGCTACATCGTGTGAGGTTAGGGCCCTTTGTCTCATATGGCTGCGAACATAAAAATAGGAAAGTAAATACACAAAGTGAATAGATATTGCGAGCAGCAAAAACCATGTGAGGGAGGTTGGTACCAATTGTAGCTCTCAAGGATACAGACTTACAAGGGGTGATCATGATATATCATATAAGCAATTATTAAAGTGGCATAATACTTGGGCGACTGGTGTGTGTGCGAATCTAGATATAACTTGATCACCATTCTGAATATACCCACTCCAAAATATCAATAAAACTTTTAACTGAAAACAATGTGGGCTTCCTCCCCCCCCCCCCCCCCCCAACCACACCACTCCCCCACCCCCAAGCAGTGGTACAAAGGACGAAAAATATAGCTTATACATGGAAAAACAGAGCACTGAACGCATCAGGCTATACACATAGCAGTAATTTTTGAACTAAAACAATTTGGACAACTATAGTATGCTTTGGCATATGCATTTAATTGTCTGATAAACCGCAGCAACCCATTAGACTTTTTACGCGTGACCCCGTGGGCAACCCATGATATGTGAGCATGAACACTGGTCGCACTATGATGCAACAAAACAACAAAACATTACAATCTAGATGTTGATAGTATTTGTGGAAAAAAAGGACAGGGAAATAATCTATAAGGCAAAAAAAAAAGAATGTGGTGCTCACCTCGTCCACTGATGGGCCCTCGCCGGCCGACGTAGCGCGCCGTCTCCTTTTTGGCTTGCTCTGTGCTGCTTCACCGACCGCCCTTGAGGAAGACGCTCCGCCGCTAGGAAGTGTTTGGGGCAGGATGACCTCGCACTCATTTTGTGAGTCGGCAAACCTAATCCGCTTAACCCTAGCCGGCATTTTCCCGGTCATCTCCATCGGACAGGGCTCTATCTCAAAAACAAAAAAAGGTTAGCCCGGCAATGGGGTGTGATGAGGCAAACTCACGCAGCGGGGGATAAGGAAATGGGATGAGGAAGATGAAAGTGTGTAGGGTGATATTGGTGGTACCTGCCGGACAAATTTGTGGGGAGGGAATCACTAGGGAGAAACTTCGGCGGCGCCGACGATCTCCGAGAACTGAATCGGCGAGAAGAGGGGTGAACTCAAACTCAATAACGGGGGCGAGAAAGGAACTATCCGGAAGAGGAGTGGGCGGCGAGAACTACGGCGGTTTTGATGTGACTAATCTCTGAATATTCGCTGCCATGGTCACTGTAACTGTAAAAAAAAAATTAAAAAAAAAACATGCAAGCATTTAATGACCGCCGATCATTTGTGAGTTAAAAAGTAACTCAATTTAAGGACCAATGCCATAAGCCCCCCCCCCAACCGCCCCACGCAGTGACGCGCAAACGAGTCAAAAAAAACTGCCTTCGTGTCAACAATTGAGTTGCGTGTGTTCGACGGAGTTAACGAATAACTCACCAGAACGAGCACGACGGGCCTTGAAGCATCACATGAGTTAAAAAATAACTCAAAAAACAGGTAAGCCGTGTGACACTGTCGATACGTGCCATGAACTGATGAGTTGAAAAATGACTGGCTTCTTAATCTAACACGCGCATGCATGCCCGTTTTTTGAATTAAAAAAATAAACCATGGGCGCGGGCACGGTGATAAGTTAACAATTGACTCATGAAAGTTGGGCGCGGTGGGATGTGACATAATGTGGTTTAGTGGTGGGTGCGGGTGGGCACGACATGCTCACAAGTTATCAAATAAATAAATAAATAAATATATATATATATATATATATATATATATATATATATAACTACTATATGGCGCCGTAGGCGCCACATATTAGGTGGTGCCTGACACAACACCACCCTACCCTACCACACATTTTCCAAATCCCGCCTGCGACAACCATTCATGAGTTATTTGATAACTTGTGAGCATGTCGTGCCCACCCGCACCCACCACTAAACCACATTATGTCACATTATATACACACCTGGGATAACTATTCTTTACCCCCCTCCCCCCTCCTCATCCGTGTCCCAGCCTCCACTCCCCCCATCTCTCGCTTCCCCCTCCCCCCCTCTCTCTCTCTCTCCCTCCCTTCTCTCGCTTCCCCCTCCCCCTCCCTCCCCCCCTCTCTCTCTCTCCCTCCCTCCCTTCTCTCGCTTCCCCCTCCCCCTCCCGTGCCCCCCTCTCCCTCTCCCCTCCCGATCGTTCTCCCCCTCCTCTCCTCCCGTGCCGCCCCCTCCTCCTTCTGATCTCTCCTCCCTTCCTAATCTCTCTTATTTTAGAGAGAAAAAATAAAATAAAAATTTGCAATCAATAGGATTTGAACACAAGACCTTCGACTAAATCAACATAAGAACAACCATTAGACTATATCTCACTTGTCAAACTAGGAATTAAAACAAAAATATATGGGTTAGAGCCTCACATGCTAACCATATAGTTGTTACTGCACAAAAGTATAACTGTTACTACAAGATAGGTGCATGTTACCACTTTCAAGTAGCTATGTTACTGCATGATAATAGTAGTTTTACTATGTCATTTTTACGAGTTTAAAATCGAAAAGGTGGGCTATAGGTAAAGTATGTAGGTGGCTTTGAGCGAGGTCTGATTGATATAGGAGTGTTTTGAACAATTTTATATATTTGGTAAAACCATGTTACTGTATGTATATGCCACTGTTACTACAAATTACACATTCTGTTACTGCATGTGGAGGGTTAAAGTTCAAAATGCCAAACTTGAAAAGCAATATCTCACAAGAGGTGTATTATTTTTTAAACCGTTTCCACCATGATGTTATAGTGTAACTGCATGGGAGGGTTAAATATCAAAATGCATCTACGTACTCCCCTCCTCAAGAAACCGTTCTTCCTCTCTCTTCTCAAGAAAACCGGTCTCCTTCCTCCAATATAGTGTTACTGCATGCATGTATATGATGTTACTGCACTTTTGACAGTAGTATTATGGTGAATTGCAGTAAATTAGGAATTAAAACAAAAATATATGGGTTCAAAGTCTCAGATGATAACCATATACTTGTTACTGCACAAAAGTAAAAGTGTTACTACACGACAGATACACGTTACCACCTGACAGTTACACATTACAGCATATTTATGCAGTAACAATATACAAGAATTGCAGTAAAACGCTTTTTTACTGTAGAACATATAGAGCGTTACTGCACCTTTGGCAGTAACATTGCGGTGAGATTGCGGTAAACTTGGAATCAAAAAAATATAGATTTAAAGTATCACATGCTAAATATAATTATTACCGCACAAAGTGGAATTGTTACTACATGGCAGGTATACGTTACCACATGTTTATACAGTAACACTATTCAAGAATTGCAGTAAGACGCGTTGTTACTACAAAACTTATGGTCTTTACTGCACACTTACAGTAACGTCGCGATGGGAATGTAGTAACGTACAATTGATAGTAGTAACTAATGCTATAGTATTACTACTTGTGGAGAGTCAAGATCCAAAAAAACCCAAGCTTCGAACAACAATATCTCTCACGTGATGTATGATTTTTTTATACCGTTTGCACCATGATGTTAGAAAAAAAGTGCTTATCAAAAGTAGATCCGTCATGGCTATATTTCAACTAAATTTGAATGTTGTTACTGCACGTAAGACATAGCGTTACTGCACGATGGTTGTCGCGTTACTGTACCATTCCGCAAGACGAGAGCTGAGAAGAGGTGGGTGGTGGGGGGAGTTGAAAGGCAGTTTGACCGACGTGGAGGTGCTTTGACTGAGGTGGGAGGTGGGTTTTGAGCCCTTAGAAAGGAGGGGAGGTGGGTTTGGCCCTTGGGAAGGAGGGGGGTATAGAATAGCAACCCGGGTGTAGAATAGTTTTTCTATATATATATATATATATATATATATATATATATATATATATATATATATATATATATATATATAGGGTAAGACTATTCTACAACCGGGGTATAGAATACCCCCCTCCCCTGTACCGCCCCCACCCTCCCCCTCCCCCTCCCCCTCCCTCTCCCGACTCCCCCCCTCCTCCTGATCATAGTAGAGAAAACCGAACCGGACACTGAACCGCTTGAGCTCATGGTTCACCAGGTCACCGGTTGGACCAGCGGGTCGAACGGTTCAATTGTTGAACCGGAAAGTATATCTATCATACATAATTTTACTTAAACAAGGTGACCAACTTAGCTTGGTGGTGTGGTTGATTCTCATATATCCCATCAGCCAAGGATCGATCCCCATGTGGCGCACCCTTTTTCCTATTTTATGCAATAAAAGGTAATTGGGCCGCAATAATCCAAGTGGGCCTTAGAAGCCAGCTCACCTGCTTTGCGAACCGACGGTTCAATATAGCCCGGTTTTTTCCGGTTGACCGCCGGTCCCGGTTTTTTTGGGTTGGACCGCCGGTCCAGTCCCATTTTGTGTACTATGCTCCCGATTCCCCCCCTCCCTCTCCCGACTCCCCTCCGGATTCCCTTTTTTTTCTGATTTTTTCTTCCCAAAACATTTTTTTCTCTTTTCTAGGAAAATAAAAAATAAATTTGCTAAACTCAAGACTTGAAACCATAACCTCATAGTTTAAAGCACATTCTTCTAACCAATTCACCTAATGATATTATTTGTTTCAAGAATTTTGTGAGAAAGTAATATGATTATCAATTCTAATATCTTTCACTACCACCGTAAAACAAAAAATAAAGATATGTTACTACGAAACTCATAACATGTTACTATGCTCCAGTAGTAAAATTATCGTAAAAGTACAGTAACACGTCACGTTACTGCAGAACACATAGGACATTACTGCAGTTCTGGTTGTAACGTCGTGGTAAAATTGTAGTAGACCAAGAATCGAAACAAAAATATATGGGTTAAAGCCTCACATGCTACCCATATACTTGTTACTGCACAAAAGTAGAAGTGTTACTGCATAATATGTGCATGTTACCACTTTCAAGTAGCTATGTTACTACATGATAATTGTAGTTTTACTATGTCATTTTTACAAGATGAAGATTGAATAGGTGGGCCATAGCTAAAGTCTGTAGTTGGCTTTGAGCGAGGTCTGATGTAGGAGTGTTTTGAACAATTTTATACATTTGGTCAAACCATGTTACTGCATGTATATGCCCCTGTTACTGCATATTACACATTCTGTTACTGCATTTGGAGGGTTAAAGTTCAAAATGCCAATATTTGAAAAGCAATGTCTCACAAGATATGCATTATTTTTTAAAACCGTTTCCACCATAATGCTACAGTGCAACTGCATGTGGAGGGTTAAACTTAAAAATGCATCTACATACTTCCCTCCTCAAGAAACCGTTCTTCCTCTCTCTTCTCAAGAAAACCGGTCTCCTCCCTCCAATATAGTGTTACTGCGTGCATGTATATGACGTTACTGCACTTTTGACAGAAATATTGTGGTGAATTGTAGTAAATCTGGAATTGGAACAAAAATATATGGGTTCAAAGTCTCAAATGCTAACCATATACTTATTACTGCACAAAAGTATATATATATATATATATATATATATATATATATATATATATATATATATATATATATATATATATATATATATATATACTAGCAAAAGTGCCCGTGTGTTGCATCGGGTGATTATGGAGTGTGTGTATTGACCAAAAGTGTTGTTTGGTTTAGCAAAAGTGCATGTGCGTTGCAACGGGAAGCGTACAGATCAGAAGAATATGTAATTAATTAAAATATAAATTCACTGAAACTTTTGGTATTTTGAAGTAGGCATGTATATAATTAAATAAATTTACAAGTAAAGTAAGTGTGAGAACTAAAATGAAATGGTTAAATTTAATTTTGTGAAATTCTCCATGATTAGTTTCGCTCTTTGAAATTTTATTGAAATTTTCAGAGCTTAATTGCTAATTTTAATAATACAAACATTATTTAACAATTATTTAATTGGAAATCTAATTTAAGTTTTTGTTGGGCCGGCCGACCTACTGATGCGGCCCATCATTGATGCGGTCCGATCATGGAGGCCGGCCCGACGTAGGAGCGATCTGAACAGTTCGTTTTGATGGACGGCTCAGATCGGCTCCTAATCTATCAAAACCCCCAACCCAAATAAACCCTAACCCTAATTTCATTCTTCCATTTCCTCCCCTCCATTCAGGCCACCTCTCTCCCCGCCGGCGGCCGCGCCACACCCCCACCGGCGCACCTCTCCGCGCTCCTCCCCAACCGGCGACGCCTCTTGCCCCCCCTCCCCACCGCCGGCGGCCTTCCCCACCGAGCAGCTGCGACAACGGCGGCAGCGGCGCCCTGCCCTTCCGCGAGCAGCGGCGGCGGCGGCGGCACACTCCCTCGTGGCGGGCGGCTGCGGCGGCGCGGCGATGGTGGCGCCGCTCCCTCTCCCCACCACCGGCTCCTTCTCTCCTCATCGGGCGGTGGCCGCCGCACCACTCTCTCAGCAGATCTGGAGGTGGTGGCTGCAGCGGCGGCAGTAGCGGCGGTCGTGGGCCGGCGGCGGCTCCCTCCTCCCCTCTCGCCTCCCTCCTGCCCCTGATCCGGGGGCGATGGCGGTGTCGGCGGCGTCAGCGGGTGGGTCCGTGGCCGACGGCAAGGTGGCAAGGAGCAGCGCGCTACAGCCTCCGGTCCGGCTCGCCCCTCCCTCTCCTAGTCATCTCGTGTTAATATGATGTTTTCTAATGATTCCGATTTAGATTTGGACTGGGATTTTGTGTTTGATTTGGATTTGGATCGTGATGATTTGAGATTGGAGAAAAGGTGTGCTCAATATGGGATTCTATTTGTGTGATGATGGAATTCCGACTGGGTTTTTTGAGGAGGGAGGGACGAAAAATCACCGTATGGATGAGGTGACGACCGAAAAAATCAGCATATTTATGTTAGTTATAGATATGGTCAAACAGGCCTCCTGACCCGGCACGGCCTGGGCACAACCGGGCTCGCCCCCGAGACCAGTCGGGCCAGCACGGGCTGACCTACACACGGGGGTGGACCATGTTCGACCACTTGTTGCACCAAATGGCCCAGATAGGGCCCAATAAGGCTCGGGACATGATGGGCTGACCCGAAGGCACAAAAGCCCACCATGCTACTCCTTGGAAAAAGTATATTTTGCTTTCCTCATCTCACCTCTTTGAGTGTCTCTTATATGGCTGGAGTAAGTCCAGCCGTACCTTATATGACAGGAATAAGTCTACATTGGCTCCCTCATGTATCTGTCTCCCTAGGACCATGCCGTGTTGGGCCGGCTCACCATGCCTATGCAAAGCCCCAGGCACGGCCCGACCTTAGGTCATGTCGCACGGTGCCTCGGGCTATCGGGCCTCGAGCCTTTTGGCCAACCATGAATGTTCACATGTACTCCTACAAACTTACTATATTTAAACCATTAATTTACCCGGTGGATCCACTAATTTAAATTTACCCAGTAAATCCACTAATTTAAACCATTAAATCACCAAACTCCTTACGTGCCCTCCGCGGCCGCGCTTGCAGGCACAAAAGCACGCACCCTTCCCATCCATTTTTTTTCCCTACAATTGTTAAAGATTTATTCTATGACTAGAAAAAATACCCGTGTGTTGAATTGGGAAAATAGGTTGATGAAAAAGAAAGAGCATGGTCAATAAAAGCCAAGTGAGGCAATAACGTGGAAAGTGAGACGGTCGGTGAGACAACACTCGGAGTTAACACGTGAATAGAATGACATACCAAGAAAAGCAAAGGATAACGGAAAAAAAACACGCGGACGTGTATGTGATGATTGGAAAAAAAATATGATTTTTTAAGTAGATACTCCCTCATGTATTTAATACATGACACCGTTCTATTTTTATATATATGTATGACCATTCATCTTGTTAAAAAAATTATGTAATTATTATTTATTTTATTATAAATTGATTTATCATTAAAGGTTCTTTAATCATTACTTTACATATTTATTTAATGTTTATAAATTTTTATTAAGACGAAAGATTAGAATATGTCTAAGTTAATGGTGTGTATATTAAAAACCAAGGAGAGTATATTAAAAACCAGGGAGAATATATTTTTATTTATAAGAATATATAGGTATATGGAAGTGATAGATATTTATGCCAAGTTGAAAGATGAAACTATCGATAAACATTACCACATATCAAATATGAATTCCCAATATTTTTGATATCATGTTCCTCTCACTTTGCATAGTGCTATAATCCTGTTTTTTCTTTATTAATTTCCTTTTTTTTCATGCAGTAGCTTTTTTAAAAAAAACTTTGCCGGAGCCCAGAAAAATAATAGAAACAGAAAAATAATAGAAATAGAAAAAGAATAGGAATATTTTTTTTAGAGAAGGGTGTTTTTTACCCGGCCTCTATATCCAACCGGATATATACGGCCATTGAAATAGGGAACTTAGCCCCACAAACAAGCCAATCTGAAATTCGCTCCATAGAAGATTTAAACTCAGGACCTTGGGGTACTACTCAGGTCACTGTAACCACTAGGCTATATGCCCTTTCGTGGTTCGTTCCATTTAGAAAGAATCGGTTTGGAATATAATAGGTCGGTTTCCACGTTTAGAAAGAATCGGTCGGTTTTATTTTTCCCGGTGAAAAAACAGTCCTTGGTTCGTTCCATTATGAATAGTCACTTTGCAAGATCTGCTCTAACCAGTCACTTCGCAGTCTAAGCGTTAATCTGCTAGTACATGTTACTAACTCACCTTTCTTTATGAATAGTCACTTCGCAAGATCTGGACCATCCAATGAGGATACAACGATGCCTATGCCAAGTGCGAAGTTAAGTTGCAATTGATACCATCACTACACTGGATTTAGATAACTTTACAAAAAAAAAACTGTCATTTCTTATCATGTGGCATGCAAAGGGTGCTAATCCTGAACACTAATACTTGATGAAGTAGTTGTTCTGCACTTTCGCAAATACCAAAATTTCGGAAACTTCGGTGGTCACCCGAATTTGGGGAAATTCGAGAACTTCGATGGTTTTTTTGCACGAAATTATTTAATAAGTTAACATCCTTCGACTGAATTTGAATAAATTTTACATATTCTCTCATTAACCACCTATATATTAACACTTCATAATTGAGATGGTTTCTCTCATGTATTGGCCGTACACAACACGTTGTTGATCCTTTCCAGAGTGAGCACAATAAATCCCCAGTAAGCAGTGATAACACCAAGATGAGGGGATAGGCATGAAAAAAATTTTTTTGAGTCGCTGTCAGTGAAGAACATAGGTCAGAACAAGTGCAAGAGCCATCAAGATGTATCCAATCCCCTAATTTCAAAAAAAAAAAAAAGATGTATCCAATCCCCTGGTCGATCGTCTTGCCGTCCGGCCGGCCGGAGCTCTGCCGTCGGCGAGCGTTCGCCGCGTGCATCGCCTCCGCCGCCGCCTCCCTACGCGCCGCCGGCGAGAGAACGGCGGCAAACATGAACAAGAAAAGCACCAAGGCATGCGCGCCTGAAGATGCCATGTGTATAGTATAAAGGAGATGATGATTATGATGATGATGGAGATGAGTAGTTTGCGCGCTGCTGGCTACTTGGTAGTGTGGTTGATGGTTTGTGATCCTCAAGAGGGTTTATATTTATATACATTATGCAGAACAGACTAAGTAAGACAGCAGTTCATGATTAGTCAATTCAGATTCAGTCATGGCTGGCTCTCCTGCATGTACGTCTGTCTAATCGTTCTTTTTTTAAAATAAAAAATTGGATGATTGTTTGTTCATTTTTTTGTGGATGGAAAAGAATTCAGAGTCATGAAAAACACGAATCGCATGCTTTAGTTGTATTCAGACCCCTGCACGTACTGTCAGTGGCATAGCCAGGAAATTTTTGTTGGGTAGTCCTACTTCACGGATCATAAGTTCACATTAGATACTAAAATTTTTTAAACACCATAAATCCATATACAGATAAAAATTTAGTGAAAAGGTGATACAAAATTAGAAATATAGAAATTGGTGCATCTTTTATAAATAATTTCTGTTAGCTTTTTTATCGAGTTCACTTGTTACAACACTACAATGCTACATATTTGTCAACAGCATCGGATTTATTCCAATTTCTTGAAGCAACTTTATCAAAAGTACTACTTCATTTGCCAAATAATTCTTACAAACTAAAATAAAATGGCAGCAAGTCAACAGTACATTCAGTGATTCACAAATCGCAGTTCATAGTTCAAATTCACCAATTAGCAGTATCACAAATCATAGTTCATAGCTCTAATTCACCAAATCACAGTTCATAGCAAGTCAACATCACATTCAGTCATCCACTAACCACTGATTCACAAATGGCGAGGGGGAGGGAGTGGCAATCAACCAGGACCAACCGGCCCCGACGCCTTGGCAGTTTGTTGCCTAACTCACGGCCGGTGGCGGCGTGGTGCCTCGGCGTGACGGCACCTCCACCCTCCGCCTCTCCATGGACTGAGCAACCGGGAGGTCAAACGACGGCAGCGCGTGGCTCGGCGCCTTGGCGGGCAAAGAACGACGGGGAGAGGTGGGAGCTGTGGAGCCGATGTGAGGGCAAGGCGAACTGGCGAGGCCAGGAGAGGAGGAACGGCGGCGGCATGGGGCGGTCGCGAAGTAGCGCCGGTTGCAACGAAGTCCAAACCCTAGTCTTTCTGATTTCTCGTTTCCTTCTTGGGCCTGAGGCGGGCTGAAATTTTTTGGAGGGTGGGGGTCCCTGGGCCAAATTCGGGGGTAGTCCCGAGCCCACCAGGACTACCCCCTGGCTACGCCACTGCGTACTGTCGCATGAAACAGAAACTCTACTGCTTTCCGTTTGCAGCATCTTGATTCTTGAATATCCTGACATCTAAAACTTCAGGAACAATGTGGTAAAAAATATTTAATAAACTTAAATGGAGACGGTACACTTACATTGAAGGTGGGCGTTCATATTCTTTTTCATAGTGCATCACTCCAAATAATCTGAAGTCTCAAAAAAATTTAAAAACAACTCTGAAGGAACTGATGAATTCAGTCTTGTAGCTGCTTGGTTTGTGCTTCCCTCCAACAAAAGATTCTCCCAAAGACTTGATAACTTCTTGATATAACCCTTTCTCACAATAGAACTACAAGTTTCAAAAATATTGAACTCCTAAATAACCATGATTTTCAGGGACGCATATCACCTTGCCAATTAATTAGATGATCTTTCCTTCTAGGCACACCTCTCCAAACGAAAGCCTTTTTCCCTGAAAAAGCAATTGAATTTATTGCTTGATACACGATATATTCAACTAACCATACACAAACGGTTTCCCTTAGATTACATTAAACAAAAATGAGTTTTTCGAAGAATCAATTAAGCCTGGTCTTCAGTTGGGAACTGTCTAGTTTCAGGCCTCTGCTTATTTTCAGATTTTTGTACAGTCATTCATATTTGTAGGGATACCTGTATTTCAGTGACACAGAGGGACAAAAGGTTGCAATAATTTCAAAAGGCTCAGGATGAAGTGCTCTCTCTTAGGTCAATTAGTTGTACTGCTATGCATAAAAGCAGGCATTTTTCTTCGGAAGTTCTTGCAAGACTACATGACAGAAAAGCAGATGACACAAAAATTATACTGCTTTGCTATCATGAGGCTGACTAAAATCAAGCACATCTAAGAAATAACTATGGAAAAACACCCTTTGGATCTGAAAAAGGGAAATAGTTGTTCTCCGTCAAGAAAATTAGTAAAAACCAGGAGTCATCAAGTTAAGGGTGTTCTCAGCACAGTTAGTTTTAACTGTTCAGTAGTTAATTTTAATCTTCTTTTCTCTTGTTATTTTACAATTCTCACAAGGTTTTCTGCAAGTACCTGCATCAGCTATTTACCAGAGCTACTATGGCTGAAAGAGCAACCAGACAAATTCAGAAGGAAGATATTTTTTTTGCTATAAGAGTAGCGCATAATTACTACCCTGAGTCCCTGACTTCATTTGTATGTTTCTCAATCCCGGCCAATCGATGAGTATAGGGTGGAAATATTGAAGTAAAGTCGTTGCCCATTTGGCCGGGATTTCAACCGAATCAAATGAGGCCTAAAAGTTCAGAATATGTTAAAATAGTCTGAATCCCAACTACTATATTCAGCTAACTCCTGGTGATTTGTGAACCTCCTCTCTGCTGTAACTGAAGCCTGAAAATACTGTAGCTTATCTGATGATGGATATATATACACCAGCTGTAAATGTAGCCTGCAAATTCAGTCTGTAATGGTTTTCTTTAATGAACATGATGCTCCTTTACTTGGTAGGTGTACAGGCTAAATCTCAATCAAGTAAATAGTGAAAACAAACTTGCCACTAACCACTAACTGAATGTATTAGAGATGCTCCCGTTAGTAAAAATCAAACTTTTTCCGTATTTTGACAGACAAAAGGACCATAAATAACAAGTGAAGTTTATCAGACCTTTCCTCTTTGTATTATAGTATTATTTCAACCAAAACTCCTGTTGAAGGCTATGATTAGATTCAGAAGTTCAGAACTAGGAACACCCACTGACCCACATACTCACTGACTCGTGTACTCAATTGGCACAACTCCAGCTTATTGACATCCTAGACTTATCTTGACTGAATACTTACATGAAGATAACATATTTTCATCTTCTTTTCCTGCTATTCAATAATCACAGTGATCTGCTAACAAGTATATGCTTTTCACAAACTACAAAACTAGTCCCTTTTCCTGAAGATTAACAAAAAAAACACTCAATTTTTAAGATAATGGGAATAAAACCCGGCCTCTACACAAACATGCATGGCTGTACACAGCCACAAAAAACAAGCATTCATGAAACATGATTCGACAAGCTGAAAATTTCATTGAACAAATTGAATAGGATTTCATAAACATGGTTACATTGACAACCAGAGAATAAAAATACATCGATTGCATCAATCAACATCATCAGTTCTAAGTTACAGATTGACTGACAGACTACAGTCTTGTCTGCCTTCTTCAGTCCCCCCAATGGCCCAATCTAACCAAACAGAGGCGCGAAGCCGGCGAAGTTTGCCTTCTTGGGCTCCTCGGCGAACCACCGGTGGTCCAGCGCCTCCGCTGCCGTCATCCTCTTCTCTGGGTCGAACGCCAGCAGCCCGGAGAGGACCTCGCGCGCCGCCGGCGAGAGCTCCGGCAGGACATCATAGAAGAGCTCGTTGAGCTGGTCGTCCAGGTTGGCGGACAGGTCGGCGAGCAGCTCCTTCTCCTCATGTCGCCTCCGAACAGCGGTGCGCCGGTGAGGAGCTCGCCCATGATGCACCCCAACGCCCACATGTCGACGCCCGGGCCGTAGCAGTGGTTGCCGGCGAGCTGCTCCGGCGAGGTGTAGGGCAAGGTGCCAACCAAACACTCCTCGTATGGCTTCCCGGCGGGGTTGACGAACGTCGCTGAGCCGAAGTCGCAAACCTTGAGGTCGCCGAAGCTGTTGAGGATGTTCTCCGGCTTGATGTCCCGGTGGATGACGTGCGAGGCGTGCATCTTCTTGGCGGCGCCGATGAGCTGCCGCATCATGAAGCGGACTTGCTTCTCCGGCCGGGCCCTCGGTAGCTCGTCGCGGAGGCTGCCTCCGACGAACTCCATGACGAGGAAGACGTCCCCGGACTTGGGGTCGGCGACGACGTCCTTGATCTGGACGATGTTGGGGTGGCCGGTGCACGCGTGCTGGCAGGCGGCCTCGACCCTGACGGCGTCGAAGTCGCGGGCGCCGTGGGGGAGATGCTTGAGGGCGACCTTGTTGCCGGTGCGGCGGTGGCGCGCCATGATGACGACGCCGGAGGCGCCCTCGCCGACGACGTCGAGCTGCTCGTAGTCGTCCACGCTCGCCAGCGCGTACCTCCGCGGCCTCTTGGCGGCGGGAGTAGTGGATCCGGTGGCGGTCGGCTCGTCGTCCGGCGCCGCCGCGCGCTTGCGAGAAGCCGGTGGAGCAGGTGCAGGTGCGGGTGCAGGCGCCGCCATGATTGGGAATCGGAAGCAGAGGAGGAGGAGAGCGAATCAGCGAAGCGATGGATGGGGAAGAGAGGAGATGGAGGCGTGGATTTATACGCATCGGACGGTCACGACGCCGACTCCGACTCGTACTCTTTCTTTTTTTTTTTTTTGGATTCGGACTCCGACTCGCACTTGGTGAGTATTAAGGAGGCGTGAGCGTGACGTTTACGTTGGTCACGAGGGCGTTACGTGGCACAACAACACTCTGAAATCAATCCATTTTTGGCACGCGGACTCCGGTCCAACTCCGACTCGTATTCGCGAGAGCTCCCCGGCCATAAAGCTTCGAGGCCGGCCGTCCATGGCCATTGCCATCCGTCCATTGTCGCAAGCCCTTGGTGATGTTGTTCGCATTCTCATCTGTTGCTACAGCTAGCGATATATCAAAGCTCTTACCTCTTGGACAATATATTCACTAACATTGGGTATTTGGGTGCTGTCAGTTGATTTTTGAGCACTTAGTCGAGGCGTCTTGATACGGCGTGTTTTGCCACCAGAAATTTGTTAAATGATTTTTTAATAATCATTTTGGAAGGGTAATACATGCCGCTTTTTTAAGAGAAACATAGTACAAACACAATAGTTCATATACACACGCGTACACTTATCCATAGAAAACATATTCGAGAAACTGGACCAATGATATATCTTCAAATTAGTGAAGTCACCACAAACGCCTCGCTATTAATAGGTACGTCGCCTACTACAATAATTAGCCGTAAATATGAAATCATGTCAAGTTTAGGTCTTAAACCTAGGTGGGTAAGTTCCACCAGTGGCGGATCCAAAAAATTTTGTAGGCCTGGACAAGTTTAACAACAAATATATATATAGTATACACAAGTCTATATAAATCCATAGATCATTTCAGTTGCTTTGCTATTTTACGCTAAGCCGTTAGTTAAGTATGTATACTATATATACTGCTGCTGCTTCAATTCATAAGGGGATTAGAAAGATGATTAGCAAGGTAATTATGTTTAATCCAATAGGGTATGGTTGCATGCAGCCAGCGGAGCCCGGGCAGCTGCCCAGGGTCGCCGGGCCCTGGCTCCGCCGCTGAGTTCCACCGTACGTAACTAACCAACCACGCTCACTAATTGCAGATAACGTGAAGTCCCTCTTCCCTCCCCTTAACTCCTTTTTTCCATATATTATTTGAGATAAATGTAGTATATAAATAATTAATAAACTATTGTAACTTTTAAATTATATATACAATTTTTTTATTCGACCACAATTATATTCTTTATTATTAAATCGACCCATATTTACTATCTTTTTATTTATAAAAAATAATAAATATTATTTCCATCCACCATTTGCGTTATATCTGACAGAAAAAAACACGAAAAACATAGGTTACAGTGTCATATATCACGTTATAATCATAAATAACTAAAATTAGCTCTAAGATGTTTAAAAATAAAGTTTACTAAATTATATTATTTACCATTAACTTAATCTATATTAACTATACTTTAATCTGTAAAATAAAATTATATTTTAGGTCATATTTTTATTCTTTGTCTGTAATCCAAACGGACATGAAAATTATAAAAAAATGACAGTATGGAGCATATATCACTATATTCTTTATCGGTTATAATAATATGTACCACTAAACTGGATTTACAATATCAACGAGAAACATGTCATATCTTTGCGCTTTACATGGCATTTGAGAATTATAACAAATCGTGAAAAAACAATTTAATGATATGGGTAATATCATCACATAAATATGCTTACTATGTAGGGTGCACTTTATTCGGTCCATATCAGTTCACAAATTTACACGACTGAATTAGATTTACAATATCAACAAGGAGCAAGTCACATATGGGGCCTTGCATGGCAATTGAGAATTATAACAAATCATGACAAAAATTAACAATATGGATTATATGATCATATAAATATACTTATCATGTGGATTCCAATCTATTCGGACTATACGGGGATAATCTAAAATATCAATTCTATTTACCAAATCATGTATAAGTTGTACGTTTTGTAGACTACAGCATGAACAATAAGTAAAATAACGGATGGAGTACACGTCGTGTTTTCTCCCCTTGATTTCTATTAAATATGTATGGTGTGTGGGTATTTTGTATATACTAAGTTTGGTTAATTAGGGAACATAAACAATAATAAAGTTATATATGAGAATTCATTCATTAAAAATACACTTCATAACAAGAACTTACTTAACAAAAGTGTACTTTAGTCTATGGTGTTTAAATATTTATAAATTCTCTAAACATACTAATTATTTCCGCTCTTATTTCAAACTAAATTCATTTTCTCCACATATTATAAGAGATCATATTAGAAAAAAAGAGGAGGGAGAAGAAGTAAATAGAAGTCTGCCATTAAACAGATAAAATAAAGACATCTATAACATACAAGAAAATTTGTTGATTAAGCTTTATAAACTCCAAAAGTAAGATATGCTAATTTCTAAAAAAAAGACACACATGGTACACGTAATAGTTCCATATGAAGCAGCACTATTGTTACACGGTTTAAATAATTTTGGTTTAGAATTTATATGTTGAAATAATTAGAAGATAAAACATTCTTCTTGCAAACCTGTGTTGAGCGTGACCTTGATGAATGAGCTGGTGACTGTGCAAATTTTAGTTAATTTTATGATTATAACGTGATATATGACACTATAACCTATGTTTTTCGTGTTGTTTAGTACCTAGTCTTAAGAGTGGGCGGGGCATGCCCTGTCTGTCAGATATAACTCAAAAGGTCAAATCGTGGATCAAAATAATATTTATTTTTTTTCTAAATAAAAATATAGTAAATATGGATTGATTTAAAAAGAATATAATTGTGAGACGTTCACAACAATCTCAAACAAACTATTGATAAAAACATGTTCAGAATAGAGTAAAAATATTTTAAGAAATACTCATCCACATATAAGTATTCATAATTAAAATTCAAGCAATATTAAATAAGGTGCCCCGCGCATGTGCACAAGCTACCTTTCTACTTTCATACTAAAATTTCATTAACCTTACTATAAACATTCATATATATATATATATATATATATGGTCAAACGGGCCTCTAGACCCAGCACATTATATTATATTATATACTAAATGTATATTAAAATCCCTATAAACATTCTCAAACTACCACGTGATGTTCTACAAATGCTTTTAAGATGTCATGTGACGCTCTAATAAGTTTCAAAGAAATTATAAAAATTCTGATAAAAAAGAAAAATAATCTAACCATTGATTATTCTTTAAATAGGTGGACCCGATAATTTTAACCATTAGATTTTAAAAAAATCGGGTACCCCACCTCCACGGCTCCACCCCCACCGTATGTAACCACACACACATGCATACTCCTTCACCCTCCTACTCTCACCTGGGATCCCACTCTCCTCTCCTATTTAATTTCTAGCTAACTTTTCCTATTTTCTAGCTAACACAAAATATATAAAAAAATAACAATAGCTAAATGATCATGACTATCCTCAATTTATTTGATTTGCTGTGTTATTGATAATTAAATACATAATCCAAGATCCATATTGCCCATATTTACTATATAAAAGTTAGATAATTTGGTTGTTCTGACTACAAATATTTGAGCAAAATAGAACTTTGAAAACGATGAATAAATTCAAATATGTGTCTAAAGTCCAGGTTCAATCACCACCAAGAAGCTTGAAACCGTGATACATACTCTGAACTCGATAGAAGAAGAGCAACAAGACATTATTAGCCAGGTAGGCACCGACGGCAGCGGTAGAATTAACTCCCACGAGTTCTTGGGCCTAATATATAGGGGCCAATTCCCTACATGCCCATGTAATTTCACCCAGTCCCTTCTACGCCCCTGAAATTTGTTTGATCTCTTATATACCCCTGAGTTTTTATTCGAATCCCTTATATACCCATTCCGTTAGTTGACCATTAGTTTGACCGTTAGTAATTATAGAAATTAATTTATTGTCCTTGGTATATTGTTAAAAGCTAGAAATGTTTTATGTGTAAATTATTTGTGATGTGAAAATCAATAAGGAATAAATTACTAAATATTTGTTATGAATTTTTAAAAATAAAACATTATTTCATTAAAATAAAAAAGATTTATTGTAAAAAAAGTTCTGCATAAAATTTGAAAATTACTTTTCAACAAATATTTAGTGAAAAAAGATTCGTTGTGAAAAAACAAAGGGGGTGTAATTAGTTTATCACAAATTAGAAAACAAATTAAAAATTTTTAAATAAATTTCAGATCAAATTTGATGAATTTCGTATATCTTCCCAAAAAATTAAACCTAAATAACATTTAGTTTTTGCTCTTAATTTTCTGATGAAACTAATGTATGGATTTAATCATAATTTTTAAAAAATAAATAATAATAAGTTTTATTTTTTAAGTTGGGCATTAAATGATTATATTGCTTGTATTTTGTATAAGTTAATTTTTTCATATGAAAATTTATTGGGTAGGTACCACATATGTATAGGATGGGTAATATAGTCATTTTAAAATATTTAACGGTCAACTAATGGTCAACTAACGGAGATGGGTATAGAGGAGATCAAAATGAAAACTCAGTGGTATATAAGGGATGATGTCAAATTTAGGGGTATTGAAGGGATTGAGTAAATTTTCAGGGGTATATAGGGAATTTTCTCAATATATAGCGTGCTACATGATTAGGTGAAGGACAATTACTAAGAGGAGGGGAAGAGGGAGATGTTCCGCGTCTTCGACAAGGACTAGAAAATGGCTTCATCTCTAACGCTGAGCCCCGCCATGTTATGTCCAATACATCAGGAGAGGCTCACTAATAAGGAGGTCGACGAGATGATCCATGAGACTGGTGGTGGCAGGTGGATCAATTACAAGGAGTTCGTAAGTAAATTCAGAAAAAAAAAACAAAACAAGCAATTTGATTAAAATATACATTAAAAATAAAATAATCATTAAAACTATAAAAAAATACAACAATATTCCACATAGAATATAAAATATCAATAGTCCTTATAAAAGTACGAGTTATAAATAGCTAAAATTTAGAATAATAAAATAAGTATTAAAAGAGAAGTCTAAACACAACACGATATGAGATTAAGTACAACTTAAAATCCCTAAAAAAACAATTTAGAATAAAACAAAATTTTGATTTGAATACAAATTCGAAATTAGAATCAAATCACTAGATTCGAGATACATTAAATATTTATTAAAGAACTTTTCTATCTTTATTGATTCACATGCATAACGAATTGCATATATATGAAGCAATTAAAGAGAGCGATAGCAAGGTGGGAAAAAAATACATTTATTACAGTTTGTCGACATTTCTTTAGAAAAAAAAGATACAATGAATACTCAATTAAAAATAGATAAAACCTCACTTTTATTTCAATTTATTTTGTTAGAACTATTTTTCAAAACAAACTAATACACATGCCCGCGCGAATGCGCGGGCTATCTTCCTTGTTATTTAAAAAGTTAACATCCTTTGACTGCATTTGAATAAATTTTACATATTCTCTCATTAACCACCTCTATATTAACACTTCATATTTAAGATGGTTTCTCTCATATATTGGCCACACAACACCTTGTTCATATCCTTGCCAGAGTGAGCAAAATAAATTGGGTCGTTGTCAGTGAAGAACATAGGTGAGAACAAGTGCTAGAGCCATCAAGATGTATCCAATCCCCTGGTCGATCGCCTTGCCGTCCGGCCGGCCGGAGCTCCGACGTCGGCGAGCGTTCGCCGCGTGCATCGCCTCCGTCGCCGCCTCCCTACGCGCCGCCGGCGAGAGAACGGCGGCGAACATGAACAAGAAAAGCACCAAGGCATGCGCACCTGAAGATGCCATATGTATAGAGAAGATGATGATGATGCGAAGAGAAGAGTAAGAGTAAATGGATTTGGAGATGAGTAGTTTGCTGGCTACTTGGTAGTGTGGTTGATGGTTTGTGATCCTCAGGAGGGTTTATATTTATATACATTATGCAGAACAGAGACTAAGTAAGACAGCAGTTCATGATTAGTCAATTCAGATTCAGTCATGGCTGGCTCTCCTGCACGTACGTCTGTCTAATCGTTCTCTCTTTTTCTTTTTTTTTTAAAAAAAGGATGATTGTTTGTTCATTTTTTTGTGATTGGAAAAGAAGTCAGAGTCATGAAAAACATGAATCGCATGCTTTAGTTTTATTCAGACTCCTGCACGTACTGTCGCATGAAACAGAAACAATCCAAATACACCAAATCCTATTGCTTTCTTATAACATCATCGTGACACACACTACTGCTTTCCGCTTGCAGGATCTTGAATATCCTGACACCTAAAACTTCAGCAACAATATGGAACACAAATTCATCGCACAAATCTTTCTAATAAGATTCAGCTTGGAATAATAGATCATGACAGGTGACAGGTTTAGAACAAAATTTTTTTTGTTTCTTGGGGCTCATATCTGCATCTGGGTTGATGATGTACTGGTGATGTACTGGATCTTGTGGTAAAAAAAAAATAATAAATTTAAATGGAGACAGTACACTTACGTTGAAGGTGGACGTTCATATTCTTTTTAATAATGCATCACTCCAAATAATCTGAAGGAATTGATAATGTTCAGTCTTGTAGCTGCTTGGTTTGTGCTTCACTTCAAAAAAAGATTCTCCAAAAAACTTGATAACTTCTTGATATAACCCTTTCTCACAATAGAACTACAAGATTCAAGAATATTGAACTCCTAAATAACTATGTTCTTCAGGGACACATATCACCTTGCCAATTAATTAGATGATCTTTCCTTCTAGGCATACCTCTCCAAAAGAATAGCCTTTTTCCCTGAAAAAGCAATTGAATTATTGTCTGATATGATGTATTCCAATAATCATACATAAACGATTTCCCTTAGATTATATTGAAGAAAAATGAGATTTCAAAGAATCAATTAAGCCTGGGCTTCAGTTGGGAACTGTCCAGTTTCAGGCCTGTGCTAGTTTCCAGATTTTTGTACAGTCATTCATGTTTGTAGGAGGTTCATAATGGGAGAAATGCATTTTTTTGGAAGGATGTTTGGTGTGATAGGGTGCCTCTGAAGGTTCTTTTCCCTGACTTGTATGAGATTAGCTATGATCAGGGGGCCACTGTGAATGATCTGTATGAGGGGGGTGGTTGGAAGCTAGATTTTAGAAGAAATCTTAACCCTATGAAGGAGAGTGAGCTCAACAATTTGAAATCTCTGCTCAATGGGTGTCACCTGGATGGGGAGAAAGACCAACTAATCTGGCCACATAACAAGAAGAAGCTATTTTCTACTAAATCCATGTATTGAATTTTGACTTTTGGAGGGGTTAAGGATACTGATATGTGGGAGATTTGGAAGAGCAAATTACCTCTGAAAGTTAAACATTTTCTTTATTTAGTGGGTAGAGGGAGATTACCTTGTGCAGAACAACTGGTTAAAAGAAAATGGAAGGTGGTGATGAATTCTGTAAGATGTGTGGAAAAACTTAAACTACTAACCATATTCTGTTTAAATGTCCTTAACGTGGTTTACTTTAATTGGTGAGGTCTGTTGGGCTGTGTGGCTCGTTAGGAATGATTGGGTTTTTGAACATAATCTTGTCAAGTCCCCTTCGCAAGTGGTTTATAAATCGATGTCTTTTATACAGAAGTGGTGCGCATTGCTCAAGGAGGAAGACTGGGAGCTGCTGGGGAGTTGGTGTGAGGCAATCAGGATGCAGCTGATTCAAGTCAGGCCCCAAGTGTTGCCAACGTCTCTGTAATTGAAGTAGCCTGCTTGTCTGCGGCTTAGTTCCTGTGTGGGTTTCTCTCATGTTTTGCCAAGAACAGCGATCGAAAAGCTGGTTGTACCAGGTGTTTGTTTTCGTTTTGTCAGTTTTTTTTTTCAGTTTTGTATAAGACTCTGTTTTGCTTAGGCTTTCTTCTAAAGCCGGGATCAATATATTGATCTGTTCTTAAAAAAAAAATCATAAAATCATGTTTGTAGGGACACACCAACCTATTTTCAGTGGCACAGAGGGACAAACGGTTCCAACAATTTCAAAACACTCGGTTGCAACAATTTCAAAACAATCAAGATGAAGAGCACTCTCTTAGGACAATTAGTTGTACTGCTATGCATAAAAGCAGACCTTTTTCTTCAGAAGTTTTTTGCAAGACTACATGGCAGGAGTAGAAGACACAAAAAAATTACACTGCTTTACATGTTATGAGGGTGGCTAAAATAAAGCACATAAAAGAAACAACTATGGAAAACACCCTTGGATCTGAAAAAAGGAAAAAAGTTGTTCTTCGTCCAGAAAATTAGTAAAAACCAGGAGTCATCAAGTGAAGATTGTCGTCAGTACAGTTATTTTTGGCTGTCCAGGGTTAATTTTAGTCTTATTTTTTCCTTCTTTTTACAATTCTCACAAGTTTTTCTCCAAGTATTTGCTTCAATTATTTATTACCAGGGCTATTATGCCTGAAAGTGCAAGCACACAAATTCAAAAGGCAGATATTTTGTTTTACTACCAGACTAGGACATAATTACTACCCCAGATCCAGTTTACCCTGTGTCCCTGACTTCATGTGTATGTTCCTCAATCCGGGCCTATCGATGAGTATAGGGTGGAAATATTGAAGTAAAATCGTTGCTCATTTGCCCAGGATTTCAACCGAATCAAATGAGGCCTAAAATTTCAGAATATGTTAAATAGTCTGAATCCCAACTACTATATTCAGCTAACTCCATGTGATTTGTGAACCTCCTCTCTGCTGTAACTGAGGCCTGAAAATACTGTAGCTTATCTGATGACGGATTATCTAAAAAAAAAAATCTGATGACGGATATATATACACCAGCTGTAAATGTAGCCTGCGAATTCTGTCTGTAATGGTTTTCTTTAATGAACATGATGCTCTTTTACTTGGTAGGTGTACAGCTCAATCAAGTAAATAGTGAAAACAAACTTGCCACTAACCACTGACTGAATGTATTTATGCTCCCGTTCAGAGTAAAAATCATACTTTTTCCGTATTTTGACAGACAAAAAGGAAATAACAAGTGAAGTTTATCAGACCTTTCCTCTTTGTATTATAGTATTGTTTCAACTAAAACTCCTATTGAAGGCTATGATTAGATTCAGAAGTTCAGAACTAGGAACACCCACTGACCCACAGACTCACTGACTCGCATACTCAATTGGCACAACTCCAGCTTATTGACAACTTATTGACACCAGCTTATTAGACTTTTGTTGACTGAATACTTACATGAAGGAAACATCTTTTCATGTTCTTTTCCTGCTGTTCAGTAATAATAACAATGATCTGCAACAAGTACAACAGACTCTGCAACAAGTCCCTTTTCCTGAAGATTAACAAAAGAAAACACTCATTTTTTTAGATAATGGGAATAAAACCCGGCCTCTACACAAACATGGCTGTACACAGTCACAACAAACAAGCACTCATGAAAATTAAGTCGACAAACTGAACATTTTATTGAACAAAGAAGGCCTTGAAATGCAATCAACAAATTGAATAGGATTTCATAAACATGGTTACATTGACAACAAAATTACATGGATTGCATCAATCAACAATGACTGACGATGATGAATGATCATGCCTAATACAAGACTTGAAATCAACATCATCAGTACTAAGTTACAGATTGACTGACAGACTACAGACATGTCTTCAGTCCTCCCAATCTAACCAAACAGAGGCGCGAAGCCGGCGAAGTTTGCTTTCTTGGGCTCCTCGGCGAACCACCGGTGCTCCAGCGCCTCCGCCGCCGTCATCCTCTTCTCTGGGTCGAACGCCAGCAGCCCGAACAGGACCTCGCGCGCCGCCGGCGAGAGCTCCGGCAGGACATCATAGAAGAGCTCGTTGAGCTGGTCGTCCAGGTTGGCGGACAGGTCGGCGAGCAGCTCCTTCTCCGTCATGTCGCCTCCGAACAGCGGCGCGCCGGTGAGCAGCTCGCCCATGATGCAGCCAAGCGGCCACATGTCGACGCCCGGGCCGTAGCAATGGTTGCCGGCGAGTTGCTCCGGCGAGGTGTAGGGCAAGGTGCCGACCAAACACTCCTCGTATGGCTTCCCGGTGGGGTTGACGAACGTCGCCGAGCCGAAGTCGCAAACCTTGAGGTCGCCGAAGCTGTTGAGGATGTTCTCCGGCTTGATGTCCCGGTGGATGACGTGCGAGGCGTGCATCTTCTTGGCGGCGCCGACGAGCTGCCGCATCATGAAGCGGACTTGCTTCTCCGGCCGGGCCCTCGGTAGCTCGTCCCGGAGGCTGCCTCCGACGAACTCCATGACGAGGAAGACGTCCCCGGACTTGGCGTCGGCGACGACGTCCTTGATCTGGACGATGTTGGGGTGGCCGGTGCACGCGTGCTGGCAGGCGGCCTCGACCCTGACGGCGTCGAAGTCGCGGGCGCCGTGGGGGAGGTGCTTGAGGGCGAACTTGTTGCCGGTGCGGCGGTGGCGCGCCATGATGACGATGCCGGAGGCGCCCTCGCCGACGACGTCGAGCTGCTCGTAGTCGTCGACGCTCGCCAGCGCGTACCTCCGCGGCCTCTTGGCGCCGGCCGCCGCGGCGGGAGTACTGGATCGGCTGGCGGTCGGTTCGTGGTCCGGCGCCGCGGCGCGCTTGCGAGATGCCGGTGGTGCAGGTGCGGGTGCAGGCGCCGCCATGATTCGGAATCGGAAGCAGAGGAGAGGAGATCGCGAAGTCGAGGAGGAGGAGAGCGAATCAGCGAAGCGATGAATGGGGGGGATCGGAAGAGAGGAGGATATGGAGGCGTGGTTTTATAAGCATCACATCGGACGGTCACGACGCCGACTCCGATTCGTACTTTTTTTTGATGAAACCGAATAACCCACCGACTCGGACTCGTCGCGTTGCCGCGCCCACGCGGACTCCGATCCAACTCCGACTCGGATTCGCGAGAGCTCGCTGGCCATAAAGCTTCTAGGCCGGCCGCCCATGGCCATTGCCATCCGTCGTCCATTGTCGCAAGCCCTTCCATTTTCCCTCCTCTCTTGGCTCTTGCCGCTCTCGCCAAGACCTACTCGGCGCCTTTGCTTGCATGGCCGCTGCCGTCGCCATTGCGTGCAAGCGCCCAGCGCCCGACGGCGGCGACGCCTTCCTCGCCGCGGCGTCGCCGTGTTGCAAGAAGCCCCGGCCGCTCTTCACCAGTATCTTCAACTACGAGTATCTCCACAAGCTCGGGGCGGGCAGCTATGGCGTCGTGTACAAGGCTCGCGATCGCCGCACCGGCGAGACGGTCGCCGTCAAGTGGGTGCGCCCCCGGCGTGGCCTTGACCACGGCCAGCCGGCCAACCTCGCCGCGTTCGCCAGCGAGCGCGACTGCCTCGCCGCGTGCCGCGGATACCCGTCCGTCAGGACGTCGCCTCCAACCCTTCCAACTGGGACTTGTTCATCGTCATGGAGTTCGTCGGCGCGAATAGCCTCCGCGACTTCATCGCCGGCTGCCCCTTCTCCGAGGGCGAGACGCGCGCGCTGATGCGGCGGCTCCTCGCCGGCGTCAGGGCGATGCACCGCGCCGGCATGGCGCACCGCGACATCAAGCCGGGCAACATCCTCGTCGGCCCGGGCTTTGCGCTCAAGATTTGCGACTTCGGGATGGCCACGACGGCGCCGCCGCCGTACGAGCCGTACATGGTCGGCACGCTCCACTACAACTCGCCGGAGCAGCTCACCGAGAGCGGGCTGAACGGCAAGTACGACGCCAAGGTCGTGGACATGTGGGCGGCGGGCTGCGTGATGGCCGAGCTCCTCACCGGCGGCAGAGCGTTCACGTCGGAGACGGCGAAGGAGCACCTCCTGGAGCTGGTGGAGCTGAGAGACTGTTGGAATTAATGAATGGGCCTTAGCCCACTCGAAGATTAATTCTTTGGAAAATCACAAAAAGCCCACCTCATGGGATGGCATGCATGTGGAGTTTAGTACCACCTTGTTTATTCTAGGAGAGGGGGACCTCCTTAAAAGGGAGGATGCACTCCTAGCCATTTGAAGCATGTGTGGTGGAGAGAAGAGGGGAAACACACGCGCGCTCGCTCGCCTCGCCGGGCAGGTGGCGCGCGTGCACGACGTACGCGTTGAATGGTCCGAAAAATTGGCTCCTCATCCTTGCGCAGATGCAGCCTCCTTTTGCAGTTTTGTTTTGCTGCAAATTCGGATTCGTTTTTGTTTTGGAAACGTTCCGAAAAATCCGGTGCGTGCAAACGGCATGGAGTTCGGATAAGTTACGCGCGACTTATCCGGTTCGGTTACGCGCAGTAGAGATCGTGCGGGCGCCCTAATCAAGCGACCCTTCCCTTCTCTATATAAATTGACCCGCCGTCTTCACGCAACACACGCGAAATCAATCTAGGGTTTGCCTCCTACTCTGTACTGCGCCGTCGCTCGTAGACTACTCCATCTCGCTCGCCGGCGTGCACCGGCGATCGGGAGAGCAGGTCTCCGGAACCTCTGCCTTCGACATCCTGCACCGGGAGAAGGCGGCAATAAGATTTTTGGGAAGCGCTTCGCGCGACTGCTCCCTGTTCGTTCGCGACGGCTCGTCTTCCTCTTCGCTCGCGTGTTTCGTGCCTTCGTAGACGCCTGCGAAAAGTTTCGACCAAGCAGCCGGTCTTTCCGTTAACTCGGTACGTGTTCAATATGTTGCGCATATTTGATCTGTTCATGTTATACTGTGTAGTTTACATGTGTAGATCTAATGATGCGTTCATGCTAGTTTTCATCTGTAATGTCATGATTTGTTTATGGAATAGATTAAATCATTATATGCCTATAATCTCAACAATCCAAAAACCTTATTGTAGGCACTGTGATTTTACTATGGCTGGTTTTGCCGATGCACTGAGGCCGGATAAATTCACCGGTGTGCATTTTAAGAGATGGCAGATCAGGGTCACTCTGTGGCTGACAGCTATGAAATGCTTCTGGGTGAGTACTGGCAAACCTGAAGGAATTCTTACTGCTGAACAGCAGAAGCAATTCGAGGAAGCCACTACTCTCTTTGTGGGATGCATTCTTAGCGTTCTTGGCGATCGTCTGGTCGAGGTGTATATGCATATGACCGACGCTAAGGAGTTGTGGGATGCACTGAATACTAAATTCGGTGCTACTGATGCTAGCAATGATCTGTATATCATGGAGCAGTTTCATGACTACAAGATGGCTGACAACCATTCTGTAGTCGAACAGGCTCATGAGATACAAACCATGGCTAAGGAACTCGAACTCCTTAAGTGTGTCTTACCCGACAAATTTGTGGCCGGGTGCATTATTGCGAAATTACCTCCATCTTGGAGAAGTTTCGGTACTGCACTCAAACACAAGAGACAGGAATACTCCGTTGAGGGGTTGATAGCATCTCTTGATGTTGAGGAGAAAGCTCGGGAAAAGGATGTCGCGTCTAAGGGCGATGGTGGGCAGTCTAGTGCCAATGTTGTGCACAAGGCCCAGAACAAGAGCAAGGGGAAATACAAAGCTCAGCAGACCACCAACTTCAAGAAGCAGAAGAAGAACAACAACAATCCTAATCAAGATGAGAGGACTTGCTTTGTGTGTGGTCAAGTTGGTCATCTGGCTAGGAAGTGTCCACAACGCAAGGGGATGAAGGCACCTGCAGGGCAGACTTCTAAGTCTGCTAATGTGACTATTGGCAACACTGGAGATGGAAGCGGGTATGGTAATTTACCTACTGTTTTTTCAGTTAATCAGTCTACTAATTGGTGGGTTGACACTGGGGCCAATGTATATGTTTGTGCTGACATCTCATTGTTTTCTTCTTATCAGGTCGCACGGGGTTCCACCGTCCTAATGGGGAATGGGTCACATGCTTCTGTTCATGGTGTTGGCACGGTAGATCTGAAGTTTACTTCGGGAAAGATCGTGCAGCTGAAGAACGTGCAGCATGTCCCTTCTATCGACAGGAATCTTGTTAGTGGCTCCCGTCTGACTAGAGACGGATTTAAGTTGGTTTTTGAGTCTAATAAAGTAGTCGTGTCTAAACATGGGTATTTTATTGGTAAAGGTTATGAGTGCGGAGGCCTGTTCCGCTTTTCCCTTTCTGATTTCTGCAATAAGTCTGTGAACCATATTTGTGGCAATGTGGATGATGAGGCTAATGTTTGGCACTCACGTTTATGTCATATTAATTTTGGCTTGATGTCTCGGCTTTCCAGCATGTGTTTAATTCCTAAGTTTTTCGTTGTCAAAGGTTCTAAGTGCCATAGTTGTGTGCAATCAAAGCAACCTCGCAAGCCTCACAAGGCTGCCGAGGAGAGAAACTTGGCACCACTAGAACTCCTACATTCAGATCTTTGTGAAATGAATGGGGTGTTGACGAAGGGTGGAAAACGATATTTCATGACGTTGATTGATGATGCTACTAGATTTTGCTATGTGTACTTGTTGAAAACGAAAGACGAGGCTCTAGACTATTTTAAAATTTATAAGGCAGAAGTTGAAAATCAACTTGACAGAAAGATAAAAAGGCTTAGGTCTGATCGTGGTGGAGAGTTTTTCTCGAACGAGTTTGACTTATTCTGTGAGGAACATGGCATCATACATGAGAGGACGCCTCCCTATTCTCCCGAGTCTAATGGGATTGCTGAAAGGAAGAACCGCACACTGACTGACTTGGTGAATGCCATGTTGGACACCGCGGGACTGCCTAAGGCATGGTGGGGGGAGGCATTGTTGACCTCAAATCATGTGTTAAACAGAGTTCCTAACAGAAATAAGGACAAAACACCATATGAGATATGGATTGGGAGAAAACCATCACTTTCTTATTTGCGCACGTGGGGATGCTTGGCAAAAGTCAATATACCAATAACGAAGAAGCGCAAACTTGGACCTAAGACTGTGGACTGTGTCTTTCTGGGATATGCTCATCATAGCATTGCCTATAGATTTTTAATAGTTAAATCCGAGGTACCGGACATGCATGTTGGTACAATTATGGAGTCTCGTGATGCTACCTTCTTTGAGAGCTTTTTCCCAATGAAGGATACACATAGTGGTTCGAACCAACCCTCTGAAATAATTCCCAGTTCAATCACACCACCAGAACAAACTGAACATACACATGAACATGTCTCTGAGGAGGATGTCAGTGAAGCTCCTCGAAGGAGTAAGAGACAAAGGACGGCTAAGTCTTTTGGTGATGATTTCACTGTGTACCTCGTGGATGACACTCCTAAGTCAATTTCAGAAGCATATGCATCTCCTGATGCAGACTACTGGAAGGAGGCTGTCCGTAGTGAAATGGATTCCATTATCGCTAATGGGACTTGGGAGGTGACAGAGCGACCCTATGGGTGTAAACCTGTGGGGTGCAAGTGGGTGTTCAAGAAGAAGCTTAGGCCTGACGGTACTATTAAAAAGTACAAGGCTCGGCTTGTTGCTAAGGGCTATACTCAGAAAGAAGGCGAAGATTTCTTTGACACTTACTCACCTGTTGCTAGATTGACCACAATTCGTGTGCTACTTTCCCTAGCAGCCTCACATGGTCTTCTCGTTTATCAAATGGACGTTAAGACAGCTTTTCTTAATGGAGAGCTGGATGAAGAGATCTATATGGATCAACCTGATGGGTTTGTAGTTGAAGGTCAAGAAGGCAAAGTGTGCAAATTGTTGAAGTCTTTGTATGGTCTGAAACAAGCTCCTAAACAATGGCACGAGAAATTTGACAAAACATTGACATCTGCAGGCTTTGCAGTCAATGAGGCAGATAAATGTGTGTACTATCGCCATGGTGGGGGTGAGGGAGTTATTTTGTGCTTGTATGTTGACGACATACTGATATTTGGGACAAACCTTGATGTGATAAATGAGGTTAAATCATTCTTGTCTCAAAATTTTGATATGAAGGATTTGGGAGTAGCTGATGTTATCTTAAACATTAAGCTAATTAGAGGTGAGAATGGGATTACACTCTTGCAGTCCCATTATGTGGAGAAGATTTTGAATCGCTTTGGCTACATTGATAGTAAGCCTTCTCCAACACCTTATGATCCTAGCTTGTTGCTTCGCAAGAACAAGAGAATTGCTAGGAATCAACTGGAATACTCCCAAATTATTGGCTCGTTGATGTACCTGGCTAGTGCAACTAGGCCTGATATCTCCTTTGCTATGAGCAAATTGAGCCGATTTACCTCTAATCCGGGAGATGATCACTGGCGTGCGCTTGAGCGAGTAATGCACTATCTGAAAGGTACTGTGGAATTGGGGCTTCACTATGCTGGGTATCCTACGGTACTGGAGGGTTATAGTGATTCTAACTGGATCTCTGATGTGGATGAGATCAAAGCCACTAGTGGATATATCTTCACACTGGGTGGTGGTGCTGTTTCATGGAGGTCTTGCAAACAGACCATTTTGACGAGGTCAACCATGGAAGCAGAGCTGACGGCACTGGATACTGCTACTGTTGAGGCAGAATGGCTGCGTGATCTATTAATGGATCTGCCTATTGTTGAAAAACCGGTGCCGGCTATCCTTATGAACTGTGACAATCAAACGGTAATTGTCAAAGTGAATAGTTCTAAGGATAATATGAAATCGTCTAGACATGTGAAAAGACGATTGAAATCTGTCAGGAAATTAAGAAACTCCGGAGTTATAACGTTGGATTACATCCAAACAGTGAGAAACCTGGCAGATCCCTTCACGAAGGGACTATCACGAAATGTGATAGACAATGCATCGAAGGAGATGGGTTTGAGACCTATGTGAGTTATACTATAGTGGTAACCCAGTCTATGTGATCGGAGATCCCGTGAATTAGATCCTGGGAAGAACAAATCATTAGTAAACTAGAGGAGAGTACCAATATATACCCTCTCCAAGTGAAGATGCATGTACTCTCGTGAGCTGCAAGGCAGGTTGTCTATGCCTTAATGAGTTCTGTTGGCTTTAATTAGCGAAGATGTTGTCCTGCAGAACATTCTTGAAAGAACTCACCTTTGTGAGCTTGACTGTTGGTCGCAGTCTATGAAGATTTTGGGTGAATCTTCTAGGAAGCTTACTAAAGACCTAGGAGTATGACTTATACGCTCCACCCGAGGGGTAGTCTACAGACGGTCTAGTACCAGATAAGACTTTGAGTGAAACTTGCTTGCACAAGACTTGCAATTCAAGGCGTAGTCCATTGTTCAAGTTGTGAGTAAGTGTAGCTTGGAGTTCTAGGTGGATGTTCAACCTTAATCGGTCTCCATCGAATCGTTGGTATATAAACAGTACATTGGAAAAGGCAAATCTCAGTGGGATTTTGAGATTTGGTGGGGGATTGTTGGAATTAATGAATGGGCCTTAGCCCACTCGAAGATTAATTCTTTGGAAAATCACAAAAGCCCACCTCATGGGATGGCATGCATGTGGAGTTTAGTACCACCTTGCTTATTCTAGGAGAGGGGGACCTCCTTAAAAGGGAGGATGCACTCCTAGCCATTTGAAGCATGTGTGGTGGAGAGAAGAGGGGAAACACACGCGCGCGCTCGCTCGCCTCGCCTCGCCGGGCCGGGCCGGGCCGGGCCGGCAGGGCAGGGCAGGCGGTGCGCGTGCACGACGTACGCGTCGAATGGTCCGAAAAATTGGCTCCTCATCCTTGCGCAGATGCAACCTCCTTTTGCAGTTTTGTTTTGCTGCAAATTCGGATTCGTTTTTGTTTTGGAAACGTTCCGAAAAATCCGGTGCGTGCAAACGGCATGGAGTTCGGATAAGTTACGCGCGACTTATCCGGTTCGGTTACGCGCAGTAAAGATCGTGCGGGCGCCCTGATCAAGCGACCCTTCCCTTCTCTATATAAATTGACCCGCCGTCTTCACGCAACACACGCGAAATCAATCTAGGGTTTGCCTCCTACTCTGTACTGCGCCGTCGCTCGTAGACTACTCCATCTCGCTCGCCGGCGTGCACCGGCGATCGGGAGAGCAGGTCTCCGGAACCTCTGCCTTCGACGTCCTGCACCGGGAGAAGGCGGCAATAAGGTTTTTGGGAAGCGCTTCGCGCGACTGCTCCCTGTTCGTTCGCGACGGCTCGTCTTCCTCTTCGCTCGCGTGTTTCGTGCCTTCGTAGACGCTTGCGAAAAGTTTCGACCAAGCAGCCGGTCTTTCCGTTAACTCGGTACGTGTTCAATATGTTGCGCATATTTGATCTGTTCATGTTATACTGTGTAGTTTACATGTGTAGATCTAATGATGCGTTCATGCTAGTTTTCATCTGTAATGTCATGATTTGTTTATGGAATAGATTAAATCATTATATGCCTATAATCTCAACAGAGACTACGACATCGGGTCCAGGAACTCGCTGGCGTTCGGCGGCCTGCGGTGGCTGTCGCCGGCGGGGCGCGAGGTGCTCGCTGGGCTGCTGGCCTTCGACGGCGACAAGAGGATGACGGCAGAGGCGGCGCTGGAGCACCGGTGGTTCACGGAGGAGGCCGGCTCCCCTGCCGTCCTCAGCTGTCTCGCGGCCATAGCTTCATGAGGAGAGCTTATAATTGGTGCCTAATTATAGTGTCTTAATTGATTCTTGTAATCTTATTCTTTTGTAATTATAAGAGTCCAAGTGTATGGCACCCTCATCTCTGCAGCAATATGTGTAAACTGCAACTGTGATTTGTAATACAAATTAGTCCCTCTGTTTTAAATTATAAGATATATAATTTTTTTACACAATCTTCGATGATATATTTTGACCAATAATTTATTTCATATTAAGCCATCAACGACTATAAAATTAACATTACATTAATCTGATGAGTATGTGTCAACGGTTGAGGACGTGAATCAGATATCGATCAAATGACCTCCAAATCATTGCATTATCTATATACTTTGTTAGCAATGATGCTTTCGCTTTTGGTTACGTAGCTGCTACACTAATCTGCAAAAGGAAAATGAAAAAGAAAACATAGCAAGGCATTTTGAGCTTAAATTTAGTTAGCATTATGTTAAAAAAAAGTTAACAGTTATATAAACTATTTACATGATTGTTCGTTAAGATCCAAAATCTTTTGCTTACCTGATGCTAATTTTATGGGCATTTGTCAAGTTGTTTACAAAATCTTCTTTATCCTTTTCATGGCACGGAGTAATCTAGCAAAACTAGCCCCAAGAAATTTTCTATTATACTCACTTCAGTGGGATAATTTTGACCTATAAGAACAACAGAAAGAAATTGCCCTTTCTATTTTGCTTTTAAAAGTAGAGTTTCTTTGCTTTTCAATTTCACCTCTGTATGGATGAAGATCACAACCATAACTTCTGCTTGAGCTACCCTGTAGTCACAACAACGACCTTTGTCTTGATAACATGCTACATTTCTTTTAGATCACATATACTTGTATTATGCTCTCTCAAAACTATTTGCTTCATGTTATACTAGCCACTAAGTCACACTTTGTGCGACAAGGAATATATACCCACCCGTAAAAAAATATTTAATATATATTGAAGTGAAAAATATGTGCAATGAGTAGTACTTAAAAAATAATCATATTTATCGAGAGAAAGAGGAGTTAAGATAAACGGAACCAAGCGTGGGAAGCTAATTAATTCATTTTATTGATTTCTCATTGGCAATCAATATAAATTCACCAGTATATACAAATATTCATTTGATTAAGATGTAAGTAACAATACGACACTATAAAATGCTTCTCTAGAGCACCACATAATTAATGAACTCTAGAGCACCACATAATTAATGAATTATGACGATATATTAGGTTCCTTTTAAGGCCCTATTTATGCTGAATGGAATATAAACGATATATGAAAAAAAAATTGAATTGTTGAATAATTTGTGATACTTATTTAAGAGTATACACGAATTTATTAACTATTATAAAATTTAAAATGGATTTAAAACAATATTTTAAGAATTTCATATGTAGCTCGAGAAGCATGACACCGAATAGAATGTGATGTTCATGGCTCCACCATTAGATAATGAATGTAATGAAGTTGGTATGAAACTAAGTGTGAACGTAACTATGCCGTTGATTTTTTTACTCGCCCGCCCAACATGCGGTGCTTGCAGCTTTGCGAGGCTTCTACTGGAAGCTGCTAGTGTCTTTTTGAGTACGGAAGTACGAATCGAACGGTTTATACAATTTGCTGCCTGCATCTAACGGTGGACAATTTGTAGCTTACGTGACTAAATTAGGATTCAAGAAAGATTAATTCTTTCACTACTTTAGATTCTGATAACTGAGTCACTGCATTATCCTCTAGATATTAAAATCTAAATTGAAGTCTACCATAGCTCAAATTCAAGGGGTTACATTCTTATGTTCTGTTTCTTCATAATAACACAGGTTTTGTTTTTTTCTGTTCATGACCTTATTTACATTTTCTTAAGTTGACATAGAGTGCTGGGACTAAGAAATGCAGGTGCAGAACTGGGACTTTAACCACTGTACGATTCAGTGAGAGAGCAATGCTCAATTGCTCATGCTAAACAAGGTTGTGGTAAATGAGATATCACAAGATGATGGATTTGGTGATAAGTTATATTATTATCTTCACTGAATAACAAATAGTTAATTCTCCTTATTTCACCATTGATGCTAATCTCTAAGTATTGATATTATAATATCTTTCTAAGGAAAACATATTTGATATGAACCTCTTATTGTTTTCGTAAGGAGAAATAAAGTTGATCTCTCATTGTCAATAACAAAAGCAACTGAGTTTGATGGTATGTAAAACTAGATTTATCGGGTAAGTTGAATGTAAAAATTTGTGATTATGTAGCCAATTTTTTGTTTTGGATATACAGATTTAGTTATGATCAATTCTTATTTACCTGGCTTCATAATTAACAGTGCACTAGGTCCATCCAATTCAGCTGACCTATACATACTAATGCGTGGCAAAGCCGCGGTTATTTTCTAGTCTTAACTATTGAAAGGTGAAACTCAAAATGAAACGAGGATGAGCCATATCATTCGATAAATATTAGCCATTGGATTCACTACAAGACAAAAGAGGATAAATGAATCTTAGCCGTTGGATTAGATGGATGGTGCAAACAATAATTTAAGAGATTTCCGTAGATGAAACTACTAGAAGAAGAAAGGAAGTGGAAAAGCTAAAGAATATACATATGAAGGTATAATGTTATACATATAATTTACGATTTGCATCTATTGTAAAAACTATTTACTAAGAAACCCTCATCGTAGCTAAAGATTCATTTGATTAATTTTGTTTCTAACAAATAATTTTAATATATTTTAGGAAAAAAATACTATAAGGACATGCAAAGTTATGGTCGCCATAATACAAGTTTAATGATTGGGTAAAAAAAATATAAGTTTAATGATTTTCACATGAATTTAAATGAAATCAAACTTATTCCTTAAAAACCTACAAAATATTTGTGCATAGGCTATAAAAAACACGTGCCAATAAAAAGCAAGGGGTCATGCAACCACGAAGACCTATAAGACAATAACTTATAAAATTTGTAACAAATATTAAGCTATTTAGTGTATTATCATAATATTAGTTAGTCTGACCTATGTTTTTTTTAGCAACGACCAACGAGAAACCTATAAAAAAAGATTACCACTCCCACATACCACATAATAGAAGGACTAGAGTCGCGCGAATGGGCAATATCATAGTCTAGTTATGATTGAATTGTTTAGTGTGTAGCTCTGCTGTATAGTAATTCAGTATTCAGCAGCCAATAACAGAGAAATTGTTTTACATCTCTAGCAAGTAACTATCTATTGCAAGTTGTCATTTATGAGCTATTTTTGTACATGTTCTTTAGCATGTAGGTGATTGAAAATTTTTAGCTAACTCTCTACCTCAATTGGCTTGAACCGAGAGTGGTTAACTGCAGATTTGAGCGTTGAACACATAATTAAGTTGCATTAGCTAGCTCTAGTGGTCCAGAAGCATTGTGCCTTTGCCTTCCCTCCTTTCTCTCCATGTTTCCCACCAAGCTGCTGCTGACGTTGCTCTTATTTGACACGTGTCACTCTTGATTTTTTGGTGGTTGCATTCAGATAAATCTTTGATCCGGTTGGGTAAAACTTTGTAGATATACAAGATTAGCCTTATTTTATTCTATCATTTTTTTCCCAACTTGCAGTGAGATGTACTAATATATTCTAACTGAATGTCGCATTGAATATCTGGCAAATTAAACATATCAAGACACCAGTTTTCCACTGCATTGTCTTCATCATTGAATTCAAAATAAAAAACAGCATATTAAAACATACCAAAAGTACATTAAAATTACATTTTCTTCAACAGTATATATATGCTATTGTGAAATTACTTTTATACCTCAAAATAAAAAACAGCATATTAAAACATACCAAAAGTACATTAAAATTACATGTTCTTCAACAGCATATATATGCTATTGTGAAATTACTTTTATACCTCAAATGTAGCAGGATTATCCAAATCTATGTTATTATCATCCGTGTGATTTGTTGTTAAAATCGTTGAATTCTGCAAAACAATAAATCATTAAACAAATTTAATTAGTATTGTCAAAAGACGCCAACTATTGTTAATGTGATATTTTAGTACCTGAAATGTTGGCGCGCCATATTGAAATTTGTTCCTGTGCATTAAATTGTACAAATGGAATAATGCAGTAGAATTTATTTACACCTAAATTTGGCACTTAGGATTAAAATAGGAAAAATTGCCAAAGTGCCGACTTCCTCCGAGTGGGCCGGTCTGACTGCCATGTGTTGGCCGGTCAGACCGCCGGTGGAGGGCCGGCCAGACCGGCGGTGTGTGGCCGGTCTAACCGGCAAGTCCGAGTCTGGGTCTGTTTTGCTGGGTCTCGAAGTTTTCTTACTCGGAAAGGTATGTTTTGGGTTTACTCGAAGTTTTCTTAGACATGGAGGAGGGCTTGTAAAGGGCAAGACCAACCCCTATATAAGAGACATGGCCGGTTCAATTGTAACTAATCAATCTAAAATCAATCAATCGAATCGTTTTTCATATTGCTTTTAGTTTTCTCTTAGTTTGTCCATCTTTGTCGATTTGCGCCGTAAATCGTCCACCGCCGCTGCGAGAGTGCGACATCTCTTTGTAGGTTTGTCCTGAAAACCTTCCGTTTTGCCCACGAGACTTGCCTGAAGGTATTGCTTTCTTTTTCTTTTTTTTTTTTGAAGTGGCTGAAGGTACTGCTTTGCATATCGGTTTCTTAGCAGTTGTTAGTAAGGAAGATAAATTAGTTGTCTGTGGTCCTGAATCATCTTTCTTTGGGTTGTTGATATGGTTCAGAAGACCAACTGCTATCTAGGGCGAACAATTTATCATTTAGCAAACTGCATGATGGTACTATTAATTAAGCAAGAAATTTGAGACATATACTTGATGCTGAGTTGTTGATTTGCTGAGATAAATTTGAGACACAATACGTTGAAATGCAAATATTTTAGGAGCTTGGTGATGGTAAGGTTATCCTGCACATGCTTAGGTTAGATTATTGCAGGTTGAGATCGCATTCCTTTTATTTGGGGGTATAAATGGTGGAATATAAATCAATGTTATAATCGTGGGACAACCTGATGTATATTTTCAGGTTCACTTGCATGCTTTCTGTTGTGCTCATTCCAGTAACATCCTGAAATCCAAGTACTGACTTTGAGCAGATCAAATTTTCATGTGGCAAAGAAATGGAATCCTTGATGAATTGTAGTCACCTTCATTTGTTCTAGTTAATGGAAGTAAGAACCACTTCCTACAGTCAACTGAACATCAATTAAATTCGTGTGGCAATGGACAAAATATTTAAAAAAGTGAATACGAGCTCACGGTTAAGGTTTATGAATTCAGTCCGGTGATGTTAGTGCTAAAGAAAAATTGTTCATTGATGGGTTTTATTCCAAGAAGAATTCAGATATGAGGTCCTGGGTTCGACTTCCCATGGGAGCGAATTTTCTAGGATTTAACGGTGTTGTGCTTTCAGTGGTAGGCGACATACCCGTCGACAGTGAGGCGCCTGTGGTGATTTCGTTAATCTCTCCAGAATTTGCTGGCCCAGTCTTTGAAGATGCTCATAGGGGTAGAGTTTGCGTACGTGTGTTCATAGGGGTGAGTGCGCGTGCGTTGTGAGTGTCTGCGTTGTACTGTGTAATTTAAAAAAAAAAAAAGAAGAATTCAGAGATGTTATGTGCTACAGCTGAGTATGCTAAATATATCAGATGGGTATCCAATATATATCAGATGTTACTACTAGCAGCTGTTACATGGACGGTTGATGGCTATGTAATTCCAACAGGAGATGCTATGAAGATAGAGCAACATTTCCAATGTGATACATTCAATGCAAGACAGACAAAGTATAGAGCGAAGTTATTAAGCCATATGTGAGCAACTCTAAGAAAATTCAAGAGCTACAGGTGTAATGGGATCCCGGCGGTGAGTTCCTTCCATAATTCATATGGACGCGCCGAAATTCAAAGAGGGAATTGTTAGGAATTCAAGTGGGCCTCGCAATAGGAAGGTTCTCACGCAAGCATTGGCCCAAGCTAGGGCCCCAAATAGAGAGACAACAAAACAACAACAATAGAGGGATCTAAAGTGAACTTATTCCTTCAGGAGGCCATGGAACAGAACATTGGCGAACGGCGGTGGTGGTAACCTGGAATTGGTTGGCTCCTTGCTGATTTCCTTCACCAGCTCTCCTCCTTACTCCAGCCCTTACCTTAGCTTCTAGAACCTGTATCACCTTCCTCTTTTCTCCTTCAGTTTCACCTCAAGCAGCTAGTTGTACTCGTGAGTTGTATTAGAAATTGTTATTATTTTGTTGATTGACAGAAGTGGGTTGTTAACCTAAATATTATGCTATCTAGTGATGTAACTGAATCTTTTGCATTTTCCATGCAATATATCAGTAACCACTTCCACTCATGGAAGATGAATTATAGACTACTAGAACCGATGAAAATCTACAATTATTCTGAATCTAAAATCCAGCAGTTCAAATAGTACAAACCAACATTTTCATATTTATTGGATAAAACAAAGATTTTCAAGGAAACAGTTACAGAAAATAGGTCCGGCTGGTTGAAACAGAAACCCCCGGAAGAGGCGGGGAAAGCCGCCGTCGCGGCGGACGAGGGGAGATGTGCTCCGGCGGGAGGCGCACGAGGTCGCCCCGGTCGAAGTGGAACCAGGAGCAGAGAGCTCATCCATGGCGGCGGTGAGGGAAGGGAGGCCTCAGGGAGGATTCCGTTCTTCTGAAGAGCGCGACAAGGAATCAATTTTTTTACAGGAGTTTGCCATGGAATCGATTTCCTGCCTCCTTTCATGAAAGGAGTCAGATTCCTTTGGCTTTTTCTTAATCTGTTTTGTAGATGGAATTCAACCAAGGAATTGAGTTTTTTCACACCTGCAGCAGTGACAACTGAAAAAGGTTCTCAGACTGAAGAAGAGCTCAACTTTAGTTCGTCCATGTTCAGATCACGCAGGTTAGGAAATAGTAATTTGTCTTCACTTAATAAAACAATTATCACTGTAAATTTTCTTGATTGACAGAGATAAACTGAAAATTTCGAGCTCAAACTTTGGTTCTTAACAGTAGGCAACAGATGATACTTCATGAATCATACATGTTCAGAGGATGCAGGTTAGGAAACAGAAATTTTACCTTTAGAAAGTTATTTGCAGATAAATTTACAGCATAACTTGAGGCCAGAATTTCTATGATACTAATACAATCATATTCTAGTATAACACTGTAATTATTTTTCCCTATAGATAACTGAAAATTTTAAGTGTCTGACAAAATTCTGAAGAAACATTTGTATCAACTCTACAGTTGCATTTCTACATGTAAGCTATTTAGGAGATAACTTTTCGGCCTCGGAATGTTGTTAAAATCTTCACATTTCTTTACTTGTCCATCCTCATTAGATTGTTCACAACTTCCCTCATGGAAGGTCTTGACTGGCAAGCCAATTGTGTGCAGTACATGGCCAGGTCCAGCAAGTCCAGTGCCTTTGCCTGCTCATCTTCAGGCCAGTACATGATCTCCTCATCGAGGCATTCCATGATGACGCGGCGATCTGCCTGCGTCAGGTTCGATCTCATCCATGTCACAATGTCCACACCGTCCCCGAATGCAGGATCCACAGGCATCTTCCTGCACAGGAGCTCAAGTAGCACTACTCCGTAGCTGTAGACGTCGCTCTTTTCGGTTAATCTTGTGTAGTACCCATGCTCTGAGAAGAAGACATAACGATTGTTGAGTACTCAAGTTCAAGACGACTGTGATCTGAGGAATATGCAAGTGAAAGAAGGAAGATTACCGGGAGCAATGTAGCCGAGGGTGCCAACAACAACTGACACCGTGGCATCCAAATCATCATCTTCAACAATCTTCCCCATGCCGAAGTCTGTGAGCTTCGGTACTAGCTCAGTGTCCATCAGTATGTTGCTTGACTTGACATCTCTATGAACAATCATGGGAACACAATCATGATGCAGATAAGAGAGGCCTTGTGCTACACCGAAGGCGATCTGGTGCCGGACTGTCCAGTCAAGGGCAGCATGAGGCTTCCTTCTGTGCAACAGTTCAAACAGCGTCCCCTCGGGCATGTACTCGTAGAGGATTAGGCCGACGCTTCCACGGATGCAGTACCCAGCCATCCTGACGATGTTCCGGTGCTTCACTGTGTTCAAAATCTTCATCTCAATGGGGAGTTTGCATTGTGACAGATCAACTGTCTTGACTGCCCACTGCTTTCCAAGTTTGCACTCTGTCCGGTAGACCGTCCCGTGCCGACCTCTTCCAATGACATACTTCTCGCTCCAATTGTCAGTGCCACGGAGGATATCTTCATAGGTCAATTCTTCTGGTAACTCCTCAGTTGAGTCCATATTACGGACCGAGACACGATTCGTCGATAGGCGCTGAGACCTCTTCAGAATGTAACGAATAGCAAACAGACTAGCAACCATAACAGAGAAAGAGGAGATTACCAATCCGACAACAATCCGTGTTTTCCAGGTTCTATTTTTCGCAGATTGACTCTTCAAGCATGGTGCATCGCTGGAGTGTACACATAATTGAGGATTCCCCAAAAAGCTTTCAGGAGACTGCGCAGCGAGCTTAGCCCACCCAGCTGGGAGCTCACCAGATAGCTTATTAAAAGATAGATTAACAACAGAAAGTGAGATCATGTTGATCAGCTGTGATGGAATTATACCAGACAATGAGTTATTTGACAAGTCAAGTACTTCCAGATCCTGAAGGTTGCCGAGGCTACTTGGGATTTGTCCGCTCAACTGGTTGTTGCTAATGTTAAGAGCTTTAGAGATGTACTGAAGACTACCTAAGCTGTGTGGTATAGCTCCTTCTAAGGAATTATCACCAAGCTGCAACTCGAGGAGGGCCTGAGTTGCAGTGAAGGAGTCTGGTATTGTTCCAGTCAGGTTGTTTCCAGCAAGTAATAGATTTTGCAGGCTACCAAGTGTTGTGATCTCTGCTGGAATACTTCCACTGAGAAAGTTATTTCCAAGATCCAGAAGGGCAAGTTTCTTGCAATTTCCCAATTCATGTGGTATCGGTCCGGTCAGCCTGTTTGATGACATGCGCAGAGTTCCAAGATTGCTCAGGTTGCCGAGCTCACGAGGTATTGGACCTGAGAAGCTGTTGCTTGAGAGATCAAGCTTTGTGAGGTTGCTCCATGAACCGAGCGCACTTGGTATTATCCCTTCAAGTAGATTGCTGCTCATATCTATGTATGACAACCCCCAATTGGTGCCAAAATCTGCAGGTAAGCTCCCATTGATCTGATTATTGTTCAGATTAACCCTGTACAGAGACTGACATTTAGCTATCTCACTGGGAAATCCTCCGTCAAACTGGTTGTATCCAAGATCAAGAACTGCAAGCTGGCCTCCCGTGCACAAACCAGGTGGAATTGCGCCACGGAAATGGTTGCGAGTGAGGTCAATATGAAGAAGCCCCGGTGTCGTGTTCAGCCCCAATTCCTGTGGTAGCTCACCAGTGAAGTTGTTGTTGTACAAGGTGATATTCCTAAGATTCCTCATTTGAGTGATATCTGAATGTATCTCACCACTGAAACTATTATTGTTGAGTTGCAGCACTGCCATGTTGGATAATCGCCACAATGCCAGAGGAACTGGACCGCGGAGTATGTTATCGAACAGGCTCAACTTCTGCAGTTGGTTGAGCTCGGTGATATCCGGTGGTATCATCCCAGAAAGGCTGTTGTTCTGAAGTTCTATTCCCACCAATCCGCGGCATTTCCCAATCTCCGGTGGAATTTCACCTGTAATTCCATTGTCCGCAATCGAGAACAACTGCAATCGGGTCAAATCGCCGATGAACTTTGGAATTGAGCCGGTAAACCTGTTGCCATTCAAGTAGAGCATTGTCAACGATCGACACCGCCCAATTGCTTCAGGGATTGTGCCGGTGAACGCGTTTTCCGACACCACCAATTCTTCCAAATTCACAAGCTCACCAATGCTTGCCGGCAACTCCCCGACGAAGGCATTATCATCAAGGTAAAGCGTTTGCAAGTTAGCCATGGAGGCGAAGAAATCGGGCACCTCGCCGCCGATTTTGTTGTAGGATAGATACAAGACGGTGAGGTTGCCGCAGTTGGTGAGGCTGCGGGGGAGCTCTCCGGCGAGCTGGTTGGAGTAGAGGCTGAGGTAGACGAGCCCGCACCGCGGCGGGAACTCCGGCATTGGCCCGGATAGGTTGTTGCTGCTCAAGTCCAAGTAGGTGAGCTCCGGGAGCGCGGCGGCGAGCTCCGGCGGAATGGCGCCGGAGAGGGAGTTGACGCTGAGGTCGAGGTACTCGAGAACCGATGAGCCGGCGGCGAGGCCGGTGGTGGGGATCTCGCCGGTGAGCGCGTTGCTGTTGAGGTCGACCTTCCGCAGGCGGCGCGAGGAGAGGAGCTCCGGGGGGACGGCGCCGGAGAGGGAGTTGAAGCTGAGGACGAGCGTCGCGACGCGGGAGCACGCCGCGAGCGCCGCGGGGACCGAGCCGGTGAAGCCGTTCCGGCTGAGGTCGAGCGCGGCGAGCGCCGGGAGCGCGCAGAGGCGCGGCGCGGACGCCGCCAGCTCGCCGGCCAGCCCCGCCCCGGAGAGGTTGAGCGCGGCGACCGCGCCCGCGGCGTCGCACGTGACGCCAAGAAACGCGCAGTGCGGGGCGCCGCCGCCGCCGCCACGCCGCCATGACGGCCGGAGCACGCGCCGCGACGGCGGCGGCAGGGACGCAAGAAACGAGCGCAGGACCGCGGCGGAGTCCGCTCTCTCCGGCGGCGGCGGCCGCGCGACGACGGAGGCGGCGAGGAGCTGGAGGAGGAAGAGCAAGAATCGGGGGGCATGCGACATGAGAATGAGCTGCTGCTGCGGCACGGCGGCTTGACGTCTTCTTCGCCGCGTGGTCGTGGTCGTGGAGTGGAGTGGTGAGTGCGCGCGTGGAGGAGGAGGGACATAGAGAGAGACGCGACATGGATGGAGCTATCATGGAGGAGGAGGAGATGGAGGGGAACCTGGAACCTCACCATGGTGGGCGGTGGCGGCGGCATCGCATCGCATCGCGAGGTGGTGGTGGTGGATGCCGCCGGATCGGCTGCGGAGCGCGCGCGTGCGTGCGCGCGTCGCGTCCACGGTCCACCTCACCGCAGCGCACACTCTCCAGGGATGGATGGAGACGGAGGAGAAAGGTGGTGGACTGCTTTTCGGCTTTAGGAAAAAGAGAGAATTCAAAGACGAGTTCCAATAGGGAATAACTAGTGCCCCTTTATTGGAAAATGCCTCATTTCGGTCGTCCCATCTCAAGAAAAAAATCGAACATATCTCACTATGACTTTGCTGCATGCAGCCTTGTATCCTTTTTTAGATTCTCTCTTTACACACATGTTACATATGCTTTCTTACTAATCATTAGGGACTGTCTACTGTTCAGTCGACAGAAAATAGGGGTCTAAATCTGTCGATTTTTTCAACCAATAGATTTTATCTGACAGTCCAGAAATTTGACAACTAAAAACCGTAACAAAAAATAAAAAAACGAATCTGTCAAAGGCCAACTTAAAATATGAAAAAGATTACGGGCTCAAAACAAAATTTAAGCCCAAATAAAGCCCAAAAATAAGGGAGCAAACCCCCGTGATAGAAAATTTGCAATGCAAGTAGATTTTGACACAATCACGTGACCAGTGATCAAAAGAGGCAAAATCTCAGAGAGAAACACAGATAGATCGAAGAAATGAAACTGGGGGAAAAGATGGAGATGAAGGAAAAGAAACACAAAATTGCAAAGATTAGAAAAGAACAAGGTTCTTCCAGACAAAAATCAAGGGAAGAAAGTTTGGGAATCAAAATTCAAGAAAATATCAAATCTCAAGGTACCTGTGATTCTTTTGAATTTGTACATGTAACTAGCTACAGATCTGGACTTTATTCTGATTCTTCCTTTTCTTCATCTGATCGATATCTTCCTCTAATCTTGTGTCTTTCTTTTTGTTCTTACAACAAAACAGAGTTTAGAAAAAAAAAAGTAGACACATAGAGGGCAGCAATAAAAAACATCACCAGAAAAAACAGAATGATGAATGATGATTATAGATTTGTTATTGGAAATTTGTATTGCTTAGAGCTTCTTTTCTTGTTTAGCGGTTTTGAAGACAGAATGCTTGGTTTTGAAGTCTGAATGCTGAATGATGATTACAGCTTTGTTTCTGCAAAGCTCTGAAATCTGCACTAACGTTGAGAGGGCTGAGAGTTACAGTGAGATGCATTCTGGATTTCAACAACCTAAAAGATAATATCTGGATACTAAAAGATGTACAAACCCACAGAGTTACAGCAATACTGCAGCCAATCTAATAGATTACACTACTTAGGAGAAGTTCAATACAGAGAACAAAGGAATATACAGATATCTGAACGCACTGAATTTTGCACTATACTGCAATTGATTTGGATCCTTTGAAAACACTGAATATTGATCTACACTGCAATTGATTTATAATCAGCATTCTGTCTTCTGCAAATCCTCATTGAACAACAGACATCAGACAAAAAAATACATACAACAGAAGAAACTGATTCTGCACAGCAATTAGAACAAAAATAAGATTCTGAAATTTGAACCAAATCTGTAATTTGAACCAACTCTGAAACAAACCGATTGCAGTTCAGGTCCTTTTGTGCTAAGAAACAGAACAAGATTTACTCTGAAAATTCTGGTTGAACAACACATAGTTGTGTTCTATTAAAAAAGTATGAAAGAACAACATACAAACAGCCGCAGAAAATGGACATCACAACAAAAATAATTTGCACAAAACCACATTCGTATAATCTGAATGTACAATAGAACAGACAATAGCACAAGAACAAGAAAAAATTACACATAGAACTGCATACTTGATTAGCCATCTGACAGTCTGAAACACAAGTATAAAACTTCAAAAACAATATAAGAACAGCACTCTACAGCAAATATGTAACTAACATCTTGTAGACTTAAGACTTTACAGAAACATCAAAGATTTCGTATATATTTGATCCTGTTTATAGAATCAATAAAATCTGTTAACACTATAAAATCTATAGAATGTTACTAAACAGACCATAACTCATTATTGCATATTAACTGATTAGCAGGAAATTTAGAAATTCATAGGAAAACTCAATTAGAGCAAATTTAAACTTCAGTTCTCAGACAATAACGTGCTCTAAATTTTCTTAAGAAACAAACATCCGAGTATTCATACATATAGCTGCAAATAAAATTAAGATTTCACAACAGAGTTTTGGGAGATTCAAATAATACTACAAAACATCAATTCTCAAACTATAAATTGCTCTGAATTTTATTAATACGGAATTGCTATTCCTCAAAACTACAAAACTTCAATTTTCAGTATATTTCAGGGACGCTATACTAGCGCATCAATCAAAAGGATATAACAAACTTAAAGATACAGAATATTCAAAGCATTCTAAAGTTCAGACCATAACTAAAAATTGCTCCAAGATGTCATACACCATTCAAATCACTTAATTGACAATATTCAGCAGCATCCTAAAATTTGTTCTTAAATTACAGTCATTTTGTACAAGAATTACATAAAACAAACACTGTAATTTCAATACCAAAAATATGTAACTAACAGGACTTAGAAATTATCTGTTTGTGATGACCAGACATTCATCTAGCACTTGAGAAAAATACTTCACAGAAAGTCTAGTGAGCTTAGTATCATATGTTGTATTCTTCTTCATTGAATTTTTCTGCAGAAGAAAAGTGAATTCATTTAAAAAAAAGTTATACATAAATTTTAAAGTCATAAAGACTATAAAAAGCATACGGCTTATTTACCTTTGTTTTATGACAGTAGAGTTTTCTTTTCATACCAATCAAAACATTATATCTATATATTTCAAGTAAAGATGAATCCAACTTATTTTTGAAATCAACAACTGTTGATTCAGTTCTTTTCCTCTGTGAAAAAAAAGGAAATGCAAAATTTTTAAAACCTGAACATGGTACTAAAATACATCCATTTTCACATATAGTATTAGAAATTACAGCGTTTTTGTTTGATAATTACATAGAAAAAACAATGTAATTTCAGTGCCAGAATTATGTAAATGATATCCAATTTTAGATTCATGAAGAAAAGATTGAAGTTATAAACTTAACTTTGAGTTTGCAATGTATAATTCTATAGAGCAAAAATGGTTGACACGAGCAATAGTGCTGATATAAAGTTTAGGCATGCAAATTTACTAAAAAAAATTAACTACAACAATAGTACGAATCCACATGCATGGATTCAGTTTTTACATACAGAAAGCAAAAATAAGTCTGAACTAAAAATAAAAAATAAAAATTAAGTGGTTACCGCTGACATATTGAATTAGCTAGAATGAAAATCTTGCAAAAATTCAAACATACAGCAATACATCTGACAAGCAGATAAACAAAATTGGATCATCTATACACTGTCATCGAGCACATGACAGATAAAAGGGAAAAAAATAAAAGGTGCTATACATTAATCAACTCTTGAAAAGATAGTAAATATTCCTCTGATTCTCCAACCTACTAAAACCTTTCCAGACGAACCCAGTAAATCTCTATACACAGCCTCTCCAAAACCAACTTAAAATGAAACCGCCAAAAATTATAATTATAGCAGCCAAACAATTCCACAAATATACTAGCACAAATCTGCCATGCCAAGGACACACAAATGTAACCTACAATGAGAAGCTGCCACCCATCAAAAGAAGGGAAGAAAAACTCAGTAAAACGATTCTACCAACACAATTGGTCCAAATACGACCCGAATTCATCGCACGGAAACAACTCCAACCTCTCTACAAATGACAACCCAGATCATACTCAAAAATCATGTTCAGCTTATCAGAGCACCTAAAACAGTTGACAACTAAATAAGACTAGAAATACAGAATGCTAAGCATATAAAATCTCATGTCTCTGCTTAACACCACCTCGTGGTACAATTCTCTCCTATTAAAAATCATGGGAAGATAATAATGATTCATGTAGACCTCATAGATCACATATCAATACAAAACATCAAGACACATAGCACAAAAGTTAATATGTAAATACAAAAGAGTGCACATGCACATGCAGGAATCCATTCACATACACGATAAAAAACACAACAACAACCAGTATTTCACATCAACATACACATGCAAATTACCATTGCTAAGAGCCACTAACTCATTATTCAAAAGGAAAGGCCAAAAAAATTATTACAGATCCACACCAAAATAATAACTCACCTTAGATGAAAAATTATCAGATCTAGCTTTGAATGAAACATCAAAACAGGAGCTAAAATAGAAAGCAAAAAACCTGCAAAAAAAAGTTAGAATAAATCATGCAAGCATAAACGAAATGGTTCACATGCATGTGATCTACTCAAGGATGTGTGTTTTCATTGTTGCAGGACTAATCTAATCATCTAAAAAATTTGCTCCCCAAATAAACGAAATGGTTCAAAACAAAAACGCCATGAGAACAACTGCAACTACTCATACCGCAACGAATTATACAGTGACAACGAAAAAATAGAGTAAGTCCACAAACAAAATCGAGAGTGGAACCGGAAATACATCAAGTTATGGTATGAGTCAGATCTAATAATCTAACAAATCGCAGCCAAATCAACGAAACGGTTCACAAAACATCGCAATGAGAACAAACATCTACTACTCGATCTGCAACAAATCAAACAGTGCCGCCGAAAAATATACTAAATCCACGAACAAAATCAACACTGCAGCCGGAAATAATATCAACTAGTCAAAAAAAAACAAAAGAAAAAACACCCTAAAAATGTCGAATGGCGATGACTACCGCTGCAAAAAACAATGGGACATCAGAAGAGAAGCAAGTGAGCAACTACTAAATACGCCGACGACGAGGAAGACCTTCGAATCACGAACTGGTCGCTCCGACGATGACGACGACGGCGCCGCAACAAAATCTCCGGCGACGACGGCGAAATCACCTCCTCACCTCAGTGAAAAAATCGCTTCCTCTCACGGCAGCTTCTCTAGTTCTCTCTCTCTCTCTCTCTTCGGTTGTGTCGGAAAAAACGAGAGAAAAAGTCAAGGTGGGACCCATAGAACAGGGCAAAAAAAAGTAGGCGCGGATTTCGAAAATGAACAGTGCAAGTGGGACCCACAGAACAACCCAGAAACAGGCCATGTATAAACCCAGCCCAAAAACAAAATGCACAGCCCCGAAAAAAAAACAAAGAGTTCAACCCACACCCAGCGAAGCACAAATCACAAAGAAATACGGACGGCTAAAAAAAGGACAGATTTGGAGACCTAAAATCAATCGACAGACCATTAGCAAATCCGTAATCATTATGCATGAAGGAGAAAGTTCGCGAGGTTATTTTCATATACATAACACCCTTTTAACTAACTTGAAAATGATTTTTCTTTTAAATTACTCATCTAATCTATGATCCAATTATATTATTGTATTCGTTACAATTAAATCTTTACAACAAGATCTCACATGACTATATTATAATAAAAATACACACATATATTTCAACCAATTAAATTTAATGTTTCACATGTGAGAATCAGATATTTCAGCTGAAATTATATTATGTTGCACATATTTAATTAGTGTCGCAATGTATATATCTTTCTTTAATGTATCATATGGTGCTATTTGTATATTTCAGTTGTAGTTTATTATATTTCACCGGTTTTATTTAAAAATGTTGCATATGTGTTGGTTGAGTGTTTCAATAAGTATTCACTAGTTAATTAAAAATGTTGCACACGGTATAATTTATATGTTTCAGCAAATATTAAAAATGTTGTAAATATTATATGATTGGATTATACTATTATATTTGTTGTAATTAAATTTTTACAACAAAATCTCACATGATTACATTCCGATGAATTTTAAATTTAGCTTAATTTTGTGTTGCAGTTGATCCTTTTTCTAAATGATTCACACTGATTTATTTGGATGTTCTAATAATATTTTCCGATGTTTCTTTAGTTCATTTCGCAAATGTTGCATGTCGTATTATGTGTATGTTTCAGTAAGTGTTACTTTATGTTTCAATAGTTATAAATCGATGTTTCATGTACATGTGCTATAAAAATATTTCAATAAAATCAAGTATTTGTAAATCTATAGTATGTAACATACTATTTTCTTCCGTGTTTCATTATATTTGTTAAGATTCAATGTTTCATGTAAGCAATGACTAGTGTTGCAATGATATTAAATATTACATCTCTTTGAAGCATTATTAGAAGCGAGTTGAAACATTTGACCTCAAGTGCTGAAACTTTTTTTTATAACCAATGAAACAATACCTTTTTTCAATTATTTTTTATCAAAATATAATCATATTGGATCGTATTGTAAAGATTTAATTACAACGAATATAATGGTGTAATCGAATTGTAGATTGCATAAATAATTGAGAAGAAAAAATCATTTAAAGTTTTCTAATAAAGTTGATTTGTACTAGCATTTAATGGGAGAGAGGAGAGATAGTAGTTAAGTCACCATGCACATAAATAATAAAGTAAGGAATCAACAGTGCATAAGTGCATAGCTACATGTATGTACCAGAGTCACGTGAGTAGCGCACACCAGCCCATTGTAGCGTACGATTTTCCGTATTCTATTGAACGCCTGATCCCTAGTTCTCTCCCATTTTATTAGGAAAAAAGTTAACAAATTACCTACATTTATTTATTTGGAAAATGGGATAAACCCGATCTCTACATCCAGCCAATAAATTACCTATATGTGCACCGTTAGTTTCACTGTAATTTTTCTAATATACGAATTAGAATTAAAATTAACTGATTACTTATTTGGAAGAGAAAACATGAGAAAATAAAACATTCATATGCTTACAACATATAAGAGATATATCAATTACATAGAAAAAAGATGACTGAAATCAAGAATAAAATGTGGCGTAATTTCTTTTGCAAAACCGTAAAAAAACCATTTGTTGTTTTTTCAATTGAACACAAGGGAAATGGGAACTTTTCTTTTGACAAACTACAGGAGGACCACCAATGGTGTTAATAATAAACAGAAAAAATATATATAGAAATACTGTGTCAACAGGGGCTGGAAATTTTGACATCACTGACATGCATAGCAGAAAAATGTTGTGAAACAGAGCAAACAACCTTCTATTCCTACCTGTTATACACCATACTAAAACTTCATCATCCCACCAAAATGTAGTTTCAAATAACTATTAAAATTGGAACAAAGAGCATCTTTGGTTTGTTGACCACACTAAGGTAGTGTTGGGCTGTATTTGATTTGTAGCCTTATCAAATGTTATAATATTTTTAAAGAAAGAAAACTTCCGAAACTACCAAATTTTCATACAGTAGTAATGGACTAATGGTCATTACAGTATGTTTGGTTTGTTGCTTTACAGAAATTTAGTAGGGTTAAAGTAACAAGAAACCAACCCAAATATTCATGCTTTTCGTTTTCCATAAAGCATTTGTGAGGAGTAGGGGTGAAAGTGGTTCGGATAGTTTCCGTCCGTCCGGACCATTTTTCAGATTCGGATAGTTTCGGTCGGAACTATCCGGAAATTCTTGGATTCGGAAACGAATTCGGATTTTTTTTCTCGGAAACGAAAACGAATACAGTAAGGGTACTATCCGTCGGAATCGGAAAACGGTCGGAAACTATCCGGATTTTTTTTCGGATATCCGCAGACATTGAGCAAAGTTTAGAAAAAACATGTATATATACATAACTTTTTCATACGGAATCAGATGGCGACAAACTTTATATCAACATTGTAGAGCTCGATAAGATCTACAACTTTCTTATTGACTATTTTATTATTTGAGGTCATTTAAGGAGTCTAAATATTCATTATAATATACCATATTAATTTTTACAAAAACCTCAGATCTACAATTCAAAAGACATCTGATGGAGATGTGTTCCATATCAAAGTTGTAGAGCTCAACGGGATCTACCACTTTGTAGTTTATAACATTTGTATTTGAAAGCATTTAAAGTATAAAACAAACATTACAAGTTTTGAAGATGTGAAGTAAAATAAATAACATCTCCAATTTATACAATGGTAAGTAAGTTATACATCTAGTAAAAGGTCATGAGAATAGAAAATAGTAATCATATTTGTATATGGATCTTTAAGAGGAATAGCCATGAAAATCGATTCACACATAGGTTTGTGGGACCGTCTACAAAATTGACTATATAAATGTTTGAGATGTTGAACTAAAATAATAAGCGATATCCCTTCCTTGATCAAGAAACTCAATTTGAGGGGTTTTTTATATACCGGTAAATATCCGCTACCATATTCGTTCCGTCTTGTATTCGCTCCGTATCTGTATTCGATAATATTCGATTTCATTTCCGTATCCGAGTTTTCGATTCCGATTCCGAAAAAAAAATATGAAAACGAATATGATAAAGCTAGTTTCCGTCCGTATCCGATCCGTTTTCATCCCTAGTGTGGAGGACTAATTATCCTTCAATTTGCTAGATAGGACAGTAAACCTTTTCGTGTCTATTTATCATGATAGTTTTGAAAATAAGTGCAGCTCAAGAAGCTCACATGTTTTGAGGATTTCGCATCTGACAATCAGATAATGTATGTACAGAAAAATCTTCGATATGTAAAAATAATCAAAATGGTTCATGAGCTATTCATTGAGGAAATGTCTGAACAAACCAAAAATGAAAACTCTTCAAGGGGCAAGAAATCAGAAATTTTCAGAACAATTAAAATACATGGCAATATCAATCGGACTGCTCAAATCAAAGTATTAAACACATATAAAAGTTTATAACAAAGACCAACTAGTCTCCATTGGATGCAATAAACATTATCGGACAAGGTTCTCTAGGCCTCTAAGAAGATTGAGATATCAAATGATTAGGTGGTGAGGAATTTTACAGTCCTTAAGAATGTACCGTGAGGTACCTAAATTTTACACTAAAATTTTTTTGTACCTTGAGATATTTAGTACCTAGAGATATCAGATTTTAGACTAGAAAATATGGTACCTCTAGGTGCTTTCTCAAGGATGGTAAAATTACCCATAGGTGGTGCTGATTGATCAAAGCCTTGGAAAGTTTCATTCAAAGGGTAGTCAAAGACATACTCTAAGAAGAAAAAGCCTAAGGTAGTGAGGTGACAAACACATGCCACCACAGGAGGAAATAGCCAACCCCCAAACCTGATGACAGGAGGATAGAAACTTGGTGATTATAGCTCCAAATCTGTTTGATGTTTTCTGCTGAAGATCAACCTGATTTTTGGCTGCAATCCTGCAAGAAAGGGTTAGCTAGCTAGGCTGATACTATAAACTGTAGAATGTGGACTACTGTAGAAAAATCTGAAAAACGATTGTAAAATTCTGTATACGGTATACCACTTTGCCAAGGTCTTGTGAAAGTTTGCAGAAACAAAATTATAACGCACTTGAAATACACTGTACAATTGTATCTTCTATTTCACAAATGATAGGATATAGTCGATCTCATGGAGCTTCTTCAAAGAACTGAACGTGATTACTTCTCTCAATCCTCATCAAGATGCTCACCACCTCCCTCATGGATGGCCTTAACTGGCAAGAAACCTGAGTGCAGGTCATCGCTAAATCCAACAAGTCCAACACCTTCGCCTTCTCATGTTCAGGCCAGTATATTATCTCCTCATCCAGGAACCTCATGATGTTGGAGTGATCTGCCTGATTCAGATTTGACCTCATCCAAGTCACAATGTCCACACCATCTCCAAATGCAGGATCCACAGGCATCTTCCGGCACAACAGTTCAAGAAGCACTACTCCATAACTGTATACATCACTCTTCTCGCTTAATCTCGTGGAGTATCCATGCTCTGTGCAAAAATGATGAAGCATGTTAATACTGAAAATAAATAAAAATAAATTAGCTCAGGATTGATATGAAGAGAAGAGGGTTCACCTGGAGCAATATAACCAAGGGTGCCAACAACGACAGACACTGTCGCGTCTGCATCATCATCATCAATGATCTTCCCCATCCCAAAATCTGTGAGCTTGGGTACTAGCTCAGCATCCATCAGGATGTTGCTCGATTTGACATCTCTATGGATAATCATGGGCACACAGTCATGGTGAAGATAGGACAAGCTCTCCGCCACACCAAGGGCGATCTGGTGCCGGACGTTCCAGTCAAGGGACACTTGAGGTGTCCTTTCATGCAATAGCTCAAAGAGTGTCCCCTCGGGCATGTACTCATAGAGAATTAGGCCGATGTTGCTACGGATGCAGTACCCAGCCATCCTCACAATGTTCCGGTGCTTCACCGTGTTCAATATCTTCATTTCAATAGGGAATTTGCACTGGGACAAATCAACTGTCTTGACCGCCCACTGCTTTCCAACTGCAAGCTCAGTCCGGTAGACCGTGCCATGCCGGCCTCTTCCAATGACGTATTTCTCACTCCAGTTGTCAGTGGCCCGAAGAATGTCTTCATATGTCAAGTCTTCTGGCAATTCTTCGGTGGAGTCCAGGTTGCGCATTGATACACGATTTGCAGATAGACGCTGAGACCTCTTCACAATGAAATGAATAATAACCAGACTAGCAATCATCAAAGCAAGAGTTGACACTAGCAATGCCACAATAATTTGTGTGTTCCTTCTTTTGTTTTTCGCAGATTGATACTTTGTGCAAGGTGCATTTCCGGATGGTACACACAACTGAGGATTCCCTAGAAACCCTTGAGGTAACCGTGTTGCAATCTTATCCCATCCATCAGGGAGCTGACCAGATAGCTCATTGAACGAAATGTTCACAACAGAAAGTGAGATCATGTTACTTAGCTGCGATGGAATAGGACCAGATAATGAGTTATTTGACAAGTCGAGCACTTCCAGCTTCTGAAGATTACCAAGGCTGTGCGGGATTGGGCCGCTTAGTCTGTTGTTGCTAATATTCAGACCTTGTGATATGTACTGAAGGTTGCCTATGCTCTGTGGGATGCCTCCTTCCAAATTATTGCTACCAAGTTGCAGCTCAAGGAGGCTCTGCGTTGCGGTGAAAGAATCCGGAATTGGTCCAGCGAGCTTGTTTCCACCAAGCAAAAGATTTTGCAGGCCACTAAGTGTTGTAATTTCTGCAGGTATACTTCCATTGAGAAGGTTATTTCCAAGATCCAAATGGGCAAGCCTCTTGCAATTCCCCAACTCGTGTGGTATTGCTCCGGTCAGCCTGTTCGATGACATGAGCAGGGTGTCAAGAATACTTAGAGCCCCGAGTTCATGTGGTATTGGACCTGAGAATTTGTTGCCAGATACATCAAGCCTTGTAAGATTGTGCCATAAACCAAGCGCACCAGGTATCCTCCCTTTGAGCAGATTTCCACTAATGTCGAGGTGTGTCACACCTCTGTTGGTGCTCAAATCTGCAGGCAAGCTCCCTCTGAGCTTGTTGTTGTTCAGATTAACCCTGTATAGAGACTCACATTTTGCTATCCCACTAGGAAAGCCCCCATCAAACTGGTTGTTACCAAGATCAAGAACGGCAAGCTGGCCTCTCGTGCACAATCCTGGAGGAATTGCGCCGCGAAAGCGGTTGCGAGTGAAGTCCACACGAAGAAGCCCTGATGTTGTGTTCATCCCCAGGGCTTGTGGCAGCTCGCCAGTGAAGTTGTTGTTGTACAAGGTGATCTCTCTTAGATTACTCATTTGAGTGATATCTTCATGTACCTCACCACTTAATCTGTTGTCGTTGAGAAACAACTCCACCATGTCAACCAATCGCCACAATGCTTGAGGAACTGGACCATGGAGTAAGTTGTTGTACAGGTAGAGCTTCTGTAATCGGCTTAGCTCACCGATCTCCGGCGGTATCGTCCCGGTGAGGCTGTTCTTATGGAGTTGAAGGTCGACCAATTGCCGGCATTTCCCAATTTCAGGTGGAATGCTCCCAGTAATGCCATTTTCTGCCATTGAGAACATCTCCAATCTGCTCAAATTGCCGATGAACGCCGGAATTGAGCCGGTGAAGTTGTTGCTGTTTAAGTAGAGCATAATCAAACACCGGAAATTCCCAATTGTTTCCGGGATTGTTCCGGTGAACCTGTTCGCCGTCACCACCAGCTTTTCCAAGCTCACCAGCTCACCAATGCTCGCCGGCAACTCACCGGCGAAATGGTTGTCGTCAAGGTAGAGCTTCTGCAGATTGGGCATGGAGGCGAAGAAATCGGGCACCTCGCCGGTGAGATTGTTGTAGGACAGGAACAAGACGGTGAGGTTGCCGCAGTTGCCGAGGCTCTTGGGGAGCTCGCCGGCGATCTGGTTGCGGTAGAGGCCGAGGAATTTCAGCCGGCAGTGGACCGGGAACTCCGGCATTGGGCCGGTGAGCCGGTTGATGCTGAGGTCCAAGTACCGGAGATCCGGGAGCGCGGCGAGCTCCGGCGGGACGGCGCCGGAGAGGGAGTTGCCGCTGAGGTCGAGGTACTCGAGCACCACCGGCGAGCCGGCGGGGGCGGGGATCTCCCCGGTGAGCGCGTTGCCGTTGAGGTCGACCTCGACGAGCTGGCGCGAGGAGAGCAACTCCGGGGGAACCCCGCCGGAGAGGTTGTTCCCGCCGAGGAGGAGCGTGGCGACCCCGGCGCACGCGGCGAGCGCGGCGGGGACCGCGCCGGTGAAGCCGTTCCCGCTGAGGTCGAGCACGGGGAGCGCGGAGGCCGGGAGCGCGCAGAGGCGCGGCGCGGAGGCGGAGAGCGCGCCGGTGAGCCCCGCCCCGGAGAGGTTGAGCGCCGCCACCGCGCCGGTGTCGGAGCATGTGACGCCAAGAAACGCGCAGTGCGGTGGAGGCGCGGTGGCATTGCCGCTGCCGCTGCTGATTCGGCTTCGCCGCCATGACGGGAGGAGGAGGCGCTGGGAGGCGGGTGGGAGGGAGTCGAGGAAGGAGAGGAGGACGGCCGCGGCGGAGGTGGAGGCGGAGGTGTTCGACGGCGGCGGCGGCTGTGCGGACGTGGCGAGCGGGGAGAGGAGGAGGAGGAGGAGGAGCGCGAGGAGGAGGAGGAGGTGGCGTGACATGCGAGAAGGTGGTGGACGCGTGGACTGCTTCGGTTGTCGTGCGGTTCGGATGGATGGACGGACGATGATATGGAACGGAGTTGGTTATGCTGTGCTAGTGGTGGTGGCTGACACTGTTATTAGCGCCTGTCCGTCAAGATGAGTCAGAGTGCACGTTTGTTAGGTCTCTGATGTATCACATGATGAAAGTCATGGAAAAACTATAGTAGTCACTAGTCTTTTTATAATAATTCTAACATCCTCAACTTTTATAAAATATATAATCATATACGTAATCTAAGAAACAGATCTGACAACTCTTTTACCATTTATTTTACCTCATTCAATGTAAATCAGGGAGTTTTATCTTGCGCGATATTCATGTTGTAGTCTAGGTTAAAAAAGAAAAAAATATAAAATAATAACACAACTCACATTTTATCCACTGCAATTTCCCCTTTCTTCATTTTTTTCCTCCCTATCCTCCTTTCCTATATTTGCTTAGGGTGGGGCAGCCCTATCACATTAGCAAGCTCATGGAAATGTTGGTGCAGTGACAAGGGCAATGTCAGCAACCACTGGGTAGAGAATAACGTGACTAGCGACAAGTGAATCTGGCAATCTGAACTTAATGCATTGTTAGAGTTCCTAGGCCATGCGGGCACCGATAACGAGTTAGCGTGCATGATGATCAAGAAGAATGCTGACGATGATGACTTTATCAGGTCCAATGCGTTTATTGCACTCATCGCTGCAATGAACCATGATGCAACTACCATCGAGAAGGATGACTATTGCCACATCTTCTAGGTCTTAATCTCAATGCTAGTGACAATAACTTGCTGTTGAGCTTTGGTGTGTGCATGCCCCAATGGCCTTGGAAGAAGGCCTCTATATATCAAGCCTCGTTGTCGCATTATGAACGCTAGAGAGAGAGGAGGTGATGGAAGAAGTGAATAATTGTATGACATGTGGGGCCTATCATATTTTATTTTTGTATTTTACTAATTATGCTAGCATATAAGGTAAAAACAAACCCAATTGAGATTGATATGCGTACAATAGACCGTTTGACAATTTAAGGGATAACTTATATCTGATTTTCTAGATTTTATGCATTCCACGAAATACTCAATTTTACGTAAAACCAAGGAGTAACATAAATGTCTTGCCCCCTCTGTTCAGGAATTCATATTAATTATGACTGATAATAGATGAACTTAATTTGACCACTATTTTTAAGGCAACATTCAAGTAGATATGTTTAAATATTAGCAAATTACATTCAATTACAAATCTAATGGTACAATTATGATGCTATATAATTAATATTTTTGAAAAATATTATTGACCAACGTTTATCACCTCAAAGCCAAAACTTACAGTATTTTAAACGGATGGAGTACTAAATTTCTTGTTTTACAGTAAAAGAAAAGTATATTCTCTATTTTACCACTCAAAAGTGTCTACTTTTCCACTTGCTAAGTAGGTCAACATCGTTTAACATGCAAAGAGTCTCTATTTTATCATATGTACTCTAAACAACAGATCTGACAACTCTTTTACCGTTTATTCTGCCTCACTCAATGTAAATCAGGGAGTTGTGTCTTACACAATATTCATGTTGTAGTATAGGTTAAAAAAGGAAAAATAGAAAATAGTAACATATCTCACATTTTATACAGTACTAGAATTTCCCTTTTCTTCATTTTTTCTCCCTATCCTCCGATCCTATGATTGTTTAGGGTGGGGCAACCCTATCATGTTAGCAAGCTCGTGGAAATGTCGATTGAGTGGCAAGGGTAATGTCAGCAACCACCGGTTACACTTTAACGTGACTAGCGACAAGTGAATCTTGCAATCTGAACTTACACCGGTAACAAGCTAGCATGCATAATGATCAAGTAGAATGCCGATGGTGATGACTTTATTAGGTCCAATGAGTTTATTGCACTCAACATTATCATGAACCGTGATGCAACCACCATTGAGTAGGATGATTGTTGCCACATCTTCTAGGTTTAATCTCAATGTTGGCGGCAACATATTGTTGTTGAGCTTAGATGCATGCACCAATGGACTTAGGGAGAAGACCCCTATGTATCAAACACCATTATCACATTATGAACGCCAAATAGAGAGAGTGATGGAAGAAGAAGTGAATGAGTGTATGATATGTGGGACCTATCATCTTTTGGCTTTTTTAACTCATCATGCTAGCATATAAGCTAAAAACAAGCCCAACTCAGATTAAGATGTGTACAATAGGTAGATTGAAAAGTTGAGGAACCACCAGATTTGTAAATTTTATGTATTTCACAAAATACTCAAATTTATGAAGAAATAAGGAGTAACATAAATTTCTTACTCTCCGTTCAGGAATACATATCGGTTTTCACTGATAATAGATGAACTTAATTTGACCACTATTTTTAAGTAACATCCAAGTGGATATGTTTAAATATCAGATATTAGGAAATTACATTTAATTACAAATCTAATGGTACAATTTTGTTGCTACATAATTAATGTTTTTGAAATATATTATTCACCAAAGTTTAAATAGAGGGGTACTAAATTTCTTATTTTACAGTAGAAGAAAAGTATATTATCTATTTTACCACTCAAAAGTGTCATATCTCCTTTTCCACTTCAAAATAGGTCAACATAGTTTAACTTATATAGAAAATTACTTTATATTTATACATAAAAATCCAAAAGTTCAAAAATATTCTAGCATGGCATAATAAATGTACGAAAGGTGCAGTTGTTTTTTTTTTACTAGGAAACATGTTTGAACTTTGTTGCCTTTTATGCAGTGTTATAAGAAAAAATTCGGAAAGTATACTTTATATTTTTCAGAAATTATATAATTGTGGTAATTGGCTACAGCATAGTAGTCATTATTTAATATTTTAAGAAAGAAAGGACAAGTAAAGTCAGTTTTTCCCTTGGAGTCGTACGTCATGTCCCTGACAGATCAATAAAGACACTCTCTAATGCATTAGTTCATGATAATCTTATCAAGCACTCAAAATATAAAAAAATATTGCTGTGCTCATCATTTGTATTCTCACCATTGTTTGGATGTGTAAGATTTTCCTCAGAATCTATTTTTGTCACTAATATATCGTCCATATATGGTGGTATGGCTCAGCAGGTGCAACCAAACATAACTAATCATAGAAAAGGATTTTTGTAGACCGCTAATTGCAACCTCTCTCCTCAAAAGAGGAAAACCTAACACGAATTAAATAAAGATAAAATTGGCATTCATCACCACCTTATTATAAGACTATAAAGTGTAATATATATATCCTCTTAGAATAAACCAGAAGATAATAATATTGTATATTACTGTCAAATAGGTTATGTCCTACAATACATGCAATCAAACCCTAAAATCTTAAATCATTATAGATGCAAAACACCTTCATATAAGTACGTTTTTGCATGTGTTTTAAATATATTTATATTAAAAGCTAATACTCCATCCGTTCTAAAATATAACAATCTAATACTAGATGATGAGACACCACATATTACATTCTTATCCAATGTCAGGTTAATACATATTTTAAAACGGAGGGTGTAACAATCAATACTACTTTATACAGTACATGACATTATAAAAGAAAAGTACTCTTATAATAAGCAGAGAGATACTTAATTATTAATAGTTGCATTAGCCAACAAAAGGAGCAATCCCTATGCTCACCATGTGCATTTGTTCTATTGTTTCCATTTCCTGGGAATCTATCTATCTTCTCTAGTTCTCTGTCCATCATTCAATTCCATGGAGGCATGCATGGACTAGTTGCATTCATGCCGGTGCAACCAAAACGGCCACATGATTGGAAACAGAGTTGATGCCACATCCATACATATTCCGAGCACAGATGCTAGGGGACAAAAAAGTGGCAAGCGTGGAAGCGCCTCGTGGTCTTTTTGAGGCAGAAGAAAGGATACCTGTGTGCTTGCTAGCTTACTAGCTAGTGGGATAATCTGATGCACCAATCTTTGTCGATGTAGGCAACTAGATTATTTGCGAGTGGGATTAGGTGCTAGATCCCCAGGCATTATCGTATCTTTGCCGTTCATGTTGCAATATTCCTTCTATTTCATATCTTACTGTAGTACTCCTTCCATTTTTAATAGATGACACCGTTGACTTTTTCTCACATATTTGACCATTCTCTTATTCAAAAATTTTATGCAAATGTAAAATATATAAATCACACTTAAAGTACTATGAGTGATAAAACAACTCATAACAAAATAAATTATAATTACGTAAATTTTTTGAATAAGACGAATGGTCAAATATGTGAGAAAAAGTCAACGGCGTCATCTATTAAAAAACGGAGGTAGGATTATTTATGCGACAGTGCTGGAAGATAAGTTTTTTTTTTACTTAATCTTTTACCCATTAAGGAAAGACTGTTCATGTTGTTGCCAAGTTTCGCATCCGGGTAATTTAAGTATGATCGTGTGTGTGTGTTTAATTTTGGTGCGGTTACAGAAAGTTATATATTTAAAATCTTGTCTAAAAACATATACACCATTTTAAGAGAGCTAGCTATTGGTTCTGAGTTACATACTACGAATTTCAAATAAAAATCTAATTGTATATGTACTTTGACGTTAAATAAATATATAGTTTTGGAACATCCACGGGATTTATACCATCAGACTCTATGTTGGGCCCGTCAGGTGTTGGAAACCTTGGAAGGAAGTTGGGTTTCACTACTATAAAAGGAGTTTTTCCTGGCGGCCAAAATTTGATTTACACTTGTGGCACTGTTAGTCGCCAGCAAGCAAAGGCCAGTGAAAATGAACAATCTTCACTAACAGAACTTTACCGATTGTGAAAATCACAAGCAGTTAAGTTACGCTGACTGTTAGAGAAAATGATTTTCGATTGAAAAAAAAGTCATAAATTTGTTGCCAGATCGCCAGGAAAAATTGATTTTGGAGAAAAAAATAATCGGTCGGATCGATGCCTGAGCTCCACCGCCGGATGCGCCGGCCAGGCCCCACACCCCAGAGCCGCCGGATCTGGGAGAGGGGAGGGGGTGGAGGGCGTACTAGAGCCCGACCATCGTCATCGCAGCCGCCACTACCGAGCCCCGCCGCAGCCTCCACTGCTCCCCATGTGTCGGATCTGAGAGAGGGAGAAGGGGTGGTGGCGGCTGGGGAAGGGAAGGAGGGAGGAGCGGGGGAGAGGGAGTTAGGACAAGGCGGCGGATCTGCCGCCGGATGGAGTCTCCATTGCCATATCCGCCTCTGAACACCGCCATGGAGAAGTCACCGCTGCTCCTCCCATGTCAAACTGTTGCCCTCCCCGCCGGGCTCAGCCGAGCTGTTGTCCTTCCCGCTGCCGGAGCCGTCACAGCTGGACACCCCCCCCCCCCCCAAAAAACCAGTTGGGAGGGAGCGTGGTGTCTGGAAAGGAGGAGGCGGTGGCTGGGTCTGGAGAGGAGGTAGCTAAGTGATGGTTTTTAATGTTTTCATTTTTCTTAGTGTGACGATGTTTTTCGCTGGCGGACCTCTTTAGCAGCCGCCAGCGAAAATCAATTTTCGCTAGCTACCACTTAAGATGTCCGCTGATAAAATTATTGTTATTTTACGAGTGGATATCTCAAGTGACAGTCAACGAAAGTCAAATTTCGTTGGCGGTTCGTGACTTTGAATCCCTCCAATACAATTTCACAAGCAGTGTTTTGTCATAGCTGCCACTAAAAATAAAAGGGTGATGTCATAAAAAATTGTTTTTTAAGTGTTTAGGGCTAAGGCCCTTTTTTTAAGTATCAGTCTTGATATAATAATATATTCATAAGAATTATTGAAACTATAGCAACATTAAAAATGTTTTTACATAGTAAACCTATCAATATACTCCATCCGTCCCAAAATATAAGCATTTTAGCATAGTGACAAGTTAAACATTTTCAACTTTAACTATTAATAGCAAAAAAAATAAAGAAATATCAATCATGTAAAATTGATAGATTTATCATTAGACAAACTATTATAATATATAACTCATTTTATTAAAACATCTTATTTTTATAGATATTATTGGTTAAAATAGCATTTTGGAGACCGTCTTAGAGTAAAAAAAATACTTATATTTTAGGGCGGAGGGAGTAATTTTTACATATTAAATCTAAAAATATTTCATATATTACCGATTTCAAATTTTGAATTAAATCTTGAGTTATTAATTCATGCGACACAGCGACAGTATTAATTTATTAGACCGGGCTTTCTAGAAATAAAATTTGGCCTCTATCGAAGAAAGTTGATTAATTCGCAGTCTCAAGCCATTTTGGATTTAGCTCTAGCGAAGGATTATCACCACCACGTAAACAAGATAAGTTATTAGCTCGTAATTAATTAAGTATTAACTATAAACTTTAAAATAGATTTATTTGATTTAAGAAAACTTATATATACAATTTTTTTATGAAACATACCGTCTAGCGGTTTGGCAAGTATACACTACTACATAATGGTATATTGGTGTCGGTTGGGAACCAGCCTTTGGCGCCAGATTTCTCAACCGGCACCCTACAGGCGGCACAGATGTGGGGGAATCAAAGGTGCAGGTCACCTTTGAGGTTCTAGGATTAAAAAAAGGTTGGCTCGAATGCATCGAGCCAATGCATTCGAGCTGATGCTTTGAGCCGACACTGATTCCATCAAGAACACACATGAACAAAACTTTCAACCAAGAACACACACGAACACACATGAACCTCCGCCGCCTCCATGCCATTCGCCGTAGAGGGAGAGAGGCGGTGCTGCCGCCCCTCCCGTCCCTGCTGGGCCGCTGTCGCCTCCATGCCATCGGATCTGGCGGAGGTGAGGTCCGGCCTGCCACCTTCATGCCGTCCGGGCCGCAGCCGCCTCCACGCCGCCGGATCTGGCGCCGCTGCCGCTGCCGCTGCACCTCCCCTCTCACCCAATCTGGCGGAGGGGAGGGCGTCACCGCCCCTCCCGCCACCGCTCAGAGAGAGAGATGATAGGAGAAGCCAAGAGAAGGGGAGAAGTGGAGAGAGAGGAGAGGAGAAACTGAGAGAAGAGAGGCCGGAGGGGAGAAGCTGAGAGAAGGGAGAAGCCGAGCTTGGCCTTATCTTCTGCCGGTGTGGGTGTGGGCCCCACCGGGAGGAAAAATATCACCCCCGGCTAGCTTGGCTCGATTTTATCGGTGTCGGTTTTTTTTTGGAAAAACGGCACCTATAATGTATGGTAGGTGTTGGGTTTTTTAAAAACGGACACCTATAATATATTATAGGTGTTGGTTTTCTTAAAAAAATCGACACCTACAATATAGGTGCCGGTTACCGACACCTATCTTCATTTAGGCTATGTTCGGGAGTGAGGGTTGGTACGGAAAACGGAGCAGTGATTAGTGCGTGATTAATTTAGTATTTTTCAAAAATGGATTAATATGATTTTTTTGAGCAACTTTCGTATATCATTTTTTTTTTTGCAAAAAACGCATCGTTTAGCAGTTTGAAAAGCGTGCGCGTGGAAAACGAGGGAGGGAAGTTGGGAACCATATGTATAGAACGCAGCCTTAAAAGTGTCAGTTTTTTTTATCTTACGAAGGTGGGAAAAAATATTATAGGTGTCGGTTTTACCACTTCCGGTATCTATAGTGCCGATATCTTTTTGATGTTTTATAGTAGTGGTAATGTAAGGAAAAATCTCAGCCGAGAAGCTGAAACGAACTCAACCTCAGCCGGAAAATTGGAGCAGACAGGCCTCATCAACCTCCGAGTGCTCCATTGTTTCTTACATTAAACCTCCAGAAAGATGCTTATCATGTGCAATTGTGTGCTTGGGCATTATTCAAATCAAGACATTCTATCAGCATCACGATAGACTGTTTGATGTATGTTGAACCACACAAAAAGTCCCCCACTATGATCAAACATACTTGAACTATGTTGCACTTGACAAACAAAATTGGCGGTTGTTAATGTGCACTATGAATGTGGTCATGATTGGGGTTGGAAAGTTTCAGAAAATAGATATGTAATCTAGCTATATTAGTTGTTAATTCTGTATGACAAGAAGAATTAACGCGATGATTGGCTCATTAATCGTCACTGATGCATGAGCACTGCATACTTTAGGACATAGGACAGGCACACTGTCCAAGGAATATGACTAAGCATGAATTAGTTGGGCTTTAATTAATTGATTGATTGCTTGATTTATTTTGTATCCTTGCTTGTGTTGTGTTTTGCTGGCCTAGCTAGCTAGGGCTTCAATGGAGATGGTGAACTAGTGTTTGTTCGACAGGAATGGTACGAAACCACTCTTCCGGCAAAAAGACATAGCTCATTAATTAATGATTAATTAATTATTAAATAAAATTTTAAAATGGATCAATTTAATTTTAAAGCATCTTTCCTATATTATTTTTTTAAAAAAACACGCTGTTTAGCAATATGAGAAGCCTGCACGCAATAAGAGAGTAGAAGTTTGGGAAGGCATAGTTAACACATAAGTATACAACTCCCTTTATTACAGTTTGATCATCACCTAAGCAAATGACGCAATAACCTAGGGCAATAAAACCTTCATATTCTGAAATTAATCATTATATATAAGTCAAGGTGCTTCATCACTTCGCATCCCTTTTATTGCATCACATTTTAAATATTGCATGGCGTTGTACCAATATAAATTAATCTTGATTGGTTACACAAAGCATATTTAACGATGCCCATTTATTCTTTGCATAAATAAATGAAGATACACTTGTTAAAGAATGATTATTTTAGGAACCTCAAAAATCTTAGGTGATAATCAAACTGTGATGAATGAAGTACTAAATAATTATGATATAAGCTTTTAATAACAAATTAACAATAGTCATACTCTCTCTAATTTAAATTACTCATCATTTTAGTAAATCTCACACAAGTCAAGAAATATAAAAGATTACATCTCTACCCTCATTAAACACACATTTTATTTTTCTAAAGCATATAAACCAATGAGAATTGTGACGGCATTAATGCATGGATGTATTGACAAAGGGTATAGCGGGAAGATCACCTAAAAATATATTTGGAATATGAGAACGATAAATAATTTAACAAAAAAATTGAACTCTAGAACGATACTCCATCCATCCCAATTTAATCATCACCAAAGATTTTTGAGATTTTCCTAAAATTATCATCTAATAAAATATCTCTTTGTTTATTTATGCAAAAAGTAAAGTGTATCTTAGAATATCCTGCATGCATGCATGCAACCAATCAATTAATTTATATTGGCTCAACCCATACAACATTTAAAGTGTGATCAATTTTTGTTGGATACCAAGTGGAGCACCTTGATCGATGAAAATTAATTGCAGAATGATGGATATCTTGAAGTTCATAGTATTAGTGTAGATTTGCTTAGAGGATGATCAAATTGGGATGGAGGGATTACTACTCAGTACTAGTGTACTAGCTCCATCAATTATATTTCGTAGTACTATACCCTCTCACCCTCATTCCCTCTCATTTAATGAAGGGCAATTTGGTTACTCCTTTTCACAACTAATTCGCTGGGTTTTAAATCTTCCGCTATATCTGCATTATCTTCCGCTATAGTTTTTTTAGAATGGTTTTAGCTATTCGCTCTCATATACAATTTAACCGCTATAGCTTTATTTAGCCCGCTATAGTTGTTTGAGAGGCTAACCGCTAAATGTCTTAGCCCGCTATTTAAAACATTGCTAATTTGTGCTTTCAACGCTAGAAACGCACTTGATCTCGGACACAGGTAATGGTAGTAGTTGTTGTCACTAAACAGTCGATTGTGATACGGTACAGCTGTTAAACTGTATCAATCCTTTCCCTGAAAATTGCCTAGCTAATCCAAATAATCGTGATCTAGATAAGTGTCCATATATAAATACTACTTCCTCCGTTTCATAATGCAAGTCATTTTAGCATTTTCAGATTCATATTGATGCTAATAAATCTAGATAGGTATATATGTCTAGATTCAATACCATCAATATGAATGTGAAAATGCTAAAATGACTTACATTGTGAAACGGAGGGAGTAGTATATAAACTCTAACAACAGTACTGATCGTCGAACTAATAAAAAAACACGAGCAGAAGAAATTAACACACAAAAAAAAACTCAAGTCGCTGCTTGATCACATCATAAGCATCGTCGCATGAAACAGTCAATCCGTCGCTTTCTCGCACCTGCCGATGGCTGCTCCTTCCGCCGCTATGTCCTCCTTCCTCTACGGCTCTACCCAGGCACTGTTGCTCTGGATTTATATAGGCCACAAAGCTGCCCTTGGTCGTCCAAACAGATCCACCATTTCCACTAGCTACTACGTCGTCGCAGTACTCATGAAGAAAGTCAAGCGCGGTTAAACGAAACGCGCAATGCTCATCCTCCGCTCATCCATTGTTAACGGGTCTGTTTGGGGAGCTTAAAATTCTGATAAGCAGCTGATTGGTAGCCAGCTTCTGAGAATCTGAAAAGGCTGGGTTTTCCAGCTTCTGGCTTCTAGTTTATTTTCTGAATTCTACAACTACAACTTCTCAGAATCTGGACCAAAAGCTAGATTATTTGGAGGAGATCTGATTATGGGAGAAGCTACAGCAGCTAGAAACTCCCCCAAACTGGCTCGTTGTGTCTTAGGTTACGTGATGCCACCATTTGCACCGCCGTGGAGTATCTATATCTAGTTTCCAAGCTCACAACTGCCAGATCTAGTGGCTCTGAGCTAGTGGTAGTAGGATTTGGTGTCTCGAGCGAGATCAATCCAGTGAAGGAGAGGGGGTGGCAGAGCAGGGGAGAGGATATCCTTATAAGTAAAATGTGGGATTTGACCAATACCCATGCATGCTCAAAGGGCATGGATAGCAATGTATGATTTTGGTGAAGCGACATGGATTTGGGGTTCACAACAATCTAAAGAAGTAACGCAGCTATTGGGTAGGTTCATTGGTTCTGCAAACCGAGAGGCCAATCAAATTAATGTGTACGCTAAACATGTAATTTTACAATCAACACATTTTATAACTAGGAGCAACATGATCTAAGAGCGGCTTGCCTTGATCTTTGTCTTCAAATCTTCACAATCCTTGCAACTGGTAATTTTCTGAAACTTCCGCTACGTGATTAACAAGAGAGAACCACACAAAGCCCTATAAATAATAGTATTTGTTTAAAAATTAGTAGTGCCATTAGATAGATCTTAATTTTAAAAAGGAAAAGTACGAATTATCCCCTGAAATATCACGATCGACCGAATTACTCCCTTAAAAGTGCATCTAGGCTCCTAATTATTTTGATAATTAATAACAATGTGATTAGACAGGACTAACATTTTTCGTTTGAGTATATGTGAGGATTGTTAGTTCTCGGCGCACTGTGTTTCAATGCCAGACCCGATGATAGCGACAAATCCAAGTGATGCGGCATATGAGCAAAGGGTATATTGTACATTTCAATTTCTTTGCATAATTAGGAAAGCCGTACTATTAAGGGATGCATTGATGATGACGAATGGTGTGGGTACTCAAAAGAAATTTTTTTAAAGTGTTTCTCCTCATTTCCTCTGTTCTAGAATTTTATGGAGTTGTCTAAAATGAGTTTTCAGAATTTCCGAGAGGAGACATAATTGAGTTTCGGTTTTGGAAATTTTTGGAGTTGTCCGAAATAGTTTTTCGGAATTTTCGAAAATAGCCGTGAAGCCAAAATTGGTTCTGTAAACTTTCGGAATTTCAGAAACTGGCACTGAAGTCAAAACCTTCTAGAAATTTTCGGAGTTGTCCGAAAGCGATTTTCGGAATTTCCGAAAATGTCTGTGCAGCCAAAATAGCTTATGTATATTTTCGGACGTCTGAAAGTTATTTTCAGAATTTCCGTAAATGTCTGGACAATGATTTTGGTTCTGGATATTTTCCGATTCGTCCGAAAAGTTTTCGGAATTTCCGAAAAACTCAGTTGACTTCATTATTTATTTTCGGAATTTCAAAAAAATGGAATTATTGCACATAACGGGCATATCTGAGGCTGTGGCTATAAATAGCCTCCTCACTCTCCAAGTCAAGGTTGCTGCTCTCACTGAAATCTTGTGCCCTTGGCTTTCAAGTTTTGAGCCTTGCTTCTTGATTCCCCTCTCCACCGGTCTTTGATTTGGATTTCGTGTGTGTGTAAGAGAGTTGTAGATTCGAGTTTATGTAAGTGCTTTGTGTTGACTTCGTGAAGATTTGTGAGCACTTGCTTCATTCCCCAAGAGACCTTTGAATCATTTGTTACTCTTGGAGGTTGAGGACTCCTAGACGGTTAGGTGTCACTCTCGAGCCACCAATCTACATTGTGGTTGGCCGGGAGAAGTTTGTGAAGGTCGGATCACGCCTCCGAAAGGAAAGAGATACCACTAGTGGAAGGAGGAGTGCTTTGTGCAACCTGTTGATGAAAGGGTTAGAAAAGACCTTGTTTTTTGTGAGCTCCTCAACAAGTAATAGAATCCCCTCAAGCATTCGAACTTCGGGAACAACTCATATTGCAACAACCACGGTGATATCCCTCTCTCCCTCCTCCAGCTATGCTTGTTTGTGCCGCTATAAGTCTAGTTGTTGTTTGTGCTAGTATTTCATTGTTGTGGGCAACTAGATCTAGAATTTACTTTCACTTGCACATACTATGTAATTTTTTGAATTTTTGAAAAGCATTTCCGGAATTTTCGAAAAACCCTGCTTCCGCATTTACTTAAGTTTTTTAAATTAGCCTATGCACCTCCCCAAGGCCTAATTGACCCTTTCACCCTCTAAACCCAAAAACCAGACAGTGCTCACCCTGAACTTTTAATACCGGACGATTTACCCCCCTTGGCCCAATCCAAAGTGGTTTTGTCCTTCGTGGCGTACATGCTCCAATCCAGTCAGCATTTTCTTATAAAACAATAGTGGGGTCCACCTGTCATACTCTCTCATCTCTCTCTTTCTCATCTTCCCCTCTTCCTCTCTCTCTTATCCAGAGCGGGGACGACGGGGATTGGCGGCGGACCGCGGACTGGCATCTCCTACCCACCCGCCCTCCACCTTTGCGCTCATGCCCTACCTCGTCCTGGGGGACCCCGAAGTAGAAGAGGGGGACGGCGCTGCAGGCGGTGTCAGTGGAGTGGGGGTGGCGACGAGGGGAGGGGAGACAGGGAGCAACGCTGGGGAGGGGTGGGGCGATCTTGCAGGGGGCGCCTGTCCAGCAGCAACAGCAGACGAGGAGGAGGAAAAGGGCCGCCCCTGCATCTCCTCGTGAGATAACCTTCCCCGCCAAGTCGAGCTCGTCATCGACCACCGCCAGGGTGCGCTGCCTCCTTGGCCTCCCCCGGCGTGGGAGGCGAAGGTCGCTCGAGCGCTGGCACGGGAGAGGCACGGGAGGACCTCCACCTCCAGCCGCAGAGAAGAAAGAAGAAAAAGGGTCGCCGAGGGAGCTCAAGACAGCGGCGGGCTCGTCAATTCCTTCCCGCAAGCTCCATCGTGGCCACGCCACGCACCCTCACCACCCCGCTGCGCCTACCACTGGCCTCGGGGCCCGCTCTCCAACGGCTCCACACACACACACACATAGAGTGAGAGAGAAAGAGCCGCTCGTAGCGTGCCCTCGCCGTAGTCGCCGTCACGCCCGCCGCCGGCCACTGTCTCACCGCTCCCAACGTTGCCACAAAGAGAGAGGAAGAGGGGAAGAGGAGAAAGAGAGAGATGAGAGAGTGAGAGGCGGATCCCACCTTTTTTTTATAAGAAAATGCTGACTGGATTGTCACGCGTACGCCAGGATAAAACCGCTCTAGATTGGGTCGGGGAGGTAATTCGTCCGATATTAAAAGTTTAAGGTGAACAATTTCTGATTTTTGGGTTCAGGGGGTAATTTGGTCGACTGCGATAGTTCGGGGGAGGTGTAATTCGTAGTTTTTGTAAAATCAAAGGTGTTTTTGATTATTATTCTGTGATAAACAATTGGGCATTGGAGATTATTGGTTTTGTTATTTGGAATTTATTCACGAAGTGGTTTTGGAGATGATTGGATTTACAGGTGAATCGCAGGATCGTCATTTTATGTGACCGGTCAGACCGGGCTCTGGTAGCCGGTCAGACCGGCGTGTATTGCGCGGTTAGACCGGCGCAGCCCGCGGTCTGACCGGCCGACACTATGTCGGTTTCGGTTTCGGGTTGTTTGTTTGGATATCTGAGTTTATTTCATGATTATGACTTCTAGATGGATACTATACGTATGTAATACTATTGTTTGCTGCTAATGAGTTAAGTTGGAGATAGCTTAGTCTCGGAATATGGTTTCTTTATTTGTTCCATGTGTAGGTGACTCAATGTCTCGGGAGAGTATTTGCGGTGATGGACCGGGAGTCGGCTTGGGGATAAGACGACGTCCGTTGTGGTCAGAGATCATGCGGGATACTTAGGCTAGAGTTGATGCACGTGGTTGATGGAGATTCCATATGGCATACGATGGAGTTATTGTGTGCGTATGGGGTGCGGAGTTGAATTTGGAAGGAGTCCAGATTTGGTACGATTGGTTACGTAAAGTTTCCTTCTTGTACTAGAGGGTTTCCTAAGGTGTTTAGGACTCCTAGTATGAGTTTGGTTCGTGGCTTTAGGCTGCCTACCTCATGTATAAATAGAGGGGGAGCGTGAGGCTTCCCGGTATCGCTTTTTAGAGCAATAGAGTTGAGTTTTGAGTTAGGGTTTCGAGTTTAGTCGAAATTTTTGTAAGGAGTGCTGTTGGTACACTTTGTAAACACAGAGAAAATCAATAAAGTCGTCATCCACTTTAAGAGTTCTTCGACTTGTGTTTACTGGGTTTCGGCGGTCTAACCGGCGATCTACCAGCGGTCAGACCGGCGGCAAGCTGCGGTCAGACCGATGGAAGCACGGCGGTCAGACCGGTGGCGGTGACAGCGAGCGGCAGCTGATCTCGGCGGTCAGACCGGAGATCTAATCTCGGTCAGACCGACGGCAACCAGGCGGTCAGACCGGCAGGACAACTTCGGTCAGACCGCGATCCGTCGATTTCAAGGGTAACTTTTATTTCCGCTAAAAGTTTTCGGTTTTTGGGTATACCAACCATTCACCCCCCTCTGGTTGGCTTAGTTCTTGTGATTCGATCCTACAGTTTTCCTTTTAAAGAACATATAAAGTGGAATGGAGTTGAGCAGAGTTACTGTTTGAGAAATATGAATTTTTGAAATTTAAATGATTTTTATGGGATAGAAAAATGGTTTACTGAACTTGGTAAAGAAATATTTCCTTCAGGACACTGGCTCATGGTGTCTGCTGTCAGTGAGAGGGGAAGGAGGGATCAGTGATGGGATAACGATAGATTAACTGGCCAACTGTTCCACCTGATCTAAGAGCAAGTCTAACAGTATAGCCAGCTATCACCTCCAATTTATCTATAGCCAATTTAATAGACAATTTATACAATAGTTATTTACTATACTATTAATATATGGTCCCATATGTTATACACACAGTGTGTCTTGGAGTTCGTGCTACAGCTTGCTTTAGATCTGTAGCTCGCTGCGTTTCTCTCTCATTGTAGCTGTTTATTGTACATGCTCTAAAGTAGTCCTGCCGCGCGTGGATAACTCGGTGACTTGGTGACCTCGCAAAATATTAACAAACAAAAAAAAAATTCATGGGATGAGATAACAACCTTACCGCATTGTTTTTGGAAGTGTGTGCGCTGCCGATGCGTTGCTTGATTGCTTCATCTTCACGTGATAAAACCGAAAGCGACTTCTCCGAGTCTCGTCAGGTCAGACTCGCAGCAATGGCGGCCGAGGAGATCTTGGAGCTCTCCAATGGCCGCATCACCGCCAAGATCGCCGCCTGGGGCGCCACCATCACCTCCCTCATCGTCCCCGACGCCCATGGTCCCTTCTTAATTCTGTTCCCTCCATCCCCTTCCCTTCTCCCCCTTCCTTCAGATTAATTTTTTCGTTGGGTTTTTGGTTGGTTTGCTTATATCACTCGTTTCTTGCCAAATTTGATGTCAACAGGGAATCTCGCGGATGTGGTTCTTGGATTCGACACTCTGGAGCCTTACATGGTGAGTCAGATCCCTAATCGTTCATTCGCCCCCATAATTCCTTCGATTCAGTCAGTCAAGGTTGATTGTTCTCACCTAGTATGTCACTACTCACTAGTAGGAGTATGTGGGAACTGGGAAGGGTGGTCAGGTTTGATTTTTGCTGGGGAGTTGGGACTGAATTGGGTGCTACATTGCGGCAGTAATGTTGCCCGTGTTTCTTTATTAGATTGGAACAATTTATATATGCTTATTTAGGAGTGGTGCTTACGAGTAGCTTAATTAGCAGAAATTACTAGTATCATACAGTGGATGTTGACCTTGTCAGGTGCTGCTTCCACAGCCTATATGTAGCAAACATTTTTGGGAAAAGGATTGGTCCCTTTAGGCGATAGGGATGGACGTTCTTGCCTGAATTCATCACATTTGCCCTCATCATGACGGCGAACTAAATTCCTTCCTTGAAATAATATCAAGTCATTTTAGGCCTTTTGTTTGGACAACTTCTTAGGACCAATATCTGAGTCTGTTTCTGCCAATAAACAAGTTGTTGCATCCTATCAATGAACCCTCTGGTTATTTTGCAGCAAATTAGCACTTAATTTTAGATTTCTTTTGACACTCCCAAATAGAGATCCCAACTACTACTGAGGTTAAACAGGTAGCCAGATAATTATATTGTATATATTCTGATCAGATACAGCTATGCAATTTATGAAGGCAGAATTCTAGTGTATCATGCTTTTAAATTCTGACAGATGACATTCAGATATCAACGGGCCAGAGATGTATAATTCGTTTACAAAAATCTGGAGTGCATCTCCAGCTCTATAAATCTGCATGTAGTTTGCTTCAAATTGATTGCCTAAAGTCATCATATTTTCTGTTTGGCAGAAAGGCATATCACCTTATTTTGGATGCATTGTTGGCCGTGTTGCAAATAGGATCAAGGAGGGAAAGTTTACTCTGAATGGAGTTGAGTATTCACTAGCTATCAATAATGGACCCAACAGTCTTCATGGTAAGGTTTCATGAATTTTACATAGATGATTTGGACAGGATATATAGTTGGTTTTGCTAGAGCTCAGACATTAGCCAGTGGTTACTTCATGGCATTATAATTGCTATCTTATTTGACTTACAAAGAATATTATGTTTCTTCAATCGCTCAATTGCAAACTGCAGGTGGGTTGAAGGGGTTTGACAAAGTAGTGTGGGATGTAGTAGAGCGCAAAAGTGGTGAATGCCCATCAATCACCTTCCAATATCACAGCAAGGATGGGGAAGAGGGTACAATCACTAACTAGCATCATCATTGTTTTAATTGAAGAATTCTTATGCTTAAATTATTCAGCCAATTCAATCACTTAACTATTCAATCCTCAGGCTACCCTGGCGATGTGACTGTTCGAGCAACATACTCTCTTCCTGATTCTACCACCTTAAGACTTGACATGGAAGCAGTAGCAGAGAACAAAGCGACGCCCATCAACTTGGCGCAGCACACCTACTGGAACCTGGCAGGGCACAACTCCGGTGACACCTTGGATCATTCAATCCAGATCTGGGGAAAACACATAACTCCAGTTGACGAAAACACAATTCCCACCGGTGAGATAATGCCTGTCAAGGGCACACCTTTCGACTTCACAACAGAGCACAAGATTGGAGCCCGCATCAACGATGTGCCTGGAGGATATGACCATAACTATGTGCTGGACTCTGGCGAAGAGAAGAATGGCCTGAAGCATGCTGCCAAGCTGAAAGATTCATCGAACTCACGGACCCTGGACCTCTGGACTGATGCACCTGGAATGCAGTTCTACACTGCTAACTATGTGGATGGCATAACTGGCAAAGGTGGTGCCGTTTATGGGAAGCATTCCGGAGTATGCTTGGAAACCCAGGGGTTTCCTAATGCCATCAACCAACCCAATTTCCCCTCCGTGGTGGTGCAGCCTGGTGAGAAGTATAAGCACACTATGCTGTTTGAGTTCTCAGCCTAATTAGTGATGCTGCGAACAGCTCAAATGGCTGCAACTGCAGCTCATTGTAGAATCAAATAAGAGAAAATCTAGCAGAAATCTAAGATGTAGAGCAAAGAATAAATATTAGTTACCAGACCTGGATGGTTGTATCTTGTCTTACAACCAGAATAATATAATACGAATAAATATCAGTTACCAGACCTGGATAGTTGTATCTTGTCTTACAACCAGAATAATATAATACGAATGTTCAGAGGTAGATTTATGAGAGTGGTTGCACGTATATGTGAGTAGAATTTGTTCATGTGCTTGCCAAAATATTAGAGTTCCATCTTTTGATGCAATGTCATGTTGGAAGTGATATTCTCTCTTATATCAGAGTAAAAGAAATATTAGAGTGCCAAAATATGTCTTCTGGAATTCTGGACATACAGACATTTTTCAATTCTTTTACTCTCACTATTTGTCTAGAAACAAAATGAAACTGCCTGATTTTCAAATATAAACGACCAGATGGATTTGAAATAATAATAAAGGATCAGATTACTGCATCTCAAATTGTCTGTTTTGGCCTTGGGCGTGTATATATATGTTTTTCAACCATAATTTCTGTTCAAACTTGAAAATGATACACAGCGAGTCAAACAATCAAAATTTTGAAGTTACAATCAAATGATAGAATGCTGCAAAGTTGGAGGTCTCCTCACTTTTGTCGCCTGTTCAAACGAATAGGCTATCTCAATAAGCCTTGGCTCCGATCCTTTCAAACCTCCAAAGCAGATGGCAAAAGGAACACCATTCGATGCATACCCAGCTGGAACTGTGATTGCAGGATAGCCGCCGATTGCAAGCAGGCTATGAGCAGATGCACCTGGTGAAACAATTGCATCCAGTTGATTAACTCGCATTATTTTCTCCAGGCCACTTTCGCAAAGTTCGTTCAGTTTCGCAATGGCCTTCTTCTCAGTTGGACCAATGCCATCTGTTGCTTCAGATTGCAGAAGGTAACTCTGACCAAATTCAGCCATCCTTTCCTGAATATTGCAACAGATTACCATTCGTGTTTCGACAAAATTAGCAAGCAAATGAGATACGCGTGAATTGATGCGATCTTTACCTCTACCGGATGCTTGTTGTTGAAATCAATTATGTCCGATAATGATCTTACAGGTGAACTGGCCAGTTCAGACAAGTATGAGTTGAGGGACAACTTGAATTCGGCTAGCATAAGAGCACGTTCACCGCTTTGTACTGCATCGTTGATGATGTTCATGTTTGGTATCTCGAGATTGTCCACCAATATGGCACCCATCTTACTTTCAGTTTCATAGCATCCAGGAATCAGGAGAAAGGAAAGAAACTAATATATTCAGGAAAAGAACAACAAAGTCGCAGAGAACAGGACAGGTATCTACTATGGTAAATGATTCGTTCTGTCAATAATACCTTGATCTCATTCATTTTGAGACTAGAATATGCATAAGATTGTACTGTTGACGTTGTCATTGTCATCTAAAAGAAAAAACGCTTTAAGATGGTATTATCAACAGTATATCAAGATCCTGATACATAATTACTGAAAATTAATGTATATGTCCCAGGAAAGGGTAGTATAGAAAGTACAGACATAAATAGTTAAATTTGACTATATGAGGGATGGCTTTTTAGTTAGCCTTTTTGACAATCCTGCCATCTGGAAACCATATGCACTAAGAGTTGGAACGTTATGTGGATTCTGTGCATATGCCTTTTACTTTACCCAAGATCTGATAGTTTATTTAAAAAATATTCACTTCAGTACATAGAAAATACACATTTTCACCTTTTATTAACATTTGTTCAAGATAATGCTAATACCTAGGAGCACAACATATATTCTCAACAAGAAGAGAAGAACACAAATTTCCAACCTAAGGAGGAATCAAACCTACCAGCTAGCTAGAATAAAGGACAGTAGTTCCTGAGGTCGAAAATAACAATGAACACTATGTACTGATAAAGGATACTAATGAAAGATATGTTGGTAAACTACCTTATAGTGTTGAAATGCTCATCGAAGACCTTTTGTTGGACAGAGCCCGAGGGAAACCGAAAGAAATCTTTCCTAAGGATTCCCAACCTCTTGCCTCTTAACCCATCTATATTCAAGAATTGCCTATAACCATCTTCTGGGATATATTGCAACGCCATACGAGTTGCCTCTGCGTCTCGCGGGTCATATCCAACAATTGCTTCCAAAACATGCACAGCATCTGAAACTGTCCTACAAATTGGCCTATATTGACTAGATTACATCAATAAACTGTGCAATATTAAATCCGTACGAGTGAAAGGAAGATCATAGAAATGACTAGAGAAAATATAAATGAGGATTAGAATAATGAGCAAGAAGTCATATATTTCTGTGAGTTTGCTCAGTTAAGAAGGTGCCACTGTAATACACTCTATTTAGTTGCATGAAACTTTTCTCTTCCCAAAATCTTCTGAGCTTTATCTTTGCCAGAAAAAAAATACTACTGTGTTTAGTAGCTATCTGAGTATTTAAGCACAAAAGTGTTGTCTATTTAACAAAACAAAGGTCATCTTTTACTTGAACAGTGAGGCGTACCATCTGCAAATTGACACGCCAACATTAATCTGATGGAAAAAAGAAACAAACTAAAATATGAATTCAACAGCAATACAAGACACTGCAATATGTGACAATATTGGGTTAGATACAGACAGTAACATCACCCTTTTTTCAGCAATGCTTCAGAAGTTAGAACTGAACAGAACAGAATATTCAGTCAGTATCAACTATCAAGAGCTCACCCAACGGTGTCCATCCTAGGCGAAATGATGATGACGCCGGCGCGGCTGGTTAGCCCCACCGTCGGCTTAATCCCGACGACCGAATTGTAGCTGGACGGGCACATGATTGACCCGTCCGTCTCCGTCCCAATCGTCACCGCCACCATGTTCGCCGCCGCTGCAATCGCCGAGCCACTGCTCGACGCGCACGGCGTCGCCGATGGCACATAGGGATTCTGCAGCAGCAACCCCAATTGCAACACATTGCATTCAGAATTTCAGATTCAGTCAAATTGTTCAGTGTGAGCTCCAATTCGCCATTGCTAATTGCTTGCTGCGGCAAGAAACCATGGGAGGAAGCGACCTTGCCCTGGCCGGCGCGGGGGCTCCAGCCGGCGGGGATGCCGGGGGCGCGGAAGTTGCACCACTCGCTGAGGCTGGCCGTGCCAAGAACCACCGCGCCGGCGCGCCGGAGCCGCTCGACCACCCCGGCGTCGCCCGCGGGGCGCGACCCGACCAGGGCGAGCGAGCCGCACGTCGCGTTCAGCGCGCCGCCGCCGCCGGCCGCGGCGATGTTGTCCTTCACGAGGACGGGGATGCCGTTCAGCGGCGGCGGCGGGAGCGCGCCTCCTCCCGCGGACGCGAAGAGGCGGCGGGCGTCGTCGGCGCGGTCGGCCGCGGCGAGCGCGCCGTCCGGGTCGAGCTCGACGACGGCGTGGAGGGACGGGTCGAGCGCCGCGGCGCGGCGCAGGTAGAGCTCGACGAGGCCGCGCGAGGTGAGCTCCCCGTCGGCGAAGGCGCGGCGGATGGAGTCGACTGTGGCCTCCTCGAGATCGAACGCGGCGCCGGCGACGGCGACGGCGAGGAGGAGGAGGAGGAGGCAGCGCGCGGGCGCGGCGGAGGGCAGCATTGCATCTGAGCTTTGTTGCGTGAGTAAAGGTGGCGTCTTGGCACAACTTAAGTTTTTTTTTCGAAGTGAAGTGGAAGCAGCAGCTTGCCTGCCGTTGAGCCACTGACATGTGAGCATCGAAAGTAAGTCTGATGGAGAAATAGAGTTCCAAATAAATACTGTGGTAACATTCGAAGTGACGTTTTTCCTAAAAAAAATTTAAATAGTGCCGTAGTAAATAATTTTTGATGGATCCGAGGTTCCCTCAGCCAATTTTTTAAAAAGATAATCTAAATCGTGTCAACAACACAACACGCGACAGCAAGTAAAATATGGCTGGCTCAGCTTGCGGGTTGCGACACACGAAACCTAGGTGGAGAAGGTAGCTCAGCAGGGTAACATGCAAGCTTTCATGTTAAGTCTTTAATTAATATACTCTTACATCATCTTAATTAAAATACTCGATTCTTTAATAAATCATATAATTATATTTTTTTAAGAGCAGCTACACTAGCATACTGTAATCCAACTATAAACACACATCGAAAAGATAAAAGAAGAGCTATAACACACGTCGAGGAAATAAAAGAAGAGAAAAGAATAGCGAGCTACAGATTTATAACCAGCCGTAGCACGAACTCCAAGACACAATATGTGTATGATTTGTAGAACCATATATTAATAGTGTAGTATGAATTGACTATTAAATTGACTATAGATGATTTGAAGCTAGTAGTTGGCTATACTACTAAACTTGCTCTAAGTTTATAATAATTAGTAGTCCATTAACCATACCTTAATCCATCCTCTCATTTTGTATGCCAAAAAAAAACTAAGAGCACCTTTGAATAGTACGAATAGAAAAAAATAGGATTCTAATAAAAAAGAACCACACAGCAGAGGATTGCAAAACGTAAAAATAACCATTTGATCAGTCCGTACAAATTGGATGAAAGAGATAAGACTGAAGAAAATTTTTCAAGAGGTTAAAACTCTTGCTAAATTAAACAAGGGTTTATTTACTATAACCGTTGCAATTTTCACTTACTAACCCACTTATCCACATGTCGTATGCTCGATTTTGATCCAAACTTCGCCACATTTTATAGCGAACTATTTCATACACCATACTTTATTGGCTTACCGCACTTTGACAGATTTAGTTGTGACAAAGTTAGTAACCAACTAAAAAAGGCCCTAAACATCAGAACTCACAACAGCTATCAGGTAATATTCCTGTCAAGATCCTTGGCGAAAGAGTAGATAATAATTCATCAGAGGTTTAATCATCTAATATATTGAGCAGGACTAAAGATCTGCCATATCCACAAATGAGCTACCATCTGTGAGTGAAAAAGATAACAAAACAACCGGTCAGTTAAATATACCCAAAAGTTCAAAACTACAATACACTCCTTCAATATCATGAACTGAAACAAAGTCATCTGCTAAACCAACGTCAGGCCAAATCCCTCAGAACAACATAAATCATTTAAATAAGTTGCAACGAAGATCATTCATGCTTCGACTAAATTGCTTGCCATTCTATAACAAGAAAATAAAAAAGACTAAATAAAATTGTACTAGTGATTAAATGTGCACATAAACACTCTTAGCAACAAAAGGATGTTGCTATAAAACTAGCGTTACTATTCCACTACAAGGTAATGAAGAATCAAGCAAATAAACAGCATAGATTTACCACCCAACACCATTTTGAAAACTAGGAATATTATTCAAGGTATCTAGGAAACTCCTTAAGTGAAATTTAAGATAAATTGCGATTTAGAACTGCCAGATATATAAATTTCATACGATTTCCTAGTTCTCAGTTATAGATTATCATTAATGACATGATAAACAAGAAGGAAAGAACTCCATGCTCTTATCTGTTTCTATTTCCTCTTTATCATTAAAATGATCAGTACACAACATAGGCATAATTGCTTTCAAGATAATAAAACATTGGAGTTACTAAGTTTAAAACAAGGAAGGTTTCAACTCTTCTGTAAAGCACCAACCAAATAAAGCGCAAAATTAAACAATACTACGGAAGCAGGGGATCTTTTGCACAAATTCTGTCAATACTTCATAAATGGAGTTTGCTCGGAAACATAAGCTGATTATCTGTGCCGATTAATGATACCTAGAAAAGGTTACTAATGGATGGTCTTTGACTGAAAAAATAGAAATATATTCACATTATGTCAAAACTAAAAGGATGATAACAAAAAAGACCTAAGGTTTTCTCAGAAACTGCCAATTCTTACATGAACATGAATATGTTTCTTTGATATTAGTCACTAGATTGTTCCTTATCTGGTCTAAAAGAAAGAAATAGCTACTTATTTCCAATCGGTCTCCAATGAAAAGTAGTTAGGTAGCATGTATTTCATCCAAGTAAGATAGATATCGTATATTGTTATGCCCATATGAAGTGTTCATTTTTTTTTTGAAACAGAATGTTCATATGAAGTCAATGGAGAGCTAATACCAAAGGTATTTAAGCATGGAAAAGTTAATTGTAAGCCTTCAAATGTTCTGAATTAAGGCAATTAGCAGTTGTCACTTGCATTCATCATGAATTATGCAATTCAATGTGCTTTCGCTCATGTTTGAATGTTACAGGAGTACAGGACAGTGCCACAGTTAAAACAAAACACTTGTTCGTAAGTAATTGTAGGAGTGTACGATATTCTTGTAAAAACAAATATGCCAACATTTCTTTTCATTACTATGTGAATTAGTATTCATTGAATGGATAAACTAAATATTTCACCAGAGCAAGATAGAGAACCACAATGTCCAATTATCATGGCAAAGTTTCATTGGTGAATATATAACATTGAAAGCTGTTTTGCAAACTGAATATATTGGCGCCTCAGCCCTCAAGGATGAATCATATGTAAAAATAAAAATAATAGACCCTAGTACCGAAAATAACATGGTAACTCGAAAGACAATATAAGACCTGCAGTTCAGAAGCTTGAGTAGGGGTAGTAGTTGTCGACGGAGATTTCTCCGTAGACCTTCCTAACCTGCAAAAACTTGAGGTGGACCATGAACAGGCCAACACGCGTCCAAAGAAGTATGGAGCTATTCTCCTCGGCAACACCCACAATCAGTTTACGCCCCTCCGCTTCTAGGGGAAGAAAGTTCAGCTGGAGGGTTCTCCTCAGCAACCATGTGGCATCACTGCCATCTCCAATCTCCCTCTCCCACAATTGCATTGTGGATCCAACTATAACCGCGAGGCCAAGCCGGCCATCACCCGTCGGTATGATCTGACACCGGCACCGGTGAGGGAAATCCTCATCATCCTTCGCATCCAGCGGTAGCTCACTGAATCCCAGCTTCTGACTCTCCAAATCAAACATGAGCACATTATAGCCATCAAGAAACCAGTGAACCGCATTTCCAGCAAGAACGCTCGGCCGCAACACCCAGACCTCCCATGGGAGAGACAACCTCGAGACATAATCACTCCAAACACCGGCATCTGACGAGTAAACGGAGGCGAACACGCTGGTGAAGGTGTTCCTCTCGGCGAATACGGCGACCACGCGGAACGAGCGGCGATCGGCGGCGGCAGGAACCACCGTGGCGGAGAGGAACTTGCCGTCGACGAGCGGGAAGGGCAGGAGGCGGCGGTCGCCGGAGATGGGATCAACCACCATGAATTCCTTGCATTTGCATCCCCCGCGGAATGTGATCCTGAAGAGGGCAAGGCCCTTGCAGCAGTTGACGATCTCCCACCGCAGCCCGATCTCCCTCTCGGGGAGGAACCGGTGGGCGGGGAGGTGGTGCTGGGCGGTGGTGGATCGGAAGCCGGCGTTGAAGGAGAAGACCGGATCGAAGTCGTAGGGGAAGAAGAAGCCGAGGAAGGGGGGCTCGTGGCGGGCGACGAAGCGGCGGCGGAAGCCCGGCTCGAAGGCGAGGCGGCGCCAGCGCTTGCAGACGGCGGAGGCGGTGGGGAGCGTGGAGGCGTCCGGCGGGAGGCGGAGGAGGATCTCCTGGAGGAGGTCGTCGTCGTCGAGCGGCGACGGCGACGGCGCGGTGGAGGGGAGGCGGCGGCGGCGGTGGTGGTGGTGGTGGTGGAGCGTCTCCTCCTCGCTCATTTTTTTTATTTTTTATTTTTTTGCGGTTGGGGCTGAAACAGAGGCTTTTTGCACAGTGACTGGCACCACCGCGCTTCACACAGTTCTCTTCCCTTGGCAACCTTATTAATATTGATTTATTCTTCATTGAAAAAAGCATTTAAGGTTTACTATTACTACATCTATTTTTAAATATATAATGTTATTAACTTTTATAAAACCATTTGCCTTATTCAGTAATTTAGCAGACGCATGAAAAAAAATACAAGCCGTGTTTAAAGTATTTTTACTAATAGAATTAGTTACTTTTACTAATAAAACAAATTACAGTAAAATAAATGTAACATGTGTTTTTAAATAAGATGAATGATCAAATATTATATTGAAAAGTTAATATTATTGTATGTTTAAAAATGAAAGTTACTTTTTAAAAAATTTGAAAGAGGTACATCTTGAGACTAGTTTTCTTTCTCTATTTTCTGTGGTTCTCTTATTTGCTTGGGAGAAAATGTTGGCGATGTCATATTAGAATGCAAAGTGGGCATTGGAGGTGGAGGTAGGTAGTGATAGCTCGATATATAGGATAGGGTGATACGGGGACAAGTGAATGAGTCGATGGTGAAGCATAATGGTGAGGTAGCCGTAGTGCCATTGCATGCACAAGTGAATGAGTCGGTGGTGAGCACTATTGGTAATGAGAGCAAAAATTGTTGTAGACAATTACTTACTTGTTGTATATGATGTGGGGAGGAGGAGAGGGGATTTATATTATTCAAATCATGTATGAAATTATTTTATTTGGTATATTTGAAAAAAAATGCTAGACCATTCAAATCCTATAAAATTCTTTTAAGATGGCCAATTCCTCGTAGAAAAATTTCCTCTATTCTATCTCTCTAATATAATTATGTTCTAGCCTATTCTTATTTTATTCTTGTACTTTTTAAAATAATGCATTATGCTATGTTTTGTGTTGTGTCGTTTCTATAGTTTTGAAGAAGGCCTAATATGTATGCATATCTCTAAAATTATAAGAAACAAATATAAAAGAATAGTAAATCATATTTTTATTCAATCCCATTGTAACACTAACACATGAACATGTAACTTGTATATTTAAAGCATAGTAATCCATCTACTCCCTTCCCACCATCACTACACCCTCCTTCCACACATGAAACCACCCCTCCCTCTCTCGAAAAAAGTAAAGTATACTTTCTTTACTCCCAATTATATAGTAGTACTATAAACCCATAAATTAATATCTACGATGTACATATACATTACTAGTAAATACATATTTAATAATTAGTAGCATGCAATATATGGCCAAGGATTAATAGATCTACCACTACCTATATGGCTATGTTCAGATGTATGGATTGGAAATCCATACCCCAGCACGAAAACAATTTAAATGTTTAGGAAGTGTGTGCATATGAAAAAAGAGGGGTAAAACGTTCAGAACATGGACGAAAGATACCAGTTTAAGAGCAAGTATTATAAACTCCTACATATTGGGCAACATATCCTATGCACACAGGCCCTCACGTGTACACACGTGCACACCAACTAAAAAATGTCACCAAAAAATCTAGAAAAAATCATATACATACTTTCAATTGTATTACACCTAGGGTTAAAATCTTAACGTCAAATTCATTATATTTTAGCCGTAACAAAAAAAACAAAAAATCTGACAGTTTTAAGGTTGCAATTTTGTCAGAATTTTATCTTTTTTGTTATTCTCTATGTAGAATGAATTTGAAGATGCGACTTTGCACGTAGATGTAATACTATTGAAAGTATATGTATGAATTTTCCTAGAATTTTTTGTGATAATTTTTAGTTGGTGTACACGGTGTGTACATGTGAGGGCCTGTGTGCATAGGATACGCTCCCTACATATTGCCCCTAAATTTACCACATAAGATTAGATAATGAGGTGGAGGAGAGAAGTTAGAAAAGAGTGAGTCATCCATTTTATAAGAGGCAACCTCTACCTAACTCTCAATAATAGTGTAAGGCTGTGTTTTATAATTGAGGTTTGTTTATTAGATGTGATATTTTGCGTTTGTTATCTCTTCATTAACGAGTAGATAACCCGATTTAAATTAAAGGCGATATTCATCCCATTATAAAACTTGCTCAAATATCACCATATAAGTTAGAATAAATCCACCCTGGGTGGTGAAAAGAAAAGGAAGGAACACGCGTGCATCCATTTTTTAAAAAGGAATACTTGATCAAAGTAACATGTCACGTTCGATTGTCAGCACGTGTACCATCCCCTCCCCCGTGCACCCTATGATCGATACAACAAACCATCGTATACAAACTACAGCCGTACACGTTACTTTATTACCCACCAAATGCACAACACAGCCGAAACGGCTTTTGTATCCACGCGTAAAAAGCGCCCATCTTGGGCCGTCCGTTCCCGGATCGACCGTGCACGCGTCGTGCCATCCACGAAACGGACCTTTTATCACCCAACCCTTTTTCGAACTGAAAAAATCGTAAAAACGACCCAAAATATCACCTCAGATTTAAGATTCTCTCTGTATACAAATATCCCCATTCTAATTTATCTCGATTTAATATTCCTCACAAATTAGTAATTGTTTTTGTTCGTGTGTTTTTTACCTCTTTCCACATATATCATATAACTTGGTACGACTTAACACATATGAAATACAACTTTTTTTTCCTCAACGACAGTGTCATACCAAGCTTATGTTTTTTCATCTTAACTCCGAAAAAAAACAAGTCACTACTAAACCCATGAGACAAAGAACAGCTCATCTTTTACTCGCTACTACCACCGTCCAGTGGCATGCTAGACACCACGGGCACGGATGGCACAATCGCTTCGCCATGCATTGCAGACATGAATGACGATCACGTCTCCACAGTCATGTTACCTCAAACCAAAATGAATAAAGATGAAGTACTTACAGCAAATCATATTATACGAAGGGAATACCAAACTCACAATGAAATTTGGTTTAGTTCCCTTCAAACTTTCAACTTTTCCATTACATTAAACGTTTGGACACATGCATGAAGCATTAAATATAGAGAAAAAAAATAATTACACAGTTTACATGTAAATTGCGAGACGAATCTTTTCAGCTTAATTACACCATAATTTGACAATATAGTGCTACAGTAAACATTTATTAATGATGGATTAATTAGACTTAATAGATTCGTCTCGCTATTTATAGACGGAATCTGTAATTTGTTTTATTATTAGTCTACGTTTAATACTTAATGTGTGTACGTATACGTCAAATTTTTTTTACCAAAACAACTACGATTTTTGTAATTTTCACTTTTCAACCCAGACCGACTCACACCACACCGCCCCAACCGGGTCTGACTCGAACGAACCCACTCAACTGCTTCCATAAATACGCGGGCACGCGCACCGAGCCACCCCAACACATCGATTATTGCGCCGTAACGCCAAGCCCTAGCTATAGCCCAAAGCAACACGACAGCATCAACAACTAGCTCGCTCGCGGCGGCAGCAGCAGCATCGATGGCGGCGGCGGAGGAGATGGCCGTGGTGGTTCTGCGGTGCTTCGACGGCACCACGGTGGCCGCGCCGGCGGGGGTTGTGGCGGGGAGGTCGGGGCTCGTCGCCGAGGCGGTTGGCGCCGGCGGCGGCGGAGGCGGGAGGCGCGTGGTGGTGGACGTGCCGGGGAACGTCTCCGGCGTCGACGTCGCGGCGGTGGTCGCGTACATGGAGGCCCGCGCGGCGGCGGCTGACGGCGACGCGTTCGACGGCGAGTTCATCGGCGGGCTCACCCACGACGCGCGGATTGACCTCATCCACGCCGCGCACCACCTCGCCGACAAGGCCCTCTTCAACCTCCTCGCCTAGAAGAAATTAGCTTCATCAAATCTCGGTTCATGTTCCATTATTAGTAAATTCAGTCGTTTTTTATAGTCGGATTCAATCGTTTTTGTACCAAATTCAGTAATTATTATTATACTGGATCGATCGACGATCGGTCCCCTGTTTTTTTTTAATCTATTTTTCTTGCTTCTCGCGATTAACCCATCTGAATTTTGTTTGATTGATTAGAGCGTATGATTCCTAGTTGGGTATGGATGCGAAACAAAACAATTAATTTCCAAGAAAGAACGTAGAAAGGATCGAGATGATTTTCATGAAAACATTGATGAGATTTAAACAAGTGTATTTGATTACAATTGTTCGCGATTGATTAAACCCCGATGAAAACACTAAATTCGATCGTTCGGTGGCCATGGCCTCCGACGACTAATTTACAATCCATACAGCAAAAGGAAAATTAAAAAAGAAAATTAAACCCACACCAATTAATTACCCAAATAAGCTGCCATTATACTTTTCCTCCTCAAATCTCAAACCAATTCCCAAGCTTGCTTCCCAATCCTCAGATGGCGCCGAGCACGACGCCGAGAGCGACGACAATGGCGGCGAGGTGGCCGTCGACCTTCCACGCCCCGCTGTCGTACGGGCTGTTGTCCACCAGCGGCTGGCTTCCGAACGCCCCGACGGCGCCGGCGCCGAGAGCGCCGGCACCGACACCACCAACCCCTGCGGCGGCGCCGCCGGCAGCAGCAGCAGCAGCAGGGTCAGGCAGGTCCCCTGGCAATGGCGAGAACGCCGGGTCGACGCCGCCAAGGGCCCCTGGGAGTGGCGCAAGAGCCGCGTCGCCACCCATGTCACCTGGCAATGGCGCGGCTGCCGCGTCGCCGCCCGCGGCTCCCGGCAATGGCGCGACAGCTCCGGCGCCGCCGACGGCTCCCGGCAGCGGCGCGACAGCTCCGACGCCGCCCAGTGCTCCCGCGGCGGCATCCGCGGCCTGCGGCAGCTCGGCGGCGCGGCCGTTTCCGCCGGGGAACATTCCGAAGGGGAGGTCGCTGCTGTGGGCGCCGATGGGCTCGGCGAAGGGCGGGAACGCGGTGGCGAGGCCAGGGGATCCCGGCGCGCCGCAGTGCTGCGCGTGTCGCGGCTCGTCGCTGGCGCGCCAGGCGAGCTCGCCGTCCTTGTCGCGGATGCGCATGTCGCCGTCGTCGACGAGCTCGAGCCTCTGCAGGAAGTTGGTGCCGTCGGTGTTGGTCTCGCCGTGCCACACCTCCTGGCTGCCGTCGAACACCTCCAGCCCGTGCCACGAGAAGAGCAGCGTGCACGTGTTCACCGTGCTCACCGGCCGGCACTCCGACTCCCACACGCTCATCCCCCCGCCCGCCGCCGCGTCGCCCTCGCCGCCCTTGTTAACGACCACCTCGACATAGCAGAAGTCGGCGCCAAGCCCGCCGGCGCCGGGGACGGTGTGCGAGCGCACGAAGTACGCCGCGTACTTGCCGGACGGCGAGGTGAGGAACAGCACGGGCGGGTGGACGTCGCCGGCGCCGTGGCCGCCCGGCGGGATGCTGGCGAGGATCTGCTGCTTGACGACGCGCTCGATCGTTCCCGGCGGTCCGGTCACCGCCGCCACCAGCGAGGAGGAGAGCAGCACGGCAATAGCAATGCAAGGGAGGAGCGCCATGGATGGATGGCAAGCTTTGCTAGGTGAGTAGCTAAGCTTCTTCTTGGATGCTTTGATTGTGGTTGTGGTTGTGCATGGAATGGTGCATGGTTGGGTGTTTATATATACTTGTGTTGCTTGGGGTGGTGATGATGGATTAGGAGCAAAATGGGGTGATTAATTAGGGTTTTAGAAAAGGTGAGACATGGATGAAGCTTGCTATGTTGTATGGGGAGTGGTTGGAGTTGGAGTGTGTCACCTGTTCCAATACATACTGATACTAGGGGATTGGGTGAGCATAAGCTGTATAAGCTTTGTTTGGGTCAGAGATTTTATTTTTTTCTGAAAGAAGGAAAGGGTTTTGATTAATTAATATATTAATACTAATAGAGAAGAAATTTGGGTCAGATGGATTCATCTAATAATAATGGAATTGAAAGTTGCAGGTGGTGTTTGGAGTTTGGACCTTGGAGATGTAATTATTAAACTGCTAATAATGCCCTAAGTTGATTGGTTGACATTCTAGTACTTTTATGTGGGGTCCAGATATTCATTCAAGGTTTGGGAAGGCAATTGTCTGCACCAGGGAGAGATTGGACTTTAATTTGGGTCCCTGGTTACACGTGGATTTTAAGTCATCACAGCCATGATAACTGTCAAGTTTCATACGCACGAAGAAACAAAATAATAAATGTAACTCCAAACTTAATAATACTCTTAAAAAATAAAGCATGAATTAAGTGAACACTGACAGTATAACTCATTAGCTCAATCAGTTAGGTTCTTTGCAGTGGAACATATCTATCCGGAATTGAGTCTCCTAGTCTTTTGGAGGCGCCCTGATGGTTAGGGGTAGGGTATGACTTATGAATGTCCGTCGATATGAATGTCTATATCTATGTCTCTATCTCTATTTCTACTATTGTAAAAAATAAAGATATTTCTAGTGATATTTTGGTACGTTATACTCCCTCTGTTCCAAAATATAACAACTTTTATTTTTTATGGGATGTAGACCTGTCCAGATTCACAGTACTATTCAGATTCGTAGTACCAAAATATAGCAATTTTTGTTTTTGGATGGGATGTAGACCTGTCCAGATTCGTAGTACTATTCAGATTCGTAGTACTAGTATACGTCTCATCAAACCAAAAATTGATATATTTTGGGACGGAGGAAGTGCTTGTTTGAGTTGGTTTTTTATTTTGTTCGCTTTTGAAAATACAAAAGGAGTCGTATAAGAAATATCATTAAAAAAAACTTTTATATGCCAACTTGAGACAAAAGTCGGACTCCTAATTACTGCTCATGATTTTCTAAAAAAAAAATTCAAGCGAATTTCCAGAGTAAATTTTATGCTAGCTAAACCGTATAAAAAAATAAGATTAAAATAGCCTTCACCCGTTGTAACGCACGGGCATTGTTTTAGTATTTATAAAGATACCACAGGAAGATGCACAAAGGAAACTGTCCTAACAAACTGTCCAGGGCTCCTGGTCCGGTAAAGCCCAGTAAATTCATGGCCCAGAAAATTGTTTCCTCCAGTCCCCAAGTCCCAACGGGCCAGCACATTGCTGGATGGAAAAAGTACAGTCCCTCAACTTGTCATCGGGATAAAAAACATTCTCGAACCACGAAACCAGATATACAAGGTCCTTTAACTATAAAAAAGGTCATCCGAGGTCCTCCGGTGGTTTTGACCGCGGTTTTGGTCTACGTGACGGCTGAGTCAGCGTGAGACCCACATGTCAGGTGTCCACCTCACCTTATCTCTTTCCCCTTTCTCTTTCTCTATTTCTCTCCTTCCTTCCTCGCTCTCTGCTCTCGCACGCTAGGATGCCCATGGCGGCGGCACGCGCGCTCTTGGACCGGCTCGTGGTCCACCTCGCCCTCGCCCTCGTCTGCTCGCCGGAGGCGCCGACCTGCACCAGGAAGAGCAGCCTCGCCCCCACACCGACGGCCAGCATCTCCTGCACCACCGCCGGCGTCGCCGAGTGCCTTGCCATGGCGTGCAGCGTGCGCACGGTGCTCTTGGTGCCCGCGGCGGACAGCCGCGTCGCTGCGCACGCCACTGCCGCGAGCCTCGTCGGGTGTGCCACCAGCAACAAGCTTCCCTCCGCGTAGCCGCAGATGTGGTCGTCGCCATAACGACGAGCTCGCAGGCGCGCCTGTCGCCGCCGCAGCCTTTGTCGAGGTGGAGGGGCACGAGCGCTGACACGGCGCCGGCGTCGACTGCCTTGACGCGGTTCCGGCTCCAAGGGCAAAGCCGGCAGAGCACGTGGAGCGCCACCTTGACCGCCTTCGCCGACGGCCTGTCCGCCACCACCCCCACCACGCCGTCGACCAGTGCGGCGGCGCTCGCCGATGTCAGCCGCGCGGGGGCATAGCTAGGAGCGCCGATTATAGCAGGTGGATTCCCTGGATCCGCAAGAGGTATCTCGGCTGCCGCAGCACGTACGCCAAGGTTTCCAAAAAATCTTCACCGCCGCTGCCCTTCGCCGGATCATGCACGCCGCACGTCGTCTCTTCCTGGGAAGAACCTAGTGGCTTAGCCGACGTTGCGTCGTCCACGCCCACGGAGGCGCGCTCCTCGACGACGGACAGGAGGAACTCCACGGCGCGGGGCGCGCCCTGGATGCATCGTCAATGCGGTGGTGGAGGAGGAGGAGAACACCGGCCACCGCGCCGTGGTGGGATCCGGCGGGGACGAGGGGGATGACAACGCCGATGAGGAGGAGAGGATCCCGTCGGGAGGAGCGGGCGCGGGGCACGCCGACGCCGACGACCACCATGCCCACTGCTAGGGGGCTGCCACCTCCACATCCTCCGCCTCCGCCACCACCGCCTACTGGCTGCTGCTCCCCATCCGCCGGCTGCCGGCCGCCGCGCGCTCGCCCGCCGGTTGTCACGCCCAGAAATTCACTAGTAGTTTCCGAACTCATTTGTGCATAAAATCCTCGTCTAGGAATCAGCCGAGGTACACAAACTGACAATTTAATATACAGATTCATCAATAACTAAAGCGAATAAATACTTAAATAAGAGGCACTTAGTCCTCACCATGAAGAAAACTGCAGCGGAAAAATAAAACCTAGCGAGCTTCAGCTCCACTCCCACAGGCAGCTCAACTGGGGTATAAGCCAAACGTCTTCTCCTTCTAAATTCTTTTTCTTCAACTGAGGTTTGATGATTATTGCAAGGTGAGCATATGACATACTCAGCAAGCCACACAGCAAATATGCAAGTGCACAAGGATACCAAAGAATGGCATAATATAGGGCTTATTTGCAAAAGCAGCATTTAGCAAACTTTTGAGAATTGTAAAACAGTAGAGCAATTAATCATCAATATTAATCAACACCGTACAACATACCCATGCTGCACAGGCCCAACCATCCTGAACAACCATACCCGGCTGTACAGATCTATCTCCAAACCAGGAATGTACCATTCCAAACCAGGAGCTAATCAAATTATTAGTTGTTATAGCATCTTTTATTATGGTGAGAAGTGTGAGACTAATCACGAAAGACATTGTTAGACCCGCCCATAACCGCGGGCACGGCTATTCGAATAGTTTTACTCTGGCCAGAGGTGTACCACTGTACCCACAAGACACAGCCCCACGACATGTCACCATGCGCCTCAATACCACCACGGTACCTCGGAAAGGAGCTGTGACAGTACCCCTCGCACAACACAACTCAAAGCAGTGCACCGTTCCTGGATCATAATCACCCCCTTATAAACAAGGCATGGACTCCCCAGCGACCCCCGTGGGCTTATCTCCGCCACTTCTCAATCTGGTGCTCCGTAATGAACCATGCTATACAAAAGGTAAAGCCGTTGCCCACGCTGGCTTGTGGTTGGCACGGTTAATGTTTCACAACCGAAACTCGTGAACCGGTCCTTAATTGTCATGAGCACGGCCATCAAAACCATGTGCTCACAACCCACCTTTATCAAGTTTTATTTGGCAAATTAATTAATTAACCAATCACGATTGACCATCGTGAGTTTCCATAAAATATCCATAAGTGATAGTGAAGTATGATTTATCCCATTAATGAGCTAATGTTTCTAAGCACGGCTAAGCAACTATAAATAACATCTAGCTGAACCAATCCAATATATAAGGTCCATGCTAGTCAAATTATAACCCATAGGAAAATAAAGTCATCTTCGGCCATAATTAAATGGGAAAGGCTCACCACCCAATGACATTCGAAAACAATGCATAAGTTGAAATAAATCATAGCTTTAAACAGGTTCAACATGCTCAAAGGGTTGTTTGGGATCTGTGTGACTTGCCTTACAAACAAGCGTCTTCAATTCGTCTTCAGGAACTTCTCCAACGAACGGAAGATCCTCCGAAACAACGGGAAGTCTAAACCTAAAACGCAAAACAAGGAAAAACACTAATAAAAACCAAATGAACAGTACAATTAAAGTTCATAAGGGTAGAGTTTGAATTTAGATGAATTATGAGACTTGAACGACCTCATTCCGAGTTCGTATGAATTAGATATGAATTTTACAAGATTTAATTCCAATTAAACCTATTAAAGAAAAGACTATTCCAAATTGATTAAACAATTTACAAATGATTTATAGCTGAGACAGAAGATTAAAACATCCTCTTGAAAAAGATTAGATCATATTTGGTAGATGACATATATTAAAAAGGAATAATATGTCATTGAAAAGAGATGACAAATTTATATTAATTTTGGATGGCCAAGATGGCGCTGATGTCAGCGATGACATGGCTGCCATGCAGGATCGACGACCGCAAGCACGGGAACGGCAGTTACCAGCGAACCACGGTACAAAGATGCAAACGGAGGGCACCGGGAGAGAGAGGAGATCAAGGTGACCCTTACCACCACTTACGCAACGACAGACGGCGAGGGAGATGGCAGGCGACCAGCTCCAAAGGCGGCGACCTTGGGTTGGCGACGGTGACGGCTTTCCGGCGACGAGAGGCAACAACCGAGGGGTGGACGGTCTTCACCTCGCTCCTGCGATCCCGAGGGTGGCGACGGTGAACGAAGGCAGTGATGGACGGCGACGAACGGCGCGGCTGAAGATGGAACAGATCGGCTTCACGGTGACGACGGGCTTCCCGGGGTCTTCGACGACGGGGAAGTGGAGGCCGGTCTTCTTCTCCTCCTCGCAAACCCAACGGCGGCAGCGGCGACCGAAGGCGACGACCACAGCGACGGCGCGGGGCTGCTGGAGCGGCGACCGGAGGTGGAGAGAGAAGGCGAGCGCGGGGAGAGCGATTCCGGCGAGATTCGGCGCAAAGGAACGGGTGGCCGGGGTAGCTCTCACCCTTGCGAAGCCGAGGGAGGCGACGGCGCAGGTCGGGGTCGACCGAGGAGGCGGCGCGGCGTGGCTGGAGGGTCACTGGCGTCGGCGGCGGCTAGGGCAAGGCGGCGGTGGTGCTACAAGCGATGGCTCGGCTTTGGACTTGAGGCAAACGGAAGAGGAGGCCGAGGGGATGCTATTTATAGCTGGAAGAGGGAGAGATCGGCTCGGGAACGGATGGAATCGGCGACGGATTAGGTAGGGTTCGCCGGAAAAAGGAAGGATTTGATCCGCGAAATTGGAAAGAATTTCCATATAAACTTTTGGGGATTTCTTGGGGGAAAGGAAGAGGAGATTGAGAGGATTCCATTCCCACAACTAATTTGGAAAGAGGAGCAACGGAGAGGACGAATTTGGTGGGGAGGCGGCGCTGTACACGGGCACGGCAGGGAGGAGATCGGCCGGCTGGAGGTTAGGGGCGACACTGTAGCAGAGGGAGGCAAAACAGACTTCTTGCCGGGCTTCATTTCCTCGGCCCGATTGAAGGAGGGAGGCAAATAGAACTTCGGCAGAGAGAGGAAGAGAGGATGCAGGCTCGAGTTGGGCCGGCGGAAGAGAGAGGAAGGAAGGGAATGGGCCGGATTCGGCCCGAGACAAAGAAGAGGATTTTGATTGACTTTTTAATTTAAATAATTGCTGAAATGATGTTTCATTTATTAAAAATACTTATAATGCTCAAATAATTCCGGGAAAAATCCAGAACATATTTGGACACTAAAAATATTTAATAAAGTTTTATCTATATCAATTTAATGTTCAAAATTTTCATATATTTTATTCAAACACTTACTTTAATTATTAAATAAATTCTAAAAGTTCCTTTTTTTACGAAAATATATAATTTAGCGATTTTCAGGGTGTGACACCGGCCGCCACCGCCGCTCCCCATCCTCTAGAGAGAGATATGAGGAAGGAAAGAGAAAGGGGAAAGATATAGGGTGAGGTGGACACCAGACATGTGGGGCCCACGTGGGTCCCACGCTGACTTAGCCGTCACGTAGACCAAAACCGGGACCAAAACCACTGAAGAACCTCGGGTGACCGGTTTTGTATAGTTAAGGGACCTCTTATATTTGGTTTTGCGGTTTGAGGACGTTTTTTATCCCGATGACAAGTTGAGGGACCTGCGTGTACTTTTTCCTTGTTGGATCACCAATTAACGGACCACAGAAACTAGCAAGGGTACAAACCAAGATAGTACTATATTGACATCTTTCAAAAATTTATATGTATTTATATATACCTACTTAAAAAAATACGTAAGACTTTTGTCTGGTTTTTCGTCCATAGTATCGAATCATAATCGCATCCGTCGTTTCTCCGAGTCTTTCCTTCGAGGTTAGGGTTTTACCGAGTTCACTGGGTTAGAAATGGTGCTGAAAAATTCACAGTGATTTTCTTTAGGATTTTTGGGGATTTCGTGGGGTAAGGAAAAGGAGGATTAGGGGATTCTGAAAGTCCCTTAGCCACCAACTTTCCGAACCATCTTTGTCACGCCCCAATTTTTTTTCGGAGGTTAAAAATCAATTAATGAATTATTTCTAGAAATTATATTAAAATATAAATCAATTTATCAAATGAAGTTTAATGTGGGAAATAAAATTTCCTTAAAAATCATGGCCGTTAATATTTTTTAATATTCTCTATGGCCTAAAGTACTCTCTGCCTAAAGTACTCTCTGGAATTTCCTGTAAATTTTCAGATATGAATACCTAACTTTAATAGTACGAAGTTCAGTTCATCCATTATTTAAATTGAGAAACAAATCTAAATCCCTAATCTGGGCCGTTTTCGGGTATACATACACTGATACATACATACGTATATCTGTAGCTAGAGCTTGCCGCAGTCGCCGATGACGACTGGCTTCACCATCTTGCCTCTCCAGGTGCCGGTCTGTTCGACGGCACGCACGATGTCCATCCCGTCGACGACATGGCGGAACACGACGTGCCGGCCATCTAGCCATGGTGGCCTGTTGACGATGATGAACTGGGAACCGTTGGTGTTGGGCTCGGCGTTCACCATGGACCTCCAGGCCCATCATGTGGCATGTCACTCAAACCCCTCATCGGCAATGTGTTCCCTTGCAGGGTTAGCAATCTCGAAATTGCGATATTTGCAGGGGATCGAAATTCGCAAAATAAATATAAATAACCGAAATTTTCGGGCGAGATATGTGCTTGCCGGTGGGGGTGAAATTACCTAAATTTCAATCACTAGCCTCCAGGCATCGTCAAGCGCCGACTCGCCGTCACGATGTCGCCGCTCTGGCACATGAACCCGGGCACCACCCGGTGGAACGTCGAGCCCTTGTAGTGGAGCGGCTTTCAGTCAAACCCCATGTCGCATCCGCCGGTGCACATGGGACGGAAGTTCTCCGTCGTCTTGGGCACCTTGTTGGCGAACTGCTCGATCACCACGCTACAAGCACGCTCGCCGCCAAACACCATGGCGTTGGGCTCAGCAGGGTCATCGGTGCTCTACATATGTAAGACTAATTGATTTCTTGTCTCTTCGTTCCAAAGCCCAGACTTAGCTTGTAAGAAGATGAGATGAGATTGAGAGGAGAACCACGGCTTATTGGAGCAAAAGAGAGAAAATAGCATCGTGGGGGACTATTCTCACGTGAGGATGACTCTTTGATACTCGTTTAATTGTAAGCTCTAGAAGAAACATATATGGTAAAACATATATATAGAGAAAATCTACGCTTTATTTAGCCATCGACAACTGTTTGATTCTATGTTTTGCCATGGGTGAGTGCAAATTTTACAATACCACCGCGCTATATATCTACGGAATGCCATCGCCATCATCAACTCATCTTTCCGTCTATTTCACCCTGTTCGTCCGTCTGGAAAGACTGTTTCACCCTTGAAAGGATGCAAAAGGTCAATAAAAAAAGCACTAATAAAAGACATTATGTGTAAGTATGCTAGTCACCAACTCATACATGGCACGAGCTACCTTTTTAACTTATAGTTCGTAATTAAAAATATCATGTTGCACTCGGTACAGAGTTTTTATCTTATCTTTTCATGATTTAACCGTTCCAATATCCTGAATTAATATTTACCAAGATCACTCGGTTTGGACTCCTGATTGTGTCATTTTCATGATTTGTTAGGTGGAAACCTGTATGTAAATAATAAGTATTGAGTTGTGCCTGGTTTTGGATGTCTCAATTGTATTTTTCTCCATGATTAATACTTTTAAAAAACTAATAATTAGTTTTTCCAATAGTATTTTTTCATACCACCAAAATTCAAAATTAATAAATTGTACTTAGTTTAGAGTTTCTTTTTAATATGACAATAATTAAGAGTTAAAGTGTCATATATATATATATATATATATATATATATATATATATATATATATATATATATATATATATATGATATGGAGGTGTAAACAATGCTATAGCTTTGAAAATGGTCGATATTGGCATTGTGTTGGATGATTCGACTAATGCTGCTCGTAAAGCTTCAGACATCGTCGTAACGGTACAAGGCCTTAGAGCAGCTTTCCGACGAAAGATGAACTACACCGTTTCTAGTATAACAACTTCAATCTATTGATATGAATAGGCAAGAGCGGATCCAACATTTTATTTTGGGTTTGTGGGGTATGTGTGGTGTGTGTGGGGCGGTGGGGGGGGGGCGCTTGAGCCCCCTACCCCGCTGGATCACTATTGAGAGAAGAAGAGAGGAGAGGGGGAGCCCCTCCAATCTATTTTGGATAGATACCATTATAACTAAATCAACCTTATAGTTGAAATCTAGCTGAGATTTTTGCAACGGGGATTGTTCTCGGTACTTATTTGGCAATGATACATCACTGACTTCTTCCTGATTTAGGCAAGTAGTTTCTTAAGCATGCTTGCATACAGTGGCGGACCCAGGATTTTGATCCTGGGTGTGCCCGTGATGGTTCGAAGGGCTAAATCAAAGCTTGATGGCTTGAGGCACACAAATGTATTAATTAAGAAGTCTTAACTGCGGTGCTTTTCATATCATAGAATCGATCTAAGAAGCAAAAAAAAAAAGTACTTATGAATTTCATGTCTCTTTTTTCATGCCATCGATGAAAGAAAGAAACGGATTGATTCAACTTGATCTGAATATACGAGTTTAATTGATTCAACGAGCTTAATGGAAAGCTCACTTGGATTCTTTATGTTATAGCTTAAGAAAGAATCGCCATATGTTCCTCTTCACATTTGGATTTGATTGATTAAACTTGATCTCAGTTCTCAAACTACAAATCAAATCACAAAAGCATATGCCTTCAATTTTTGAAATCCCATTGATTTCACTAATTTTAGTTTTCTACTTTTCAATCAATCTAATGCTCTCTGCTAAGAGAAAATAAGACAGAGACTAAAGATAGGCATGGACGGACTAAGATAGGCATGGACGGACGAATGGATGAGGAACGACACCTCAAACGGCTCAACCTGGTCGGCATCCTTGAGCGCCGCTGCTTATCGTCGACTCTCTGGTCACCGTGACGGCGTGCTGTTGCGTGCTTTTGCATAGCCGATGGCAGGCAGCCTCCGCCAGTCCAGCCGGCGTAGACATGTCTGCTGCCAACTGCCGCAGTGCCGGTGCATACCGGGAACCCCCTTGGGCCCGCCCCTGCTTGCATATTTTAGTATTTTAGGTAATAGGTTATAGGTGTACTGATATTTGGCATGGTTTAGTATTTTGCAGCATGTGTTCCACTTTAAAAGCCTTGAGGAAACTGCCTAGGATGATTTTCGGAAGTTTACCTCTCTATCTACATTTTCATTAGCATAATTAGTGATGGTCATCAAGATGATTTCCTTATATTGAACTTATGCACCTCCATTTTCTCCATTGGTCACTCTTAAATCTTATTTCTCCAATCTTAGATTGGGAAGAAGAAGATATCGATGTATAACATAGGCATGGCCATATCTAAGTAGACGATTTATTTTTGCTAGGCCCTTATCTTTGAGATACAGTGTACCGTTTATTTTTGTGGTTTGGTGGGACAGTTGGTAAGAGAGATTGATCCCGACTCAGTTCATGCCTTACTGCCTCATTGTGTCTGGTCTTGCATCTTGGTCACATTGTGTGTTTGCCATAAAATTCACGTTATCAAGCAAGAAGGATTTCAGGAGGCAACAATGGGAGGATGGGAGGAGGGAGACACATGCCCATAGGACATTTCTTTGGTTGGTCTGCAGGTCCTTCAACTCTGTCATATCAATGTTACAATTCTCGAAGGATGACATGAGAGTGTTAAGTACTTGAAACAGATGAAGGTTATGGTTTGGGAGAGTACAACATTGTGAAAGAGAGATAGTCTCGCATGCCTAGGTCTATCTACAATTGTGAAAGAGAGTACAACATTGCCAAATGAATCTACATATGAGGTGATGGTTCAAATTTTGAGCAAAGCCAAGCAATTTGTAGCTGAGATTTTCTATGCATAGTTTGACGGTTTAGATTCAGAACTCTATTCAAATTTCATATTTCGGCTGCACCCAAGGGCCCGCCTAGCATAAGGGTTTAATGTGGTCAGACATAACCTAGATGGCTGGTTATTGACTATGGATGTGACTACACAGCTTACCAGCTACCACTCCCTACCTACCTATACTTCAAATAAAATTTTCTCTTAAACTACTCATCCGATCTACGATCCGATTACACCATTGTGTTCGTAACAATTAAATTTTATAACAAGATCTCACATGATTATATTTTGATGAAAAATTGTAAATTACTTTTATAATATATCTAAATTACTTTTAGATTTCACTAAATTATTTCTTAGACATATAAAAGTAAATTTAATAAAGCCTAAAAGTAATTTACATATATTATAGAAGTAACTTATAACAAAAAAGAAAGTAACTTTAATGCATGCCTTTTTTCATAGAACGTGACTACACAGCTAGTGGTAGCCACTCCATCCAGTGTCTCCTTTAAACTTGAAAAATGCAATAGTATGTATCTTTTCTTAAATCACATATTATTTTTAAGATCTATTTGCATCATCGTACTCCACTCAAAAATATGTGACAAAACGAGATCCATATTGAATATATTCAAACATTTTATTAATTTAAAATGTAATTTATTACATGTTAGAAAGTAACTTCCATGTTATCAGGAAGTAACTATTACATCTTATACATGATTAATTCTCATTAGATATTCCATCAATGTTATTTGCAATCCATCAAAGGTTTTATGTTCTTTTCACATTCTACATGAAAAACAAAAATAAAAGGAATAAAACAATCGGTGATTAAACAGATTTACAGAGAGTTACTTCTGAACCATGCAAAAGTTACTTCCAATTAACATTGAAGTTACTTTTAAGAATTGTTAAACTTACATGTGCTGATCTGTGCTGATTAAATTTAATTTCTAGACAGAGTCATATTTTTATCCCTACAACGAATTTACTTCTAATGCCGTGACAAAGTTACTTCCGTTTTATTTTAAGTTACTTTTATAATATATGTAAATTGCTTTTAAAGTTACTAAATTTACTTTTATATGTCTAAGAAGTAATTTAGTGAAATCTAAAAGTAATTTAGATATATTATAAAAGTAATTTATATTTTTTATCAAAATATAATCATGTGAGATCTTGTTATAAAGATTTAATTGTTACGAATACAACGGTACAATCGGATCATAGATCGGATGAGTAGTTTAAGAGAAAAATCTATTTGAAGGTTCCTATTTACTTAATGGACTATAAGTATATATTTCAGTGTGATGGGAGGAAACCTCCCCCTCGTTTGTCTCTCTCATTCTCTCTCTCACTCTCTTTTTCTCGGACGTAGATGGATGAGGACGATGACGCGTGGTGGGATGGCTGGGACGACGACGCGCGGATGGATGCCACGTCAACTCGCGCGGGATGGACGGTTTTCCCGGCGTCGCGCGATAGCACCAGATCGAGAGGTCTCTCGAAATAGTTTTTGCAATTGACTATATATGTCTATATCATCCGACTAGTTGGGTGCTCATTATAGTTGAGTTGTGTGGGCAACATCCTTATTTGAATAGATACCTTAGTTGCAATACAACATACATAATTGTACAAGAAAAGATATCATCCAAAATATGGATATATTCATGAGCAAATAAGTAAGTTGAGATCTCGAAAATGAAATTAACTACCTATTCTGACTCAAGGATGACTAGGACTACTTGGACATATACCCCAGTATTCCTCTTGAGTTCTACTTGGATACTGGGTACCTATGGTGTAAATTTAAAGTCCCTTAATTAGGAAGGGAGTGCATCACAATCTCAACACACCAACACAGATGACTCCCTAAAAACTAGCCGTCGACCATATCACCAAGATCTTGTCTCATCGACATAGTTGTGTAGGTTAGATTAGAGTCTCCATCATATGCTTTGTATTTTGTGTTGTCCACTGAGCAACACATGTAAACATGATGTAGTGTTATTACCCACTCTAGGACATGAACATATATAAAACTCAACTCCCAGTCTCCTGCTTCTTCGCAATATCTTTGCACGCATCCTCGTACCAATCAATCCTTATATACACAAATCCCATCGCAGGGATGAAAACGGATGGAAGCGATGTCATTTTTTTTAGAATTTTTATGGAAACGGTGTTTTTTCATATTTATAAATTTGACTATTTAGTAGCAACTTAATTCAATACAACGCAGACACAAATTAGAAAAACTAAATTTTACATTCGAAAACAATTTGAAAAGTCATCTTTTTATTATTATTATTTTTACAGGAACGGTATTGATACATCGGAAGATTTCTATACCATTTTCATCCCTACCCCATCGTTAGGATATAACCCGTCAATAGGGAGATGAATCTTTCTTGTATGGCCAAACAACTAAACAAGCACAAACATATATACATTGTTTCTTCTAGAAACAATCAACTCCTATGAATCTTGACATATATCAAGATTTATAGCCAGAGCAGGGGAGCTGACCCAAGCCTCGGGTCACCTGGGCCGTGTCCTAAGGCCTATAGGTCTTTTTTTTAAGAGAGAATCTCTTATATATCACTTTAAATTACCCGGCTTTCTTATATACCACTGAAAAAGTTACTTTTCTTTCTGTGCCATTGGGTTTCAGTTTTTCATCCCTTCAGTGCCACCACCGTCAGGTCTGCTGACCTTAGCTACCGTTAAGTGAGTCAACATGTTAGATTTTTCTTCCAATACCTGTATTACCCTCACTCTTCTCTCCATGCTATCACTAATTAAATGATCTGAAATGTGCCTAGCACTCTCTGCATCCTTGGTCTCCCAGCGAATTAAGATGATTAGTTAAATGACTGCAAGCTAATCAAGAATAACTAAATGTGTGCCGACAGTTAATTCATGGTTTAGTATGTGCCCTTGATGCAAATTAAATGTGTACCGATGGTTACATCAAATGACTGCAAAAGCTTGCAATCAAGAATAATTAAATATGTGCCTACGTTAATTATGGAAGCTTGTTCAGCAGAGCTTATGGTTGTGGAGGTGGTTCACCGACATTAGCAACTTCTTTGGTATGCATCGAGAGGAGCGAACGATGTCACACAGTAGTGGGACTACATGGACTAGCTCAGTTAGTCAGTCGGTGGCTCTGTTTGGATCCGGAGGGCTATTAAATAGCCATCCGGAATCTGGTTATTTAAGAGTGTTAAACGTAGATTACTGATAAAACCCATTCCATAACCCCTAAGCTATTTTGCGAGACGAATCTAACGAGGTATATTAACCCATGATTTGCTACAGTGGTGCTACAGTAATCAACCGCTAATTATGGATTAATATACATCATTAAATTCGTCTCGCAAAATAGCCTAGGGGTTATGGAATCGGTTTTGTCGGTAATCTACGTTTAATAATTCTAAATAGTAAAATTCTGGAGGGCTATTTAATAGCCCGGAGGATGGCCGGTGTCTCAGTGATGGAATATGCACGATTGTGAAAAGAATAGAAACAAGAGGGAGAGGAACCTGAGAAAAAACAGAGGGAACAAGGGCACTAGTATCTTTTTATGGCCTACTTAACACCAACTTCATAGTAGTCTGACGGTGGAGGCATCAAAGGGAAGAAAACTAAAACTCAGTGGCATAAAAGGAAACATAACATTTCCAGTGGCATATTAGGGGCCGAATAATTTTAAGTGGCATATAAAGAATTTTCTCTCTTTTCTTTTTAACTAGGAAGGTAGCCCGCGCATTCGCGCGGGCATGCATCGTACGTTAAGTTTGAGACACGTACTTGAAGGAGCGAAATATTAACCGGAGAACACATGGCACGATTTCTCTATTGTTTTCGCCGGCATTAGTTGTTTTTATATTTTTGTAACCTATTAGCTTTATATTATATCATATTTAAGTTATATTTTTTTACGTGAAAGAGGCTCCTACTGCAATATATATTAAAATATAATAAATGGGTGAATTTACAAAGATTACAAATAATTACAAGGGAAAACTAATGAAAATTATCTAGCCATGATTGCCAAAGCGAGATGCCAGCTTCCTTTGCTCTATGCATATGCAAGGCAAACTCCTGTTTGAAATCAGCTTTCCATTTGTCAAAATTGCTCTATGCATATATTTAAGTGATATCTATAAGCAATTATTTATAATCTTCTTCTTCATTTGAAAAGATGGTAAACTAATTTTCTTTAGAAAACATGTCAACGGAAATAAAAGTAAGTGTAAAGTAAAAGTAATTTTTTTAATGCATATATATTATCATGGTTTATTAGAAGATGAATTGGGTGGGACATGAATCTCCACTAAATTTTATATTGCCTAATATGATTTATGTAGTTTGAGAGGCGATCCATCTATGAACATTTCATGTAGTGTGGGTAAGAGGTTCTACGCAACCTAACCTGAATACAATAATGATAAAATATAATTGCACAATAATATTTTAAAAATGTGATGTACCATAAATACATACTTGTTTTTCTTAGAAATAATGGTTCCACCGGTTTAAAAGGCATAGGAGTATTCCAGAAATATAGCTTAAAAATTATGGTGTTTTAATATCCAACATTATTACGAAGTGAACATAGCTCAACTGGTTAGGTTCCTTGTGGTTGAACTTGCCTAAATTCTTTCAGTGGTAGACGATGTACCTATCGACAGTGAGACACTTGTGGTGACTTTGTCAATCTCAAAATATGTGGGCCCAGTCTCTCAGAAGTACTAATGAGGGATGTGCATGTATGTCCTCATAGGTATGAGCGTGCGCGCGTTGTGAACGCCTGCATTTGTACTTTGTTTCTCAAAATATATCCAATATTATTAATTGTTTCTCTTTTCGTTTAATAGATAAAAGATAGGGAGAGGACGGACAATGTTGTGTGCGTGTGAGGGCGAGGAGGAGGCCGAGGAGATTTTATTTTTTTTAATTTTTCTAAATGATTGAAGTGAAAGCCAATGATAGGGTGTTTTATTTTTCTATGAATTTCTAAGTTTCTTTCTGCTTTTATAGGACGTGACACATGGCGACTTATGAATTTTTGAAAAAATAGATTTAATAGTTAAAAATAATGGATATGTCAATTTATTGGTTTTTCTTAGAATTTTAGGGCATGATATATGGTGTTTTATGAGCGCTCTGGAAGGCGTTTAATTGATTTTTATTATGTACAGTGATCTAGTATAACATAATACATATGTTCATTTAATTTTTGTTGCTATTTATTTGTCAGGTAAACGATAGGGTCTATGCTCAAATGATGTATTTTAACTTTTATATAGTAAAATATAGCTAATGTGATCTTGATTAATTATTTAGTTATAAATAAAACAATAGCTATGACTATTTCTATATTATGTTAATTAGTTAAAAAAAAGTAGTACAGGAGATAATGGAATTGGAGAGGAGAGGATGAGAGAGTCATAGGGGGAGGTTATAGGTGCACGTAAAGCAGGAGAATGGGAGGATATTATTGTTTTTAAGATAGATTGAATAGATCCTAGTTTTGAGTTATCTATTTTTATAAATACATTCAATCTTAGATCTATTAGAAAATATTTTGGGTACTGTATTTTTTAATTAAACTACTTAAATTGTTTTAAATTATTCTAATTTAAGTGTATGTTATTAACCAAAAGGTTTACAAATCTGTTTGATTTTTTCTTAAAAATGTATAGATCAGTGAAGAAAAGCTAGTCCATAGAATATATATGACCCAGAGTAATGAATTTTAAAAAAAGAGTAATGATTTTTTTATAACATAGTTAACTTGGATCTTCAATTTTAAGTTTTATAGTAAATAAGATAATGGTGCGCACCAATAAAAAGTTAGCTATTTGATTAGATAATATAGTTGTTTAAAGTTCTTTGTCATAAAATAATTTTTCCATTTGACTAAGAGAGGAAAATATCAGAGTAAAGAAATAGGTGGGGAGCTACTACACACAATGGGTCCACCGTATATTAGTGAAAATTGACATCGAGATGTTTTGTTTATTCTCATAATTTTTGTAGTTTTTTTAATTTATTAAAATGCCACGTAATAGCGTAGTAGCATTTGTAGAAGTACTACATGGCGGCTACATGGCGGCTTGAGAGTGTTTATAGGATGTTTAATGAACAAAGAGTTAAATATGCTTCCATGTGATAATTTTTAAATTTAAATATAGTTAATATCAAATGTAGTCGTAATATTCTCACTATAGACATTTAATTTAGATAAGTTTATTTGGGACGGGTGGATGTTGCTTCTATGAATAAAGATTCATGTAAGAAAACAGTGCATAATATATGTATGTATCCGGGAGATTTTTTTTTTCACAATCCGGTGGATAGTAGTACTTATTGTACAAGTGAGAATATTTTTCAATTTTTTTTGTGAACAGTACATATGTCTCTCGTAGCAATTAGGTGGAACTGTGGCAGGGCTAATCCTTCTTTCTTAATCGTAATTACGTTTTTTTTTATTCTTTTTTGCGGTGAGTAACAAAGTACGGTAGTACGTACAACAATTCATGGGATTTTTTTTTTACCGGGGAGGTTTGACGGGACGTATTTTAAATAAATCTAATATAATGGTTTAAAAATAGTAGGTCCACCGAATTAAATTAAAATCATGGATTGAATTGAATGTTTTTCGTTTTTTTCTCAGAATTTATAAGGTTTTCTCTAATATTTAAAATATTAGAGTGCCAGATGCTTGTGTAGGACAATTCTCTTTGTTGTTTTTGTCAAATAACGAATAGTGTACTTTTTTTTGGCTTTTTTTTGGGTACTTATATTTCCCGGACCTTTTTCTGTTGGGTCAAGCATACGTACCAGTGCACATGAAAAAATGCATTATTTAGGCTGATAAGCCTGAGCGGTGGGGATCGCAGGGAGAGGGAGATGAAAAGATTTCTAGAGATAAATGTAATAATTAAAAATTGTGGGTCCACCGATTTATTATGGTGCCACATGGCATTTTAGGAGTGTTTGTAGGAGTACCACGTGGCGGCTTAAGAGAGTTTCTAGGATAATGGATTTTTAGTATATAATAGATTTCACCATGTATTGAATACATGGGCCAAAGGTCTGAATATGACGAAATGCTAAGTTCGTCTCTAGCTAGCTAGGAGTTGATTTCTATTTTTATGTAGCAAGTATATATGTTCTTATAATTTAAAAATCATGGAAAACTTGGAATCTCTACACATACACTTTTATGTGCTCAATCACTCAATTTTATTATCAGGTAGCTAGATTAAGTCACCATCAGTGAGGCAGCTAACGTCCTCGATATATAGTTTGTAACCATCATGTCGCAACCTCAAAAAATTACATCAGCTAACACTCTCTCTCATACGCTCATCACACACTAGCTAGACACAATTTTATACCGATCCGTACACCATACGTACGTACACGTATACGGTATACACTGGCTTATATACGTATGTATATGTATTTCTAGAGCACGCCGCAGTCGGCGATGACGACGGGCTTCACCGTCTTGCCGCTCCAGGTTCCCGTCCTGTCGATGGCGCGGACGGCGTCCATCCCGGCGACGACGCGGCCGAACGCGACGTGGCGGCCGTCCAGCCACGGCGCCTTGTCGACGGTGATGAAGAACTGGGAGCCGTTGGTGTTGGGCCCGGCGTTCGCCATGGACACCACCCCGGGCCCGTCGTGCTTCACCGCGAACCCCTCGTCGGCGAAGTGCCTCCCGCCGCCGTCCAGCGCCGACTCGCCGCCGGTGCCGTTCCCGGCCGTGATGTCGCCGCCCTGGCACATGAACCCGGGCACCACGCGGTGGAACGCCGACCCCTTGTAGTGGAGCTTGCTCTTGCCGGAGCGCCCGGTGCGCTCGCCGGTGCACAGCCGCCGGAAGTTCTCCGCCGTGTCGGGCACCTTGTCGGCGAGCAGCTCGATCACCACGCGGCCAACCCACTCGCCGCCGATGGAGATGTCCAGGAACACCCTTGGGTTGGACTTGGAGGACGCCGCCGGCGCCATTGGTCACACAGGAATTGAAGAGAGAAGAGAGAATGCAAGCAACCTAGCTTGCTTGCTACTAGCTAGATAGAGATAGATAGCTACTTATCTATGAGAAATTGTGACTTGTTGTCTCTTGGTTTGAGACTTGTGAGAAGAGGAGATGATGGCTATATATAGGCGCCAATGGTAAATGGTTGCATGAAAGAGGAGAGAGCCATGGCTTTCTAGAGTAAAAGAGATGCCTTCGGCGTACAAGGAAAATAGTTTTGTTTTTGTGGGGACTATTCTCTTGTGAGGACGACTCTTTGATACTCGTCTTCTGATTTTAACACTAAAAGAATAATATCATGCATGTGCCTAATTCTACACCTTTTTTTTTTCATTTTTCATGTGGGTGTGCAAGGTGTTTTTCATGGCTATAATTTGAGTTTCTCTTGTCGGAATATCACATCAACTTTTTTTTGGGTTCATTTTTTGTTCTCTTTGTGGCCAAAATTGGGATATGGAGGTTTAGTGGTTCACACACATCTTGTTGAAATGCAAGTGAGATTCTGATTCGATTGTACCCTAGCTAGCTAGGTTATAGGCGGCCGGCAAAGAGTTTGTCTATTAAGCAAATATGTTAATATAGTCGGTAAAATAGATTTTGGGGGATGCATCAGATGCAGCATGCACTACCCTAGTATTTATAACAATATCATCTTAATTACCATGAAAAATAATAGTAGTAGCTGCATATATACAGCTACTATTATATATATGTGAATGTGCATTGATAATTGATGGTTTGCAAAGTAGTTAGCTAGTGATGCTGTTGAATGTTGCGTGGAACCAAATGGTTGGTTTTTGCACAGATGTGCTTCCATCTGTATATGCTCAAGTTAATTTTGCGTAGGTAACAAGCAAGGTTGGAGGTGTTAGATATAAACTATGGCGGCCGATGCATATTAATTAAGGACAGGGCTGGATATCATAAGTTATTTATTAGATACTTAAAAAAAGCTGTATAGGACATGTACAATGATGATTAATAACGGTCTCTTAATGTTCCTAATCAGGACTATTTGTCGACATAGAAGAGAGAAAGAGAAGAGATAAAATTTCGTTGCTATGGGTAACAACGGCTCAACAATTCTCTGTAATATGAAAACATGATTGACAAAGATAGAAAGAATAGTAATGAAAATAACATTTTTAATGTTAATGGTTAGAGATTTTATCGTCTAAACTATTATAAAGATGTCTGAACTATTATAAAGATGTGGTCACTAAATAATCTTATATTATAATCTTATATTATCTAAGATACCATACTTATGTCTACCATTGAATATGCCTTATCTGTTTATAAAGGAACTGATTTATCACACGTAAATTTCTGCCTCTTTTTCACCGCATACAGTAGCTTACGCTTAATTACTCTTTGCTATGCAAAACAAAAATTAATTAACAAAAAAAATCGTGATTGCATGAAAGATGCATACACAAAAAAATAATATAGTTTTAAGTGTCTCAGTTCTTAATTAAGTAGAGATTAAAAAATGACCTATATACGTATATATACTTACATATTACTCCCTTTGGTCATAGATATTTGGCGCGGTTGACTTTAACATAAATTACCTATTCGTCTCATTTAAAAAAAATTATGTAAATATCATTTATTTTATTATGACTTGTGTTATTATTGAAGCTACTTTAAGTGTGATATAAATTTTTTATATTCACACTAATTTTTAATAAAAATAAATAAGCAGACGTTATGGTCAAAATTAATGCAACAAAGACCGGAGGGAGTACCAAGGAAGTATAAAATTGCGGAAATATGTAAGTTGATTTTAAATCTTCAAGGACATTCATTTTTAGTACGTGCTACAAATTGTTTTGGATGCATGTCTAGCTATCATACTTCATGTAAAGATGGAAGGTCAAATTTGATCACTACACACGAGGATACCAAAATAACAAATACGAGTACAAATACAAATGTTTGCTCATATTATTTGTTTGTTCTAATTTATCCCTGTATATATGTAAATGAAATTTTTGATCTACATGTTTGTGGAGGAACGTGAAACAATAATCTGTATGGCCTACTTTTTACAGAATTTCTGGTAGCTATTCAGACCACATGCCAAAAAAAAAAAAAAAACATGTAACTGAGGACTTGAAACATTTTCCAGTGAATATATTTCTGTTCTAGATTGAACAATATATGATGCAAAGCTAAATTATTCATAATAGTAACTGAATTGATCACGAAAGGCAATGTTGTTCTGCTTGCGTAGTGTGCAAGTTTGGCTTGCCTAACAAAGTGCAGGCACCTATCTTTCATGGCTGTAAGAGCGTAAGGTAGAGATTCTTCTACAGTTGTAACGCACCTATTTATGCCTCTCGTCAGCGACCGAAAGGGCCTTATAATGTAGTAGGAGTATAAATTAATTAGTGCGAGTCAACTGAATTTTTATGTTTTATTTAACCCAAATTTCTCAAATCTTCAAAGGTGCTGTTGTTTATTTTAGTTATTGTTTAAATAATTTCGTGCACGTACCCTGGTTTCAACTTCACTTTGCTTACCGAAATGCATTGCAACTTGGCGAGTGACTAGCTTTATTATTCTACTTAAGTAAGCTTCCAATATCAGTTGCTTTCTTTGTAATAGTTTTAGGAGTATATTACTGATTCCGATTACTGAACACAATGTCAAATTATTGATTCGAAAAAAAGATAGAGACAGCACGTACAATTACATGCACCGTCCAAATTCTTATTTGTTCGCTTCGCTCTCAATTTTCTGTGAGTTCTCTCCTGGCCGATGGAGACAAACCATATTGCCATGTTCCTGGTTATGCTCTAATCTATATCAAAAGATTCTCAAATACAATACTCACTTCGTTGAGAAATAGTATATGCCATATTAGTTCTTGACACGGTCTTTAATATTGACCTTTGACCATTTATTTCTTTTCAAATACATGCACACCTTATATTTTTCCAAATGAAAGAAGTACAAATTACATTTATAATAATCAAGGTTTATAAACTCGAGAATTTGTTTCTTTTAAAAGTCGAGGTGTTTGGGTAATTAATATGGAGCTCGAGAATTATGTGAGCGGCTATTAACCTAGAAGCTAGAATCCATCCAGCTAGAAACTAGCTAAGGTGCTTGACAGGTAAGCTAATTTAGAATAGCACATTATCTATGCCATCTTAGTAACTCTTTACAACCTATGGGCAGCTAGAAATAATTCAAGGCATGCTGAGGCTCCGGACCATCATTCAGAAGTGGCTGAAAAGGTGCTTTTTTGAGTAGATTTTGATCCCTCAAGGGGATGTCCCCTCGTTGTTTACATGTTACTCAAATAGTTATGAAAAAAAATTAAGAAGATGTATTAATATGTGATATATTACTCCACAAACATGCAAGTTCAAATTCAACTTCTACATCTCGCAACAAAAAAAACAAATTTGACGGTGAATATACGTTAACTAGTTGTAGTTTAATTTTTTTTTGTTGCGAGATGTAGAAGTTGAATTTGAACGTGCATGCTTGTAGAGTGATATATTACATGTTAATACATCTTCTCTAATTATTTTTTAATTTTTTTCATGATCATTTGAGTGACATGCAAACAACGAATAGACATCCCCTCGAGGGATCAAAATAGTTTTCTGCTTTTTCAACTAAAAAGGTTGGTCAACTTTAAGGAGCAAAAGAGCAAATGGATTAAGGTTAATGCGGATAGAGCTTTTTTTTTACTCACAACAGAAGGGAGCATCGGGGGTGGTCATTAATAATGCTTTGGGAAATTTTGTGGCTGCTGCAAATCATTTTTATCCAAGGGTAGATAGATGCCATGACGGCGGAAGTGCTAGCATGCAAGCGAGCTGCTAAACTGGCGATGGAGATGGGTACAGATAAAGTGATAATTGGAATAGATAGTTTAGAGGTGGTGAGGACAATTGTCCAACTCCTCGAGGACAGGCTGAAGAGGTTTCCAGGAAATCAAGATCAAATGGGTGCAACAATCAGCGAATAAAGCTTACCCATTTAGTAGCAAAGAAAGGACACTTAACAGGTGCAACATCGACTTGGTTATCGGTTTCACATGAAAAGAGTAAAGGGATTTAGAAGTAGATCAAATTCAAACTCTAGAAAATTTCTCATGATATCATGTTACAAATCATCTAAATTAAATTCCTACAAAATGATGCGACCTATATGAATTTGGAGAGTTTCCAATTTCAAAGGTCTCGCGCAGCACAACTAGAGCAAATTGATTTAAGAGTTCCAACTTAATACATGGCACCCGCAATCGTCATAGCTAGGGACAAAAAGGCATGGGGCAGTTAGGTCTTGAGCCCCAAGTCTGGTTTCATAGTCTTAAAAAATACCATGTAATTTGTAAAAGTATTTGAACTTCTATTAGTTTACCTTTACGCGTGAATATTTTTTGGATTCGTCACTGGATTTGCGTTTAGGCTCCAGACAGGTAGGCTACAGAATATGAAAAGACACTTCTAGATGAACTGACCACGCTACCTCTACCGAAAATTCCACAACTATATATTGCCTTCACTCATTTATTTTTATTTTGTAAGTACTCAGTTTTCTTGGGACCAGTCGAAAATAATCCCCAAATTGATCCGTGATGTCAGCAAGAGCATGTCAGTATCATTTTGCTAGCTGTTTTGTGATCACGAGACACAAGTGCTGCTGTGATTCAACAACATTGCACAACATACACGAACAGATTAACGAATCGAATAATCATGGGCGGCCGGTCGTGTGTATTAGACTGAAAAAATAAATTAAAGGTCCATGCAGCATATATGGAGATTATTCTCTTGCCACTACGTATGGCGCCCGAGCGGAAGTTTCGTGGTGGCTGTCGACTTTCAATTTGATGTACAGCGATCTGCATACCTATATTCATAGCGGTTCGCTGCAAATTGACGTCGTTTTCAACAAAGGAATCCGCTTTGAGGGAGAGGTCAATGTGACGACACTGACCGGGATGCATGGACGCGACGACTGTACTTTGCACCGTTCTTTACATTTGTATGCGACCGCGACCATGGTATTCACTGTCGTCAGGACAGGATAGTTCTCTGGTTTAAAATTTGTTATTTTCATATCTCATAAGCAAAGTTGAATTTGATAAGATTTTCTATATATTTGTGTAACACCATCTACCCTACATGTGTGATATTTTTGTGTATTTTGATGATTTTTTGGTCAGGTTCACGAGCGTTTACATTACAGTTTGCATGAAACATTTTTCCATACATATCTTACTACTGCCTCCGTACTAAAATACTTGTCGCTTTAAGTTTTTATTTGTAACGGTTGATCATTTGTTTTATTTAAAAAGTTATGAAATTATTATTTATTTTGTTTGTGATTTGTTTTATTATCAAAATACTTTAAGTATGAATTATCTTTTTTTATACATACTAATTTTTCAAATAAGACAAATAGTCAAACATTACACGTAAAAAGCCAAAGCGACCACAAAAGACGGGTGCAGTAATAGTTAGTGCGGACGACACTCAATCGGTAAATTTGCAGGTTTAATTTCTACTAGATGCTTCAGTCTATTAGAAATCCAAAGTTATTTAAGTCATCAGAGTCCAGAAAGTTTTACCCTACCATCCTTAATACATAAGTGCAGAAAAATAAAAATAGAAAGTGCACATCCTTGATGTGCACCATTCAATAAAATGTAGCTCACGCATAGTAGAATGGTTGAAACATGATATGCTGCCAGTTCTATTTCAAAGATAAACTAGGTGGTACATCATGATGTTTCATTCTATCAAACTGATATTCTTTCCCAATCGAAATTCACCTTCTCAAACTGTAAAGAGCATATTCTGTTAACTAGTCAAGTTTTATTTACGGAACACGTCAGCTCAAGGCATACCGAAACAATTCGTGCGATACTTCGATTGAATTAAACTCCTGAACCATGGTAATAGCTGTGGAACTAATTCCAGTCCTCATTTGCACCTACCATGTAGAGTATTCAATAAACATGGTAGCCACATCGGCCATTGATGCAACTCGATGTAAACTGCAAGATGCAACTAAACAGATCAAACCTACAAAAAAAAAAAAAAGCTAAGATGAACTTCCAGTCTTCCTAATGCCCATTCCTGGCACTACGCTCTTGGCGAATAGGTTAGCACAGAAGTTGACGAACAGTGGAGTTCTTGGTGTTGCTGCCTTGCCGAGAGCCTCTGCTATGTGCTATCACGTCAGATGTTTAAGATGCATGAACAGTCACATGCTACCCAGTTTCTTTTTGGCGGCTACACACTACCCAGTCAGGAGCTACATCGACAATGATATGTGAGCTGCCATTCCATCTATGATAGTTAACAAACAAATTTCATTATCATAGCTACACAATTTACAAAAATTACATGAGATTGTTATTTTGTACAATCCCGGGATAAAGAAGAGTGGTAATTTGGGCAAGTGACCTGACCAATGGTTTAAAACTGGAATGCTTCTCAGAAGCTGCAGAGAATTTAAAGCGGCACTAAATCAGAACAGGGAGTAGAATGGGAAGTATACTGTTCAAGTGATAAATGTGAATTTATAAAAATGCTAGAATTTTCATTTCATGTTGTATAAGCCATTAAGTGAAGCTTACCATGAACCATAGCCTTAATTCCCTTGGAGAAATCTTCAAAACGACCCATCACTGGTCTGATGCCACATGATTGGGATACACACAATTCCATGTAAAGTGATGTTTCAAGTATCACCAACAGAAGTTGGCACACCCTCTCTGTCTCGGTATTGAGTGCAGTAGATACATTTGCCTCTAATACTTCAGTGACAATAGAAACCACTTGATCCTGAAAAGAGTGACCACAGCTGAAATAAGAGAAGTAATAAAAAAACAAATAGTACCTCCGTCCCAGAATATAAGAAGTTTTAGGGTTGAACACGGTTATTAAAAAAGTATGTATAATTAAATAGATAGAGGTTGTGATTAGTTGAGAAGTGGAGGTAGGTGAGGAAATTGAATGGTGGAGGGTTGTGATTGGTTGGAAAGAGAATGTTGGTGTAGAAGTTATATTCTAAAATAAATTGTGTCAGAAGTTATTATATTTTGGGACAGAGAAAGTAGCAATTTTATGTGTCATGACACAGATTTGATCGTGGTCCTTCGAAAAAATTGGAGCATAACATTGTTTGTCACTTCAGAAATGGACTATAAGCTCTCCTTCCCAAAATATAACAACAGTAGAATTTAAATTGTCCCAAATAGAACAAGCTAGTACTTGTAAAAGTTGATTTTTACTACTAAACAACCCATACTACCCCTTGGTTTCATTATCACCCTAACTAGTCCAGGCCCACACAAGACCCACCCACCCCGAGGAGACATACAAGTCTTTTTACCCCTCTTCTTAATTAGACGTGCAAGGGCTAAAACTTGTTATATTTTGGGACAAATGGAGTAAGCTCTAAGCAGACAGCGCAAAGTGCACATGGCAAGAGAAATAGCAGCAAGATAAATAGCAGCCATCTTGCTGCCTGACAGCCCGTGTTCGATTCTCCTAAACGCACTCACCATTTCTTCCTAGAGTAAAATGCTAGAAAGAATACACTCCTTAACACCATTGGCACCAAGTTTCTCTGTAATGTCCGCTCAAACTAGGTGGTGGATTACTGAACAGAGAGACCATCAACAGTGAGATTAAATCTAAGTTTCTCCTTGGGTCCTACATTTTTATCTAAGATCTAAGGAACTCCAACTAGATGGTGGTTAAATGAACAGAGAGCTCATCAGTAGCAAGGATTAAATTCCCTTTGAACTATAATATATCAAACTAGATATCCTTCAAGCATTAGAACGGATGTTTATTTCCTTGTGTTATAAGTGGCAAGGAATGTTTAAAAATTGCAATTAGATACAGGTACCAAAAAGTGCAAACATAATGAGCATATATATAGTTTTTATATGGTGTTCTTTTTCTGTTAGTTTCACTCCCGGCCCTCTTATATCAGCCTTTGGGGCCCATGTAATAGATCAATTGTCCTCTTGCTAACAATGTCAAGATTCAAGGAGATTTAGAACACCATATATATCAGCTTACCAAGTTTTCATATTTATATTACAGTTTCCAACAATTGATACAATCAGCCAGACAGCCAGCAGGAAGGGTTCAGAGGAATAGTAATATTTACCTGCAGGCCGTGAAGAATATCTGGCATCGGAAGTTCTGGGAAATGAGCAAGGTCAAGGAACTCCAGTTCTTCTGCCCTTCTTACTGCCTCTTTTGCTTGACTGCATAGGAACTTCATAATAAGAAAAGCAATCCTATAGATTTGTACTGCTAACATCTCTGTAAAACGAGTCTGCTTCATAGAATCAGAATCCGCTGGATTTTTGTCTCTAATCACAAGTGACAATCCTGCATTGGGAGGACCAGAGACAGATGGAGTTGACAAAGTACAACTTGCAGCAAATCGGAACCATCCATATTTGCTCCTAATAAGTGGTGGCTCTTCATTAAGCTTCATTTCCTCTTTAATAATAGGAGGACAACCAAAGGATGAGTTCCAGTTTGGGGAATCACCGGTTCTTTCACTACCTCTGCTTATAAATGCAAGCAGGTGGATAATAATCTCCCTTAATTCTGAATCTACTTCCTTCATACCTGTGTCCCGTGGGAAATGGTACTTGGCCAAAATACAGAGAAGTGTGAGGATATTCTCAGTAAGACTGAGAGCTGAAAGTGATGTCTGTGACTTTTGTAACAGTGTCCTCTTCTTGCTCTGATGAGGGTTAACACTTTGTGCAGATAGATAAGACGACATCAAAGGCACTTGCCCTGAAAGGAAGCTGATAGTACTGTTTGCAACACTGTTGCGGGACATATCATCATCCATGCAATGGTTCAAAGAGGAGACAATAGCAAGACCCAAACCCCAAATTTTCACATCCTTTGTTTGGGTGCTCAAGGAATTTCTCAAACAGGAGTCATCCAAAGACATCTGACTCAGAAGGACCTTTATGAAAGCAAAAATATTGGCAGACTGAAGAATTTTAGCACCGTCCTTTGTCCGCCCCATAGTCAAGAGGAAATTCAATATGACTTGAGTACACAATAAAGCCCCACTTTGGCATTTTTGCAATATAACCTGGAGACGAAAATGCTTTTGTAGAATAGGCACCCATACATTAGAAGGCAAAAAGCCTTTCAATATTATGTCCATTGATGCAATAGCAAGATCAAAATATTCTCTGCTCTCTGCCAATTTGCATAATACAGGTAACAAGCTCATACTTAAAAGGGATAACTCCCCAAATATATTGGCATCTTCAGATCCATCTTTCATGTCAACCTTCTTGTAAATGAATTCAAATAATGACAAAAGCAGAACAAGGAGGGACTTCACTGGTTGCTTAAGAGCAGGACTGGACAGCATGAGATTAAACAAAAAGGAAGTGCTGGCACCTGAAGTTTTTATGAGTAGTACAATAACAGGATAAAGATGCCTTGAACTTTTGCTTTGTTTAGCATGGTCAAGTAAGATCCTGGTGATAGTAAGCAACAATTCCACTTGTCCAGACAAGGGAGGAAACAAAACTTCACTGTTATCAACCTCAGGAGGGAGGGAGTCAACAGCTGACTGCAGAGATTTGCATGCACATCTAACCGCTGATTGTGTAGTTGTTATTGAAATCCCTCCACCAGGTAAGCCAAACTTCTTATATGAACTCTGTAAAAGTTTCAAGATAAGAAGGCAACTAGAATCACTGGTATGCATGAAAGATCCAAGAAACCATCTAGCTTTCTAGTTTACTCTGGCAGGTCACTTGGACATATTCAAGGAGAAATTGTTCAATTATCAAAGGAGAAAATAGAGAACAGTGCGCAGAAATAATGTCAAAACAAAATTCCATGACACACTAATGGAAGTTGATGGAATTGCAAAGATGATTTCAGCATATTCAGAAACATATAGTTCAGTAATGAAAGGTGAAAGTAGAAAACAGTACACAGAACTAGTGCCAACAACAAAAGCAAGGATCTTAATATGTACAAACTTACTGTTCCAGTGCATACTGACAGAAATGTTATGAATGACCTCAACGCACAAAGCTTTGCATCAACTTGACATTTCATCAGGTTTGCTTTATGCATGATATCCAGCATCTTTTCAGCTACTTCTTTATAAGTCTTCCAGTCTGAATGATTCCAAAGTTCAAGGCCAAGTTCATCACGAATGTGAGGAACATCAAACAAAGAAACGCCATTGGCAGCTGGGAAACTTTTCTGCAGTTGCTCCGAAGGATTGTGTTCAAAAACTTTAAATTCTAGAAGGAAGCATAGCAGCTCCTGAAACGGACCAGGAGTAATTGGACGACCTTCGAGTTCTCCATGTATATGATAGTAAAGATCACTAATTATCAAATTGGTAATATCTTGTTCACTGCTGCATTTTTCAAGGAGGTAAAAATCAAACTCAAAGCAATGTTGCAAAATTATTGTGGTACATATCTGACATTAATACCAAGCCAGCACAATGCTTCAGTCAGAATAAAGAAAAAAGAACTAGCTACTAGGAAATAGGAATTCTAATGTTTCAATAGGCTAACTGTATACCATTTCATTAGTTTCAAAATTTTGTAAAATCTTCCATGAGTCAGGTTTTCCAAAAAGAACTCCACCTACTAAACACCCAACAAATATTTGAAAGCTTTTGCTGATTTTAAATATGTCAAACGGCAGTCATGGAATATGCAGCAAACAATGAACTGGCTTATACAAATCCACTAAAAATGTGTTTGGTATGCCAGCCACGCTGGTGCACGCCAGCAGCCCACCCTCTACTGTGTCACTTAGAGAGATGTTCTGCGAGAGAGAGAGAGAGAGAGAGAGAGAGAGAATTGCACTTTGTACCGGGTAAAGTGCACCTTGTTTCACTTTGCACCAGGTTTAGCAGATACTTTCACTTTGCACCAGGGTTCATTGATTTAAGTTTCACTTAACACCAGGATACATCATTAAATATACAATATTTTCATGAAATTTCATAAATGTTGAATAAATCCTCATCAAACATGGTCTAAATTCAAAATGATTTTATATTTTTTAATCATATTTTACAAGATATTCTTTAATATATGAAACAACACCTAGTGCAAAGTGAAACTTATTTCAATATATCCTGGTGTAAAGTGGAAGTATATACTAAACCCGGTGCAAAGTGAAACAAGCTTTACCTGGTGCAATGTGCAATTTAAGCAGCCATATGTTGTGCAAGAAGTTTGGTTCATCCATAAGTATCAGCATCTAAAATGGTGAGTGAATGCCTGTTCTAATGAATCATAAATTAATCAAGTAAAGTTGTATGGTATTATGGTGTACAAGTGTGGAAAAACACACCATTGAATTCCAAAGGGTCCTATGAGTTATTTTACCAAATTGTCTTTTCTGGTTTTGTCTCTTCATGTCAGCTTCACGTTGAATGCTGACAAAGTGACAGGCGGAAATTAAAATTTCAATATACTAGACTTGACAACCAATACATACATAGTTACAGACTCGTAATTCTCATCAAGTATTTTGTACACACAAATTAAGCCCATAAAAGAATCATTAAGATGCAAACAAAAATTACGCGTGAAATGGAACAAAAATTACCTGTAACCATGAAGGGCATATTGTGACAGTAGAGCTACAAATGCACGGTGTTGTAACAACTGCACCAGATAGAAAAGTTTAAGAGAGATTACTCGGCAGCTGAAAACAGTGTAAAAAACTCATAAAATCAGATAGCCAAAATATGCAATAACATTATTCCCTAACTCATAAAATCAGCATCCTTCAAACTAGTTTACGCAGTAACTTAACCATCACATAAACCCCAGGGTTACAAAGTCAAAGATTGGCACACAACCAAAAGCGGTAGTATGGGGTTCTCAAAACTACAGGCCGGTGATGGGAACTTTCTTAAGAAAATACTCCCTCCGGACATAATTAACTGATGTTTAGGACAACAAAATTACAAAGAAAACAAGCCAAAATGTTTGTCCGAAACAACAAATAAAACTGACCGATGTAGTAGTTCTATGATATTTGTTCTCAAATCTAAAGCACCATGATAGATAAGCGGACAAAATTTAGGTTTTGAAGTTTACTCACACCAACACCCCAGACTATTTCTGTCCACATCCTAATACGTAGCATATGTCCATATCATGTAACAACTGCATATAAGATTAGTTTCTATTTAAGAAACAATACAGAGTAAGAGTATTCAACCCGATGTGATGAAAAAAAAAAGATTAAAACAACACATGCCCATTCCTAGCCCTATGATACAACCAAATTACTTCAGGAATAGAGATGACGCAGCAGCACATGTAACCTGAGTCGTGCTGTGGTGATGCAACCATGCATGGAGAGAAAACCAAATGTTGACATGCACCAGTTTGCAAGTGGGCAAGAATATGAGTTGCAATTGCTGATTTGTCATGTCAGGAGCCTTTATTTTGTAATTTGTCCCACAACAAAAGAAAAATAGTTTGGATTGTATGATGAGTTCACATGTCATTTTATGCCCACTTCCCTAAATAATAATAAAATGCTAGTGCTTATCCAAAGACCAAGACATCTAGAAGGTACTTGACATGGTTTTGCTCAGCACCAAATCATCAAAAAATTTAGAGAAAACAAGTTATTTTCCTTTTGCTGGTTACATCTCTCTCTATTCATCATAGGCACCATACTAAACTATCAAGTTTTGGACAACTGAAGTTGGTTCAGTTTAGTTGTTTTTCTAGGCAAACCAGAGGTTATGAACCTATGCGAACCAAGCCAATATTTGCGCACAGATTCAAGACTTCTATTCTGAGTATACTGCATAGAGCATGTGTAACGACTTGGCGGCGGTCCCCTGCTACACAGGGTGTAATCGTGCTCAACAAGAGGAAGGGATTGAGTTCCCTGTCTCCCAGGAGCTGTCATGGCATCGGACACCAAGAACAGAGATTTGCAGAGACGAGATCGAGATATTGGAAAGGAAATAATTCTTGCTTAATCCAAATGAGAGGTCATTGGCTTACACTGATACAAACTGAACTAATTTGAGAACAAACCAATCTAATAAAAACGGATAATGAACCTAATCTTGACCTAAAACAAAGAAAGCGTTGGCGTCTGTCGACTGAACGCGGTCACCATGTCACCGGTGTGTCCAGTGCACCTGGTTTCCCGTGCTTGCTATACGTGGTCCCCCACATAACAGTGTGTGTGCACCAGCACACGTGTGTGTTAACTATAAATAGCCAGTCTAAGGTCCATTGTTATTTCAAATTCTTAATATGAATTGTGCTTTTAGAAGAGATGGCCTTTTGGTGTTACCTTATAGTGCCTTGGAGATAAGTGTAAGTTAAACATATAGAGTATTAGCATTTGTATGAATATTTGAGATAACACTTCTACAAGTTAGACTGCTTGCAATTTTTATATGCAAAGAATGGTTGCAGGGTCATCATAGTATGTGTTCGATCTACATTAGATTGTAAGTGTTGCTTATATTTTGGCACAAGTAACTCATGGTTGCCCATTCATGCTACTTACTCTAGTGCATCAGAAGAATAGAAGTTACATGTGTTATTTTAGAGCCACGGCTAAACACATTAACCCTAGAAGGTTGATCTAACATTACTCATCCCATTCACCATCTGACTTCCAAAAAATCAGAGGCCACCCTTACATTCATAAACTTTATGTTTCCATATCGCCTTATTGTCGATGAAACAGTCAGCCCTATGCCTATCGTATTTTTATATGAAGCCACAAAACCCAAATCTATGACTATTGGAAATACCACACCACCATAGCCATATCACATGCTGATGTTAAATATAGAAATGATAAGATATCAAAGCGGATAACTTACTTTACTAGATATGAGCTGAATCTTCTTCACTAGCGAGAATGACAAGCTTCCAGTATCTCCACTGGACAGCTTTGTTAATAGACGGATAATGCAAAGGCAGGATGCTACCTGGCACAGGAAAGATGATATCAACAACAACGCTTATATATACGAGTAGAAACCAGAAGTTGCTCTTTATAAAAACATACAAAATGATATAATTGTACTGCAAACACATATCAATATTTATAAGCATTATATAAGTCACAATGTGTGCTAAGGAAGTCAGATAACCAATGAGTGACCAAAAATCTCTTGGGCGTAAAACAATAAAAGTTCAAAATGACAAAACAACATTCTCTTCACTTTACTTCAGAAGTCAAGAACTGGAAAGTTACCTTAGCACGATGAAGAAGATCATTTTGGTATCCATTACTTGATAGATGATTTATCAAATCCTCCATAGTCGTGCTATCAAACCATTTGAGCACTATGTCACTTGGACAAGGTGCAACAGAAGGTTCTTTTTGCTCCTTTGAACCAACAGGGGCAGGATCATAAGTTTTTGTTTCTGTAAGCAACTTTCCTTGCAAGAACAACTCATATGACATGATCTCAAAAATTGTACCAAGACAACAATATCTGCATATGCAAAACCTTGCTTTATCATTCTGAGAGAACCATGGTATTAAATCTTATCTATGAAAGGTTGTACTTAATATCAAATTCTGAAACAGGACCCAGTCGATAACAAAAAACTGAGACCAGTCAAATTGGATTCATATGATAAAACCATCACTGGTGGCTTCAAACCCAAAAATGTTTAAATTTTAAAAGAAATATTATTCAATAGAACTCTTGGGCAGATATTACAGTTAGCATGTAGGAAATGGAAAGCTAAAGCACTATGACCATACCTCAAAGATTTTTTTTCATCAACAGTCTCAACGCTGTCGATAGGGTAACTAGCAAAAGCAGCACGAATACAGCATGATAAGTTCTCCCAGAATGTTCTAGAACTTCTCAGTTTCTCTAAAATGTACATAAATTGGGCACCACTTTCCCATAATGCCTTCAGTAGATCAAGAACACCTGATAATATAGAAGGAGATCTGAAAATAACATTGTTCAGCTCAACCACACGCATAAAATAGAAGAGCAAAAGTATCAGCACTAGAATAAAAGGTGCAACAATCAAAGCGAAGACTCTGTGGAAATGAGGCAGTGGAAGTACTCTTCTGGGGTAAAAAATTATGCTTCTGACCTACCAAGATTTGACTCTTCAACCTTTGCTTCAAGGGAACACAAGATGAAGCACAAAGAAACAGTGAGAAATGTCAAAGAATCCTTTACCTATCCATAAGCTCAGTGGATCGTCCAATATAACCCAAGATTTGCTCAACAAGTCTAGGATTGCTTCCTGAAGGGTTCAGAACAAAATATTTACTGCTCTGCTCATGAGCGGAATCATCAGAATCTGCTTGCGCCCTTGTACTCTGTTCTATCAAGGAAATAAGAAGAGCAGGCTGCAACAAAAACAAATGGTGAAGTTAACCTGTGGCTCTCTTCGGTCATAAATATTTGGCATTTCCAACAAGATTCAGTCAAACATTTGAAACTTGGATTGAATCATCAATAACTTCTCAAATGCTTAGCATAAATATGGAACAATGGTATCCGTAGATTTGCCTTCAAAAGTACTATCATAATAATTTTGATTGTCAAAAAGTTTTAAAAGTTTAATCCAAAATCTTGTCCCAACTCCCAAATGTGAAATATCTATAAGACAGGAGGGAGTACATATAAAATATTTAGTTATTTAGTTTTATGTAAAAAAATCATTTAAAAGATTTAAACAAGACCTAGGAAGAAAGATCTTGTCCTCGACATATATCAACAAACAACGATGCTCTGTCCCCAAGACAAACTTATCCCTATACGGCCACTACCAATAAGGTAACTTAAGATGTTAGACTTCTTCATGAGCAGCCCAATACCCCTAGGACTTTGATTTCATCCAGCCCCACAGATTAGTAACAAATGAAGGAAGTGCCGCTAGTCTCAGGCAGGTCAGAAAATTCCTATTTGTTCACCCATCCCAACCACCATGCTATGTATCTAAACCTAGCTATCCACACAATGGAATTCACTTGGTGTGACAACATCGCCTTCCAGTTTAGCCTCTGGTTGCCAGGGATCACCGCTTATTTTCCACTTTACCTCCTGGCAAGTGAACCCTCAACCTTACAAGCGCAACATCAGCTCTCTGAGCCTACATGGCTACAGCATGGTTATAAGCCATATTCACAAGACCAATTTGGTACATGCAAGATCTAAGGGCATCTGAGATTTAATGCTAATTCTTTTGATCTTTGCCTTAGATTGTGTGCATATAATTTCTGGATCGGTCTGTCTTTTTTTACTGTAGATAAAAAATTGATGGTTTCCTTGTTTAGCACTCCATCTGTCCCAAATAACTCCATTTTTAGCCTTGGGTGTTCAAAATAAGGTGGAGGGATAAACACCAAAGTGTCCCTCTTAAGTCTTAATAGGATATTAGTATTGGTGGGTGGGTGGGTAAGGCAAGTAAGTGGTACTGAAGGAAAAAAAACTCATAGATTTGCAGAACGATGGTAGGTAAGGAGATAAATAAGCTTATTCTGAGACAAACGGTAGAGGCTAGAAATGGGATGGAGGGAGTTTTTCAGGCCCAACTCAGCATTGATGGAGGTACATGTAGGAATATTGAATGGATTTCTTGTTTGCTACTACCTCCGTCCCAAAATGTTGCTACCTAGGGTGGGATTTGACCATTACTCTGTCCAGATTCATTGTCCTAGGATGGATTCAAAATTTTGGGACGGAGGAAGTACCTTTATGAACTGATGACTTTCGTGAAGCTATTTGATTGTAGCACCTCAAGTTGGTTCTAGAATGGCATTTTGGGCTTAGGAAAGTGTGCAAACTCAACGATAAGGCTGAGCTCAGGCTTGGCGCTGTGACAACTTTTCAGGCACAACCCAGTATTTGAATAGGTCTATGCTAGGATCTGGGGGAGGACCCAGGTGTCTAAGGGCCTGTTTGGTAGAGCTCCCAACTCCTAAATTTAGCTCCAAGAGTTAGGTATGGAGTAAAGTTGTGGAGCAGCCTAAACCCAGCTCCACCTCTCTAGTTCATTTTGTGAGAACGCTCCACCCAACTCTGCTCCCATTTTAGGTGGAGTGGACTGTTTGGCTGGGCTCCAACTCCAAAAGAGGTGGAGCGCTGGAACTGTGCCAAACAGGCCCTAAGATGGCAGCTGTACTCGACTAAAGGGTGATGCCGATATCCTCACCCCTTCAAGCAGTAACAAACATAGGACCAGGGGAATGGAAGGAAAATGGGAACTTAACTTCGGGTTGATTCCATTGATCTGACATCACCTTTATATAAAGACAGAGGACAACAAACTCCTAACTACTATATAACCAACCTTTAGTAAACAAGTCTTATCTAAAGGAAAACTAATCCTATAAGGTATTAAGGTCAATCGAAACAAAAACATGATTTACTGCATTGGCGATGGAAACGGCAGCTTCCCATGCCTAGCATAAGTGTGCCCCCACATTAACAAGTTTGAGAAAAAAAAATGCAGTGGAAATCATCTCAGTGATGGTGTCTTCCATAGAAATAGGGAAACGCAAACAGCTGACCGCTATAAAAGAATAAACTCGTCTAAATAGAAAACGAGTGCATATGGCATGTTCTACACTGTTGGAATAAAATAGTGACAAATTTTCATGGATTATATAGAGCATGCACGCACACAATGAAAAAGGACCATCTACAGAATAAACAATACCTGATAACGAGCAGCAGAAGACAGAAGGTTGAATATAGCAACAACCTCATTGACTTTGTCTACCTCATCAAGAATGCAGGAAATACTTGTTTGCAATCTCCAAATCTGAGAACAATAAGTTAAGGGAAAAAGAAGAAATAATGATGTCAACACACCAAGGTTAATAAAAATCAATTACACGGAACACCATGACAGTCAAACAAATATTAGGTAACACTGCTGCTAACCTCTGAACCATTAACAACAAAGTAGGCATTTTCCATGAGTTGAGGTTGTGCTTTATAAGCAGTGAAGCACAGCATTGAAAATACTCTAGCGGCTGCAACTTGTATAGCCTTGAGAAATATATCAGTATTGTCAGTGTCCCAAGGCTTATGGAAGTTACGAGAAATAGCGTACAACAGAAAAGTAAAGGAAGAAAGAAAAAGCTTCATGGACAATCTTTTTTTCAGGATAGCAATTTATGCAATTTTGTGACCAACTCGGCCTTAACAAATTGTTTAGGTTACAGCAACACTATATAAATGCATGCAAACAAAAGTATTGAACATTTCTAGATGGAATAGCCTGTTCTTAGGCAAAAGATGTCCAATGCACAGATCCCCATAAATTCATGATGCTGAATCTTGTGTACTCCCTCCGTTTCATAATGTAAGTCATTCTAGCATTGCCTAAATTCATATAGATGTTAATAAATCATGTCTAGATTCATTAACATCTATATGAATGTGGGCAATGCTAGAATGACTTACATTATGAAACGGAGGAAGTAGCTTTTACTCAAAAAGGGAGAAATGAAAATAGAAGGCACAAAAAAGTTCATTGTTTTACTTTATTTGAAGTTCTATTGTTGTCCTCACTGTTTGAACAAGCATAATGTGATTGGGATAATATTTTGATGAATGCAAGTTGTAAATGGACGATGATGAATGTGTGCATTTCTATGGATGGCTGGCCTGTAGCATACAGGAACCCATCAAACTATCCAACAATGACATTAACCAAAGCTAATTAGATAGACAAATATTACCAATATAATTTGATCCAGAAAACCTACCAGGTGGCCATATTGTCTAGATAGGACTTACAAGAGGAGGTACAAGCTGCACTGATCCTCTTGAGCTACATCTCTAAGGCAAGTTGCATGACAGGGAGGGGTATAATGTCATCAATGGAACCCAACACACTGGTTGAGTGCATGGCAAGATTAGGTATTTAGGTTGTTTTACATACCAGTTGGTTGTTCTATCACTAGAGATATCGTTATATATGGATTTAGACAAGGATGTCATCCATGCAGGCCCAGCTAATCAACCAAAAGTTAAGCAAATCTCTCCATCTCCTCATGTCACCCGCAACAGTGATACTTCTTCTATCTGTTGCTTATCCCTCCAATCTCTACCACAGATACCCTTCCCAAAAGTTAGCACATAACAACTATATTGCTTAATGAGAATACAAAGTTATAATTTTTCAGGGGAAACCACAAAGTTAAAATCAATATAAAAAAACAAAAACTTACTGGATTCTGAAAGGACATCAATGATATTGCAGCTGTGACGAAAGGCAACGGTTTTGACGAGGACGACAAAACCATAGTAACGAAAGGCGGACTTGGAGCCAACTCCTGAATATTGACAAGAATTAAGAGAAACATGAGTAAAGTTATAAAACTCTGTATTTTAAAGGACTTGAACATAACATCAGTGATAAAGAAATGAACATATAATAATCAAATATATATTTGAGACAAGGATAAGAATGGAACTCAATTTTAGTTTAGAACATGTTTTGTCAATTTTGATTTCAAGCCACAAGAAGGGCCTCACAGACTAATGTTAATGTTAAAAAGTCTACATAACTGCCTCATAGACCTCTTTGCCCCTTATGTCAGCTGCGGAGGAAATAATCACGGCGCAAAGTAGCAAGGGTTTGGTTACACCACCCACCATGGCATGCCAGACAGCTGTAACATCATGGTGGGCGGCGCTGTGTTGTTTTGCTCCCCCAAACTATTTCACTGGTGCACTTAACCCTAAACTATTTTTTGGCTCAATTTACACCCCGTCGACCCCGAATTATTGAAAACGCTCACTCCCCCCACCCCCACCCCCGCAAACACTATTTATCTTTTTTAGTTCTCACTGTATAAGTCATATTTTGTACTGAAATTTTCCACAACTTACATCTTAACATTCTTTTTGATTTTTTTTTCTCGCTGTTTACATAGGTTGAAAGCACTTCAAACTGATTTAAACATCAAAATTTAAAGTTCGAGCAAACGCCATGAAAAATTTCAAAATATTTTTGAACTTTTGGTAAAGAGTAACAAAAAAGATAAATGTTATTAAGGAGTAAAATGAACCCTTTTTAATAGTTTAGGGGATAAATGAGCCAAGAAATAGTTCAGGGGGTTAAGTGATCCATTGAATTAGTTTGGGGGAGTAAAATGCACTTTTTTTCTTTTTAAAATTAAGTTTCAGATGGTTTGTCTTAAATATCTGTCTGGAAAAGGTTGTCTACGGCTGATGGCCGTGTTCCATATAGAAGTAACAAAGATGAGGCAATGATGGAAGTAATTGTTTGATTACTTATTATTTGCAACCGTCGAATGTGATGACTAGGTTTGTAGTTTAGTAACTGAAGAGAGATTATACAAGGATCCCAGAGAATTCAGAAAAATAAAGTAAGACATTTTATCTGATTATCTGATAGTTGGAGCTTGTTAACTTAAGATGAAAAAAGAGCACAGTAATATCTTCCTTTTTTACCTCTGGTAAGTTGGACAGCATATAAAATACAATATCAAGTCCACAGCAAAGGACAAGCTGTATATCTTCAATCTCCTTAAGATCATGACAATAGCTGCCATGCGAGTGCTGAAAAATTTTAACAGTTTGTCACAGAAAAGGTAATGAAGCTAAATCATGTATAACATAATTGCTCAAGGAAAGAAAGCTTACTTCCAGTAATTGCGTTGACATGGACAAAATATGCAAAAGAACACTGTGGATAGAAGAATCATACAATAGAATTTCCCAAATGATGCCACCAAGCTTTGATGAGAATGATTTGACTTGAATACAGCTCTTTACCAAATCAAACACCTTGAAATCACATTGAAATGGTCCGTTCTTATTTTCTCATTCATGAATAGAACTAATGAAAAAAGAATCTTAACACTATCTCTTGAACAAATTAAGTGAAACATAATTAATTTTCCAAACCATTGACTTGGACCAACAAAAAGGAGGCAAAACTATGTGAAGCAATGAGACCTAACAAATAAAGTGGTCACCTCACAAACAATCAAACAAATTAAAAATATATGTACCTTAAGGGTTATCTTCCAGCGACTATAACTCTTGTATTTCCAGTTCATATGATTAACCATGATGTATTGAACTGAAAATATAATGAATGATGATATTATATCATCAGCAGCAGCTCCTTTCCGCAAAACCTGGATGGCAAAATCAAGCACTAAAAAAATATAGCAAATCATCAGATCATCATATGTACAGAAAATAATTATGAATATATAATGCATACAGGAAAGCAGATACTGAGCAGTGAGCACTGCATAATTAATTAACAGAGAAGAAATCTCACATAAATTTAATAAAAAATATTAGAAACCCATTTATAACTTCAGAGATAGCAAGATTGCATACCTGTAGTTGTAAGTGAAGAACAGTCTCCACTATCCTCAGAGGTAGCAAAAAGCATTCTTGCTAGCGCACCAGAAAGAAGCCAATCACTGCAGAGAAAACTGTAGTTTTCACTTTTTTGTTTTTTTCTCATATCTACAGTTCCATGCAGAAAAAACCACAGCAGCTGGAAATACACAAGAACTAAACAGACTTGGAACTTTTCAAGATTAGTTTACTCCAAGCCATTTCACCATGAAAGTTAATTTTCTTTACAGATGTTTCACAATGCAAGTTCCTTGAGGAAACCAAGAGTATAGTTGTTTCAAAATGACCACTATTTACCCTTGCAGTCATGTAGTGAAAGTTATTTCGAAATGACCACTATTTCCCCTTGCAGTCATGTAGTGAACAGGTTGATCGGTTGCAGTATGCCATTCAACAAAGGCATTAGTTGAGTATGGTCAATGTCACTGACTTTAATTAACAAACTTTTTCTGCATGATCAGCTTGGGCTCGTATGGTGAAACAATGTTTACAAGTACAGCAGACAATGATAGTTTAGTTCAAAATGCCCGAAAGCCCATTTAACTCACTGTAAAAGGGTGTTAAAAAAAATAACACTATGCATGAAAGTATGACCATCATGACCATGGTCATCCCAATAATTGAACTCAAAAAGGTGATCCATACATAATTAAGAAGCAGTGAACTATTGACTTTGAAAAATTCAAATATTGATGATAATTGGAAATATAGAACAACTTTTGTTTCAGAATACATAAATAATGCCTAAATAATGTACCAATAAACGGTTGTATACAGCAAAAAACAAGGTATATTAGCCTATTTTCCTTTTGGACTTTTTTTCTTCTTGTTAGTATAATGGTGCGCAATTCTCCTGCGCATTCGAGGAAAAGAAAAGGTATATTAGCCTATTTACCAATTCCCCGTACACTAGATTACCTTGAAGCACCACCAGATTGTGTAATGAAGAAGCCACAGTCCAACGCCACATTGAACACATGGTATGGAACACTGAAAAGACAAACTCCTTAGCCAAAATAATTTAAAACAAACAGATAGTCAAGGCTTTAATAGAAGAAAAGGAATACTTCAACACTACTTATTCAAAACTGAAACAAACCAAGAGGCAAATCAGCTTACCAACTGAGCATTTCTGCCAGCATGCCAAGGGTTTTGGACATTACACAAGCATTATTAAAATCTTCCACATATTTGAAAATGGATGTGCAAAAAATTTTAGCAATATCAATCCTGAGAAGCGAAAAATATAATATATTATTCTCATTCCAAGGGATGTATTCAGCGTGAATAAATGTTCCAGACCCATATTCTCTAAAAGACAAAAGTTTCAAACCTGACATGCTTGTCAATATACCCCAAGTTCTGTGACGCTTGGACAGCTAGCGACTTGTCAGCATGCAGAAAAGCAAGGCACAAATCCTACAGAAAGTAAACTATGCATATTCAAGGCTCAAAATTAAATGGAGATAAGGCTGTGGAATACAGCACTAAAAACTGCAATATATTCAACAGCATGAAAAACAAATGAAGATCCCATTTGTTAAGGTGGAATTTTATCAAAAGAAGGGGTAAGTAACTTAGTTCATCGTCAAGAAACAGATTTAGAAACAAGCAATTCAAGATGTAGGGTGAAAAATAAAGGATCAGTACCCTGTTTGATGATACCATCTTATATAGTAGGTCCATTATAGCACAAGCTTCCTCGTAATTGCATGCATGAAGATCTTGTGCCAAAATTACAAGCAAAAAGAGGACACCTGAATGTGGAAACTAGATAAAAATGAGCCAGCAGCTCATGTCAGATAAACAATTCAGTACATCCATTAAAAAAATTAAGCACTATGGCAGTTATGAAAGATTTTTGCTTCTCAAGGTACAACAAAACCCAGTACAGACCAGGGACACATACATTTAAAGTAGTTCAAATTGTGCACGCCTTCCCTGATTTCAATCTATACATCCTAGTATTATATATTATATTATTATTACTATATTGCAGTTGTACTATAGTTATTCATGTATATGGCTAGGCTTTCATTTCTATAGAAGACATAAATTATGAAACTAGCAAGTACATATATACTGGCGAATCGTTGAGGCGATTCATCTCTTTGTTGATCCTTGTGGTCTCTACATGTGCTAGTCCCCTCTTTCAAGATCAAATATATGAGTTCCTATTAATTGTTTTTGTTTGATGAAACATTGAGCTAAGATTGACACTATATGCAAGACATATCCTGCCATAAAACATCAGCCTCGTCATGGAGTTTACTTCTATCTTTTGAAGAAAAATCCAATACTTATTGTGATGATGAATCGGTATTCCAAGGCTTTGGGTAATCCTACATACAAAATGTCATATAGGCTGGAACATCAATCTTATAGTACTCTCTAGCTACAATCGGATGGTTAGGTAGGAAGCTATTTCTTAGGATTGATTTGGTTCCTATTATGTGTCTTCGGTAAAATACAAAATTAGCTTATTTGTTAACACTTAATCCATCAGTTGTCAGGGCTTATTTGTTCAATTATCACGCAATACATAAAAAAATCACCGATATTTCTCCCAAATCTATCACTCATCCTAGGCAAGGTGAACTATCTTAACAAAAATCTATCTACCTTGCGCAGTTGCACTATCTTGTCTAACCACTAACCAATCTTGGAAAAGGTCCATTTTACTCCCTCGGACTATTCTCCAGACCACTTAACAAGTGAACTATTTTTCCAGCAAATTTCAAAACCCACCACTGAACTACTAAAAAATGGCTCAGTTTACTCCATAATGGCAATCTGTTTTGTTTTTTTCTCCATAATAAAGCATGTTTTAAGCTAAAAATTTTTAGAGCCATAGATGACAACGTAAAGTATGTTAAAAAAAATAAGTTCATTTTTTCCATAGCAGTTTGTATACAGTTTTAAATCTCTCCCAACCAATGCAAATAGTGGCTTAATTTTTTTAAAAAAAAGAAGTTAAGACATACTCCCTCCGTCCCAAAATAAAAAAAAACTAGGATAGGATGAGACATAACCTAGTACAACGAATCTGGGCAGGTTAGGTTATGTCCCATCCAATCCTAGGTTTGTTTATTTTGGGACGGAGGGAGTAAGGTACAATGCTATGTACCATCCCACAAAATATCAAAGTAAAACACAACTTACAGAGTAATAACAAAGAAAAATGTCATTAGGCAGTTAAGTGAACTGTTTTCAGAGAGGGGGGGTGTAAAGTGAGCTGAAATCTAGGGGTAAAGTTCTGTGTCAAAAAAAGTTCAAGGGAGTAGAATAAACTTTTCCCTTCTATTTTCAGTCATCACTACCAGTTTCTTCTTTATGGTGTTTACATCATTATAATTAAACACAGGGCACAATGAAACACAACATGCAACTGATTTCGTTAGACAAGAATGCTTTGCTAACATTTTTTCTATCGGAAAAAAGAAAGAATATCAGGTAAGTAGAATAGAGAAGGAATTTTACCTCCCAGCGAACTAATGCAACATCATCTTCAAGAACTTTCAAGATGTAGCCATGACTTCCACCGGGAATTGTAATTCCTTCAATACCAAAAATGCTGATTGGACTATGAATTTCAATTTGATCATGGTAGTTCACATTGTCTGTATCACTCCTAGGGACTGCATATAACGTAGTCACCCCATTCATCCTCTCAAGGTAATTAAATCTGCAACAAAGTAACCCCAGAAAATATTTATTATAGGTAAAACAGTATTGCAGGTGACCAAAAAATATAGAAACTACAAGTACTGTGTGATTATGAATGGCTAAGGAATATTATAATAGTCAATTTTGTGTCACCGGACCAAAAAATCTGTACATCATCATATAGACATCTCTTATTACAATTTAGGACATCTCAATTAGAAGGACGATGCTAAACAATGACAAAATGGTATACTGTAAACCAAAATTACTGAGCTAACAGGTTTCGGGTACCAAGTGAATGTTTCAGGTGGTAATGGTATTCAAGGCATAAGACCTGCAGGTTTTAAACGCCAAGTGTAATGTTTTAGGCAAGTTCAATGTAAATATTACAAATATAAATATTCACAAAGGATCCAGCATACTTCAAACGTGTTGATTAAACAGGAATTTTCCATTGCCACATCAGCTTTGCAGCATCGTTGTCACAAGTACCATGATGGTCTCACAACACCATCAAGTACGGTGGTGGTGGGGGGGGGGGGGGGGGGGGGAGAAAGGTTCAAGAAACGTAGGTTTAGGTGACATAACCGCAGGACTTGAATGGGCAACCTTGCATAAGATGATCTGCCATAATATTGTTTGTTCAATTGGTTGTTGGGCCATGAATAGCATACAACTCCTTAATATTTGCAGACAAAGCTTGTTAAAATTTATTTTCATTCCCTAATGCAAGTGACTGTAACCATCTGGAGCTCAAATAGTATTCTGCAACATGCATTCTAAGTAAGCATGTGCAGAATTGACAAAATAACATTGTATTAGAGAAAGCATGCATGCAACAGGAGCACTATCCACAATTCAGAACACTGGAATTGGAAAATAACAATATATTGAAATTGAAAGGTGATCATTTACTATAATCCTAAATTTGAGATAATCCGATGGTATTTTTTTTCTCAAAAAAGCAAATCCACTAGAGAAATCCAGTTTTCTACTTTTCTTGTTTGTCAGCGATCAGAGTGTGACATTGACAAAAGAAGAAAAACAAACAAACTCCAATTAGCACTATTGAGACTAACTATAAACATGAACATCAGTAGGGCTCCCAAAAAAAGAAGAAAAAGAAAAGGGCACAAAAAAAATTAGAGCTTTTAAGCCTGGCAGAGTAGCCAAAGCCATATCAGCAATGGAACACCAGAGCTAGGAAATTACAGGTCGATGTATTACGGTGAAAGAGGAGCAGAATGAATTAATACATACACACATTGAGCAGGCCAACTCCCATGGCAAACGGCTGATAAGAAGCGAATCAATTCTGATATCTGGAAAGGATACTCCTTTTCCACCATATGAAGAATGGACCTGATTGGACCATCAATAAAACTATCTTTGTCCCAGAATTGCATGCAGAGAGATTCCTGAACCATAAAAAGGATCACATCAACTGATTTATATTATGCAAATACATGAATTAGTTCTACATCTGCGCATGTTTTGTAGTCAAACCTCTCCATCGTAAACTTCGCATAGAATATTTAAAATCATGCCAAGAGAACTATCTTCTGTCTGCACAGATGAAATACAAAATTACAAATAACACAGTATGAAGGCAACCTTTTGTGGCTTTGCCAAGGAAACAATTCAATTTAAATGCACACTATGAAGAACCACAATTTACCTGATAAGAGATCTCATATGAAGCCACAAATGCTGAAATGAATGTTCTCAATATACCCCGAAAACCAGAAACAGGACCCTGAAAGCAAGCTTTGTCATGCACTTAAAGAAAGCTCTCTAAGTTAAAAAAAAAAATGAATCTAGTGTAAAAATCATGAAATAAATGTGGAGCGAATAAATAGTGCAGTAACATATCCTAGATAGACTATTCGTTTTTCAGTAATCACATTATCATTGTTTAATAGGCATGGCATAGTACTATAGTAGCATAGTACAAACAGTTCATCTAATTCTGTGTTGCATTGGGTATGTAGAAACTAAGACTGAAAATCAAGACATGGACAATTGACTAGTCAGTTTCTATACGTACTTCTTGGTTGTGTCACTGACAGATAATATGGGCCTAAACAATACTATATATACATGGGTGATGCAGAACACATCCAGTCCAGAAGTGAAATAGGACACATTGGCCAAACACAAAACTATATAACTATATACATATTAATATAGCAAAGTTGAATCACAGCTGCCTCAGATACATGGTCACAGCTCAGTTGGAGTGCTCACAACACATTCTGCAGCCATGTAAATTAAACAAATACAGTCAGCAGAGCCGCATTTCACTCTTTAAGTCTGTAATTTCAGTACACAGCAGGCCTTACCCTTAGTCTTCTTCAAGCAATGTAATCATTTTTAAATAATTTATATTTTTTTCAACACTGATGACATGAACATCTGCTGCTTTCTTTTCCTAACACAGGAGGAAACCTTTAAAGGTATTTCCAGAATTTCAGTGAATAACTGAATACTCATATTTTATCGGTGAGAATACAAAATGAACTAAGGATAATAGTATAGATCCCACATAGTAAAAGAGTTGCTCGCGTAGAACATTAACCACTGTCCACCTAACGACTGATAAACTAAAAATATAATTTCCCACTGCATAGAAGTTTTCCTATCACCTTCAGATCTAATGCATCCTAAAAGAACAACAAAAATGAATGTCCAGTCATATTGCAAAGCATTAAGAAGAGGATTCAATAAGTGACTGCTAGCATCTCATTTCCCATCTCAATAGTGAATAGGTTCACCAGATGCATCACCCATGACTTACGAGAAGTCGAGAATCAAATAGGGTACAGAAACAGAAAGCTATTTTGTCTTTATAACAAAATCATATACCTCTTGAAATCATATCATACCAAAACTAGGATGAAGCCATGCTCATAAATACCCCCTCCAGTCATAGATATTTGACGCAGTTGGCTTTGACCTTTCGTCTTATTCAAAACAATTATGTAATTATCATTTATTTTGTTGTGACGTGTTTTATTATTAAAGGTACTTTAAGTGTAACTTATGTTTTTGCATATTTGCACTAAAATTTTGAATAAGACGAATGGTCAAACTTCATGGTGAAAGTCAACTGCATCAAATATTTATGACCAGAGGGAGTACTTGATAATAATTAGTACTCCCTCAGTTGATTTTTACAAGGCACATTTCGACTGGGCGTGGTATGCCAGTCTCCCAAAAGGGATTTCTATCGTTGATTCCCTTTAGACTATAATGTTTGTAACAATATAATCATGATCATATGAAAGTATTTCTCAAATAGGAATCCAACAATATCAATTTTATATCACTATAAATCAGTGGACTAGTTCTTGGTCAAAAATCACAAAGTTTAAATCTTAAAGTATGTGCCTGCCTATAGAATCAAAACAGGGAATAATAGTTTAGCACATATTTGGTTAATTGTTATATAATACTCCCTCCGTCCGCAAATATAAGATATCCTTGGTTGTTTTGAAGAAATTAAGGATAAAGGTAGAAGGCTATATGCCCCCTTATTAAATAAGGGTATGTAGGGAGTGGGAGGGTCATTGGTGGTAAGATGGGAAGTAATTTGAATGGGAGGTGATTGATGTGACAAATTGTACTTAGGATACCTTATATTTTAGGACATTTTTATTATGTTTTAATCTATTATATTGGGAGGCGAAGGGAGTATTGTGCCGCTTGGGACAAATTTGATTATACTGATGTCATATGAGATTTTCTAGACTTTCAAAATTTGTGAAGCATACAGAGTAGTACTTAAGAGTATCTATCATCATTCATTTATATATCATGTACGTCGTAACTACCCATAAGGTGTCTATGTATGCAGTCACTACATGAATTATCTTTTGCAGCTGCGTCCACATCACTAGCCTCCTTTTATGTTCTGATTAAAACATGGCAATATCTGTAGTTACATGGTATTAATAGTGATAGCTAGCATCAGCATAAACTTAACTCCATACGATTATCTATGACTGCAAACTATTTGGGGTAACATTGCCATAAAAACAGAAATAAGAGGGTGAACATTTATTTAGAGCATTTACATCTGATTCCTTGAAGATGCTTGAGCACAGAACTCCTTGTAGAAAATTGAATGGAGCAAACTCAAAGGAGCGTTGGGCATAAGATGTATGATCAATGTCCTGAAAGCTTACAAGTGTAAGAAGATACAATGTTGCTTGCTGTAATGAGCCTAATGGCATTAGAATAGTGTATGGTTGAATGCCATCCTTACCAAATTGGTATTACTTCCTGGAAGGGACATGACCAGGCAAAGGAAAACTGCCCAAGCAAGAATAAGTGGTCCTGATTCTACTGCTGCAAATTCGGGTAATTTTGATACTTCGACGTCCATTTCAAGAATATCAACAACAGAAAATGTGGAATACCCTCCGCTGAGACCCAAAAAAAAAAAAAACCATGTAAGCTCTTAAACAGAAGTTACACTGACATATTAATAAGATACTAATATGGCATGCTCCCATACATAGATGAAAAAGCCAAGTTAGTCATAAATACCTAAAAGGAACTTCATCACGAACCATCCGGAGTAGACTTTCAAAGTCCAAGGTTTGAATGAGAATAAACAGCAGCTGAGCTTTAGCATAATGAAACGAATTTTTTGCTTCAACAGATACAGCAAATTTTCCAACATCATAAGAACCAGATAGCATGTCCTAAAAGGGTAAGTGCTCAAGAAATAAATATTGATATATCAAGTGAAGAGATCTCAGATTCCCACAGAATGAATAGACACCAAAAGGATGTACCTTAAAAATCGAACACAACATTATCCACAGCCCACCATTACACCTTGAAAGGTTATCATAGAAAAAAAGAAACAAGATGTCAAAAATCAGGTTAATTTCAATCAGTGTTTCTTCCAGCCAAGAAATCGTCAATTCAGCTCCCTGCAAAATGATGAGTATATCAGTGTGTGTGCAGAAGACACAAAACCACAACGGCAACGGCAAAAGAGTATAAGGCAATTGCATGTACTTGTCTGTGTACTCAACATTATGACCTTCAAGCAGATTTATTGCTCATAAACATATTTCGAACAAGCAGGTAGCTAGGGCACGTTAATACTATCAATTAACTTCTACAGTTTACAGGAAATGCATTCATCATGTAAATCAATATTTAACAAGATGCTAAAATATGCGCAGTGCAGTTCAAGTTGATTCTAGGGGAAATGACACTAGTTTTGCTCTGCCCTACAGAATTACCATGAATATAAATTTGTTTTGCAGCAAATGGAAGGTTCAAAAGCTTAACTGAGTACAACATACTTATTTGCCATCTATGTTCTATTACGAATAAAATCAGCAGACTTAACGCAAGCACATGGGCTTTCCTCAGTAACCATCCCAACCTAGTTTTTCATTATATATCCTTAGGACCCATTTAACCTAGGCATAGCCTGCTTTTCTTTAATAGCTAGAAATGATTATGCTTATTTTATAAAAAGTTTTTGTTGTTTTGGGACGTTTTGAGCTGGTCTAAGCTTTACCTATCAGGGGTTCAGTAGAGAAGCAAAATTAGTCCATTCTCTAATAGAGCAGAGAAAAATAAAATGAGATTTCGCTTGTGTATAACAATTCCTTCATTAATTGTTTTATTCCTTCCCTACAAGATTATGTTCTTCTGCAGAATATCTATTTCTTTCTAATCAAGTGATTACTTTAGTCAACTCCCTTCAAAAATCCATTTCATCATGTAAAATAAAGCATATACATATCGCAATGTACCACCTAGAATCTCAGGCTGTAGGCGACATTCATTTCCTAATATATTAGAAATTAAGACAGAGTACTGAAGTTGAATCAATCATCATACCAAGCTACTGCTTTAGGAAGGGCATACACATGTGGAGGCAATACAGCCAACTAGGAAGCAGGAATTGAAATTGAAAGATGGACAGTGAACCATAAAAGTTGTCGTGACTGAATGATACAAGAATGATAATTTGGTACATTGACATGCAATGGCCACATTTTCATAAAATTAGCGCTAGGGCTGTAATACAACATACCCCTTTGACAGAGAATGCAGATGCAAGGGAATCTCGAACAATGGATAGTAGTCTCTGTTCCACCTCTTCCCTAACTAAAACTGAGGCCTCTTCTCTAACGGCATCAATTGAATCAGAACAATCATCTGCATATGGAGAAAAAGGATAGCTTGAGATGCGCACTTTAAAACCAAGTAGGCCACAAGTGCCATTTGTTAAACAAAAGCATGTCTATTTTGAAGAAAGTGCCTTTATATTTCCCAGCATTTTTATATTTCATAGTTGGCAAAAAAATAAGCTTTAAGAATAGGAAACATTAACTAACATTTAGGATGACATGGTCAAACTCAAACATAAAACACCAGCCATGATTTTGAACCTTAATTCATGCCTTACTCAAAACAGCACAAAAAGCACTCGCCTAAGCACAAAAGCAAGGCGTATCAGCTAAAGTGCCTTGAGTAGCGTCAGCCGCAGCGAGGCTGGCGCTGCACCTTTAGGGCTAACCACTTAAGCACAAGGCATTGAAGTGCATAGGTGCAAGCTTCAGTCGCATCTAGCTGTCAGGTAGAAAAGAATAGAAAATAGGGCAGGGGTATTGGTGTATGGGCCCAGAATATGGCCCAGAAAGATTAAGTTGAACTTCTAAGTAAAATTATCTTCAAAGTGGCATGCTATGTATAAAGCAACAATACTTGTTCAATTGCAGTTTGCTAATCTCATATTAAGACCCATTTAAGGGTGGTAATGGGCCCAACCTTTTGGCCTACAAAATGTAAGGGCTGGGTGTCTGGGTATAAAAAGGGTTGGGCTGAAATTTAGTAGATTTTTTAGCTCAAAAAATTTAAGGGCTGAGATGGGTTGTGGAAGGGCCCAGGGGCCTTGGCCCATTACCACCCCTAGACCCATTATATATTATTTAGAGTTAAATACACCAGCGGTCCTTAAACTTGTCAGGAGGTTTCACTTAGGTCCACGAACTTGCAAAGTACACATCGAGGTCCCTAAACTTGGTTTATTGTATCATCCAGGTCCAAAGCCGCGTTTGACTATGGTCTTGCCTACGTGGCACGCCACATGGATAATGACATAGAATTTTTTTTATTTTTTCTCCCTTCTTCCTTCTTTTTTCTCTTTCTTCCTTCTTTTTTTCTCGGTGGTGAGAGGCGGCACGAGGGGAGGGGTTGTCGCAGTGGTGAAAAAAGAAGGAAGAAGGGAGAAAAAATAAAAAAAATTCCATATCATCGTTTACGTGGCATGATACGTAGGCAAGACCACGGTCAAACGCGGCTTTGGACCGGGATGATACAATAAACCAATTTTAGGGACCTCGATGTGCGCTTTGCAAGTTCGTGGACCTAAGTGAAACCTCCCGACAAGTTTAAGGACCGCTGGTGCATTTTACTCTATTATTTACTTTTTTGTCATCCTCGATAGCTGCAAGAATCAGGCATGGAGTATTCTTCTTAGGGGTAAACACTCATATTTTTATGCTCGCGCTCTTTTTGCACTTTGTGCATAAGCAATATGAGGACATTGCACTTTGAGTGCGCTTTTCACTTTAATGACACTAACTAAAAGTCTAAAACACGTGCAGTTGTCATTTTCTGGACTGCAAGTGAAGAGATAAGATGTAGATGCATCATTTCCTAGACTCAAATCATCCATTAGAATTCTCAGTTTCTCACACAAAAAAGAAACACGAAATAATTTGGTTTGCTGCCAAAAACATATTTTCAGAGAATGAGGGTAAATCCATTCACTAATGTTGCATATTGCAAACATATTTTAACCTAACTCTACAAAAACTTACTTGCATGAACAAAGATTCTTCGGATGCACTTCAGCAAGCATTGACGCTCCAGGTAATATTGTACAGATACCTTCAAAAAAGGGAAACATTATTCAAGAATAGTAGACAGAATCACATAAACAATAACAATTAATAAACCTTTCAACTAAGTAAAGATAAATCTGTACACATCCAGACAAACAGTAGCCTAAATTAGCAATTGTTAACTCCTTTAATCTAATCATGCATTTTGGAGAATTCGTCTTTAGAATGCATAAGATCCAGTTCAGTTTGAGCATACAAAATGTGCACTTATGCACAGAGTTTAAAATTAACCATAGCCGGGGAATAAGGTGCACAAGTTTCTAAAAGTTCTTCGAAACCATATATCCATGAGGTGACATTATATAGTCCGGTAAAATTGAAAACAGAACACAATCAAATTTCCAATATATCAAATTGTAAAATTATCAATTTTTTTATGTCTTGAAAATGCGATTAAACTTTGACTTGAAATTGCAAGCCTATATAACATCTCAATCTATATGTGATTTATTCTATATTAATAGTAAACTTTTAAGGCTTAACGGAATTTGCGCAGCAATTTACACATGATATAATGCCTTACTTTTAGTGAGAGGATTGTCACAAGATAGAGCTAGAAGATAGCAATTCAATTCCCCAGAAAGTAATTCTGGTTGCAAGTTTAGAAGTTTTATAGTTTAATTTAACTTGGCACATTTCTTTCTTGAGATCTCAGATTCAAATTATTTGATGAAGTAAGAATCTATTCAGAAGTGTATTCAAAATTTTAACTATTGGTTGCTAAAGTATAACCATTGCATAGATGGCTCTCAGCACTCCTAACAGGTGGTATGAAAAGAAATTAGACAAAAAGCCTCCAAAAGAAATATGCAATTGTACCATACATAATGAATTATGTTGCAGCATTTTACTTTCTAATTTTCTACAGTCAGCATTAACTGCAGTGCATAAAGAAGTCTATTTTATGGGAGAAAAAACACATAAACATACCAGGCGAAGAAACTCTTCAGTATCAGCAACAAGAGCTCTTGGAGTGTTTTCTGAAGTTCTCTTAACCAGAATGTACGATTGCACCTCATCCAAGTTCTGACAGAAGAGAACATATAAAATGAAATGCTGCAGCACAAAAGACGTGTGCAACTATTTTGTTGAATAAAAACAAATGGACCCCAAAAAAGAATATCTTCAGACTTGAAGAAGTTGGACAGAAAGATGGGCAGGATAAGCTTGCCCAACATATGACAACATTACATCAGGAAAACAAGAACATTATACAACACTAAACATATAGTGTGCTCTTTACAATATTGTTTTCTATTATTATACATAACTCAGGAAATGTTACATCACAGGGACATGCATAAGAGAAAGGTTATGAGAGTGATTGAACTATATGACATCACAACATAGATTTCGTTGGTATTTTCTTAACCACAACATTTTTGGTATACTAGAATTTATTTGAAAAACATTTAGGTAAAGAATAAAGGCTGACAGGTGAATAAAAAGTTCATGGATAACTCGCACCTACCACTGGAAGACAAGAACAGCAATAGTACTAACAATCAACGCTCCAACAACAGTGGAACTTAATGCATACACAACTACACCCTGATGATAATAATTCTCACAATTACGAGAAAAGTTGTTCCACAGACATCTAAAAGGTTCCACTAATCGCACAAGTATTGAGTTAGGCGACCCCTGCCTTTGAGTTCTTTAAATTGAGGAAGTTCTAAAACGCTACTGATTGCGTCTCAACCACAGAGGCACGAAATGGTGGTAGTGGTGGTGGTGTTGGGGAGTGTGGAGAAGCAAAGTACCATGCACTTGCTCAGGCGAAGCGCGGCCGCCTTGAGCTCGGGCTTGACGGCGAGGCGGTGCTCCCCAACAACCACCTCGGAGGCATCCAACGCGCCCCTCGACGCGTCGCTCGGCTTCACGAACATGGACACCGACACGCGGAGCCACGCGTGGTGGGCCTTGATCCGCTCCGCCTGCAAACAAACACGGAACGCGTCATCATTCACCGCCCGGAGGCGAGGCGAGGCGAGGCGAGGTGAGGGAGAGAGGGATGCTAGTAGGGAGCTCACGAGGGCGTCCGGGACGGAAGGGGACGCCGCGGCGGCGCGGTCGAGATCATCGGAGAGGTCGATGAACGGGTCCCACCACAGCGAGGCGGACGCGGTCTTGCTTGTGGTGGTGGTGGCGGCGGCGGCGGCGGGGGTGGAGGCGGTGGCCGGGGCGGAGGAGGCGCCGCCGCTCGCCATGGGCGGCGAGGGTGGTGACGCGGAAACCCTAGGATGGAGATCCCGCGCGCGATGCCCTTTTTTTTCGATTTGGGAATTGGGAGCCGCGAGCAGCAACGGGAAGCCGCCGAGCCGAGGCGAGGGTTAGCGGAACTGCGCAAGAGAGGAAAGAGAAGAGGAGACAGGGTTTTTGTGTTTAGTGAGGGTTTAGGCACCGTTGGACTTGGGCCGCTCAATTGCGGGCCTTGTGGCCTTCGCATTGTGGCCTCTCAATGGAATAAGTTCACTTATCGATTAATCTGATTTTCGTCCTTCAACCGAAAAACCAAATCGGAGAAGGGAGGGGAGGGGAGGGTAGAAGAGATGCTGATGCACTGGCTTTCATGATCATGAAGCAATCTGATGAGTTCCATATGATGTCAGTGAAGCAGGAAACATTGGGCCAGCGAGGGTGTTGAGAAAATGGGAAAGACCAGAGGGGGATGTCCTAAAACTGAATATCGATGGATCTTTCAGACCAAATGAGCTGACCGGGGGCTGGGATTATGTTATCAGAGATGCGGACGTGCATGTGATCCAGGCGGGTGCCGGAAACTCATCACGGTTGCAGGATGCCTTCCACGCTGAAGTTTTGGCCGCGGTGAAGGGAGTAGAAGCGACAGCTCACAAGGGTATGGCATATATCCATCTGGAGTCTGATTTACTGATGCTGGTTCAAGCCCTGAAGGAAGGGAATCTACAATATGCTGCGATGGGGGTTCTTGTCCTAGAAGCGAAGAAGATTATAGCCTCGGCTTTTATTTCTTTTTGAGTTAGCTATTGTCCTCGTGAATGTAATAAGTTGGCAGATGCTATAGCATCGATTTGATGTAACAGCCCCCAAAACACTGTACGATTGCCATATCACCAAGTTCCATGTGCCTTCTTCTCCATTTTCTCCATAGTGACGCTCGTGTTCATCGGCTCGAAAGCAGCGTACGACGCGCACCCACCGACGAGCACACGTAGAGAGGGAGAAGAGCGGGGGCAGCATCCATCGGGCAAGGAGGCCAGCGAGCGCGCACAGAGAGGAAGGAGGTGGGGAGGCTAACGAGCGGAATGGGGAGGCTCTAAATTTGTCTCGCAATTTACAGACGGAATCTGTAATTTATTTTGTTATTAATCTGCGTTTAATACTTCAAATGTGTGTCCATATATCCGATGTGACACGCCAAAATTTTTCATCTCGCGGTAACACTTGGGTATTTTGCTAACTAGGATTGCATAATTTACCCAGTCCTGAATTAGGAAAATTAGACCCTAATAATCTAGTGTTTATCGTATATTTATTTTTTTCATGATAACGCATGGGTATTTTGCTAGTATAGATATAGGTTTGCAATCCGTATATTCTTGAGAAAAGAAAGTGTGAACCGTATAGTTTCCATTTTTTTCGTGCGATCGAAACAAGGTGGGAGAAGACTGCTGCAATCTGATCTGCGATATGACTGATCTTGTCATCTCTTGTGGTGTTGTAAGATAGTATGATTCTACCTTGGTACCACCTCCGCTCCAATATAAATTAATACAATACTTGATGCTAGATTTGTAGTAAAAGTGTATCACATCTAATATTATATTAATTTATTTTGAAACAGAGAAAGTATGTTTAATGTTTTTTTAATGTAACAAAAGGTTGTAATTATTAAACCAGTTAAAGACAAAAGGCAATGACAAAAATACCTCTACTACATAAAAAAAACTCATAGAGAAATGCTCATAAGTGTCGATTCATTTAAATCCAACACCTATCGACCTTTTGCCATACCCCTGTGATAAAAAAAATATAGAACCGACACCTTTAAACACTATAAGTGCTGGTTCTAGAGAAAAAACCATACTATAGATGCAGGTTTTTAAAAGAACCGATACCTATAATATTATAGTTACCGGTTAATTAAAGAACTGATTATATGTGTCGGTTTTTTAAAATAAACCGGCGCATATACCCACGTTTTTCTCTAGTGTCTTCTCCTTTCTCCCACGCTTCTCTCTCAAGCGTCTCTTTCTTAGTCTCTCTCACGGCCGCCGCTCGACGGTGGCAGCGGCCCACCCTCCCCTTCGCTAGATTCAGCGGGCTCCCGCGACCAGCGGCAAGCTACCCACGAGCGGTGGCGTTGGGCTCCCCTCCACTAGATCCGGCGAGAGGGAAGGCAGTAGCAGTGCTAGTGAGATGGAAGGCGGCGGCCTCCTCTCCGCCGCTGGCTGCCATGATGGTGGGGGCAGCTAGATCAACGATGGGAAGGTAGGGGAATCGATTTTTGTGATTGTGTTTGGATGATTTTTGTGATGATTTCGATGGAGCTGACTCGATGCATAAGGATTCGTGGATCGTCAAAGGTGCCGGTTTCTAAACCGACACCTATATCTCTTCACATCACTGCCGGCATATAGGTGTCGGTTGGAAAAACCGATATTTACAACCGACATCTATAGCACTTTCTGTAGGAGTGTACATGCATAAACCTCCCTAAAAAAACATACATAAACCAGCTATACACGCACACAAGCACACAGATTAGCACTATCTGTTCAAAGGAAACGCGTTGCCTTGGAGTTTTATTCCACGGCTAACGCACGGCACAAGCTACTTGCCGTACGTCCGAACAAGAGACTCCCACAAGGCAAGCAGGGCAGCAATCAGAACACCGAGAAGGCAAATCATGGTGATGACCATCCACGCATGGCCAAATAAGGCAAGAATATAGTCTACGATAAACACAGGTATGCCGACCCAAAGCCAGCCAACGTCGACGAGTGTGTCCCGCACGGCAGCGGGAGCACTTGGCAAGAACAGGTCCATGTACTGTCTTACCACACCGACCAGCGCCATGTAGACTCCCCATAACATGACAGCCAGCAGACACCATGGGTAGCTAGCACCGTCGAAAGGGCGGATGTAGAGGTCATATGCCAAGTACATGGAACCGGCGATGAACATGGAGGGTAAGTAGATCGCCAGTACCCACATCACCGAACGGGATGTGCGAGACTTGGAGTTCGCTTTCCCAACCGTCAGTGCAGGAGAACTGCGTCGCGCTTCTAGTCTGATCGTTGGTAGCGCTAGCACTGCTGATCTGGTACAGCAGCTGTAGAGGGTCTAGGGTATAGCCTCTGTCTGCAAGCATCTTAGTATATGATCTTCGCAACCAAGGCATGTCTGCAAGTGTGTTATGATAGATCCTGCAAAAAGAGAAAAGGAGTATATATGGTATGACATCAGTTCTATCCATAGAAAAATACTGTACATACATGGAATTAAGTTATATGAACCAACCGCTGTACACAATATTTGCTCACGCTCTACTGACCTCTTCCTAAAAGCATCACATGTTTTCAGAATTTAAAATGCCAGATGAACACGAAGCATGCTATAACAATTAACTAACGGTTTTCAGAAGAAGAAATAATTTTACTACTCTGCACTCAAAGAACCTGCATAGCTCCAATAAAAGCCTAAAACTGTATGCAATTGACATGATCTGACAGACTCCAACCATGTGCATAGAGATTGAACAAAAATATGTATTTTTTTTAGTTCAGTTGTACTGCTCAGGTACCTGACTATCGTTACTCTGTTTGCAGAACAACTCGCATTTCATATGTTTTGGTAAAAGGAAAGTACTAACACTTGTTCAACCATGAACACAACACTACCAGAACAACTTGTATTCCATGTGTTTTGGTAAAAAAGAAAACTTGTTTAATCATGAATACAAGTATACAGCACTATCAGAACAACTCGTATTTGGTAAAAATAAAGTCCTGATACTGGTTTAACCATGAATGTAATACTAAACAGAGGAAGCTGCACCGTAAACATCATAAGAGGTTGAGACATAGCGTTCAGTCATCACAGGCCGAACATCAGGGCCCTAAAAACTGGTCATGGAGGATTACGCTTTTGTTAAATTAGACTACCCAACAGAATTATATACCACATGTAAATTTCAAAGGTTCAGCCCGGCAAGATTGGCAATGGCAGGAGACCTGGCTGTATGGATTCGTAAACTAACACAGCATGGCCGAAATTATTAGTATTATCTTTTCTGGCGGCCGAGCAGGTGGGCTCCTCCGGCCCTAGAGCCCGCCGGAACCCTAACCCTAAACAGCAGCCGCCTCCTCCGGCGAGTCGGACGCCATAATAACGAACATGGCAGGGGACGGAGGAGGATCATACCTCGATCTGTTGGGACTTCCGCCGAAGACGGAGGGGAGCAGATTCGCCGCGTCGCGGCTTCGGCAGCGGCGGCGGTGCGGCGGCGAAGGAGGTGGGGGCGAGTGGCGACGGGATTGGGGATTCAATCGACACACAGTCAGTCGTAACTAGTACTAAGGCCTTAATTTGGGCCTGTACTGGGCCACAAGAAAGTATATAAACGAAAATCAAAACAGTAATAAAAAGAGTCCAATTCAGACTTTTGAGTCCGATTAGGCTTGGAAATATCCAATCACGTCTACGGGCTGAGAAGGAAGAACAATCGATTTTCCCGTGGAGAAAAAATAGTATTTTTTTTTCATCTCGCATACCAATTGTGATATATTTAATTATTTGCCGAATCTGATTCGTATCCCTCCGTCCCCAAGTATTAAATCAATACAAAATAATTCCCTCGATTTTTTATGAACAAGTTTAATAGTAGTAGAGTTAACTATTAGCTATAAACCTATCTCTTCTCTATCTCTATTTCATATAAAAAAGTTAAACATGTTTTTACCAAAAGTTTTGATATGTCACATGTCATCGTGTCTGTTTCGAGGTCAGAGCCCATAGCGCCTACGACCCTACTTGGCTAGCCCAATCAGTGGTCTAATGTTATGCAGACAAAGTATGGACAAAACGAAGATCGGGAGATATACCCAATCTCATGTTCAGACTTTAGACCTCGATGGCATCCTGCTGTTCTTTCCAGTAAATAAAAGTCATTCCCCTGCAAATATTTCACCTTATGGAATCAGATCGTCTGACTTCACCTGGAATGATGGTAGAGAGCAGTCACGCGAATCCCGTCGTCCACCCGTGATCGAACGATGGCTCACCATATGATCTAACGCTGCTCCTCTCAGACACTGGGCCTTGGCAGCTCGGGCCAACAAGTGCTTCTATGGATAAGGAAAGGGTTCGCTGCCAACGCGTCATCCGGACTTGCAGTCGAGGATGGAGGACCGTCCCGTCGCCATCGTCACCGAGACGGGCGCCGTCCTCGCTGAGCGCTGCTCCGTCGCCGAGTCGTAGGTGCCGAGCTAGATGCGCACCCGGTTCTGCGGCAGCCGGATCTCCGCCACCCACTTGCCCCACTGCGGCTGCCGCACGCCGCGGTACAGCTTCTGCCGCAGCAACATGGCCTCGTCAGGCGGCACAACAATTGTAGCATGTCTCAGAATGGAGTTGCTCCTCGTCTCAGAATGGATAGGACCTGCTGGAGGGTTGCCACAGCCGTGATTCCAATTAAGCTAGAAGATGTCTGTAGGATAGCAGGGATTGGAGTCGATATATCCGAAAATGTTCTGTAGGATAGCAGTGATTGGAGTCGATATATCTGGAAATTTCCAGTGTGTTGTATTCATCGTGTGCTATATCTGAAATTTTCAGTGAGTAACAGAGGAAGGTTGTCTTGCCTGTGAAGTGACATTTGTGCAAGAGCTAGCAAGACTGTAGCTTGTGATTGTCATTGTGTTGTAAATTGTTTGGAATTGAATAACTAGGGGAAAACCCATCCCTACAGCAAACAAAATATTTAATTTGATGATGGTATGATAAGCAACTAAAATATATCTGTACGCATTGGGAGAAAGAAACAAGCATGGGTTACACACTTCTTTTCTTCCATCTCATATATCCTACTACTATTTTTTGATGAATCGCAAGTTGATGTTTCGTTAAACTATTTCCACACGGGCTAACATAGGAGAGGATAGCAAACAAATTTGAAGAAGATTGATGCAATCTAAACACACACACATGGAGATTGTGCAAACCTGCGAGCATGATCTTGCTTTCCCTGTTTTTACTGCAGCCGATCGCCTCACCCTCGTGCTCCACGGAGAAGTCGATCGCCCTCGCCAATACCAACGCCTCACGTTCGCTCGCAGGAAAAGCATACGGGATTCATGCCAAAAAGGAAAACACGGCGCCGAGAAGGGGAGCAACGGGCTGAAGATGGTGCGCTTGTTGGGCCCAGGCCCAGATAACAGAGGAGTGAAGCAGCAGGACCTGCAGCTCCACGCAAAGGTGTTCGATCCTGAGCTGGCGGACGGATTCGCGTGACTGCTTTCTACCATCATTTCCCGTGAAGTCAGACGATCTAATCCCCAGTTTACCGCTTCACACCATAAAATTGAGAAAAGTTGATCTGCAACCATTAGTGGATAAGATAAGATTGAGAATACCGGGCTGGAAGGGCAGATTTTTCACATCGGCTGCCCGGGAGGTCCTCGTCAAATCAACTGGAGCTGCGTGTTGTTTGGGTGCGACGAAGATAAGCAACAATGACATATTGCAGTCTCCTTCTAGGTGCGCTGGTGCCAGCCGTACATACGTAGTGGCATCTTGGTGGCTTTGACCGATGTCCAGATGAATAGTCGAAGCTACTTGATCACTTATGTGACGGACTTGGCATCGAACACACTTTTGCTATGAAGACGGAGTTGTTGTGTCGCTAGAGGTGACAAGCTTGGCAACGATGACACAGTTTTCACGAAGTCCAAGTTGCGGTATTGCTTATGCAGCAAGCTAGGTAATGATGCTCCGTGTTTAGGCTCTGTCATCATTTGTTGTTTGGTGGGTGTGGATGGTTTTGTGTGTGTTGCCCTTGTTCACATGCCTGCATATTTGGCGAGACTTTTCCCGTCGAGTTGTTTATCTCTTCTCTATAACCTGTTGGATTTCTATTCCTACTTACTGAAATATAATTGGTAGTCATTTTACATGTTTAGTTTTAAAGGAAGGCAAATTTTGCTACGTGATATCGCGACTTCGTGGTTTTAGTTATAGGACACCACACGAAAGTGAGTTTTAAGGAATAACACTCTATAAACGTTGTAATTTGCTAGCGGACACCGCGCGTCCGTGCCGATTTTTTTAGTGTATTCATGCTGATGTCGTGAGAGGGGGACCACTTTTGTAGCCGGCGTAACCAAAATACCCCTGCATCTTTTGGTTATGTCGTGAGAGGGAGGTAGCAATGCACACGTCCCTTGGTGACCCCGACGGCGTGTGGAGAACTCGGTGACAGCGAGCAAGCCCTCCGCTGGCTTTCCCTCCCCCTCTGGTGATGACCTCATCACGACTTGAGGACACGATGTGATGGGAGCATTTTGTTTACGCTGGTACAAAAGTGGGCCCCCTCTGATGACGTCAGCACGAATACACTAAAATAATCGACACGGTGTCTACATGCAAATTACCATATTTATAGATGAGATAATCCAAAAAATGCCATTGATAAGCGTTCAAATTCTAGAAATGCCATCTACAAGTGTGAGTTCCAAGAAATACCATCGTACAAAAGACTTTATCCCAAAAATGCCATCGTCGTTAGGATTCGTCCATTCCGCGCCGTTAAGTTCTACAGGATGAACAGTGTTTTTAACGGTGCAAAATGAACGGAACCCTAATGGCGATGGCATTTTGGGATAAAATCGTTTGTACGATGGCATTTCTTGGAACTCACACTTGTCGATGGCATTTCTATGACTTGGACGCTTGTCAATGGTATTTCTTGGATTATCTCTTTATAGATTGTTTTCCCCTAAAGTTTGCTTCGTGCAGTGTCCTATAGCTAAAACCACGAAGTCGCGATGTCTTGTCGCACATTTTTCCTTAAAGAAAATATCAAGTAGTTTCAGTAGTTACTGCAAAAAGAACATCACTAGTAAATTGCAATACAAATCTATAGAAATCGAGTGGCAATATACTTCTATACCAGAAGGAAACAGTTGGTGGATTTGATTTTGGGGCAATCGCTCATTTGATATTGGTATGAAGTCTAACTACTGATATGTTACTATTTTTTTAGTTTTGTTTATTTGACCCCACGTTTTTAAATCGGAGTTCAATGCTGACCCTATTCCGTAATGGCAAGATAACGGTTTTAACTAAGGACAAATTATCCTTTTTGTACTTGCTCATTTGACCCTGCTGTATAAACAAATTGAAGAATACAGAGCCAATGTTAGTGAAGAAAAACACATACAGAGCTCCAAGATGGAGATGCTCGGTGGGCAAAATCCAATGTCGCTGCCAACCTGCCCCTTGCTCGCCCACCACCCACAACCCCATTGACCTTGCCGCCTCGCTTGCGCGCCAGGAGGACCCGACTAGATCTTGACGGAGGGAGCCAGAGGTGGATGTCGAGCTCGATGCAGGAGCCCACCTACCACACTATCGCTGTCATCGCCACCGTCACGCCATCACCGTCATTGTGCCTTTTGATGGCCCGATTTCCTTACGCCACTATCCTGGCTCGCTGCGCAGTAGGCCGCCATTGCTGCTGCACCTGCTACCTTTGCGCACCGCCATTGCTGATCTCGTCGCGTGCTGCCGCTGTCGTCACCCCTGTTGCCTCTGCGCACTATGGCCGCCGCACACCACCGCCGACCCTGCTCCCTCCGTGCACCGTCGTCGCCCAATTCGACATGTGCTATCACAATCACCACCTTTGTGCGCCGCCGCTGCCTTTGCCTATGCTCCCTCCGTTCTCGCCGCGCACCACCGTCGTCAATCTCGACGTGCTCTACCGCCGCTGCACCTCCATGCGTCGCCGCCGCCTCCGCCTATGCTCCCTTCGCTCTAGCCACGTGCAATGCCACCGCTCGCTTTGTCTCGACCACCGTCTTCCTCCTAAGATGAATGGGTCCCTCGGGAGTGGATGAAAAAAAATGGTGTGGAGATAGGTGCAGTGGACTTAAGGGCATTTTGATTGGTTTGGCTTATAAATATTTATTTTTCTTTTTCTAAGTGAAACTCTAACGATTTAGTGGAAATAGGGTCAAACAACAACTTTGATTTTAACAAGCAGTCTCAAGTTAGTAAACTTGAAAAAATAAGATCAGATTGACAGTTAGACTTTGGAATAGGATCAAATATCCACTTTCATTTTTTACCATACGAGGCAAGGCGCTTGTGCTAATTTGCGCGTGGAAAAGATTTCCCATTTCGAAATCTTGGCCCGCGTAAACTTAACGCCTACTCCACCGATCTCTCGCCAAGTTGGAATCGGAGTGCGCTTAATTACCGTCCGATGCAGCCCATTTCCAAGTCGGAGAGCGCCTTCCAGCCGTCCGATCGACCGATGCCCTATAAATCGAGTCATCCAGCGAGGCCTCCTCTCCTCTCCGCCGGCATCCACGCTCCCTTTCCAAATCCTCTCCTCTTCTCTCGCACGCGCCACCCAAATCCTCTCCTCCCATCTGCTCTCCTCTGCCTCTTCCCATCATGCCGGCCCCAGCCATGGCGCCCGCGGTGGCGAGCCGCAAGCGCGTTGCGGCCGACGATCCGGAGCCCCGCTCCTGCTGCGGATCCTCCCCGGCGAGCGGGCCGAAGCGGCGGCGATACAACTTCGGGAGCGCCGATGACTACGAGCGCCTCGACGTGGTCGGCCAGGGCGCGTTCGGCGTGGTGCTCAGGGCGCGGGATCGCCGCACCGGCAAGGTCGTCGCGCTCAAGCGCCTCATCGGGACGGACGAGGGCGGCCGCTTCTCCCGCGACTTCGACGCGCTCAGGGTGGAGGCCGCCTGCCAGCACGCCTGCCGCGGCCACCCCAACATCGTCCAGATCAAGGACGTCGTCGCCGACGCCAAGACTGGTGACCTCTTCCTCGTTCTCGAGTTCGTCGGAGGCAGCCTCCGGGATGAGTTCCCCAGGGCCCGCCCGGAGGACATCGTCCGCGCCATGATGCGGCCGCTCGTCGACGCCGCCAAGAAGATGCACGCCTCGCGCGTCATCCATCGCGACATCAAGCCGGAGAACATCCTTGTCAGCTTCTCCGGGGAGCTCAAGATCTGCGACTTCGGGGCCGCCACGCTGATGAAGCCCGCCGGGAAGCCGTACGACCTGTGCCGCCCCGGCACGCTGCCGTACACCTCGCCAGAGCATCTCGCCGGCAACCGATGCTACGGCCCCGCGGTGGACATGTGGGCGTTGGGGTGCATCATGGGCGAGCTCCTCACCGGCGCGCCGCTGTTTGGAGGCGACATGACGGAGAAGGAGCTGCTCGCCGACCTGTCCGCCAACCTGGGTGACCAGCTCAATGAGCTCTTCTATGATGTCCTGCCGGAGCTGTCGCCGGCGGCGCGCGAGGTCCTGTCCGGGCTGCTGGCGTTCGATCCAGAGAAGAGGATGACGGCGGCGGAGGCGCTGGAGCACCGGTGGTTCGCCGAGGAGCCCAAGAAAGCAGAGTTCCCTGGCTTCGTGCCTCTCTTCGGTTAGTCTGTCAGTGTAGAGTGTTAGTTTCAGATTGTCAGTCTGCATGTAACTTAGAACTGTTAGTCTGCAGTCTTGTCTTTAAATTAGAACTGATGATTGCTAGTCTTGTTTAGGACTGATGATTGCATTAGCAAATTGGCATTGCAATCAGTGTAGTCTTATTCTTCTGATTATTCATCTGTAAGCATAATTATGTAAATCCTATTCAATTTGTATAAAGTAATTCAAGGCCCTATTTGTTCAATAAAATTATCAGACTTTTTTCAGCTTGGTGAGTCCTTCATGAGTGCCTGTTTGTTAATCTTCAGGAAATGGGAATAGTTTTGTAGAATGTGTTGTATCTTCAGTACATACCGGGAATAACAAAAACAGAGTCATCTGTACACCTTAGTGTCAGTCTGTAACTTAGCAATGTTGGTAGTCTTGTCTTAGGACTGATTATTTCATTACGACTAGCGCATTGGCACCGCAATCAGTGTAATCTTATTCTTCTTATTATTCATTGTAACTTTGTAAGCATAATTGTGTAATCAAATTCATGTTCAGAAAAAAAATTGCAGATAGCAATTCAAGGCCATCTTTGTTTCAGAAATCATCAGCTAATTGAGCCCTGCAACATGATTGCTTGTTTGTTAATTTCCCATGAAAAGGGACTGGTTTTGTAGTTTGTGGATTCTGTGGTTGACTGTAAGCATATACCAGGAAAAAGAAAAACAGAGTGATCTCAAAAAAAAAAAAGGAAAAAGAGAAGAGAGAGAGACAATTAAGGAGAGAGGAGATTAATGTTTTCTTACATATAAGCATCCCAGAGAGAAAGTTTTGCAAAGCGCACACACCGTGTCATCTATGCCAAAGGAGTATTTAGGTTGTTTCAGATCATTTGTCGGAATCATCTATGCCAAAGGAGTATTTAGATTGTTTCAGACAATAGATTCATTTGTCGGAATCTGAATTTTTGTCTGAAAAAATAGAGTAAAGAGGCTCTGTACACTTTCATTCATCATACCTGGAGCTTTTGTTTAACAAAAAAGAGGGGAAGTTATAGTTTTTGGTTTGGACTCACTCTCAGTAAGTGACAACTTGGATTTCCTCTACTATCGGTTCTTGCTGGAGTGCAGTAGAATATTCCTAAATGATTCATGCCCTATTTTGCAATACCTAGAACCATATCAGGACAAAACTTTTTTTTTTAGGACTGAACACCAGCAACTTCTTCAGATGACATGGACTGATGCATTATGAAAAGGAATAGGAACTTCCATCTTGAATATAACAAGTGTAGTTCAACCAATTATTTTTTTAGTTTTTGCCTACAGATACACCTTGGTATGTTGGTCTGGCAGCTTGGTATGCATGGCCACTGCCCACAGGATCCTGCACGCCACCTGGTCTGTCTGTCAATTTGTAATTTATCAATATTGCATTAAGCCATTAGCACATTGGCACTGCAACCAGTGTAATCTTATTCTTCAGATTATTCATTGTAAGCATATTCATGTAATCTTATTCATGTTCAGGAAATTTTGGTGAAGCAATTCAAGTCCATCTTTTTTTTCTCTTCATACTTCCACCATGTTTTTTATATAATGATACTTCCTGCATACTATATAACTGCAGAAAGCACAGAGCAATGTCTGGTGCTGATTTTAAATAAAAAAAAAGCTTGTCCAAGAAACATCTCTATACCCAGTTTGATATTTCTGATAAACCAATCAGTCGCAATGATCACTGAAGTTTTTGAAATTTGTGACCAACCTGATCATCGCTTACGAGAACATTGCAGTGCAGTCATTTCCAGTATAAGCCAAACACATGCAGTGACTAATAAACAAATACATATAACCTGTCGATTTATCAGGAATATCACACAACCCTGCAGTGCTTAACAAAAATGGGGATCCTTCTAAATATTTTTGTGGTCGGGCAATATGTTGCAAAATAATATCCCGAAAAACATAATGCTGTAAAAAACATAAAATCTGAAGGAAAAAAAAAATCTAGCGTTCACTCCCACGCCGATTCTGAAAGTGGTGAGGTGTACTGTGGAGGCACTAACCACTTCTTCCTGAAGAATACGAATAACAATTTGTTTTTTTTTTTTGATGCAAATGGTAGAGTGACTCTACCTTATAACCATTGTATTAATGGTGGTCAAAGAGTGACAAAGCCAAGAAATGGCAAAGAAGAGTACATTCAGGAAAGGAGAATCAAGATAAAAGAAGGAAAAAGAAGGGGCAATAATTGCAAAAGGTGAAAAGAGCGGGAATTAAAACAAGAAATTTAAAACATGAAAAACTTTTTTAAAAAAACTTAGAACTGACAAAAGAGGAGCTGAGGAGCTGAATAGTAAACGGAAGTGAAAACACTTCACAGTATCTTAGCTAAGCTTGTCCGCCCAAGTGTTGGTATGCACGCGAAGATTGGGCTTGAGACGATGAACCCACAACTGCAGGCTTTCTTTGATTTGATGCAGGGTGCTGGCAAACAGTTGGCTGTTTATACCTTTTATACCGGCGTGCGTCCGTCCGCACGAGGTAGCAGCCGACCCGACCGCTCGCGGTCGCTGGGGCGACAGGAGCGCCGTGGCGCCCGCGGCCTCTCCGCAGCGGCGGCGGCGGCGTCGCGAGGGTGCGGAGGGGATCGAGCCGGGCCGCCGGTTGGCTCGGCTCGGCTCGGCTGACCGAGTTGGGCTGGGCCGGAGAAGAGAGGAGGTGGGCTTGGGCGGTCCAGAAAGCAAACAGAGAAAGGCAGAAAGTAGACTTTCAAGCGGGCTCCCAAGACTGAGCCGAGCTAGGGTTAGAAGGGAGTTCGGCTAGACTTTAAGAAAAATGGGTTTTTCTCCCAGGGTAGAAAAGGAAAACCTTTTGAGATTTATAAATACTTTTATCAACAAGTTTGGGGGAGATAATTAATTGGTTAACTTATTTAGGGTTCACCCCAAATATAGAGATTTTGGTACGGCATAAAAAAGTGTAAAACCAAAGAGAGCCAGCATGATGCAAGTTTTCGCAAAAAAATTTCTGGAGGAATTTTTGGTTTCCGAATTTTATTTACTCAAATTTTCAAGGTGTTACACTCATCCACCAAAACATAGGCATCACCATCTTGCTCTGGCCTATCACAGGAAACGAGGCTCTTCTGCTGCATGTTCTAAATTTCCAGCATGATCAGGTGGACAAACAAGAAATGGATCTGCATTTACCATTTTAGTGGCAACAACCAGACTTGACCCACAACGTGCATTAGATTTGTTTACTACAACACTCTGAATAGAACCATAACCCTCTTTATCAACCACTTCAATACCAATTTCTAGCATATTCATATCTCACATGGACTTCATCATATGTTCAAGGTCTTTGTCAGTTTCCATCTTCCATCCACCACCAGTGCATTATCCAAGCCCCATACTGCAATTTGTTGGCTCACCCCCAAATTATCTTGCTTGCCATATCATCACGCGAATTGGCAAGAGAATAGCCCTTGCATCTATCAACCCACAAATCAAACCTTTGTTCTGCCATCTCTAACATCCCATACTCTAGGTTTGCTACGTACTTAGCACCCTTAACAACAATTCTAAATGCATTGCCAGGATCAATCCTGACATAACCAAAACTTACAACAATTTTGAAGTCAGAACAGATCTAATTCCAACAATAAACAAAAGTAACAAAAAAGAGTTCATCAAGTGAAAAGACAACTCACCAGAGGGGGCAAACAATTGGCTTCATCACTGCCACAGCCGCCACCAAGTGATGGCCGGCCGGCGCTAGGGTTAGGGTTTCCCGCCAGTTGCAGCCATTGGGGGCGACAACGTGAGTAGGCTGGATCAGAGGCACCATTGGGCAGGAAGGGCGGCGGAGGCGGCATGAGCAAGTGGGAGGGGCGGCGACACTAGCGGGCAGGAGTGGCAGCGACAAGTTTTTGGCTTCGAACAACAAGAAAGAATACTCTCTCCGTCCCTAAATTTTGCAACCTAGGACCGATGTATCCCAGTCCAGATTCGTAGTATTAGGATACATCCCATCCGGTTATAGGTTACTATATTTTGGATGGAGTGAATACTACATTGACCCATGAACAAAAATGTCATTTCAAATCCTTCATGCTGACATGGCTCTCTAATTAGGGATAAAATCTAGTGTTTGGGTAAAAAAAGGGGGAAGAGTGGTATCTAGATAGTGCCAATCCGTAAGAGTGGCAAATAGTTAAAAACCCCGATCCAAACGGATCAAGATCCTCTGACTTCAATGAACATGAGACATTGTTGGGACTTTAGCATGCTAGTCAACTTCATCCTGAGATGAGCCTGTCAAACCACACAAAGGTGGCGATCAAATGTGTTACACATTCAGGATAAGTACTAGTCCAAATGTGACGACCTGATGTGTTTCCAACTCATACTCATATAAGACTAGTTCCAGGATAAGTATAGTCCCACACTTTCATCTTAAGTAATGATACATAGAAGAAAAAACAACTTAATCCATTCTCACAGTGAAGTTAGTTTCATATATATATATATAGCATAGATATACACAGTGAAGTCATATAAGCATATTACACTAACTTCGATCCATTCTCAGCCGTCCGATCTACAGCGAACGAACGAGATTAATCGCTACAGTACGCTACAGCACTGTAGCGTGCTTGTCTGCCGTTAGCTTGCAAGGTTAGAGGAGCCGATCCGATCCGTTTGAATTTTCAGAATTTGCCATCCAATTCGCACTACTTTCAGAATATGCCACTGGATGTGAATTTTTTGCGCCACTCCGTCCGACGTCAGTCCTCGTCGTCGTTCGTCCATCTGTCGCCGCCCACATTCCCTTCCATCCGCCGATGCCGACGCCGCTGCGTCCCCATCCATCCACCGTCGCCGCCGTGACACCGTTCGTCCACCGGCACCCCTCCCCTCCCCCGTGTCCGTTCGCTGGCGCTGGTCCCGTCCCGCCATCCATCCTCCGACACAGCCCGTGTCCCCGTCCACCGGTGCCACCGACGGCGACAGTCGGACTCGGCAGCTCTTCGCCAAATCCACGAGGAAGATGGCTGGGTCGGCCTCCTCGACTCGCTCGATTACGACCTCCGCCGCAAGCTCCTCGACCACCACAACCTTGAGCAGGTTGTTGCTGCGGCGGCGGATGGACGGACGACGCGTCTGACATGACCGGCGGCGCCGACGGATGGATGGACGACGCGGCTGACATGACCGGCGGCGGATTGACGAGGACGCGGTGGCAGCGCCGGCGGATGGACGGGGACGCGAGCGGCGGCGCCGGTGGATGGACAGGAACGTGGCAACGCCGACGGACGGATGGACGACGCGGCTAACACGACTGGCGGTGGATTGACGGGGACTCGAGCGGCGGCGTCGGCGGATGGACGGGGGCGGCGGATGGACGGGGGCGGCAGACGGACATACGAGGATGAGGAGTGACGTCAGTGGATGGAGTGGCACATAATGAAGAAAATTGGTATCCCGGTGGCATATTCTGAAAATAGTACGAATTGGATGGCATATCATGAAGTGGCAAATTCTGAGAAATCTCGATCCAAACCCCCCCTAATCCATCCATCGAATCTCGTTGCTCGCCGGTCGCCGCCCCGTCTCCTCGCTTGCCGGTGACAAGGACGACCTCGTCGGGGCGGCGGAACCCTCCAGCCTCCGGGCTCGCCGCCGCCGCCAAGCTCGCATCCCGCGCCGGCCGCCGAGCTCGCCGCCCAACCCTCCCCAACCCCAAATCAATCAGATCAATTCAACTATCCAAGCCCAAGTTGTTGGATCTAGAATCCATGGCGATCGTTTACGCGGTGGTGGCGCGTGGCACCGTGGTTCTCGCCGAGTTCTCTGCCGTCTCCGGGAACGCCGGCGCCGTCGCCCGCCGCATCCTCGAGAAGCTTCCGCCCGACGCCGAGTCGCGCCTCTGCTTCGCGCAGGACCGCTACATCTTCCACGTCCTCCGCGCCCCTCCCCCCCCCGCCGCCGCCGCCGATGGGCTCACCTTCCTCTGCATGGCCAACGACACCTTCGGAAGTACATACTCTCTTTACTTACTAGTACTAGTATTACTCTACTAATCTATATGATCTATGGATTGGATTGGATGGATTCGTTCATTCATCTTCTTAGCATGTTCTTCATTCATTCAAGATGGTAATCTGTGTTGCTTCGTTAGCTAATTTAGGCATTTTTGCATGTACTTCATTCATTCATGTTCCTTTGTAAACTCTACTCTGTATTGTACTAGTCAATTTCCATCCATTTCTTTCATACTACAACTATTTTACTGTAACTACTCTATTAGTAGTGAGCGAGCGAAATCCAGACATACTGGTATGATAGAGCATTACTTGTTGTATAATTAATTACAGGACGAATTCCCTTTCTTTACCTCGAGGACATCCAAATGAGGTTCATCAAGAACTATGGCAGAATCGCCCATAATGCGCTCGCCTATGCCATGAACGATGAGTTCTCTAGGGTCCTCCATCAGCAAATGGAGTACTTCTCCAGCAACCCCAGCGCCGACACACTCAACCGTCTCCGTGGGGAAGTCAGTGAGGCAAGTATCCTATTTATTTATTGCCTTCCACACAATTTCCTTTCATTTTTGCTCTACAACCAAATGCTCATTCTTCCAACTTGCATTGTGCAGATACATACCGTCATGGTTGACAACATTGAGAAGATTCTCGACAGAGGTGAGCGCATCTCGCTACTCGTCGACAAGACCTCCACCATGCAAGACAGTGCTTTCCACTTCCGCAAGCAATCCAGGAGGCTCAGGAGAGCTCTTTGGATGAAAAATGCCAAGCTTCTGTAAGTCACCCTTTCTTTCTTTCTTTCTTTCTTGCTTACTACTGTACTATCTATCTCTTCTCTTCTTTACCACTCACTGACAGTACCCATTAACTAATGGTCAGTCCTGCACTCAAGTTCCTTTGTTACAAGTTGCTCCCTAATGACAAGTCCTGATTGATGTTATAAGGCCCTTCGAGATTGGTCCTTAGCCATGGACATTTGTTATTCCCTTTTTTTCCTGCCAGTTATAGTTTACCAAATCCTGAATTCAGCCTGAATGAATGTATACACACATAAGTTTAGAGCCAACAAAGCTGCAATTTCCTTTTCTGAGGCCAAGTCTAAAGAGCTTTATTCATCAGTGGAAATACCATTTTGCGCGATAGTATCTCCTAAGAATTCAGGAGTGCATGTTTAAATGAGCACACTCTGCACAATGATGAAGCTGCAATATCTTTGCTAGTCTGAAGCTGCAATATCTTTGCTAGTCCAAAATTATGTAATCATGTGCCTTCGGTTGGTCATTATTATCGAATAAACATGTTGGATAAGTGTATAACTGTATATCACTCAGTGACCCTTGTTGAATGGAATAAGCTGGTATATCATTGAGTTTGAGAACAATGGGCTATTGCTATTCTGTTTTTGCTGGGGTTTGAAAGAATTGGTGATTAATAGCAGGCATAACGAAATACTACTAGTTTTTTTTAAGGATCTAGAAAACTGTGTGTTTGGTTGCTGATTGCCATACATTACATGTATAAGATCCAACCCTTTCTTTAGAGTAAAATGCATCGCTAGTACCGCAACTTGCAAGGTGGGTGCAATTTAGTCACCCATCTTGTAAAATGCTCAAACAAGTCACTCATCTTGTTCTAGGGGTGCAAATTATATAAAACATGTGTCTTGTGGGTTGTTTGCAATGAAGTTATGTGCTATGTTACTTTGTTTTGCAAACATGGTCACACGATCCATAAATAAGCCAACGTGCAATACTACCAATAAGAAAATCCAATTAAAGATAAAATTTGTTAATGATTAAGCACAATACGCCGTGTTCACTGAAAGTTGGAGTAGTATAGCATATGCATGAAAAATATGAGTATTAATTTGTAATTGTTATGCTTGCCCTGCCCACAAGGCAAAAAAAAAAAGAAGGCATGATGTTAGATCAATAGAACATTCAATTTGAAAACAATCCATGTAACAATGTATTTGATAAGATTTGCACTATCGAAGCAAGATGAGTGACTTATTTGAGCAATTTGCAAGATGGATGACTAAACTACACCCACATCGCAAGTTGTGATACTATTGGTGTATTTTACTCCTTTCTTTATTATGATGACTCTAAGATCTACAGTAGTAATAACATTTTTGACAGCATCTGACATATTTTGTCTTGCGTTGTTGCAGTGCTGTGTTGACAGCTGTCATAGTACTTCTACTTTACTTGATCATCGCTGCTTTCTGCGGAGGCCTTTCTCTTCCATCATGTAGATCATGATCCGCTCTACAGATTTACCTCAATTGAAGCATCACACCATGTAACAACAATGCAAGCCTATCAATGCCATGTGTCGTATCTGTTCAGCTCCCAAAGCTACAAGTGATGTTTTGAGAAAATGATTTGGTGTTGAGTTTTCATTATCAGGAGGGTTGTGCTCCTTCAAGTTAATATGGAACGGTTTGTACAAAATGGGATCTATATGTACAGTAGTATGTCGTTGGTTGTTTCTGGCACCTGAACTGAACAAGGAGGTGTTGGCTAAGACTTTTCTGTACCGTTGTGCTTGCACATGAATTGGATGTTTTGCCTGATGATATGAGTGCTGTGGTATGCCCTTTCCTTAACTAAAGCGAATGGCATGTAATATTCTCAAGAGAATATATGAATATGGTTTATGAGTAATGTTATCCTGATAAATAAATTTTTGGAAGCAGGGAAATTCTGCCCAAAATGAAGTGTTGAATTACTACATGGAGTGTGATGAAATGATTTGTAGCTCCCGGGGATCAGCTGGCGTGATGGATGTTCATGTAGTGGGTTGGAGTGCCGTCACTCTGAATCTCTGATAGTTTCAGAATGCTGAAGTAATACAATACAGAGCTGAAATTTGGGAGGACATTTAGGGTAATGTCGGAGGAGTCTATTGTTAATGCAGGGAGTTGGTAATACATTACATTGATCGATCAGGTAGAAAGCAAAATGAAAATGGTGCAGCATGATGGATTGCAGATGGCAGAGCGAGCGAGCAGTTAGAAAGAACGTCTTTTCTTCACTCACATATATACAAGTATGGATTGGAACTCATCATTTAGTCCTTACATATACACCCAGCAACGGTCTCAGGTCAATGATAAGAGTTGATTATTAAACAGTTAGTAGTATGATTTGATGACCCAAACAACTACAACTCCTCTGCAAATAGAGTAATATGTATATATACCTACATAGATAGAGGGATAGATTGCCAACAAGATAGATATAGATCGATCGATCAATAGTAGCAGCAGTAGGTAAATTAAGGAAGCAGCAGAAGAGATTGTTAATTAATTAATTAATTAATTAAGCAGAGGCAGCATGAGCGGGATTTGTCTCTCGGATCAATCTTAAATATCTGAAGAAGCTAATGATGTTGGCCTTGAATTGACTTACACAAATTTGTCTGAACATGAATAAGATTTCATATATATGCTTCTTATGAACAATCAGAAGAACAGAATTACATTGATTGCAATGCCGATGTCCTAATGCAATCATCAATCTTAAGACAAGACTACCAATATTACAAAGTTACTAGTAAGTAAATCTGCTAATGCCGCGGTGGATGACTCTCATTCTATTGCGTTCTTATAACATCATCCTGATACTACTGCTTTTCTGTTTGCAGCATCCTGATGCGTAAAAGTGCAGCAACACTGGAGAAACAAATATATGAGTTTGAAGTAAGGGTGGTTTCTTTGTAATTAGTTTCAGCTTGGACAAATAGATCTTGACAGGCGACAAAGCCATAAAAGATCACTACCTAGTCCCTACTGCCCATCTTGCCTTTGTAGAACATCTTGTTTTCTTGGTTGGGTACTAGACAGAAGTATTTCATTATCGAAAAAGACAGAAGTATTTAGGAGTACTGTACTCAAAGCAAGAGCTGGCAGTTGAGGAAAACCAGGTGTGTTTAGTTCACGCCAAAATTGGAAGTTTGGTTGAAATTGGAACGATGTGACGAAAAAGTTGGAAGTTTGTGTATGTAGGAAAGTTTTGATGTAATGGAAAAGTTGGAAGTTTGAAAAAAAATTTTCGAACTAAACTCGGTCCCAAAGTCCAAAAAAAAAAACTAACATTCTCTTTCGCTCTCTCTCTCTCTCTCTCTCTTGTTAACCAAAAGCTGCACATAGGATAAATGAAAGTCTAGAAGCGTTTTACTCTATTTTTAGACGAAAACTTAGATTCCGTAAAATAAGTCTATTTCTGAAACAAACTAAATATTCCATTGGCATAGATTCTGTTTTTTTTTCCTATTCCCTTTTCTTTTTTCACATCATCGCTCTGTTTTACCTTTTCCTGGTATACGCTTAGAATTCACAAACTACAAGCCAAGTCTCTTTTTCTGAAAATTAACAAAGAAGCAATCATGCTGCAGGACTCAATTAGCTGATAATTTCTGAAACAAAGATGGATTTGAATGGCTTTCTACAAAATCTTCTGAACATGAATTGGATTATATAAATATGCTTGCGATGGATAATCTGAAGTATAAGATTACAATGACTGCAGTTCCAATGTGCTAATGGCCTAATGCAATGATCACTCCTAAGACAAGACTACCAGTATTGCTAAGTTAGACTGACAGACAGAATAGGTGGTGGGCAGGATCCTGTGGGTTGTGAGCCTGTGACCATGGGATTGAGATCAAATGCAGTCACCTAATACTTGACGATGCATTCCAAGCTGCCAGATCATGATACTAATTGGATGAACTACAGTTATTACATTCAAGAATCAAGATGGAAGTTCCTGTTCCTTTTCAGAATACATCGCTCCATGTCGTCTGAAGAAGCCGATGTTGTTCAGTCTTATAATATGAATATGCCTTCAGGTAGTACACCAAAGCAACAAGATTACGCTAGTCAAATGCCTATATTAGTGCATGCAGAGTACTCTGCTTTCTTCTTCTTTTTCTATCAAAACTCTGATTCTGACAGATGAAGTCTATTGTCTGAAACAACCAAAATACTCCAACAGCAGTGATCACAATTCACAATGTGTCTTTTTGCACAACGGTTTCCCTTATTTTGGATGTCACTTTTCCTGAGATTAAACAAACAAAAGCATCCATGAAGCAGGACTCAAAACAAACTGAAGTGGATGACTCTGATTCTATTGCGTTCTTATAACATCATCCTGATACTACTGCTTTTCTGTTTGCAGCATCCTGATACGTAAAAGTGCAGCAACAATGGAGAAACAAATATATGAGTTTGAAGTAAGGGTGGTTTCTTTGTAATTAGTTTCAGCTTGGACAAATAGATCATGACAGGCGACAAAGTCATAAAAGATCACTCCCTAGTCCCTACTGCCCATCTTGCCTTTGTAGAACATCTTGTTTTCTTGGTTGGGTACTAGACAGAAGTATTTCATTATCTAGACAGAAGCATTTCATTATCGAAAAAGACAGAAGTATTTAGGAGTACTACTGTACTCAAAGCAAGATCTGGCAGTTGAGGAAAACCAACTTTGTCACTTACTAAAGGGGAGTCCAAAGTCCAAACATAAAAAAACTAATATTCTTGCTTGCTCTCTCTCTCTCTCTCTCTCTCTCTCTCTCTCTTTTTTGTTAACCAAAAGCTGCACATAGGATAAATGGAAGTCTAGAAGCCTTTTACAGTTTTACTGATCTATTTTTAAGACAAAACCTTAGATTGCGGAAAATGTGTCTATTTCTGAAACAACCTAAATATTCCATTGGCATAGATTCTGTTTTTTTTCCTATTCCTTTTTCTTTTTTTTTTCACATCATCGCGCTGTTTTACCTTTTCCTGATATATGCTTAGAATTCACAAACTACTAGCCAAGTCTCTTTTTCTGAAAATTAACAAACAAGCAATTATGCTGCAGGACTCATTAGCTGATAATTTCTGAAACAAAGATGGACTTGAATGGCTTTCTACAAAATTTTCTGAACATATATTGGATTATATAAATGGCCTAATGCAATCATCACTCCTAAGACAAGACTACCAATATTGCTAAGTTACAGACTGACAGACATAATAGGTGGTGGGCAGGATCCTGTGGGTTGTGAGCCGGTGACCATGCATTCCAAGCTGCCAGATAATGGTACGAATTGGATGAACTACAGTTAAGAATCAAGATGGAAGTACCTGTTCCTGACCAAAATGCATCGCTCCATGTCGTCTGAAGAAGATGATGGTGTTCAGTGTTATAGCCACTTGTTTTATGCTTCAGTTCAGTAAAAGAATACTGACCTCCAAACTAACTATGATCTTAAGGGGCATAACACTTTCCAGTTAACTAGATCATCTGATCCTTACAAAAGAAGTCCTGATACGATTCTGAATATTGCAAAACAGGACATGAAGTATTTAGGGATACTACTGTACTCCAGAAGAACTGAGAGTTGATGAAAACTAAATTGCCACTTACTGAGGAGTCCAAACAAACAAACAAAAAAGAACTAACACTTCTCTCTTTTTCGTTAAACAAAGGCTCCATATATGATAAATGAAAGTGTATAAAGCCTTTTACTCTATTTTTTCAGACAAAAACTCAGAATCTGACAAATGAGTTTATTGTCTGAAACAACCTAAACTCAGATTCTCTCTTCTGTTTTTCCTTTTTGAGATCACTCTGTACTACATTTTCTTGGTATATGCTTAGAATCAAGGTAGAATCCTCAAATCACAAAACTATTCCCTTTTCCTGAAGATTAACAAACAAGCACTCATGAAGCAGGACTCACCAAGCTGAAAAATGTCTGATAATTTTATTGAACAAATAGAGCCTTGAATTGCTTTGTACAAATTGAATAGGATTTACATAAGAATTGCTTTCTACAAATTGAATAGGATTTTACATAATTATGCTTACAGATGAATAATCAGAAGAATAAGATTACACTGATTGCAATGCCAATTTGCTAATGCAATCATCAGTCCTAAACAAGACTACCAATCATCAGTTCTAATTTAAAGACAAGACTGCAGACTAACAGTTCTACTAAGTTACTAACACTCTACACTGACAGACTAACCAAACAGAGGCACAAAGCCAGGGAACTCTGCTTTCTTGGGCTCCTCTGCGAACCACCGGTGCTCCAGCGCCTCCGCCGCCGTCATCCTCTTCTCTGGGTCGAAAGCCAGCAGCCCGGACAGGACCTCGCGCGCCGCCGGCGACAGCTCCGGTAGGACGTCATAGAAGAGCTCGTTGAGCTGATCACCCAGGTTGGCGGACAGGTCGGCGAGCAGCTCCTTCTCCGTCATGTCGCCTCCGAACAGCGGCGCGCCGGTGAGGAGCTCGCCCATGATGCACCCCAACGCCCACATGTCCACCGCGGGGCCGTAGCATCGGTTGCCGGCGAGCTGCTCTGGCGAGGTGTACGGCAGCGTGCCAGGGCGGCACAGGTCGTACGGCTTCCCGGCGGGCTTCATCAGCGTGGCGGCTCCGAAATCACAGATCTTGAGCTCCCCGGAGAAGCTGACAAGGATGTTCTCCGGCTTGATGTCGCGATGGATGACGCGCGAGGCGTGCATCTTCTTGGCGGCGTCGACGAGCGGCCGCATCATGGCGCGGACGATGTCCTCCGGGCGGGCCCTGGGGAACTCATCCCGGAGGCTGCCTCCGACGAACTCGAGAACGAGGAAGAGGTCACCTGTCTTGGCGTCGGCGACGACGTCCTTGATCTGGACGATGTTGGGGTGGCCGCGGCAGGCGTGCTGGCAGGCGGCCTCCACCCTGAGAGCGTCGAAGTCGGGGGCGAAGCGGCCGCCCTCGTCCGCCCCGATGAGGCGCTTGAGCGCGACGACCTTGCCGGTGCGGCGATCCCGCGCCCTGAGCACCACGCCGAACGCGCCCTGGCCGACCACGTCGAGGCGCTCGTAGTCATCGGCGCTCCCGAAGTTGTACCGCCGCCGCTTCGGCCCGCTCGCCGGGGAGGATCCGCAGCAGGCGCGGGGCTCTGGATCCTCGGGCGCCGCGCGCTTGCGGCTCGCCACCGCGGGCGCCATGGGTGGAGCCGGCATGATGGGGAGAAGCGAAGCAGAGGAGAGCAGATGGGAGAAGAGGATTTGGGTGGGAAGATTTGGAAAGGGAGCGTGGATGGCGGCGGAGAGGAGGCCTCGCTGGATGACTCGATTTATAGGGCATCGGTCGATCGGACGGCTGGTAGGCGCTCTCCGACTTGGAAATGGGCTGCATCGGACGGTGGCCGAGTGCACTCCGATTCCAACTTGGTCGAGAGATGGATGGAGTAAGCGTTAAGTTTACGCGGGTCAATTTGGAAATGGGAAATCTTTTCGCCGCGCAATCCCATAGCCGTAGTACAATTATAAGGGACGAAATTGTTCCTTCTGGTATAAATTGCCACTCAATTTCTACAAATTTGCATACGATTTACTCCCTCCATTTCATGTACAAGATGTTTTGACCTTGGTGGGACGACGGGCAGGAAGGCGAGCTCGGGATCAGACCTAGCCCTAGTCCTAGGGCCCTCCTTTGCCCTTTTAGATCAAATGTACTGTTCCTCTTTGAGAGAAACGTTGAGACCTATAAGATTTATATCTAAGAATCAGCAAGATGGGAGGAGCCCGAGACCCGCCTTGGCCGGGATCCCAGGCCCCATGCCCTATTAGGTCTCATACTCCATGTGTAGAGAAGAGTGTCAAGACATATAAGATCTTTATCCAGCCCTTTTAGATCAAATGTACTGTCCCTCTTTGAGAGGAGCGTTGAGACCTATAAGATTTATATCTAAGAATCAGCAATACGGGAGGAGCCCGAGACCCGCCTTGGCCGGGATCTCAGGCCCCATGCCCTATTAGGTCTCATACTCCATGTGTAGAGAAGAGTGTCAAGACATATAAGATCTTTATCCAGCCCTTTTAGATCAAATGTACTGTCCCTCTTTGAGAGGAGCGTTGAGACCTATAAGATTTATATCTAAGAATCAGCAATACGGGAGGAGCCCGAGACCCGCCTTGGCCCGGATCCTAGGCCCCCATGCCCTTCTCGGATGAGAAAAGTCTTGCCAAATATACGGCCGAGAGAACAAGTGTAACACACACAACACGGTCAACACCACCAACAAAACAACCAACAAATGACAGAGCCCAAACACGGAGCTTGTTAACAATCTTGCCGCATAAGCAATACCGCAATTTGGACTTTGTGAAAAATGCGTCATCGTTGTTGAGCTTGTTGCCTCTACCAACACAACAACTTCGACTTCACAACAAAAAAGTGTTCGGTGCCAAGCTCATCACAAAGTGATCAAGTAGCTCCGACTCTTCATCTGGATATCAGTCGAAGCCACCGAGATGCCACTACGTACATATGGTTGGCACCAACACACCTACAAGGAGACCGCAATATATTATTGTTGCCTTTCTCCGTCGCACCCCAACAACACGCAGCTCTGACTTCACCAAGCACAAACCAACGAAGAGAGAAAGCCACTGTAACATCCTGAAAATTTCATAAATATAAGAGTAATTTTACAAAACTACATATACTTTTAACGAAACTATCACAAAACTATATATTAAAGAAGGTATATCCCAAAACTACGGATTTATGACCAAATTTATCAAAGAGCTACAGATTTAAGATGGAGGATCACCAAACCACATATTTAGTTATAAAATTATCACAAAACTACATGTTTGCACCATGTTGAATATAAAAGTACAACATTCATAACTCTAGCATAGCATTAGTGGTTGGGATTTAAACAGTAAAATCTGTAGTTTTGTGATAACTCTAGTATTAAATCTATAGTTTTGTGATACTTGGCTTTAAATTTGTAGTTTGTAATATAACGCCTTAAATATTTAGTTTTGCGATAATTTGGTCAAAATATTTGTAGTTTTATGAAATTTACTTCTAAATAAAATTTGGAAACTAAAGATCCTAACTGTCATTTTTTTTTTGCCAAAACTTGCATTATGTTGGTTCTTTCCGAAATTTTTCCTCTTTATGCCAGTGCCAAATTAAACTTATCTTCATAAAGCAATTAATAAAACTTCTCTCTTATGTTGCATTGCACCTTTAAAATGCATTATGGTTGGTTCGTGCAGGTCCATCAGAAGTATTTTGCTGTCTGCGTGTACATATCTTGCTCCATTTGGTCCTACCTGTATTGTATATATTAGCTAGTAGTATGATCAGAGATATGCAGATCGATTTGTCTCTCGGATCAATCTTAAATATCTGAAGAAGCTAATGATGTTGGCCTCGAATTGATTTATACAAATTTGTCTGAACATGAATAAGATTACATATATATGCTTCTTACGAACAGTCAGAAGAACAGAATTACACTGATTGCAATGCCGTTGTGCTAATGCAATTATCAATCTCAAGACAAGAGTACCAATATTACAAAGTTACAGACATATCATATACTAGTAAATCTGCTAATGCCGCGGTGGATGACTCTCATCCTATTGCGTTCTTATAACATCATCCTGATACAGCTGCTTTTCTGTTTGCAGCATCCTGATTTTGCAGCATCCTGATACGTAAAAGTGCAGCAACAGTGGAGAAACAAATATATGAGTTTGAAGCAAGGGTGGTTTCTTTGTAATTAGTTTCAGCTTGGACAAATAGATCATGACAGGAGGCAAAGTCATAAAAGACCACTCCCTAGTCCCTACTGCCCATCTTGCCTTTGTAGAATATCTTGTTTTCTTGGTTGGACATTACTTGGGGCTGATGGATGGTGTACTCTGGTGATGTATACAGGATCCGGCATGCATTCCAAGCTACCTGAAAAAATAGGATCCTGTATTTTTATATTGTTCTGGGGAAGAAAAGCTAGAAAGTCTGTACCCAAAGCAAGAGCACTTGAGGAAAACCAACTGTCACTTACTGAAGGGCAGTCCAAACAAAAAAAAACTGACATTCTCTCTCTCTCTTTCTCTCTCTCTTGTTAACCAAAAGCTGCACATATGATAAATGAAAGTCTAGAAGCCTTTTACTCTATTTTTTTAGACGACAACTTAGATTCTGAAAAATGAGTCTATTATCTGAAACAACCTAAATATTCCATTGGAATGGATTCCGTTCTTTTTTTTCCATTTCCTTTTACTTTTTTTTTTCACATCATCTCTCTGTTTTAACTTTTCCTGCTATATTCTCAGAATTCACAAACTACTAGCCATGTCTCCTTTTCTGAACATTAACAAACAAGTAATCATGATGCAGGACTCAATTAGCTGATAATTTCTGAAACAAAGATGGAGTTGAATTGCTTGCTGCAAAATTTCCTGAACATGAATAATATTACATAAATATGCTTACAATGAATAATAAGAAGAACCAAGATACTAATTGGATGAATTACAGTTATTACATTCAGGAATCAAGATGGACGTTCCTGTTCCTTCTCAGAATGCATCACTCCATGTCGTCTGAAGAAGCTGATGGAGTTCAGTCTTATAGCCACTGGTTTTATGCTTCAGTTCAGTAATAAATATGATCTTTACTGAGGGACATAACACTTACCAGTTCACTAGTTCATCTGATCTTTACAAAAGAAGTGCTGATATGATTCTGAATTTTGAAAAACATGACATGAAGTGTTTAGAAAACTACTCAGCAAGAGCAGACAGTGAGTCCAAACAAAAAACTAACACTTTTTATTCTGTCTTTTTTGCTAACAAAAACTCCAGATATGATAAATCAAAGTGTATAAAGCCTTTCACTCTACTCTTTCAGACAAAAACTCAGAATCTGGCAAATAAGTCTATTGTCTGAAACAACCTAAATACTCCAATGGCATAGATAAACTCTCCTTTTGTTTTTCATGGTATATGTATATGTACTGAAGACACAATCCACATATTACAAAACTATATTCCCTTTTCCTGAAGATTAACAAACAATCATTCATGAAGCAGGATTCAAGCTGAAAAAAGTGATAATTTTATTCAATAAAGAGGGACATTGAATTTTTATCTACAAATTGAATAGGATTACATAAATAATCTTACAATGAATAATCACAAGAATAAGGTTACGTACAGTGATTGCAATGCCAATGTGCTTATGCAACCATCAGTCCTACCTAACACATCATCAGTTCTAAGTTAAGGACTACAGATTTGTCTGCCATCTCTCAAGCCAAGCTACACACTGACTGATGAAGTCTGTCTTCTTCTTCTCCAAAAGCTAACCAAAACAGAGGAACTATGATCTTAAAGGCATAACACTTTCCAGTTAACTAGATCATCTGATCTTTACAAAAGAAGTCCTGATATGATTCTGAATATTGCAAAACAGGACAAAAATGTATTTAGGGATACTACTGTACTCCAGGAAGAACTGAGAGTTTGATGAAAACTAAAATGTAACTTACTGAGTCCAAAAAAAAGAACTAACACTTCTCTCTTGTTCGTTAAACAAAAGCTCCAGATATGATAAATGGAAGTGTATAAAGCCTTTTACTCTATTTTTTCAGACAAAAATTTGGATTCTGACAAATGAGTCTGTTGTCTAAAACAACCTAAACTCAGATTATCTCTTCTGTTTTTCCTTTTTGAGATCACTCAGAGAAAAGCAATCATGTTGCAGGGCTCAATTAGCTGATGATTGCTATCTGCAATTTTTTTTTCTGAACATGAATATGATTACACAATTATGCTTACAAAGTTACAATGAATAATAAGAAGAACAAGATTACACTGATTGTGTTGCCAATGCGCTATTGTCATAATGAAATAAGCAGTCCCAAGACAAGACTTTGATAAGTTACAGACTGGCACTAAGGTGAACAGATGACTCTGTTTTTGTTATTCCTGGTATGTACTGAAGATACAACACATTCTACAAAACTATTCCCATTTCCTGAAGATTAACAAACAAGCACTCATGAAGCAGGACTCACCAAGCTGAAAAAAGTCTGATAATTTTATTGAACAAATAGGGCCTTGAATTGCTTTGTACAAATTGAATAGGATTTACATAAGAATTGCTTTCTACAAATTGAATAGGATTTACATAATTATGCTTACAGATGAATAATCAGAATAATAAGATTACACTGATTGCAATGCCAATTTGCTAATGCAATCATCAGTCCTAAACAAGACTACCAATCATCAGTTCTAATTTAAAGACAAGACTGCAGACTAACAGTTCTAAGTTACATGCAGACAGACAATCTGAAACTAACACTCTACACTGACAGACTAACCAAACAGAGGCACGAAGCCAGGGAACCTCTGCTTTCTTGGGCTCCTCGGCGAACCACCGGTGCTCCAGCGCCTCTGCCGCCGTCATCCTCTTCTCTGGGTCGAAAGCCAGCAGCCCGGACAGGACCTCGCGCGCCGCCGGCGAGAGCTCCGGCAGGCCATCATAGAAGAGCTCGTTGGTCACCCAGGTTGGCGGACAGGTCGGCGAGCAGCTCCTTCTCCGTCATGTCGCCTCCAAACAGTGGCGCGCCGGTGAGGAGCTCGCCCATGATGCACCCCAACGCCCACATGTCCACCGCGGGGCCGTAGCATCGGTTGCCGGCGAGCTGCTCTGGCGAGGTGTACGGCAGCGTGCCGGGGCGGCACAGGTCGTACGGCTTCCCGGCGGGCTTCATCAGCGTGGCGGCGCCGAAGTCACAGATCTTGAGCTCCCCGGAGAAGCTGACAAGGATGTTCTCCGGCTTGATGTCGCGATGGATGACGCGCGAGGCGTGCATCTTCTTGGCGGCGTCGACGAGCGGCCGCATCATGGCGCGGACGATGTCCTCCGGGCGGGCCCTGGGGAACTCATCCCGGAGGCTGCCTCCGACGAACTCGAGGACGAGGAAGAGGTCACCTGTCTTGGCGTCGGCGACGACGTCCTTGATCTGGACGATGTTGGGGTGGCCGCGGCAGGCGAGCTGGCAGGCGGCCTCCACCCTGAGCGCGTCGAAGTCGCGGGAGAAGCGGCCGCCCTCGTCCGTCCCGATGAGGCGCTTGAGCGCGACGACCTTGCCGGTGCGGCGATCCGGCGCCCTGAGCACCACGCCGAAGGCGCCCTGGCCGACCACGTCGAGGCGCTCGTAGTCGTCGGCGCTCCCGAAGTTGTAGCGCCGCCGCTTCGGCCCGCTCGCCGGGGAGGATCCGCAGCAGGAGCGGGGCTCTGGATCCTCGGGCGCCGCGCGCTTGCGGCTCGCCACCGCGGGCGCCAGGAGCCGGCATGATGGGGAGAAGCGAAGCAGAGGAGAGCAGATGGGAGAAGAGGATTTGGGTGGGAAGATTTGGAAAGGGAGCGTGGATGGCGGCGGAGAGGAGAGGAGGCCTCGCTGGATGGCTTGATTTATAGGGCATAGGTCGATCGGACGGCTGGAAGGCGGTCTCAGACTTGGAAATGGGCCGCATCGGACGGTGGACGAGTGCACTCCGACTCCAACTTGGTCGAGAGATGGATGAAGTAGGCGTTAACTTTACGCGGGCCAAAATTTCGAAATGGGAAATCTTTTCTGCTCGCAACCACGCTCAGTATAATCAACAAGTCAAAGCAACCAAATATTTCTTGTAGGAGTAGTATATATATTGCCACTCAATTTCTTCAAATTTGTATTGCAATTTAATACTAGTTATGTTCTTTTTTTTCCATTAACTACTAAATTTGTGAAACTAGTTGATATTTTTAAAAACTAAACATGCAGAAGGATTGTCAATTATATTTTAACAAGTACTAAAATAAGACGGACAGTCAAAGTTGTGTACGGAAAATCATGGCTGCTCTTAAAATGGGATGGAGGGAGTAAACCTAAAGACCAGTTGGGTTAAAGAAAAGAGAAATGAGTCAAATAACTATTTTTGTCAACTCGCTCAACATCTGTTAACAGATTGCACCTTGGTGCGTCAAATCTAGGTGAGGGTTTTGAGTAGGCTAAATTGCAACGAAATAAACCTATCACACGATGAAAATGAGTCATTGCTAGACTGTTAGGTCAAGAGAACATCTCGAAATGGAAAAAAAAAACAAAGCCAAGGCAGTAAAATCAATCCACATGCTGCTATGCTTATATGGTGTGAGCGAAACAAGAGAGTATTTCAGAATCAAGAAACAATCATGCCGCAACCATTGACCAAGATTCATGATGAGATCAAACTGTGAAGCATGTGTTAAGAAAAAAACATCGCGAGAATATCCGCTTAGGATTTCTTGGCGTCGCTTCATTTATTCTTCTCTTTTCTTCTTTCTTCTTCTTCCCACCTCCCCTTCTATCTTTCACCCTCTTTCACCGCTTGGTGAATTTGTAATTAAGTTCTTCCCTGCTTAATATAGCACCAGCTTGGCCTGGCTACGGTTTAAAAAAAATAAAAGAGAAAAATAACTCGACGAGAGGAATCTCACCAAGTATGTGGCCAACTAAACAAGAGCACCCACACAACACCGTCCACATCACCCCACCAAACAACTAACAACGACGGAGCCCAAACACAGAGCATCGTTGCCGAGCTTTGCCGCATATGCAACACAACGGCTTGGACTTCGTGAAAATTGTCATTGTTGCCGAGCTTGTCGCCTCTAGCGACACAATAACTCCGATTTCATAGAGAAAGCATATTCTATTCCAACCCCATCTCAAAGTAATCAAGTAGCTCCAACTCTTCATGTAGACATCGGCCAAAAGCCACCAAGATGCCACTAAGTACATATGGCCGGGACCACCACACCTAGAAGGAGATTGCAACGTATCATTGTTGCCTAGCTTTGTCGTACTCAAACAACGCGCAACGCCATCTTCACCTAGCAGAAACCAACAAAGAGAACAAGCCACTATAAACATCCTGAAAGTTTCTTAAATAAAATTTGGGAAAAAAAATCGCAACTGCCGAAAACCTGCATCATGCCATTTTTCATTTTTATGCCGGTGCCAAATTAAACTTATCTTTCATAAAACAATTAATAGCTATTTTCTTAAAGGAAAAAAATCTGAAGTACCCCTTGAACTATTGAGGTCATCTAAATTACCCTCTAAATTCTAAAACCAGATATTTTACACCCGAAATTTTTCAAACCGGTTGAATTACACCCATAAATCAGTTCAGAGAAACAAATATATGAGTTTGAAGTGATAAGTTTCAGCTTGGACAAATAGATCACGACAGGCGACAAGAGTCATAATAGATCACTCCCTAGTCCCTACTGCCCATCTTGCCTTAGTAGAACATCTTGTTTTCTTGGTTGGATACTATCTGGGGCTGATGGATGGTGTACTGGTGATGTATAGGATCCTATGGCATTCATTCCAAGCTACCTGATGTTGAATAGTAGAGGAGAGAAATAATGTGAATATTGCACGTGTTATATTGAGCTTCGGGGCTAGTATATATAGGGAGGAGATAAGGATGGATTACAAATATGGAAGGAGTCCACATAAATCAATCCTATCCTAATATGACTCTAACTACCATATACGCTAACACCTAAAAAAACAGGATCCTGCATTTTTATACCGTTCTGGGCAAGATAAACTACTCCCTCCGTTCCAAAATATATTCATTTTTAGCGTAGTGTCAAGTCAAACATTGGTAACTTTGACTATTAATAGCAAAAATATAAAAAAGATCAATTATGCAAAATTGATGTTTACTAGATTTATCATTGAACAAACTATCACAATATGTAAATCTTTTTATTTAAAACATATTACTTTTATAGAAATCGTTGGTCAAAGTAGCATCTCGAAGATAATGTCGAAGTCCAAAAGTGCGTATATTTTAGGATAGGGGGAGTAGATATTAGTATTTAGGAGTACTACTGTACTCAAAGCAAGAGCTGACAATTGAGGAAAACCAACTTTGTCACTTACTGAAGGGGAGTCCAAAAAAAAAAAACATTCTCTCTCTCTCTCTCTTTTGTTAACCAAAAGCTGCACATATGATCAATGAAAGTCTAGAAGCCTTTTACTCTATTTTTTTAGACGAAAACTTAGATTTCTGGAAAATGAGTCTATTATATGAAACAACCTAAATATTTCATTGGCATATAGATTCTGTTTTTTTCTTTTTTCGCATCATCGCTCTGTTTTACATTTTCCTGGTATATGCTTAGAATTCACAAACTACTAGCCAAGTCTCCTTTTCTGAAGATTAACGAACAAGCAATCATGATGCAGGACTCAATAACCTGATAATTTCTGAAACAAAGATGGACTTGAACTGCTTTCTGAAGTACAAAATTTGCTGAACATGAATTTGATTACATAAATATGCTTGAAATGGATAATCTGAAGAATAAGATTAGACTGATTGCAGTGCCAATGTGCTAATGGCCTATTGCAATCATCACCCCTAAGACAAGAGTACCAATATTGCTAAGTTACAGACTGACAGACATAATAGGTGGTGTGCAGGATCCTGTGGGCTGTGAGCCTGTGACCATGCATTCCAAGCTGCCAGATCATGACACTAATTGGATGAACTACAGTCATTGCATTCAAGAATCAAGATGGAAGTTCCTGTTCCTTTTCAGAATACATCGCTCTATGTCGTCTGAAGAAGCCGATGTTGTTCAGTCTTATAATATGAATATGCAGAGTACAAGGTAGTACACCAAAGCAACAAGATTACGCTAGTCAAATGCCTATATTAGTGAATGCAGAGTATTCTGCTTTCTTCTTCTTTTTCTATCAAAACTCTGATTCTGACAGATGAAGTCTATTGTCTGAAACAACCAAAATACTCCAACAGCAGTGATCACAATTCACAATGTGTCCTTTTACACAACGGTTTCCCTTCTTTTGGATGTCACTTTTCCTGAAGATTAAACAAACAAAAGCATCCATGAAGCAGGACTCAAAACAAACTGAAAATTGTAAAATTGGGGAACACTACTCTACTCAAGCAAGCAGTGAAAGTGCCCAAACAAAAAAGATTCTAAAATCTTCTCTCTTTTTTGTTAAACAAAAGCTCTAGATATGATAAATGAGCTATAAAATTCACCTTTTCGCAGAAAAACTCAGATTCTGACAAATGAGCCTTTTGCCTGAAACAACCAAAATACTTCATTGGCATACACGGCTCTGTGTTTGATATTCCTGGTAGCTTATGTACTGAAGACGCAATCCATAATTCCAAATACTACAAAACTATTCCCTTTTCCTGAAGATTAACAAACAATCAGTAATGAAGCAAGACTCACCAAGCTGAAAAAAATATGATAATTTTATTGAACAAAGAGGGCCTTGAATTGCTTTGTACAAATTGAATAGGATTTACATAATTATGCTTACAATGAATAATCAGAAGAATAAGATTACACTGATTGCAATGCCAATTTGCAAATGCAATCATCAGTCCTAACACATCTAACTGTTCTAAGTTACAGGGGGACTGTCAAACTGAAACTGACACTCTCTGTCTTCTTCTCCAAACAGAGGCACGAAGCCAGGGAACTCTGCTTTCTTGGACTCCTCGGCGAACCACCTGTGCTCCAGCGCCTCCGCCGCGGTCATCCTCTTCTCTGGGTCGAAAGCCAGCAGCCCGGACAGGACCTCGAGCGCCGCCGGCGAGAGCTCCGGCAGGACATCATAGAAGAGCTCGTTGAGCTGGTCACCTAGGTTGGCGGACAGGTCGGCGAGCAGCTCCTTCTCCGTCATGTCGCCTCCGAACAGTGGCGCGCCGGTGAGGAGCTCGCCCATGATGCACCCCAACGCCCACATGTCCACCGCGGGGCCGTAGCATCGGTTGCCGGCGAGCTGCTCTGGCGAGGTGTACGGCAGCGTGCCGGGGCGGCACAGGTCGTACGGCTTCCCGGTGGGCTTCATCAGCGTGGCGGCCCCGAAATCACAGATCTTGAGCTCCCCGGAGAAGCTGACAAGGATGTTCTCCGGCTTGATGTCGCGATGGATGACGCGCGAGGCGTGCATCTTCTTGGCGGCGTCGACGAGCGGCCGCATCATGGCGCGGACGATGTCCTCCGGGCGGGCTCTCGGGAACTCATCCCGGAGGCTGCCTCCGACGAACTCGAGGACGAGGAAGAGGTCCCCAGTCTTGGCGTCGGCGACGACGTCCTTGATCTGGACGATGTTGGGGTGGCCGCGGCAGGCGTGCTGGCAGGCGGCCTCGACCCTGAGCGCGTCGAAGTCGCGGGAGAAGCGGCCGCCCTCGTCCGTCCCGATGAGGCGCTTGAGCGCGACGACCTTGCCGGTGCGGCGATCCCGCGCCCTGAGCACCACGCCGAACGCGCCCTGGCCGACCACGTCGAGGCGCTCGTAGTCGTCGGCGCTCCCGAAGTTGTACCGCCGGCGCTTCGGCCCGTTCGCAGGGGAGGATCCGCAGCAGGCGCGGGGCTCCGGATCGTCGGCCGCAACGCGCTTGCGGCTCGCCACCGCCGAGGACGCCATGGGCGGGGGAGGAGAAGAGGGAAGCGGATGGGAGAAGAGGATTTGGATTTGGGAGGAGCAGGCGCGTTGGTCGGCGGCGGATTTGGAGAATTGGCGCTTGGCGGTGGTCGGTGGATTTATTTGGGGGATTGGTGAGTCCGACTCCGACTCGTAGTGGTAGATAGGCTGCGTGCCTGCGTCGAACGGTCACGATCGCACCAACATGATCGGTGATTCTAGTGTTTTTTTAGATAATGTTTTTATTTTTCCTTTTGTTCCGAACGATTATTATACACAACCTATGCGGCACATGTAGCGGTTTAGGATGTGTTCATCTTGCTTTTAATCTGCTTCACACATTCTGTTAGATCCATGGGCATGCATATGCTATTATTTGCAAAATTATGATTTAAAAAAGTCTAAGAGGTGGAAAAGATAATCCTAACAAAAGATAACTTTAAAAAAATTGGAGAGGAAACAAGCAATATTCTTTTTTTTACTATGCATGATATTACTAAGCATCTTTTCTCGGAGAATTTAACTATTTACAACTTTTAGGTTTGGCAATTATAATTTTTTCCCTCTTAAGAGGTGGTCCGTTAACTATTTGCCACTTTTGCCCACGTGGCATGCCAACATGGCAAACTCAAGTGAAAAATGGTGTGGGACTCACTCATCAATCTCTTCCTCCACTTCATCTATCTCCTCGTGTTCGCGTCCCGTGCCCATGGTGGCCGCCGCCGTCTTGAGCCCATCCCGACACGCCCATGGCCGTCGCTATTATCCTGAGTCCATCCTGACATGCCCGAGAAACCCAGCACGCGTCGAGGCCGCTACTATCCTGGCAAGCCCTGGGATTGAGAGGATCATACGCTATCCCTCGGCGCTCCTGCGCCCATCGCTGTCGCCTCCACCGTCTCCACGCCATCCGCGAGCTCTGAGCCGTGTTTGGTGGTGGTGTAGGAGCTCTAGGACTGCTTGGTGCGCCGACGCTGACACTGACGCCGAGGTTGAGGTTGAGGTTGAGCGCGCCGTGTTGCTATCGCTGCTACCGAACATCACGGCCTCGGCTGCCACAGCAGCTGAACCGATGGGCGCGACGGGGACGTGCGTGGCGCCGGGCTAGCGGGTTGGCGTCGTGGATGTTGGCATCGCAGGCGGCACATAGCACCGCAGCGTCGTCCTTGCAGGTGATGGCGGCGGGCGCCAACTCGCACACCTTGCACATCCACACCCACTCGTGTGCCACCCGCGTGTGGTACACCCCGCTGTAGCCATGGCAGTGCACGGCCGCCGGCCACACCTTGCACGCCCCGCACCCTCGCCAGCCCACGCCTAGGCTCTGCGCCGTGTTCGACGTCGTCGCGCTCACCGTAATTGTGTTGGGGCTCTCCCGGCGCTCACACCACCCGTTCTCCGCATACATGCACTCGTCCGAACCGGACTTCCCCAGCATCACCTCCGCCGTTGCCAACTCCAAATGGTGGCGCGGCCAACCCTCCACAACCACCGCAGCGGCGGCGAAGGCCAAGGACGGTGACACGAGCCCGATGAATGCCCACGCCCAGCCCGCTACCTCCGTTCACAACGTCGGCTCGGCTGTGAGGCGGCGCCGCCGATGCCATCGGGGAGAGAGATGAAGGGAAGGGAAAGACTGACGAGTGGGTCCCACACCATTTTTCACCCCAAGTTTGCCACGTGGGCATGTCACGTGGGCAAAAGTGGTAAATAGTTAAGAAACCACCTCTTAAGAGGGGAAAAAAATAAGTGCAAATCTATAAAGGGCATTTGGATAATTGCCAAATCTAAAAGTGGCAAATAGTTAAATTCCCCTCTTTCACCAATATTTTGATTTCATGTCAAGATCTATATGATGGTTATTTCCTTAGTTACTTAATGATTTATAGTCGAATGGAACCAATGAGAAATTTGACTAGAAAGCTTTAAGATGTGAAGTTATATTTAACCCATGTTATTATAATTTCATGTTAATTATAATTTTTTTGTTCCTTAGTTATTTTCTACCCAATGGGGGTATAATTAAGGAGTTAATTTTAAGATTATTCAAAATTATTTATGACCAATGGTGCTTTGACTATGAAATTCTAAGTTTATTTTGCATATGATTGATTAAGCCAAGGCAAACTAATTAATGCAATTATCAATCTTTATTATTTAAGATCAATTTCAATACTGAGTAAATTATTTCTAGATTAATGGAACCAACAGGAAGTTTATCTAGAAAGAAAGATGATCTCATTAAGATTGTTATTTCCTTAATTATTTCTTTCCAACGGTGTTGTAATTATGGAAAGATCTAAACATAGTCAATCATTATTTTATTTGTCATTTTTTGCCTAACGGTGATATGACTTATAATCTTATTTATAACATTAGTGCATTGTTTCCTTTATCACTTTTACCTTACAGCGATATGATCAAGGATCTCAAGGATCTCTAATTTGTCAGTAAGCTTAATTCCTTTACCATTTCTGCCCAACGGTGATGTGGCTAAGGATTTTAATTCCATGTCATTTACTAATGGCGTTATTTCCTATATCATGTCTTTCTACTTATGGTAATTTGATTTAGGATTTTAATTTCAGTAATTCATGATATTTTTTCCCTTAAATTCTCTGTCATTTCATAATCTTTTCTACCCTATGGCGTTTGATTATGAAAATTTAAATTTATTTATATGTGATTAATTAATCGAACGAAATTAATTGCACGCATTACTAATGTTTAATTAATAATCAATTTTTCAGCAATAGGACAATTTAAGGCTATTACGTTGAGTGGAGAAATAATGTGCTTACTAACTTAGCCATGTTGGATTTTGACTTAGCCATAAGAGAGGATCCTCCCGAGGAGCCTCAACCAGCTGAAGAATTCAATATAACTGAGGAAGAATATGATAATCTCAAGTGGGCCTACAATGAGAAGTTAGCCGATTGGGAGAAGTCCAACAAAATGTGCTTAATATATGTCAAGGGTGCCATCTCTCCTGAAATTATTGAAGGAATCATTGACTCTAACGACATTAAGACATGTCTGGCAAACATTGAAGAAAGTTTTGAATTTGCACCTAAGACTCATGCCAATACGCTCGTAAGATGATCACTAGTCATTACGATGGCAAAAGTAGTATAAGGAAGCACATCCTTGAGATGACTCATATGGCAAATCAACTCAAATCCAGGGATATGGAAATATCTGATGGATTTTTAGTGCACCTCATCATGAGCTCTCCTGGTCCTAACTATGGTCCATTCAAATAAATTATAATACTTAGAAAGAGAAGTGGACCATACAAGTACTGATCTCACACTAAGTGGAAGAGGAAGAGCACCAGCAGGCTGAAAAGAAGAAGAGTAAAGGCCAGCTCATCCTCACTAATGCCTTTGATAAAGGCAAGAAGGTCTATCAAGGGGAATCCTCTAATAAGAATAGCGAGCCAGAGGACGAGCAGAACCAAGAAGGGATTAAGCCCTCCACTTCAGCTGTTCCTTCAAGTACTAGTCCCTACTACCACTTCTGTGTGTCAGATGTGTGTCAGATGGACATTGGCAGAGAAATTGCACACGTTTCATAGCGTGGTTAGTCAAGAAAGGTATAAATGAAATCAAATTTAGTAAATTCCTTATGTTGAATTTTCCCTAACTACTTAGCGAGTTTGACTCAATGCCATTGTGCATGTTTCTAACTCTTTACAGGGATCCCGTACCGTTCAAACGGTAATAAAGAGGGGAATGAACACTCAGAGTAGCTTATGGAGTGAAGATGAAAGTGATGGGTTGTTGGAGACCTCACACTTAGTTTCTCTGGCAGTTGCAATAATGTCTCATTTGTCCATTCTATTAAGAGAAACTTTATTAGTTTAATTACTTAAAGTCATGTGAGAAACGGGTCATGTCCATTTTTTTGCCAAATAGAACATGTTATATTAAGCGTGATAATAAAGTGTTTGGTCTTGCCATTGTGGACGACAAAGGTATATTCGTTCTTTTGGATGACTATGTGACTATTGTAATCGTTGCCTGTAATGACAAAAGATGAGACGTAGTTGAAATTGTGACATTGTAATTTATGTCACATTTCTAGGGAAGGTTGGAACGTCCCATAAGTTGGAGATATTATTTCCCTTGGACTTTAATGACGTTATTTAAGCTTTAAGGGAAAATTCACTAAGTTAAGAAATTAGCCAACAAGCGATTACTTTTGGCTATGTTTAACGATAAGGCTATGTTTACCCATAAGGGACCTCCGATTTCCTTTAAGAAATTTAAGATACTAATGCTAAAATCAAATGAAGTTATTTCCTTTAAGAAATTTAAGATACTAATGCTAAAATTAGATGAAGTTATGAGATCGGATTATGGTGGTAAACACTAAATAAAGCTTGTTCACCTTATAAGACCTTAAAATAAGCATTCATCCAAATGGTTTTTTTGAACCATGTAAGAATAGTTGAGATTGTTAAACAAATAAAGAATTTTGTAGAGGTTTTTAAATGAGTCAAAATAGTAGACCATTTAAATGGGTCAATAAAATTTAAGACAGACTCTGATGGAAATTTCAAACAATTCAAGTGAGGTGGACAACTGCATGAAAATTAAAGGTGGGAATTTCATTCACCGATACTCTATATTGATGACATCTTATTGTCAAGTAATGCATATTGGTGCTAGAAACTAAAGAAAATCTTGTCATGAAATTAATTTTGTGATGAAATTTTGGTCTAAAGAATTGCTGGGCTTACATTAGTAAGTCATATATTGACATAAATTAAAGAAATAATTTAAGAGAATTCTGTCGACGGGGGATACCTGTAGACCGGATATAGAGGATATTGGAGTCCGTTGGTACGAGGATCGACGTAGTACGACATCAAGCAAACAAAAGATAAGGATTATACTGGTTTAGGCCCCTTGGTAGGTAATAGCCCTAATACAGTTGGAATGGGATTATATGATGGAAACCACATATTACAAAGAGAATAGTAGAACTTGATGATACCAACGAGACCGTAGTCGAGTTGGTCCGACTAGATCTCCCGGCGACTTGGCTCCTGCACGCTCCGGCTCCGTAGGCTGTGGTGGGTGTGTTGGTGGTGATATTCGATGCCTTAGGTCCTGCCCAGGGGGTCCCTTATATACCGCGAGTCAGTTGATCTCCAAGTAGGACTCGGAGATATCGGACCCCTCACGATATGGTAAAGACCCAGTCTTGTCCGAGTAGAACTCCTTCCATCCGTAGATATCATCCCTATCACGTGATAGATTTCCTTAATGTATATGGAAACTATCCGTATACGTGTGGGGTATACCGTATTAGTATACAACGTACATCCAAGGATAGAGGGTATACCTTATCCGTAACCTTGACAGTAGCCCCTGACTTCTGCTTAAATGAGCTCATGTTATCGATCGCGACTTCTGATGTCGGAATTGTTGTCGCTCTCATTTGGTCGATCTCGGTGTGAAAACCGTAGAGACAGAGCCATCGACAACATCACATGAAGTTCAATGGCCATGAGTGAATTTAAATTGAAGTCTGAAAAACTACCGCACACAACGGACCCAGAATTTTCTGGCGGCAATCTCTCTCCTTTCCTTGGAATACGTACCATCGGAAGCGCGTTTACTTAAAGGGATTTTGAGGATCCATTTGAAGTCCGTTTGCCAGAAAACTCTCCTGCCTTCTAGCGCTCTTTGTCTTCTCCGCTCCCAAAAAAAACCCTAGCTCACTTCCTTCATCCCGTTCTCCGGTGATCCTCCGGCGGCGATGGACCTTGAGAAATCTTCCTCGAACACCGTGTCCATGAAGAAGCTGCAGGACGACGGTGCCCTCCTCGGTCGCGGGACCATGCAGAGGGAGGCTAGAGGTACAGAACCTGAACCCATCTTGGGCCGCATGGTTGTAATTGAAGATTATGTTTCTTGCGGTTTTCTTCCTCTACCTTCCGAGTTTCTTCTTCTTGTCTTGAATTTCTACGGCCTTTCTTTGCTTCACTTTAATCCCAACTCCATCGCCTTTTTGAGCATCTTCTCTCATCTTTGCGAGGCCTACATTGGGGTAGTGCCTTTCCTTGAACCTCTTCCATTTTTATTATGAGCTGCGTTGGATGGAATCCAATAGGGTATCTGGATGCATCGGATTCCGACTTCGGGATGGCCTGAAGTCGCGTTACATCCCCTTCCAGTGCCCCACTTCTCGCAGCAAGTGTAGACCCCCGATTTTGGAAATTAGAAATCTTCTGTGTTTATCCATACCAATCCCTGGATCAGTAGTTGGTACACACATACATAGGTGGATCACAACATATCACGAATGAATTCAGGGTAAAAGACTTAAATACTTACATTAGGGCCAGGTAGGCCAACAACTATGAGAGAACAACAGCGGAAGTCAAAATAATATAAGGGCCCGGTTAACATGCCACAGGCAGTTGACTGGGGAACGAGACCTAGAACAAGACCGCACTCCGATCATCTTGTCAGGTACGCAAGCGTACTAACAATGGCTTCTCTTCAACACTCTCCTAAAAGATGTATAAATAGCAAGAGTGAGTACCAACCGTACTCAGCAAGCCACCACAGCAACAATGCATATGATAGAGGATATTTCAAGGAAGGGCTCCAGGTTCTTTTGCGTAAAGCAAGCTTTGCAAAACTTTTCACAAGCCTAAGACCTAGCATAGACTGATCAAATTTTAATACCAGTGTTCACATTAAACAACGACGGTTCTGTCCACCATCCATTGTGATCCCAAGGATAGCTTCCCGCCATTGAGTCGTCATGGTTTTCTGAGGACGTCCACCTTCCCTCCTCTCAGGAAGTGGCTCCAACAGTATAAAAAAATCATCATGCAATATCCCATCCCACACAAGTTAAGAATTTAGAGTCTAGCCAAGTGTAATACATGTCCTGGTGCTCAATAACCGCGAGCACGGCTATTCGAATAGATTTGGTTTACTCACACTGTAGTGGATGTACACTTTACCCGCATTCTGCGACTGCCCAACACATGAGCCTCGCCCCAACACATGAGACGCGTCACGGCAAAGCCTTTCGATAACCTCGCATTGGTAGTACCCGCTCCATGAACTTTACATCCTCATGCACTCTAGGCGTAATACGATTTCTAGCAGTGACAGGAGTTCTGGCGCACCCGGGAAAGGAAGACTTACACTTGCATTAAGGTATAATTATGTTTAGATTCTCACATGGCAGTCCTACCGATGGCGACACCACTGTAGACACCCGCCTCACGGTCCTACCAATGGCTGCCCCACCGTAGAGCCCCTGCCTCACACATCAAGAAACCACTATGCATGGATATTGCCTCCGCTCAGCTATCTACTCCGCTAGGTCTATGCCCATTCGAGAAGTACAGTTGTACGGGGGTTGTTTGATGCTTAACTTCATGGCTCGGTCCTTAACTAACCAGGGACGGCACTAGCCTTTTCCGGACACCACCCAAATCCTTCATCCGCCCCAATCGAAAACAGTTGTTTCAATTTATTTTCCTTTCACAAATCATGTCATCAATATCATGGCAATGTGGCGCTCATGTCTCCACAAGTCGCATCTCAATTACCTTCCCAAAGGTAATTGCCCAAGCATATAGCATTTGATAAATATGAGTATGCATGATTCTAGGATAGCATTTCTAAGCAATTGTCATAATTGACTAGGGACTCATACGTAAACATGGTTACGAAGGAATAAGGGGTAAACAATAATCAAGGCATGGCATAATCACAAGTAGGATGTTCATCATTGCATGCAATTTTATTTGTAAACAAAATAATTTCGCAATTGGGATCAACATGTTCAAAGAATAGTGATAACTTGCCTGCTCGGGATAGTCCTTATTCTTGATATAATTCTTGATCAACCTTCACATCCTGGAAGTTGCAGACGTTGCCTCACGACTAACCGATATACAGTCTAGAATACGCGAGAAAACCAATATTCAAACAACAATCAAATATGCACAACAAAATGTACTTGTTGGGGTCGTACCTAGGGTTGCTCATACTATTCATGCCTGCTAATGGATTCCAATCATGCTAGGGGCTAAGGTTTCTTAATCTTTCTGTTGTCATGGTGGTTTATTGGGAGCTAGCTAACGTAGTATAAATGAGATACACATCTGGCTAACATGTGGTTTAGTCTAGCTAATGGCTATGGAAGGATTATGGCTAACATGCATCTATCTAAATAAAATGGTCATGTACTAGAGGTTCTGTTGTCGGATGGATTTAGGATCAATCAAATAATTACAGTGAATCATTTGTATTATTATTTTATTGATGGATGCTTTACTTTAATTATGAACATATTTTACTTGTCACAATAAATTATAAAAGGTTAATAATTATCCATGCTTTGTATGTTAGAGTTGTTTAGGTTAATCATATTATGGTTACAGATTATCCCATCACATAATTTTACAATGAATAATCCTAATTTACAATAGAACTATAGTTATACGAGGTCAAGATGTATAATTAGTATTTATCCACTATAGATGTTTGTCATAGACTCCTTAGTTTACTATATACAAAAGGGTAGGTTATTGATATACTGTACATCTAAATTGGGATGTACAATGTATGTGTGTGCAACAATATTTTAACATTGGATCATTTACTGAATAGTTGCTATTTACTATAAGCTATACGATATATGTGATTAAGATGGCTCTGTTTGGTTAACTAATGGATGTCAACCGAACTATATATATTCTACTTCAAATGACATTGTATAACTTTTAAGTGGTCCAAATACAACTAGCTCTGTTATTATTCTCCTAAACAAGTTAAAGATTCCTCTATGTGTGTTTATATTTTAGTTACAAAATATGAGGCTAAACTCTATGTAAATAATTTATAAGTCATGGATATAATTATATATGGGCATCTATTAGTTAATGGCACTAATATTTCCTATGCTCCTATTGATTTGAAACATTAATTATAATTAATTTATGTGGTTGCTACAGTGACAAAACATATTAAAGACCAATATTATTACATCTACTCTACTGTACAATATCAATCCTATTCATTAGCTAATTTTTAAGTTGACTATTATGCATCATCTTGATACTAATTATTAAAAATTATAAATATATTTTATTAAATAGTGAATTATATACTATTGGAAAGCTTACGAATTTATATGAATTTAGGTTCAAGTTTCACTCAAATCCGAGTTAAAATGAATAAATTATGCTTGTTTAAAGATTCAAATTTGAATAAATCCGAGAAATTGTAAAAAGGTACTGTTCCTAATTCATTATTTTTATTCCTAAACATTATCCAAAACTCCAAGTGACTGACATGTGGGGTTTAGGATTGTATTTACTTATTCTACAGAATTATTTTTCTAAAGGAAAACTGGATAGAGCTAATGACAGGTGGGGCCCATAGCCTATTCTCTTTTCTTTTCTATTTTCATTTCTTTTCTTTCTTTCTCTCTCTCTCTCAGCTTCTTCTCCTTCCTCTCTTCTCTCGGCCTACCGTGACCGACACAGGGGGAGGGAAACAAAAGGGGCGGCGGCGCAAGGTGCGCGACGCACGGCGCGGCGCGGCGGCACGAAGGTGGCGGCGCGGTGGAGAAGAAGGGGAAATGGAGGGGGATTGGTGTCGGGAGAATGGGAGAAGGGTGGGGGTTTTTATAGGGCGCCGGGGAGGGGTTGGATGGCCCTAATGGCGACGGGATGGCGTGGCTCGCGGGGCTCGAGGCGACGACGGCGATGGGCGAGCGGCGTGGCAGGCGGCAGCGGCGATGCGATGCGCGGCGGCGGCACGGGGCTCGGCATGATGGGATGGGCGGCGCGAGCATGACGGCGACGAGACGGCCCGGCGGGGCGCAGGCACGAGGGCGACGGGCGGCGATGCGACGGTGCGCAGCGCACAGGGCGCGAGGCAGGGGGCGCGTGAGGCAGCGGGCGCGCGACAGTGGCGCGGGGCTCGAGAGCGACGCGATGGGCGACGGGACGGCGGCGTGACAGGCTCGCGGCGGGGCAGGGGTGCGGGGCCGATGGGACAGGTGCGCGGTGACGTGACGTCGGCGGCGATGGACGGCGACAGCGCGGTGTGGCAGAGGAGGGGGAAGGGCTAGGCGACCACATCGAACACCTAAGGGCTAATGAATTATGACTTTTTCCTATTTTGCCTATTTGATTGATTTCCTTTTCAAATCTTGTTCTATAAACCCTAATTTTCACACAAATGGAGTTTACCCAATATTCATGTTATTCTAACCAAAGGATTTACCCTAGATTAATATTACCCATATTTTATTTTTATTATATATTTTTTTCCAATTTTCCTACGTTTAGGGCTTTGGTTGATTTATAAATTGAGAAAAGTTGCAAATTAAATTTGTATTTTCACCAGTGCATTTGAGTGCTCCTATTAAGTGTCCAAATGTGAATTTGTCCAAAATTAATATTATCCAACATTTAAGATTTATTAAAGATTCTATAATTTCCTAATGAGACCATTATTAGCATAGTAGCACATTAACTCAATTTATTTATATGTTAGTTAATTTTATATGGAGGGGTTTAATCTATTAAATTTCAATCCCTAGATGCAATTTGGAACTTTGTGCATAAATATATTTAGGGTTAAACATAAATAACATATTCTCATAAATTATATCTATGGCTTAAATGTAGTTCTTTTCTTTACTTTCTTTGTGATCATTTACGGCTTGGCAAGCAATAGCAATCATAACAACCAGCATGATGCAAAAGTTTTAAAAAGTTCAAAATTTTAGTGAGTTTTATTTTCAGGAATTTTCAGGATGTTACAGCAAGTGGCGTACGAGATGGTTCTATCTCCAGATAGAGAACTCGGACTCCGTCCTTGTTATTCTTGAGGACCAGCCAGAAAAGATCCCAGAGTGGACTCTGGGCCAGATGACGTGACCCGGGTCTCTCCTCGGGGTATTTATCCTCGCATTTCTAATTTTGTTCCAAGTGCATATGTTTCCTCTGACTTATCGAGTTATCGTTCTCAATTTACAGGTCTGGACAGTGACACTGTGGGGCGCCGCGTCGGCCAGATATTGATCAGCGCACCTTCAGAGGCGGACGACATTCCTGTCCCACTCTGCGAGAAGGACTCGGCCGAACGCGCCGCCGTGATTAACGTGAGTGTACTCGATGATTCCTTTAGATCTTTCTTCTCGAGATCATGTCGTGACTTCACATTGTGCAGGCTCTCCCTCTGACGGACGCCATCGGACCACTCGTGGATCACTAGGCGGCGACGTCGTTGAAGCAGGGCATCACCAAGGAGGCATCAGACGCTGTTACTGCCACCACAAGTGGCAGCAATGTTCCGAAGAGGGGAAGGAAGTTCTCCTCCGTACCCGAGACCCACCGGAAGGCGACGAGCCCAGCGGTAAGCTTCTCTTTCGTCCTTGAGTGCGTAGTCAAAACGACTTAACCTCACGTCATATTATCTTACTCAGGACTCGGGTGCGTCTCCACCGCCTCAGTGAAAGCAGAGGTTGGTGACGGTCGGCGAGAAGTAAGTAAATGTTTTTGAGGTTTTTCTATTCTCAAAGTTTTGATCACGTAGCCTCATGGAGAAAAAATCTTCGCAGGATGGCATGGGTGAAAGCGGCTGTCACGCCCGGAATTTCTATCCAAAATTCCAAACGCTTACATGTGTGTGAACCCTCGTCCAGGAATCAGCCGAGGCACACAATAACAAATTGATAATAGAGTACAATTATTACTCTAATTAATAAGCGAATAAAATGTCATTACAGAGGTAGATAGTTCCTCTCAATCAATAAAGATCTAAGCAGCGGAAAAAATAAGATAAACGGCGCAGACGACTCCACTCCACAGGCAGCTTGACCAGGGCTACACCTAATCCTCCACACCATCAGCATCACTGTAGAACTCCTCCTCTGATGAATGATTGCAAGGTGAGTATATGACGTACTCAGCAAGCCACGCAGCAATTATGCAAGTGCACAGGATAACAAAGGATGACATAGTAGGGTTTCATTTGCATAAACAACATTTAATAGACATTTTAGAATTTAATAAAACAGTTAAGTAATAATTAAACATTATTAATCCAACGCTATACAACATACCCTGTTGCATAGGCCCAACCATTCTGAACAACCAATCCCAGCTGCACAGTTCTATCTCCAAACCAGGAATATACCATTCCAAACCAGGAGCTAATCAAATTATTACCAGTCATAGTATCTTTTATTATGATGAGAGGTGTGAGACTAATCACGAAAGACATTGTTAGACCCGCCCATAACCGCGGGCACGGCTATTCGAATAGTTTTACTCTGACCAGAGGTGTACCACTGTACCCACAAGACACAGCCCCACGACATGTCACCATGCGCCTTGATACCACCACGGTACCTCAGAAAGGAGCTGTGACAGTACCCCTTGCACAACACAATCCACCACAGCGCACCGTTCCTGGATCATAATCACCCCCTTATAAACAAGGCATGGACTCCCCAGCGACCCCCGTGGGCTTATCTCCGCCACTTCTCAGTCTGGTGCCCCGCAATGAACCATGCTATACAAAAGGTAAAGCCGTTGCCCACGCTGGCTTGTGGTTGGCACGGTTAATGTTTCACAACCGAAACTCGTGAACCGGTCCTTAATTGTCATGAGCACGACCATCAAAACCATGTGCTCACAACCCACCATTATCAGGTTTTAGTTGGCAAATTAATTAATTAACCAATCATGATTAACCATCATGAGTTATCATTAAGCCATCATTAAATAATAGTGAGTCATAAGTTATCCCAATAGTGTGCTAAAGTTTCTAAGCATGGCTAAGCAATCACATCTAATATCTAGCTGAACCAATATATAAAGCTCAACTAGTCAATTTATAATAACCCAAGGTATCAAGGAATAAAGTAATCAAGAACAGAAGGGCTATAACAAATAATAGGTTAATTCCACCCAATGACATTCGAAAATAAATGCAATAATTGAATAGAAATAATAGCTTTAAACGGGATCAACATGCTCAAAGGGTTGTTTGGAATCTGTGTGACTTGCCTTGCTGGCCTCGGAACTCCTCAAATTCTTCTCCTGCGAAAACGGACTCTCCGGAAACGTCGGAATCTAAACAGAAAAGAGCAAAACACCAAAACAGCACATAAACAAGCATGAACAGTATATGTGGATATTTTTAACATGTAGATCTCAATTTTAGAAAAATTTAGAGACTTGAACCAACTAAATCCGAGCTAAGATGAATTAGTTATGAATTTTTAAAGATTAAATCAGATTAAAACACTTATATGGATTTTAATTGAATTATGACGCAATAATGAATTATTTTTGAAAAGGAAAAGAGGATTTATTGCGTCAGTGGCTAGGGTTTGCGGTGGACCGGGTGCACGGCGACGGTTCACGAGATTGGACGGCCGAGATCGATCCATCCAAAACGAACGGCCGAGATCGACCGGTCCACGGCCGGACCACGGCGGACGGCATCGATGACGTCGGCGATGACGTCATCTCCGGCGGCGACCGAACCGCGCGAGCTCGCCGGCGAACGACGGCGCGGCGGCGTGAACGGAGAGCACCTACGGGTAGCGGACGGCACGGCGAACTCACCGGTGACCAAAGAAGCGGCGGAAGAACAACGGACGGCGACAGCGGCGAAGAAGAAGCAGCGGCGACCTTCGGCTTGACGACGGCGATGGTGTTCCGGCGGTCGACAGCGACGGCGGAGGGGCGAACGAGGATGGCGACGCGACGGCGACCACGACGGCGGCCTTCCCGAGCGACGGCGACGACCGGAGCGACGGCGGCGCACGGTTGGAGCGACGGCGGCGACGGCGGCACTAAGCTACACGGTGCTAGAGCTCTACCGGCGACGAGAGGCGAAGGCGAGGGTGGCGACGGGTAGCGGAGACACCGGGGATCCTTTTATAGGGGCAAGGACACGGCGGCGAAGGCCCACGGCGGCCAGCGACGAGAAGGAAAGTCTAGGGTTCGGAGGAGAGAGACCGATCCGATTCGATCTCGAATCCACGAATTTCCAAACGATTTTAGCCGATGATTCCAAAAGAGAAAAAATAGAGGAGATCGAGAAGATCATTTCCCCTCTATCGATTTCATCGGAAACGGAAAGGATCGGCCGGATTTGGAAGGAGACGGTGGCGGCGCGGCGCTAGGGTTTCGGGCGGTGGCGGCGCGAGGAAGACGAAGAGTCCGACAGGTGGGCCCCACCTGTCAGCGAGCGGGAGCGCGCGCGAGCGGCGGCTCGGCTGCGGACTGGGCCGGCTTGGGCCAGAGAGAGAGAGAGGGTTTTGGGCCGACTTTCGGCCCAAAGCCAAAAGAGACTTTTTAAAACTTTTTCCAATCTAAATTATTCATGAAATGCAATTCCATTTATTAAAAATACTTCCTTAGCTCAAATAAATCCCAGAAAAATCTAGGAATTATAGAATTAAGCAAAGTATTTAATGAAATTTTATCTGGCCCCATTTTATATTGGAATTTATTATTTAAAATTAGATCTTCTCTTCTAGGCTTTTAAAATCATTTCTAATAATTCCAATTAAACAACAATTTATATATTTAGGATTTTTAGGGTGTGACAGCGGCGCATAGTGGGGCTGATGCTGCTTCCAGTGCGTCCCCTGTGGTGACCTCGACAGAAGTCATGGCTGCTACTAAGGACCAGGAGGCAGCGCCACGTAGTCCTATCACTCGCCTCGTGCCCGTCCGGCCTCTGTCCGCCGACACCCTCACCTGGGAGCAGCTCCAGGCTGAGATGGGGTGCATCCTTCAAGCGGGCGCCCGCGGCGTGGGCCGCGAGATCGAGGAGGCCAGGGCGGCGGCGTCGTCGGCAAATCAGTGTGCCGATCAGCTGGCGTGTGATCTGGCGGAGGCCCGCGAGGACCTCCAAAAGAGGAAGGAGCGGGTAGCTGGCAACGAGACGCAGCGGCGCGGACTCGAGCACCGGATGTCGGAGCTCGAGGGCCATCTGACAGCCATTCGAGGTTCATTGCGGACATCGTTCACCGGCCTGCACCAACTTGCCGGGGAGTGCGGTGTCACGACTTCGATACTGGCGCATCTCGACGAGTGGTCGCTGACATCGTCGCTCGCGGAACTGGCTAAGGCGATGGAGGTGATCTCCTCCAGCCACACGGCCAGGCTTGGCGAGGAGACGTCTAACGGTATCTACACCAGGGCGTGCCATGTCCTTGCGTTTATGAGGCTGGCGCATCCCAACTTAGACCTTAAAGAGGCTTTGGATCGGGGGGCCGCCGATGACGCGCATAAGGACACGATGGAGGAAGTCAGTGACTTGGGGGAGTCTGTCCTCCCCCTTTTTAAAGAGTAGGATTTTTATTTTCCTCTGTACTCCTTTATCTACATGCTGTAAGACTTTCTGTGGGTTCGAACTGCTTTTATTTAAACAGTTGGTTCCCTTGTTTCCTTAGCATGTGATCCCGAGTACCTTTGTCGCTGTATATATGTTGAAGTCGAGGATTTCTAGCTGCGCGGGCAGCCCGATACGCCGGTAGTCGTTCCGGCGCTCACGCTTGAGCCGCACATGCCGGAGGTGGAAATCAATCAAAGCCCGTCCGTGGAGACGAACATGGCGATGACGTCCTTAGGTTTGTGTCTTGATTTCCTTCACTCCTCGTGTTCGGATTGACTTAATTAGCTGTGTTCTTGAAAGAGAAGAGTAGCTTGACTTAATCCTTTCCGTGTTGGGCAGATTTTGAGAACGTGTTGGCTGACCGAGATCGTCGAATCCTGTATTGGAAGACGAAACTCAAGGTGGCCGAACTCGAAAGGACCATCGTGGAGGCGAAGAAGGACCAGGCCATGGAAACTCTCCGAGGTCGCGAGGTGTGGTTCAACTCGTACCTCAAGAGTTGCTGCATGGCCATGGCGGAAGTTTGCAGGGAGCTCCGAGTTCCCCGCGGAGATCCCGAGGAGTCCGCTGCTGGTTATATCTCGTGGATGAAGGAGGCCTACGCACAGCTCGAAGGGATTGGCAAGCGCATCGACGAGGCCCTGAAGTAGGAGTACCGTTGAGCGAGCCGCTACGCCGGGGGACATGTGCTGGCTTGCATCCGAGATCACCGCCCGCAGCTGCACCTCGAGTTCCTTCGTGAAGGGTTCTCTCATTCTCGGAGGACATCCGCGGAGATTGACGGTCTTGCACAGTCGATGACGCCGCTTGCTGAGAAGGTTTTCTGCTCCATGGATTGGCATTGGTCGTCCTGGTAGCTTTTGTATCCTGTAGCAAAACATCTCAAGGAAGCATGTAATATACTTTGAAGTATTCATGACTTGTAAGAAATCCTGATAAAATAGAAATGAATTCTATCTAACTAAGTTTTCTTACTTTGGGTATGTTGTGTATGAGTGTTTTCTTGTTCTGCAACTTTGATTAGTCATTTGAGCCATACACTCTCCCTAGCCCCAGCCTTGTCGTTGGAGAATTGTTCTCGGGGGATAATGCTCTTGGACCCTTGACCTGCCTTGGTTGAAAAAGCGCTGACCCTAGCCCCCAGCCGTGAAGTTGGAAAACTCAATTTCTGATCACACAGCTTGGTTAATACGCACGGTGAGAACTCTTACATGACCAGATCTTACATGGTCGTTTGTCCCTGCATAATCTGACAAGGCATTATCCGCTCTGGGCGTCCCCAGCCGAAGTTCCCTTAGGTTCCTCAGAGGCTTTGCCAGGGCGGCGTAAAGGGACATGAGGATAGGTTTCAACTATAGGTGTCGTCGTGGTAAGGGATTGTTGGGAAGGAACACTTTGACGATGTTCTTTACCTGAAATCAACTTTATTGAAGTCGTAAGATATCTTACAAATATGGATACTATTGATTTATACATAAAATTTACGTAATTGATCAATGTTCCAAGAGTTTGTTAACTCGCGACCATCGCCATCTGCAATCTTGAATGCGCCCGGCCGCAAGACTTGCGTGATCGTGTATGGTCCTTCCCACTTGGGTGAGAGCTTGTTGTGCCCTGCTTGGCTTTGAACCCATCGGAGGACGTAATCTCCGATCGAAAGTGTGGGTGCTCTGATGCGCTTCTCGTGATATTGGCGAAGGGCCTGCTGGTAGCTGGCTGCTCTGACGTCAACTCTTTCTCGATGTTCCTCGAGTAGATTCACATCGTCACTTCGCTGCTCCTCCTGCTCCTCGTCGGAGTACTTCTGTACTCGTGTGCTCTGATGTCGTAGCTCCGTGGGGAGCATAGCCTCTGAGCCATACACGAGGAAGAAGGGTGTCTCCTGATTGGATTAGTTAATGTCAATCAGTTGAAATTAAATTATAAAGACAATCATTTATGATTCAGCTGACAGAAGCTTGATATTAGCTCAAATCTGGATGCATACAGATTTGGCATAATACTGGGAATCTTGACAGTATTTAATTAAATCTAGACTAGACCACTGGTATTAAGAATGCTTTGTATTATTTAGAAGGCAACTTTAAGTAACATGCTCATATTTCTAAAAGTCTATTTGGTCTCTAAAGTTTAGAGATATTTCGACACACTTATTTTGTGAGATGTGTGGATATTTATAAAGATTATTAAGCTAATTTAGATTAAGCTATATCCACACATAGGGGAGCAATAACCATGGAAAAGGTCCAAAATAATCTCTTATTGCATAGTCGACGATGCAGTTGGATTTTGTAGCATGTTATGATTCAGTCATATGTTTAAGAAAATTTCCCAGAACTAAGAGTGGCAAATAGCGCTCATAAACCACTCAAAATTATACTATGCTATAAGTTGTGCACTAATTAAACACAGTTTTCTATTCTAGTAACAACATGTGCTTTTTCTGCCTAACACATTGATATGGTTGTGAAAGATATGTCCCAGGGTCTAATTATTAAGCTGAGCATTTGCTCATGGCTCCATACTCTAAAGGCTCGTAAAATTAAGTTTAACTAAGATATGTTCTAGCTAGCACATGTGTAAATTAGAGCCTTATTAAGATCCTGGATGAGGGGGACTTAATTTTCAATCAATACCCACTAAGTTAAGCTTCAGTTTATTTGGGTACCATAGTGTTGTCTCAGTGACGCTTGTGACACATTGTCTTGGGGAACTATTTTATTTAGTAAACTCGTCAGTTAGTCTCAAAATCAAGGGGAGAATGTTGGATGATTTTCTTGGCTAATGCTGGTTAGTTAGGAAGAATAAAATCCCACTGGTTTTCCTATCCTAACAAGAAACCAAAGAAGAGATAAATTTGTTTTGTGTGATCGGTACAAAATAGATTCGAATTTAGATTGAGAAAAAACCCCGAGCCCCACCGATGTCGCTATATAAAGAAAGAGAAGGAGGGAGGCAAATTAACAACCTAACTCTATCTAACCCTAAACCCTAAGTCAATCGTCCAATTGATTAGGCACTGGAAGGGGTTCGTGAGGCATCTCTAGAAGAAGAAGAAAGCAGAAGAACAATGGCTTCATTTTCAGGTCAGTAAATCAATTAATTTCCACATAAGTAGAAGGTGATTATGTTTAGGCTAAGATTTAACCAATTAAGTGTTTTAAACTCCAACACATTTATCTTAAATGACATATTTGCAATGGCATGGATCGAATTAACCCAAAAAAGCATTCCAAATTATTTGGCTTTGGTGTATGTCAAAATATATAACTTTAAGTAGAACAAACCAAACAAGCAACCCATCGTTTTGCTCAGGCTTATTCTTTTAAGCCAAATTCTAAATTTTAAAGCTTAATTTTAGAGTTGATTTTGTGCCCTTTTCATCATAGTTTATATATTTACTTTTAAATTGCTAATAACATGTACATAAAAGTTTCACCTACAAATTAATTTTTTAGTTACTAATATGTGGTACGGATAATAAGCATAAAATGATGGGGCCGAAAATCCCAGCCGACTCTTAAATTTTTTGTTTGGCAATGATCAATTAATGCCACACCAAAATAATTGGCAGTGGGCCAGAGCCGAGGCCGGGCTAGGCCCTGGTTCTTTCACCATGGAACGGTTCTCTAGGCAGCTGGCAAGGACTCCATGACCAAGAGTCCAGGAGCAAAGCAACGAGCACGTCATGGAGTAGACTAAACTCGTGGCGTCGACGGGTATCCATGGTGGTGGCGGCAGCTGGCTGGGGCTGGCATCCATGGCAAAGTCAGCGGAACCTCCATGAGCCATGGCAAGGTAGGTGGATAGGTCTGCTCCCGCTCCCACCCTTCTGGGCCGTACTTGTGCTGGCCCGGCATGAACAGACCCATCAAAAAGCAAGCAACGGCTTTGACTCAACAAGCAGCGACCATGACCCAAGAAGGCATCGACCTTGAAGTGCAAGCCGAAGCCGAGATAGGGACGATGCGTCAGAACATGAACAAGTTACAAGACATGCTTTGCCAAATGCAACTGCAGCATCAAGCCTATGAAGCAGCAAAACAAGTCAAGCCAGCCCCATCGGCCCCCCACCCGGCTTCGACAGCGATGGTCACCACCCAAGGTTTCGGCCAAGCTGCACAACCCCATGCTCCGCAGGCTTCGGCCGTGTCCGGACAAGTCTATCAAGCTCCGTTGTACGTTGCCAAAGCCGCTCCGACCGTTACAGTGCAACCGGCCCCTCACACCTTCACGATGCCCGTTCGGCCGGCAGCGACACAAGTACAACCGGCAAAGCATGTCGAAGCACAGCACGCCGCCATAGAAGCATCTTCGACCTTACAAGTTCAGTTCGAAGCTTTCCTTCAACAGCTCAATCAACCCCACACAATTTCGAAACCAACCCCATCGGCGAATGCCGTTGGAAGCTCAAGTCAAGGTGCCCCGGTCTGGCAGCCGTCAAGCCAGTTCGGTGCAACGCACCAAGCGAATCAGTCAAGCTAGTGGGCTCCGACCTGGCAACCGATAAGTCAGTTCGGCGTGGCAATCAATCAACCAAGTCAAGGGACAATGGCCTGGTAGCAAGCACTGAACTTCGAACAGAACACCATGACCCAAGCATCAACAACTGATGTTTATGGGATAATCACCGGTTTCGGCTCCACACAGCAAGCGAACTAGTCGAATCAGGGCGTGGCCTGGATCCAAGCACCACAGTTTGACCTAGGCATGGTGACCCAGGCAGTTTCGGCCAACATGCAAGGAGCACTATTTGGAACCAGACCCTAGCCGAAAGCGATGGCCTTGCCACAGGTGCAGGCGATGGCTTCGCCATTCGCCGTCCCATAACCAAGCTTGAACTCACCTTTCCAAGGTGCAACGATGAGAGGTGGGGGCGAAAAGAGGCCACCGTTAAGTTGGGTGCTCAAGAATCATCCCATCCCACCCCAATTCAAGTACCCACCCATTGCAATATACTCATGCGAATCAGACCCAAGTGAGTTCTTGTCAATCTATGAGTCCGCAATCGAAGTGGCTCACAGCAATGACAATACCAATGCGAAGGTAGTACATCATGCGCTTGACGGGATCGCCCGCTCTTGGTATTTCAATTTGCTATCTAATAGTATATACTCATGGGAGCAACTCTGTGAAGTCTTTGTTCTTAACTTCCGAGGCATCTATGAGGAGCCAAAAACGCAACAAGACCTCTTCGGCATTCGCTAGAAGATGGGCGAAACAACAAGGAGTACATTCGACACTTCTCGCAAGCACGCTGCCAAGTGCAAGACATCACAGAGGCGTCCGTCATCAACGCTGCTTCGGTAGGGCTCCTTCCAAGCGAGCTCACAAGAAGAATAGCAAGGAAAGAGCCCCAGACCATCGAGCGCTTGTGTCGCATCATCGACGGCCATGCACGTGGTGAAGAGGACACAAAGCGAAGGCTGGAGATACAAGCCGACTATGACAAGGCCGCCGCCGCCGCTGCAGCTGCGCAAGAGGCGATGCAAGCAGGTGAAGCCATGCCGTTGCCGAATCGCCAAGTGCAGCCGGCGAAGCAAGTGTCGCCCCCAAGACCCAGCCAAGCTCCCATGACGTGTGAAAAGTTCAGAGCCGAACGTGGAAAGGCTGTGATGGCAGTCGAAGAGTGTAGACCCTCCGCAAGGTGTTCGACACACACCAGGACACCAATCACCAGCCCCTTTCGCAAGAAGGCCAAGAAGGATCTCTACTGCATGTTCCATGGGCGCTCTTTGCACTCGACCGAGCAATGCCGAAACATTCGGTAGCAAGGCAACCAACAGGAGCCAAGACCACAGCAAGTGAAGGCCGAAGAGGTGCCCTGTGAACCTGTTTAGGACAGAATCCCTCAGGCCAAACAACAACAAGACATCCCGCAAAGTGTTATCCAAGTGATAACAAGAGCAGATCCACCCTCGCAACCGTGAAGCGGCAGAGAAAAGCATAGCTTCGGGCGGTGCACAACAGAGAAACGCCGAGGGGGTCCTGTTCCTACACCAAGACCCGCTAATCATTTTGGCAGAGATAGCTGAATTTGAAGTACGTCGAATCCTTGTGGATGGCGGCAGTTCGGCATATGTCATCTTCGCCGAAGCATACACTAGGATGGGGTTCCTGACCTTGGCTCTCTCTCAGGCGCTCACTTCGCTTCGCGGCTTTGGGGGCGAAGCAGTGCAAGTCCTAGGCCAAGTTCAGTTAGCTGTGGCATTCGGCGCGGGTCCCGACAGACACGAGCAGATGATTCTCTTCGGCGTCATTGATATTCGGTACAACTACAACGCCATCTTCGGCACCGCCACGTTGAACAAGTTTGAAGCTATCGCCCACCACAACTACCTCAAGCTCAGGATGCCTGGTCCGGCGGGGTAATCGTAGTCAAGGGGCTGCAGTCTTTGGCCGTGCTAGGGGCAAAACAACAGTGATAAGCAGAGAAGTACACAATGTACAAACCGAAGATGGTGAGCGAGCAAGAATCGCGCCGAAGCCGTCCCCACATGGCAAGGTGATCAAGGTCCAAGTTGACGAGGCTGAACCAACAAAGGTGGTTTCCCTAGGCGGCGATATAAGTGAAGAAGAAACGAACAACATCTTGGCCGTGCTCAAGAAAAACATCAACATCTTTGTTTGGGGACCAAACAAGGTTGCGGGCGTTTGGCCCGACCTCATCATACACCATCTGGTAGTAAAGCTATACGCAAGCTAAAGAAGTAGAAGCTACGCAAAATGTCGATAGACCGCCAATAGGCAGTGAAGACAGAAGTCCAAAAGCTGCTCAAGGCTGGCGTGATTCGGGAGATCAACCACCCGGAGTGGTTGGCAAACCCAGTGTTAGTCAAGAAGTCCAATGGCAAGTGGCGGATGTGTGTTGATTTCACGGATTTGAACAAGGCTTGTCCGAAGGATGACTTCCCACTCCCAAGGATTGATCAATTGGTTGATTCGACCGCGGGCTATGTACTTATGAGTTTTTTGGATGCCTACTCTAGGTATCATCAAATCCTTACGAACCCGGGAGACATACCGAAGACAACTTTCATCACACCATTCAGCACCTTCTGCCACGTTAGGATGCCTTTTGGACTGAGAAATGCTGGGGCTACTTTCTCCAGGCTCATCTGCAAAGTGCTTTGTTCACAGTTGGGGCAGAATGTCGAAGCATATGTCGACGACATCGTCGTAAAAAGCCGCAAGGCTTTCGACCATGCGTCTGGCCTTCAAGATACATTCGACAACCTGTGCTCGTTAGGCATGAAGATGAATCTAGATAAGTGTGTTTTTGGCGTTCGTGCGGATAAGTTGCTGGGATTTTGGTCTCCGAAAGAGGGATCAAAGCCAACCCGGAAAAAATTGATGCCGTACAGCAAATGAAGCCACCAAAGAGCGTACGCGATGTACAAAAGCTCACAGGGCGAATTGCGGCACTCAACAGATTCTTGTCAAGAGCAACCGAAAGAGGTTTGCCATTTTTGAAGACCCTTTGATTGGACACCAGAGTGCGAGATAATCTTCGACGAGCTTAAGCAGTACTTGCCAAGCCTGCCGGCATTGGTCAGTCCCGTAGCAGGTAGCGAATTGTTGTTGTACCTTGCAGCTTCGCCTGTTGCGGTCAGTGCGGCTCTGGTACAAGCATCCGAAGTGGGCCATAAGCCAGTTTATTTTGTGTCCGAAGCACTACAAGGGGCGAAGACCATGCTTGAGACTGGGTGACAGCGGTTGTCGAAGGGGCCTTCGCCGTTGTGGCTGTTCAAACCGCGGCCTGTGAGTTCAAAGCCGCTGCCTTGGACGGTACCGGTACAGTTGGGGCCGCGGCGGGGCTGAAGGCTGGACAGCCTGCATCACCCTCGGTGGCGGTACAACACCGTCTGGGCGGTCGAAAGCTCTACTCCCTCTTCGCCCGCCATCTCCTCTTCGCCTTCGCCCCCCTTTCGCCTAGGCACAACTCTCTCTTTCACGGTCTTTTTTGGTGGCATCTGTGGTTTCGCTCTGGGTTCCCCACGGACGGCGCTAGCTATTGTCGAATGACAACTGCTTCATGTCGAAGGACGCGGTAAACTTGATGAGTGGTTGGAATAGTAAAGCAATGTATTAATTGATAAAAATTTTTGGGATTCCCCATTACATGGCCCTAGGGGGCTATTTATAATCCTTGTATAGGCTCATACTCTCTAGGGTTTGGTTATTACAGGGGAATTTACATGGTTACCCTTATGATAGGGACATTCCAATGGGTATACAGTGTTTTTTGTATTCATGGGCCTTGAGGCGGCCCCCTTAGGCCGACCCATTAGCTAGCGAAGGGCCTCTATGGGCTGCTGGGCCTCCTAAGCCTTTAGCCGAAGGCATTTGCTACTTTGGGCGATGGCTTTGTGCTTCGACTTACAGCCTTCGCCCGTGGTGGATCTTTGGTTGATCAATGAGCCTGGAGCCGAACCCTTCGGTCTTCATTCCATGGCTTCACCCAGTCATGATGGTGAAACCCCCTTGGTCTTCGTCATTCTGCTTCGCACAAGGACTTTGCCCCTTGGCTTCGCCAGTGGCACCCGTCTGGGGTTTAGCCGATGTTTGCTATTTTGGATGGTTTCGGCAGGTCGGCCAAAGGCCCTTATGACATACCTTCAACATAGAACATATGCACCTTTGGTTGATTAATACATAAGGTATTCATGGTTATATCTAAGTTAGTTGTGTCCTCATCATCCTCATCGTCCTCGGTTTCACCTTGTCATGGAGCATATTGAACTTATCTTTATCTATCATAACATCCGGTGAGGAACATTTCTTGATTGCCATTTGGTTGGATCCTAAAATCTTTGTAGTCAAAATACCACAACACTCCTCTTCTTACAAACCAACCTGTAGCTCATTTAAACAACTAGAGGAACTAGATAGAGAATTAATTATACACATGCGGTCCTCTAGACAATACATTTCATCATGAAAAGGAGGTATAGTCAAATTCGAACAAACATATACTTGATGCACATTATATTCTCCTTTACTATCATAATTGCCAATAACATGAAAAATCACATCAGAAGGGCATGGCAATTCAAATCTAGCAAATAATTTCTTCTGTAAGCAGCTGAGTGGACAAACATCATCAAATTGAATATAGCCCCAAGTATTTAAAGAAGATAGCAATTTAAGCTCTTCATTCTCGCTAGCAATGTGAATAACACGTTTAAACTCAACACATGGTGACTCTACTATAGAACTAACATGTTCATTCACTAGTTGTGGAATGGATATAAGTGAAGCATCACACAAATTTTCTTTATCACAAGAAACATCAAGCAAATTGTTTTGTGACAAAGGTATTTCAACAATTGTTTCCACTATGCGTTGCTCTAATGTAGCATAAGTAGTGGACATAGTTGGTGTTGATATTTCTTAACGACATTACTAGAAATCTTCATTCCCAGCAATGGCGCCAGAAATAGTCATGGTATATGTATGGTTACAGAAATAATCCGCAAGCGCACGGATATACCATTGTAGCATTTCACCCGGAAGTATTCCAAGGTATCGTATTTTTAATTCCAAGGGAAGATAATAAGAGTGAACATCGCTAATGCACTTTATACATATACTACTTATAATTGTCAAAGCCTAAACAATGGTTAAATGTAATATAGTGGTAGAGTGACACGAAGCAAAGCTATTCAATCCTCATAATAGGTAAGTCTAACTAAGTGGAAGAAGAAATAGAAAGAACTCAATTCCTATACTTCTAATATACACTCAAATCCTACTTTACATCCGCTAATATACAATCATGTGGCTAATACCCCCAAACAGTGTCGTCCTGGTACTTCAAGAGTTTCTTACGACAACCTGTCATGGCCGTCCAACCGGGGCTAAATACGGAGGAGTAGCCTCCCCAGAAATTGTCTTAGGAATATATACTATCGTGGAGGAATACTCGTACTGAGCTATCACCATCAACGGCCCACCTCTACTGTCCCGCAGCATATATGCCCAATTAATGATATTTAATAATCTAAGCATCATGCTTACATTACTACATACTATTCTATACTCGTGCACCCGACATAGAGCAACTGATAAATCAAACATTAAACCTGCACCATTACACTTTTCTGGTAGGCTACCCACACAATGAATATAATGCAGAAATAAAATAAGGTCAGTACTTAGACTAAGCAAAGTACCAAAGATATATAAAAAAGAGTATTTCATTAATTTGGAAAGTATTACATAAGAGATTATAAGAGCTGCTAGAGCCATACCGAAAACTCTTCCAAAGATTCCGAGGACTTCCGAACACTATTCTATACTACTCCACTTAGCACTATACTACTAATACTAATGTAGAGGAATTGAGCTTGCTTGAGTGTGTTGAGAAGTGAAGTGAGCTCCTCCGTTTATAGGGCCAGTATGACGGTTTCTCCCATGCGAAATGTCCATTTTACCCTCGTAACCGTCATTGAGAAGCAATTCTGGACGTCCACGTGGAAGGGGAGACCGAGCCGGCTTGCCCCTGGTTCAGGGTCAGCTCCGACCGACCTCTCCTTCGGTACAGTGGCTGGCAAGTGGGTCCTTTAGGCAGTTGTGGCAGTTAAAGTTAGTTTCCGACTGTTACACCTGACTTGTGGGCCCATCTTATCCATTTGCTTGCTTAGGAGTAAGGTTTCTTCACTCTCTTTATTTTATTTGATAAATCCCTGCAACATGTTATTCTCCGAGTACAAGTGGAACTATATTATTTGAAAACAAACATGCATTCTAAGCATTGTTAGTTCTCCATTATTTTAGTGCTATTGGCGGTCGAATTTGTCTATAACGACCGTCAACTATTGGCACATCTTAATTATGCATACCTTGAGTAGTTGTAGCACCATTATCATTACCTTTTTTCTCATCTTCAGAAATTATAGGCGGTTGGTCAATTAAACATTCCTCAAGCATGCATGGAGCTATGGATAGGTCTTTTTCTCTCCGTGTTTCTTCTCTTCCTCGTTACATTGGTGGTTCTTAGACACCTGCAAAATATCAGTATCCAAAGCAAGAGGCACAACAATATGTTCATTTTTTAATAACTCAAACTTAGTTGAAGGCATTGCAATATTATTGATTCTATTCTTCAACCTTTCAAGATTATCTATGAAAATTTCAACATTACTCATTGGTAACAATTTTATTTTTTTAACCATTATGCCTAAATGTGTATGTATTAGCAATATCATTATGCAAAACATTACTATCATATATCCATGGTTGACCAAACATCAAAGAACAAGCTTGCAAAGGCACAAGATCAAAATTTGTAGTATCATGGTAACTTCCAATCGAGAATTTTATTTTCACAGTTCTATTTAATTTGAACTTATCACAAGAGTTGACCCATTTGATGTAATATGGATGAGGATGCGGTTGTGTACGCAACTCAAGATTCTCAACTAAATCTGAACTCACAAGGTTATTGTAAGTCCCACTATCGATTATAACACGATATCTTCTTTTTCTTAATCACAAACCTTGTTTCAAATAAATTGTGGCACTACCTTTGCTCCGCTTTCTCCATCTGAGAACTTAGCACTTGTTGTACCAAAGTACTTACATCATGTGCATCTGTGGAAGGTGATGTAGCAACTATGGTTTGTCTCCCATCCAACTTTATCTCATGTCCACAAGAGATGTAACCTGCCATCATTAGTAGAAAACAAAGAACAATATTTTCCCTATTAACTACAGAACACGGATTGTAGTGGAGGCTAGTAAATGGAAGCGTCTTACCAAGCTCTTACAAGTGTCTTACCAGCAATGCTAAGGACAGACAACCGGTGGCTGGTTCGTAACACCTCTAATGACGTGATGTGGCGATTGCAAGGATCAAAGCGGTGCTGACCAGAAGTATATATGTGGAGCTTGGGAGGCCCAAATATAGTAGCAAAGGAACGCAATTGTGCTAATCAGAAAATGCAAATATGAATAATAGTTCAATGTAGTAGTCAATGTGTTGGCCTAGCTTACACTCAATTCTAGCTCAAGCAAGCACCCAACAACACTAAGGACTAGATATGAATCAATGCACAACTCTACACTCTCAAAACATACTCAAAGGATGATTTATTTTTTAAACAAAATTCTTTCTGTTCCTTTTTTTTGTGCGGCTTTTTTTAACTACCTTTATGCCCTTTTTTTCTTTTTATTGTAGGTTCGGCTTTTTATTTGTTTTTCTCTGCACCTTTCTGCCTTTTCATTTTTTTTCAACAGGAACCGATCATTAACCTCGACCAAGGACTTAAATATAAATATAAATATTACATGGACTCAAATGCAAAGTGCAAAACTAAAATTGGATCACCTCAAAAATGGAATACCTCTCAAATCCGATACCACAAATATATGTTATAAGGAAAACTACGGACTCAATACCCGGTACACGTAGGTGGAGAGGTCGGTACCTGGTTCTCGATGAGGTGGACGGTGGGGACGGGCTTGGTCAAGTGGGAGAGAGAGATGGGTGGGTGTTGAAGATAAACAGATCTCCCTAAAAATTTGGAAACCAACTAAAATCGATCTATATTATCTCCAACAAAACCAATCCACAGTAAATAACCAATCTCATACTTTTCTTCTTTTCATTCTCACAGCACACAGAAGCACGGGCACACCACAACCCTAGAAATCGAGAAACTTCAAAACCGCTCGGTGAAAACTTCTCCAAACTAAAAAAGGGAAACCCGATGATGATTAGATCCCATTTTTTAAGGTCCCGGCAACAACTGACGAGATAAAAAAGCTGGACCCAAAACGTAAAACTCACACAGATTTCAGTGATGAACCCTAAACCTAAGTGAGGAACAGATGGAATACTCAAAACGAAAAATTAAATCTATAACTAAACCAGCACTCAACACGACGATGCAATCTAAAATTCAACAACGCAAAAACTAATAGAACAATGCAACAACTCAAATTGGCTAGGTAATGGATGCAATATTTTTGTGTGGCAATTGTCTGGTTATGGGTAGATAAATTACCTAATGATCAATCTGGCGCTCTGATACCAACTGATGAGGATGTTAGGTCCCGATCTTCTGATAGGTATTGATAAACAGTCGATTTAGTGGTGTCGCGACACAACTCGATCCGGCTTCTGAACGAACACGCTCTTGAGCCCCGCAATCGCAGCACCACGTCTCCTCTGGTTATCAACCGTGCCAAAACCTGGTTGACGTCACCGAGAAGGCTAATTCTTGCATACAAATTGAAGAACACAAGTAAGAACAAGATAGATTGCAACACAATAGCATATGAATGATTAAGCACTCGAATTTGGGGTTTCACAAACCGATCTAGCGACGAAACTGTTCTTGACAGATTAATCTAAACAAAACCTGACTCTAAACTATGACGGCTACTGAATAAATATGATTAGGGACATCCTAGGGTTGCCCTAGGGCCCACATGCCCTTAGGCTAAGCCCACGGCATAATTAGAAGACGAAAACCCAAATCAGATTCGGACTGGATGAGGTACGTGGCTTGTTTTGTAGATTCCCGACAGCTAGGTAGGAATTTTGACGTGGGACCAAAACCATCTGAAAGTAGACTCCATAAGCTTTCCAACAAGTACTCATGGGCTCCAAAATTCCTACTATTTCAGCGGCTCGATCCGTTTGAAGTTAATGCTGTCAGGAGGCCTGAATCCGAATCCAAAATGTATAGAACTTTATCTCTTGTCTTTTATGGACAAAAAGTGAAGTGGTGAGATGGAAGTGGACTTGGAGAAAGTCTTGGTTTGGTCCCCAATCAACTTCTTTAATCATCTATGCATTCCTTTCTTTCGCCCAAGCAAGTACCTCTGCAGGCGAAAACACACGAAACTCATTGTGTAGCAACGTTTGTTCAAATATATAACAAGTAAATCTAATATAGAACATATGCACATTTGGTTGATTAATACATAAGGTAGTCATGGTTATATCCGAGCTAATTGTATCCTCATCAGCTATTGGAGGGAATTCATCAGATGCTAAAGGGGTGTTAAATGTGGAGTTAACTGTTGGCAGTAAAACTATTCCGACTACGTTCTTTATGATTGATGGAAAATGATCTTACTATCGACGGATGATACCCGCGGACCGTATTCTGAGGGTATTGGGGTACATTGGTATGAGAATCTACACGATACAGCAACAAGCACACATGGAACAAAAATTATATTGGTTTAGGCCTCTCGTGAGGTAATAGCCTGAATATATTTTATATGGGCTTATAAAGAAAACCACAGAGTACAATAGAGAACAACAGAATCCCAAGATTACCGATGAGATGTGTGTCGAGAATGGCTCGACGAGACCTATCGGCAAGTTTGCTTCAAGTCCTATGGATTGGTTTTGCTATGGCGGGTGTTTTACACTAAGATTCGATGCCTTACCCCCCTCCAGGGATCCTCTATTTGTACCGCAGATTATCTTGTCGTCCAAGTAGAACTCGGAGATACCTGTCCTTACACGATATCACAAAAATCCTTATCTCCTCCGAATAGGACTCTAACACCTTCTATTCAAAGAGACGTTTCCTTATTGATCAGCCAATTTCCTCAATTCAGTGGTACCTTCCCATATACTTGAGGGTATACTGTATCCGTATATCTCACGACCCCAAGGATAAGAGGTATGCATTATATATCCACAACCATGACATGAGACGATTGACCAACAACTAGCCTGGTTGGTGAGGGGACCATTTTGCTTAGTCCTGACATTCCAAGGATATGAGATCAATGGGTATACATTTTATACAAGAGCTCAAGACAAAAAGAGCATGAACCAAAACAACGTTGTTTGTATCGATGCCATGGACAAGGAAGGCACAAGCAACACGTTTTAAGGTCTCATCCGTTTCAGTGCCAATGTGTTAGGCTGACTAGTGGAGGCGTAATGGTTGATAAGTGTGGGATGATAACAATTGACCTTAACAACATTGGGTACTCAGATGAACCATTCATCTTAGCCAATGATGTAACACAAGTTTTCTATGTAAAGGACATGTGTAGCAAACCAAAAGGGAAAGGGCTCGACAAGCCAAAGTGCCACATGGTTCTCCCAAGGAAAAAGGAGGATAAGACATATGAAGATTACGATAAGTTTGACGGGTAACCTCCGTTTGTGGTGACGGTTGACCCAAGCATCCTCTTATCAAATGCGAACATCCCTTACTTATGTAAATTATTCGCAACAATGATCACAGTGAAGGAGCATTCATAAGGAGAAAGTACCTTGTATCAACCATCATGCTATGAGATTGGTTGTATAATGTGACTAATACAACAAGTCTTATGTAAATTATTTATCCTAGGTTGGTGTGTGGACGATGTAAATTATTCGTAATGTATTCTCCTTATTTTTATGATTTTCTTATTTATCCTAGCTAGCCTTACGGTTGATTATATATGATTTAAAAATTTTGTTATAATTTTTAACTTCTTTTTAATCTATTTTCCTTATTTTTATGATTGCTTTTATCTTTAATGGACTTAATAGGACCATGGTTAATTATATACGATTTTTAAGAATTTATTATAATTTTTAACCTCTTTTGGTTATGGATACCACATACCTAATAGTAGTTGACTAAGCTCGGCAGGGCCCACCATGTACCAAGTCTTATACGGAATCATACCTCGTATATAGAAGGAGCTCCAGATAAGGAAGGACGAATAGAGTTCTATATGGAAACTATAATGACTGCTCGGTTTATATCCATATTTAGGGATGAAAACGGATCGAATACGGTCGGAAACTAGCTCTATCATATTCGTTTTCATATTTTTTCTCGGAATCGAAATCGGAATCGGAAACCCGGATACGAAAACGGAATCGAATATTATCGAATACAGATACGGAGCAAATACGAATCGAAACGAATACGGTAACGAATAATTATCAAAATATCAAGACCCCTCAAAATAAGCCTCTTAAAACGAGGAAGAGATGTAGCCATCAAAACATCAGTATTTTCAAATTTTATCTCTATTTATAAGGGCAAGGGGGAGATAGAAAATTTTTTGTTTACTTTCCATACAAATTTATGTTATCATGAAACAAATAAATTAATGTGTATCACTGAAATTTTCGTAGGCACATTGAAATTTTTGAAAATTGGTTGAATTTTTAAAATTTTGGGTTGAACATTTCAATTGAAAGATTTAAAAATTTGAGTGGTTATTGAATTTTTTTCATTTTTCTGTATGTGGACCATTTAAGGGACTTAAGAAGCCGTATGCAAAAATAAAATTTGGAAATTCGAAACTAATTTATCTCACTCATATGAACTTTAAATTGGATGATTATTTTTCCTAAATGTTTCTAAAATCATGCTCTATCATATTATTGTGTTCTTACTGCTATTATTTGGCCATTTTTTTCTTGTGACTTTGTTTTATCAATTAAAAATTTGAATTTCAAAACTTCAAATAATACTTTGAAGCTGTAATTAATTTCAGCTGAAAAAGTCATAAACATAAAAATTGTAGAGCTCATCAAGACATACAACTTTTATTTTGGTCATTACTTCATCCGACAAAGTAATAGTAAGATTGTTCACAAAGTTTATATATCTCACTTATAGTTTATAGAACCAAATGAGATAGATGTAAATTTTGTGAACAACGTTACTATCACTTTGTCGGATGAAGAAATGACCAAAATAAAAGTTATAGATCTTGATGAGTTATACAACTTTGTTGTTGATGACTGTTTCAGTTGAAATCATTTAGTATTTCAACATATTGTTTGAAGTTGTCATATTTTGAAATTCAAATTCAAACGGTTCAAACAAAGTCATATAGAAAAATGACCAAAACAAAAGTTGTACATGTTGATGCGTTATAAAACTTTGTTGTTGACAATTTTTTCATTTGAAATCATTTACTACCTGGAAAATTATTTGAATTTATTATATTTTTAAATTCAAATTTTATATAGTTTAATCAAACTCGATAGAGAAATGACCAAAATAAAAATGATAGATCTCAATAATTTATACAATTTTGTTTTTAACAACTTTTTTCATATGAGTTGATTTAGTGCCTTTAAATTCGTTTTAAAGAGCCACATGTAAAATAAAAATTAATTTTTACATTTAAAAAAATCTACCATTTTTTTTCACCCCAACCTTATCCTCTTACTCTTCCTCTCCTCTCTCCCACACACCTTCTACTCTCTCTCTCACTTCCTCTCATCCACACACCACAGGGCGCAGGGCGGGGCGTGCGGCGGCCGGCCGAGCCGGCGCGGGGTGGGGCAGGCGGCGACCGGCCGAGAGCGGCGCGGCGGGCTCCCGTGGCCGGCGTCGGCGGGCGGGCTCGAGCGGCGGCGGCGTCGGCGGGCTCCCGCGGCCGGCGGCGGCGGGCAGGCTCGAGCGGGGCGCCGCGTGGCGGCGGCGTCGGCGGGCTCCCGCGGCCGGCGGCGGCGGGCGGGCTCGAGCGGGGCGCCGCGTGGCGGCGGCGTCGGCGGGCTCCCGCGGCCGGCGGCGGCGGGCGGGCTCGCACGCGGCAGCTTGCGCGGCCAGCTAGCTGGCTAGGGTTTCGGGATTTTTTTGTATTTTTGTTTTTTTTTGGCTGAAAAATATCTCCGGATATCTGATGAAAAATCCCGGATAGTTTCCGACCGTTTTCCGATTCCGTCGGATATCACCCTTACTGTATTCGTTTTCGTATCCGAGAAAAAAATCCGAATTCATTTCCGAATCCGAGAAATTCCGGACAGTTCCGACCGAATTTTTCCGAATCCGAAAATTGGTCCGGACGGACGGAAACTATCCGAACCAGTTTCATCCCTATCCATATTGGTCTCTTTAGTTATACTTGGACAAGGGGACACCTATGGGTATAAATAGGTCCCCTAGGAGGAGGGGGAGGAAAGAAAAAAATCAAGACACTACATACAATAGATCAAGCCAACGCACGACAAGACAAGCCGCCGGACATCAACATCAGAGATAAGCCTAGACAAACCTAATATGGTGTCTGCGGAGGCTAACAAGAGGGATCTAGCGCTATCTCTGATCTCACCGAGTGCGGATTCGAGGAGGAAGACTACTCTGTTGTCGACTACGTGATGATATTTTAGGCCGCCAAGTCAACAATGGTTAGATAGGTAATCCGAAATATTGTACTAATGTAGGGCTATTACCTATCAGATAAGGGGCCTGAACCTGTATAAAAATCCTTATCTTTATCTCTTTTATTTCAATCTCGCAAATACCCTGGTACCAACGATCCTTATGCTATGCAAAATACCGTAGGCGGGATCTCAAACATCGACAGAATGTATTTTACATATTTTTATGATTTTTATTTTTATGCTCTTAATCAGGCCACGGTTAATTATATATGATTTTTAAAATTCTATTATATTTTTAGCCACTTTTAATGTATTGCACTTATTTTTACGATTTTTTAATTTTAATGCGTTTAATTGAATAACGGTTAATTAATTATATATGATTAATTGATCCCGTTTCAACAACAACAAGAAGAGGAGGAAGAAGGAGGGTCGAACACTCTACCGCATGCATGCCTTCGATTAGTCTTGTCGCATGCGCTGATCAGCTGCCAGATCATTGAACCACGGAACAGGGCTGACAACAGCTGGTAGACAGATCGATGCGTAGTGTTAAATTTACATTTTTTGTGAGTAATTAATTCATCATCGCTTTCGTCAACTGCCAAGACATACAAATTTCAGCTAAGCTTGTCGTTTTATTTTTGACTGACCAACCTTATATCAGTAGGTCATTCTAAAATTTATTTGACTGAACCAGCGGACAACGTGGATGCTTAATTATGGGGGCTTCAATTAATTAAACACGCTGAAGAGCCGAGATTTATTAATTGCATCATAACCTCGGGTTGCGTTTTTTTGTTTTTATTGTGAATTGAGGGAGATGGCACAGCTACCAATTTGACTAAAAGCAGTGAGTCCATTTCCTTATTGAATGACTAGCAAAATATGTTTTGGGTATATGTCTTCAAGGTCTCGAGGTTAGTTATCTGTACTGTACTCCGATCCGCCAGCCACGCTGATCGAACACGTGACTATGCAGTCGCGCGCAATCTTCGCTGGGCAAGAAGCAAGCTAAGCTAGGCATCACCTAATGACTTCCTTCTAGGGTATATTCGGTTTGAAGTAATTTAAGCGCATAAAAATAGAAAAAGTGACGAATAAATATATATATGTAAAGCGTTCGCCAAATATATATATATATATATATATATATATATATATATATATATGACACTCATATGGGGCACCATGGTATCAAATGCACAAAATTACTCAAATTTTTCAAAATTTTTAAATTGTTAGTATATACCTAGTTATAAGAATTCGATTCATACCTATACCTATCAATAAAACAACTTAATATTATATATATATATATATATATGAATTTTTTTCAGAAGGTTTGATTAGATGGAAAAATCCTATATTTTCTCTATCTCTATTATTATACAAATTGAAAATGATTTTACCGGTATTTTGGTACGTCATTTGTGTTTGAGTCAGTTTGTAAGGTCGTTCGCTTTCCGAAATATAGATAAGTGTTTAAGTTGGATTTTAAGCTCATTTGTTTTTAAAAATACAAAAAAAGTCATATAAGAAATCTTGTTTAAAAAATTCTGCATGAAAGTCGGACTCCTAATTGCAACTCATGATTTTCTTAAAAAAAATCCAAGCGAATTTCCACAGTGAATTTTACCCAAACTAAACCGTATAACAATAATAAGATTACAATAGCATTCACCCGTACCTGATAATAATAATAAGATTACAATAACATTCATCCATTACAACACACATGTATTTTTCTAGTACAAACTAATTTATAGGATCCTTTTCATATACTTTATTTCTACAAACCGAATGATACTCGTAAAAATTAATCTTATACCAATCTAAATTATTTATTTTTTCCTCAAGCCCATCTAATCCTTAATATACTTTGACGAACAGGTACTTCAATACTCTTATTATATGTAATTGAAGTCTTGAAGATGACAACTTGAAAAGACCATATATATAACTAGCCAATTCTGTTGGAATTAATGAATGGGCCTTAGCCCACTCGAAGATTAATTCTTTGGAAAATCACAAAAGCCCACCTCATGGGATGGCATGCATGTGGAGTTTAGTACCACCTTGCTTATTCTAGGAGAGGGGAACCTCCTTAAAAGGGAGGATGCACTCCTAGCCATTTGAAGCATGTGTGGTGGAGAGAAGAGGGGAAAGACACGCGCGCGCTCGCTCGCCTCGCCTCGCCGGGCAGGGCAGGTCCGAAAAATCCGGTGCGTGCAAACGGCATGGAGTTCGGATAAGTTACGCGCGACTTATCCGGTTCGGTTACGCGCAGTAGAGATCGTGCGGGCGCCCTGATCAAGCGACCCTTCCCTTCTCTATATAAATTGACCCGTCGTCTTCACGCAACACACGCGAAATCAATCTAGGGTTTGCCTCCTACTCTGTACTGCGCCGTCGCTCGTAGACTACTCCATCTCGCTCGCCGGCGTGCACCGGCGATCGGGAGAGCAGGTCTCCGGAACCTCTGCCTTCGACGTCCTGCACCGGGAGAAGGCGGCAATAAGGTTTTTGGGAAGCGCTTCGCGCGACTGCTCCCTGTTCGTTCGTGACGGCTCGTCTTCCTCTTCGCTCGCGTGTTTCGTGCCTTCGTAGACGCCTGCGAAAAGTTTCGACCGAGCAGCCGGTCTTTCCGTCAACTCGGTACGTGTTCAATATGTTGCGCATATTTGATCTGTTCATGTTATACTGTGTAGTTTACATGTGTAGATCTAATGATTCGTTCATGCTAGTTTTCATCTGTAATGTCATGATTTGTTTATGGAATAGATTAAATCATTATATGCCTATAATCTCAACAGTCCAAAAACCTTATTGTAGGCACTGTGATTTTACTATGGCTGGTTTTGCCGATGCACTGAGGCCGGATAAATTCACCGGTGTGCATTTTAAGAGATGGCAGATCAGGGTCACTCTGTGGCTGACAGCTATGAAATGCTTCTGGGTGAGTACTGGCAAACCTGAAGGAATTCTTACTGCTGAACAGCAGAAGCAATTCGAGGAAGCCACTACTCTCTTTGTGGGATGCATTCTTAGCGTTCTTGGCGATCGTCTGGTCGAGGTGTATATGCATATGACCGACGCTAAGGAGTTGTGGGATGCACTGAATACTAAATTCGGTGCTACTGATGCTAGCAATGATCTGTATATCATGGAGCAGTTTCATGACTATAAGATGGCTGACAACCGTTCTGTAGTCGAACAGGCTCATGAGATACAAACCATGGCTAAGGAACTCGAACTCCTTAAGTGTGTCTTACCCGACAAATTTGTGGCCGGGTGCATTATTGCGAAATTACTTCCATCTTGGAGAAGTTTCGGTACTGCACTCAAACACAAGAGACAGGAATACTCCGTTGAGGGGTTGATAGCATCTCTTGATGTTGAGGAGAAAGCTCGGGAAAAGGATGCCGCGTCTAAGGGCGATGGTGGGCAGTCTAGTGCCAATGTTGTGCACAAGGCCCAGAACAAGAGCAAGGGGAAATACAAAGCTCAGCAGACCACCAACTTCAAGAAGCAGAAGAAGAACAACAACAATCCTAATCAGGATGAGAGGACTTGCTTTGTGTGTGGTCAAGTTGGTCATCTGGCTAGGAAGTGTCCACAACGCAAGGGGATGAAGGCACCTGCAGGGCAGACTTCTAAGTCTGCTAATGTGACTATTGGCAACACTGGAGATGGAAGCGGGTATGGTAATTTACCTACTGTTTTTTCAGTTAATCAGTCTACTAATTGGTGGGTTGACACTGGGGCCAATGTACATGTTTGTGCTGACATCTCATTGTTTTCTTCTTATCAGGTCACACGGGGTTCCACCGTCCTAATGGGGAATGGGTCACATGCTTCTGTTCATGGTGTTGGCACGGTAGATCTGAAGTTTACTTCGGGAAAGATCGTGCAGCTGAAGAACGTGCAGCATGTCCCTTCTATCGATAGGAATCTTGTTAGTGGCTCCCGTCTGACTAGAGATGGATTTAAGTTGGTTTTTGAGTCTAATAAAGTAGTCGTGTCTAAACATGGATATTTTATTGGTAAAGGTTATGAGTGCGGAGGCCTGTTCCGTTTTTCCCTTTCTGATTTCTGCAATAAGTCTGTGAACCATATTTGTGGCAATGTGGATGATGAGGCTAATGTTTGGCACTCACGTTTATGTCATATTAATTTTGGCTTGATGTCTCGGCTTTCCAGCATGTGTTTAATTCCTAAGTTTTCCGTTGTCAAAGGTTCTAAGTGCCATAGTTGTGTGCAATCAAAGCAACCTCGCAAGCCTCACAAGGCTGCCGAGGAGAGAAACTTGGCACCACTAGAACTCCTACATTCAGATCTTTGTGAAATGAATGGGGTGTTGACGAAGGGTGGAAAACGATATTTCATGACGTTGATTGATGATGCTACTAGATTTTGCTATGTGTACTTGTTGAAAACGAAAGACGAGGCTCTAGACTATTTTAAAATTTATAAGGCAGAAGTTGAAAATCAACTTGACAGAAAGATAAAAAGGCTTAGGTCTGATCGTGGTGGAGAGTTTTTCTCGAACGAGTTTGACTTATTCTGTGAGGAACATGGCATCATACATGAGAGGACGCCTCCCTATTCTCCCGAGTCTAATGGGATTGCTGAAAGGAAGAACCGCACACTGACTGACTTGGTGAATGCCATGTTGGACACCGCGGGACTGCCTAAGGCATGGTGGGGGGAGGCATTGTTGACCTCAAATCATGTGTTAAACAGAGTTCCTAACAGAAATAAGGACAAAACACCATATGAGATATGGATTGGGAGAAAACCATCACTTTCTTATTTGCGCACGTGGGGATGCTTGGCGAAAGTCAATATACCAATAACGAAGAAGCGCAAACTTGGACCTAAGACTGTGGACTGTGTCTTTCTGGGATATGCTCATCATAGCATTGCCTATAGATTTTTAATAGTTAAATCCGAGGTACCGGACATGCATGTTGGTACAATTATGGAGTCTCGTGATGCTACCTTCTTTGAGAGCTTTTTCCCAATGAAGGATACACATAGTGGTTCGAACCAACCCTCTGAAATAATTCCCAGTTCAATCACACCACCAGAACAAACTGAACATACACATGAACATGTCTCTGAGGAGGATGTCAGTGAAGCTCCTCGAAGGAGTAAGAGACAAAGGACGGCTAAGTCTTTTGGTGATGATTTCACTGTGTACCTCGTGGATGACACTCCTAAGTCAATTTCAGAAGCATATGCATCTCCTGATGCAGACTACTGGAAGGAGGCTGTCCGTAGTGAAATGGATTCCATTATCGCTAACGGGACTTGGGAGGTGACAGAGCGACCCTATGGGTGTAAACCTGTGGGGTGCAAGTGGGTGTTCAAGAAGAAGCTTAGGCCTGACGGTACTATTGAAAAGTACAAGGCTCGGCTTGTTGCTAAGGGCTATACTCAGAAAGAAGGCGAAGATTTCTTTGACACTTACTCACCTGTTGCTAGATTGACCACAATTCGTGTGCTACTTTCCCTAGCAGCCTCACATGGTCTTCTCGTTCATCAAATGGACGTTAAGACAGCTTTTCTTAATGGAGAGCTGGATGAGGAGATCTATATGGATCAACCTGATGGGTTTGTAGTTGAAGGTCAAGAAGGCAAAGTGTGCAAATTGTTGAAGTCTTTGTATGGTCTGAAACAAGCTCCTAAACAATGGCACGAGAAATTTGACAAAACATTGACATCTGCAGGCTTTGCAGTCAATGAGGCAGATAAATGTGTGTACTATCGCCATGGTGGGGGTGAGGGAGTTATTTTGTGCTTGTATGTTGACGACATACTGATATTTGGGACAAACCTTGATGTGATAAATGAGGTTAAATCATTCTTGTCTCAAAATTTTGATATGAAGGATTTGGGAGTAGCTGATGTTATCTTAAACATTAAGCTAATTAGAGGTGAGAATGGGATTACACTCTTGCAGTCCCATTATGTGGAGAAGATTTTGAATCGCTTTGGCTACATTGATAGTAAGCCTTCTCCAACACCTTATGATCCTAGCTTGTTGCTTCGCAAGAACAAGAGAATTGCTAGGAATCAACTGGAATACTCCCAAATTATTGGCTCGTTGATGTACCTGGCTAGTGCAACTAGGCCTGATATCTCCTTTGCTGTGAGCAAATTGAGCCGATTTACCTCTAATCCGGGAGATGATCACTGGCGTGTGCTTGAGCGAGTAATGCGCTATCTGAAAGGTATTGTGGAATTGGGGCTTCACTATGCTGGGTATCCTGCGGTACTGGAGGGTTATAGTGATTCTAACTGGATCTCTGATGTGGATGAGATCAAAGCCACTAGTGGATATATCTTCACACTGGGTGGTGGTGCTGTTTCATGGAGGTCTTGCAAACAGACCATTTTGACGAGGTCAACCATGGAAGCAGAGCTGACGGCACTGGATACTGCTACTGTTGAGGCAGAATGGCTGCGTGATCTATTAATGGATCTGCCTATTGTTGAAAAACCGGTGCCGGCTATCCTTATGAACTGTGACAATCAAACGGTAATTGTCAAAGTGAATAGTTCTAAGGATAATATGAAATCGTCTAGACATGTGAAAAGACGATTGAAATCTGTCAGGAAATTAAGAAACTCCGGAGTTATAACGTTGGATTACATCCAAACAGCGAGAAACCTAGCAGATCCCTTCACGAAGGGACTATCACGAAATGTGATAGACAATGCATCGAAGGAGATGGGTTTGAGACCTATGTGAGTTATACTATGGTGGTAACCCAGTCTATGTGATCGGAGATCCCGTGAATTAGATCCTGGGAAGAACAAATCATTAGTAAACTAGAGGAGAGTACCAATATATACCCTCTCCAAGTGAAGATGCATGTACTCTCGTGAGCTGCAAGGCAGGTTGTCTATGCCTTAATGAGTTCTGTTGGCTTTAATTAGCGAAGATGTTGTCCTGCAGAACATTCTTGAAAGAACTCACCTTTGTGAGCTTGACTGTTGGTCGCAGTCTATGAAGATTTTGGGTGAATCTTCTAGGAAGCTTACTAAAGACCTAGGAGTATGACTTATACGCTCCAACGGAGGGGTAGTCTACAGACGGTCTAGTACCAGATAAGACTTTGAGTGAAACTTGCTTGCACAAGACTTGCAATTCAAGGCGTAGTCCATTGTTCAAGTTGTGAGTAAGTGTAGCTTGGAGTTCTAGGTGGATGTTCAACCTTAATCGATCTCCATCGAATCGTTGGTATATAAACAGTACATTGGAAAAGGCAAATCTCAGTGGGATTTTGAGATTTGGTGGGGGATATGTTGGAATTAATGAATGGGCCTTAGCCCACTCGAAGATTAATTCTTTGGAAAATCACAAAAGCCCACCTCATGGGATGGCATGCATGTGGAGTTTAGTACCACCTTGCTTATTCTAGGAGAGGGGGACCTCCTTAAAAGGGAGGATGCACTCCTAGCCATTTGAAGCATGTGTGGTGGAGAGAAGAGGGGAAACACACGCGCACGCTCGCTCGCCTCGCCTCGCCGGGCCGGGCCGGGCAGGGCAGGGCAGGGCAGGCGGCGCGCGTGCACGACGTACGCGTCGAATGGTCCGAAAAATTGGCTCCTCATCCTTGCGCAGATGCAGCCTCCTTTTGCAGTTTTGTTTTGCTGCAAATTCGGATTCGTTTTTGTTTTGGAAACGTTCCGAAAAATCCGGTGCGTGCAAACGGCATGGAGTTCGGATAAGTTACGCGCGACTTATCCGGTTCGGTTACGCGCAGTAGAGATCGTGCGGGCGCCCTGATCAAGCAACCCTTCCCTTCTCTATATAAATTGACCCGTCGTCTTCACGCAACACACGCAAAATCAATCTAGGGTTTGCCTCCTACTCTGTACTGCGCCGTCGCTCGTAGACTACTCCATCTCGCTCGCCGGCGTGCACCGGCGATCGGGAGAGCAGGTCTCTGGAACCTCTGCCTTCGACGTCCTGCACCGGGAGAAGGCGGCAATAAGGTTTTTGGGAAGCGCTTCGCGCGACTGCTCCCTGTTCGTTCGCGACGGCTCGTCTTCCTCTTCGCTCGCGTGTTTCGTGCCTTCGTAGACGCCTGCGAAAAGTTTCGACCGAGCAGCCGGTCTTTCCGTCAACTCGGTACGTGTTCAATATGTTGCGCATATTTGATCTGTTCATGTTATACTGTGTAGTTTACATGTGTAGATCTAATGGTGCGTTCATGCTAGTTTTCATCTGTAATGTCATGATTTGTTTATGGAATAGATTAAATCATTATATGCCTATAATCTCAACAAATTCATGATACGAAATTAATTATTATACCCACAACCCTGTTCTTATCATATGGCATACTAACTAAATGCTAAATGCTGGCTAAATGCTAAGGTGGAGAAGAGAAGAGAGGAGAGAGAGGAGAAGCGGGCTGTAAACTTACAGCCAGCTTGGACACCAGAACCAAGAAACTCTGTGAGAGAGACAAGTGGACCATACATTAATTATAAAGAGCTAACTATTATATAGGTAGATTAAGAGAATGCTAAAAAAACTTATAGCCAACAGGTCGGCTGTATTATTAGCTTTCCTCTAACACCCCTATCATTAAAAACTAACTACCGCGGATAGTAATTACCCCCATCACTTGAGATTTGAGCTAGACTCATATTTCAATCGACATGCAGAGAAAACAATTCACAGATACATGAGAAATTCCGTCAACAAAAGTGACCAACGCACAAATTAAAGATATGCTATGTGTGTCTGAGATTTTAGGGTGTTCCTAATGTTTCATGACAATAAAGATAGCTTACCCGATAAGGAAAAAGTACGAATTACTCCCCCAACTATCGTGGTCGACGGAATTACCCCCTGAACTGCAAAACCGGACATTACTCACACTGAGCTTTCAATACCGGACGAATTACCCCCCTCGACCCAATTTAGAGCGGTTTTATCCTACGTAATGTACGCGTGGCAATCCAGTCAGCATTTTCTTTTTAAAAAATGGTGGGACCTACATGTCATACCTACCCTTCCCCTCTATCTCTCTCTTCACTCACTCTCTCACGGAGACACGGGGGTGGCACAGGGGGCGCGCGCGAGCGGTGGCTCGGTGGCGCCGGAACGAGCCATGCTTTCTTGACAGAGCTCTCTTCACGCCGGCCACCTCACTGGGCGCTAGCCTCGGGCACAGTTGCCAGGCATGCGGCACCGTCTCTTTGGCCGGTGCTGCAGCGTCGCCGTCGAAGGAGACGAGATGAGCGTGGCGGCCGAAGAGGCGAGGCGAGGTGGCGGCGGCGGGCTCGGCTGGGTGACGACTGGGGGCGCGAGGCGAGGCGGCTGCGCGAGACGAGGAGGCAGCGGCGACGTCGTCCCCCCTCCACTGTGCCCATGAATCCATTCCATTCCGTTCTCTATCCCCCACCCATGTCGCCACCGCATTCGCCTCGCCTTGCCTTGTCTCCTCCGCCGCCGCCACCTCGCATCGCCTCCTCAACACCGCCGGGAGGGGACCGGGTTGTCCCTCGTCCCACCGTGCCGCCGCCTCCGTGTGCCGCGCCGTCGTTGCCGCCCGCCGATCGACGACGGAAACGAGAGAGAGAGAGAGTGCGCGCCGAGACCGTCGGTCACCGGCTCTGTGTCCCACACCACTGCAGGCTCTGTATCCCACGACGCTGCCACCGCCTCCACATCCCACGCTGCCGCTGCCACCGCCGCCTCCGCATCCCACGTCGCAGCCGCCGCCGCCGCCGCATCCCGCGCCACAGCGGCTTCTGCATCCCGTGCCGTCGCCGACTCTTCCCACGCCACCACCACCGCCGCGGCCTCCGCATTCCTCTGTGTCCCACGACGACGATGACACTGTTGCCGGCGCTCTGTGTGTCCTCGCCGAGAGAGTGAGTGAAGAGAGAGAGGAAGAGGGGAAGGGTAGGTATGACATGTGGGTCCCACCATTTTTTTAAAAAGAAAGTGCTGACTGGATTGCCACACGCACGCCAAGTAGGGAAAAACCAGTCTGAATAGGGTCGAGGGGTTAATTCGTCCGGTACTGAAAGTTCATTGTGAGTAATGTCTGGTTTTGTGGTTCAGGGGGGTAATTTGGTCGACCGTGATAGTTCGGGCGGGGGGAGGGGGGTAATGCGTACTTTTTCCGTAGATTAAACACTGAAAGTGGCACTAGAGAAAATAAGGTGTCACACAAATGCAAAATGATCGTGCTATTAGCACCGGTTCAAAAACCGGCTAGAACTACCCAACAAGTGGCAGTAGTTGTTCAGTTTGTCACCTAAACGAACCTCTTGCTAAAATTCGAAATCGGCATTGTTGGAATAAAATCAACTGGATTTACTAGCTCTCTTACTATTAAGGTGACAGTATGGCGCGCCCCCGGGTTTCTGGCTCCATGCTATTATCCGGATAATGGCATTCCCCGGATAATAGCATGCTCCGGTCTCCGCCTTGCCGGCTGAGCCGTGGCGTCAGGGGTGGTTGGCGGATGCTTGGTGCGCTTTAATGCGCGTGGTAGAGGACTGACTATGTTGATGCCCCAACGCACGAAAGGCGGAATTGGCATGAGCTGTGTCGGCAGCCTTGGCAATGGCGAACCAAGTGCTCCTATCTGCCACAATTGTGGGCCAGTATAGGCCCAGCCGAAAGCGTTTTCTCTGCCAAGGCGCTCAGGGCGAGGTGGGTTCAGCAGTGCCCCTCGTGGATGTCCTTAAGGAGCTCAGCTCCTTGACTCCGGCTAATGCATCGGAAAAGAGGCGCGCAGACCCCGTCTTGTATAAGGCGTCCTCGATCAACATGTAGCCTCTTGCACGCTGGCGGAGGCGCTGATGCTCCGCAGCGGAGGATGGCTCCGTCCGCCCAACGAAGATATCCACAATCGGCAATCTTCAATTGGGCTCCGCGTTGATTATCATGACCTTCACTGTCGGGCGCAGGGGGGGGGGCTCCCCGCCCTGCTCCGCCGAGGAGCACAGTACCTCGTAGAGAACATGCGGGGGGCATGAGTGAATTGGCCGTGGCCATCTTGGCTAGGGTGTCTACATCGGCTCTTGTTGCTCGCGGCACTCCGGTGACCGCGATGCCCTGGAAGTGTGCTGCAGCCTTCTGGAACGCTGCCAAGTATTTGGCCAGCTCCGGATTCCAGGCTAGGTAAGTCTTGTCAATATGCCCAGTTGCCACCTGAGAATCGGTGTTAACGACAAGCCGGGGAGCACCATAGCCTTGCCTTGCGGAGCGCCAGTAGGATAGCTTTGTGTTCGGTGGTGTTATTAGTGGCCGAGAACTCCAAGCGCGCCGCAAACGACGTTGTGCGGCCGGTGGGCGAAGTGATTATCGCGGCTGCACCAGTCCTAGACGCGTTGCAGGCTCTGTCAGTGCACGCTGTCCAGATCTCCTCCGTGGGGGCTTCGACTGCTCGGTGCTATGCCTAGTCCATTCTATAATAAAATCCGCTAGGACTAGCGAATTTATGGTGGACCGCGCGACAAAGCAGATGGTGAAGGAGGCTATCTCCACGGCCCACTTGCCGATACGCCCTGTGGCTTCCCAATTCCAGAACATGTCCCCTAACGGGTATGACGTAGGCACGGTGATATCGTGAGCCAAAAAGTAATGCCTCAGTCTGCGGTCAGCCATTACGAGGGCATAAGCTATCTTCTCGAGTTCTGTAAACCGCGTCTTTGGCCCTGCGAGGGCCTCCAACACGTAGTACAAGGGCTTCGAGCCGGAGTTGTCCTCCAACACCATCACTGCTGACACTGCCGCTGGTGAGGCGGACAGACAAAAGAGCAGCCCCTTGCCCAGAGGCGGTGTTGCTAGGGCCGCCAGCTTGGACAGATGCTCTTTGAGGCTCTCGAAGGCCTGGTGGCACTCCTCCGTCCATCGCAAGGGAGACACCCCCCGAAGCATAGCGAAGAATGGGAGGTAGTTCTCGGCTGACTTGGCGAGAAAATGCGACAGGGCCGCCAGGCGCCCCACAAGGCACTAGACCTCCTTGGGGTCCGCAGAATAAATATATATGTAAACGTAGATCCATATGATTTTTTTTCAAAAGGTTTGATTAGATGGAAAAAATCCTATATTTTCTCTATACAAACTAATTTATAGGATCCTTCGTATACTTTGTTTCTACAAACCGATGGTACTCGTAAAAATTAATCTTATACCAATCTAAATTCTTTACTTTTTCTTCAAGCCCATCCAGTCCTTAATATACTTTGACGGACAGGTACTTATTGAAGTGACTCTTATTATATGTAATTGAAGTCTTGAAGATGACAACTTGACAAGGCCATATATATAACTAGCTAAATCATGATGCGAAATTAATTATTATACCCGCAACCCCGTTCCTATCATATGGCATACTGCTGATAGCAGTTACCCCATCATTAAAAGGGACACAACTACATCGAGAGTACTAGCTGGATAGTGCTAAAGAGAGACACCCTTCTTTCCAAAAGAAGCTACTAGTACACTCAATATCTATGTATTTTTTTTTCTTTTTAGAGAAGTTTCTCTTAAAATACTTATCCGATTTATAATCCGATTATACCGTTGTGTTCGTTGCAATTAAATCTTTACAACAAGATCTTACATGATTATATTCTAATATATATATATATATATGTTGTAAATTACTTTTATAATATTTGTAAGTTACTTTTATTATTGTGGTGATTACGGATACCCCATATCTACATGGCAATTATATTTAGGTTGGATATAGGGTACCGAATATAGATAAAATACCTTTATAGGAACTCGGGTTTGTTTCATAACTTGTACGTTAAGGAAGTACCCGGGGACTTAGTCGGTTACGATTGTATTTTATCTGTAACTTCATGTTCCGTTAGGGATATGGGCTGTATTTTGTAATACGGACTCCTTCCCCTATATAAGGAGGGGTCCGGGTCCTTTTTGGGACACGATTTTCCCGAAGATCATACAATTAATAACATACTCGGCGGATCCATCCCCGGACAGGAGTAGGGTATTACTTCTTGAATAAGAAGGCCTGAACATGTATAAAATTCCTTGTCTCCAAACCCATCCACTTTTCTAGCTTGATAGCCACCCCCTTTTAGTATTGCCGAAATCTTGTTTCGACAGTTGGCGCGCCAGGTAGGGGGTGTGTCAAGCTTTTCGCCGATCAGTGCGATGGGTTCCGTCTCCGGCATCGACGACTTCGTCTTTCCTCCCGGACAGGCGTTTTGGTTCGGCAGTCTCGACTTCATCACCAATGACTTCGGCAAGATCTCTTTCCTCAACTCGGATTCGAACCAGTCGGGAAGGAACCGAGTCTCAGCCCCGTTCGGAGTTCCGAACTCGGCCAAGATCTACTCCAAGACCATCTCGATCGAGTCGGCTTCAAATCACTCGGATGAGATCTCATCTTCTTCAACGTCACCAGATCGAGACGATGGGGCTTACCCACCGATCCTAATGAAGCTCCCCAACGATTTGGCGGCCGTCTTCGCCACAAGGGCGTCTTCTCCCCGTAGGCCTAGGCGGAGGTCGGCTTCAACACCAATCTCGCTTAGCTCCAGGGAAGTCGGCGTCATCCTCCAGCCACTCGGCACAGTTTCGACAGATCAATTGGAAGGCTACCTCAGCTCCCTCGGCGTTGACTCGCGTCCAACCGAGATCGTGGAGTTCGACGAATTCGGCTTCCGCAACAACAACCAAGACCCCGACGACTTCGACGAAAGCTTGGAAGAAAACTACACCCCTCTCTATTTCGGCGTCTTCATGGCCGATATTGAGACAGAAGAACAACGCCAAGCCCAAGAAGCCGAAGCACGACGCGAGGCTGAACGACGCTGACTGGAAGAGGAGCGTCAAGCACAATAACAAGAACGGCTGCGGCGTGAGCAACAAGAGTGCGAGCGGGCTGCAAAGGAGGCTGAAGACCGATGACAACGAGCCTTGGATGCAGGGCGCCGAGCGCGAGATCTCATTGGCTAGCAAGATGTTGAGGGGACACCGGTTTTCCGCACCCTACAACAGAATGCTGTCGCCGCGATCACCCTCCTCGACACCCTCCTCAAGGAAAACGAGCTCAATCAATCCGATCATGTCGTCAACATCTTAAACCAGACCAAGACCATGATCGCCGCTTCGGTCCCGGTTAACTCCGGAAGTGTCCGCACGCCGACTGGCAGCCGGGTCCCCCATCTTCAATCACATGATTACCACCAGCCAAGCCTTAGCATCGCCGGCGCAGGATCCAATCGCAGGAGCAGGGGCCACGACAAGCGATCTGTTCACTCGCCTACCGAACACCACAGGGAGCATCGGGTCGAACAGCCTCGCTCGCCGCCTCGCCGCCGCCCCGTCGATCTACGCGAAACGATCATTCAGCGCCGAGCAGCACGAGGCCACCGCCATTCACCGGATCGCTACGACGATGACGTAGATGGAGTTGCCGCCTTCACCAACGACCTGCGTCGAGTGGATTGGCCAGCCGGCTTTAAGCCGACTGGAATAGAGAAGTACGACGGTACCACCAATCCGGAGTCATGGCTTACCGTCTATGGTCTCGCAATCCGTGCAACAGGAGGAGACAACAAAGCTATGGCAAATTATTTACCTGTGGCTTTAGCGGATTCTGCCCGGTCCTGGCTCCACGGATTACCCCGTGGCACGATCGGATCTTGGGTAGAACTTCGCGACCACTTCATCGCCAACTTCCAGGGCACCTTCGAGCGCCCCGGCACACGGTTTGATCTTTACAACGTTATTCAGAAGTCCGGAGAATCCCTTCGAGACTACATCCGACATTTTTCTGAGCAACGAAACAAGATCTCTGACATTACCGATGATGTCATCATCGCCGCCTTCACCAAAGGAATTCGCCACGAAGAATTGGTCGGCAAGTTCAGGCGCAAACCTCCCAAGACCGTCAAATTTATGTTCGAAAAAGCCAATGAGTATGCCAAAGCCGAAGACGCCATCATCGCATCAAAGCAGTCGGGCCCTAGTTGGAAGCCAAAGAAGGATGCGCCGACTACGGGAGGGGGTGGAAGTAACAATCACAAGGACCGCAAGCGTAAGCCTGAGGAACTTGTTCCGACCACTACGCACTCCTCTCGACAGCGTTCGCGCGTCAACACGTTCGACAAGATTATGAACTCTCAATGTCCGTATCATCCCAATTCCAACCACGCGGCTAAAGATTGCTTCGTCTACAAGCAGTTCGCAGAGCAATACATCAAGAATACGCGGAAGAACCCTGATGGAGAACAAAGCACGTCGAAAAAGAAGGATTATGATGATGCCCCGACAGGTTTTCAAGACCATCGCAAGGAGCTCAATCACATCTTCGGCGGTCCTTTGGCTTACGAATCCAAAAGAAAGCAAAAGCTGACTAAACGGGAGATCAACGCCGTCCAGCCCGATACGCCCCAATATCTTCGATGGTCAGAGACGACAATCAAGTTTGACCGCTCGGATCACCCTGACCGAGTGGTCCACCCGGGGCGGTACCCCCTGGTATTAGACTCAGTGGTCCGCAACGTCAAGCTTCGCAGAACCCTCATCGACGGTGGCAGCGCACTGAATATCCTCTTTGCCAAGACCCTGGACGACATGCAGATCCCTCGCACCGAGTTGAAGCCGAGTAACGCGCCCTTTCACGGAGTCATCCCAGGGCTATCTGCAACTCCACTCGGCCAGATCACTCTCCCGGTCACCATTGGTACCCGAGAAAACTTTCGCACGGAGAACATCTGCTTCGAAGTCGTTGATTTCGAGACAGCATATCACGCCATACTCGGACGTCCGGCGTTAGCCAAGTTTATGGCTGTCCCGCACTATACCTACATGATGATGAAGATGCCCGGTCCTCGAGGAGTCTTATCCCTACGAAGCGACATCAAGCAAGCCGTCACATGTGACAAGGAAAGTTACGAGATGGCCCAAACCCGCGAGATCGCGACTGCTCGAGAAGACATCCGACTGGCTACAACCATGACAAGCGAAGGAGAGGTGCCCGCAACCAAGGTTTCGAAGAGTGGAGAAAGCGAAGCTAAGACTAAGAAAATTCCCCTAGATCCTTCTGATCCTACTAAAATTGCTGTAATAGGCGTCGAGTTAGATTGTAAGTAGGAAAGCGCGCTCATCACCTTTCTTCAAAATAATAAAGATATCTTTGCGTAGAAACCATCCGATATGCCTGGTATTCCTAGAGAGGTGATTGAGCACTCTTTACATGTTAAGGAAGACGCTAAACCCATCAAACAACGACTCCGCTGCTTCGCACAAGACAGAAAGGATGCGATCAAGGAGGAATTAATCAAGCTGTTAGCAGCAGGCTTCATCAAAGAAGTCCTTCATCCCGACTGGCTGGCTAACCCAGTCCTAGTTCGAAAGAAGACTGGGCAATGGCGCATGTGTGTCGATTATACCGACCTCAACAAGTCTTGCCCTAAAGATCCTTTCGGGTTGCCTCGCATTGACCAGGTAGTCGACTCTACCGCTGGCTGCGAGCTACTTAGTTTTTTGGATTGCTACTCGGGGTATCATCAGATCCGACTGAAGGAATCCGACTGCTTGAAGACCTCATTCATTACGCCCTTCGGGGCCTACTGCTACATCACCATGCCATTCGGACTAAAAAACGCAGGAGCAACTTACCAATGCATGATTCAGAGATGTTTCTCGACTCAAATTGGCCGCAATGTTGAAGCCTATGTGGATGATGTAGTCATCAAGACCAAGCAGAAGGATGATTTGATCTCGGACCTGGAAGAAACCTTTGCAAGCATCCACGCTTTCAGGATGAAACTAAACCCTGAAAAATGCACCTTCGGAGTACCGTCAGGGAAGCTGTTTGGCTTTATGGTGTCTCATAGAGGCATACAAGCCAACCCGGAGAAAGTCAACGCCATCCTTAACATGAAACTGCCAAGCTCCCAGAAAGACGTTCAAAAGCTAACTGGATGCATGGCGGTGCTCAGCCGTTTTGTCTCACGACTCGGCGAGCGGGGGATGCCCTTCTTTAAGTTGCTAAAGAAAGCAGACAATTTCCAATGGGGACCCGAAGCACAGAAGGCCTTTGAAGATTTCAAGAAACTCCTCACCACGCCACCAATTTTGGCCTCGCCACATCCACAAGAGCCGCTACTGCTGTACGCGTCAGCTACCTCTCAAGTTGTGAGCACGGTCTTGGTCGTCGAGCGTGAGGAAGAAGGCCATGTACGGAAAATCCAACGACCAATCTACTTCGTCAGCGAGGTCCTAGCCGACTCCAAGACGAGATATCCTCCGGTTCAGAAGCTGCTGTATGGTGTTTTGATCACCGCTAGAAAATTATCTCATTATTTCCAAAGCCACTCGGTCACGGTGGTTACATCGTTTCCAGTTGGCGATATACTCCATAACTGCGAAGCAAATGGATGGATCGCAAAATGGGCCTTAGAACTGATGTCCTTGGACATATCATTCAAGCCTCGAACCTCGGTCAAGTCTCAAGCTTTAGCCGATTTCGTTGCCGAGTGGACCGAGCACCAGGAGGACATCCTCAAAGAAAAGATGGAGCACTGGACCATGCATTTTGACGGATCAAAAAGGCTTTCGGGCACTGGAGCCGGAGTGGTTTTAATTTCCCAACTGGAGAAAGATTAAGTTATGTGCTTTGGATACATTTTTCTGCATCCCACAACGTCGCAGAGTATGAGGCACTCCTCCACGGACTACGGATCGCAATTTCTCTGGGAATTAGGCGTTTAATAGTTCGTGGAGATTCACAGCTAGTTGTCAACCAAGTTATGAAAAAGTGGTCCTGCCTTGACGACAACATGATGGCTTATCGAGAAGAGGTACGCAAACTAGAAGACAAGTTCGATGGACTCGAGCTCAGTCATGTTCTTCGACACAACAACGAAGCCGCCGACAGACTAGCCAATTTTGAATCCAAGTGCGAAGCGGCCCCTTCCGATGTGTTCGTTGAACACCTTTACGAGCCAACCGTACCCAAGAAAGAGATGTCTCAAGTTGCGGACACTCAAGACATAGCCATGGTTGAAGCCGACTGGAGAGAGCCCCTCATACGATTTCTAACTTCCCAAGAACTCCCTCAAGACAAAGACGAAGCCGAGCGGATTTCCAGGTGAAGCAGGCTTTACATTATTCATGAAGCCGAGCTGTACAAGAAAAGCCCTTCAGGAATTCTGCAACGCTGTGTATCTTTAGAGGAAGGGAGACAACTGCTAAAAGATATACATCCTGGCATCTACGGCAATCATGCTGCCGCACGCACCATTGTCGGCAAAGCTTACCGGCAAGGTTTTTTCTAGCCCATAGCTGTGTCCGATGCCGACAAGATTGTGCGGACGTGCGAAGGTTGTCAATTTTTCGCTAGACAAATTCATCTACCCGCTCAAGAGTTGGAAACTATCCCGCTGTCCTGGCCGTTCACGGTTTGGGGGCTTGACATGGTCGGTCCGTTCAAGAAGGCAGTTGGTGGTTACATGCATCTATTTGTGGCTATTGATAAATTCTCCAAGTGGATTAAAGCTAAACCGGTTGTCACAATCACGGCAGATAAAGCCAGAGATTTTTTCATCAACATTGTGCATCGGTTTGGAGTACCCAATCGGATCATCACCGATAATGGCACTCAATTCACAGGCGGAGTATTCAAAGACTTTTGTGAAGACTTCGGAATTAAAATCTGCTATGCCTCCGTAGCGCATCCCATGAGCAATGGACAAGTCGAGCGAGCCAATGGCATGATACTTCAAGGAATAAAGGCACGAGTTTTTGACCGACTAAATCCCTATGCTGGAAAATGGGTGGAACAGCTACCATCAGTACTTTGGTCCTTGCGCACTACCCCCAGTCGGGCCACGGGCCAGTCCCCTTTTTTCCTAGTCTACGGAGCAGAAGCAATGTTGCCTAGTGAAATTGAATTCGAATCTCTGCGTTTTCGCAATTTTCGTGAGGAGCGCTACGGAGAAGACCGAGTGGATGACCTGCACCGATTGGAAGAGGCCCGCGAAGAAGCCTTAATTCAGTCGTCCCAATATTTACAAGGGTTGCGTCGTTATCATAATGCGGCGGAACAGAGCGAAATGAGGCCTAATGCCCAGGAAAGCTTCACAGGTGTGGATGAAATTGGCAATATAGACTATGGAGTTTGGATTCAAGTGATGCAAATTGATTCCATAAAAGTTCAAGATTCCACGGAAAAATCTCGAAGTCGGAAGAGAAAATCCGCCATAAAAGAAATGGGAAAAAACCACGACCTCGTGAGTATCGGGGGTTGGGAATGCTTCACCAAACGCCGGTCGCCATCCGATGATTTCCTTTGCTGGAAGCACACCGCGCGCCACCATCTCCTTCAGATTCTCCTCCGTTACGTTGGAGGGCGCCCACTGGCTCTCGAAACTTTCTCGTTCTTCCGCCATTGATGCGACCTAAATGGATTGATTTGGCTTGAAGAATGGTTGGGGAAGGAAGTGGAATTGAAGCGGTGAATGCGCGGAGAAATTTTGTGGATTTTTGGGAAAGGATTGCGGTGGATTGACGAACCCTAATTTCGCCGGCGTAGCTTTGTACTGTAGCTGGGAGTGGGGGAAATGGCGAGAGTTCTGGCGGGGAAGACGAAGCGACACCTAGACTTCGGGGTTTTGTTAAGGTATCGGAGGTGCTAATGGGCCTGGGCCTGTACAATACTTCAGCCCAATATTGTTAACAGCGTGACCCATTGTGATCCCTAGGGACTTAGGCATTCTTTTGCTTTGGCAATTTGTGCTCACAATGGTGTGGCCTGATGCTGTCAAAATCCTTTTTTCTCGCGGTTAGATAATTCTTTGGAATTACTACGATGCAAATAAAAAGGTGCCCAACAGAAGTGTTATATTACTTTTTGTCAGCCTTTTAGGTTGCAAAAATTGTTTGGGTTAATTTGAGATGGCTCATTTTTTAATAGTCATTCTCTTGGCATGTTATATGCCTACTTTGATTATGGTGAAAGTCATAGCCTAGGCTGTTAGACTTGTTAATTACCATGATTTTTACAAAAATATTTGATGGATCATTTTAAAGAGTTTTTACTCGGATTCTTGTCAAATATACCTATTTGTGGACCCTTTGAGTGTTATTTACTCGGGCTCTTTATTCTAGATATACTAAGGCTGAAAAGCAGTCGGCTGGATGTTTATTGAAAGTCATACATGCTTTGCTATATGATGTTTGGTTGTGAAACCATTTGGTTCTTGACTATATGTTTAGTTTTTTAACTAATCACATAGTCGGGGGCTACACCTAATTAGGTGCATCTATTCGATGTACCATGTTTTATTTTCGCCCTTTACAGTCTTTGATTATATCACTCGGCAGGCTAGAGTAGCAAGAATTAAAGCACTCGGATCATTCTTGAGAAGGCTATTTCATCGACTGCAAAGGACTCGGGGGCTACTGTGGAGATTACGGATACCCCATATCTACATGGCAATTATATTTAGGTTGGATATAGGGTACCGAATATAGATAAAATATCTTTATAGGAACTCGGGTTTGTTTCTTAACTTGTACGTTAAGGAAGTACCCGGGGACTTAGTCGGTTACGATTGTATTTTATCTGTAACTTCATGTTCCGTTAGGGATATGGGCTGTATTTTGTAATACGGACTCCTTCCCTTATATAAGGAGGGGTCTGGGTCCTTTTTGGGACACGATTTTCCCGAAGATCATACAATTAATAACATACTCGGCGGATCCATCCCCGGACAGGAGTAGGATATTACTTCTTGAATAAGAAGGCCTGAACCTGTATAAAATTCCTTGTCTCCAAACCCATCCACTTTTCTAGCTTGATAGCCACCCCCTTTTAGTATTGCTGAAATCTTGTTTCGACAATTATACATGTAAGTTACTTTTGTCATATATGTGATTTAAGCTCTTTAATAACTTATATATTTTAAATCATGTATTATTTTTAAGATCTATTTGCATCATTATACTCTACATAAAATATGTGACAATGCAAGATCCATATTGGATATATATTCAAATATTTTATTAATTTAAAAGTAATGTATTTAAATTGGAGAAGTAAATTAGCTATACAATAGAAGTAACTTAGCTTTACAATAGAAGTAACTTAGCTATGCAATAGAAATAAGTTTCTGTAGTAGAAGTAATTATATATGCAACGGAAGTAACTTAGTTATGTAATAGAAGTACTTCTAACTCTCTGTAGTAGAAATAATAATTTACATAAATCATAAAAGTAACTTAGCATAAAATGCAAGTAAATTGTTACAGCATTAGAAGTAAATTTGTTCTAGGAAAGAAAATATGGTCTATCGAAAAATTAAATTTAAAGTCCACAAATTATAGAATTGACTAAAAACAATAATACAAATAATCAATTTAGAGCATTATGAATGTATAAGAAGTAACTTAGTCAAATCTAAAAATAATTTATATATATATATGATAAAAGTAACTTACGTATATAATAAAAGTAATTCACAAATATAAATATTTTTTCATCGCAATATAATCATGTAAGATCTTATTGTAAAGATTTAATTGTAATGAACATAATAGTGTAATCGGATTGTATATCAGATAAGTAATTTTGGAGAAAATTTTATAAGAAGGGTAAAAAGAAATGCATGTCTATATAGATGTGTAGGCGTTTGTCTGTTGTCTCCCATATAGATGTGTAGGCTTTCTCTGTTGTGTAGGCTTTCTATACTGTCTCCCGTGAAGATTAAACAGAGAGGCCTCTCTCTTTAGATTTTACCCATTAAAAGCTAACTACTGCGGATAGTAATTACCCCCATCACTTGAGAGTTGAGCTAGACTCATATTTCGATCGACATGCAGAGAAACAATCCACAGATATGTGGGAAATTCCGTCAACAAAAGTGACCATGGCACAAATAAAAGATATGCTGTGTGTGTGTGATTTTAGGGTATTCCCAATGTTTCGTGACAATAAATATAGCTTACCAGATAGGTAAACACCTAAAGTGGCACTAGAGAAAATGAGGTGTCACACAAATGCAGAATCGTGCTATTAGCACCGGTTCAAAAACCGGCTAGCACTACCCAACGAGGGGTACCTCCAAATCGGGCGTCCAACCCTCTCAAAAAAATCGGTAAGTCAAATATTGTAAAATACGGCGGTTGACCACCAGTGAAACATTAAGTTATATACGGTGAAATGAAAAAATTAGAACATTTATTTTTTTTAATCACAGTTAAGACACACATTGAAATTAACATGTTGCTATGAAACATTAAGTATTAACGGACTGAAACATATGTTTTTTTTACATCAGAACATAATCACGCCATATCTTGTCGTGAAGATTTAATTACAACGAACAATCGGATAGTAGATTAGATAAGTAGTTTAGGAGAAAATTCATTTTGAATTCATGCATCCATGCATGGATAGAGAGGAGGGAGAGTAGGGGCAAAAAAAACTCCATCAGTCAAATGTTACAGGTAACTACCAGTGAAACATTAAGTTATATTAAGTTATAGATAGTAAAACAAAAAAAATCAGTCACAGCAACATTTAAACTTTTTTTTGAAACACAGTGAAGACATATGTTGAAACATGTTGCTATCACGTATGAAACAATGAGTGTTAACAAACTGAAACATATGCTTTTTTTCATCAGAACATAATCAGGCGAGATTTTGTTGTGAAGATTTAGTTATAACGAATATTTAAACTTTTTTTTTGAAACACAGTGAAGACATACGGTGAAACATGTTGCTATCACGTATGAAACAGTGAGTATTAACAAATTGAAACATATGTTTTTTTATTAGAACATAATCATGCGAGATCTTCTTGTGAAGATTTAGTTATAACGAATACAATCTTGTTATCGGATCATAGATTAGATAAGTAGTTTAGGAGAAAACTCATTTTGAAGGTTGCTAAATCCATGCATGCATGCATAGATAGAGAGGAGAAAGAGTTGGGGCAAGTACTTCAATAAATTTTGTGAAACATAGCGAATGCACACTTCGAAACATGTCGCTACCACACAGGAAACATTACGTTTTAACAGTCTGAAACATATATTTTTATTTTATGAAAATATAATCATGTGATATCTTATTGTAAAGATTTAATTGCAACAAATTCAATGGTACGATCGGATCATAAATTGGGTAAGTAATTTAGGAGAAAAAATATTTAAAGTGATGAGAAAAAAAGAAAAAGAAACTATAGTTAGTACTCGTCTTGCATGCATGCCGTAGCAAGCATGCCCATTTTTTCTCTTCAAATTGGGTAACCGAGCAAGAGGATTCTCGCCCAACAAGCGGTAGTTGTTGTTCAGTTTGTCACCATAAGGAACCTCTTGCTAAAATTCAAAATCTGCATTGGTAAATTTTGGTAAATTATAGCGTAATTACCAAATTTTTATAACGTTGGTCATGCTTGGTTTGTAGCTTTATCAAATTCCGGCAATGTTTTATAAGAAGAATTACCAGAAATAATAAATTTTGGTATGGTGATAATGACAAGAGTATGTTTTGTTCCCCTAGCAAAATCTGGTGATGTAAAAATTCATAAGGATGAAAGTGGTAGCAAGCTAGCTAAACAATCCCTGAAACACTGGGAATCAAATTTCAAAATATACTGTTCATTCTATTTTTTCTCAGAAATATTCGGGATGCAAAAATTTATATAGAAATATACAGTCGGTCTCACACAACAATTGCCCGAAAATGACGCAGGAATAATGTCACGGGCGGTATCGTGCAGTGAAAGCGCGAGACCGCGGGTCTCGCGGAAGCAACGAGCGATACCGTGCCATGCCGATTTAATTAGTGATTAATTATCTGATTAGTGATTAATTAATTAATACTTAATCGCTAGTCAGATAATTAATCACTAATTTTTTATTAGTTAATTGTTAATTGAGTAATTAATCACTAATGAAAGGAGCCGTCAGACAGTGTCGCTCATTGCTTCAGCGAGACCGAACGGTCTCGCTCTTCCATTCCACGAGACCGTGCGGTCTCGCGCTTGTTGAAATTAATAGATGAGCCTTAGCCCATTAGAAGATTAATTCTTTGGAAAATCACAAAAACCCACCTCATGGGATGGCATGCATGGAGAGTTTAGTACCACCTTGCTTATTCTAGGAGAGGGGGATCTCCTTAAAAGGGAAGATACCCTCCTAGCTACTTGAAGCATGTGAGGTGGAGGGAAGAGGGGAACACATACGCGCGCTCGCCTGGCCAGGCAGGGCAAGCGGCGCGCATGCATGACGTACGCATCGAATGGTCCGCAAAATTGGTTCCTCACCCTTGTGCAGATTCAGCCTTTTTTGTAGTTTTGTTTTGCTGCGAGAAATTCGGATTTGTTTGTTTTGGGTTTGCCTCCTACTCTGTGCTGCGCCGTCGCTCGTAGGCTGGTTTTGCCAATGCACTGAGGCCGGATAATTTCACCGGTGTGCATTTTTAGAGATGGCAGATCAGGGTCACTCTTTGGCTGACAGCTATGAAATGCTTCTGGGTGAGTAATGGCTAAAGAACTCAAACTCCTGAAGTGTGTCTTACCCGACAAATTTGTGGTAGGGTGCATTATTACAAAACTACCTCCAAATTGGATCACAGATAAAATCCGCAAGTGCACGGATATACCGATGTAGCACTTCCCCTACGGAGTATTCCAAAGGGTATCGAATCCAAGGGAACGTGTGTGGTCAGATCTTCCTCCGGTTCATCCAACAACACCAAGCAAATGATAGGCCAGGATAGAGAGGATTTACTAGTGAGAAACAGTGTATAGGGAAAGCTTAAATTTAATCCTAACGCAATACTTAAGTTTAACAGTGTCTAGAGAAATAGTGTCTAGGGCTGTTACCACCTCTACACCTACCTCAAATGTACTGTGGGATACGCAGCAACCACTGGAGATTAATTACCCAGACACCGCGTCTACGCAATTAATAACTACTCTAGTGCCGATCAAACACTAAAGCAATCACTATAAATAAATGAACTATAGTGAACGATTGTCCCGTATGCTATTTAGGAACTAACCAAGAGATAATTCTCACGAGATAAATCTAAATTACTCAAGAAGAATATTATATTGAATTCAGAGTAATAAACAGAATAAGAGAAATGAGAGAAGATTACCGACAACTCCAGAATTCTTCTAACTTCTTCTACTCTACTCCCTTCCTATTCTAGTATACAATATAGTACAATAGAGCCTCTTATAATTCAGCACAAGCTTGGAAGTGTGTGTGAGAGTGAAGGAGTGAAGCTCCTTATATAGAGGTAGGTATGACGGTAACACAATGCGAATTGTCAGAAATACCCCGCAACCACCATCAGGAGATGATTAGGACCGTCCACGCCAAACCCTAGCCTGAACAGCTGAGATTTTGGTTCAGCCGAACCAAGGGGTTCGCCCTAATCTGGGCTGGGCCCACCTGGCCTGGCCTTCGGCCCATCTCCTCTCCTGGTCCTCCTTTATCCATTTCTCGGAGTTTTGGGCTGAGTCTTTGATATTTTGATGAAGTTCACAACCCATCCTTGTATGGATACACGTTTCTTCTCACTTTAGTCTGATTTTCCTTTCAACTTCAGGGTTTATCATCTGCATACAAATATACACCAACACTTGTGGAATATGTGAGATTAAGCACCTATCACTATGCTGGATGTTTTATTATCTGAACTTTATGCAGATGTTGGTGGTATAGAATCGGTGTTTAACAACAGCCAACAATAGCTAAACCATATTCCCATGTAATTAGAAAAACATGCATATTTATTTGCAAACGATAAAACATTTATAAATTGGGCTCAATATGCTTAAGGGGAATGTGTGACTTGCCTTGCTTCTTCAAAACAATCTTCTGAACTGTTATCCGGGCGAAAGCAATCTTCCGAAATGGCGGAATCTACGCGCTGGCACGCAAAATGAGAAAAAACTCTAATAAAAACCAAGTAAACAGTACATAAAAAGTAAACAAACATGTAGAGCTGATTTTTAGATGAATTTCACAAGTTGAATGGCCCAATATGGAGTTCGTATTAATAGTTATGAATTTTAGAAGTTTTGAGCCATTTTAAATGAATTTCTATAATTTGCGCAATTAATGTGAATTATGACATCACCGAGGGGAATTGGTGGCAGCGGCAAGCGGGCCCCACCTGTCGGTGGCTCAAGGGAAGCGGGTGCACGGTGGACCGGGGTCCACGCCGCGTGCACCGGTCCACGGGCGCACCATGTGGCGGTCACATGGTGACCACGGCAGACGGGAAGGGTAACGTGGCGCCACGAGGGCACTGACATGGGGCGGCACCTGGGCGACACGTGGATGGCCTAGATCAGTGAGGGCGGCCGATCGGGTGGCCATGGGCAGGCACGGCGCGGCACGGGCACGGTTCAGGACGGCCCGGCCGAGCGACGGCACGCGGCGGCGCGGCCACTGGCGGCGAGTGGGGAGCGGCGGCGCAGCGCGGCTGGCGAAGAGGAGAAGGAGGTGGGAGTCCTCGCCAAGGGCACGGCGGCGGGCGGCACTCGGGAAGGGGCGGACGGGCACGGGCACAACCTGAGGAGGAGAAAGGAGGGGTTAGTCGGGGATGGGGAGGCACAAGGCGGCGGGAAATAGCGGCCGGAGGCCGGCGACGGGGAAAAATTTCACCTCGACGGGGAGAAGAGGACTCCAACGGTGGATGACGAGGGCGAGGAGGTGGCTATGGTGCGGTACTCGACGGCAAAGCCGACGGAGGTGATGGCGAGCGACGACAGCGGCTAAGACGGCTATGATTGCTGGCCGGAGGCAGCAAGGGCAGTGGCGGCGTGGGTTTTGCGGCGTGGTGGTGTTTTGGTGGTGGTTGGAGGGAGAGGAGCGGTTGCCGGGGTGGAGCTCGGCACAGCGTTGCCGATGACGGCGGCGGTGCAGCGCGGCGGCCACTAGGGCGGCAGTGGCTGGTGGCTGGAGGCGGTGTAAGTTGGTGGTGGCTCAGGTGCACGGGGAAGAAAGCGTTTAGGCGGCAGTTTGGTGGAGCGGAGCAGCAGCCGGGGTATGGCTTGATGCAGTGGAGCCGCTGGCGCAAGCGGCGAGGCGCAGGCGGTATTGGTGAGGTAGGAGGCGCGGGAAGGAGCGGCGATGTAGCGCCCGTTCCGTCGTGGCGCCTAGCGGGAAAACTATCTCTTAAAAACCCTAATTGCGAAATCCGTTTCCTTGCTTGTTGTCTAGTGTCCGTGCCATCTCAGATCTCAAATCCCCGATCTATCGTCGAGTTCAATCCCGAATCCAAATCCTTCCCAAATCAAATCCCTCCGCAAAAGTCTAATTCGCCTCCCTAGGGTTCGATGGGCCAAATCCCTCTTGGCCCATCTCCCCCTCCCTCCCCGGCTCTCTCTCTCTCTCTCTCCGCCCCCCCCACTTTGCCCAAGCGCTGCACGCGCGTGCGCGCGAGCCGCGCCGAGCCGAGCCCTCTCTCTCCGCATCCCGCTGCCGTTCCCGCCGACGCCGCCAAATCGTCGCCGCGCGCCGATGCTTCCCGCGCGCGCGCGCCGTGGTGGCCGACCGGCCAGTCGCCGCCGCCGTCAGTCTCTGCCGCGCCTGCCGCCCGTGTCGCCGCTCCGCTCCAAGCCGCCTCCGCCGTCATCGCCGTCGTCATCGATTCGGCCCCGCCACTCCCCGCGCGTGCCTACAAGGGACGGAGGCAGAGCCCTCCGCCCCCCCTCTGCCGCGTCGCTCTCTCTCCCCCCCTTTTTCCCGAAGCAGCAAGAAGGCAAGCCCCCCTTTCTTCCCTCCTTTTTCTCTTTTTCTTCCTCCGCCGGCGTCATTCCCCTCCTCCCTGTCGCCGATTTGGCCGCTAGCCAGAGCGCCAGCTCGCTGGCTTGACCGTCCAAAGTCGGTTCCCCTCTCCCAAACCGACATTGTCGCCCATATAAACCCAAGTTCCCCCCCCTTTCCTTTCCTCTCCCATTCGCCCTCGCCCCACCGCGCCATTGCCGTCCCTCTGCCACTCTCTCGCCGACCGCCGCCGTCGCGTGTGCCGGAGGAGCCGGTGCGCGCTAGGACGCGGAAGGGGACTCCGGACGCGCCCTCTTCTTCCTCTTCCCCAGCCCGAGGCCGGAGAGATCGCTCCCGTGCCGTCGGCCCATCGTCACTGCGCCCTTCCTGGTCGCGGTAGTGTCGCCCCCCGTTCTCCCTCCTCAATCCCTCCCTTCCCCCTAGTTTCCGGTAGAAGCATGTGTAGCCTCCCCGTAGCTAGCCGGCGCCGCCCCGACCGTTGCCGCCGCTCACCGTGTGCTCGCCGCCGTCGCCGCCCGAGCTCCGTAGCGCCCGCTCGTCGCCAGCCTCGCTCGGCGTAGCTCCGCCCAATCCGACGCTAGCAATGGATTCCCGTAGCCGCGTAGATGCTCTCACCGCCGGGAATCGACCCCTCGTGACCTCGTCGCCGTTTCCCCCTTCTCCCGCCGCCGGTTGCCGCCGCCGCAATCCGTCGCCGTCGAGCATCCCCCGGCAAAACCGAGCCATTGGCTCGTCTCCCCTCGTCCCGTGCAACCTCCCGATGTGCTCGCTTTCGCTTGTATCGCCGTGGTTCGCTCCGCCGATTGCCACCGCCATCCGCCGTCCGTTCCGGCCGCCATCGTCGTCTACCTCCCGTCGATCCGCGTGGCAGCCACGTAGGCGCCACGTCGGCGCCACGTCGGCCGCAACCAGGCCGACTAACCCGGCCAGCCGCGCCCTCCGCTTCCCTACCCGTGCGCGCGGTCCACCGCGAGCCGTGAGGCTACGCGTGGGCCCGCCGCACCGCGTCCTCCGCAAGCCGCGCGCATGCGCCGCGCCTCCCTCCCAAAGCCCTAGCACGCCCGCGTGCACCTCGCTCACGATGAGCCGAGTCGCTGACAAGCGGGTCCCACCCGGGACCACGCGGGATAGACCCTGCCCACCGGCTCTCTCTCCCCTCCCCGCCCGCGCGCGCGCCTTGGGCCGCCTTCTTGGGCCGACCGGCCCGTTAAGCTCGGCCGAGCCGCCCCTTTCTCTCGGGCCGCGCCCTAGCCGCCCGCAGGAAGTCTAATTTCCCTCCCTCCTCCTTTTCTTTTCTTTTCTTTTTCAAAAAGGATTTAAATAAATCCTTTTCCTTTAGACCAAAAATCCAATAATCTTAGAAATTCAATATCTTCCCAACCGTAAGTCCGTTTGACTCCGTTCAACTTCCAAAATTCCTCAAATCTCGAGATCTATCTAATGGCACGCTTAGAGGTCAATAATAGGGCTTTATTTTCTCCGTTTGTTGAGTTGTCCTATTTCGCGTGTAGTTTCGGAGCCCGAAGACCCGCAGTGCGAGGATTTCGAGGATCAAGCTCAAGATCTCGAGCAAGGCAAGCCACCTTTGAACATATTGAGCCTATATTTGAACTTAATTATATTGCTTGCAAAATATTATGCATTGATAGGATTGCACTTAATCTGTTTACACCGTCTGCAAGGCAGACCGCTGTGCCTACCTAACTTGTTGCATCTGATCCTTCCATTGTAATTGCTATACCATGTTCCCTTGTAACCACCTAGTTGTGCCTCGGTAATCGTGCACCCTGCACGGGTATCGACGGTCGCCTTCAAACTTAAAATCTGAGGAAAATCTTGGGTAAAACTTGGGTTTTACAAAAGACTTGGAAAACCCGACACCTGGGTCAGTGCTTGCGAACTAAATGAATTTCCAAAATCGCGGACCGGGGAACGTACCGGGAGTACGGTTTCCCGCTCTTGCACTTAAGGACCGTTTCCTTGGAATTTCATCCGAACATAAGACAAGTACGACCACATGGGTGGAATGGGACACCCCTGGCTGAGTAATTTGCTAATCGGGGGAGCCTTGATGCCAAGAGACATGTGGATTCGCCGGGGTGGTGTTGGGGAGGACCCCTGGGCTTCCTGGCACAGTATGGTCTAGGACCTAATCTGGTGTTGGTCTGGGACCCCTCTCGTTGGCATATGGTGAACCTGTGTCGGCTTTCGAAATGCCTTGTCATGAAAGCCTTAAGGTCTCTAGTCATGGCCGTTCTGCACGGGCTGGACGATCCGGGTTAGTAATGTCGTGTGGGTAAAGTGTACCCCCTCTGCAGAGGTTATTAAACTGTTCGAACAGCCGTGCCCACGGTCATGGGCGGATGTGAGGTGATTCCTAGCATAGTTTTGTTTGACCACTGCCTTGTGAAATTTGCTGTTGAGAAATGGGTTTGATGTTTGGAAAATCTGCGGCTGATGGGATCAGCCAGGCCCGGGTGGCCGTTTGAAAGCTGTTGGCCGGGTGCCAATCTTGATCAATTCAAAAGACTGGTACATTGCACATACTCCGACCGGACGAGACGCACTGTCTCACCCGTGTCGTTTGAGAAGCACTCACTTAGTCGTTTCAGAAATAAGTTCAAATAAAATCAATTGCAAAAACAACAGCTTTTCCTTGAGGCCTGCATTAAACACTTATTTCCCATGGCTTGCTGAGTACTTCCGTACTCACCCTTGCTCTATATAAATAATCCCCCCAGTTGCTGAAGAAGATGAAGCGGATCCCACCGATGAGGAGTTCTTCCAGGAGCAAGCCGGCTACGATGAGTTTTAGGGTTTCGGCCTAGTTCCCAAGTCGCGCCTGTGATATGTGGTCCAAGTCTTGGCTTCCGCGATTCCTTTTGTAATGCAGTTGTGAGCTCGGGAATGTCCGCAGCCCAACATGACTGTACCCCTACTCTGTAATAAAGAGACCCTTGTTGCTGTGATATTCTGTCTTCCTGTGATACCAGCACTGTTTCCTGGGACTGGTATCGATTAACAGGTTAATTTGGAGCGTCACGGGCTAGTTCCGCTCGGGACTAGTTCGGGGCGTGACAGGCGAGTTGGGGAAATGGACGAAGGGAGGCCGGGGTGCATTTTTATAAGCTCGAAGGTGGAGAACATGGCCGGACATGGCGGAATCGAAGCAACAACGGCCGACGATTTTTGAGGGGGGAAGTGGGGGAGAGTGGGGGAGATGGAGGGGAACCGATTCCACTCGGTTTGGGCTTGTGGGCGCGAGCGGGAGGGCGCCGGATTCGGCGGGACGTGGGTGGCAACGGCCGGCCATGGCGGCTGGGTGGCTGGAGGAAGGGGATAACCCCGACAGGTGGGGCCCACCTATCGGCGGCTCGGGTAGAGGAGGGAGGCGAAACGAACTTCGCGCGAGAGAGAGGCCGGCTGGGCCGACGACCCAAAGGAAGGAGGAGAAGAGGAGAGCGGCCGGTGGAGGGGGAAGGAGACTTGGGCCGAGCCCAAGGGAGGGAGGGGAGAAGATTTAATTCGTTTTCTTTTTATATAAATGAGTTTAATGAACTTTGTGACTTTAAAATTATTTCTTGAGCTCCAAAAATTCATGGAAAAATCCGGAGGGTATTTTAGGGCACAGAGAATATTACAAAATATCCTCATCCAATGATTTTTAAGGGAAAATTTTAATTCTCCCATTATTTCACTTAATTAAATTGCTTTAACTTTTATTTAATTTCTAGAAAATGCATTATTAATGATTTTTAATCCCGAACGAAAATCGGGGCGTTACACCACGCAAGCCACACAAGGTATATTTTAAGGACACGACTACACAGTTACCGGTCGCTAGTTTGGTTAAAGCAACGACCACTCTATCTCACATATGAATCCTCTTTAGCTAAAAAAAATAGTGCACATTTTTCTAAACCTCTTTGATAACTTTTATCTTTTAAACTGTATATTATTTTAAAAATATATTTGCATCATTGTACTCCACTCAAAATATATGACAAAACGAGATCAACGGTTAATATATACAAACATTTTATTAATTTGAAAGTAATTTATATTTACATTGCAGAAGTAACTTAGCTATATAATAGAAGTAATTCTCTATAGCACTAAAAGTAATTACATTATGACTGAGTTGAAATAAAAAAAATATGTGGAATAAATTTACAAGCAAAGTGTAGAAAAGATTTTCAAGGAAATACATATATTCGTTATTTAAAGTAATCACTGTATTATATTTTTTAAAAAATTAAAATCTGGCGCCATATAGAAAGTAACTCTTTATGATAATATTAAAAGTAACTACACTGCTGGAGGAAAGTAACTTTTTAAAAAAATGGAAGTAACACTTCTAACGGTATGTTGCTACGGATCTTACAAATAATATGCAGTCTAAAACATATAAGTTATCAAAGGTTTTGTACCAAAAAGAAAATATATTAGTGTAATGGTATTAACCTCATAGCATGTACGCGAATCGACATGACATGTAGCAAATAGCATATGGTCCTTTTTTCTTGCAAGTGGTCTTGTTTTTCAACTAATCGGACGACTTACGAAAGGGCCTCTTGATAAAACCAAATAGAGAGCGCGTGCTGAATATATTTTACCATACTTTAAGGATCTAATTAAGTAGTGCCACTTACAATACTAGTAGTCAAGCATTCAGGGAATCTGGGACGGAGGAATTATAATATGAGGAGGAGCATGACAACTTGCAGAACTGGCTGGATGATGGATGGGATCGGCTGCTCCTGCTATATAAGTACATGCCCGGGGGACATAGGCGAGTGTGCTAGCTACTCCAGCTGATTCAAACCAAGCTAGGAAAAAGAAAGAAACGAGTTAATACTACTACGTCGTATATAAAACGTATACACGTCGATGGCCACATGCTGGCTACTTGCCAGCCTGCTGCTTTTGGCTTCCGCCGCCGGCGACGAGAGCGTCGTCACCGGCCGGCCTGCCGGCTGCCAGGCTAGGTGCGGCGACGTCGACATTCCCTACCCGTTCGGCATCGGCCCCAACTGCTCCCGTGGGGAGGGCTTCGAGATCGCCTGCAACACCCGAAACGGCAGCGGCGACCTGGTGCCGACCCTCGCCGCCGCCAACGGCAGCATCCATGTGCAGAGCCTGTCGGTGGAACAGCTCCCGGAGGTGAAGGTGATGCTTCCCGTGGCGTACAAGTGCTACGACTCCGGTGACAACGTCACCAGGAGGTTCTACGGCGAGGTAGACCTCAACAACAACGGCGTGTACCGCATCTCCGACAGCCGCAACATGTTCGTCGTGATCGGGTGCAACACCCTGTCCTACACCCAGAACGGGAACAGCGGCGGCAGCAACACCCACTACAGCGGCCTCTTCTACACCGGCTGCGTCTCCTACTGCAACGACTCCCGGAGCGCGCAGGATGGCCGGTGCGCCGGCGTCGGCTGCTGCCATGTCGACATCTCGCCGGGCCTCACCGACAACGTCGTCTCCTTCGGGCCCTGGACGCGTGGCTTCCAGGTAGATTTCAGCCCCTGCGACTACTCCTTCCTCGTCGACAAGAACGAGTACGAGTTCCGTAGCGCCGACCTGAAGATGGACCTCAACCGAACCATGCCGGTGTGGCTGGACTGGGCCATCCGCGACTCCGTTACCTGCCCTCCACCGGAGGTGCAGGAGAAGAAACCGGCTGGGTACGCGTGTGTGAGCGACAACAGCGAGTGCGTCAACTCCACCAACGGTCCCGGATACTACTGCAAGTGCAAGCAAGGCTACGAGGGTAACCCCTACGACAAGGACCAAGGTTGCAAGGGTAAGATTAATGTTTTTATTTTATTAGCTAACAGTTTTGCTAAATAGTGCCACCATTTTACCTTTATTTTTACCTTTCGTTGTGTACATCAACCCTGTTGATGTTTAAATTCATTATCTAAAAAAAATCTACCAGGTTTCATTTGATCTTTTCGCTATTTGATTTAGGCGCAAAAAAAAAAGGAAAAACATATTTTGTATTTTAGTAAGCAACTATATATACACGGCCGCGCGTCGCAAGTTTCACGAGTTGCGTAATTTTGCACACGTGTGGTATATAGGATTTGAACGGGGACCTCTTCTTCAAGTAGCGTCCTTACCATCTCGCCTATAAAGAACTTTGTGCATGTGGGAGAGATGCTTATTCTTTTGACTTCGCCCCTCTAAAACTTGTAATATATAAATTGCACTATAAATGATATCAAAAGGAAAATTTATCAACCACAAATTTGTAGATCACATCGAGCTCTACAATTTTGATATAGGGCACAGCTCCATCTGAGTTCATTTAAAAACATAAAAGTTTGTTTATTCAACAATAGATTTGAGATTTCGTAACGAATATCAGGACCCATAAAAAGTCTCGAGTGAAAAAACATTCAACTATATAGTTGTAGAGCTCTCCAATTTTCATAAAAAGATTTTCATCATACGACTTCATATATATCAAGATACTACTCCTTTCCTATTGTAGTAGTGCTATTATTTTGAAGGGTGGTATTTTCAAGAGAACCGCCTCAAAAGTTGATTTTTGCGAGCCTTTCCATATGAGAATCGCCTAAAATGACATTTCTTTAGGAAGTCCATATGAAAAAACTTGTTATTCTTTGAAAATGTCTAAACTTTAAAGATTTATGGAAAGTTCATTTTAAGTTCAAATGAGGTGACCAAAGCTATATATGACCCTTACAATATTTTTCATTTATATTTATGTTAGTATAATTGTTTACTTATCATTTACCTCTATATGAGTTGATATGTTATCTAACGTGACATTAGTGAATGACCATACTAAAAAAAATGTTCTAAGAAAAATATTACTCCCTCCTTCCAGAATATAAGCATTTTTAGGGTTGGACATGGTTATTAAGAAAGTATGTAGAATTAAATAGGGGACGGTTGTGTTTGGATGAAAAGTGGAGCTTGATGGGAAATTTGAATGATGGGAGATTATGATTGCTTGAGAAGAGAATGTTGGTGTAGAAGTTATTATATTTTGGGATAAAGATTTGGAGGCTCGAAGTTGTTATATTTTGGGACGGAGGGAGTTACTAAGGTCATGTTTAAGAACCCAATAGAGGGGAGATAAAGTTTTGGATTTTTGTGGCACGTTTTTCAAACTGCTAAACAGTGCATTTCGTGTGAAAATTTTCTATATAAAAGTTGTTCAAAAATATCAGATTAATCCATTTTTCAAGTTTATAATAATTAAAACTTAATTAATTACAAGTTATTACCACCTTGTTTTACGTAAAACACATAATCTTCATTTTTATCTTCATCTTCATCTTAGACTCAAACAGAGCCTAAGTCTTACTAGAACGATCTTGGAGAACTTTAGTTAACCTCAATAGGACTTAAAATGAATTTTCTATGAGTTCCTAAAAATTTTATTTCTTACAGAACCTCTTATACAAAAATAGATACTAGAGCTTATAAAGATATTTACTAGTACAAAGTTGTAGATCTAGTTAGGCTCTACAATTTTAATGTAGAATGTCTTCATCCAAGATCATTTGAAATACTCAAAAGTTCATTTTCAAAAATAGGTCTGAAGAGTTTGTAACGAATATTTAGACATCTAAACGTACTATCTAAAATGGAAAGAAAACTTTCAATGTAGATTTCATGAAGAGCTACAAATTTTATAGGCGGTTTTTTAAGAATTTGCCAATTAAAAAATAGGTTTTCATACATGGTTTATAATCCTGGGACAGCCTAAGCCATCTTGACAGGTGATTTTCATTTTGAGCTAGGTTCCTGTCAAAAAGAAAAAGGAAAAAGAAGCCAAAGCCTACGAAAATTAATTCTTTTTTTACTAGTGACAGTTGATCTAACGACTAATATATATGCTCCCTTTTATATGCACAGACATCAACGAGTGTGATGTGTCCAACAAGAAGAAATATCCCTGCTACGGCGTCTGCAACAACATCCCAGGGGATTATGAATGCCACTGCCGTGTAGGATACCAGTGGAGTGGTGAAGGCCCCAAGAAACAAGAGTGCAGCTCAAAATTCCCTCTTGCAGCAAGGCTTGCCCTAGGTACATATGCACCTCAAAATTTTTAAAAAATATATGAAATAATATACTATATATATGTCTTGAGTTTACACCAATTCAATGATTTCCCATCAACTATGTTTTTCAATTGTTTCTACAATTTACCATTCAGCCAAACAAAGAATTTCTTATAATGCCTAAAAATATAAGGGTTGGCAGTTAATTGACAAAACTAAAAAAAATCAACAATTTTAAAAAATTAGCCTCCTAGCACATAATATAAGAATATAAGTTTGTATAAGTTTCACGCTTTTTACATTTTATTATTTTTCTATAAAATATAATATTTCTGTTATGTCTCACATAGTATACTTTTCTGTGGTGTTGTATTTCTATACAAATCATCTTTCATGTGCTACACAAAATATTTTCATTCTTTTTTTGTGTAAGTTATTTCTCTCTAATGCCACATAAAAAGACTTTTCAAAAAATACATGCAAGAAATTTTGAAACATAAACAGAAAATTCTATGTTGTGTAAGGAAACTACACCAAAAATTTCATAATTTTTTAAACGTATAATGAGATAAATCAATTGTCAACCTTTGGATGCATGTCTACAAGGGTATTTTGACTTTTAAAAACAATCATATTGTAGAAACAATTGATAAATCCAGTGGCATATCGTAGAAAGCGACAATATTGATGGTAAACCATTGGAGCAATATAAACTAAGTGGTTTAAAGTAATCATAACTATCCCTTATTTATTTTCTTTACCAACTTACTCATCTCGGCCAATTAAAACCATCCTTATTTAACTTCACGTCCCTGCTAAGTATAAATAAAAAAGATTAGTTACAGCGATATATTGAACATGCCAATATTAATATAACATTAGTTATTCATAATAATATTTATCAAATAAAATGATCCTTCATTCATATTTCTGTTAAAAAAATAATACTGCAACTCATATATGGATTTGTTATGTTTGCTAATAAGTTTTTCTTAACTTTTGTAGGCATCACTTTGGGATTTTCCTTCCTAATTGTTGCTGTTCTTTTCACGCTAATGATGCACCAAAAGCGAAAAATGAATGAATATTTTAAAAAGAATGGTGGTTCAGTGCTACAGAAAGTGGACAATGTCAAGATTTTCTCCAAAGATGAGCTAAAGAAAATCACAAAGAATAATTCAGAAGTTCTTGGTCAAGGAGGCTTTGGTAAGGTGTACAAAGGGACTCTTGAAGACAATACTACGGTTGCTGTGAAGACATCAATTGAGGTAAATGAAGCTCGAAAGGATGATTTCACAAATGAAGTGATCATCCAATCGCAAATGATGCATAATAACATTATCAAGCTTTTGGGTTGTTGCTTGGAAGTGGATGTTCCAATGTTGGTGTATGAGTTTGCCGCTAAGGGAAATCTTCAAGACATTCTCCATGGTGATGCCAACATCCCTCTCCCGTTGGGCTTACGCCTAGATATCGCAATTGAATCAGCTGAAGGTCTAAGGTACATGCACTCATCAACAAGTCGTACCATACGACATGGTGATGTCAAGCCAGCCAACATACTTTTAACAGATAAGTTTATCCCCAAGATCTCAGATTTTGGGACATCTAAGCTTCTTACTGTAGACAAAGATTTCACCATGTTTGTTGTAGGAAGCATGGGCTACATAGATCCAGTATTCCATAAGACCGGCCATTTAACACAAAAGAGTGATGTATACAGTTTTGGAGTTGTACTGCTAGAGCTCATATGTAGGAAGCCAACAATATATGGTGAAAATTGTAGCCTCATCATTGAGTTCCAGAATGCCTATGATCAAGAGAACAGTGGGAGGATAATGTTCGACAAGGAGATTGCAAAACAAGAAGATATCCTAATCCTAGAAGAAATAGGCAGGTTAGCAATGGAGTGTTTGAAAGAAAAGGTTGAAGAGCGACCTGATATGAAGGAGGTAGCAGAACGACTTGTTATGCTGAGAAGATCTAGGAAGTGTGGACAGGGAAATTATAGTCTAAGTCCTCAGCACTGTGAGGAGATTACTATTGAGGGAACTCCTAAGAACTTTGGTGCTAGCATCAGTGCAAGTAGCAGTGCGACGCTTTCTGTACCAACCACTCCACTTAACTAAGAAGGAGGACAATAGGAAGGATCTACGAACAGAAATATATATTTTGTGGTATGCGTGATATAATCAATGTTATCAATCAGTGTCATTTCATTTAAAGTAAATTGTGTTTTTCAAGTATGTATCTCCTATTTATGTTTTCTGTAATTTTTGAAGCGACTTTTGTGTACTGTAGTACAAAACTGTGTAATCTATTGTTGTTGTGTGGAACTCAGGTCATGTTATAACTATTGTTGGTGTGTGGAACTCGGGTCATGTTATATATTGTCTATGGTTGTTTTGATTGCAGCACGTGACTTGAAAATGTTTCATTGAAGTGCATGCACTGTAACATTGCTTATATATATCTAAAGTAAAAAAAATCATTATCCTTACAAAGACTTTTGTGTAATCTTGCATAGTTTACATAGATAGATTGGCTTACCACCTATGCATTGCTGGGTTTCAATATGTGCCAAGAAGGAAATGCCTAACATTTGTTCTCAAAATATTTTATATTTCTATACATAGGCCCGTTTGGCTGGGCTCAAACTCCTAAATTTAACTTCAGGAGTTGGATCTAGAGTGGAGTTGTGGAGTAGCCCAAAACCAGCTCCTCTTCTCTAGTTTATTTTACAAAAGCACTCTAGTCAGCTCCGATCCCTTTTTGTGTTAAGCTGAAACTGTTTGGTTGGGCTTCAGCTCCAAGATGAGCTGGAGCGAGAGCTAGAGCAAGAGGTGGTGACGTGCCAAACTGGCCCATACATCAGCAAAAATGCCCGTGCATTACAATGTATCAAGTCAACCCTTCGCTCATTCATCTTCTCATACATTGCAACAAGAAAAACTAATATTATAATAAAAATCACATGATTAGGTTGCGGTATCGATGTCAATATAGTTTTGAAGATGATGCGGTGAATTTTTTTGGATAATGGATTAAATTCCTGCCTTTACTTCAAATAAGCTACAACCACTTATTATAAAATTCTTTGAAAGAGAGCAAACATGCAGACCACTTCATAGCGACGGGCGCGTCCCGCAAGAACAGTTCCAATATACATCGTCACCACGGAGACCAACACCATGTAGATTTCTCATAGCATGACTGCCAGTAGGCACCACATGTAGGCGTAAGCGTTAACGAAGGAACGTTAAGATAGAGATCGAACTAAGAAGGCAGGTAGATCGCCACTACCCACCTTGCAGCACGGGATGACTTATTGTTGACTTCCCCGACTATGAGGGGCGTTGAACGGTTGGAGTCCGATGACCATTATTGGTGCACTAGCATTATACTCCCTCTAATGTTTTAACTTTTTTCTAAGTTAAACTTCTGTATATTTGATCAAATCTATGAAAAAATATAGTAACATTTTCAACACAAAATAAACCAATTTAATAAAACCAATTATATTCAATGCTAGATTTAATAAAAGCATTTTGGTGTTGTAGGTGTTGCTATATTTCGTTATAAATTTAATTAAAATTAAATAAGCTTAACATAGGAAAAAAAATCAAAGTGTATAATATGGTACAGCAGCAGCAGCCGCCGCAGCCTCCGTGCATCTTCATATGTGATTTCCTTTGCCTTCAACGGAGGGTGGCCCGAGGGGTGGCGAAGATGGACGTGAAGTGTCACTCGAACTCTTGGAAGTGGTAAGAGTCGAAGCGCTAGAACGTATGCGTAAGTATGCAGTTGGTACTTCGCCGACCTACAACAAAAAGGTCCGAATCTTTTAAGCCTAATTGCGCCATGATTTGATAATGTGGTGCTACATTAAACATTTGCTAATGATGGATTAATTAGGCTTAATAAATTCGTCTCGCAGTTTTCTGGCGGAATCTGTAATTTGTTTTATTATTAGACTACGTTTAATACTTTAAATATATGTCCGTATATCCGATTTGACAACCAAACCCAAAATTTTTCCCCAACTAAACAAGGCTTATTTGGGGCTGATGGATGGTGTACTCTGGTGATGTACAGGATCCGGCATGCAATTTGGATGAACTACAGTTATTACATTCAAGTCTGAAGAAGCTGATGCTTGTTCAGTCTTACAGCCACTTGTTTAATGCTTCAGTTCAGTAAAAGAATACTGACCTCCTAACTAACTTGATCTTAAGGGTCAACACTTTCCAGATTTCCAGTTAATTAGATCATCTGATCTTTACAAAATAAGTACTTACACAGGACATGAAGTATTTAGGGATACTACTGTACTCGAGGAAGAACTAAAAGTTGATGAAAACTAAGTTGTCATTACTGAGGAGTCAAAAAAAAAAAAAACTAACACTTCTCTCTTTTTCGTTAAACAAAAGCTCCAGATATGATAAATGACCATGTATAAAGTCTTTTACTCTATTTTTTCAGACCAAATCTCATATTCTGGCAAATGAGTCTATTGTCTGAAACAGCCTAAACTCAGATTCTCTCTTCTGTGTTTCCTTTTTGAGATATTTCATTTTCTTGGTATATGCTTAGAATCAAGGACAGAATCCTCAAATTACAAAACTATTCCCTTTTCCTGTGACACGATTTTGCAGTCCACACGAACAGGCCCATCTGGATATTGGGCCGTTTACAGGCCGTGTCCTTGAAGAGGCCGTGCTGGCGCGGCCCGGCCCGTTTTGGCGCGAAGCAATGAAGCACGATGGGCCGTACGGCCCAAGTCACTTCTGACAGCAGCTGTCTATATATACAAAGGTAGCCGGAAACGCGTCTTCCCTTTTCCGTTTGAGCGGTCGAGTCGCAAATTCCCCATCCAAAACACCACTCTCCTCCTCCAGTCCAGTAAGCCCCTCTTCTCCTCCCTTCCCCCAATTCCATCCACTGCTCTCAAATCTCAATACTACTACTGTTCTATCGAATCGATTCGAAATCCACACCGCTACTACTGCTAATTACGCTCTCTTTCTTCTTCTCTCGCATCATGCCGCGATTTTCGAATTTCCCTAGATTTTTTCCGTCTCAAAGGTACCGATTTATTTTATTTTTTTTTTCAATTTTTTGATCCTGATGATGCGTTAGATCTGTAGCACGCGCGTTCAATTCGTCTCTTGTTTTGAGGATTTGTGTTGCTTTTTGTGGGTTGGTGGTTTAGGATTTACGTTTTCTTTTGTCTTGTTGGGGGTTTCTAGGGTTAGGGTTTTGGGATGGCGGATCGGCAGCAGTCGGAGGAGCCGGAGGAGCAGGTGGACCTGGAGGGGGACGACGACATCATGGACGACGACGACGGGTACCGCCGCCACCGCCGCGAGGACTCCGACGACCCGGAGGAGGAGGATCCCGATGAGAGGCAGGGGGAGGGCGACGGCCGTCGGGAAGACGCGGAAGGGCCGGGGGGTGCGGGTGGGGATCCCGCCGCGGGTGGCGAAGGAGGCGCCGATGTGATGGACAAGGTTGGCGGCGATGCCGGGCCCGAGGACGAGGAGGAGAAGAGGAAATGGGACGAGTTGCTCGCTCTGCCGCCTCAGGGCTCGGAGGTGTTCATCGGTGGTCTCCCACGTGACACCACCGAGGATGACCTCCATGAGCTATGCGAGGCGTTTGGCGAAATCTCTGAGGTATCTGAATGATCTAAGGCTTTTCCAGTAATTTTTGCATCCCTGTAACACATAGTGCAATAACCTGAAGCTCTGGATGACAACAGGTGAGGTTGATGAAGGATAAAGAGACGAAGGAGAACAAAGGATTCGCATTTGTCACCTTCACCAGCAAGGATGGGGCTCAGCGTGCTATTGAGGATCTGCATGACAAAGAACACAAGGTATTGTGGCTCTCTGGGTTGCCACAGAGGTTCTAATTCCATCACGTATGGTGCACTTATGTTGGATGGTATGGTCTGTGGTGCAGGGGAGGACACTGCGGTGCTCATTGTCACAGGCAAAGCACAGGCTATTTGTTGGCAATGTACCCAAGGGGTTGAGTGAGGACGAGCTGAGAAACATAATCCAGGGGAAGGGCCCAGGTGTTGTGAACATTGAGATGTTCAAGGTGTGTCTGTGATTTCATGGTTGTACTTTGCACTAGGAAGGCCCCGAATTTGCTAATTGAGACCTTGTTTTGGTCCTGCAGGATTTACATGATCCAAGCCGTAACCGTGGGTTCCTCTTTGTTGAGTATTATAACCATGCTTGTGCAGACTATGCCAAGCAGAAATTGTCAGCACCAAACTTTAAGGTTGATGGTAGCCAGTTGACCGTCAGCTGGGCTGAACCTAAGGGTTCATCATCATCAGATTCTTCTTCTGCAGCTGCCCAGGTATACACTGTCAATGAAAAGTCAGCGCTATCTATGCTCAACGTATGCACTGCAACTCTGCAAATTGAACTAGGGCCCCTTGGGAAAAAAAACTGTTTATATTGCTATTTTATTGGGGTAATTCACTTGTAAAAGAGGAATTGGATTTGTTTCTTTTGTGCCATAATTTGCTAAAGGAACTGGCAAATGATCAAAGAAACATGAAATATTTTGTAATTCTTATGTTAATCATTTCTCATTCACATTAGTTTTTGTTATCTGGAACTACTGATTACCATTGTTGAACCAAACTAACCATCATTTTATTGATGTATTTCCAGGATGCAGCTGCATCATGATTTTAGTTTCTACATGGCACTTTAAGGATTGTATAACTGACAACACTTTGTTGTATGTAGATTAAAGCAATCTGAAATACTAGTTAGATTGAGTGTTTGACTTGGAAGTTATTCTACTCATTCAATACCACTGCCCGCTGGCTCAACCTGTGCAAGGTTGTTTCTGTTATGGATGGATGGTCCTATTCGTACAAGGCACCCTTAGCTTGTTGATTTTTTTATATTCATAGAGATAATTAGCTTGGAAATGTCATATAATTTTGTTTTGTTGAGCCCTAGGAACATTTGTCTGATTGGCCTTTTCTTTTACAGGTGAAGACTATATATGTGAAGAACTTACCAGAGAATGCTTCTAAAGAGAAGATTAAGGAGATCTTTGAAATTCATGGAGAGGTCACAAAAGTCGTTTTACCGCCTGCTAAGGCTGGGAATAAGAGAGATTTTGGGTTTGTTCATTTTGCTGAAAGATCAAGTGCATTGAAGGCAGTTAAAGGAAGCGAAAAGTATGAAATTGATGGTAATGTTTTCTCCATGTTGTTATCCTTTTATCATTATTTATTAAACTTGATCTTAATCTAGGTAGGTGCTTTGTGTGGAAAGCAGATGTGATTTGATCATTTGCTGCAATGATTTTATGGGACCTTTGCAGTTACCACCACTACTCTGTATATTAGTAACTTCGAAATATGGTTGATTAGAAATAATCTTGTGCTAACTGAATCACAGGGCAAGTGCTGGAAGTATCCATGGCCAAGCCATTGGGAGACAAGAAGCCTGATCACTCGTTCAAGCCTGGAGGAGCTCCAAATTTTCCTCTTCCTCCTTATGGTGGCTACATGGGAGATCCATATGGTGCTTATGGTGGTGGTGGTCCTGGATTCAACCAGGTAAACCAAACTAAACCAAGTGGTGCTTATGGTAGGGTTGGTCCTAGTATACCTAAATACCAAACACATTCTGCGAGAAAATCCACATATAAATAGGTATAATACATATGTATAATCTCGTTGGGTCAAATGCTTCGTTCTCTGGCTCTTTTCGTCCATCCACTAAACCCTCAGTCCACAAAATGACCCATTCTTGAGCATCGCCACTTCAGCTACAGTCTGCCTATAAGGCCCAGTGGCCCACAATGCCCAACACCAAATCCTAGTTAACCAATATCCAGCATCTCTATTCCTCAATTCCCCATTTCCAGCTACCCAGCTGGCAGCATGGGTGCACGGTCACCCAGGCATGGCATGGTTACTGCGGTCCCAAGTGCCAAAGCTGACAGGTGCCCAGGGTGGCAGAACGTCGCATTTGCCAGGAGGAGCAGCTGAGCAAGTAGTGTGCCTGTTGCGCACTAGTTCTCTGGATCCTGTACAAGGACATGCAGGTAGATGGAGGAGCTAGCATGTGCGTCTTGATTCTAAATCCTAATCTTCTCTGTAATATGTGCATCTTGATTCGAAATTCGAAGTTTCTTTGTTGATACGTAAATGTGAAATCAAAGTATGGTACATTGTTTTTTTATGGAAAACTGTGGACTGTAGACACCAAAACAAAAGTAGAAAGATCTGTAACCACATCGGGGCGTGTTGTAAGAACACTAACATTGACCTGTGACGGTGTATCAAAGCAATCCAATAGACTGTTCACTTCACATGCTCCCTTGATTTGTATGTAGATGATGAAGTTCTTAGTGTTGTCTAATGATGATAAAGCATCATATTCTGAAGTTGTGAAAAATGCCTTGAGTCTGTTGAAGATTAGTCAACATATATTGATAGTCTGTTAATGTTCTTTTATACATGGATCATGATTTTTTTGCATGAACTTTCCATTTAGTTATTAGATACTACCTCCGTCCCAAAATATATCTATTTATAGCATAGTATCTTGTCCCAAAATGAAGCTATTTCTCCACCTACCTCCTCTCAACTAATTAATATCATTCTCCTTCACCTACTTTCTTTTTTCAATCTATCACAACCTTCCTCCAATCATTCCCATCTACTTTTTATTACTTGTGCCAACCTAAAAAAGCGCACATATGAGCTGTTTGTTAATTGTGGGGCTAAATTATACTCCCTCCATCCCAAATTATAGGGCGCCGCTGCCCCCTTTTTAAGGAAAATCAAACTTGGTTGCTTTTGACTAATAATCATACTAACCATATCTATACTAAGTATTATGCATGTTATATCACTAGATTTATATTTTGAAGTACTTCTATGTGATGCTAATTTCATATTTGTTGGGATCATAGAATGGAATAAAATACTAGTCAAAGTATATTATTGAAGACTGTAAAAAAAATATAGGTCTTATAATTTGGGACAGACGGAGTAGTTTTCTTTAATGATTTTGTAACACCTTTATATTAAATTGCATGGTCATCTATTGTACATTGATTTTGGTAGTTCATATACTGTCCTTTTCCATGAAATATGCTTTAAGTAACTCTGAATACCCATGCTAGAAATCCTGCATCCACCACTGCATATTGACAATTTAGTCATTGTCTCTATCAACATTTTTGTTACAGCCTATGATATATGGTAGAGGACCAGCACCAGCTGGAATGAGGATGGTACCAATGGTGCTCCCTGACGGTCGTCTGGGATATGTTCTGTAAGATAATGCTGTCCTAGAGTCACAACTCACAAACAAGTCTTACCATACATCTTCATTTCCTAACAGTTCTGTTTGTAATGTCTTGACAGGCAACAACCAGGTGGAATCCCTCCTCCGCCCCCACCGCGACGGGGTGACCGGAGGGATGGTGGCAGCAGAGGTGGCGAAGGAAGTCATGGCCGGCGATATCGCCCTTACTAGCTTTTTCGTTCCCTTGGTCCTGCTGCCATCCAGCCATCACGCAATGTGATGGATTTCTTAACCTAAAGAAACAAGATAGAAGCTTGTAACCCTGTTCCAGCATAACACCTGCAATTGCGCAAGACATGTACCGTCTTCTTTTTTCAGTTATATTTATCTGTCATGCATGTGGTGCTTGTGACTTGAAAACAGTGTCTTGAAGCTTTGTATCTCGCGGTGGCGTCTGTAGTGGTAAACCGATGGAATTGGAAAATTATCTGCAGACATACAGTTGGACCTGTCTACCTCTTTACATTTTTTTCCCCAAATATGTTAATCTTGTGCCAGTTTTTTCGGTGGGTGCGTGATTTTGTAACCTCATCATTGCTGGTCTGTCCAGGACTCCTGGTACAGCATTATGCTCCTGGGTGTGCTTGGCTGCTTGCCGAGATTGTCATGTGGGGATTGCATTATGCACGGCGCCGTCGCAGAGTTCCGCCGACACAGCCGTAATGAGGAATAGTAATCGGTTTAGTCTCTGTTCAGTTTAGGAGTTTGTTAGTCATCTTTATCTCTTGAGTTGTTAGGATTCTATCCCTTAGCTCCCTTATAAATTGTAAGCTGCTTTCGTTGGAAGTAATCAATCAAAGTTCAGATTAATCTAGTATCAGTTCCTGCCTCGCAGGTGCAGTGCCGAACACGGCTCCTCCGCGCCGACGAGGTCCAGGACCATGTCCTGTTACAGCCTATAAATACTTCCTCCGTCGCAATCCTCCTTCCCATCTCGTCTGTAACAGAGATTCGATGGACCGTTTGGATAATAGGAAAGGGAAATGATTTTTCACCTATGAAGGGGTTACTTTAAATACTACCCATCCATTTTCTCCAACTTGTTTCATCATAGTCCTTCATTTAATCCCAATCACGCTCCTCATTTTCTATTATTTAAACTAGCCGAGAATATAAGATAAGCACTATCGTTATGTCCCATTTAAAGGGATTATAAGGGTTTAGTTGTGGGCCATTTAGAGGACGACTGCGTAGTAGAGAAATTTTAAGGCAATCGTTAATCAGCAAGATGGTAAACAAAAGATTGCGACAAATTTATGAATCTAAACTCTTAAAGTGGCCTTTATACTGCTAATTTATTTATTGGGGGATACTACTAATTTATTGTTGGGGGTGATTCACTTGTAAAAGAGGCATTGAATTTACTCCCTCTATCCTATAATATAAGAGATTTTGGATGGATGTGACATATCCTAGTACAATGAATCTGAACAGACTGTATGTTCAGATTCATTGTATTAGGATGTGTCACATCCATCCCAAATCTCTTATATTATGAGACAGAGAGAGTATTTCTTTCGTGCCATAATTTGCTAAAGGAACTGGCAAATGATCAAAGAAACATGAAATATTTTGTATTTTTTATTAATCATGTCTCATTCACATTAAAGTTTTTATTATCCAGAACTACTGATTACCATTGTTGAACCAAAATAACCATCATTTTATTGATGTATTTCCAGGATGCAGCTGCATCATGATTTTAGTTTCTACATGGCACGTTAGGGAATGTATAACAGACTACACTTTGTTGTGTGGAAGCTAGTCTACTGATTCAATACCACTGTCCACTGGCTCAACCTGTGCAAGGTTGTTTCTGTTATGGATGGATTGTCCTATTCGTACAAGGCACCCTTCGCTTGTTGATTTTTTTTTATATTCATAGAGATAATTAGCTTTGAAATTTCATATCATTTTGTTTTGTTGTTCCCTAGGAACATTTGTCTGAATGGCCTTTTCTTTTACAGGTGAAAACTATATATGTGAAGAACTTACCAGAGAATGCTTCTAAAGAGAAGATTAAGGAGATCTTTGAAATTCATGGAGAGGTCACAAAAGTCGTTTTACCGCCTGCTAAGGCAGGGAATAAGAGAGATTTTGGTCAAGTGCATTGAAGGCAGTTTAAGGAAGCGAAAAAAAAAATGAAATTGGCGTGTTGTAAGAACACCAACATTGACCTTTGATGGTGTATCAAAAGCAATCCCATACACCGTTCTCTTCACATACTCCCTTGATTTGTATGTAGATGAGGAAGTTCTTAGTGTTTGTCTAATGATAATAAAGCATCATATTCTGAAGAGAAAAATGCCTTGAGTGAGTCTCTTGAAGATTAGTCAAATTGATACTGTTAATGTTTTTTCAAACATGGATCATGATTTTTTTGCATGAACTTTACATTTAGTTATCAGATATCTAGTAAATTTGTGAGATATATATATGCATTTGAGCTGTTTTCATCTGCGGGGCTAAATTATTGTTTTATTTAATTAATTTCTAGCATCTTTATATAAATTCTATGAAACATGATTTAATTAACTCCGAATACCCATGCTAGGAATCCTGAAGCCTCATCTTTTCGCTGATGCTTATCAGCTAAAATTTAAATTTTCAACCTTAAATTTGGAGTTGATTTTGAAATTTTCTCATTAAAGTTTATTTTTCAGACTTTGCTTTTAGATTTGCTAAGAACACACATGTAAAAATTCTATTCACAAATAATTCTTCGTTTGCAATTGCTTCGTCTGCATCCGCTACTGCATGTTGACATTGTAGTTGTTTCTATGGACATTTTTGTTACAGCCTATGATATATGGTAGAGGACCAGCACCAGCTGGAATGAGGATGGTAACAATGGTGCTCCCTGACGGTCATCTGGGATATGTTTTGTAAGATAATCTCTGCTGCCCTAGAGTCGCAAACAAGTCTTACCATATACAATATCTTCATTTCCGTTCCCTTGGTGCCGCCAATCCAGCCATCACGCAATGTGATGGATTTGTTTAACTAATTATGAAACAAGATAAAAGCTTAGACGCTGTTCCAGCATAACACCTGCAATAGCCTAAGACATGTACCGCCATCTTCTTTCAGTTATACTTATGTGTCACGCATGTGGTGCTTGTGAATTGAAAACAGTCGTGTTCAAGTTTTGTATCTCGCGGTCGCGGCAGCGTCTGTAGTGGTAAACCAATGGGATGGAAGAATTATCTGCATACAATTGGACCTACCTGCCAGTTTTTCTTCTTGTGATTTTGGGCTCATTGGTTGCTGATTATATAAGCGGTAAGCCAGTAACGGCTTATTTTTAGGGATAAAAAATGATTTGCATGTAAAAATTACTACATGTGTCCTTAGTGTGACTTAAAAACGAAAGCTAAAAAATAAAACTACATTGAAAAAAAAACATCAAAACCAACTTTAAAATCAAGTTTTGATAAGCCATAGGACGAATGATGAGGCTCCTTTTTACTCATCATTACTCGAAAAAAATTACAAATATACTTATTTTTTTAATAATTTACCATTATATACCTGCATGGAAATAAATTGAAAAAAATATACCCTCCCGCCACGCAGGACCGATGGTCCCGCGGGACGACGGTCCCGCAGATCCAAAACGCGGGACCGCGATGGTCCCGCGCGACCAAAACGCGGCACCGCGGCTAGAGCGATTTTATTATCCGATCGGCACTGTTTAGTACTTTTTAAACACTGTTTAGCACTGTTCATTAGGCAGTCCGGCAGACCCATTGTGTGGAACCGGCATGCAAACAGTGCCAACTAGTTTGTGAACAGTGTCAACACATTGATAAAAATCGCTGCTATAGCGCTGCCGCGTTTTGGTCACGCGTGACCGTCGCGGTCCCGCGTTTTGGATCTGCGGGACCGTCACTCCTGTGTTTTAGAGCTGTGGGGCCGTCGCAGGATGGGTATATTTTTACAAATCTTTACAATAACAATGCAGATATATAAACGTAAATTATTGAAAAAATAAGTTTATTAGTAAATTTTTTTCATCATTGCTCCTCTGTCCATGAAGAGTATTATAGCGTGCTTGCCGAGATGTAAGGCAATAGGTTGGACGAATTTCTTTATTCTGTTACAAACAAATTTGGTATAATTTTTTTAAGGCAATCAATCTGAATAAATAAACTTAAGTCGACCAACAAACATTTACATCGTCTCGTTTGACATTTAAAGTTGGTTTTGATTTTTTTTCTAAAGAATGTGAAAAAAATTGTGAATCTGAAGTCGGCGAGGCGCCTCCCCGTGAACCAACCACCGGTGCTCCACGGCGGCCTTTGCCGTCAGCCTCTTCCTGTCGCCATCTCATCAAAGGCAAACAGCCGAAGGTTAACACACTGCTGCCGAGTCTGCACCCCTCGGGCCGCCCTCCCTCCGTGGAAGGCAAAGGAAATCACATATGAAGATGCACCGAGGTGGCATGTCACGTCCAGAAATTCCCGAATAGAATTTCAAGCAGAATGTGCATTAAAACCCCTGTTCAGTACCGGCCAGGGTACACAAACGACAAAGTTGACATACAAATCCACGTTTTACAAACATTATAAAAATCTTACATAAATACAGCGGAAAATAAAAGATAATTGAAGCTAAGCCTTGACTTGTATTGCAGCGGGAACACCATTTCACAGGCATCCTCGACGGCACGGACGAAGCCTACTTCTCGGAGAAACCACCATCGGACGCATACTCAAACTCTGAGGGTTGGGAGATAGAGCAAGAACTACCCACTGTACTCAACAAGTCATACCGGAACGGAGGGTATGATGCAAGGTATAACCAAAGGAGGGCTAAAAGAGTTCATTTGCATAAAGCTAGCATTTATAAACAGTAGTTGAAAGCAGTAAATCAATTGTAATGATTAGCCAATATTAAACCAACCACTGCTGAACGCTACACCACGTTGAGACAGGCCCAAACCACCACCTGAACTAATCAGTTCCATTAAACTAATCTAGGGTGAGACTAATCACAGTGAATCTGGTTGACCGCCCATAACCGCGGGCACGACTATTCGAATAGTTTTACTCTGATCAGAGGTGTACAATTGTACCCACAAGACACAGCCCCACAACACATTCCCGTGCGTCGACATGCCACCACGACATACTGGAAGGAGGCCGTGACAGGACCCTTCGCATAACCCCCTCTAACCAAGCACACCACATCTTAGGTTTCACCCCCACTCCTCTCAAGGCAGCGGACAGTCCCCTATCGTGTCTAGGTGAATCCGAAAGCCGCATAAACCATCGCAGCGCCCATCCGAACTCCATCACGCCCACCCTTGCCTGGATGCGTCAGATAGAGGGAAGCTACACTACAAGCCCAGCCGTTGCCCATACTGGTTTGTGGTAAGTATCAGAAATTCTTCCAGGGTTTCCTACGAACCAGTCCTTAATTGCCATGGGCACGACCATCAAAACCATGCACCCACAGCCCACCATTTAATATATTTTAATTAACCAATACCACAGCGGTGGCACTAATCCAACATCAATACTAGAATCTAGAGTCTATGCATTAATGTCCCCCATTATGTACTAGTTGAACTAAGCATGGCTAAGCATTCCCTAATCTAACATCTAGTCATATTACAACCCAAACTAGCAAAGGAACAGGATAACAAATGATATGGCTGAGACAGTAGGTAATCATCCCATAGTAATATTATAAAACGATGCAATATTTAAAGGAAAACAATAGAGCATTTGCAATATGGGATCAATATGTTCAAGTGACAAGCATGACTTGTCTTGCTCTCCGGCTGGAGGAACCTCGACGACTATTTCGAAGTACACCAGAGCGTCGGGAGAGCCGGAATCTATGCGACATACAAAGTAAACAATGCAAATAGGCTATAAGACTACTGAAATAGAGAACAAAACCATTTTTAATGGATTCATTGCATTTTTCTTGATTTACTGAGATTTGAATGGGCTTAAACGGAGCACGGATGAATTTTCTATGAATTTTAGAAGATTCACTGTGTTTTTACTATAAAAAGAAAAACCATAATTGATTTATTGCCAATAATTAGCCCTGGTGACGTCAGCGAAGGGGGGGGGGGGCGTCGCCGACATGTGCGGGCCCCACATGTCATTGGCTCAATGCCGCTGGTCCACGGTGAATCGAGTCGACGGGACCGGGGATGGGAGCGCCACGTGGCGCACACGTGGCGCCGACGTGGCGGCCACGTGGGCTGCCACGTGGGTGGCGATGGACGGCCCCGATCTACCCTCGGGTAGATCTGACGGCGGAGGCGGCGTGCGGCCGGGAGCACGCGCGGGCCGCGTAAGCCGGCCCGGCGGCTCTGGCGAGCGGCGGCGCATGAGGCCGCGAGCGGCGGCGACACGGCTAGGCGGCGGTGCTAGGCGGCGTGGGAGAGAGAGGGGAAAAGGGGAAGGGTCTCACCGATGACGATCGACGACGACGAGCGACGGAAAACAACGACGATGATGGGACGGGCTCCGGGGCAACCTAAGGAAACAATCGAGAGAGATTAGAGAGGGAGAGCGAGGCAGGCAAAATCGCGCCGGCCGAATGCGGCGGCCATGGCGAGCTCACCGTCGCGTGGTGGAAAGCGGACTCCTGCGGCGGAATTGGACGGGGAAGGGGTGGACGGCATGGCCCGCGGTCTTGCGAACCCGACGACGGCGATGGCGAGGCTCGGCGACGGCTCTAGCGGCGGCGAGTGGCGGCCGAAGGTGGCTAAAGCAACGGCGGCGGGTGGTGCACGGTGCTAGGGCGAAGGAGAGCTCAGGAGTGGATGGCGAAAGAGGGAAAAAGGTGAAGGAGGAAGCGGTGGTGCATTTATTAAATTAGGGTTTCTCTCTTGCCATTACTCAAACAATTTCTCGGGGTCATTTATTAATATGATTTAGGCTTGGGAGAAGAACTTCAGGGTGTGACACGGCGATACCCTGAACCCTCTGATGGCTGCTGCGGTTGCTGCTGCTGTACCATATTATTGTTGATGTAAAAACACGAGGCCTGGGAGATCTGCTTAACTCCAGTGGAGGTCCAAAAGCTTGCCTTTAGGTGTATGAGCGTGCCAGTTGATTTGATCCTGCAATCAACAAGAAACAAAGACAAAGAAACCGCGGTTAAATCCATAAATGATAGCCGATCGGCTAGTTGCCGATGACATATCATTTATCTTTGAGCTGATGTCACATATGCATCGATCGGCAATTATGAGCGAGTAAGAAAGAACTAAATCTACTCGATCGGCTGTAGATATTAACAATATTCAATCCTTATGTCGATATATACTTAAATCAAGTGATTGGTATAGATTGGTCGCCATGCCGAGACAGTATAAATCACTTAGATCGAAATATATATTAACAACGAGATTATATATTTTCATAGCATAGCCGATCAGATAGATCTAGTATGTATCGGCTAATACTCCGATACCACTCTATATTAAGATATTAAAGCAAGCAGAATATATCAAACAGAAACCTAATATACTTAGATGCAACAAGATCTTAACATAAAGGGCAGATCTAAAATGTCAATTAAGCATATAAGATAAAAGTAGTTAAATCAGGTAAGATCGGCTGAAACCCCGATGCTACCCTAATTGACAACCAAAAAGCAGGCTAGAGATTAAGATTCTAATCACGACTTATAAGGTCAAACTCAACTGATGCAGCTATAAGTATGAAAAGAAGGATAATATCTAGACAATCAAGTCGTTGGATGTTTCATAGAATGGTAGATATCTTATATAATCTAAGCCAACGTTGATATTTAATCTAATCGGCTGCCTTCTAATAACAGATGTTAGCCGATTGGAGGTGAGATAACGATATTGTCAGGGATTATATAAAATATATGATAACTCGATGAAATACATAAACAAAATTAGAGTATCATAAAGATGGAAGCACTAATCCCGAGAACGCAAGCCGCCATAACAAGTTTTACCTCTAGTTGAAGATCGAAATCGATGCAGCTCAACCCGAAAGCAAGAACTCGTCGAATCAAAATAAAAGTAAAAGGGTGGCGATGCGCCGAGATTGTATTGAACGTGTGTTAGTTTGATTACATGGGGCTCGGGGTCTATTTATACCCGAGATTACAAAATATGTCCATATCGGACACGACTCTTATCTCTAACAAACTCTAAGATACCATAAGTCTTTGCGGCAGACTTTTGTCGAAACATATCTCTAAGGAAATTACATAAAATATCCTAATTAATAGATACAATTGCCTTCTTAGGACTCTATCCATGCGTGGCAATCCTCATGAAGCTTATTAACTCAACCCGACAACGTATGCCTTGTCATATTATCAGATTCAGCTCAATCGGCTAACCGTGTCCAACTCGGACTCTGCCAATCCTGGCCGCAGCCGATTCGGACTTCAGCCGATCTTTACTCTGTTTCCGGGACGATCTCCATCTCGAACTCCATCTCGATTTCTTCTTCATCTCCGATCCTTGGATTACCAAATTTGGTCGTTAACAATTATACACTTTGATTTTTTTTCCTATGTTAAACTTCTTTAATTTTAATCAAATTTATAATGAAATATAGCAACACCTACAACACCAAATTGCTTTTATTAAATCTAGCATTGAATATAATTGATTTTATTAAATTGGTTTATTTTGTGTTGAAAATGTTACTATATTTTTCTATAGATTTGATCAAATATATAGAAGTTTAACTTAGAAAAAAGTCAAAACGTTAGAGGGAGTATAATGCTAGTGCCACTCATGGTTGGGGAAGTCAACATTAAGTCATCCCGTGCTGCAAGGTGAGTAATGGCGATCTTCGTGCCTTGTTAGTTCGATCTCTATGTTAACGTTCCTTCGTTAACGCTGATGCCTACATGTGGTGCCTGCTGGCAGTCATGCTGTGAGAAGTCTACATGGTATTGGTCTCCATGGTGGCGATGTATATTGGATCTGTTCTTGCTGGACGTGCCCGTCGCTATGAAGTGGTCTGAATGTTTGCTCTCTTTGAGAGAATTTTGTAATAAGTGATTATAGCTTATTTGAAGTAAAGGCGGGAATTTAATCCATTATCCAAAAAAATCACCGCATCATCTTCAAAACTATATTGACATCGAAATCGTAACCTAATCATGTGATTTTTTTATAATATTAGTTTTTCTTGTTGCAATGTATGAGAAGATGAATGAGCGAAGGGTTGATGCAATATACTCAAATTTCAGGGAAAAATTTTCGCGAAAAGTTTTAGTTGTGCTCTTCTCGACTTTTCCTTTGAAGCAACCTTACTTTCTTTTAATCTCTTTTACTTTGGACCTAAATTTTATTTGTAAAGTTAAATGCTCTCTTTTAAACTTTATAAAATCCTTCTTTATTTTAAACTTTATAAAACCCTCCTTTTTATTTCTTTCGACTTTTACAAAACCCCTCAATTTATTTCTCTAGCCTCTAACTGTTGCTCTGGGATATATTTCCTTTGGATCCTTTCCCAAACATCTCTAGAGTACATGAAATACCATCTCCCTAGAGTCAACACTTTTCCTTTAGAGCTTACCATTCTACCACCAATTCTGTTCATATAGAAATTCTTATGATTCCCCGTCCACATTTATTTCCAAATCTAGATTTATTAAATGTTCTTACTTATTGATGGCGCGTGAATCACTGATATATCAGTGTTGTTAACACGTGGATCTATACTATTTTATCATTTTATCTAAAAATAAAGTAATGTAACTGTTATAAGAAATATATATCTAAGAAATTTCTTTACAAGCTGCAATCATATTTTTTATTTATGCAGTTTGTGTTTTCCCGTGTAGGTACACCTGGAAGCCAAGATTTGTGAATATCTTGAACACTAAAATATATAATTTACAAAGAAATCAAAACCAAAACAATATAGAAATATAAAATACAAATTCTAAAGAAAATGAAAACATAGTTACCAAGCATACTAGTTACAGATGGGAATTGAGATGGTTGTCCACCTGCTAATCGCGCATCTGCACAAGTGGCCGAAAGTAAACTGTAGGGCTTTCCACCATCGGAAACCTGATAACTGAGGGTACCGTCGGCCATTCGCTAATTACTGACCACTGATCGCCGAGGGGAAATTAAGCCGACGGTTTGCCCTTGGCCACTAGTACTAATTACCATGTGTTTTTGTGTATGGCCTACGGTTATCTCACACTAGGCCAAAAAAGTAAGAGATCTTGAAGTACTTGGTTCGGAGTCTCAATTATATTTTTTATATAATTTACTAATTCAAAATTTGGGGAGAAATTACCAGAATTGTCATGATTGTTATATACCTATATCTAACAATAGAAAGAAAATAAGAAGAAGAAATAGAAACGGCAAGCAAAATGGTCATTTGGCTACCATGGGGGATGAATAGTCATGGCAATATTATGTTATTTTCTTAAGTCGAATTCTCTTCGTAAAGCCATTTAACAGCCTACGATTTTTTGATCGTATGGAGAAAATTGTCTATAAAATCATCAATGCAGGATTGGATAAATAGTATTAATCAGGACAATGTAATTTTCAGCAGACATTTCATTTGATCATGAAGCAAATATTAGTTAGCTTTGTAGCTTGTCAACAAACGATTTAGATCATTAGATATATAGTGTTTACTATACAAATAAAAAGCTTCTATACACATTCCAAGCTACTTTAATTTAGCTCTATGAAATTCTTTAATGTGATCGAAGTCGTGCATTACATGTATACAACAATATCTAACATGGTCCAAGTTCCACACTACAGAAAATAGATTACACAATCTTGTGCTACAACAAACTGCATCTCTGTCATAGCTAGAAAACATAGGTAGGAGATGCATGCTTGAAGACATAAAGTTATTTCAATCAATGGATACTAATTTATAGGATAGGTACGCTGCACATACCAGAAGATAGATTATATATATAGCTTATTTGCTTCACTTCCAGTTGTTGATCTATAGCTTGTAGAGTTCTTTGCGTTCTGGAGTGCATGTTGCAGAAAGACTCACACTACTACTTGTGCTAAAATCAGCACCAAAACTCGTAGGAGTTGTTTCAATACTAATCTCTTCATGGTGTCTAGGACTCAAATTATAGCTTCCTTGTCCATGCTTTCTGGCTCTTCGCAACATCACAAGTCGTTCTGCTACTTCCTTCATATCAGGTCGTTCTTCAACCTTTTCTTTTAGACACTCCATTGCCAACTTACCAATTTCTTCCAAGATAAAGATATCTTCTTCCACCGCGATCTCCTTATCAAACATTGCCCTCCCACTGTGTACTTCATCATAGGCCTTCTGGAACTCGATGATGAGGCTAAAGTTCTCGCCATATATAGTTGGCTTTCTACTAATGAGCTCTAGCAATACAACACCAAAACTATAAACATCACTTTTCTGCGTTAAACGACCAGTCTTATGGAATATTAGGTCTATGTATCCCATGCTCCCAAACAAACATGGTGAAGTCTTTATCTACAGTAAGAAGCTTGGATGTCCCAAAGTCTGAGATCTTAGGGATGAACTTGTCTGTTAAAAGTATATTGGCAGGCTTGACATCACCATGTCGTATGGTACAATTTGTGGACAAGTGCATGTATTTTAGCCCTTCTGCAGATTCAATTGCAATGTCCAAGCGTATGTCTAGTGTGAGAGGGAGTGAGCAATTGGCATCACCATGGAGAATGTCTTGCAGACTCCCATTAGCGGCAAACTCATACACTAACATTGGAACATCCACCTCCAAGCAACAACCCAATAGCTTGATAATGTTATTGTGCATCATTCGCGATTGTATTATAACTTCATTTGTGAAATCCTCCTTCCGAGCTTCATTTACCTCAATTGAAGTCTTCACTGCCACCATTGTATTATCTTCGAGCGTCCCTTTGAACACTTTACCAAAACCTCCTTGGCCAATAACGTGTGAATTGTTCTTTGTGATTTTCTTTAGATCATCTAACACGCCACTCCTACCTTGGCTTTGCTTTCCTCAGCCGATGATTAATTTCTTGTTCAACCTCCTGAAGGCGCTCTCTGTTCCTCAATCTTTGAACCCTTCTCTTCTGATTCTTTGTGAAAATACCAGAAGGACACCATTGATTCTTCTTGATTACATTGTCCTCTTGGCCATGATCTTAATTCACTAGACCCAATCTTTGATGAACAGAAACTCTTGTCTGCCTTAGTCGATTACCCCTATTATATGATCGGCTTGAGCTCTCAACGATATCACTGCACCCAGGGCAGTTTTCAATAGATGGCAACCTCATACCTTCATTCCAGCAGAATCTAAAGAACTCACAACCCCAATGAGAATCAAAACCATCATCGTATTCTTCATGATGCCTCTCCTGCTGCTTGTCTTACTTCCTCTGATATTTGTCGATAATCTTAGCCGAATTCGCCTGAAAACCCCTTGCACGGACCCTATCGGCTATTTGGCCAGCTGTATGCACCATATTAACAGGAAAAGGGTTACCGTCGACCTTCATCGGCTTTTTGGAATAATCAAACCTAATCTTGCCCCCCTCAATGGCCACTTGAATCTGCTGTCTAAAAACCTTGCAATCGTTAGTAGAATGAGACCCAAAATTATGCCATTTGCAGTACCTCTTTTTACCTAATTCTTCAGCCGATGGGATTGTATGACCAGCAGGAAGTTGAATTTGCTTCTCTCGGAGTAGCATATCAAAGATCTTGTCAGCTTTAGTAATATCAAAGTCATACTTCTCCTCTTTTCCAGAACTTTTTACCCATTGGCATGGTATGACCTTTTTACTCCTCACCCATTCGGCTGCAGCTATTTCAGAATCGTCCTCATCATCATCCGACCCATACATGTACGGACAATCATGATTAACCTTCTTAGAGCTTTTCCTAACTTCCGCAGACCTATGCTCATGCAAGGTTACCTTCTGTATCAGATGTGACAAGCTATCAAAGTCTTCAGACGAGAATTTCTCCCTAATCGGAGCAATCATACCCTGAAAGGCCAGATCGGCTAACTGGGCATCAGTTAAACTCAAGCTGAAGCATTTATTCCTCATCTCCCTGAATCTCTGAATATACTCGTGCACAGGTTCATCATGCCGCTGCTTAATCGCTGTCAAGTCAGATAATTTCATCTCATGAACCCCACTGTAGAAATAGCTGTGGAATTGCTTCTCCAAATCGGCCCAACTATTGATCGACCCATACGGCAAAGAGGAAAACCAAGTAAAAGCCGATCCATATAAAGATAACCGGAATAACCTAACCTTCAGAGCGTCTACAGCCGATGCTTCACCACACTGAGCCAAGAATCGGCTAATGTACTCATAAGTTGACACACCATCTTGTCCCAAAAATTTGGAGAAGTCTAGAACTTTGAACCAATTAGGAAGAGGAACTCTCTCAAACCACTCAGGGTAAGGCTACCGATACAAGCTTCCAGTCTCTTTTGGTTTAAGCCCAAACTGTTCCCTCATTACGTCAGCAATCACATCGGCCCACGGTCGTTGCTGAGCTGCCCCTTGTGACTGCTGTTGCATGGGCTTGAACTGACCGTATTGAGACGCAAACTGAGGTTGAGCCAATCCCCCTGGCTGATATTGGGCTTGCGGGGAAGGAGACTGATATTGATAATTCATGTTACCCCCTTGGTAATTATGAAGGTTCGGCTAGATATTGCGTACCAAGTGCTCAGGAACAACTTGAGGCATTACCCGGCTGTACGTGGTGAACCAAATGTTCTGGGACAACTTGGTTTAAAAATTGTTGTACAGGCTAACCACCAGGCGTTGCAAACCCAACCGATGCGCTTATTGAACCTTGGTGCTGGATCGGCTGAACGATTTGCTGTCTTAACAGCGTCTGCTGAATCGGCTGCAGGGGCTGCTGCCTTGGTGGTGTTTGCTGAATGGTTGCATGACCTGTTGCCGGATTGGTTGTACAACCTGCTGAATTGGGGGTGTCTGTTGAATCGGCTGCTGATGTATTGGATCAACAACAGGTTGAGGTGGATGAAACATGGCAGCAACCTGATCTTGGGTCAGCCGATTCGCAACCTGCCCGCCATGCTGTGGCTGCTCTCTCATTAACAACCGAGGGTTCACCGGCTGGCCTGGCGCCATCGCTGATGAAGTAGGTAGGGGAGTTGATGCCGGCGCCGTTGGCTGAGTTGTTGGTGCAACGGAGGGAACCGCCTGAGTAGATGGCTGAACATCGGTAATCAAAGACCGATAATTTGGGAAGACACCTCCTTGCAAATAAACCGGGCCTGCAGCCTGATGCTCAGCTATTGAACCATCGGCTATTGACTTCATCATGTTTGATAAGGTATTGACTAACACCCCAGACTGATTGATCAAAGCATGATGCACAGCGTAATCAACCCGATCTTGGAAGTTATTGAAAAAATCCTGTGCCACATCACTATTCTGATTAAGATTTCCTCCCTGCAGCCCCTGAGCACCATCACCTTGAACTCCATGCACCCCGTCACCTTGTACTCCATGGACTCCTTGAGAATTGTCGCCTTGATTTCCTAGAGAGCCATCGGTAGCACCTTTGATACTCGGCTGAGCCGAGCCGTCTGGAGCTTGTTTCCCATCTCCATCCTTAGAAGAACTGGTCCCAGGATCATCAGCAACCACTTTTATTTTGTACTTCTGAACAAGTGTCCCCTTGCGGGTCTGCATGAATGAGTTCAAGAACTGATCCCGTGCTTGCTGCAATATTGCTTCAAACTCTTTCTTCTACTCAGGTGTGAATTTTTCTGGATCGATCGGCACGACGTTTCCTTCATTGACGTTAGTCAATCCTAGCTTTAGCATGTTGTCCTTAACAGAGCCTGGGCTAGATGGTGGTGGTGGTTGTTTCTCGGCCATGAAGAAGAATTGTTGGCTGACTTCTTAAATTTCCCACCAGGCGTGCCAAAAACGTGTTGACAAAAAACACGAGGCCTGGGAGATCTGCTTAACTCCAGTGCAGATCCAAAGCTCGCCTTTGAATGTATGAGCGTGCCAGTTGATTTGATCCTGTAATCAACAAAAAATAGAAGCAAACAAACCGCGGTTAAATCTATAAATGATAGTCGATCGGCTAGGTGCCGATGACATACCATTTATCTTTGAGCCGATGTCATATATGAATCGATCGACAGTTGTAAATAGACAATAAAGAACTAAATCTATTCGATCGGCTGTAGATATTTCCAATATATAGTTCTTATATCGATATATACTTAAATCAAGTGATTGGGATAGATCGGTCACTATGCTGAGGCAGTATAAATCACTTAGATCGAAATATATATTAATAACAGGACTATGTATGTTTATAGCATAGCCGATCAGATAGATCTAGCATGTATCGGCTAATACTCCGATACTACTCTATATCAGGATATTAAAACAGGTATAATATATCAAACAAAGGCCTAATGTACTTAGATACAGCAATATCTTGACATAAAGGGCATATTTAACATGTCAATGAAGCATATAGAGCAAATATAGTTAAATCAGATAAGATCGGCTGAAACTCCGATGCTACCCTAATCGGCAACCAGAAGGCAGGCTAGAGATTGATATTCTAAGCATGACTTAATAGATCAAACTCAACTGATGCAGCATTAAGTATGAAAGGAAGAACAATATCTAAAAAATCAAGCCGCTGGAAGTTTCATAGGGTGGTAGATATCTTATATAATCTGAATCAACGTCAAAATCTAACCTAATCGGCTGCTCTCTTCGATAGATGTTAGCCGAATGTAGGTTAGATAGCGATATTGCCAAAGATTATGTAAGATATATGATAACTCGACGAATTACATAAACAAGATTAGAGTGTCATAAAGATGGAAGCACTAATCCCGAGAATACAAGCCGTCATAACAAGTTTTACCTCTTGTTGAAGATCGAAACTGATGCAGCTCAACCTGAAAGCAAGAACTCGTCGAAATAAAACTAAAGCAAAGGATGGCGATGCACCGAAATTCTATTGAACATGTGTGTTAAAAGTTACATAGGGCTCGGGTCTATTTATACCCGAGAATTAGAAGATATGTCCATAACGGACACGACTACTATCTCTAACAAACTCTAAGATACCATAAGTCTTTGCGGCAGACTTTTGCCCAAGAGTATCTCTAAGGAGATTACATAAAACATCCTAATTAATAGATACAATTGCCTTCTCAGAACTCTATCCATGTGCGGCAATCACCTTGAAGCGCCTCAATTCAACCCGATATCATACATCAAGTTGCATTGTCGGAATCGGCTGTACTGGCTTACCTAGTCCGACTCAGACCCAGCCGATCCTAATCGTAGTCGATCTGGACTCCAGCCGATTCCTGCTCTGTTTCCGAACTCGATCTCCGCCTCCGCTTCGCTTCGATCTAATCTTCTTTCCTGACACCGATGTTACCAAATTTGGTTGTTAACACATCTTTATATAAATTCTATGAAACATGATTTAAGTAACTCCGAATACCAATGCTAGGAATCCTGAAGCCTCATCTTTTCGTTTATGCTTATCAGCCAAAATTTAAATTTTCAACCTTAAATTTAGAGTTGATTTTGAAATTTTCTCATTGAAGTTTATTTTTCAACCTTTGCTTTTAGATTTCTAAGAACACACATGTAAAAATTTCATTCACAAATAATTCTTCGTTTTCAAATGCTTTGTCTGCATCCACCACTGTTGTTCACATTGTATTTGTCTCTATGGACATTTTCGTTACAGCCTATGATATATGGTAGAGGACCAGCACCAGCTCGAATGATGGTACCAACGGTGCTCCCTGACGGTCGTCTAGGATATGTTCTGTAAGATAATCTCTGCTGCCCTAGAGTCGCAAACAAGTCTTACCATATACTCCCTCCGTCCCTAAATATTTCATATACTCCCTCCGTCCCTAAATATTTCATATACTCCCTCCGTCCCTAAATATTTGACGCCGTTGATTTTTTTAAGACATGTTTGACCGTTCGTCTTATTCAAAAAATTTAAGTAATTATTAATTCTTTTCCTATCATTTGATTCATTGTTAAATATACTTTTATGTATACATATAGTTTTACATATTTCACAAAAGTCACTACACCATGACCTGAAAGCTGCAACAGCTCATCTGTCGGTAAAGACCACCTTTAGCATCATCCTGTCTGTCGGTAGAGAGTTTTTCCGACAGATTACGTGTATCGGGCGAAAGCCTGTCGGCAAAGGGCTTCTCCGACAGATAAATCTTTACCGACAGATGAACTGACCCCTATGTTTACCTTCAACGACAGACATGTCTAGCGACAGAAACATCTTTACCGACAGACGAGTTGATGAAAAAAGTATTTGCCGACACACTGTCTGACAGCAAGCTCTGCTACCATTAAAAAGAAAACTATTTCACATTATTGTCCATTACACCTGTTTACATGAGCATACCAATTTCAATAGCTAATGACATTCACAATGACAACCACCCTCAAATGTCTGATTCATTTCATTCATTCATTCATCTTGTACATGACCAATTGACCATTCTCAGCATTTTAACAGAGGATTGTGAATTAAAAAAAAAAAGCTAAGAAAGAATTTGTACATTGACGATCCTAAGGGTGGCAAGTCCTTTTTGGCTTCACATAAATCACTTGATTAAGAGGTGATAAAATTGAACTAAGGAAAAACCAGAGGCAGTAGCACCACCCTTAGCAGTTCAGACCTAATCATATGCTACAGCCCCATATCCACCAAGGTTAAGGACACTATCCAGTATGAGGAATCTGAAAACAAAAGTGAGGTACATGCATTAGTTCTTGAACAGTGCATGTTAAGATAAGATTAAAGAAAAGGAAATACAAAAGCAATTAGTGTATAATCAGATGTTTGCTGCCCTCTAATAGTCATGGTTTGCAAAACCAATAGCCAAACAGCACAGCCTCCAATCCTAACCAAAGTCCAAAATAGCTAATCATACCAGAGTAGCTGTGCCAGTTAATCAGAGCATAGCAGATGCCGCAACTAGAACAGCATGCATGGGTAAAAAGCAGCACAGGTTGGCCAAACAAAATAGCGTATGTATACCAAGTAAATCAGAATTTATTCCCTCTTTAAGCTCAGCTGTGAAATACTAGTTTGATCTTAAAAAACAAAGGGGCAACACATTAACTGGATGCACTGAACCTCATGCTCTTTTCATTCTGGATGGCAAATAAAGAATTTCCTTAACACAACAGTTTTCTTTTCATTGTGTATATTGCTAATTTACTAAAATCTATAAACTGAGGTGGCCTAGTAGTGCAATAAAAATGTGAATACATACTAGAAGATTCAAAAATACTAACCTGCCCACATTCAATGTCCTTTACACTACTATTCAATATTGTCTTTGTCAAAAGAACTTCGTGCAGCAGGAAGCCTTAGATGATTAGATCACCTCAGCATACAGGAACTAAAGATTATTATGCCCCCTTAAGACAAGACCGTCTAAATTGCAATACAGGAACTTAACATAAAGTATTTTGTCACAGAACATTAAGCAGCTAAAACATAGCTAAACAACAGAGACCACTCACTCCATCATAGCCCAAATTAAGATTTATCTTATCCAAATGCGTTTGCCACCATCACTTCTGGAATTTTTAGTGATCAAAGGAAAGTATAGAAACCGAGAATTATTATATGTTCAAGAAGCAAAACCACTGAGTACATGATGAAACAAGATCTACAGGAACTAACCTGCAAAGCATTTTTCTATATATATAATTTTGACAACGGAAATAGGAGTTTATTTCAGAGAAAAGAAGTGCTAAGATTTTCCGCACCTAATGATCAGTGATCTCAACTGGATGCATGCTCTTCAGAGGTACATAGATGGATTGCATTAATTAAAGTCCAATTTATTTCAGGCTAAGAAGATAAGGACACAAAATGGTAAAAGTGCAAATCAGTAAGTATAAAAATGCCAACTTGAATTAATATACTCATACCGAATTTCTGTAAAATACTTTAGTTTGCATATATTCAGAACATATGAAGTACTTGCATTCTCTGCATTTGTAAATGCCCCTAAAAGGATTGGAATGAACATTAATCCACAAATTTTATATACTTAATTTAGTAGTCTGAGTATAAAGTAATTATCCAAATTCTATAGTTCAACATATAAATTTTCTGCTGAGCTCAACACCTATAAGGTATGTTCAAGACTTCTAGTGGAGTAACATCCCTGTCTATGTTTCCTGATTAGTGGCCTGCAAGTAACTATGCCAAAAAGATCAGGCAAGCAAAGATGACCGTGATGCACTATATATAGTCAAAATCTAAACTTTGTACAGGATTAACAAATTCTTGAATCAAGTTATATATCTTTCTTGAAAACTGATAACAAATGCATTTTGATCAGCAAAATAATTAAGTTAAAAAGATTTTTCAGAGTTATTTAAGATCCAAAGCAATGATAATTAATATACGAAACCTGTAAAGCTTGTATATTGAGGAGATGCGAGGGTCAGCGAGAATGAGTACCGCCGCAAAGGGGAAGTACAACAAGCCTGCCCACCCCTGGACGTGTGGCCCTCGCACCTGAGCATAAACGCATCAAACTAATCATGCTAGCTACTGCGCAAAGAAAATACCCGTTTATCACTGAAAATGGGGATCTGCAGGAGGACCATGCGGCGCTGGACGGATCCAGTCGCCCCAAGGTAGGGAACAGCCGGATCTGACAACCCCCATTCCCCTCCAATGTCGTGGCGGTTGGACCTACCAGGAGGATGGAGGAGAGCTCCCACGGTGGCTGCTGGATTGGACGATGGGGAGGAGTGCCGACACCAGCTCCGGCGGCTGGCTATGGGAATGGAGTGCGGCGGCGCCGGCGCTGGCGCCTGATGACACAAGAGGGAGAGCAGCGCCAATAGCTAGATGGACGAGGGAGCCCGAATGGAGAGTGGAGACACGGCGATGGGAGAGCGCGAGAGCGGGCGTACGCGGGCGAGGGGGAGCCGGGGGAGAGCGAGCGGCGGCGCACGCCTGATTTTGCGAGGGCGAGATGCGAGAGCGGAGGAGGTGAGAGAAGTCTAGGGTTTGTCCGGAAGGGGATGAGAGATAAAGACCGGAGATTACTAAGCGCGCGCAGGGAAACCAAACAAAATTTGGCCCCAGCCCGCGAACACATCTGATTTTCGGCCTGGCCTCCTCGCGCTCGCGCACCCGTGACCGACAGACTGGTTGACCCCATAAACGGAGTTACCGACAGATAGTTAGTCCTAATTTATCAGTAACATTACCGATAGACTTTCTGTCCTTATTTTGAGAACTACCGACAGACCAGCTGTCACAATGCTTTCTCGACAGAACATATGACGTTGAATAGCAATCTTTCCCAACAGATATATGTCGCGAATTCTGGTACATGGTGTCGTGAGTTTTTAATAAGACGAATAGTTAAACATGTTTAAAAATATCAACGGTGTCAAATATTTAGGGACGGAGGGAGTAATGTCTTCATTTCCATTCCCTTGATGCTGCAAATCCAGCCATCACGCAATGCGATGGATTTTTTTAACTAATTATGAAACAAGATAGAAGCTTAGACGCTGTTCCAGCATAACACCTGCAATAGCCTAAGACATGTACCATCGTCTTCTTTCAGTTATACTTATGTGCCATGCATGTGGTGCTTGTGAATTGAAAACAGTCGTGTTCAAGTTTTGTATCTCGCGGTCGCGGCAGCGTCTGTAGTGGTAAACCGATGGGATGAAAGAATTATCTACAGACATACAGTTGGACCTACCTGCCAGTTTTTCTTCTTGTGATTTTGGGTCATTGGTTGCTGCTTATATAAGCCGTAACAGCTTATTTTTAGGGATAAAAAATGATTTGTAAGTAAAAATTACTACATGGGTCCTTAGTACGTGATTTAAAAGCCGAAGCTGAAAAATAAAACTACATTGAAAAAAAAAATCAAAAAACCAACTTTAAAATCAAGTTTTAAAATTCAAGTTTTTATAAGCCATTGGACGAATGATGACGCTCCTTTTTACCCCATCATTGCTCCTCCGTCCAGGAAGAGTATTGTAGCGTGCTTGCCAAGATGTAAGGCAATAGGATGGACGAATTTCTTCTGTTACAAACAAATTTGGTACAAAATTTTGAAGGCAATCAATCTGATTAAATAAACTTAAGTCTGTCAGGGTTATGAATACCACATACCTAATAGTAGTTGACTAAATCTCGACAAGACCTACCACATACCATGTCTTATATGGAAACTGACCTCGAGGGAGTTCTGGATAAGCAAAGACAACCAGAGTTCTACATGGAAACGACAAGTACTACTCGGATTGTATCCATATTGGTTTCCCTAGTTCTACTTGGACAAGGGGACCTATGGGTATAAATACAAGCCCCCCTAGGAGGAGAGGGGAGACAGGGGATCAACACCCAACAGGATCAACACCCAACACAATAGACATAGAAGCCACAACATAGAAGCCTACATACGCCAAGACACGCCGTCGGATATCGACTTCAGGGATAAGCACGGCTAGTACCCTATGGTGTCTCCGGATACTGTTAGGAGAGACGAAAGCACTATCTCTGATCTCGCCGGGCACGGATTCGAGGAGGAAGGCTACCCTGTTGTCGACTACGAGTCAGATCGTCAGACCGCCATGTCGACAACAGTTAGATAGGCTACCCCAAATATTGTACTAGTGTGATTATCATGAATAAGAGCAATACCGGCTTCGGCCAACAGGATGTAGGGTTATTACCTGACAATTCAGGGGCCCGAACCTGTATAAAAATCCCTGCCTCCATCTCTTTTACCTCAGTCTCGCGTATATCCTAGTACCAACGATCCCCATGCCATGCAAATACCAAAATTGCGACATTAAACGTCGACAAAGTCGACCAACAACATTTAAATAGTGAAAAAACATTTAAACAGATTACAATGCTAATCAAAACAATGTGAAAATATTGTGAATCTAAAGTCAGGGAGGCGCCTCCCCGTCAACCACCGGTGCTCCACGACGTCCTTCGCCATCAGCCTCTTCCCGTCATCATCTCATCAAAGGCAAGCAGTCAAAGGTTAACACGCTGCTGCCGAGTCTGCACCCCTTGGGCCGCCCTCCGCGGAAGGCAAAGGAAATCACATATGAAGATGCACGGAGGCGGTGATACCCTGAACCCTCTGATGGCTGCGGCTGCTGCTCTACCATATTATACACTTTGATTTTTTTCCCTATGTTAAGCTTATTTAATTTTAATTAAATTTATAATGAAATATAGCAACACCTACAACACCAAATTGCTTTTATTAAATCTAGCATTGAATATAATTGGCTTTATTAAATTGGTTTATTTTATGTTGAAAATGTTACTATATTTAACTTAGAAAAAAATTCAAAACGTTAGAGGGAGTATAATGCTAGTGCCCCCAATAATGATCATCGGACTCCAACCGTCTAACGCCACTCATGGTTGGGGATGTCAACATTAAGTCATCCCGTGCTGCAAGGTGGGTTGTGGCGATCTACCTGCCTTCTTCGTTCGATCTCTATGTTAACGTTCCTTCATTAACGCTGACGCCTACATGTGGTGCCTGCTGGCAGTCATGCTGCGAGAAGTCTACATGGTGTTGGTCTCCGTGGTGACGATGTATATTGGATCTGTTATTGTCGGATGCGCTCGTCGCTATGACATGGTCTGAATGTTTGCTCTCTTTGAGAGAATTTTGTAATAAGTGGTTATAGATTATTTGAAGTAAAGGCTTGAATTTATTCCATTATCCAAAAAATTCACCGCATCATCTTCAAAACTATATTGACATCGAAACGTAACCTAATCATGTGTTTTTTTTAATTATTATATTAGTTTTTCTTGTTGCAATGTATGAGAAGATGAATAAGCGAAAGGTTGACTTGATACATTGTAATGCATGGGCATTTTTGCTGGTGTATGGGCCTGTTTGGCATGGCACCACCTCTTGCTCTAGCTCTTGCTCCAACTCGTCTTGGAGCTGGAGCCCAACCAAAAAGTTTCAGCTTGACACAAAAAAAAAGGATCGGAGCTAACTAGAGTGCTCTTATAAAATAAACTAGAAAAGTTGATCTAGGTTTAGGCTACTCCACAACTCCACTCTAGATACAACTCCTGAAGTTAAATTTAGGAGTTTAAGCCCAACCAAATGGGCCTATGTATAGAAATATAAAATATTTTGAGAACAAATGTTAGACATTTCCTTCTTGGCACATATTGGAACCCAATAATGCATAGGTGGCAAGCCAATCTATCTCTGTAAACTATGCAAGATTACACTAAAGTCTTTGCAAGGATAATGATTTTTTTTTACTTTAGATATAGCTAAGCAATGTTACAGTACATGCACATCAATGAAACATTTCCGAGCCACGTGCTGCAATCAAAACAACCATAGGCAATATATAACATGACCTGAGTTCCACACAACAACAATAGATTACACAGTTTTGTACTATAGTACACAAAAATCGATTCAAATTACAGAAAACATAAATAGGAGATACATACTTGAAAAACACAATTTACTTTAAATGAAATGACACCGATTGATAACATTGATTATATCATGCATACCACAAAATACATATTTCTGTTCGTACCTCCTATCTTCCTATTGTCCACCTTCTAGTTAAGTGGAGTGGCTGGTGCAGAAAGCATCGCACTGCTACTTGCACTAATGCTGGCACCAAAGTGCTTAGGAGTTCCCTCGATAGTAATCTACTCACAGTGTTGAGGACTTACACTATAATTTCCCTATCCACACTTCCTAGATCTTCACTTCCTAGATCTTCTCAGCATAACAAGTCGTTCTGCTACCTCCTTCATATCAGGTCGCTCTTCAACCTGGCTACTACTACACAAAAGGATTTTGGTGTCGATTGAGAGCTCTCTCTATAGGTGCCGGTTGTCTCAAACGGCACCTGCTAAGCGGCACTGATGAAACCCCAGGTCATTGATGTAAGTTTCACAACCGACATCTTTGATGTGCACGCGAGGCAAAAGAAAAATAGCTTGATGCATTAGATTGATTCGACTCGATGCTTTGAGCTCATCACTGAATCCGAAATCATCACAAATTTAATTCAAAAACTAAATCCTAATCCAATCGAAAATCACATGATCATTCCAAAATAAATCACAAGACAAGAGACTATCCAATCAGAAATCACAAAATAAATCACACATGAGATGAGAGGAGAGGCGGAAATTACAAAATAAATCTCACAGGAGATGAGAGGAGAGGGACGGGCGAGCGGGAGGCCACTGCCGCTCCTAGCCGAACCCCTTCCTTTCCTCCTCACTGCTGTGGAGGTCCTAAGCTCGGGGGCCAAATCCCGCACCGCTGGGTTGCCGCTGACCAGCCACAGCACCGCGAAGATGCTGAGAGGGAGATGGAGAACGAAGACGACGACGGCAAGGCCAAGGAGGCATGGCGGAGACAGGTGGGGGGCGAGACGGATGTAGCGGGTAGGGGTGGTAATGAGGAGGTAGGCGTGCGGCGACAATAGGGGCGGGTGTGAGTGGGGCGGCGGGAGCAAGTGTGGAGGAGGAGGAAGGAGGAGGAGACGGAAGAGGAGGTGTGGTGATAAGGATGACTAGACAAGGGAGCAAATAAAGTCGTTCGGTGGCCGGTTTTTCTATAGGTGTCAATTTAAAAAAATAACAACACCTATATTAGTGCCTGTACTTTAAATTGAGACCTATAATATATTACAGTGGTCGGTTCTTTAAAAAATCGGTACTACAATGTAGGTGCATGTTTTTATTTAAAAATCGACATCTACCTCTCCACAAAGGTATTTGTTCTAGCCAATGGCGCCTTGCGGACCAGCCTTGGGTGAGAAAAACATTATTGATGTCGGTTTTAGTATTTTCTGTATATATAGTGCAGTTATTTTTTTTTGCATTTCGGTAGTAGCGGGCCTTTTGGCCACCTATGATACCAGGAATACTAGTTTTTTTAAGAGAGATTAGGCTGCATTCGGGAGTGCTAGTTCCCAACCATTCTCCCTCGTTTTTCGTGTGCACGCTTTTCAAACTGCTAAACGGTGTATTTTTTGCAAAAAATTTCTATACGAAAGTTGCTTAAAAAATCATATTAATTCACTTTTAAAAAAATTAGCAAATACTTAATTAATCATGCAATAATATGTGGTTCGTTTTGCGTGCCGGGTCCTCCGAACACAGTCCCTTGAGCGACTACAATCGAGTACTGTTTGAACACATCAGTAAGATCGAAAGTCAGATCCTTACCCGCTTTTCTCTCCTGGTCAACACTTTATTTCTAAAATTAATTCTCAAGTGGATTTTTGTTCAGATTTTTTTTTTCATACCGGTATTCACGTTGAACTCCTGTCCTACAATTTAACAACGGACCTACTTTTATTGCCTTTTTTCTATTAATTTTTGACCCCTTTGCCTTGAACAAGGCACCACCCTCAAGCAATGAAGGATGTTAGAAGGTAGTGGAAGCAAGAGGAAGGTAGTGGAGGTCAGGTTGCACGCTAAGACTGTGTTCGGGAGGCACGTAAAACGACCTACACATTATGATTAGTAAAGTATTAGCTAAATAAAAATTGAAAAATAGATTAATATGTTTTTTAAAAACAACTTTTCTATATTTTTTCAAACAACACATCGTTTAGCAATTTGGAATTTGTGCACGTAAAAAACAAGGGAGGTGAAGTTAGGAAAGTAAACTTATGCCTTGTTTAGTTCCAAATTTTTTTTTCTAAAAACGTCACATCGAATCTTTGGACATATGCATGGAGTATTAAATATAGATAAAAAATTAATTGCATAGTTTGTATAGAAGGTGAGATGAATCTTTTGAGGCTAATTAGTCTATGATTAGCCATAAGTGCTACAGTAACCCACATGTGTTAATGACGGATTAATTAGGCATAATAATTCGTCTCGTGGTTACCAGGCGAGTTATGAAATTAGTTTTTTCATTCGTGTCCGAAAAAACCCCTTCCGACATCCGGTCAAACGTCCGATGTGACACCCAAAAATTTTCTTTTTGCGAACTAAAGACACCCTTAAGAACGCAACATATGTTGGAGGTTGAGAAGTATAAAAAAGTGCCTAAGGTAGTAAGGGGTCTAATTGAAAGTATAGGATAGAATAAAGAGGTCCAATGGGAAGCCTTGGTAAATAAATGTGTCCTATATCTTAAAACTGCAATTCGTTCTTATTTTTTAAAATTATAATTTCAAAATTAATTCCTTTTCCCATCAATAAGTACTTACTATGCAAACTGCAGTCTGCACCCGTTCACTAGACTGGACGTACATATATACATTGAGAAATATTAGGAATTTAACTTTGAAGGGAAGAAGCATATGTATATGGATATAAATAAACGAGAGATTTGCAAAATATATCAAGTCACTTGTTTTTGTATATCAGGCAAATATATTACCCGGCTTTGTAAAAAGCCCAGAAGAAAACAGGTTCTTACAGAGTCTTACAAAAGTAAACAGCTAAAACAGGGTAACAAAAGGCTTTGCGACACACTGGGGACATCCAGCTTTCTATGAAAGGTGCAGACCATCAAAAAGTACTAAAAGCCCCCTCACTAACCACATCATGTATATACACAACTGGGACATAAAACGACACAAAGGGCCTGTTTATTTGGAAAAATATTTTACCCTTGCACGTCATATTGGATATACGGTATTTGAAGTATTAAATGCAGTCTAATAATAAAATAAATTACAGATTCCGTCAGAAAACTGCGAGCCGAATTTATTAAGCCTAATTAATCCGTCTTTAGTAAATGTTTACTTTAGCATCACATTATCAAATAATGACGCAATTAGGCTTAAAAGATTCATATCGCAATTTCCCGGTGAACTGTGTAATTGTATTTTTTTACATTTAATACTTTATGTATGTGTTCAAATATTCGATGTGACTGTGTGAAAAATTTTGTTTGGTAACTAAACCATCCCAAACTCTCCTAAGCTACCCAAAGTCTTCTGGCAGATTGTCAACCGCCCGCAAACCATCCAGAATGAGCATGCTTTCTCATGGAAATCAGCGCAGTTTTTTCTTTTAGTAGCAGCCTCCATCTTTGCATCAGGGACAAAGACATGACAGACAACATGCAAAGGAGTTTTGATTAGTTTGTTTTCAAACACCCACTCATTCCTTGTTATCCATAGACCCCAGAACATCCCAGCAAACACTACCATCCCCACTTGAGATTTCATTTTTGTTTTGATAGCTCTCATACCATCCCAGAAAGATAGATAGGGACAGTATGTAAATTCAACACCATGGCAATTACATTCCAAGCAAAATGAGCCAAAGGACAAGTAAAAAGAACATTCCCTGTGCTTTCCTCATTCAAAAGATAATATTGTCAAGTGACTTGTTAATCGCCACACGTAAGGTAATCCATTATCAGATCATACTCAACGAGGGGTCTGCAAAATATATTACTCTCTCAGTTTTATATCATAAGCCGTTTTATATTTTTAAGTTAAATTTTTTTTATTTGACTAAGCTTATAGAAAAACTTAGCGAAATCTACAACAACAAATTAATTTCATTAAATAAAATATAACATTGAATATATTTTGATATTTTATTTTTATATATGTTTAAAATATTGCCATATTTTTTTACAAGCTTGATCAAATTTAAAAATGTTTGATATGAAAAAAATAAAAATAACTTATAATATGCAACAGAGGAGCGAGTATAGTCAATTATTTCCTGCAGCTAGCTACCACACATGCACGAAGTGAAAGTAGAGTACATAGGCCATGTTCTTCCTATTAAGATAGAAATTTTGTCACAGTTTTCATTAACACACTTTTCAAACTAATAATCAGTACTATCCGTGAAATTTTTTTCATTGAAATAGAGTTAAAATATCAAATAGATTCATTTCATGAGTTTAAAATAATTAATCAAACATCAATGGTTTCCTCATTTCGCGTGCCTAAGCTTAAGATTGTTGTAATTTAGATTATTGAACCAGATTACTGTAAGCTGAATTATAATAGGCCGACATATAATAAGCTGTGAGCTGTTTGTTTTCCTGTTTGTTTTCCTGGATTATAAGTTGTTTGTTAGTTGTTAGCCACCCAATAATTAAAAAAGCATCTTTAGAGTGGATTAGATTATAGTAATTTGCTTTATAGATTATAATAATCTATCATAATATATTATCTGTTTGTTTGTTGTAGCTTATTTCTAATAATTTAGATTATAATAATTCTACTCTAGAAGTACTACCGAACGGGGCCATATGTTGCGATCAGAGTTTGGAAACGGAAAGCTACATACGTGGCGTCGGGCCGTCGGCACGTACGGCTGCAATGTGGAAGACCTCGGCAAATTACGGCTGCAATGTGGAAGTCGTCGTCGGAGCTCGTTAGGACAAAATTCGCCGATGGAAATCGTCGTTGGTGGTGCCCGCATGGCTGCATTATTAATTGTACTATATGTAAACTGCGACTGTTACAGTTTTGAATTGCCATATCAATGTCTTTGGGAAAAACTATACTATAAAAAAACGGCACAACCCAGGTCGTCGCAGTATACTACTCCCTCCGTCCTATCTTAAGTGTATTTTGTATATTTTCGTGACCAACATTTAACCGTCCATTTTATTTGAAAATTTTTTATTAATATTATTATTATTATTTGATGGTAAAACATGAAAAATATTTTATGTATGACTTATTTTTTTATAATTTTTTCAAATAAGACGGATGATCAAATGTTGGATAGAAACCCATAATTTTTTTTATAAAATTTTCAAATATATCCTTGTTCTTTTCTCCAACAAAAGTTGTATTAACTTTTGGATACTCGTGGCACACTTTTCAAACCGTTAAACGGTGTGTTTCGTGCGAAAACTTTCTATATGAAAGTTGTTTTAAAATATCAGATTAATCTATTTTTCAAGTTTGTAATAATTAAAACTCAATTAATCACACGTTATTACCACCTCATTTTGCGTGAAACACTTAATATTCATCTTCATCTTCAGGAGATTCAAACACCACCTCAAAAAGTTGTTAAATTTGGACGTTAAATTTGTTTTACTCAAAAAGTTGCTAATTATTATTTGTTTTATTGTGAATTGTTTTATGGTTAAAAATACTTTAACACTACTACAGAAACGCGAATAGGTGCCGGTTGGAAACCCCCACACAGGTGCCGATTGGTAAAACCAGCACATAATAGGTGGTACTAATGAGAGAAATCAAAGGTGTTGGTTCTATGTCCCAAGAATAATAAAAAAAAGGCGGCTCGATGCAACTCCCAATCACCCCTGAATCGATCAACTTGAACACAATCGCACAATCAACTTTTAAAAAAAAATCATTATCCACATCAAAAAAAAATACAAGAAAGATCTGGTCGTCGCACTTGAGCCACATCGGTCAGATCTAGCTGCGCTTGACGCCGTCGATGTGGGAAGGTGAGGGGAGGGTGCCGCCACCATGGGGAGGTGAGGGGGGCGCGTCGTCAAGGAGAGGAGGGCGAGACGAGGTGGGGGGCGGGGAGTCGATAAGGCCCCCTCTCAGCGTCCAGTGAGCTAAAAAGTATCCAGACTTGGCTCGGTTTTTTCGGGTGTCTTTTTCACCTATAGTATATTACAGGTGTCATTTTTTATTAACCGACACCTATAATATAATAAAGGTATCAATTTTTTTTAAGAAGGGTTTTTCTCTACAACTGGCACTTATACTCGTACCTTTTTTTTTATTTCAGCCTGCGAAGGTGGGAAAAACACTATAGGTGCCGGTTTTCGCTGGTTTTAGCTATTCCAGTACCTATAATGCTGACTTGCATGCATCCTTTTAGTAGTGTGAACATGATTTTTATCTTACACATTTCCACAAAACTTTTCAATAATACAAATGGATAAACATGTGTCTAAAAATCAACGTCGTCATCTATTAAAGAATGGATGGAGTAATTAACTACATGGGATCTCACGCATTGCTGCAGATGTTTTATATGATAATAGTAGAAATATATTTGCCGGCTATCAAGGGGGAGGCCGGGAAGTTTGAGGGAAGTAACTCCCCTCAACCTTCGGTCACTAAGCCAAGAGGATCAAGCGACTCCGTAGGGAGAATGAGGAGCTTAGGGCGACCTTAGGAACGAATTTCAATTGCTTAGCCGTGCATTATGTTCCAAGGTCAAGCGTGCCTTTAGGGAGATGTGGAAGGAGGAACTTTATTATGCTAACTAGAGGCCTTACCCCTCTCATTTTATCATGATAGGTGCATTAGTTTATTTTCATTTCAATTTTGCCTTACTCAATGTAATAAAGCACCTATCTCAGTTTTAATTCAATAAAAGTTTGGTACATTGGTGTTTACCCCAATGTTTGCCTTTCTATTTCCATTTTTTGTGTCCAAATAAAGTTGTAGGTTGAAAATAAGTGTGGGGGGAGACCTTTCGGACTCCTGACATGCAAATTCAGAAACTGCAGCCACATCTCTGAACCACTGAACATTTCCAAGCACTGCAGAAAAATGTAGGTAAATTGGGCGTCAGAGTGGTTCAGCCGAACACCTGGTTCGACCGAACCCACACTAGCCCCAATTCCTGTCATTTTCTCCTGGAAGACAAGTTTGCACATCTACTTCCTCATTTTCTCCCCCAAATGCCTAGTACTGAGCAGAAAATTCAATGACAATATGTTCAAGCTTAATGAGAAGATAAAAATTCCAACTAATAGAATTTTCCTATGATTGATCTTGTACACATTTTATTCTTGACTAGACTTGTTACCTGTGAACAACTATCTATGTTAGGGAACCTTATGCATCTAAGTAGATGATAATTGAGATATAGTTGAGATGAAGGAAATTCTTGTGTTCTATCTCATGACAACTGGGGATTTGTTTTTAAAATCAAAAATTTATTTGGAACCTTACTCCTCATATGACTTTATTCCTACCCAACAAGGCCATACACCAAGCCATTAATGATGAACCTTATGCATGTGTATGACTACCTGTAATTATATTGAGCTTTACCAAATTATTGTGACTCGTGTTAGATGTCTCTCATGCTCTCTCGATCAAGGTTGCACAACCACTATGTTATCCATATAAGATGCTAAGCTTCTACACTGGAAGTTGGCACCATTCCATCCATTTCCACTACCACTGAAAAAGAAAAAACAACTTTGATGAATAAATTCTCCATTCAATTTATCCCTTCTTCTCCTAAGAAAAATCCTTGGAAAAGAAAAAGAAAAGGAGGGAAAGGCATGGCTATGAAAAAAATATTTCTCTTCAAAAATATAGAGCAACATGGAAAAAAAAAGAAAGAAAGAAAATGGCCATGCCCCCTCTACAATTATGAAGGAGAAAATTGGAGAAGCGGGTATAAATAAAGGAGAAGCATTTTCTTTATTTTCCATTTTTCCACACATATCATACACTTTCCACCCAAAAATTAGCGATCTTTGTTCCGAGAGTATGATCGATTATCTTCTTGAGTCCATGTATTTGATTTTGCAATATATGATGAAGGTATGTTCCGAATTATGCCTACCAAACTCCACACATACAGCCTTTAGAATAAAGAATAATTTCAGCAAAATATGCCTTGGTAAGGATCCACAGACATTACAAAATATCCGAGTGATCGAGGGTAAGTCATTATGATGAGAAAAGCTGGTTTGGGAAAATTTATAAACCCCCAAAAGTCTGAAGTAGAATATGAGGAGGACCAGATTCAAGACTGTTCCATTTATCAATCACCCAGGATAGTAAGATAGCCACCGCTGAAGTTCACAGGTACAAGAATAGTTTTGAATAATTTATGTGCTTCTATTATATCTTGGAGAATTTTATTCTGAAATTTATCTCTAACCTTTACTCAAGGACGAGTAAAGAGCTAAGTGTGGGGAGTTTGTTGGCGGTTATTAAATGCCAAATTTATGCCACCAATACCTGCATAAACAGAAAGAATAAAGCATCCAACATAGTGATTAGGTTTATTTCTAACATATTCCACGAGTGTTAGTGCATATGTGCATGCAAGTAATAAACCGCCGAAGTTGGGATGAAAATCAGATTTAAGTGGAGGTGAAATCCTATCCATACAACGAGTGGGCCAATAACTACACAAAACATCAACAAATGGTCCTTCCACTCGAAGAAATAGATATGGGAGGCTGAGGAGGAGCAATAGGCCGAAAAGTGGGCCTATTGGGCCAGACATGGGTTCGGCTGAACCACTCCCACAGCTGTCTGATATGCGGCTTGGCAGGGACAGTCCAGATGACTCCCTGATGGCGGTTGGAGGGTAGAATGGACATTTCGCCTTCTCCCAACCATCATACCTGCCCTATATAAAGACTTCACCTCTTCACTTCACTCACACACTCCAAGCTTGAGCTGAATTATAAGAGGCTCTATTATACTTTATTGTATACTAGATTAGGGAGAGAGTAGAGTAGAAGAAGTCGGAGGAGTTCCGGAATTGTCGATAATCCTCTTCTTGTTTCTTTTGCTTTGTTTAACTACTCTGATTATAATAGAAATATCTTTCGAGTAATTAGTTTTGCTTGGTGAGAATTATCTCTTGGTTAGTTCCTAATCAGCGTACGAGATCATCGTTCACTATAATCCAGCAAAATATAGTGATTGCTTTAGTGTGCACCTAACATTAAAGTAAGTTATTAATTGCTTAGACGCTGTGTCTAGGTAGTTGATTTTCGGTGTTTGCTCCGTATCCCACAGTAGGTGTGGGGTGGGTGTAGAGGTGGTGACAGCCCTCAAGATCACTGAAGTCCTCCCTAACCAGGTACGTAGTAGAGCGATATCTGGGAGTAGTAAGCTGGCCAGTGCCCAAAGTATTGTGTTAGGATTAAAGCTAAGCTTTCCATAGACACTGTTTCTCACCGGTGAATCCTCTCTATCCTTTGCCTATCCTTAGCTTTATGTCCTTGGACGTACCTGGTGAAGAGCCGACACAGACGTTCCCTGTGGAAATCGATACCTGAAACTACTCCTGGGTGAAGTGTTACATCAGTATATCTCTGTAAGGTTAAGAAATACCAACATGGACCCAGTCATGTTCTCTGAAGCAGATTACTAGGTTGGACAGATACGATCTACAATAGCCAATCTAAACAATTCCTTCTTGGAGACAATTGGACCAACAACCTAGCGTCCTTCTTGTCCCCCATCTCAAGGAGAAGAGCAACATGGAGTTGGGAATGTCAATGTTGAAGATGTCCCTAGCGAACACCTGAGTTTAGACCCAGGCCGTAATCCCCAGAATGCATTGCCAAGAAGACCAAGTTGGAAAACCCTACCTGCCGAGATAATCGTAATCTTTGCGACCACTTGAACAGGCGGAGACGGGAATGACGAGAACAGGACGATGTCGGCCATCACCAACGTTGTTCTCCACAACGATAACGGAACAACGATGGCAATCATGAAGCTGTCTAAATGAGGACCGAGATCGACTAGATTGCCAAAGCCGCAAGGACGAGAATAATCAAGGCTGGAGAAATCAGGGTGACAACGGCCGAGGTCGAAAACACCACGATAACAACAGACGACGACGAGATTCACGTTCCCCCGGTTCTCGGAGAAATCAAGGACATGGGCATAGATCCAGAGGTCGTACTCCCGATTATAGTTATCCTTCGTTGTCTTCATCATCATCGATAGGTGGCTCTCGAAGGCCACGAGGACACCGACCACCTCTCGTACCTAGAGGAGGATGTAGATTAGCTAAGTTATCTACCACCTTGAAAATCAGTCAAAGGCTTGATTGTCTAGATGTTTATTTTCATACTTAGTGCTGCATCAATTGGGTTTGACCTACTAAGTCATGCTTAGAACCATGATTTCTAGCCTGCTTTTTGATTGCCAATAAGGGTTTCATCGGGGTTTCAGCCGATAAGTTATGTAGACATTGCATCAGCTTATAAGGATTACATACAAGTTAGATTTAGCCGATCACAACAAATGTTTCACTATTTATCTAATCATTTGGATTTAATGACATCGGACCTCCAGCCGATGTATGCTTTAATCTTTAGATAAGTGCTTATCCTATCATGTCATTATTAGCCGATTAATTTCTACTAGATTATATTATTGTTTTATTACATTATCATCAGCTGATTGTCTTTATATCATTATTTTTTCAAGTATCAAAATATGCATTAGATATATAGCCGATTGTTCAAAACCGTATCGACGTTGGCTCACATTGCTATATCGGCTTGTCAGCCGATCGACTCTTTCTTGATCAATATATTTATCTATCTTGTCAGTTGTAGGATCAAACTGACCTGCACTGGAGTAAAGCAGATATCCTAGGCCGTTGTGTTCGTCGATTTAAGTTCGCGCCAACACAGATCCGGCACCGTTGGCCAAGCGCGGATTTTTCGTCAACAGTTTCATCCGAGAAGTTCTCCATCCAGAGTGGCTCGCAAATCCAATAATGGTTCGCAAGGCCAATGACAAGTAGAGAATGTGTGTGGATTTCATTGACCTCAATAAAGCGTGCCATAAGGATCACTTCCCTCTACCCCGCATTGATCAACTAGTGGACTCAATAGCTGGTTGTGAGCTATTTAGTTTTCTCGACGCTTACTCCGGCTATCACCAGATCAATATGGCTAAAGAGGATAAGGAGAAGACAACATTCATCACGCGCTTTCGATGTTTTCTGTTATACCAAGATGCCCTTCGAGCTAATCAGTGCAGGCAACATGTACCAGCGCGAGATTCAAGGGGCTCTTGGTGACCTGATCGGCCGAAATGTGGTGGCCTACGTCAACGACGTCGTGGTCAAAACAAAGACAAGCGACAAGCTGATTGACGACCTAAGGGAAACATTCAACAATCTCCGAGGACATCGACTGAAATTAAATCTGGAGAAGTGGACGTTTTTAGTACCATCAGGGAAGCTGCTTAGTTTCCTTGTCTCTAAGCGAGGTATTAAGGCAAACCCAGAGAAGATCAAGGCAATCGAGAACGTGAATTCACCCACAAGACTCAAGGAGGTACAGAAGCTGGCGGGATGAATGGTGGCACTAAGTCGATTCGTGGCTAGGATGGGAGAACGAGTACAACCTTTCTTCGCTTTACTTAAAAACCCGGACAAATTTGAGTGGACACAGGATGCCGAGAACACGTTCATCGCGCTCAAGTGGTACTTGTCCAACCCCTTGTAGTCGTTGCCCCTCAGCCAATGGAAGAGTTATTTCCTCATATTGCCGCCACACCCTATTCTATTAGCACTGTCATCGTCGTCGAGAGGGATAAAGTACAACACCCGGTGTACTATGTCAACGAGGCCCTCCACGACGCCAAGGTCTGATATCCTCAAATACGGAAACTGCTCTACGTTGTAATCATGACATCACGGAAACTGCGCCACTACTTCCAGGCCCATAAAGTCACGGCCGTCTCTTCTTCCCCCCTACGTGCATCGTGCCTGCCTGGCGCTGTCAAGGCCACATCTCTGGGTCATCCTGCAGCATGCCTACACATCGCCATCGGGCCTCGTCGTGCGTGCGGTGGTCGAGCATCGCCGTCGGGCCTCGCATCGACTTGTTGCTCTCCAGGTGCACGACGCACCTGCACCACTGCACGTCACCGTCAGCCCCGCATCAACAACGGGATTTCACCGTTGATGTTGCTGCTGCTTCAAGCCGTGGTCTTCCAGCATCTTGCGAAGTTGCCGTCGAGGATGACGACTTGCTGGATATTGTCATCTCTGCTGCTTCACCTTGCTGGTTCCCACCATCCGCATGAAGTTGTTGCTGTAATGATGCCAGATCCTGCCGGCGTGGAAAGGGCAGCACGCCCGCTTCATTGACTGAAACAATTAGCAAGCAGCCAGAAGAAATCTGGAGCAGCAAGCCGCTGGAAGAAATTTGGGATTTTTTTCGCCTTGTGTTTTCTGTTTTTTCTCTCTTGTTGATGCAGGCAAATGCAAATGATTTGTTTTATGGGATAGCTGGTTACATCGATTCTGGTTGGAGGACGGATCCAATGGTGCACTTGTGCCGAGATTTTTATCTTCATCATGGACATTTCTAGGTTAGACCAACCATCCAGAAGCCTATTAACATTTTTTTCATCTAACCTATAACCAAGCCAAGGGCATAACGGACATTTTCAAGCAAACTAACCAGTCAACTAAAGAACAACTAACGGTAGGGGTATAGAAGAGATCAAGGTGAAAATTCGGAGGTATAGAAGAGATTGAGTATGATTCAAGGGTACAAAAGGGAATGACAAAATTTTTAGAGCATACAAGGGATTTTATCTATTATAAACCCATGGGTGTATGCATATTTGACAATGTAGATATAACAATATACCATGCACCTTTTGTAGTAATTTACATTTTCTGTATTATTTAATGTTAGGAACATATGGCATTTCGCGATGACGAATAGTTCCTCTTGGATGAGATCAATGAGAGTAGGCGCCAATACTGGGTGGATGAGGAGGGAAACGAGGACCCAAACCAATACATGAATGAGGAGAGGAGCGAAGAAGTAGACGAGGAGGGAAACGAGGATGAGCAACAGGACAACCAATCAAACATTGGATCGAAGAGGGTAAGCGGACAATGGGGTCTCGCAAGGAAGGTCGAGGGGAGACGATTATAACAGCAGTTATAGCAGACGACGAACCAGTTGCCCCCGAAGATGCCGCAAGGAAGTTTGTGTCACACAACGGTTGGGTCGTGAGGGCTCACGTGCCCATCAACATACGGAATTGGCACAAAACAAGGTCACATGACGATGTGGAAGAAACATATCTTCCAAATACAGAGAAGGACATGTTAGGGGCCACCATGCTCGAGATCTTCAAAATCCCTCAAGTAGAACAGAACAAAGTAAATGATTGGACTCTAAAAAAGATGGCCCAACAACTCAACTGCTTCAAGAAAGATTTGTACAACAGATATATCCTGAAGGATCTAACACCGAATTTTGAAAAATTCCCCAAACTGAGGGATCATTGGGATCATTGAAAAATCCATGCCCCGTGGATGAAATCACGCAACAGACACTATGTTAGCTGCATATTCTCTTCAAGGACCTATCAATCAAGGTATGCTCATAGTTTGCACATCCTGCTTTGTAGCTTGCGAAAATTGGTGCATATGTTACTAACTAACGTCGTTTTTCGTGAAGATGGCGGAGGGCATAGCCATACAAGTCCAGCAAGACGCGATCCACCTCGATACTCAAAGATCGAGGTGGAGCGGGTCTGCTAAGGATTTGACGATCTTGAGCTGGACATCCCTATAGGAGATGGGTAGACAAATCTAGGAGAGATATCCCACGCCATCATATTATGGTGCAAGCGCTACATCGTGTTTCCTAGGTGAGCAGCAGCGTCCGTTCCCACCGCTGTAGCTTGACAATCCTCGGACACCACCATCTCCACTGTCTCCTCCGCAACTACGGTCTCCACCGCCACATCCATCTCCATTACAATCTTGGTCTATACCTTCTCCTCCGTCTTGTTGACAAAAAAATCCGCGCTTGGCCGATGGTATCTGATCTGTGTTGGCGCGAACTAAGTCGACGAACACAATGGCCTAGGAAATCTGCTTAGCTCTAGTGCAGGTCCTAAATATTGATGATATGCGGGCGTGCCAGCCAGCTTGATTCTGCAACTAACAAGATAGATAAATATGTTGATCACTAAAGAGTCGATTGGCTGACATGCCGATGGAGCGATACCAGCCGATGTTGATAGGGTTTTGAACTATCGGCTACATATCCAATGCATATTCTGATACTTGAGTAAATAATTATATAAAAACAGTCGGCTAATGATAATATAATAAGACAACGATGTAAAGCGGTAGAAACCAATCGGCTAATAATGATATAATGGAATAAGCACTGATCCAAAGGTTAAAACATACATCGACTGGAGCTCCGATGTCATTAAATCCAAACGATTTGATAATCAATAAAAATTTTGTTGTCATCGGCTAAATCCAACTTGTATATAATCCTTATGAGCCGAAGCAACGCCTAGATAACTCATCAGTTGAAACCCTGATGAAACCCTTATTGGCAATCAAAAAGCAGGCTAGAGATTATAGTTATAAGCATGACTTAGTAGGTCAAACCCAATTGATGTAGCACTAAGTATGAAAAGAAACATAATATCTAGACAATCAATTCTTTGACTGATTTTTTGGGTGTAGATACAATAGCTAATCTAGATCGACAAAACAATTTAGCCGATACTGGCAAAACCCTCGAAAAGATATGATCGATATAAGTAAATTTAAATAATCGACTTAGATTAACTAATATATATGATAAATAGGTAGGCAAATATATCAAATAAAGCCCGGGCTTCAATTGGGAACTGTCCAGTTTCAGCCTGTGCTAATTTCCAGATTGCTGTACAGTAATGCATATTTGCAGGGACATGGACCTCTATTTCAGTTAGACAGAGGGACAAAGGGTTGCTACAATTTCAAAAGGTTCCCAATTACATAGCCAGGATGAAGAGCACTCTCTTAGTACTGCTATGAATAAAAGCAGGCCTTTTTCTTAAGAAGTTTTTTGCAAGTCTATATGACAGAAGACACACCTAAAAGTTACACTGATTTAGATGTTATGAGGGTGACTAAAACCAAGCACATGTGAGAAACTACCGTGGAAAAACACCATTGGATCCCCAAAAGAAAAGGTTGTTCTCCTTCAATAAAATTAGTAAAAAAACATGACTGAAGTCATCAAGTGAAGATTGTTGTCAGCACAGTTATTTTGACTGGTTAGTTTTAATGTTCTTTTCCCTCGGTTTCTTACAATCCTCACAAGGTTTTCTCCAAGTAATGGCATCAATTATTTATCAGAGTTGGCACTGACCACTGACTGAATATATTAGAGATCCTCCCCTTCAGAACAAAAATCAAACATTTTCTATACCTTGACAGACAAAAAGACTAGATATAACAAACGAGGTTTATCAAACTTTTCTTTTTTGTATTATAGTATTATTTATATCAAAATTCCTGTTCCAACAAATGAATTCGGCTATGATCAGGACTTCAGAACTATCAATTCCAGCCTTATTGACATAGACTTTTTTTTCTCTAACTGAATACTTGTTTTGCTGAAGACTCACAAACCAACACTGACGAAACAATTATTTATTGAACTGTCGACTTGTTTGCTCCGGCAGGACCTCAAGCAACTCGCCGATCAGCCAAAAAACTCTATTCTGACAAATGGAACCTATTGGCTGAAACAACCCATATACTAGTTCATATACATAGGTCACACTGTACTTTTTATTTCTTTGTCAACTTTTCCCTCTGAATGTTTGCATGACAAACCAATAATCCTATTCCTTTAATTCCCCTCTGTTTTTCCTTTCTTCCTTTTTATTTTGAACATAAGTTTTTTCCTGCTATATGCTCACATACTGAAGGGAGGATGAAAGGACACAATCCATAACTACTGAACCAGTCCTTCGATTGAAGATTAACAAGCAAGCACATGAGGATGAGGCCGGACTCAACATGCTAATAATTAATGAAACAAACATGGCCTTGAATTTGTTTCAAATTTATTTGAGCATGCTTAATACTACACAAGTATGCTTGCAATGCTGCTATTTGCAGCGAGCACACGGTATTCTTTAGTAAAAGGCGAAAGAATAGTTCGCTCTGTGCCCACTGCGCAGCTGCCTATGCTTGCAATGAATAAACAGAAGAATAAGATTCCCCTGATTGCAATTCCAATGTACTAATGCAATCACCAGTCCTGAGACTATCGATTCTAAGCTAGTTCAATGCCTATATTACAAAATACAGAGTACTCTGCGTTCTTCTACCTTTTCTGCCAAAACACTGATTCTGACAAATGATTTCTATTGGGTGCATTATGGAACTACCCAAATACATGTCTTCTACTCATCATTTTCCACTACTACACGCATAAGTGGAGGGTACAGTAAAACGTCCCTCTTTTGGAGGTCACTATGTTTTCATTTTAACACTCCTATGTACTGAAAGATCAAGGACAGAATCCACAAACTACAAAACTAGTCCCTTTTCTGAAGATGAAAAAAACAAGCAGTCTGGAAACAAGATTCAACAAGCTGATAATTTGTAGGCCTTGAATTGTTATATACAAATTGAATAGGATTACATAAATATGATTGTAATGAATAATCAGAAGAATAAGATCACATAGAGTCCATTGACAATGCAATGATCAGTCCTAACACAAGACTACGACTAATCATCAGTGCAAAGTTACACACAAACTGACTACCTTGTTCAGTCCTCCAATTCTAACCTAACCAAACAGAGGCACGAAACCGGCGAACTCTGCTTTCTTGGTCACGCGCCAAGATGATGTAAGATCAACGTGTGTTTTGATTCTTATTCTGTGATGAACAATTGGCATATGTGATTATTGGTTTTGATATTTGGAGATTATCGTCGAAGTGGTTTTGGAGATAATCAGTTTTCAGGTGATGATTGGATTCATTGTTATTTTATGTGACCGGTCCGACCGGGCGGTGTATGCCGGTCAGACCGGCGGTGATCGAGCGGTCAGACCGGCCAGCCTGCGGTCTGATCGGCTGATGCTGTATCGGTTTCGGTTTCGGGTTGTTTCTTTGGATATCCGTGATTGTTTCATGATTATGGCTTCTAGATGGATTCTATACGTATGTAATACTGTTGTTTGCTACTAATGAGTCAAGTTGGGGATAGCTTGGTCTCGGAATATAGTTTCTTTGTTTGTTTCATGTGTAGGTGACTTGATGCCTCGGGAGAGTATTTGCGGTGATGGACCGGGAGTCGGCTTGGTGGTAAGACGATGTCCGTGGTGGTCAGATATCATGCGGGATACTAAGGCTAGAGTTGATGCACGTGGTTGATGGAGATTCCATATGGCATACGATGGAGTTATTGTGTGCGTATGGGATGCGGAGTCGAATTTGGAAGGAGTCCAAATTTGGTACGATTGGTTATGTAAAGTTTCTTTCTTGTACTATAGGGTTTCCTAAGGTGTTTAGGACTCTTAGTATGAGTTTAGTTCGTGGCTTTAGGCTGCCTACCTCATGTATAAATAGAGGGGTAGCGTGAGGCTTCCCGGTATCGCTTTTGAGAGCAATTGAGTTGCTAGTTTAGTTAGGGTTTCGAGTTTAGTCGAAATTTTTGTAAAGAGTGCTGTTGGTGCACTTTGTAAACACAGAGAGAAGCAATAAAGTTGTCATCTACTTTGAGAGTTCTTCGATCTGTGTTTCACCGGGTTTCGGCGGTCTAACCGGCGATCTACCGGCGGCCAGACCGGCGGCAAGCGGCGGTCAGACCGGCGGCATTCGGGCGGTCCGACCGGCGGCGGCGACAGCGAGTGGTAGCTGATCTCGGCGGTCAGACTAGAGATCTAATCTCGGTCAGACCGACGGCAACCAGGTAGTCAGACTAGCAGGACAACTTCGGTCAGACCGCGATCCGTCGATTTCGAGGGTAACTTTTATTTCCACTAAAAGTTTTCGATTTTTTGGGTATACCAACCATTCACCCCCCTCTGGTTGACTTAGTTCTTGTGATTTGATCCTACAGATGAACGAGTATTTTCACTCTTTTCTTCCTTTGAGAGGGAAGTATTTTTACTCGGGTTGACGTCTGAGTGGGCCGTGCCCGTGCAGTGCGGCCCATTTGGCCACCACTGTCACTCTTGTTTGTGCTCCCTTGTGGGCTTGCTTGTGGCTCACTGTCCGCATCCTAAACTTTTCCAACCTCCCCAATTTTGCGTAATTCTTTTGTAACTTTGTCTTAGGATTCTCTGTTTTTTTTTTTGGCATATGCTCATACATGACCATAGATGGAAGTACTGTTAGCCTTAAGTAGTCGAAGAAACAAATTGCCCTTTTCAGTTCTTCGATATTTTACTTGCTAGTGTCTATCATTTCATCGTAGTGGCCTGTAATTTGCAGAGTACCTTATGTTCTTTCTTGGTTGTATACCATTTCTTTGTTTCTCATCATACCGCTTGTGGTGTTAGTCTTCCTCGTGATGGTCTATCACTTATCCTTTAGGTGCTTTATTGAACGATGATGAGATGATTAAGTTTCTTTTTCCAGTTGTTTGGTTTTGTATATCACCTCTACACAAACAGGAGATCGACGTCATTGTTGCAGGGAGCTTTTGGTAAGATTCAGCATGATTCAGATATGATTTTTACTAAATCGTATTCGTTCTGTGTTTTCTTTGATGGATCTAAACTGATCAAATTAGACTTGCATGCACACTGACATGACAGTCATTTGGGTCCATTGAACAACAAGGGCATGTGGAGCAATTAAGAAGTATATAAGGACTTCTAGGAAAAATCAGATTTAGTTCTGTAAAAAAAGGGCATAAAATCTGATCTAAAGACACCCTAAAACAAATGAAATCAAACTACAAACCATAAACAAATCAACCATTTTTTTTTAAAAAAAATATTGTGTTTGTTCAGAATCCAGATGGCTCTTTTAATGGCAACGATATGATGCATCTGGTCCATCAATTCGCTTGTCACAGCCAATCCATGGGACCATTCTTTATATAATTATACATATAGGTTCATTGCTCAATTAAGGATAAACAGTCGCCTAAAAACTGGTATAATTAGTTGATCCTGACTTGGTTTTGCTGTTTCATCAATCTGTTCGGCGCCTTATATATTCACCTAACACGAGGCTGCATGTGCTTTTGCTTTTCTGCATATATATATATATATATATATATATATATATATATATATATATATATATATATGTATATATATATATATAGTAAATTTGTTTGGTGCTCTATGGTGCCCGGGCACCATTGTTGAAATTTACTATATACCCAATTCAAATGAGTATGAAACTTTTTTAATTACTTAGGTATTAACATTAACTACTTTACTAACTAGTTCAAAGCAAGTTTGAACTGAATTTGAACTTGTTTTTGTTAGATTTTGATTCTAGGTATATAGCATCCATACATATAATTAGTTAGGTATGTAATCATGGATTGTGAAATAAAGTTAAATTTGAGTTGTTTTGTTGATAGGTATAGGTATGAATCGAATTATTATAACTAGGTATATACTCACAATTTGAAAATTTTGAAAAACTTGAGTGATTTTGTGCATTAGATACCATGGTGCCCGGGCACCATGGTGCCCCATATGAGTGTCCTATATATATATATATATATATATATATATATATATATATATATATATATATATATATATGTATATATATATGGCTATTAAATTCATGGTGCAAGGCGACAATCTGATTAAGGCAGCACAATGCAAATTTTGATAGCAACTCCTTCTCCTGCTTCAATGCCATTCATTGCAAGCTGCCAATACGCAGCAATTCTTGGTTGGTTCATGAAGTGGATTATTGGTTGCATGGATACATCTGTCGTGCGCTCTCTCTTCCAAATACTAACACGTTCGTGCTTTGCAACTGATCGGACCCATATAATACAATTAGAGATTTGTTATTTTAATGAAATGAGAAGAATGGATCGTAAGATGGTTAGGTAAAGGGTTAACGCGAAGGAGCGAGACCATCTCCACGCATGATAGGGGAGAGGATAGGACAAGGACTATGCTTAAACAATGACAGAAGTAGAGATGTACAGTTTTAAACAGTTACTACTATATCATGTTGTAAAGTTAGATATTGTCTCTATATTTCCACGTCATTATCACTAAGAATTATACTGTAGACAACTCACGTACAGCAATAAACACAATTAGCAAATAATTCAGGTTGACTTAATACATACTACTGTTGCTAGCTAGCAATTAATTCGGGAAGATATATACTCCATCTGTTCTTAAATATTTGATGTCATTGACTTTTTTAAACATGTTTAACTGTTTATCTTATTAAAAAAATTAAGTAATTATTGATTCTTTTCCTTTTATTTGATTCATTGTTAAATATACTTTTATGTATACATATAGTTTTAAAATTTTCACAAAAGTTTTTTAATAAGACGAACGGTCTTACATGTTTAAAAAAGTTAATAGCGTCAAATATTTAGAGACGGAAGGAGTATATGCCATTATGTCAGCAGAAATGCAATCAGATTGAATAAATTGTTGCTGTACATGCCACTAGCTCTACCAGTTGGGCCCATTTTTTATAGCATCCCAATTACTAGTCATTTTTATTTATCCAGTGAAAAATCTGACAGGTGAGAATTGAATTGACTGAAGAGTCTCAATTAATCAACTGTAGTTCAGATTCTCATATATAGTTTCACTGTTTAAGTGTGGTCACTCCTGTAGCTGGACCTTTCTGAATAATGAATAGGCTGAGCAGTATATGGATCATCTGAGTTAATCTGTCTGTCATTACAATAGGAATTATACTTTATTGTGTCTGCTTGAATTCTTGATGCATGATTGGCATGGGAGTAGATAGGGAAGTCATGTAGAGGATCAACTTGATGCTTGGTTCGTTGTGGAGTTTAATTCGATGGCTAGCTAAGAGCAGGTACAATAGCAGGCTATAAGCCAGCTATAAACATATTCTAAAGAGATAAAAGAAGAGAGAGAATAGCAGCGGGCTACAGATCTGTAGCCAGCTGTAGCACGGACTCCAAGACATAATGTGTGTATGATAGGTGGGATCAGGTATTAATAGTATAGAAAGCAACTATTATAGAATTGGCTATTACATTGGCTATAGATGATTTGGAGCTAGTAGTGGGGTGAACCAGTACTCGTTTAGTTAGATGGCGATAAGGGAGGTGAACCAGTACTCGTAGATGAACAATAAGTGCAGACAGAGCATTGAAATTGATATCAGAATTGCCAGAAGAATGAGATCTTGGCCACCTTGGTGAATGTGCATCAACCAGTTGACAAAAAGGTTGCCATCTTGTGGGAAAAAATATTTCAAGTGGTCATACCAGAAGTCTTTAAAAAATGTAAAAAGTATAAATGTGAAAATTGTTCTAATATTTCATAAGTATGCATATGTTTAGTGTTTGCTGGTAGAATCCATGTCACTCTGTTGAATTCGAATGTTCATGAAATCAGGATGCATACTGTATAAATGGAGTAGAACTTGACAAACTCCAAACTATAGGACAAGAGAGAGAAGTCTAGGAAAATACATAAGATTCTACGTTGTGTTAGGAGCCTGCCGTAGATATTTCATGAATTTCCATGTTAAGTTGCTTCCCCTCTTAAACTGAACAACCCAGCCAATTCCAGAATTCTCATGAACATGCATTTACTAACTTTTTAAAATATGGAGTCTATATAAAATTTTAATTGTTGATTTCTTGTTTGAGGTTTGTTGGTTTTACTATTCACTGCTTTGAAAAATATTGTATTTAAGATATGCTGAAATTAATTTATAATTTAAATAACGATAGGGTTTTATGTGCTACAATCCATAATTAGGTGGCTTTCTACATTGAACGCAACATATATAATATAGGGTTTTATGAAATTTATCCAATAAAACCTTTGACAAACGCATTACTTCAATAAATGCCATTGATGAACATAACTTTCTAAAAATATCATCGTACGGACTAACTTGTACTAAAAATGCTATCGCCGTTCGTGTTACACAAATTTCTTTTGTTGAAATACCCTAATTGCCCTCGGTACAAACTGCTCACCATTTAAGCCTCCCAATCCTCACATGAGACCCACGTGTCATTTTCATCTTCTTCCTCTACTCTCCCTTCACTCCTCTATACCCCATCTCATATTCTCTCTCCACCTCTCCCCCTCTACAAGCCTGTCTGTCGCGCGACGTGCCTTCCACCAGATGGGATGCACACCTTTGGCAGTGCTCAAAAACTTATGCTAAAATTATTGGAAGTGAATGTTGTCATGAACTTTATTTGGTGAATTTTTAAGGTTTTTCTCATGTGCAGTTTGCTGTGAAAAAAATAATTTCACTTAAAATGGCAAACCGTACATGAATGTTCTTTCCTGGGGGTTTGGGTTGTGTGTGTGAATGTACCAAGCGCTCAAGCAGAGAAACCAATGGTGCCTACTCTGCTATGACAGGCAAGCACCACCTGCACGAATCGTTTGTAGGTTACAACCAACTTTTATTTCTAAAACTTAGTAAGTTTTAGACTAGTCTAGATTTTTTTAGCCTTGCCTTTTTAAACCACTATGAATAATTATTTCCTCCCTAAAAATTATTTTGGTTGCTTCAGGCACATATCACGGCTTATAATAACCACTACCAAGCTAGTAGATTCTAAGAATCAAAAGATAATCATTTTCTATGATTAATAAAATTTTGTTTTCATGAATGGTAACCCTTGAGGGACTATTCATATGAGTTACTCCAATGTTTATGCCCTGGACATGTAAGGATTTGCCAATATAATATAATGGTACAGTTTTATGTTAAGGGGATGAGCGAAAATTGTCTTGCAGCAATAATAGGGGAGGTTTTGGCCCTCCGTCCCAACTACGGTAGGGCCCTATTTGGTGGAACTTCTGCTGCAAACACTCCTAAGAATTTTTTTTTGACTCATCTAAATAGTTTAAAGAGTAAATTGTATACTGGGTCACTCTTATTGACCATTGTTGCAAGTTGGACTAGAGGTAGGACATTCTTTTCAGTTTGAACCAGAAATCTTTACAAAAATTTTCATATTGGACCGGTCTTCTTCTTTCTCTGGATCTCCTCATCTTCTCTTCTCTCTCTCCGGTTTTGGTTCGAGCTCACCACACTTCCTCAGGTCCCATCCACATGCTTGATCTACGTTAGCGCCTGAGCTTGAGTGTGTGGTAGTCTCCGGCTTGAGCACGACAAGGCGCACGACATAACTCTAGCTTGAGCTCAAGCGCATAGCCAGTGAGTGAATCACGGTGACACGGTGAGAAATTCTAACACCCTGTGTTATCACTTCACGTACTCTTCTGCTCCACCTCCCGCATTCATCCATGGCTGTGATTGGGGCTAGGGCACTTAATCAACACTGCACATTAAAATCTTGAGCACGAATGAATGTGTGGCAGGGGTGCCGAAGGCTGAGTAGAGCTTGAGCTCCATATCTACCAGAACCAACTAAAGCCAGGCATGTGAAAATCAAACTGAAGGTAGAGCAGTGAGGAAGCAGAGCTGGAAGAACAACACTAGGTCCTAAGTGCAACATTTTGTAAAAAATACTAAGCCGAAAGTGAAAACAATACCTTGTTCCTAGCTCAAGCTGCAACCATGGTAAAAAAAGCCGGTCCAATATGCAATTAACTCTACTTTAAATTCTAAACTTAGACTTTGACACTCATCGGTACATAAAAAACCGTTTGTTTAGGTGGTCCATAATCTATACGGACGTTTTTCCACCTGCCTATAACCAATAACCCGTGAAAATCAATCATTTAAACAGGAGCAAAGTCAGTCACCCGTGAATAAATATTTTCACCGCCGGTTTCTTTAGAGTTGCAGATAAAAATGAATTTCCAGTTTTTGATTTTTAGGTGCAAAAAAAAATAAAAAATCATTTCGAATTTTAGTTGGCATTTGTATATACACATTAATACGATTAGGCATCAAAATATAGTAACATAGTATTAGGTGGTGTCTAATCAAGTACCACGTTACTACATTTTGGAACAGATGGAGCTGAGTATAACCTTTTCCTCCCTTATTTCAGTCTGCTTGACAAACTTGACTGTAGTGCACCAGTAGATTTAAGTAAGGTTCATTGCTGATCCAACAGATGAGTATGAACATGCATCAAAACAAAGCGTCAACTTGGAGCCACAGAATTTGATGAAACAATATAGAATTCAAGTCGAATCACATTGTTCATCAAAATTTCAGAAATAGCAGCCTTCCTACTGTCACGTCCAGAAATTCACGAACCAGAATTCCCAAAGCGGAATGTGAATAAAAACCCCTGTCTAGCACTGGCCAAGATACACAAATGACAAAGTTGATACACATATCCACGTCTTACAAATATTATTAAAAGTCTTACATATGCAGCGGAAAATTAAAGTGAGCTAAACTATATATATAACTTGATGCTCGCAGCGTGGCGACTCCACTCCACGGGCATCCTTGACGGTAGTGATGAACCTACTCCTCTTAGTAATCACCATCCGGAAACTACACTGGTTCTAGGGTTGAGAAAAATAGAGCAAGACTGAGTACTTGCCCACTGTACTTAGCAAGTCATACTAAGAGGAGGTATGATGTAAGACAATTCCAAAGGAGGCTAGGGGTTATTTGCATAAAGCTAGCATTTAAAAGCATAAGTTGCAACAGGCCCAACCAACCACTTGAACAAAACCAGTTCCATTAAGTCAAATTATTAAGGATGGGACTAATCACGATGAATCTGGTTGATCGTCCATAACCGCGGGTACGACTATTCGAATGGTTTTACTCTGATTAGAGGTGTACAACTGCATCCATAAGACATAGCCCCATGACACATTTCTATGCGCCGACATGCCACCACGACATACCAGAAAGAGACAATGACATGACCCTTCGCACCATCCCTAACCAATCTCACCACACGTCAAGTTTTGCCCCCACCTATTTAACTAAGTCGGGCAGCCCCCTCTCACTACTAGAAAAACGGTTTTTCATGGCGTTTGGGAAAAATTTTTCATGGCGGCAATGAGAGAAAACCGCCAGCGAAGAAAATTGGGGCGGTGAGGGCTCACGGCCGCCAGCATAAACAGGTCTTCGCTAGCGGTCGTCTTAAGAAATCCGTTTGCAAAAATAACCCTATTTTTACTGGCGGACCTCTTATCCTACCGCCAGAGAAAATTGATTTTCGCTGGCGAAGACCGCGTCGCGCCAGCCAAAGTCACATTAAAAATCCACCTACCCATCCTTATCTTTATCTCCTCCGTCCTCCACTCCACCTACCCATCCTCCTCCTCCCTCCACTCCCTCTCTCCCTCCAACCCTCTCCCTCCATCCAGATCCACAGGCGCGGGCGGTGAGCTCGGGCGCGGGTAGCGACGTGCTCTGGCGCGGGCGATAGGAAGGGCGGAGGAGAGGGCTGGCGCGGGCGGCGGCGAGCTCGGGAGTGGGCGGCGGAGCTGGGGCGCGGATCCACCGCCTCCGGGCCGCGGGGAGGGAGGATCCGCTGCCGCCGGGCCGTGGGGAGGGCGGATCCGCCGCCGCCGGGCCACGGGGAAGGCCGATCCGTGGCCGCCGGACCGCGCGGGAGGGGGGGGATGGCGTGGTGGAGGGAGAGGCGGTCGAGCTCGGCGTGTCGGTCGACGGCCATGCGCATGATGAGCTCGAGGCGCGCTTGGCGACCGCGGATCCAGAGGCGGGCGTGGTCGGGGGATGGGTCGTCGTCGTGGTCGCGGGAGGCCATATGGAGCGAGATGAGGCGTGCCGGCTGCGGGAGGTCGGCCATCGCCAGCCGACGCCCTCCGACGAGGAGGAGAGTCCACTCCAACCCCAACCCCAACCCCAACCAAAACAAAGGAGTCCCAGCATAGGAGGTTCGATAGCGACAGCGACGGAGAGCCGACGGCGACGAGGGCAGTGTAAAATGAATGTTTGGATGTGAATTTAAATTTGTAATAGCGATGTTTGATGTTTGGATGTTTGCTCTTCAATGTTTGGATGTTGAAAACGAAGTGTAAAATCGATTGATTTTTGGATGTGAATTTAAATTTGGATATGATCTGAGATTTGGATGTGACGTGGGGTTTGAATTGAGGTGGGATTTGAATTGATATTTGCACCTGTAACAAATTATTATTTTTAACAAAATTACCTTTCTACTGGCAGTTGATCTAAAGGTGCCGCCAGCAAATTTCCATTTTTGTTGGCGTCTGGCTTAAGACTGTTAACGACCAAATTTGGTAATATTAGTATCGGAGAAGAAGATTGGATCGAAGCGGAATCAAAGATGAGGATCATCGCGGAAATAGAGTAAGAATCGGCCAGAGTCTGGATCGGCTACGATTGGGATCGGCTAAGTCTGAGTAACACTGGGTTAAGTGATATAGCCGATTCTGACAATGCGACTTGGTGTACGACATCGGGTTGAGTTAATATTCTTCAAGATGATTGCCATGCATGGATAGAGTACTGAGAAGGCAATTGTATCTATTAATTAGGATATTTTATGTAATTTCCTTAGAGATATGTTTGGGTAAAGGTCTGCCGTAAAGACTTATAGTATCTTAGAGTTTGTTAGAGATAAGAGTCGTGTCTGATATGGACATTGTTTGTAATTTTCGGGTATAAATAGACCTTGAACCCCATGTAATCAATTAACACATACGTTCAATACAATCTCAGCGCATCGCCACCCTTTTTGCTTTAGTTTTATTTTGACGAGTTCTTACTTTCGGGTTGAGCTGCATCGGTTTCGATCTTCAACAAGAGGTTAAACTTGTTATGACAGCTTGCATTCTCGGGATTAGTGCTTCCATCTTTATGATACTCTAATCCTATTTATGCAATTTGTCGAGTTATCATATATCTTATATAATCTCTAACAATATCGCTATCTAACCTACAATCGGCTAACATATACCAATAGAGGGCAGCCGATTAGGTTAAATATCGATATTGGTTTAGATTATATACGATATCCACCACTCTATGAAACTTCCAATGGCTTGAATGTCTAGATATTGTCTTTATTTTCATACTTATAGTTGCATCAGTTGTTTGATCTTATGAGTCGTGATTAGAATCTCAATCTCTATCCTGCTTCTTGGTTGCCGAGTAGGGTAGTATCGGAATTTCAGCCGATCTTACCTGATTTAACTATATTTGTTTTATATCCTTTACTGACATGTTAAATCTGCCCTTTATGTCAAGATCTTATGGCATTTAAGTATATTAGGCTTTTGTTTGGTATATTCTTCTTGCTTTAAATATCTTAACATAGAGTTGTATCGGAGTATTAGCCGATACATGCTAGATCTATCTGCTCGGTTATGCTATGAACATATATAGTCTTGTTGTTAATATATATTTTGATCTAAGTGATTTATACTATCTCGGCATGGCGACCGATCTATCCCAATCACTTGATTTAAGTATATATCGACATAAGGATTATATATTGTTAATATCTGCAGCCGATCAAGTAGCTTTAGTACTTTATTATTCACTTATAACTGCCGATCGATGTATATATCACATCGGCTCAAAGATAAATGATATGTCATCGGCACTTAGCCGATCGGCTATCGTTTATGGATTTAACCATGGTTTCTTTGTTTCTATTTCTTGTTGATTGCAGGATCAAATCAATTGGCACGCTAGCATACCCGAAGGCGAGTTTTGGATCTGCAATAGAGTTAAGCAGATCTCCCACGCCTCGTGTTTTTCATCAACACGCTTTTGGCATGCCCTGTGGGACAGATTAGAAGTCAACAGTTTCCCTCATGGACAAGAAGCCGCCACCATCGCCGTCCTCAGCCACCATCGCCATCCTCGGCTAGTCCAGGTTCTGTTAAAGAGAAGATCTAGCAGCTGGGCTTATCTGAGGTTAATGAAGGCAACATCGTGACCATCACTCCAGATAAGTTGACACCTGATCAAAAGAAGGATTTTGAAGCAATGATGCAGCAAGCACGGAACCAGTTCTTAAGCTCATTCATGCAGACCCGTAAGGGGACAGTGGTGCAAAAGTATAAGGTGAAGGTAGTTGCTGATGTTCCTGGGACCGGTTCTTCTAAGGAAGGAGAAGTTAAACAAGCTCCAGATGGTGTGACTCAACCGAGTGATAAAGGTGCTGCAGATGGTTTTCAAGGAAATCAAGGTGATGGCTCTCAGGGAGTACAGGGTGTCGGCTCTCAAGGAGTTCAAGGTGATTGTGTTAATCAAGATGGCAATGCGGCACAATTACAGTTTAACAATTTCTAAGATCAAGTAGACTATGCGGTGCACCATGCTTTGATCCGCCGCGCCCGTTCGTCGTCGTCGTTCTCACGCCTCGTTGCGTGGTGGTATGGATCTCTCCTTCGCTGCCCCCGTCCACGTCCTTTCGGTGTCGCCCCGTACCCGCTGTGCGGTTGTCGACCCCGGTACCCATGTACCAGTGTCGGTAGTCGTTCGCTTGTGCGTGTGGTGACCATGTTAGTGTGCCCGCTCGATAGCTGCATGGTTTCCACATGTGCAGCCCACGTGGTGTCTAGTGGAGTCCGTTTGTCGGCCACTCGCTTCGGTTGACACACGGGGTCCGCTTCCGTCGACCCGTGGAGAGTCTCTGTGTACTTGGTCTACCGTGGTCCTTTAGGTTGACATGTGGGGTCTGCATGTCAACAGTGCAGCCTTCCTGTCTTTTCCAGGCTAGTGCTTACACATGTTTTATAATTGCAAAACCTAATTATAATAATCCGCAAATCTCCAGATAAGAGCATTAAACTTCGGATGACCATATCTTGGTCATACGAACTCCGAATCGACCCGTTCAAGTTTCTTAATGTTTGTTATAACCTAAAGAACCATGTGCTTTCTTTTTATGTATTGTTATTGCTTCTTTTTAGGCTTGTAGCTTTGCTTGTGTGCTTCGCGTAGCTTCTGTCGTTCCGGAGGTTCCCGAAGCGTGGTTCGTGGTCGTCGCCAAAGGTTCGGAAGGCTGTTTTCTCTGAGCAAGGCAAGTCACATCATCCTTGAGCATATTGAATCCCAGTTTATAGAATTATTTTGCTTTAAATTAATCCATTATTGCTTTATCTAAATTACGCGTTATCACTGTTTTATTTAGCCATGCCTATTTACCTTTGTTATGACCTTATTATTATTGCTATTGTTATTATTACCTTGTTCACCCTAGGAAAATAAAACCCCAACTGGTGGGTACTCTATTCATGGTTCCACTAGTATGGATTTAGGTAGATGCTTCGCTGATTAATTAGGCAACATTAGGTGGTTTTATAACTTTAGACTTTGGGAATTCTAACATCACTTGGACACTATGGAATGGTTGGCATATGTTGGAATTGGACACACACCTCCCCCTCTTTTCAAAACCCCCAATATGGTTTTAGGCTGGGCTCGACGTGCGTGGTTTGGTTTTGTTAGTCGTACCTCGGGTACTATAAGGATTAAGCTCGGGCCTCTGTTGCAAAGCACTACCGTACTTCAACATGTCTAGTGGGTAAGGCTTAGTTTGTGGCTCAGTCTGGTCATAAACAAAGGTAAACGGATGGAGATGGACGAAGTCGGGGCTCGATGGACATCTCTAGGACAAATGAAGGCTACACGAGCTGCGGCCCGGTAGTCGAGATGTCATGGCACAAGGCTGGTGTCCTGCTGCTAGGGGCTCAACCTTGGTTGCCTGTCTCAGGAATCCCGGCCGTAGCCAGTGTTGGGTCGGTACTCTTGTTTATGGCTAGGATGGGTTGGGAATTATGTCACGTCTTCCGTCCATATGCCATGGTGGTATGTGGCGCGTGGTTACACGTGAGGAAGACGTGTCTTGTGGGTAAACATGTACACCTCTAATCAAAGTATAATCTATTCGAATAGCCGCGCCCTTGGTTATGGGCAAGCCTAGCAATGTACCCAAGTTAGTGGTTTACTTCTTAAAACTTGCTTAACAACTAAAATGTGGAATGGTTGGCCTGGGTTGGCTTGGGACGAGCTGGGACCCTGGTCGGGTTGCCAGTTCGGTCTGAATCATCGTAGGCCTTGGGTTAAGTCAGGTTCGTGTGGGTTCACGGCCTTGATTAATAATACTGTGTAGCTCTAGGATCGTCTTTATAAAATAGCTTTGGACAACTAAGTGACTTTTAAATGCTGTTTACTGCAAAACTTAACCCCTATATTATAACCCCTTGTACTCCCTTGCATTAATCATGCATCTCCCTGTGTGACTTGCTGAGTACTGTGGTTGTACTCATTCTTGCTCAATCTTCCCCCCTTCAGTAAGAGAAGCTTTGGAGAAGAAGTCTTTGGTGGAGTCCTGGCTTCTAGTTGAGCGCCTGTGAAGATGGAGCCGTAGGCCCGCTAGCCCGCTGCTGTTTATTTCTATTTGTTAGGCCTTAAGTGCCTTTGTAATAATGTAAATATTATCGATATAATAAAGATGTGTCTTTTGTATCATGTTTGTGTGGTGTACCCGGCTTTTCCTAGGACGGGGATTAATACACTAGCGTTCGGGAAAATGCAATTTTTCTCGGTCGCGACAAGGTGTCCTGGTGCAATCGGCTTGTTTGAGTGGGTTGTAATGACTTTCGGCCTAAAGAGTGCTGGGGCTATATATCAAAGAGCCATGAATTATATATATCACGATCTAATCGGCTGGTTGGTTGAGGTCTACATTGATGATGTGGTTGTTAAGTCTAAAGAGTTAGAAGACCACATAGCCGATTTGAGGAAGGTTTTTGAGAGAACCAGGAAATATGGCCTGAAGATGAACTCGACAAAGTGTGCTTTTGGTGTATCGGCTAGTCAGTTTTTGGGATTTCTTGTTCATGAGAGAGGGATCGAGGTAACTCAGAGAAGTGTTAATGCAATTAAAAAGATTCAGCCTCCGGAGAACAAGACAGAGTTGCAAGAGATGATCGGCAAGATAAATTTTGTTAGAAGATTTATTTCTAATTTGTCTGGCAGGTTAGAGCCTTTTACACCATTGCTAAGATTGAAAGCCGATCAACAGTTTACTTGGGGGGGCAGAGCAACAGAAGGCTTTGGATAATATTAAGGAATATCTTAGCTCTCCTCCAGTTTTGATTCCTCCACAAAAAAGGAATACCTTTTAGATTATATGTATCGGCCGGTGAGAAGTCAATCGGCTCAGTCTTGATTCAGGAGCTTGAAGGAAAAGAAAGAGTTGTATTCTACTTAAGTCGTCGGCTCTTGGATGCAGAAACTAGATATTCTCCTGTGGAGAAGTTGTGCTATGCTTATATTTTTCATGTACAAGGTTAAGGCATTATCTATTGTCCAACGAATGCATCGTCATATGCAAGGCCGATGTCGTCAAGTACATGTTATCGGCTCCAATTTTGAAAGGAAGGGTTGGAAAGTGGATATTTTCTTTGACCGAGTTTGATCTTCGGTATGAGTCACCGAAGGTGATTAAAGGGCAAGCTATAGCCGATTTCATTGTTGATCATCGTGATGACTCAATCGGCTCGGTTGAAATTGTGCCATGGACTTTATTCTTTGATGAATCAGTATGCACTCATGGTTGTGGCATCGGCTTGGTTATAATTTCCCGTGGGGGGCAAGTTTTGAGTTTGCTTACACTATTAAACCATATGCAACTAATAATCAGGCTAAATATGAGGCAGTTCTTAAAGGGTTGCAATTACTCAAGGAAGTTGAAGCCGATGCTATTGAAATTATGGGGGATTCTTTACTGGTAATCAGTCAATTGGCGGGAGAATATGAGTGCAAGAATGATACATTGATGATTTATAATGAGAAGTGCCAAGAACTAATGAAAGAATTTCGGCTGGTTACTTTGAAGCATGTATCTCGTGAACAAAACATTGAAGCTAATGATTTGGCCCAAGGGGCATCGGGGTATAAGCCGATGATCAAAGATGTTAAGGTTGAAATTGCCTCGATAACAGCCGATGATTGGAGATATGATGTGCATCAATATCTGTAGAATCCATCTCAATCGGCTTCGTGGAAATTAAAATATAAAGCGTTGAAGTATACTTTATTGGATGATGAACTCTATTATCGTACGATTGATGGGGTGTTGCTTAAGTGTTTGAGTGCCGATCAGGCTAAGGTTGCAATCGGCGAAGTTCATGAAGGGATTTGTGGCACTCATCAATCGGCTCATAAGATGAAGTGGTTGCTTCGGCGTGCAGGGTATTTTTGGCGATAATGCTAGAAGATTGCTTCAGATATTACAAAGGGTGTCAAGATTGTCAGAAATTTGGAGCAATTCAAAGGGCACCGGCGTCGGCTATGAATCCTATCATTAAACCATGGCCATTTAGAGGTTGGGGAATTGATATGATCGGCATGATTAATCCACCATCGAGTAAAGGACATAAGTTTATATTGGTGGCGACCGATTATTTCACCAAGTGGGTAGAGGCGATTCCTTTGAAGAAGGTTGATTCTGGGGACGCTATACAATTTGTTCAAGAGCATATAATCTATTGATTTGGTATCCCTCAAACCATTACAATCGATCAAGGTTCAATTTTTGTGTCCGATGAGTTTGTTCAGTTTGCCGATAGCATGGGATTGAAATTGTTGAATTCTTTGCCGTACTATGCACAAGCTAATGGGCAAGCCGAGGCATCTAACAATAGCTTGATCAAATTGATTAAGAGAAAGATTTTTGATTATCCTCGGCAATGGCATATTCGGTTGGCCGAAGCATTGTGGTCTTATCGGATGGATCGATCCAAGTCCTGCCTTATAAGCTTGTTTATGGACATGAGGCTGTTTTGCCATGGGAGGTTAGAATCGGCTCAAGGAGAACGGAGTTGCAAAATGATTTAACAGCCGATGAGTATTATAACCTTATGGCTGATGAAAGGGAAGACTTGGTCCAATCCAGATTAAGGGCCCTTGCAAAGGTTACCAAGAATAAAGAACGAGTTGCTCGGCATTACAACAAGAAGGTAGTACCCAAAGATTTTTTGGAAGGTGAACTTGTATGGAAGTTGATTTTGCCAATTGGGACTCAGGATAGCAAATTCGGCAAGTTGTCGCCGAATTGGGAAGGACCATTCGAAATCCACAAAGTTGTATCTAAGGGAGCTTACATGTTGCAAGGATTCGATGGGGAGATTTATGGACGAGCACTAAATGGCAAGTATTTGAAGAAATATTACCCGAGTGTTTGGGTTAATGCATGATCGGCTGATGTTGCCGATACATGATAGCCGATGTGTTTACATCGCCTTGAGATGGCCGATATGGTTATATCGCCCTTAGTTGTTTTTATAATTTTATCAATGTTTTTGACATTGTAAAATTAGGGGGGTACATACATGAAAAATTGTAGATTTTTTAGCAAAATATAGAGTTCTATTGAATCAGTGTTAAAGTTATCAAGATAAGTTGGATAAAAGTCAGAGTTTCTTAGCCGATTACAAAAATTCCTATAGTCTATTACACAAAGTATTACTGCGACAAATAACGCTGGATAGCCGATACAGCCCGTTGCCTGATTTGATCTACTTCTTCAATGGCTTGAATGTCTTGGGCATCGGTTCCAGGAATGATCTTGAGAGACTTAGTCATGTCGGCCACATTCTTGATAGCCGATCTCAATCTGGATTTCTGCTCTTCAACGATACTTGGAAGATCGGCTAGCTTTCGTTTTTCAAGATCCAATTCAGCGTTGCACTCTTCAAGTTGAGCTAGTAAATTAATTTTGCGAGCCTCAAGCGGATCGATATTCGACTGAATCGGCTCAACAGAAAGTTGATCTAACTTAGCCTTCTCTTCATGCACAAGTTGCTGATTGGCTTGGATAGTGGCTTCGATGTTTTTCCGCTCTCGCCGATCGGCTATTCGTTGTTGGGCCTTCTCCAGCTTGAATTGGTGTTGCTCAAGGTACACACCTGGAGTAATGGTGTTTGCCAGATTGTCCGGAATTAAGGCTTGGATTTCAGCAAATCGTGCCCGGATCGAACCACAATCAACTACTAGATTATCCAATGAGGAGTCTAGCCGAAGGGATATATCTTCAAGTGTTTTCTTGACAACATCATCCAAGGGGGCTAGAGCCTTGCTCGTGGTTTCTTCTTCTGTCTCATCAAAGTAATCCTTGATATCAAAAGAGAACAGATCGGCTAAGGCCTGCAAAAGAAAATTTGAAGGCAATTAAGTGTCAGACAGATGCAGCCGATCTAAGATTTGGTGTTTGAAAGAGACTTACTGGGATAGCAGGAGCGGTTGGTTGTATTTCTTCCTCAACATGGTGACTTCCAACAGCCGATGGAGTTTGGTCACTTGATGATTGTTGTACGGGAGAAGGAGGAGGAGGAGGCAGTAAAAGAGACAAGTATTAGACAAAATCGGCCGAGATCAACTAATGAAAGAATTAAAAAACTTACTGGTGGAGCCGGTTTGAGAATTGTTGCTGCTGGTTTCTTTTTCACAGCAGTTTTCTTCTTCTGCAACTATAAAGTCCATGAGTAAACGGCCAAAAAGATAAGTGATTATAAAAGATCAAAGAGAGCTGCTTACTCTTGAAAAATGAGTTGGGGCAGAAGGAGTTGGAGGTGTCTGCTTGGGCGAAGCCGATGGTGTTCTTTCTGTATCGCTCACTTCGGCTGCAGCTTGATCAACATCGTCCTCAATGTCTTCTTCATCTAGAGCTTGTTCGATGGATGGATCTAAGGCAGGCAGATCATCAGTTGGCTTAGTTTTCCTTGACTTGGTTTTCTTCTTTGGAGCTTGAGCCAATGTGTCCACAGCCGATGACCTGGTTCTTCTCTTCTTTCCTGTATCAGCTGGTTCTCTAATAAGTCCTTGGAGAAGAGTTGAAGTCTTAGGGGCATTATAGCCAATGACAGGAGGAGATGGTCCATCTCCACTTGGAATTAGTCCCGGGGCATATTCAATATCCCTGCCACTATTGCTCTGATGAGGAGGAGAGAAATCTATCGTCTGCAAGTCAAAAAGAGAATTAGTCAAGTTATGAATCGGCTAAGCAATTATTCAGACAAAGTTAAATCAGGGCATACCTGGGGGATGACGTCTGGAAAGAGGTCTGTCATGTACATGGAAGCCGATTGATGGAATAGATGTAGTTTCCATTCACCCCACCACCTGTCGAAATTTTTGCTCCTGAACATTGCCTGCTCTATATTCTCAATGCTGCCTAGAGGGGGTCCTTGAAGATTGAGCAGCCGATCCATCATTAAGGTTGTTGAGATTTCCCCTCGGCACTGGATCTTATCGGCAAAGAATAAGCCGATTGAAAGTTGGCCCATTCCAAATTGTCTAGCTGAGCTCATTAGATGATTTCTTCCCTGATGAATGCCGACAGGAAGGATGCATGGACTGATTGCAGCTGAAAAGACTTCTCTGGACTTTTGGTATCTTTCATGGTTGATATCTTCAAATCTAAAGTCCGATGGATTTTCCAAAAATGATCAATCTTCATAGAGGAACCAGATTCGAGTTTCTTTAAGAAAGCCGTCATAAAAACTGCAAAACCAGTCTTTGAGTAGCTCAGCTGATAGTTTTGCTCCTACATCGGTTGATGTGGAAGCATACTCTCCATAAGATATACACCTACGATGGGTACGTTCTTCTCCATCATCATCTACGATCGGGTCCAGCCTCGGGAATTCGGCTTCCATTATAGATGGCTGATTGACAAACTTCATGACCTCTAGATTCAGCCAAGACTGTAATAACCACCATGGTCCACCTGTGCCGACTACCGAGCCGACGACTATCTTAGCTGATGCATTATTCAGCATTTGGTACAAATAGCTGAGGAGGATCTTGCCTAAGGGGAATTATCTTTTCGATTCCAAGGCCTCGGCTACAAACTGCCAGTTGGTTGTAGGGCCGCAGCTTGATCCACAGAAGAGAAATTTCTCCAGCCACATCAGCAGAAAGGCTACATGTTCTCGAGGGGTAACCGAGCCTTGACCCATATATGTTGCCACATAGCCTGACCAACCGCCTATGCTTTTGGTCCTGAAGTCATATTGATTCTTTGTGTTCAAACTCATGGGGTTAGCCGATGAGGTGACGTCCAAACCGGTGATCATGGTGATGTCTACTAGGGTTGGGGTCATCGGCCCTTGGTTGGACAAGAAGGCGTTAATGGTGTTGGACCAAAAATAAGAAGCGGCTGCCATTAAGGGCTCATCCTTAGCTGAGTTGGCTATGGTTAGGTCAAGTGCTTGGCCGATTCCGATTTTGTCCCAGTGAACTCTTTTGCTAGCCGACATGCGCTTGAACCATGTGATCCAACTTTCCTCGGGTGGAGTTTTCTCGAGAGATGGCCATGATTTGGAGGTGTTCCTCCAGTGACCTAGATCTGGGTTGGCTAATCTGAAAACGAAGCCTATTTGTTTCACCAATTTTGAACTCGGTAGGATCAAGGTTGCCGATTGGATCAAGAAAGTAATGATTTTCATGCGACAAGCTGGGAATTGCAACTAGGTTGGAGAGGTGCTGCAGATCCAAAAGAACCGAGAAGAAGAAACCAAGATGAGGAAAGGGGAAAATAATCTGATGTGAGAAAAGGAGATCTATCCGATGAGAACTCACCTCAGCATACTCGGCCGACGGCGCGGTAGACAGGCTAACGGAGGACGACATCACCGCGGGCGGAGATCTAGCCGGAGCAGGAATCGCTTGGGCATCGCTTCGTGCACCGAGGGGATCGCCGGAGAGAGAAGAGACGGAGTTTGCTTCAGCGGTGAAAACGGAGGAAACGGTGTGAGATTTCTCGGGGACAATGGTTAGTATTTAAAGTACTAGAATAACGGTTGGGAAACGGCAAAGTGCGAATTTCACTCGGAGTCGGTTTATGGCAAATCTAAAACATTACCAAATATTCCGGACATGGGGGGCATGTGTTAACGACCAAATTTGGTAATATTAGTATCGGAGAGATTGGATCGAAGCGGAATCAAAGATGAGGATCATCGCAAAAACAGAGTAAGAATCGGCTGGAGTCCGGATCGGCTACGATTGGGATCGGCTAAGTCTGAGTCAGACTGGGTTAAGTGATACAGCCGGTTCCGACAATGCGACTTGGTGTACGACATCGGGTTGAGTTAATATGCTTCAAGATGATTGCCATGCATGGATAGAGTTCTTAGAAGGCAATTGTATCTATTAATTAGGATATTTTATGTAATTTCCTTAGAGATATGTTTGGGCAAAGGTCTGCCGTAAAGACTTATGGTATCTTAGAGTTTATTAGAGATAAGAGTCGTGTCCAATATGGACATTGTTTGTAATTTTCGGGTGTAAATAGACCCCGAACCCCATGTAATCAATTAACACATACGTTCAATACAATCTCGGCGCATCGCCACCCTTTTTGCTTTAGTTTTATTTTGACGAATTCTTGCTTTCGGGTTGAGCTGCATCGGTTTTGATCTTCAACAAGAGGTAAAACTTGTTATGGCGGCTTGCGTTCTCGGGATTAGTGCTTCCATCTTTATGATACTCTAATCCTATTTATGCAATTCGTCGAGTTATCATATATCTTATATAATCTCTGACAATATCGCTATCTAACCTACAATCGGCTAACATCTACCAATAGAGGGCAGCCGATTAGGTTAAATATCGATGTTGGTTTAGATTATATACGATATCCACCATTCTATGAAACTTCCAATGGCCTGATAGTCTAGATATTGTCTTTATTTTCATACTTATAGCTGCATCAGTTGTTTGATCTTATGAGTCGTGATTAGAATCTCAATCTCTAGTCTGCTTCTTGGTTGCCGATTAGGGTAGTATCGGAGTTTCAGCCGATCTTACCTGATTTAACTATATTTGTTTTATATGCTTTACTGACATGTTAAATCTTCCCGTTATGTCAAGATCTTATTGCATTTAAGTATATTAGGCTTTTGTTTGGTATATTCTTCTTGCTTTAAATATCTTAACATAGAGTTGTATCGGAGTATTAGCCGATATATGCTAGATCTATCTGATCGGCTATGCTATGAATATATATAGTCTTGTTGTTAATATATATTTCGATCTAAGTGATTTATACTGTCTCGGCATGGCGACCGATCTATCCCAATCACTTGATTTAAGTATATATCGACGGAAGGATTATATATTTTTAATATCTACAGCCGATCGAGTAGATTTAGTTCTTTATTATTCACTTATAACTGCCGATCGATGTATATATGACATCGGCTCAAAGATAAATGATATGTCATCGGCACTTAGCCGATCGGCTATCGTTTATGGATTTAACCACAGTTTCTTTGTCTCTATTTCTTGTTGATTGCAGGATCAAATAAACCGGCACGCTAGCATACCCGAAGGCGAGTTTTGGACTGCACTAGAGTTAAGTAGATCTCCCAGGCCTCGTGTTTTTCATCAACAAAGACGTCCTCTAGCAAAAATATATTTTTGCTGGCGGTTGGCTTACGACGGCCGCCAGCAAAAATATTCCTTTGCTAGCGGTCTATAACCGCCTGCGAAGATCTTGATCTTCACTGGCCTTTGCTTTGTGGCGGCTCCAAATTCCGCCAGCGAAAACCCAAAATGGCCGCCACGAAAAATGGTTTTTGTAGTAGTGTCTTGTGCTTAGGTGAATCTGGAAGCCGCAAAGACCGTTGCAGAACCCATCCAAACTCCATCATGCTCACCCTTACCTTGGTACATTAGCTAGGAAAAGCTATACTACAAGCTCAGTCGTTGCCCACACTGACTTGTTGTAAGCACGGTAATTCTTCTAGGGTTTCTCACGAACCGGTCCTTAATTGCTATGGGTGCCGTCTATTAGAACCATTCACCCACAACCCACCATTAAGCATGTTTTAGTTCAATTAATTCCATGGAGGTACATAATCAATGTCCTCATAAATAACCAAGAACTAAAATATTAGTGAAATTCCCCATTAGTAAGCTAGTTAATCTAAGCATGGCTAAGAATTTCCTAAGCCAACATCTAATCATGTTATAACCCAAATTATCAATGATACAAGTAAACAAACTAGGTTGAGTACATAGGTAACCATCCCGCATGACTTTATAAAAATAATGCAATTTAAATAGAAAGCATGACATTTATAATATAGGTACAATATGTTCAATGAGGGATGCATGACTTGCTCCGGTGCCGCTGGAGCTTCTGCTACCACTTTCTAATAGACGGGAGCATCCAAACTGCCGGATTAGAATTGTCAAACAAAGCAAACAAGCACAGCAGGCTATAAGTCTACTGAAAAAGGAAACAAAACCATTTTTAAGTGATTCTAGTCATTTTTATTAAATTACTGAGGCATGAATGGACTTAAACGAAGCACGGATTTACTGTATTTCTACTCTAAATAGAAAAGACCTAAACGATTTATTGCGCAGTAAAGGCGGACGCTAACGTCAGCGAAGGGAGGGGATGGAGCCGACACGCGGGCCCCACCCATTGGTGACACAGCGCACGGTCCACCATGGACCGGGACCACAGCGGCGGTTCACTGCCGGTCCGCGGGGATAGGGGCATGGCTTGGGACGAGCTGACCCGGCAACGGCGGCACGTGAGCGACGGCGAGCGGCGGCAGCACGCACAAGCAGCAGCGGGGCGGCATGGAGAGGGAAGAGGAAAAGTGGAGGGCCTCACCTACGACGACGACGACTGGCGCGGAGAAGGTGGCGACGATAGCGACAAGGGGCGGACAGGCTCCGGAGCGAACTCGGGAAGAAGATGAGAGAGAGAGGAGGTTCGCGACGAGCGGCATTGCTGACCGAAGGTGGCAGAAATGGTGTGCTGACCAGCGAATGAGGGAAGGCAGGTTTTGGCAGCGGACGACGACGGGCGAATGACGGACAAGGTAGTCCTCGGCCTTGCGAATCCGACGGCGGTGGCGGTGCGGCCTGGAGTGGTTGCTAGCGACGGCTAGTGGCAGCTGGAGTGGTGGAAAAGGTGGTGGCGATGAGGGCAATGGCGCGTGTACGGTTTAGGGCACGGTAGCGAGCTACTGATGAGGGAAAAGGAGGAGGGGAGCACATGGGTCATTTATATAGTGGAGGGGAGCTCGGATATGGCCGCTAGGGGCAGATTTTGCGGCGGTGTGGAAGAGGAGAGAGAGATGCGGCGGCTGGATTCAAAAACTGAATCGCGCCAATTTTGGGGGAGGAAACGGCATACGTGCGGCGAGAGCGGGGGAGGTGGTTGGGAGTGGGGTGCGGGACATGCGTGGGATCGGGCGGATGAGGCGCGAGGCGGTGCGAGCGGCGGTGGTTACGGCGGATGCCACCGAAAGCTGGAGCAAGGGGACCGGCCCAACAGGTGGGCCCCACCTATTGGCGACCCCCAAGGGGAGAGAGAGGGGCGATGGCTGCTGGGCCGTGGCCACGTGCCGGCGCAGCTAAGTACCAGGGTGCGTACGCTGTTAGGGAAGAAAGTGGGCCGAAAACAGGCCACAGCCGAAAGGAGAGGAAAAAAGAGTTTAACGAATAATTTAATTCCGATAATTGATTTTAAATTATTAAAATTATTTTCTTTGCTATGAAAATTCCACTAAAAATCTTGTTAATGTATTTAAACATGGGGAACTGAAGAAAAATCCCAGCAGGTCATTTCCACTTATTAATTACATTTATTAATTATGGTTTAGCTCTAGGTTAATTCAAATTAATTCTTGGGACAATTTATTAATTGAATTCAGGCTAAAGAAAAGGGGAAACTTCAGGGTGTGACACCTACCTTCCAAGAGCATCTGCCAACAAGAGCTTTATAATTCCCATAGGCCATAGTCCACGAAAAATCAAATGAGAAAAACATTGAATATCATTGAACAAACCCACAACACTGGAACACTGGATCTCATTGAATCGCATTAGTACAGAAGAAATAAATCGCAAAATGTTTCAACCTACCAGCCACCGAAGTAGCTATATGTTTGGCTCCGAGATGGTATTATATTCCATTATATATATAGAAAAGCTACTTCTTTGGCTAGCTTGCATCATTGCCCCTTACTGGCATGCATCTGCGTCCTAGAAGAAGCGACGACCACCGTGCTAGGGCCGCAGCGGAGTTGGTGACAGATTGAACCTCCTGGGCTGATCAAGACACAGATCGAGGATCCTGGTTGATGGTGATGCAGATAGACACTTCCGTGTGCATCTTAATTATGCAGAGGTCAAAAGTGTGCTCAGCGCTTTTGTATCATCTTAGTGTAACTGGCTGAGTTCAATAAAAGCTTTCTTTTTCCTTAAAATAAGATCGACACTCCCGTAGGTGGTGGCAGAGGTGGAGATTGTTGGCTAAACTCAGGATCAAACTATACACGAATCCCTGGAAATCGACAATGCTTGACGATGAACAGTGGAAGAGAAGAACACATGTGAAAAGTTTTTGTGCCGCCAAAACTTGCATAGCTTTTCTGTATATTTCATCTCCTTTTATGGAAAGCGAAAACGAGATCATGCGATCGTGTAGATCGTGTCTCCGACTCTGTGCACTCCCACTTCCTCCATTTGCGCATGTGCCATCCCACACGGCGGAGAACATGAGCGTACGACTCGCTACCCAACACCTCATCGTGAACTTGCACGAATCCGGCTTTACAGGACGCGACTCGATCTGTAACAACCAAGCCACAAAAAAACAGAAATAGAACAGACTCTAACAAACACCTTGCATGCATCGAACAGTGCACGGTGTGAGAAGGAAGAAGCAGAGCTCCTGAAACAGAGCTCCATAGCGCCAGCTTATATCATCAAGTCTAACATTCTCCCCCTAAGCCTGGCGCCGTGAACTGACCTCGACGACGCCGATGTGAGCTCGCAATTCTTGAAAACGAACCCGCCCGAGTGCCTTGGTCAGGATGTCTGCAATCTGCCCATCGGTGCCAATGAACTCAACCTGAGCTCTCCCGTCCTCCATACACTCACGGATGAAGTGGTAGCGCGTGGTGATGTGTTTACTCCTGTCATGAAACACTGGATTTTTGCTGAGGGCGATCACCGATTTATTGTCGACGAGGAGCTTGAAGCTTTCTGGCTCCTCTTGCTTGATTTCTCCCAGCAGCAGCGCCAGCCAAATTCTGTGACACGCCGCCGTCGTCGCCGCTTTGTACTCCGCCTCACAAGACGAGAGCGCAACAACCTTTTGCTTGATGGACTGCCAACTGACTGGGTTGGCGCCCAGGAAGAAGACGACCCCGCTGGTGCTTTTGCGAGTGTCGACATCGCCCGCCATGTCTGCGTCACAGTATCCGACAAGCTCAGGTGGCGTCTCCATCCTTTTGTAGTAGCAGCCGAAATCAACCGTGCCGGCAACATAACGCAAGATGCGTTTCACCGCCGCGTCATGATCAGCGGTTGGAGCTTCCATGAAGCGGCTCACGTACCCAACAGAGAACGCAAGGTCCGGCCACGTGTGAACCAGATACCGCAGGCAGCCGACGATGCTGCGGTACTGGGTGGTGTCCACCGGCGCCGCCGTGCTCGCCTTGGTCAACTTGAGACGAGGCTCCATCGGCGTCGAGCAGGAATTACATCCCTGCATCTCAGCTCGCTCAAGTATGCGTTATGCATACGACTTCTGCGACAGCCGAATGCCGTCCGCCACCTGTTCGACCTCGATCCCCAAGTAGAACGAGAGGGGACCAAGATCGCTCATCTTAAACAGGGACATCATCTCCGCTTTGAAACGGTCGATCTCCATCGCCACGTTGCCGGTGATGATCAAGTCGTCGACGTACACGCCAATGATCGGTCGGATGCCGCCACTGCCCCGCCCATAGACCGCGTGCTCACAGTCATTTCGCCGGAAGCCCAGCGGCAGCAGGCTCGCGTCCAGCTTCGCGTCCGTCCAGGCGGTTGTCCAGGCGAAGCACTTGATGTTCGCGTCCGTCCACAACGAACCCAGGAGGTTGCTTGACGTAGACCTCCTCGATGAGCTCCCCATTGAGGAACACCGACTTGACGTCCATGTGGTGGACAGGCCAGCCTGCCTGCGCCGCCCGCGCGAGCAGCATTCTCACTGACTCCAGCCGTGCCACTGGAGCAAACACCTCGTCGAAGTCCACCCCCGGCTGCTGCACATATCCCTTCGCCACAAAACGAGCCTTGTGCTTGGTGATCATGCCGCGCGCGCCCTTCTTGATCTCATAGACCCATTTGAGTCCGATGGCGCGATGACCGGGTGGCAAGTCGACAAGGCACCAGGTCTTGTTGTCCTCGATGGAGGAAATCTCCTCCAGCATGGCACGCCGCCACTCTTGGTGACGCTTGGCCTCGCCGAAGGTGGCAGGTTCCTCCGCTGCCAGCAAGTGAAGCTCGCCGTCCGCCAAGTCCCTTGTTGCTAGACCTAGCATGTACGCCTCCCCCAGAATCCCATCGATGGAGCGGTATCGGGGAGGACAGTCGTCGGCGTCGGCGGCGAGGTTGTCGTGGCCGTCCTACGGCGGGCTGACGAATCTCGGCGACCTCGCATTGAGCGGCGAGGCCGTCGGTGACGGCGCGTCGTGCGCAGCCGCGCGATGTCTCAGTGTGGCCAGTGTCGGCGTGGATGACTCCGCACGTTCCGGCTCCTAGGTGACTATGTACTCAACAGAGAAGTCAGACGAGGGAGGGGAATGCATACCATCAGTTGCATCCCAATCCCAGCTGGCACCCTCATCGAACACCATGTCGCGCGTCACTTGCGACTTCGGGTCGAACACCTTGTAGGCTTTGGATCCCTCAACGTAGCCGAGGAAGACCATGGGCTTGCCACGGTCCTAGAGCTTGGTGACGTGCGGCCGAACATCCTTGACATATGCGAGACACCCGAACGTGCGCAGGTGCCCGACGGCCGGCTTCCGCCCAAAACAAGCTTCATACGGAGTCTTGTTGTCCAGGCATTTGGTCGGCGCACGATTGAGCAAGAACACAGCCGTATTGACTGCCTCCCCCCAATAGCACGCCGGCACTGACTTGGCCTTGAGAAGACTCCGCACCATCACCAGAATCGTCTGGTTGCGGCGCTCGACTACCCCGTTTTGCTGGGGGGGAATACGGCGCGGTGAGCTGTCGCTTGACGTTGCTTTCGGCGCAGTGCGCAGCGAACTCGGCGGAGGTGAAGTCGCCCCCATTGTCGGTGCGAAGGAGCTTGAGACGGCAGCCAGACTCAGCTTCGCTGCGGGCTTGGAAGCGTTTGATCACCGCTGCCGCCTCCCCCTTGTTCTAAAGCAGTGCGAGCCACATGTAGCGGCTCGCGTCGTCGACCAGCAGCAGAAAGTGTTTCTTGCCGCCGGGCGTCACCGGCGAAATGGGACCACAGAGGTCACCATGGACCAGCTCCAAACGATCCTCCGCATGGAATAGGGACCGCCCGGGAAACGGTGAGCGTCGTTGCTTGGTGATAACGCAGCAGTCACACAGTTGCTCAACTTGATCAATTTGGGGAAGACCACGAACCATGTCCTATCGAGCGAGTCGCCGGAGCGCGTCAAAGTGTAGGTGGCCGAGGCGAGCATGCCACAGCCACGCGGCCTCCTGCGTGCATGCTGAAAGGCACATAGGCCGAGCGACGGTGATCTTAATCAGGTACAGCCGATTGCGCGTACGCCGCACGCGAGCGAGGAGCTGTCACGTGGTGTCGCGGATCGTGCAGACGCCATGAAAGATGCGGACGTCGCAGCCATTTTCATCCAGCTGCCCAAGACTGACGAGGTTCGTGTTGAGCTTGGGGATGTTGAACACCCCTGTGAGTACGCGGTGTTCACCGTTCCTGCACTCGAAGATAATTTTACCTTGGCCTTCAATGGCGACCACGGGGTCGTTGCTGAAACGGACTTTGCCGCGCACAGCAGTGTCGAGCTCGGCGAAGACATCACGCACGCCGGTCATGTGATTGGTGGCGCCGGTGTCGAGGTGCCACACACCGGCGTCGACGTGTTCCTCGCGATGCAGATGCGTGAACACCTTGGGTTCATCAAGGTCGAGCAACTTCGCTGGACGCGGGTTCGGTGTCGGCGGTGGCGCCAACTCAATGGCATGAGCCATCAGCAACGCTGGCTCGTCATCCTCCTCTTCACCTCGGGCGACATGCGCCGCGACTTGTTTCTTGAGCTGGCGACAGTCTTTTGCCCAGTGACCGAGACGGCCACAGTTCTTGCACTTGTCACGCCCTTGATCGCGCGTGTCGCGCGCCCCACGCTCGCCATCCGCAGCGGCCTCGGATTTCTTCCGGCCACCGCGGCGGCATCGGTTGTTGCCCGCCTTCTTGCCCGACGATCCCTTGCCGGACTGCCGTTCCTTGGCGCGAGCGGCCCACTGTTCTTCAGTGAGATACGGTTTGCCACCCTCATCACCGGACTTCTTCTTGGGATGGCGCTCCTTGGCATTCCTAAAACGCCTCGTCAGCTCCTCGAGCGACAGGGTATCAAGGTCAAGCAAAGTCTCAATGGACAAAGCAATCTGCTCAAGATGATCAGGAACAACGTGAAGAAATTTTTGACAAACCTTTGATTCCTCTAGCTGGATCCCAAGTACCGCAAGATTGTTGACGAGCCCACTCATCCTGATGGAGAACTCCTCCACGGACTCCCCTTCCTTGAACTCGATCGCGTCGAACTGCTTGCGCAGCTCCTGCGCTTTGGACTTGCGGACGCGATCGACGCCGACGCACATCATCTTGATGGCATCCCAGGCGTCTTTTGCTCTCTCCTTGACAGCGAGCACCGGCAGCAGATCAGCGGGGACCGCCTTGAGGACGGCCTCCAACGCCATCCTGTCCTCCTGGAAGTCGACGTCACCCGTCTCGACAGCTTCCCAGAGGCCACGCGCCTGGAGCATCACCCTCATCAAGAGGGACCAATCGCTGTAGTTCGTCTTCGTGAGGATCGGATAGTTGGCTGAGCCCCCCACCTCCTTGACCACACGCCTAAGCGGAACCATGTCCCATGCGTCGCCAGGCCTACGGCGACCACGGCGCGGAGGAGGCGAGCGGGATTGATGATGCGGCGAACACGAGACGCGCAGCGTCGGAGCCAACATGGCTCTGATACCAGATGTTGGCTAAACTCAGGATCAAACTACACACGAATCCCTGGAAATCGACAATGCTTGATGATGAACAGTGGAAGAGAAGAACACACGCGAGAAGTTTTTGTGCCGCCAAAACTTGCACAGCTTTTCTGTATATTTCATCTCCTTTTATGGAAAGCGAAAATGAGATCATGCGATCGTGTAGATCGTGTCTCCGACTCTGTGCACTCCCACTTCCTCCATTTGCGCATGTGCCATCCCACACGGCGGAGAACATGAGCGTACGACTAGCTACACAACGCCTCATCGTGAACTTGCACGAATCCGGCTTTACAGGACGCGACTCGATCTATAACAACCAAGCCAAAAAAAAGGGAAATAGAACAGACTCTAACAAACACCTTGCATGCATTGAACAGTGCACGATGTGAGAAGGAAGAAGCAGAGCTCCTGAAACAGAGCTCATAGCACTAGCTTATATCATCAAGTCTAACAGAGATCAAGACAGATCTGCGGAGATAGAGACCGTGGTGGTGGTGAAGGCAGTCGGGAGAGGAGAGGAGGAAGGATGCGGTAGGGACAGTCGCAGCGAGAATGGTCATGGCGAGGCGGGGAAGAGAGATGGCCGAGCAAAGCTAGCATGATTGAACGAGCTGGAGGAGGGCAGCCTAGCCCGACATTTCTTGGAAAAAAAGTGTGGCTTCTTTGAGACCACACTCCTAATTTCCGTTGGAGTGGCCCAAATACAAGGAGAAGGATTTTAATCACCCAAGAGTGAACGTACACCTGTTCATCCATGCCAACTAAATAGTTAAAAAATTGTTAAGATAGATTAATATGTAATGCATCACTTTACAAATATGCAAGTTTAAATTTGACCTCTATAAGTTATAACAAAAATAATAAATAAAACTCTAATTATTATACGTCTATTTACAGTCAAATTTATTATTTTTATTTTGTTACAATTTATAGAAGCCAAATTTATACTAGCATGTTTATAGAGTATCACATATTAATCATCATGTCATTTGTTTAAAAAGATATTATAATCATTTAGTAGATGTAAAATAAACAATTGGGCGTTCACCCGTAGCTTAAAAAGTTTCCCCAAATACAACGGTAACTTTAGTGTGTTTTAGTCCATGTATCGAAGCAGCTTTTCTGGGTTCCAATGGTAAAAATATTAATTTACACTTAATTGACCATAAAAAAGTTCAGATTTCCATGCACGCCCTAAATTCCGGGGAACCAGATCCTCTGACGTAAACAGCTTCCTAATGTGGTCACTGATAGGTGGGCCCACGAGCAGTGAGGCCCACATCTGAGTGAGCACGTCCCTCTTACTTCACGCCAGAGCTAGGATCCCAATCCAAATTCTGGTCACAACCGTCTTGCCACCGCTGCCATGACTTATCGTAAGATCAAGTACCGTACGTTTCTCTCGGCCGAGCCCACTAGCTTGAATCAAGCTAAGGTGACTGCTAAATAGTGAATAATCAGTCGTCCACCAAATCTGGCTAAATGTAAATAAATTATTTTACCATATATAATTTCATTTGGGAGAGAAAAATATGCAAATAGTACAAGCATCCCTGCTGATGCCCGATAATCAAGTAGAAATTACACTCCTGTGCTGAGCAGGATCATCATGTTCGGCATGATCAAACATGCTAACGTCCATCAATTGCAGATCATATTCATCAGTTCTTCGCCGGAGGGCTTGGGTTGTGGTACTCAGGTGCAGGCTGCGGCTTCGGCTCTGGCTTGGGCTCCGGTTTCGGCTCAGGCTTGGGCGGCACGGGCTTCTTGTGGAAGTGATCGAAGAAGTGCTTCTCCTTCTTGTGGATGTGGTCGAGGAATGGGTGCTCCGGCTCAGGCTTCGGCTTGGGTGGCTCCGGCTTCGGCTCTGGCTTGGGTGGCACCGGCTCCTTGTGGAAGTGGTCTATGATGTTCTTTTTAATGGGACCGCAGATGGTCGTCGATGCGCACAACGCTGATGGGTAGTGGGTCTTGCCGGCGACGGCGATGAAGGTGCCCTCCGACATTGGCACGATCTTGGATGGCTCCTGGCCGGGGCATGGCTCGTTGGTGGCACTGTGGAGCTGAGCGATGCAGTCGGAGCTGTGGAGGTCGGCGTCAAGGGGGACGCTGAAGGCACCGGTACCGTCGAGTTTTCCAGTGGCCTTGCTCTCGTACTCGCCTTTGCCGTTTTTGCACTTGATCGCCACCTGGAGGTCTGAATAAAAGAATTCCAAATAATATTGTCAATCACTTGTAATCAGCTAAATCTTTCTGATCCCGATGATGTATATATAGCTGATCAGCCCTGTGAATTCCAAATAAATTGTTACGTACTCTTGAAAGCATCCTCAGCTTTCATGTTCTTCCTGGTGCAGTCGGCGCACTTGGCCGTGCCGACGACCACCGACGCCGCCTCTCCACCGACGGCGACCGCCATCAAGACGGCACAAACGCCGACGAGAACTAGTCCTCGAGGAGCACCTGCCATTGCTGAGCTAACCCTAGCTTAGCTCTATGTAGCTATTGCTGATGTGTAGAGATGGATGAAGTGAAAGGTGAGGCAACGCGTGGTTTATATAGGCGATCAATACACACAGCTTGCATTGTTGATCAATCCAACTATGATCTACCAGCTATGAGCAAATTAAAAAGGCCAAGTTGGCGCCGTATTTGTAGATCGGCGAATTGATGCCGTCCAAACTGAATGATCTGATCACTCAGTAGTAAATCTGTGAAAGGATATGGTATAACTTAATACAATAAATCTGGACATGACGATGTTCAGATTCATTATACTAGACTATATAACATCTTATATTTTAAGTTGGTTTGTCTTGAGACGAAAATAATATACATTACATGATAATAACGGCCTATCCATTAATGGCTGGCATACGTAGGATCCACGCACCGCTTTATGCATGCATGACAGAAAGAATCATCGTTACAAGTACAATAATCGAACTGGTCCTTATGTAAACTACGGGTGAGAATTTATAACTTTGTGCAATGTGTACTGAGAGATGATTAATTGAATAGAAGTACCACATAACTACAGTGAGTAGTACATGTTATATCTGAAGTACTTTGCTAATGTCCTGCATATTTTTATGGTCGGCGCCGGCTATTTTGGTTTTACCCAGCATTTTTTGCCATTTTTTTTGGTTCCGGTACGAATCGGACTTTTGTTTCGCTGTTTTTCTTTCATGTTTTTTTATGGGCGTTTTCTTTTTCCGCGTGATTTACAGATTTTGAGGAGTAGAGATTAAAACCGAAACAAGAAATTAAAACCGACTCAAGCACGGATGACTTACCAAAATACCAGCAAAAATGTCTTCAATTTTTATGATAGTAGAGATTATAACTATATTTTCAACAATCCAAAAAATTGATAGGTCTTTTTGGTAGTTGCCTTTGCTGCATCACTCTAACCTCATGCAATTGATGGTTTAAATTATAAGAGATAGAAGGCATGGGCATTATTGTGGTTGACAGCTATACAGTATTTCTTTGTACGGTCTCTCCCCTGTGGAGGAGGCTAAGTTCGAGTCAGCGAATTGCTTGTTCCATGGAGCATAGATAAGTGTATTAGCCAACAAAAGAGTGGACGTGTACATGCACATGCCTTCACGGAAAGATACGTGGGATGCACTTGAGGCCATGTTCGGAGTCTTCGATACTGGCAGCGAGTTGTATGTCATGAAAAATTGCTATGACTATAAGATAGTCGATAACCGTTCTATAGTAAAACAAAATCATGAGTTTCAAGCACTACCAAAGGAACTCGAGAACAACATCTACGAGTTGCTAGACAAGTTTGTGATAGATGACATTATTGGTCGGACTTTGCCACTTCTCTAAAACACATGAGGCAAGTTTTAAGTGTTACTGATCTCATTGCCTCTTTGGGTGTTGAGGAGAAGGTGATAGCAAAGAACAACCGCGACAAAAAGTTTGAGGGAGGTTTTAGCATCAATTTGGTGCAAAAAAGAATGCTCAAGCATCCCACAACAAGGCTACAACTAATTTTAAGAAAAAAAGTCATATATGATATCAAACCCAAGGCTATAACCAATTTTAAGAAGAAAGACAAGAGAAAGGCAAAGGATAACTGTTTTGTGTGTGTGTGTCAAGTCGTCATTGGGCTAAGGATTGCCCTGATCACAAGGACAAAAAATCTGCAAACATGGTAATTAGCGATGGAGGAGGAACATCATGGTATGGTAATTTTTTACCTACAGTTCGTTACGTATTTCATTCACCTAAGTGGTGGGTTGATACTGGTGGTTGTGTGCTGATATTTCCTTGTTTTATTTTTATCAGGTTAGGAGAGGTTCCTCCTTGCTGATGGGGAACGGTTCGCATGTGTAGGCACGATCAATGTTTTAAACTTGTGTTTGAGTCCAATAAATGTGTCGTGTCTAAATATGGAACATTTGTTGCTAAATATTATGACAACGGAGGTTTTGTTCCGCTTTTCTTTGGATGACGCATGTAATAATGTTGTGAACTATGTGAGTAATGATGATGAGTCCAATATTTGGCATTCACGACTGTCATGTGAATTTTAGTTGCATGATGTGCTTAGCTACATTGAGTTTAATTCCGAAATTCACTTTGGTAAAAGGTTCCAAATGCTATACTTAGCCTCACAAGGCATCAGAGACAAGAAATTTGGCACTTCTACAAATTGTTCATTCTGATTTGTGCGAAATGAATGGTGTGTTGACTACAGGGGAAAAAATACTTCATGACATTTACAGATAATTGCATTAGATTTTGCAAAAGATGATGCATTGCATTACTTTAAAATGTATAAGACTGAGGTAGAAAACCAACTTGAAAGGAAAGTTAAACGGTTGAGGTCTGATCGAGGTGGAGAGTATTTTTCAAATAAATTTTTACTTCTTCTATGAAGAGTCTAGAATTATTCATGAGAGAACGTCTCCCTTTTTTTCCTAGTCAAACAGGTTTGCCGAAAGAAAGAATCACACTCTAACTGAGTTTGGTAAATGACATGTTAGACATTGCAGGGCTTTCCAAGGAATGGTGGGGTGAGGTTATATTGACCGTGTGTCATGTCCTGAATAAAATTCCTACTAAGAATAAAGAAGTAACACCATTTGAGGAATTGGAAAGGAAAATGTCGAATCTCTCATACTTGCGCACATGGGAATGTTTGGCTAAGGTCAATGCGCCTATAGTAAAAAGGCACAAACTTGGACCAAAAACCATAAATTGCGTATTCCTTAGTTATGCAATCCACAGCGTGGGATAAAGATTCTTAATTGTAAATTCTGGAATACCTGACATGCGTGTTGGTACAATTCTTGAGCCTAGAGATGCTACATTATTTTAGAATGGATTTCCTAGAAATATGTACCTAACACTTCTAGTCAAGAACTTATTTTATCCCCGAGTCTTTTGTGCCGATAGAACATGATGAACAAACGCCTGTGGAAAAATCTTGAGGAGGATAACACTATAGCTACTTGAAAGAGTAAGAGATAAAGGACTGCAAAGTCTTTTGATGATGAATACATTGTATACCTTGTGGATGATACTCCAAGAACCATAGAAGAGGTATATTCATCTCCTAATGCTGACTATTGGAACGAAGCGCTCTGCAGTGAGATGGACTCAATTATGTTTAATGGTACTTGGGAAGTGGTCGAGCGTCCTTACGACTGCAAACCTGTAGGATGCAGATGAGTTTTCAAGAAAATAGTTTAGGCCTGATGGTACAATTGAAAGGTACAAGGCAAGACTTATGGCCAAGGGTTTTACCCAAAAAGAAGTCAATGATTTTTTCGGCACTTATTCATCAGTTCCTCGCTTGACCACGATTTGAGTACTATTTGTTCTGGTAGCCTCTTATGGTCTTCTCGTTCATCAGATGGATGTTGAAACAACTTTTCTTAATGAGGAGTTGGAGGAGGTGAGCTATATGGACCAGCCATATGGGTTTGTGATAGATAATGCATCGAGTGAGATGGGCTTGAGACATACTTGAGCTACACAATAGTGGTAACCCGTCCTATATGATCAGAGATCTGGTAAATTAGGGTGGTGAAACATCCTATTAGGTAGCAGGGAGAAGAGACCTTGAAAAGGCTTATTTCTTTGATGTAGTTCTCTCCTGGTCTGTATGGCAAGTTGGAGAATACCTTAATGTGATTGAGTGATTTTTTTTAAAGCAGAGATATTAGCCTACAAAATATCTTAGAAGGAACACACCAATATGAGTCCGACTGCTAGTTACAGTCATTGAAATTTGACTGATCTTTAGGCATTCATGGAAAAGCCAAGAGTATGACTTATATGCTCCAAATAGAGGGGATGCTGATGCCAACCTAGTATCAGTTAAGGAATTGAGTAAAGCCTGACTACACAAGACTGATAATTCAAGACATAATCCATTAATCGGTTGTGGTCAGGTATAGTTCCTTTTCTAGGTGGAAGTTCAAGTTAACGGTCTCAACCAAAATATTGGTATAACAAACAAAAACAAAGCTGAGAATATTTTCTTTGAGCCTTAAAATTTGGTGAGGATTGTTAGAATTAAATGAGATAGGCCTAAAATTAAACCTAGTAATTCCAAAGGCCCACAACTAATGCTACAGGATTAATACTACCTTGGAAACCAATGGAAAAAGACCTTATTTTAAACTGGTTGTTAACTGAGAGCACATATTTAGCAGTTGACATGGTGGTGGAACTGCACACGCGTGCGTGCACTCGCGCTGAGCCGGACGAGGCCATGGCTGTGGAGGAGGCCGAGTGTGTGCGAGCAAGCGAGCGAGGCGACAACGGATGCATTCCTTCAGGATGTTTCATTTTTTTATGTGTAAAAACATAACCGACAGAGACTTGTTCTGTTGTAATGGGCGGAGCATTCAATCGAAATTAATCCCTCCCAAAACGTCTCTCTCTCGTTATCCTCCAAGTACAGGTAGATCTCTCCTCTAGTTCTCCTTGAGACGACACACTCCGTTCTTCTGTTTCTACGCACCCTACGCGCACGGGTACTTGGGACAAGCACGCCTCCAAAACTCCGTCCACCTGAGAGTACCTGGACAGGTAGCTAGGCGGACAAATCAAGTTTTTAGAGAGCACATTTTTCATGCGACTGCTCTTGGCTTTGCATCATATACGTCACGTTCTCTTTCCTCTACATCGATAACTCGGATCATGTCGATCAATACCAAGAACGACGGCAGTGGAGGAGGGAACATTAGCAATGGATGTAGAGGAGAGAACAGCAACTACAACAGAGGCAACAACATCAATAATAACTCGTCTGAAATCTGGAGCGTTCTTCGGATATAATACTCTATTCAGTTTAGTGTTAAACATGTTACTAGATGCGTGATGCTATTACTGTTATTACATATTAATGTTTAGCACTATCATTGGATCATCATTTCATTCACATGTCATGTTTTTGGGATTAAAATATGTCGAATCATGACTATATTTTTAACATTTTTTTTATAAATCACACATCATCATATTAATTGTTTACAGCTTTTTTTAATAGTCGATCAAAGATAAAATTAATATAAATGAAGCATATAAAGTTATGTTGTCTACCTATCTATACATCTTCTTATTTCTACTACTATCATATAAAACTCTAACAGTGACGTGCAATTTCGTACATCTAGGTTCATTGCTTAATTAAGAGTAAACATTAGCCTAAAATCCGGTATATAATTAGTTGAGCTTGAGGAGGTTTCGCTGTTTCATCAATCCGTTCGGCGCCAAATTCACCTAACACGAGGCTGCATGTGGTTTTGCTGAATTTCTGCACAATATTAATCTGATTAAGGCAATGCAATGCAAAGGTGATAGCAACCCTCCTGCTGCATGCTTGATTGAGTGACATTCATTGCAAGCTGCCAATACGCAGCAATTCTTGGTTGGTTCCTGCAGAAGTAGCTAGATTATTGGTTGCATGGATACATCTGTACTGTCACACGCACTCTCTCTCTATCTCTCTAGGTGCAGCAAATATTGAACAGTTACCACTATATCAGCTTGTAAAGTTAGATGTTGTCTTTATGTTTTAGAACGTCATTATCCCTAACAATTATACTGTAGATAATGCTTCTAGACATTTTCAGATAATGAAAGCTTCATTAATTAAACTCAGTGAACTGAATCATGATAGAACCGTAATGAGAGCACCTAACAGTCGAAACACACCCACGAGCTAGATATAAAAATCTAGGAAGTATAAGAAATATTGAGTAAGACTATCAATCCATGAAATAGATTGCCATCTATAAAATAACTCCCGTAGACACATAGCAGTCAATACAACTTAAGGGGCCTCTTATGCACCAACACACGAAATTCGATTTTCACATACAGCCTCTTAAGGATCCGTCCAAAGTCTGAGTTACCTCCTCATTTCTCTTCTCAACACTTCAAAATTTTTCATCCCTATCCTCTCTCACTTCCTCTCCTTGTTATTTCAACCTTATACTCTCCTCTCTTCTCACTCTCACCTCCTCTTCTCTCTCACTCACGCAAGCGGCGGCGGTGTTAGCGGCGGACGCTAGCGGGCGCAGCGCACAGTGGTGACGGATGGCACCTTGCCAGACGGCGGTGGACGGATCTACCTCCGCGGGCCCCGCGATGACCGGATCCGCTGCCACCGGGCCCTCAACAGACAGATCCGGCGGCATCGGCCCCGCGACGGCCTGTAGTGGACGGCGGATGGCTCCGGCTTCCTTGAGCGCTCGGGCGGCAGCTAGCGCGGCACATGGTGGTGGCGAGCGGCACCTCGGGCGCAGGGGCAAGCGGCTCGGTGGACAACGGTGGACGGATCCACCTCTGCCAGCCCCATGACAGCCGGATCCGCAGGAGCCGACCCTGCAATGGCTCGATCCACGGGCGCCGGTGCTACGACGGCCGGATCCGCGCCGCGCTGCCTAGATTCTAGGGTTTTGTTTGTTTTTATTTTTATTTTTATTTTTTTGATTTTTATTTTACTTGCGAACGACATAAGCATCCGCAGGCGAAAATTGGATTTTCGCGTGCGGGTGCACATCCCGTACTTATAAATCAGATTTTTGCAAATCATTTGCGGCAGACAGGCCGACCTTCCGCATACGAGATTAGGTTTTGGGCCGTCTGGAAAAAAACCTTTTTTACTGGTGACTAGCAGTTAATTCAGGTTGACTTGGTACTACTGATACTAGCAATTCATTCAGGAAGCGATGTCAGCAGAAATCCAACCTGGCATAGCATGAAAATTGAATAAATTTTTGCTGTACAAGCCACTATCAGTTGTGCCCATTTTTCTAATATCCCAATTGCTATTTGGTAGGGTCATTTTTATTTGTCCAGTGAAAAATCTGATAGGTAAGAATTGAATTGACCGAATAGTCCCAATTAATTAACTATAGTTCAGATTCCAGAGTTTCACTGTTGACTGTGGTCACTCCTGTATCTGGTCTTTTTTAGGCTGAGCAGTATATGGATTGTCTGACTTAATTTGTCTGTGATTATAATAGGAACTACTTTACTGTCACCTTGAATTATTGATGCTATGAGATTGGCATGGGAGTAGGAGTTATGTAGAAGACCAGAGATGGCTAGCTAGGGAGGTGAACCAGTACTTGTGGATAGTAAGTGTGGACAGCATTGAAATGGATGTCAGAATGCCAGAAGAATGAGATCTTGGCCACCTCGGTGAATGCATCAATCACCAGAGTTGACAAAAAGTTGCCAAATTGTGGAAGAAGTTAATGTCAACTGGCCATACCAGAGTTATTAAAAAAATGTGAAAGGTCTTACTGTGGAATTTGTTCTACTATTTCATATGCATATGTCTACTGCTGGTAGCCATGCATGTCACTGTTAAACAGTTGAACTAGAAATGTTCATGAAATCAGGATGCATGTATAACTGGAGATCAATGTGTAAGACATAAAACTCTTGACAAATTCCAAATTATAGGACAACAACTAGCATGGGGGATTTTTTTTGCTGTTCAACTTTTTGGTTACATTTTCTTTTTGTTACATTTTTTGGATTAGATGATTTTGTTTTTCATTCATTTTAACTAAAACTAAAAAAATATTAAAAAGAACTTATATAAGAGATACTAGTCTAGGAAAATCCATAGGTGCGCGTACTGTACATATATTTCATGAATTATTCATCTTAGGTTGGTTCGCTCTTAAAACTGAACTGAGGGGGAAACCAATGGGGGGTACGACAGACAGCCAAGACCTGTTAGTCAAATAGTTATAAGGGTAATAATATGATTGAAGTGTGTACTTGGCAACTCATCAGTTTAACTCTCAATTTAAAAAAATTCAATTTATATTAGTATACATGTTTTTTTATCATTCTCTATGTTTCAGCTATAGCTTATGAATAAAAGTTATGCACCAAATTATTTTGGTTGCTTTTGGGCACGTAGCACGTCTTGTAAGCCGCAACCAAGCACATTCTAAGAATTAAAAGATACTACCAGAAACTAGATTACTTATGATGGCCAAAAATTATTAGGATAAAAAAAAAACGTCTCGAAATTTATTCGTGACGTATCAACATCAGGAAAATTCCGTCGTCAGGACTAGTTTGTCAGATAAAAGCAACTTTTTCTTTAACCAATGCTAACCTCTTACGATCCAATGCCTTTGGCTGATACAGTGAATAGTCCGCCAGAACAGAACTGATTAAATATAAATAAATTATCTTACCATATATAACTGCATTTGATAGAGAAGAAATAGATACAAGTACAAATTAAAACTCCTGTCGATGAAAGCTAATGCATGACTTTGATCTCAAACTGTTATTATGCAGACAATCTGACAGGGGGCAGGACGGCATGATCAAACGTCCAGTGCGGATAATATTCATCACTTCTTTGCCGGAGGGCTCGGGTTGTGGTACTCCGGCGCAGGCTGCGGCTTGGGCTCAGGCTTGGGCTCAGGCTTCGGCTCTGGCTTAGGCGGCACTGGCTTCTTGTGGAAGTGGTCGAAGAAGTGCTTCTCCTTCTTGTGGATGTGGTCGAGGAAGGGGTGCTCCGGCTCAGGCTTCGGCTTGGGTGGCTCCGGCTTCGGCTCCGGCTTGGGTGGCACCGGCTTCTTGTGGAAGTGGTCTATGATCTTCTTCTTGATGGGACCGCAGATGGTCGCCGACGCGCACAACGCTGATGGGTAGTGTGTCTTGCCGGCAATGGCAACAAAGGTGCCCTTCGACATTGGCACGATCTTGGATGGCTCCTGACCAGGGCATGGCTCATTGTTGGCGCTGTGGAGCTGAGCGATGCAGTCGGAACTGTCAAGGTCGGCGTCGAGGGGGACGCTGAAAGCGCCAGTGCCATCGAGCTTTCCGGCAGCCTTGCTCTCGTACTCACCGTTGATGTTCTTGCACTTGATCGCCACTTGGAGGTCTGCATAGTAAAATTCCAAATAGTATTGTGAATCACTTGTAACCAGCTGTATCTTTCTCTAGATGATGCAGTTTGCATCATGCATTGTGAAATATTACGATTTCTTTTTCATATTATAATTCGCTTTGAAATTATTTTTTTAAGTTTGACTAAATTTATAGATAAAATAGCAATATCTAAGACATCAAGTTAGCTTCATTAAATCCAATATTAAATATATTTTGATAAAGTTTTTAATAATATGTTTGTTTTAGGTTGAAAATGCTACTATTTTCCTATGAACTTAAAGAAATTTAACTTTAAAAAAATCAAAACGACTTATAATACGAAATTACGTAGGGAATACGTACTCTTGAAAGCATCCTCAGCTTTCATGTTCTTCCTGGTGCAGTCGGCGCACTTGGCCGTGCCGACGACCACCGACGCCGCCTCTCCGCCGACGGCGACCGCCATCAAGACGGCACAAACGCCGAGGAGAACTAGTCCTCGAGGAGCACCTGCCATTGCTGAGCTAACCCTAGCTTAGCTCTGTGTAGCTATTGCTGATGTGTAGAGATGGATGAAGTGAAAGGTGAGGCAACGCGCGGTTTATATAGGCATCGATGAATACAAACACAGCTTGCTTTGCATTATTGATCCATCAATCGATGGATCGACCAGCTAAGCTATGAGCAATGCAAAAAGGGCCAATTTGGCGCCGAATTTGCAGATGGGCGAATTAAGGCCGTCCAAACTGAATGATTTGATCACGTACGTACAATCTTCTCTGCAGCCCAGCTACGACAAAATAATGATCTATCCATCGGTTGGTATACGTAGGATCCACGCACCGCTTTATTTATGCATGCATGTGAAATCATAACAGCAATAAGTACAATAATCGCACTGCGTCTTAATTAATTAACTTCTTGTAAACTGAGTCTGAGAGATGATTAATTGATCAGGATTCAGGAGTACTACAATGAGCCGTACATCGTATCTGCAGTATATACTTTGCAAATGCATTGGATTGTTATTGGATTGGATCCTTTGAATATATATATATATATATTCCATTTTATGATCGCTTAACACATGCAAATTTAAAGGTAATTTATTGTCTGCATGTACATATGCACTTAGTACATATGTGCAGCACAAAGTACTGACAGATAAAGATTTTGAACATTTGAGATTAATTGACAAAGCAGGAAACATAATTAAAGGGTTTTTGGCAGAAGGAGACATGGAAAAAAAAAGTGGACAAAGAAAATTCTTCTTTGATTGTGCGGTCGATCAGAATCTAGATTACAACTTATATATATTGATTGGGTATACGAAGTATATATGAGATTGCAAGAAAACAATATGTAATAACTTCTATACTTTTGAAGTCGGAAGATCTCAAAAGTATAGAAGTTATTTTTAAAATCAATTAGCTGATGAGGGAATATAAGCCTATGGCCATTTCTCATTACTGAATGTTAATTTTTGTTGGTTCTGTAATAAATATTTAGAGATGAATATCACTATAATTGGCAAATAAAAGCATTGTACCATTGTGCATATGGGTTTCCTTTTCTTTTTTTACTTAAATATGACAACCAGACCATATTATGAGCCGAAACAAATTAAATGTGTTGTACTATGCATGTTTGTCAATTTTTTTTGGCAAAATTGGTTAGATAGCATCAAAAGTTCACGTTTTTCTGTTTTATAGCACCGAATGATATCGGTTTACTTTAATAGCACCGAATGATATCGTTTTACTTTAATAGCACCTAAAGTTCACCATATTCCCATTTTTAACACTTCCGTCAATCCTCGATCGTTTTCCGTCCGCCTTGATCGCTATTGACCCAGCCTAGCTTTAGGTGCTATTAAAGTGAACCGGTATCTTTCAGTGCTATAAAAACAAAAACGTGAACTTTCGATACTATATAACCAATTTTGCCTTTTTTTTAATTCTTGTTATCTAGTCTTAGTTCTTAAAAGATAGAAAATTTCCAACATATACTAAATATTTAAACCAAAAGAATTAATGAATAGGCTTTCCTTGACAGCAGGTATATATATTTATTTTAATTTGAAGGATCCTAATTGATGTTATTAATTTGGGCAATATCAGGTGAATTAATTAAACCACTGGTTGTGTGAAATCGTGGAAATTAATTAGCTACTTCATAGACTCTGGGCAGCCTTTTGAAACGATTCACAAAAATTCCCAGGTGTAGACGAGATCCTATCATACAACTAAAGAAGTAAATTCAATACATATGTACTTTATTTTTCGTTTGGAAGATAAGACATTCATAAATTGCAAAATTCACATATTGAAGTTAATTTGATTTTTTTTCTGCACTGTAATGTTGCCTGTTTGTCAATGTGTCATCTTCCAATTGAAATCGAAGTGTGCCTTCAACTTCACAGACATATATACCTTCTGTATATAGTTACAACCCACTAAGCAAGAAAGCAACTAAAGCTTAACAAGGAAGCATACTAAGCATACCATATTGTCCCATTAAGCACATAAAACTCAACTTGCAAGTATGCTAAAATTCATTACATTCTAAACCTCAGCATATATACAAGCTCGCTAAATTATCATTTCTCCCATTATTTCAACTCAAACCAAATCTATTTATCATTTTTATAATATTTAACATATATTCATTTGATATTCATCTATATATCGTGTAGTAAAACATACAATGTCGTATAGTATGTATGATAGTGATCCCCCATCATATGAGAGAACTGTTTCGGCAAATTTGATGGCACATATGACCCTTTGAGTCAATGATGTGTGGGTCCTGATGGTAAATCGATCTTCAAATTCCCAATCAAAAGAGTGAAACATCATCAAATCACCCATTTTTTAAATTTTTTTCCGATCGAACTGCAATAATTTTCACTTATTAACAATTGATTTTGGCCCATTTTTCTAGGTATAATTAATGCATGAGCATATAATTAATTTAAAATATATTTAAATTCCATGCACGCCACTTTAATTTACAGGTAGGCTAGTACGTTTGAATCAATGCTTTCCCCATTTAAGGCTGGAGATCAAGGACAGCACACTCGCACTGCTTATTCTCGCTAGATGGCCAATAAATTCATAAACGTGCACAGCGAATCCAGAGTCAATATTTCATGTGAATTTATGTTTGTCCTTTGTGGTTAACTTCATTTAGGTAGAGAAATAAAAACAACAAGCAGATATTACAGTACACATCGTGCCCTGCTGAGATATCCAATAAATGGACCCACACTTGAAAAAAAAAACTCCTGCGGATGAAAGCTAGCAAGTACATTATATTTCAATGTATAATCTCACACGGTAGTAGAAAGCGTTATTCTGCGGACACACTGACATGGCACGAAATCATACAAGACCAAACGTAGATAATGTTCAGCGCTTCGCTGGTGGGCTAGGGTTGTGGTACTCAGGCGCTGGCTGTGGCTTGGGCTGTGGCTTGGGCTCCGGCTTTGGCTCGGGCTTGGGTGGTACGGGTTTCTTATGGAAGTGGTCAAAGAAGTGTTTCTCCTTCTTATGGAAGTGGTCGAGGATGGGGTGCTCCGGCTCTGGCTTCGGCTTGGGCAGCTCTGGCTTAGGATCCGGCTTCGGTGGCACCGGTTTCTTGTGGAAGTGGTCAATGATCTTCTTCTTGATTGGTCCGCATATTGTCGCTGACGCACACAATGCTGACGGGTAGCTGGTCTTGCCAGCGACGGCGATGAAGGTGCCCTCCGACAATGGCATGATCTTGGATGGCTCTTGCCCTGGGCATGGCTCATTGGTCGCGCTGTGGAGCTGGGCAATGCAATCGGAGCTGTGGAGGTCGGCGTCAAGAGGGACGCTGAAAGCGCCGGTGCCGTCAAGCTTTCCAGCGGCCTTGCTCTCGTACTCGCCATTGCCGTTCTTGCACTTGATCGCCACCTGGAGATCTGCACAAAGAAATCCACAAATGATTTTAGAATTCTAGTTTTCTTTTGTTTTGCATTGGTATATGTGGAACGTGTGAAAAATAAAATTATTTGGGAACGGAGGAAGTATAACGTAGCTAAGCTGCATGTAAGGTAAATTGCTACATACTCTTGAAAGCATCCTCGGCTTTCATGTTCTTCCGGGTGCAGTCGGCGCACTTGGCCGTGCCAATGACGACCGACGCCGCTTCGCCACCGACGGCGAGCACCATCAGGACGGCGCAAACGCCGAGGAGAACTAGTCCTCGGGGAGCACCTGCCATTCTGAGTTCTATATGAATTTAGTAGAGCTTGCTAACTCTGAATGGATGAAGAGAAAAGCAGGCAACGTGTGATTTATATAGGCTTCGTCATCATCGATGATCGATCAATAGTTGAATACAGCTCGATCGATCTTTCGATGATCAGCAAAGCTAGCTAATTAAGTTGGCGCCGAATTTGCAGATGCTACGAATTAAGGCCGTTCAAACTGAATGATTTTGATCACGTACGTCCAATCTGGATCCTTCTCACATTCGATCACGACGTTGCCTAGGTACGACGCGGTTCTTCAGCCGGTTGGTACCTATACAGGATGCATACACCTTTCTATGCGGTGTCCACATGAATGCATTGTGATTAATTTTTGGTCCTTGTAAAGTGCGCGTGACTTGCACTACCATAAACTCAACTAGCCTTGACAGCCAAAAACCATCAGCGAAATACAAGTGGACGTACCGAGCAAAGAAAATTTCAATTAACGAATAGTAGGCTCTTTTTCTTCCTTGGCCCATCTCAGTACATATATGTAGGCTCTTGGCCCTAAATTGAATTATCCGCATGTTCGTCCTCCCAACAAAAAGAAAACGATTTTATGCCCTCCCAAAGGAAAACGTTGTTCTTCGGCTTGAGAAAGTTGCAGCATATGATAATTGGTGTGAGGAAAACGTTATTCTTCAGTTTGAGAAAGTTGCAGCATAGGATAATTGGTGTGAGCCTTGAAGCTAGACAGCGAGATGTTTTACAATAGTCTTACTCTTAGTACAAATCAATATAGGCCTTTCATCTTTTTTAATTTAATGGTTCTTGTATCTATTTATACTACTGCCACTATTGGTACTAGAATATTTTTTATTAATTGTAGTAATGATAAATCAAGGTTTGAGATCACACTTCGATCTACTAGTGATAATACTGATAGTGGTAATACAACCATCATAAAGGTGCACTTTTTTTATCTTAAATAATTGTTGGCCGTTCAATAATAGGACGTTTAGTGTTTGAGTTATTCCAGCTTTGTTAGGTCCCTTTTATCATTTTGTAATTTTTTGCATGTGCTTGTAATAATAGTGTGGTTGTGCTTTCTAAATGTATTGCAATATTGGCATGTTGTACTTTCTAAATGTATTGCATCCTTCATCTTTAATTCCACTTTTCCCTGCTTCAATCATAATTTTTCACCATTCAAATTCTCGGCCTACTTACTCTTCTCAACCAATCAAAATCTTCTCACTTTAATTCCACCTTTATATTTTGGGACGGATGTACACTACTACAAAAGGCATTTTTCCGTGCGGTTGAAATGATTTTCCCATGCAGAGGATTTGCCCGTCTGCACCCAAGTGTCTTGAAAAATCAATATTTTCGTGTGCGGGCAGCCCTACCGCACGGGATAATCATTTTCCCGTGCGGTCAAATTATACCGCCCGCACGGAAAAAAAACCAAAAATAAAAAAAACACGAAAATCGCCGCCACCCGCCGGACCGCACGCACCCGGCCGCCGCCGAGCCCGCCACCGTCATCGCCGTCGAGCCCGCCCGCCCGCCGCCGCCACAGTCGCGCCAGATCCGTGCGGGGGCCCGCGCTTTGCTGGTGTACCGTGGAAAGGGAGGCACGACGAGGACGACGACCGTGGAAAGGGGCCACCCGCTCGCCGCCGCTGCCTTGACGACGTACACGACGACGGCGTCGTCGTCGAGGGAGCCGAGCGACGACGTGCACGACGAGGATGATGACCCGGAGGAGGGTCCCACCATGGTTATCCTTGGACGAACGAACGAACGACGATGCCTCCGCCTCACTGCTCGGCGCCTCGCTCGGTCGCCATCTCACCCGGCCGCTGCCATCACCGGCCCGACAGAGAGGAAGGGGAGTAGGAGAGGGGGAGGACGAGTGGAAGGGGCCACCACCGACGCCTGCTGTTGACGGAGGAGGGGAGGGGGAAGAGGAGGGGAAGTCGGGAAGGTGGGGATCGGAGGAGGTGGGAAGCCGGGAAGGCTGAGAAAGGAGATAAGGTAGAGAGAGGGGGGGTGGTTGAGGGAGAATAAAAGGGAAAAAGGAAGAGAGAGGATGTGAAAAATTTGAAGTGGGTGGGAGGTATTTTCCTGTGCGGTCCACTTAAAAAGCCGGCATGCGAAAATCGATTTTTCTATGCGGTCCTCTTAAGTCGATCACACGAGATAATGACAATTATCCCGAGCATTCGGATTAAGACGCTCGCGCAGGAAAATGCATTTTTCCGTGCGGGCAAGAGAACCCGGCGCCGATCCCCCTATTTTCCCGTGCGGTTGCGCTCACAACGTGCGCACACTCACCCCTATGAACGCACACACGCCATACCCTACCCCTATGAGCACCTCCGGAAGACTAGACCGGCATGTCTTGAGATTGACGAAGTCACCACAGGCGCCTCGCTGTCGACGGGTACGTCGCCTACCACTGAAAGAATAATTAGCCATAAATGCGAGCACCCGTGTCAAATCTAGGATTTGAACCCGGGTGGGCTGGTTCCACCACAAGGAACTTAACCAGTTGGGCTATACTCACTTCGCTTTTAGAACAAAATTTGAATACTATGATTATATATATTGTCTTTTGGACGAATGCAGCACAATATGAATGCAGTACATTTGGAAAGTGTTGCAATAAGTAGCCGATCACTGTAACTCACTGCTGAAACAGAGGTCAACCGCAGTTTACAAGGAGTTAAGACGCAGTTCGATTATTGTACTTAATTATTGTTATGATTCATTCATGCATAAAGCGGTGCGTAGATCCTACGTATACGTACCAACCGATCGATAGATTATTATGATGTCGTAGGTAAAGCTGCAGAGGCGACTATATTGGACGTACGTGATCAAATCATTCAGTTTGGACGGCCTTAATTCGCCCATCTGCAAATTCGGCGCCAAATTGGCCCTTTTTGCATTGCTCATAGCTAGCTGGTCGATCCATCGGTTGATCAATTAATAATGCAAGCAAGCTGTGTTTGTATTCATCGATGCCTATATAAACCACGCGTTGCCTCACCTTTCACTTCATCCATCTCTGCACATAAGCAATAGCTACACAGAGCTAGCTAGGATTAGCTCAGCAATGGCAGGTGCTCCTCGAGGACTAGTTCTCCTCGGCGTTTGTGCCATCTTGATGGCGGTCGCCGTCGGCGGCGAGGCGGCGTCGGTGGTCGTCGGCACGGCCAAGTGCGCCGACTGCACCAGGAAGAGCATGAAAGCTGAGGCTGCTTTCAAGAGTACGTAACAATTTATTTGGAATTGATCATTGAGCTGATTTACATCATCGATCGTGAGAAAGATACAGTTGATTACAAGTGATTGACAATATTATTTGGAATTCTTTTGTGCAGACCTCCAGGTGGCGATCAAGTGCAAGAACGGTAACGGCGAGTACGAGAGCAAGGCTACCGGAAAGCTCGACGGTACCGGTGCGTTCAGCGTCCCCCTTGACGCCGACCTCCACAGCTCCGACTGCATCGCTCAGCTCCATAGCGCCAACAACGAGCCATGCCCCGGACAAGAGCCATCCAAGATCGTGCCAATGTCGGAGGGCACGTTCGTCGCCGTCGCCGGCAAGACCCACTACCCATCGGCGTTGTGCGCGTCCGCGACCATCTGTGGCCCAATTAAGAAGAAGATCATAGACCACTTCCACAAAAAGCCGGTGCCACCGAAGCCAGAGCCGAAGCCGGAGCCACCTAAGCCGAAGCCTGAGCCGGAGCACCCATTCCTCGACCACATCCATAAGAAGGAGAAGCATTTCTTCGACCACTTCCACAAGAAGCCCGTGCCGCCCAAGCCTGAGCCTAAGCCCGAGCCCAAGCCACAACCCAAGCCACAGCCCGCGCCAGAGTACCACAACCCTAGCCCTCCGGCAAATTAAGCAATGGAAGTTTGCATGCATGCACGGTTCATTTGGTTAGTACGTATGTTTGGTGTTGTTGCATATGATTTCCTGTCACGTCATTTTGTCTGCACAATAATGGTTTTCTTTGATGCATTAGCTTTTACTCACAGGAGTTTTTGTGTATGTGTCTATTTGTTCGGTATCAGCAAGTAATTAATATAATCAGGGATGTGCATAATATATGTGCATTTGTTTGATCTCAATTGTAAAATACAAATACTGTGTCAATCCCTCTGCTAAGTCTGATCCTGGCAAATCGTCTAACGTGGTTCCCTAACTGGACACTAGCTATACAACTTCTTTTTTTTAAAAAAAAACTCTCTTTAACTTTTTGAATGTAACTATTATGACTATAATATATGTAATATAAATGTAATCTCTCTATAACTTAACTTAACTTAAATGTATATAATAAAAGAACTGTGTGTGGGATAGTGGCTACCATTGCACGCCTGCAAGAGCCCCATGCAGGGTTTATGATTCCGATATGCCCTTCCGTTTCGAGCACCGGTGGAATTCGGAATTTCGCGAAATCCAGTGGAAAACTGGTAAATTCCGAAGAAATTTCATAAACCAAAATTTGAATACAAATTCTCTGAGTTTACCGATAAGTTCTCGAAAACTGGTCGGTTTTGGCGAAATTTCGATCGAAATCATCGAAATTTCGATTAGTAATTGGGCCTAGTACATGCAATCTGGCTATGTAAGTGTTTTCTTTTTTTTTAATTTTTTATTCTATTCTTTCATGATGTATAAATACACACAATACTTCATTTTTTTGAAAATTTATACTCCAATAGGTTATATGAATATCATAGAATTTATAAGATTTTATTTGATTTTTTATTTTTTTTATCAATTCAAATTTAAATTTGGATGAAACTCCTCGAAATTTCATATGGTTTCTACTTTCGAGCCTCGTCGAAACGTCGAAATTTCGTGAAATCCGACCGGATTTCGTCGGAATCGTAAACCCTGGCCCCATGTTGCAAGTTCGATCCTCCATCACTCAGAGCACAACAAAAATTTTACCCCTCCCAGGCCCCAGCACGAATTTAAAAGTGCGTCCGACGGATGAAAAATCAAACCACCAACCCCATGAGATTAGTTGAAGAGAGGCGGATGACTTCAATTAACCTCCCCTGATAATCCATTTCTAGAGACAGGACATGATAGGGGTCCTCCACCATACTATATATACAAGCACGTCGCTGAGGCAGTGTGAAGTGGGTGACCGAAAAGGCTCCTAGAAATTAAGGCCCACAAATTTTTCATATTTTAATCCATGCAAATATGTTCCAATGTGTTTAAAAATTTTCACTCCTACTCCTGATTGGGGTAAAACAAGCTTATATTAATTCTTCTGCTCCTGATTACGCGTCCGAGCTGATCATGAACAAATACCACCATTATTTTTTTTTTGACCTGGAAGTTCATAGTGAAAATTAATTTTGCTCTAAAATTTCTGTGGCATGTCCCTTGGTATAGCAAATTAATTTATTTTGTTATTGCGATATCTACCCATCTTCTGTTCATAAGAGAACAACCTGTAAATATTACCCCATTTTTACCACCTCTAAAAATGATTTTTTTGGTAGATCCTTAGAAAAACCGCCGGTGGAAATAGAACGCCCCATCTTTCAAAATAGATAGCGGTTCATAATCCTAAGGCGGCCTAGCCATCTTGCCATTTGAACTTACTTTTGGGGTGCCCTGCGAGAAGAGCATGTGGTATGTGAAATTCATTTTAATTATAAGCACTGCCCATCTTGGCTGCTTCAGGCACTGGTGGAGAAATCATCTTTCGTCGGTCGGCCGAATTCCACAATAGTCCCAGTTGCAACAGAAATCGGGACTAAAGCGCCCGGTTAAAAAGGGTAACGGGCATATTTGATCTTTAGTCCCGATTGGTGTCATCTTTATTCCCGGTTCAAATATTGTCAGGGCTTGTCAGGCCCCCCGGGATCTTTTCTCCCGGTTTCTAACACCAACCGGGACTAAAGATCGTAACTTTAGTCCCGATTGGTGTTACCAACCGGGACTAAAGATCCCGGGGATCTTTAGCCCCGGTTCATAACACCAACCGGGACTAAAGTCCCACCACTATATATATATATGTCTTCTTCCTCCTCCAGCTGCCCGAGCAAGCTTCAAAATTTCTTCAAAAAAGAGGGGAGGTCATGCCAAAATTTCTAGTGAATTTATTTTGGTGATTATATATAAATCGGAGGTGCCTAAAAAGTCAGCAACTTCATCCTCCAATGTTTTTTTTGTCATATTACATTTGGAGCTATGTTTTGCACACTTTTTTGTCTCTAAAATTTTGTTGTAAGTTGATGAGAGAGAAAATTTGTGTGGGGAAGAAAGAATATATAGAAATTTAGTTTATTTCCTAAAGAAGGTTTCATAAATGGTTGAGAAGGAAAATATAGTGAAAGTTAATCTTAAATAATAGAAAACAAACTAAAATGAAAACTAAAAGAAGTACAACACATTAATATTAGTTTGAAACTATAGAAATAGTAAATAAGAATTATTTGGTGTAATATTTTATAATTTTTGTATGAATAATGATATGTCATTATTGTATGACTGTTGAAAGAATTTGAAATTATTTTATAATTATTGTATGACTGTCATTATTGTATGAATAATTATTTGTGTACGATTTTTTTCCATTTCATGTAGATGGATCGGCAATGGATATACGCTGACCTGCGGTCCAAAGAGTTTATTGACGGCGTGCATTATTTTTCGAGAGTGGCCGAAGCTAACAGGCATAAGGGTTTTATTTGTTGTCCATGCAATAAGTGTAAGAATCAGAAGGAGTATTCTGCATCCAGGACTATTCATTTCCACTTGTTTGAGTCGGGGTTCATGCCAAGCTATAACTGTTGGACATCCCACGGAGAGCAAGGCGTTAAAATGGAAGAAGATAAAGTGGAAGACGACAATATTCCGGACTTTGCTCAGTACGCTGGATTTGAAGGAAATCAAACGGGCGAGGAGGAAAGGGATGCTGATGGTAACGACGTTGCGGATGATCTTGGTCAGATGTTGCAGGACGCCAAGGAGGACTGCGAAAGTGAAAAGGGGGCCCATAAATTGGACAAGATGTTAGAGGACCACATAACGTCGTTGTACCCAGGTTGCACGTAGGGGCACAAAAAGTTGGATACCACTCTGGAGTTCTTGCAATGGAAGGCAAAAAATGGTGTTAGTGACAAGGCATTTGGCGATTTATTGAAACTCGTCAAGAACATTCTTCTGGAGGGAAACAAATTGCCCGAGACAACGTACGAGGCTAAGAAGATAGTCTGCCCTCTAGGACTGGAAGTTTAGAAGATTCACGCATGTCCGAATGATTGTATTCTATATCACGGTGAGGAGTATGAGAACCTAGAAGCATGCCCTATTTGTAAAAGGCTACGATACAAGATTAGACGAGACGATCCAGGAGAAGTTGACGGACAGCTAACGAAGAAGAGAATTCCTGCTAAGGTGATGTGGTATTTCCCTATAATACTACGGCTAAGGCGTTTGTTCAGGAACAAGAGGAATGCTAGAATGATGCGATGGCACGCTGAAGAGCGTCAACAGGACGGGATGTTGAGACACTCTGCCGATGGTTCGCAGTGGCGAAACATCGACAGAAAATTTAAAGACTTTGGAAAGGACGCACGAAACATACAGTTTGGTTTAAGTACGGATGGCATGAATCCTTTTGGAGAGACGAGCAGCGGCCATAGCACTTGGCCCGTTACGATGTGTATCTACAACCTCCCCCCTTGGCTATGTATGAAGAGGAAGTACATAATGATGCCGATTATTATTCAAGGCCCCAAGCAACCTGGTAACGACATCGATGTGTACCAAAGGCCACTGGTCGAATATCTTAAACTGTTGTGGAAAAAGGAAGGTGTCCCCGTGTGGGACGAGGACAAATAGGAGGAGTTTAACCTACGAGCACTGCTGTTCGTAACCATCAACGATTGGCCTGCACTTAGCATCCTTTACAGGCAGTCCAACAAGGGGTACAAGGCTTGCACTCACTGTATGGATGAAACAGAAAGTACGTATCTTAAGCACTGTAGGAAGGTTGTGTACATGGGTCATTGTCGATTCCTTTGTGCAAACCACCCGGTACGGAAGAAAGGCAAGCACTTTGAACATAAGGCGGACCACCGTACGAAGCCTAAACATCGCAGCGGGAAAACAGTGTTTGCTATGGTTAAAGATCTTAAAGTGGTGTTTGGAAAGGGGCCTGGAAGCCAGCCTATAGAGAGCGAAGATGGTCACACAGCGATGTGGAAAAAGAACTGTATATTTTGGGAGTTACCCTATTGGGAATTCTTGGACGTCCGCCACGCAATCGACGTGATGCACCTCACTAAGAACCTTTGCATAAACCTTCTTGGCTTCCTAGGTGTATATGGAAAGTCGAAAGATACACTGGAAGCACGTAATGATCTGAAGCATATAGAACAACGCGGCGACCTTCACCCGGAACCAAAGGAGAAAGGAAGCCATTACTTGAATCCAACCAGCTACACTCTTAGCAAGTCAGAGAAGGAAAGTATGTTTGAATGCTTAGTGAGCATAAAGGTGTCGTCTGGATACTCCATGAATATAAAGCGAATAATAAGCACGAAGGAGAAGAAGTTCACAAACCTAAAGTCTCATGACTGTCACGTGTTGATGACACAACTGCTACCAGTTGTAATAAGGGGTATCCTTCCAGACAATGTCCGGGCAACAATAACAAAGCTATGTGCTTTCATGAACGCAATTTCGTAGAAGGTCATCGATCCGGATAGATTGAAAGCCCTTCAGAATGATGTGGTGCAATGTCTTGTCAGTTTGAGTTGATATTTCCACTGTCATTTTACAATATAATGACGCATCTGCTTTGTCACCTTGTCAAAGAGATAGGTATTCTCGAGCCTGTGTACCTACACAACATGTTTCCTTTTGAGAGGTACATGGGCGTTCTAAAGAAGTATGTTTGTAACCATGCTCGTCCAGAGACAAGCATCGCCAAAGGGTATGGAACAGAGGAGGTCATCGAATTTTGCGTACAATTTATTGAAGACCTTCGCCCAATCGGGGTACCTGAACCACGCCATGAAGGGAGACTACGGGGAAAGGGAACTCTCGGAAGGAAAGCAATAATGACGGTAGACAACAATTTATTCCGTAAAGCCTATTTCACGGTTCTGCAACAATCTTCATTGGTAGCTCCTTACATCGAGGAGCACTTGGCTCTAGTTTGCGCCAGAAACATCGGTAAGTCCGATGCATGGATTACACGGTATCACATTGATACATTCCCCGCGTAGCTACGACAACATCTCATGGGTAACTAGACGATCAAGCAACAACTGGCCTTCCTGGCAAGGGGACCATCTGGCTCGATCGCGACATTCCAGGGATATGAGATCAATGGGTACACATTCTACACGAGAGCCCAAGACATGAAGAGCACAAACCAAAACAGCGTTGTTCGTATCGATGCCATGGAACACGATGCAACAACTGGCATGTATTACGGTGCCATCGAGGACATATGGGAACTTAACTATGGTCCTCTCAAGTTCCCTCTATTCCGGTGCCAATGGGTTAGGTTGACTGGTGGAGGCGTAACGATTGATGACAGTGGGATGACAACGGTTGACCTTAACAAGGTTGGATACTCGGAAGAACCTTTTGTCCATGCCAATGATGTAACGCAAATCTTTTACGTGAAGGACATGTCTAGTAAAGGAAAGAAGGGCAAAGGGCCTAACGAGCCGAAGCGTCACGTGGTTCTCCCAAGCAAAAGAAAAATCGTCGGAGTAGAGGACAAGACTGACGAGGATTACGATCAGTTAGATGGGCAACCCCCTTTCACGGTGACGATTGACCCTAGCATCCTCCTATCAAATGAAGACACCCCTTACTCACGTAGCGATCACAAGCAGGGAACAATAGTGAGGAGAAAGTATGTGCGGTCAACCTTCACTGCCGATGTATTGCCGTAATTATTGTGTACACAATGTAAACTATTTTGGATGTATTGATTATCCATATAAATCAATTGTTGTATGGCATATGTTAATTATGTACGATTATTAGAATTTTTAACAATTTTAAATCATGCATATGCTAGTTATATGCGATAATTAGAATTTTTAAAAGTTTTAAATCATGCATGTGGCATTTACATATGTTAATTAGAGTTTTTAACAATTTTAAATCATGCATATGCTAATTATATATGATTATTAGAATTTTTATTAATTTTAATTCATGCATGTGGTATGTATATTTGCTTTTTATGTTTTATCCACTTAATTTACTACTGACAACAATAATTTTTCGAAGTAATTGACATTAATTTTTCGACTTTAAATAATTTTAATGCATTATTTACTATTTTAGAAACACATATGTAATGAAAATCAATATTCAGTGCTATTATCTGTAGTCCCGGTTCTTAACCCTAACCGGGTTTAAAAAGAATTTGGAAATAGCGGGAAAATATCTTTAGTCCCGGTTGATGACAACAACCGGGACTAAAGATCTAGGAGAATATATATATTCCCGATGCGCGCCCTCATTTTCTCCACCAACACTTAGAAGTTTTTTCCCCGATCGATCTCTCTCGGTTCTCCTTGGCCGCCACTACCTAGGGCATCCCCGCGCCGACGCCACCGTCATATCTCGCCGTCGTCTCGCGGGCGTCGTTGTTGCCGCCTCCGCTGCCGCCGCATCTCTGGGGTGAGAGCCGCCGCCGCCTCCCTCTCTCTCTCGACGACCTCGATCTCTCTCTCTCTCCCCAAACCGCCGCCGGCCGCCTCATTGACGACGACGCCGCCGACGTCAACGCGGCCGAACACGACTCCGCCTCCCGCCGATGCCGACCCCGACCTCGATGCGGCCGCCACCGCCGACGACGACGTTGCCGCAACGCCTCCGGACCGCGCCACGCCCGCCGCGCCACGACGCCGGGCCGCGCCACGCCGCCACGCCCGCCGCGCCGCGACGCCACGACGCCGCCGCGGCACGCCACCGCCACGCCGCCACGCCGCCACCACGCCAAGCCGTAGCCGCTTCGCTGCCGCCACGTGAACGAACTATCGATCGTGAATGAACGAAATGTGACCTTAACGAGAACTTAACGACAACGTGAACGTTAACGAACGATCGTGAACGAACGTGAACGAAAGAACGTACGTGAACGTGAACGAACGAACGTACGTGAACGTGAACGCGAACGAACGTGAACTTAACGTGAACTTGAACGAACGTGAACGAACGAACGTACGTGAACGAAACGTGAACTTAACGTACGTTAACGTGAACGAACGTGAACGAACGAACGTACGTGAACGAAACGTGAACTTAACGAGAACGCGAATGTGAACGATCGTGAACAAAACGTGAACGTAACGAGAACGCGAACGTGAATGAACATGAATGAAACGCGAACGAACGTGAATGAAACGTGAACGGAAGTGGATGAAAGACACTACGTGAAATACAGTATATGTTACGTTGCGTTTAGACTAATACATTTTTTGTATGTTGCAGAAAAGACGTCGTCGTCGTCGTCTCTCAAGCCAGAGTGGTAGCTGGCCCTCGAAGGAATTTGCGTAGGCAAGTGATGTAAAGATATGATTGTTAGATTTTTAATGTAATTAAGACTATTAGATTTAATATACGACACTTAGACATAGCATATATGATTATCTAGGGTTGTAATGTACGACACTTATACTTAGCATATATGATTATTTGAGTTCTAATATAAGACACTTAGACTTAGCATATATGATTGTGTAGGGTTCTAATATACGACAGATAGACTTAGCATATATGACTATTAGATTTTTAATATAAGATTATTAGAGTTTTAATACAAGATTATTTGAGTTTTAATATAAGATTATTAGATTTGTAATTAGACTTAGCATATATGGTTGTTAGAGCTTTAATATAAGATTAGTACAGTTTTAATGATTATCTAGGGTTCTAATATACGACACTTAGACTTAGCATATATGATTGTTAAAGCAAATATGACCTATAGACTTAGCAAATATTTCTTGTATGAACAGATGGCTGATCGCGATGAGGAACAGATATTGTACGATACAATCGCGGAGGAAAGCAGCCAGTACTGGAACGAAGAAAAGGGGAACGAGGATCCAAACCAGTACTTGAACGAGGAAGGGACGTGGAGAGGGATGCGGAGGGGAACCAAGAGGGGAACGTGGAGAGGGATGCGGAGGGGAATGAGGAGGAGGAGGCTAGTGGAAGTCAACCCTCCGCTGGACAGAAGTGGGCACGCGGACAACGAGGTGCCGCAAAGAAGCTAGAGGGTCGGCACATCATAATGGAAGTGGACGACGACGGCCGACCTAGTGCCCCGGCAGAAGCAACCAAGAACTACGTACGACACAGCGGTTGGGTTGTGCGGGATAACGTGTCTGTCAGTATGGTGTACTGGCGCAGAACAAGGGCACGTGAAGATCATGAGAGCTTTGTCCCAGATTCGGAGAAAGAGATGCTGTGGACCACAATGCTCGAGACATTCACCCTTCCGCGGGTACAGAGAACATAGTGAAAAGGTGGACTCTAAAGAAAATGGCAGAACAGTTTCAGAGCTTCAAGGGAGATCTGTACCAGAAATACATCCTGAAGGGGCAGACACCGAACTTCGACACATTCCTGAAGCTAAGGGATCACTGGGACGAGTTCGTTGCTTATAAGACAGGTCAACAAGGGCAGGCAATGATGGAAAGAAATAAAGAAAATGCCGCCAAGAACAAGTACCATCACCACTTGGGGTTAGGCGGCTATAGCATCGTGATGCCGAAGTGGGAGGAGATGGAGGCAAGCTTGCTTGAGAGGGGTATCGAACCGGCCACCGCTAAATGGCCGGATCGATCGAAGTTCTGGTACTATGCTCACGGTGGAACGCTCAACCCAGTTGATGGCTCCCTGGTCTTCAGGGATCAGATACGCGAGGCTGCGAGTCGACTAACGGACGCAGTGGAAGCCTCTTCTCAGGGCACGTTCCGACCCGACAAAGAGAAGGACGAGCTGTCACTCGCCCTGCAGACTCCCGAGCATCCAGGACCAACACGAGGGAAAGGGGTGATTCCTTGGAAGATTGGATTCAAGGAGGACATCCACACGTACAGGAGTCAGATGAGGAGCAAGAGAGATACCGAGGTGAAGATTGCAGATCTTGAGTACAGGGTATCGAGCTACGAGCACAGCATGCAAGAGGAGGTGGCAAGGAAGGTTGATGAACGCATGGCCGCACATCGGTCCCATGATCCCCAGCCGTACATTCCTCCTGCAATGGTCAGCCCTTCAGGCAACCGTAGCAGCTGCGCCTTAACGGGGCAAGTAGGATCACGGAGCATGGACGCCATGCAAACCCAGGACGAAACCACCTGCCCCGTTGATGACATCACTCAGCGGATACCATGTGAGCTGCATATTCCCTTCAAGAACTTATCAATAAAGGTAAGCTCGTAGTTTATAGATTTTAGACTTGTCCATTCCGCATGTTGCTGCTTATATATGTTGATTTCTAATAAATAACCTCTCACCACGTGAAGGTGGCGTCGGGCATGGCCATCCCAACGGACCCTTCGGGGACTTACCACTGCAGGCCGATTCCAGCAGGATACTCCAAGGTCGAAGTTGAGTTGGTGGAAGGCGCGTACGAGGACCTCGAGTTGGACTACCTTGGAGGAGACGGTGAGACGCATCTACGAGACACAAGCCATGCCATTATACTATGGCGCAAGCGGTACATCATCCTCCCTGGGCGACAAGCGGCGTCTCGTGCACCATCTCCTCCGGCTCCGCCATCTCCTCCTCAGGCTCCTGCACCGTCTCCTCCTCATGCTCCAGCACCGTCTCCACCTCAGGCTCCTGCACCGACTCCTCCTCAGGCTCCTGCACCGACTCCTCCGCAAGCTCCTCGTCCGGCACCTTCCAAGTCAAGGGCCCCCCAAGCTCCACCGCCTGCCCTCACAAGGGCAACGAAGAAGGCGAAAGTTGACGCCACCAAAAACAAGGACGCGGGGTACGATTGCACGCAAGAGGAGCTTGACCTTTATGTGGCATCAGAAGTCAGGAGACAATTGAAGCCTCGAAGTCCAGAAAAGAAGATTCCTATAGATCCGAGTGTCAGGAACTTCTTCAGGGGTATGTCTGCACCTGCCAAGGAGGCCATAAAGCTATCGGACTATGAGCGAACACTTAAGAAAGCATCTTCTGGAAAGTTCAAACCAGTCCCTCAGCTTGGAGAGCAACCAAACCAGAAGATCGAGCGGTGAATACAAGATTTTATTAATGACACCGGGCTAACTACGGATCAATTGCTACGAGGCGCACCAATCGAAAAGGCGGAAGTGAAATACATGTACGAACTCGGTAAACCGCTTGTCAAGCCTGAGCAGCTGCAGTCCCTACCCACACAAATGTACAAATTCCATCAACTGTACATGGAGATGAGCGCCACCGGTAGAGAGATGATCGGAGCGAGGATCAGGGACACGGACTTCTTGCAAGGAGAAGATATTCTTTGGATCAATTTCAAGGGTATCTACGAACTATACCAGCTGGACGCCCTCGACGTCTCTATTATGAGTTGCTGGATTTTGTAAGTATCGTTCAGTTAGATTTCTTATTACGTTTCCTTTAATTAATTAGGTCCTTGTATATAAGTAGACTATATATAATATATACTTTCTTTTATCGTTGTAGAATGGAGATTCAAAGGGCCCGACGGCGGGGGGTTTTCGATACTGGATTCATCGACCCTTGGAAAGTAAACGTCGCAATGCTCGACCAGTATCCGCAAGCCACAGAGGACAATCTCGTCCATCTCCTGAAGATGCAGCATTACAACACGTTCATACTATTGCCGTACAACACAGAGTTAGTTTTTACTGTCTTCCTACCAAATTTCATTCCCGTATGAACATGCTAAGTGTTTCATATGTAATGCATCCGACGCACATTGCAGATTCCACTGGGTCCTTTTACTCTTCGACTTGGAGGCCTGCGTAGTCAAAGTATATGACTCAATGGATAAAAAAGAGTCTACGTTTGACAAGGTTTTTGAACTTATAGACAGGTATTGTTATAAGTTCTAATGTTAATTACGAATCTTGTTATAATTAATTGCTACTACTAATCATAGCTTTAAACTCCATGTAGGGCTTGGCATCGGTTCCGTCATTTGGTCCGCGGCAATTGGAGAGAAAGACTTAGGCGCGAAAGTTTAAATTTCCTGTGAGTACACATGCTCTACAATTATATTGAATCTCCAATTCAAATACATACAAGTGTATATTAATTAGATCTCTCACCGTTTGTCATTTATATATAGTGCGCAAAGCAAGCCCAGGGAACTAACTTGTGCGGCTACTATGTGTGCGAGTATTGCCACTGCCTTGCAGACCAAATCATCACCACAAGAGAGCTCGATGTACGTACAAATAAATTCAAAATTTCATTGCGTACGTATCGATTTGTTGTTTACTAATTAATTTCATACATTCATATAGGTTATTCGCATGAGGGATAACCTCACACACAAGGATATTATCGCGGCGGTTCAAGAACAACTCATGGGATTCATCAACGAACAAATCCTTGATCCCAAGGATGAATTCTACTACGACAGAAATACAATTCATAGGTCGTTAGCTTCTGAGATAACGATGACTACTACGTCCAAGTCGTAGCTAGCTAGGACATCATAATGAATTGTAATTAATACATGTCTATTTTTCTATATGCATCTACACATTTTCTTTAGTGTAAATATATATTTTGGTCATATATATATGCACATAAAATGTTAAAGTGCTTTCATATATATATATATATATATATATATATATATATATATATATATATATATATATATATATATATATATATATATATATATATATATATATATAAACCATGCAGCAATAGAGCCATGCAAATAAAAAAAAAGGTCAGCTCGATCTTTAGTCCCGATTGATAACACTAACCGGGACTAAAGATGGCTCAGCCGGCCACGTGGCTGAGCCATCTTTAGTCCCGGTTATTTCACCCGGGACTAAAGATAGCGATCTTTAGTCCCGGATTGGTAGTCCTAGTTTGAAAACCGGGACTAAAGGGGGTTACGAACCGGGACTACAAACGCTTTCTCCACCAGTGAGATGTGCAGAAGCAGGAGTGTGATGAGACAGCAACGACAAATACAGCCACCCCACCCCTCCTCCTCGCCTATGCTCCCGTGTGGTGGCGCCAGAGACGGCTCTTCTAGCTTCCGTGCTGCGACGGTGACATAGGCGGCAACCAGTCCTCCTCCTAGCTTCCTATATTTCTATGCGATGGCTCTAGAGTTGGCCCTACTGGCTCTCATGCACGCAATGGCTGATAGAGATGGGGTGGGTACTTGCCACCGGAAGGAGATGGGGGGATGCATCCAAAGGGAGGCTGACATATCGGTCCCATTATTATATTGGAGAGTCTAACACATAGGCCGATGAAGTCAGCACCAAATCTCGCTAGCCAAGAGTGTAGGAGAGTTAGCCATATGGGTATTTGAAAAACCACACGAGGTGTATATACTGGTGATCACTAGAATGTATGTGAGTATTCACTAAAGCGATGTACTACTCTCTCCCAAAGAAAACGAATTCCTAGCTACGAATCTAAACACATGTGTGATCAGGTTCATAGATAAGATTCGTCTTTTTTTTGGGACGAAGGGGTAAGTGTTGAGAGACGAGGAAAAAAAAGTGGAATGACAATTTTTTGGCTAGCAGTTTAAAATATGATTTTTGCGAGAGATGAGTGGGAGATTCAAACTAATTTGCATTGGAATGATAACTACAATATATACTCCGTATTTGAGACAAGAGTCTAAATAGATCCCTCTTCGTTATCTTTATATGTTTCATTAGAAAAAGATAAGAACCACCTATGACACATTCGAAACAGGTAAGATCTAACTACTCACAGCCTAGCTAACAGGGTAGAGGCAATTTGAACCGATGGTCCCAAAGCTGGAAATCAAGGACAACAAAAAAGCACTGCTACATCTTGATGGATAATAAATTTATGAACATGGACAGCGAATCTGACAGACAAGATATTGTGTTTTAATTCATGCGAATCTATGTTTTATTTCATGCATGGTTATATCTATCGTGTACACAAGATAAAAATGCTTTAGACCGCCTTAGGAAGTAGGAACTGCCAGTTTTCTTATCCTCTACTCTCTCGTTTTTCGTTAGCACGTTTTTCGAACGGTTAAATGGTGCATTTTTAAAAAAAAATTCTATACAAAAGTTTAAAAAACATACTAATCCATTTTTTAAGTTTTTTAAGTTAATAATTAATTACTCATACAGGCTATCCGGTTTTACGTGCACAGAGGAGGAGATCCAACCACGACTTTATCCGAATGCATACGACACTTTTGTAAAATATTTACTTTCATAAGAAAACTTTCTTTGTCATGTAAAATCAACTAAATATATAGTAAACAAACCGGCAAACACTTAATATATAACTGACAAAGTTAACCTGAATTTTGGTGAAGCAATAGATATATGACTACCCTTATACTTCCTCCTTATATAAATGATATTGGTTTGAACTAAACAATGTCATATAACCAATATCATATATAAATAGGAGGGAGTACCAAATTTTGTAAGAAAATATCATATATAACAGTTTGCATTACATTTGAGAAAGAAAATACACATCGTTCCCTCGAGGGATCGATTATTGCCAGAACTCATCTTCCTGCGAAAGACACGCATGGATTGCATAAAAAAACAAAAAAAAAAAACTTCAACACCATTTGCTAGGAGTAGATCCGTGCGTGTGGGTGATAGCACATGTGCGTCTGCCAGCTTATTGATTTAGGCTACGGAGATTTAACCACCACAAGAAAGGGTGGTGACCAGATATGTAAGAGGCTGTTACAACTGGAGTATATATAAATACAAAGGTACAAATAAATGACTTTGGTAGAAAATAGATCCAAGAATATGTCCTGATCGATCCATATAAACTGATCCACCGATACCACAAACCGTACCTCCTTAAATCCTTAATTAATTACATCACCATAAGAGCAGAATTTGGTTTTCATATTTATCACAGAAATTATGTTGTATTATAAAATCATTATTTAATTATTTAGTTATTTGGGCTTTTATACAAGGAAAAAGTATAAATTACCTCCTGAACTATTGAGCTAGTACGAATTACCCCATAAGCTATAAAACCAAATATTTTACACCCCAAACTTTTCATACCGGACAAATAACCCTATAACTCAATCCGGAGCGGCTTTAATCTACGTAGCGCATATGTGGCAATCCAGTCGACCTAAAGAACAATAAGATTCAGTGGGCCCCATATGTCAGCATCTTCTTCCTCTTCTCCTTCCTTCCACCTTCCCAGCTTCGTCCCCTTCCACATCTTACTCTCTCTTCCTCCACCCACAACAGGAATAGTGAGGAGGCGGCGTAATCCCGAGTGGAAGATAGCATCCCCGGCGCATCCTACTCGTCTCATGCTCCCATGACCTCCACGGAGGCGACAACGATGAGCTCAATAGAGCCCCTTCCACCAGCGCAACGGTTAAAACACCCAACGGCATATTGTCCCGGTTGACACTTTGTCAGAGCTTAGTCCCCTCGGGATCTTCTGTACCGGTTGGTGGCAACAACCGGTACTAAAGATCAACACTTTAGTACCAGTTGGTGAATTGGTCTTTAGTACCGGTTGATGGTACTAAAAATCATTGCCTTTTATTGCTCTTCTTCCTCCTCCAGCCCAAGCCATTGCTGCAAGTGAAAGGAGGAGGAAGAGAGGTGCTGCCAAAATTTTTTGTGAAAATATTTTGGAGATATTATACAAATCGAAGAGATCTAGTAGTAAAAGGTTAGCAAATTCATCCTCTATTAATGCATGGTTAACATTTTACATTTCTAACTATGTTTATATACATTATTCTCTCAAAAAGGTATTGGGAAAAGATGAGAGAGAAAAATTGTTTAGGCAAAATTAGGGTACTTCATAAAATTAGAAGCATTTGTATAAAAATGTTTAAAAAAGACAACACATGAAAAATATAGAAAATGTAGAAAAAAATAGAAAACTAAGTTCATTTTAAAATCACTAAAATATTTAGAAATAAGTAGAATGCATTAAAAATATGTTTAGAACTTTCAAAAAAATAAAAATAATTAAAATAAGAATAATACATGGAAAAATATATTTACAATTTTTTTAGACAGATAGAATTTATATAAAATTAACCATGACTCCGAAGTCCATTCAAAACTCATTAAAATAGTTAGAAATAAGAAGAATACATTAAAAATGTGTACCGTCAGTTTTCAGTTTAATTATGATGTTCTAAATTATTATATGATTATTTAATTAGTTTCCTTTCCTGGACTTCCTTTACATTTGTTATCTCCTGATGCAGATGACATGCATTATTTTTTGAGCGTCGCCAATGCCCGCAAACCTAAGGGTTTTATATGTTGTCCATATAAAAAGTGCAAAAACCAGAAGGAGTATTCTACATCAAGAACTCTTCATATCCACTTGTTACAGTCCGGATTGATGCCTAGCTATAATTATTGGACCTCGCACGGAATGTTAGGATTTGCAATGGAAGAAGATGAAGAAGAAGACGTCAACATTCCGGACTGGACTCCATACGATGGATTTGCAGAAAATACAATAGGCGAGGCGGACGGAGTTGTTAAAGAAAATGAAGGTGCGGATGATCTTGGTCAAATGTTATGCGACGTAAAGAAGTACTGCGAAAGTGAAAAGGAGGTCCATAAATTCGAGCGTGTGTTAGCGGACCACAAAACGTCCTTGTACCTTGGTTGTGAATAGGGGCTCAAAAAGATAGGTACCATGCTGGAATTCTTGCAGTGGAAGGCAAAAAAATGGTGTAGCTAACAAGGCATTTGGTGAGTTATTAAAACTCATAATGAATATTCTTCCGGGGGGAAATGAATTGCCCGAAACAACATACGAAGCTAAGAAGGTAGTTTGCCCTCTAGGACTAGAATCCAGAAGATACACGCTTGTCCAAACGATTGTATCCTCTATCGCGTTGAGAAGTACGAGGACTAAAAATAGCTATCTTTAGTCTCAGATTGTGCATCCCGTTTGCACAACCAGGACTAAGAGGGGTTGCGAATCGGGACTAAAATCTCTCCCCCCCACCACCCCAGTAGTGAAGATGTAGCCCGTCATATGTAAGTGGTTTTTGTGACGGGTCTATATGTGCACTGACAAACAACACCTCTAACAAGCCCACATATAGGTTTGTCACAGCTGTCCTGTTACCTGTGACGGGTTAGTACTATGGCACGTTAGTGGCAAGTATTTCAGCTCTTACATGTTGTCTATCTGACCTGTTAAAGATGAAAAATCAATCTTTAAAAGGTTTTTTTTTTCACCCTGTCACTAATAGAGGCCACCAATGATAAAATCATTTTAATCTCTCTCCACCCTTTCTCTTTCAGTATCTTTCTCGACCTCTCCTGTCTCTCTCTCTCTTCCTCTCAGCCCTCTTTCCTCCTACCATCCTATGGCGTTGGCGGATGAAGCCTCTGCAAAGGCGATGCCGGCGGGTGCGCGGAGCCGAAGGCGGTGACGGTACTGGCGTCGGCATTGGTGGGAGGTTGGGGGTGGAAGGTTGAGGCAGCAAGAGATTTGGGGCAAAGCTAGAGCCTGCAGGTGCGTAGGGTCGGAGGCTGTGTCGGCGCCAACAGGAGCTCGGGGTGGAGGCTGCACTGCTTGGAGGTGGAGGAGCAGACGGAGATTGCGGCGAAGGGCGAGAAGGCCAAATCTGCCTAGCTCGTCGTCACTAGAAGGGGAGATGAGGAGGGAGGCGCACTGGGTGAAGAATGAGGCTGGGTGAAGGGCCGAGAGCTCGCTGACCTCGTCTTCTCCACCTCCGCCATAATCTCCATCTCCGCGGTGGGTCCCGAGTTTGGGGCAGCCAGATCCGGTGGCCCTCAAGCTCGGGGTGGCCATCGGCTAGAACTTAGGAGCCGTTTGAGAGATAGTTACCAATAACGGGCTAGAACTTAAGAACCGGTTGAGAGATAGCATCCAGTGACGAGCTAGAACTTAAGAGCTATTTGGGAGATAGTTACTAGTGATGGGCCTTCACCTGTCAGAGGTGAGGTGGACTTACCACTAACCACTTGTCTCTAACGAGGATAGTACCTATCACAAATAACCATTTGAGCCCGTCAGAGATGATATGGACCGGTGTAGTGAGTACATTTATTTCGATAGGTAAGTTGTGCATTCCTGTATAGCTCTGCCAAAGGGAACCATTGCACGTGCTTCCTTGCCGAGGTTGAGTTCTTACGTATGCAAAATAATTTTGTACCACATTTTATCATCGCATTAGTCAAGTTATTATATCAGTATGCTCATTTTTTTAAAAGTTTTTGATGGATCGCACGCAGCTATTAAATCTTATATCGTGAGCATAATTTACGCCCTTTTTATTACTAAAAATATTAAGTTTCATTCGCCAAAAAAGAAATATTTCTTTGTGTAGATGAATTAAAGTAATCTACCTGTACTGATCTTCTAATGTACGTACGTACGTATCCGTCATTATTGTGCTATCAATTAGTTTCACCAATGGTACAGTTGGCAATTTCGGGGGGACCAAATCCCAAAATTTTTGAAAGTTCGAAGCAAATAAATACTATTTTTGAAAATGAGATTTGAACATATTTTAGCTAATTTTACTCGTAATAACTTTTGGCAAAATTCAAAGATTATGGAGTGAGCATAACTCAATCAATTTGTTATGTTCCTTGTAGTGTAACCAATCCACCCGAATTTTATTTGTACGTGACGTCGAACTCCGACGATGGTGAGGTGTTTATTGAAACTTCGTCAATTTTAAGATATGTCGGTTCATTTTTTTCAAATGAGAGAGTGTGTGTGTGCGCATCTTGTGTTTATAGTATGTTTCTAAAAAGGAAAAATCAAAGATTAGCTTAATTAGCCACAATTCTACCGGGACCCACCAAAGTGTGATTTGCGAACCCTGACCAGTACGCTGATCGACTGTACATCTCCCTAAAGTCAAGCTAGCTGCCTATCATGTCAGAGAAGAACCACATTCCATATGCTTTCGTTCCAGTACAAGAAGAAAGTGGAGAGTTCGCTTCATAATTTTAATTTTACTCACTATAATTCACTACGATCCACGGATCCAGCATTGATGACAAGCAGTAAATTCGGCGCGAAAGTTGGCAGCTCCATCGATCTACAGATCTACGTACTCTGTACCTTTCACCGCCCGCAGATCAAGTGAGCTGTATCATCAATTCAATTTATCAACATCCATGCACACAGTTGCAGCTAGCAGGCGATCGATCGATCGATCGATGAAGCCTATATAAACCCATGCATCTCCAAACCATCTTCTTCATCCATCACCTCACTCACCTAGCTCGATCAGATAGCTACTCTTTCCATAGCTACTCTTTCCATCTCTCCACACAGTCCAGCAATGGCTGCAGCAGGTAGAGTGCTAGCTCTCCTCGCAGTCCTCATGGCGGTCGCCGCCCATGGCGAGGCGGCGTCGGTCGTCGTCGGCCTCGCCAAGTGCGGCGACTGCACCAGGAAGAACATGAAGGCCGAGGCCGCCTTCAAGGGTGCGTGATGATTAGATCGTGTCCCCGTTCTTTTTCGGATTATTTTTTATGTACGAATTATTCGTGCCATGTTTTTAAAATTGCAATTTCTTTTGAAAAAATTACACATCAGCATTACTTAGCATTACCTAGGTAACTTATTCTAAATTATTTATTACTCACTCCATGTCTAGATAAGTATAATTTTAACTAGTCAAACACACACATCTTATGGAAAAGTTATAAGATTATTATGTCCTTTTATTAATACAGGGAAAAAACGAGAAGGGGTGAGAAAATAATTAGGAGGGAGTTTTATTGGGTCAATGGTTAAAAAAGAGAAAAAATATATAATATTATTAAAAAGATCTAGTGGACCAATGTAATATTATACTCTTTTATGGACAAATTCTTATATCAAAACTACACTACGTTAAGGAAGAAGAAGGTACATTTATAATAATATATAATATATAATATCGAGGACAGCACATAGCTCAGCCGGCAGGGAGCTGCCAGGAGAAGCGTGCTGGTTCGAATCCATTTGAACGCAGGTTTTCTAACTATTTTCTTAGTATTCCAAACATTTTTAAATAATAATATATAATATCAATTTGTCCCTCTAATCAATGCATCTTCTATCATTGTTCTATTGTTAGCTTATTAAGGCCCTGTTTGATTCTCACTATTTTCTTAGTATTCCAAACATTTTCAAATAATAATATATAATATCAATTTGTCCCGCTAACCAATGCATCTTCTATCATTGTTCAATTGTTAGCTTATTAAGGCCCTGTTTCATTCAGTTTAGGATTATTTGTTTGTTCTATTGTTAGTTTATTAAATTCAGCTTAGGATTATTAAATCAATACAGCCTACCTATCTTATTTGATTTGCCATTGTTTTTTTTTAGAAAAGGCAAGCTGCCAATTTTCATTGAATAGAGGAGTAAACTGTACATTAAGTGAGATTTATATATATATTTGCGCGCAGGTCTCCGTGTGGCGATCAAGTGCAAGAACGGCGCCGACGGCGAGTATGAGACGAAGGCAGCCGGGAAGCTCGACGGCGCCGGCGCTTTCCGTGTGCCGCTCGCCGCCGACCTCCGCGGGGCCGACTGCGTGGCGCAACTCCACAGCGCGGCGCATAACAACGCGGCGTGCCCGGGGCAGGAGCCGTCGAGGGTCATGCAGCTGTCGGAGCGCACCTTCGTCGCCGTCGCCGGCAAGACCCACTATGTGTCGCCGGTGTGCGCGTCGGCGACCATCTGCGAGCCCATCAAGAAGCACTTCTTCGACCACTTCCACCACAACAAGCCGGCGCCCGCCGCACCGTCGACCAAGCCAGCGCCCAAGCCGCACCCCGACCAGCCGCCGCACCCTAAGCCGACGCCGACGCCGTCGTACGGAACACCGAGCCCGTACCACCCGCCGGCGAGGAACTAATTGAGCCGTCGATCGAGCTCACACATTATTATGATTCTTTTTAAATTTCTGCTCTGCGTTAGCTTAATGCCATTATGATATATTGTTGTCAAGGTTAGAGTAGCGCAGACAGCTTTATGTGTTCGTTGATTTTGAGTTTCTTGGGTCGATCGAATAAGGTTTCAGCAGGTTGATTTGTGAGGTTTGAGTCAATAGAGGTGTATTAGTATCAGGTAGATTTGTCTCAGGATTCGTTTGCTTGTTTGTTGGAATTAATTTAATTAATAAGATATTTATTTGTGTTCTTTCCACTTCGTAATAAGATCCCATAAATTAGTATTCACCCAATCTAGAACCGAACTAAAGACATTCTAATACTATGCACTAGGATGTGTTTAATTACTCTGGTCGTAGGTTGCTATATCAAGACTCAACTTGGCCCTATTTACTTCCAGAATTGCATAAGAGGTACAATTTCTGGGACGAAAAAGGGAAATCGTAATTTCCATGAAATTTTCTAATCCAGCTGATTTAAGGTCAACTTGATCAAATTTCCACTAAATTAATACATATTCAAGATATTTTTGCTAGATGCACTTCCTACAAGGACTTACTAGTAAACCCAAAAGTTTAGATATTTCCTGGTTATGCTATACATGAGGATTGTTCTAAGCTGTTTCTTGCTGAGCCTTACAGAGGTAGAGGGTGTAATAGCGTAGCTAACCAGCCCACCACTCAACCCAACCCAACCCTAGCCCAGTTCAAACCCTTGGGCCAACCCTATTGGGCTGTGCTCATATGTGCAAATGTGCACCGCTTATAACAGGAAAAACAAAAAGTCTAGCACTTAGGCATAAAACATGTTTAAGGGGGGGAAAATCATATAGCCTGAATGTTTTTCTCCCCATACTCCACATGGTATTTTACAACCCGACAAACTGAGATGTATAAACAAAAAACGAAATACCATAACACAAATAATAATAGTTTAACCTAACAGTAAAAAACATCTATTATTGGTAGGGCATACTGCTAGCTTAAACTTTATTATTTTCGCACAAGTGAAAAACATTAAAACAAAGTGCTAAAAAGGCATAAGATTGGAACTTTCAGATTCCATGCAAGGGTTGCTATAAAGCATAGGCACATTTTCAGACCGCTGCATAGAAACTACTACTACACTACAACTCAATATCTGACAAATTCTCAAGTCCAGCAGCACCAATAATTCAAGGGGAAATTAGAAACTAACTTTCGTTGCATTTTCCCAGGTAAGTATAATGATAGCAAACAGTTTTCAAAGTGGTCCACTTCAATACAAATCAACTTCACTGTGTTTTCTTGGATTCTGCTTAGGGCTTCCAAAGACCAAGACGATACTTGTGAGCGAAACTCAAAATTAATTTCCTCTGCATCACAAGTATAAAAGAGAATAAGAGAACTTAATAGATCCCCTAAAAATTATTTTCCCATACCTCAACAAGGAACTCAGAACAGATAAAAAATAGTTGATAAATAAAGATACTCTTAGGAAGATGATTCCATCAGCCTAATCCACAGTCAATGTTACAAGTATCGACTAGCTCAGGTGAGCACCCTACGTTTTATGTTCCTGGGTGGGTAATCAACCTCAATATTAGTAGCAATGTTCAGAGTTTTACTTGATATTTAAATAATCAAAAAAATGCTTGTGCCATAGGTTAGGAGAAGCAATATTACCGACAAACCTACAAAGGTGTTCTATTTCCTAGAAAACATCATGACATGCTAATGAAGACTCCAGTCTCAATATGCTGGCAGCAAATAATTCAAAGAGATTGGCTTAAGGTATTAAAAAAAGGGACGTACTATATTTGATTTGACTGCTTTCCAAAGGAAACATAGTAAATTTCCAAACAATGCATTAACAGCAGACAGCCAAAATCATCCTTAACTGGGCAAATACAAATTAGAGAGAGAAAAAACTCAAGGAAGAAAGGAAGAATAAGAAACGGTAAAAACAGAGATCGGGAGGGAGACAAACATGGCAAGGAGATGTCTGACTCATCTCCAAATTTGTATACAGTTACTAGTTAGCCAATGTCTTCACATTGTCTGCAAAATGGGATCAGGTTCCCATTACTTAACAAAAGGAACTGAATATTTACTTTAGCATGCAGGTCATAAGCCACATGTGTGTTCACTTCAGAATATCATGTAAACCTCAAATTGTATATTTCACAACCAAGGATCCAGCCTAAGTACAATGCAAAACCATAGAACTTTCTTGGCATCCAAATATTACAATTGTCTTGAAGGAAAATTTGTGTTATTTTGCACATCAAATTCTAGACACCTTAGCATTGTCAAATTCACTAAGACATCTAAAAAAGCATTAAAAAATTGATTAATTTCATATCTTAATTAAGTAAAAATGTATCGCCCTACGACAAATATGGTTTGGAATACCACATCTCGCTGTTGAGTAATTCATTTGAAGTCATTCCCGATAACAAAAGGGTAATATATCAACATCTCAGATCAGAGAGGTAAGTTCCCTTCAAGTTCAAAGCATGAGACTATGCCAGAACTACTTAACTTTCACTACTTGGATGCTGAAACTTAACCAAACAAAAGAAAATTATCCACACAATACTTATCTATATTCCTTTAGAAAAACATTAACACTGACATAGCTTATTATTCAAAAGAAAAAATGTTTAGTTTTAAAACATAAGGGTTTCCATGGTCAAATGCTTATTCAGAGCAGTCTAGAGACAAATAAGCAACCTAGTACAGTACTGATTCGTTCAAAGCCAAGAGTTAGATAACACAGACGAAATTACCATCAGAAAACTTTAACCTCAAAGCATGCCGAATTACATAGCATTTTGGCTAATCTGTTAACTAAAAATAAGTTGAAATCCACTCAGATGAAATAACAAAAACATTCCTGAGAAAGCGACACTTATAGTTGTTATAAGTGCCGAGTGCCGAAACCCCTATGGTTTTTGTGCAACTTGGAACACAAAGCATATGATTCTGTGAAATTTGCTCAAAAGTTAATAATGCATCCAACAATTTCTCAAACAAAAATGTAGGCATAATACAACGAGCCATTGTTATAAGCACACACATGGATCAGTTCGCTTCTATGAAACAAAAATAACGACGACATCTAATAACGGCAGCATCATACAACGAAATCTAACCAAAACATATAATCACATTCCGAAATGCTGAATAGCAGAGGAAACTAGCATAATCACAATCCGTTGCTCAATCTGCACATACAGAGATGAACCAAGAGGCTCGACTCGACTGAAGGAGATTACCTGCTTGCAGGGGATGCCGAGCTTCTTGAGCCGCAGAGTGCGGGCGTGGAGGAGGCTCTGGAGGTCGCCGCCGACCGCCTCCTCCACCTTGGCGGCGTGCGTCTCCACCCCCTTCCCGACCCCGTTCAGGAACTCCACCACGCCAACCTTGGCTGCCGCGCAGGAATCAGGCTCCAAATCCAATCAATCACCAAGAAAAGAAGCACGGAAGAAAATCGGGGAGGTGGGGTATACCCACCTTGGTACGGATGCGCGTGGAAGGATCTCGCCGGAGCTCCGGCTCCGAGGCGGCGCAAATGAGACGCACACGCGAGAGCCATGGTGGCGGCGGCGGCGTTGCGTTGGAGAGCCGCGAGGTGGACGAGGTGATCTGAGAAATGGGCCCCATGTGGCAGGCAGGCTGGCTGGCGTTCTGGAGTGGGCTGGGCTGCCTCGGTAAAATTCAGCCCAAAGCTGAGGGGAAAAAATGGGAATTTGTTTGTAACATTAGCCTATATATATAAAAAAAGGATTTTCTTTGAAACGTTAGCGCATTTATATATTTTAAAAAAAGGGAAATTATAGCCCAACAGTTGTCCCGTACTACTTCCAATCCTATATAAATAGTTACGCTGACGCTTTAATATTATGAGAACATTGTTAAATATTGTTGGTGCCATCCTAATCACAATAATGTATTTTACCAATTCAAATTCAACCTAGAACAACAGTATGATACATTTGTAATGAATATCTTAACCTTTGTGGACTATGGTTATCAAATGAATTGACACATGCATGAAAAGCTAACATATTAAAGTCATGAATAGAAATAAGTAAAGACTTTAATTTCTCAGTTACACAGGAAGAGAAATAGCCATATCTCTTCTAAACAATCCAACGGATGTCATGAACTACATGTGCATTTCAAAAATGATCCAATAGTTAAGTTTTAAAGGGTGATGTGTCTCAATGCATGTTGAGCTTTTGGTCCCAACTATATAGGATATAGAAGCCCTAAACAGTCTCAAACAGAAGCCCTAAACTCTTCCAAAAAATCACTCATTCTCCTCTCCTTAAATCTCCTACACCACAAATCAAAGCGGCCATCGCTCCTAATCACCAAGTTCGTACACTAGGAGGAGATATATACAATGGTGAGGGAAAGAGGAGGATATAACTCCGATTTATACTAGCATTAGTATAGAAATTATTCGGCTTTTCCTAGTGGACCAATTTTCGCTAAAAAAAACACTGATTTTGGGAGGGGTGGTTTTTTTTAAATGGAGAGGTACTATGTGACCCCAAATAATTGAGAAAAGAAAAGGAAGAAGAGCAGGAGCTGGGCCATGTTAAGATAATCGGGTCTTGGGTTGCTTTGTGTTGAGAAGCTAGCTAACATGCATGCAGTAGCAGTTGTAGGGCAGCGAATGAAACAAGTCCACTTGACTCCATGAAACAAATATAGGTTCAATCTAATTTATATCCTTAAAGTGTAACATCAGATATCTTGACACCCCAACTATTAAAAATGGTGTAATTTGACTTCCTCAATAGTTTTGAGAGTGGTTTTTTTCACGTGGCACGTTAACCTAGTCTAACTGACTAAGTCCGCATGTGGGGCCCGCCAGTTGTCCCTTCCTTTTCCTCCTACGCTCTTCTCTGCTTATTTCTCCCCTCCCTTATGTGGCAGTGAGGAGAAGCCGATAGGATTCCCCACCTTCTTCTCAACAGGTGCCAGCTAGCAACGGCAAGGCGACATCAATGAAGGAGATGGATGGCAGACATTGCCAAGTGCCTCCTTCGCGTGCACCGCCTCACCGCTTGGGCCAAGCTTTGCCACCAGGCGCCCACGTGGCTCGGGAAGGAAAAGATGGAGAGCGTCATGTAGTGGCCATGCTCCTCGCCTAAAGCTCGATCTCGTTCGCATGTACCCATTGTCGTCAAGCTGGAGAGGTCGGAGCCCATTGTATCCGCAAGCCCATTGGAACAACGTTGTGCTTGCAAATCCAATGGGCTCTGACCTCTCCAGCTTGACGACAACGTGTACATGTGGACGAGATCGAGCTTGAGGAGACTTGCTGGCCGCCGCCCAACTCCCTCTCCCCACCTCCACACATTAGTCCCTCCTTACTCTCGCCTCCTGCTCCACGTCCTCGGCCGCCGTAGGTGCCTCAGTGTCGAGCTCCATGATGGCGCGACCATGGCCATGCTGCTCTAGGTTGGCGGCGAGCTCTGGCGGTAGACTCGGTAGTAGTGGCTCATCGGGGAGTTGGTGCTTGGAGTACTGCTCATCTACCACCCGCCGTCGCCCTACTACATCCCACCATTGCACTGCTGCCATTCTGCCACCGAGAGAAAATATATATGTGGGGGGGGGGGAGTGGTAAAGGAAGGAAAAGAAGAAATAGAAGGGTCATTAACAGGTGGGTCCCACATGCTAACTTAGCTGGTTGGACTAAGTACAACATGCCACGTCAGCGAAAACGGCTCTCAAATCATTGAGGGAGTTAAATTACACTAGTTTTAATAATTGAAGAGTCAAGATATCTGCTATTGGGTTTTAGGAATACAAATCGGATTATGTATATTTAATTTGAGGGAGTGAAAGTGCACTTACTCCGCAACGAATAGAGTAGCCAGGCTTTGGGCCTTGGGCCAATTAGTGGGCAGCAGCAGTACATCGAACAAGCCATCAGCAGCACCACAGCGACCAATAATACTACCACCTCACCAAACTTGCTTGAGCAACACTACAGCTTGAACTCAACTGTACCGAGTTTGAACTTTTTGTATGTACGAAGCGACGACGAAAGCACAATCAATAGAGATACGACACATGCATGTACTTCTGCACGAACTTAATTTAATAATTTTATTCTCACGTACATCGATCGATCTCACACGTACACAGTCACACTCCTCTCGCATCTCACAACTTTTATTTATTCTGCACCAACAAGCTGACCTGGAAATTAATTAATCACGTAATAACCGAACGATAAAACTAACCATGCATGCAATCAAACAGACCAAGTGTGGATCGATGGAATGGACGAATTAATGGTTCAGCTGTGATATGCGCTGGCCGGAGGGCTGGGAGCCGGCGCCGCAGCTCCGCCACCGTTCGCCGCGCCACCACCGTTTGCCGGCGTCGGCTTCGGCAACGGCGTCGGCTTGGGGCCTTGGGGTCTCTTGTGGAAGTAGTCGAAGAAGGGGCACAGGAACGCCGAGGTGCACTCCGCCGACGACGAGTAGCGCATCCTCTTGCCGGCGACGGCGACGAAGGTGCTACCCTTGTTGCGGCCGTTGTCCGTCGTTGATGGCAGCGGCACGATCTTGGACGGCTCCTGCCCGGGGCACGGCGCGCTGCTCGCCGCGCTGTGCAGCTGCGCGAAGCAGTCGGCGGCGCCGTGGAGGTCGTCGGCGGCGAGGGGCACGCGGAAGGCGTCGTCGCCGTCGAGGTCGCCGACGGCCTTGCTCTCGTACTCGCCGTCGCCGTTCCTGCACTTGATCGCCACCTGGAGGCCTGAACATCACCAAACAATTAATCGACGACGGTGATATATCGATCGCAATTAATTATCGATGAACATATTATCAATTTATCATCATCATTATGATATATATACCCTTGAAAGCATCCTGCGCCTTCATGTTCTTCCTGGAGCAGCCGCCGCACTTGGCCAAGCCGACGACGACCGCCGCCGCCGCCTCGCCGTCCGCCGCGGCGGTGACAGCCATCACGACGGCGGCGCAGACGACGACGGCGCCGAAGACTAGTGCTCGTGCTACAGCTGCCATTGCTGAATCGATCCTAGCAAACTCTACTGCTTCAATTCTACTCGTTGCTGATCAGTGGATGAGTGGAACAAGAAGCAGATCAACCATGGATTTATATATGATCATGCAGACGAAGATCGATCGAGCAGAAGCTGGATACTAGTACACAATTAGCATTTGGCGCCGAATTTGCTGGTTTAAAATGAATTAATTAACGCCGTACATTATTTGATGATTTTGATCAGGAGCCAGCTTAACTGCATCGATCGATCAAGAAGAGTTGCATGCATGCAGGGGCACTGTGTACGTAATGCTATCCCATTGGTGGTGTTTAGCAAGCAAAGGTAAGTTTTAATTATGTACTCGCCTGTCTCTAGTTAGGTGAATGCAAAGCTAGTACTGTAGTACTAGTTTGTTTTTATGAAAAAGGGAAAATAGTAATATAGCTTGCTGCCTGCACAGCCAAAGTACTGCATGATTGATTGTTCTTAATCTGTTTGTCTTCATTTGGCTTTTGGACCATTATTATTTATATTACCAGGTTTTGTCTGTACATATAGATATGTATATGTATAAACATGGAGAGATGTTAGGCTAGTTTCTTTTCTACAAACATAAAAAATTATGTTATGGATATTTAATATCTCTTTAAGAGTTACGGCTTTGACAATATTTTTCTATTTATTAGTATAATTTTGATCTCGTAAATTATGATATCAAAACTATACTAATAAAAAAAATATGGCCTAATTAAACCAGCCGTATCTGAGAGTTCGTTGAAAGAAGGGACCATTTAAAAACTGCTACAAGTTTTTTAAGTGAAAAAGTTTCAAATGTATCTATACCATATGATTGTAGGACAATTACACCATAACAATACTATGACTATATATAAGTATTAAAAAATGCATGTAAATTCACATATAAGTTAATTATATAGAGATTCATAGTTATAGTGTAATTACATTACAATTATACATGAATACAATTATACCATAACAATGCTATAACTATATTATAAATTTCATATAACTTGTTTATAAGTATTAAAAAACTGCACCTAAACTCACATAGGTGAGTTGGATCAACGGGGACATCGAGTTGTGCCCTGTGTTGCCCATGAGAGCTATGTATATGTTTACTATCACATTGCTAATTTAGTAAGGGTGAAACCAACTTATAAGGGTTGTCGCTCTAACCATTTCACTTTCGGATTTACCCCTTTGCACGAAGCGATCGCAAAAGTATAAGTGGGGTAGTATGTGTAAGTGGGTCCATCCGTCGGATGGGCTAGACTGCGTGGTTCTGCAGGGAGGGGCTGCTACACATCATTTGGATAAATAATTTACCAAAAGTCCGTGATTGAACAAAACCACACAGAGATCACACATGTTCCAAGTTTCCAACTTCGAACTTATCAACAATAGGTTGTCATTAAACATAGGTTCAGTATAATAATCCATACTTCAATACAAGTAGGTTGTAATAACATTTAGCATAACTAGTAAAACTGCAAAGCAGAAAGGGCACGTGTCCATCATTTTTCATCTAGCACAATTACATATAATAATCCATACTTCAATACATCAACATTTAGCATAACTAGTAAAACTGCAAGGCAGAAAGGGCACATGTCCATCATTTTTCATCCAACACAATTACACATAAATACAAGTATAGCTTGACTGAAGCTGAAATAGAGTGAAGTTCAGAAGCAACTTCACTTTCTCCCACCCCATTCACCCCTTCCCTTGTAACCTGCATGTAGAGAAATTAGTAATGTGATCTGTTCGATTTTTGTTTCTCAAAAAATCTGTTGGATTTTATTCGTCTTTTGCCTTTTTGAAATGTTTCATATCGAAAGTGGAATGCAGATTGCAGAGTGCCTAAGTTAATATATTGGGTCAAAATCAGAAACTTAATATAAGTGCCTAAGTTGCTAAGTAGCTAAGTTGAATATAAACTATAGTTACTAGTTTCTTGCCACCACACAACGGGGGAACTCCACTATTTAAATGTCATAATCTCCATCTTCTCCATGTAAAAGCAGTCCAAAATAAGCAATTCATACAAAGACTTGACAAAAATAAAAAACAAAAAATAAGCATTACATTACATACACAAGAAGGTGCAGTATTGTCATTTTTAGAGGTTTTTATCCAACTTGATGCATAAACCAAAGCATGGACCGTTTCTCGTTTCAAAGAACTCTTATAATCATCAAGAATTCTTCATCCAGTGCTAAAAGTGGACTATGATGACACATTGTTAGCTGGCATAGTCAAGAACCTTCTTGCCATGTTAGACACAATAGGAAACCATGGGCCTAAAGAGTGAGAAGGGGTTAAAAGGGGGAATAAGTTCACTTTGTGTCCCTCAAAAGTGATCGAAATCTAATCCAAGACCCTAAACCACAAAACCAGATATCTTAACTCCTAAACTTCTAAAACCGGTGCAATTTGACTCCCTCGGCGGTTTTGGAGGGCGGTTTCGCTGACGTGGCGCCACGTGGCGCCTACGTGACGATATTGACCGAGTCTTCGTTCCACATTGCGTCGACGAGGCACTTACATGTCAGTAGAATTAAAAAATATACGTGGGACCCATTAGTTATTCACACAAAAAAAGAAATGTGGGCCCACTGACATGTGGGGCCCTTCCTTCTTCCTCCCTCTCTTCCTTCTCTCTCTTTCTCTCCCCTTTTTCCCCTTCGGCCGGCGGGCGGGATGGCAGCGAGAGCGAGTGGCGGCGGGCGGCGAGGCCAGAGCTGCGTCAGTGGGCGGGGAGGGCACCAACGCCGGGGAGCAGCGGCGTCGGCATCCGGCGATCTGGAGCCTGCCACAACGACGGGGAGCGGTGGCGTCAGCATCCGGCGGTGGGGACAACGTCCGCATCCGTCTCCGCCGCTTCCTTTTCCTTCGCCGCCGCCGCCGAGCGCAGCTCCGGGCTGGGCGATGTCTAGGGTGGGTCATACCTTGCTGGCCTTCTTCTTTCTTCTGTCTTTCTCTCTCTCCCTTATCTCTCTTTATCTTTCTCTCCCGGTCTCCCCTTTCTGTTCCCCTTTGGCTATCTGCGGCGGCAGGCAGGCGACGGCCGGAGGACGGGCGCTGAGCAGTGGTGGCGGCGCGCGGGCGAGGGCCGGAGCTAAGGCGGCTGGTGCTTGGGGAGCAGCGGCGTCGTCGTCCTCCCATCCGCCGCAATGCATCTCCTCCTCTTCCTTGAGGTGGTGGGGGTGGAGGTAGCCTGGGAGCTCTGACGACGACGTGCTCGGAGCAGGAGTCTCGATAGGTGGAGACCGGCGTCGCGTTCGCATATCTGCAATGGCACTTTCTTGATCTCGTTTATCAGATGAAAACAATGGCACTTTCTATACATATCTGCAAACTCTATCGGCAGGTACATAAAGGAGGAGCAGCCTCGCTAGACAAGCCTTTGAGATTCCCTGTGACAATGGAGCTGCAAAAGGATGAATACTCTGTCACTAATTAAACTGCATTTGCATATTAGATTGACACGTTTGCAGATTAAGAGCAGCCTCATGTGATCACAAAAGCCAAATTCCTTCGCCACTTTGCCATAATGCACTCACACTTATCAACTATTTCCATGATTGTTTTCTCTGCTCCATCGCACAAGACAATCTTCTACTCTGAACATTCAATCGTGAAGAAAATGACCAAGAACAGGAGAGCAGTTCTAGACAACTCACCAAAGCGAGTCGGCATCGGGGTCTTGAGCACTTCATGGTGTTCGTGTTGGAAATTTGGTTATAATTCAGCATATTTTAATCCAAAATAACAAGATAATAAACATGATATTTACAATGGAATTTGATCCAGTGATAGTAGTGAATGTAATCAACATGAGCATGCTTAACGTTGAATAAGTATCAACAATCACATAATGACACAATGTTGACATTGCGATGAACATTAACAGTAAAATTTCTAATTAATATAATGTAATAAGGTTATACCCCAAGAATGGTCCTCCGCTGGAGTTTGAGGAGTATTGCCTCCGTTGGTGTTGACGGGAGTCTCCTTCTCCTTGTGTCCAGTGTTCGACATGTTGGTGAAGGTGAAGTAGATGTTGACGAACAGTGAGTAGTCGCGCCTTGCACTCCCCAAAAACCTGATCGCTCGTCCGTCTGTGCAAACGTCGCAACAACGCGTGGTTTCGGAGGCCTACTATCCCAACGCGTGTGCACACACTCGTCGGGATGGGATTACCGTAGCAGCAACAGCGTTGAAAAATGGATGAAAAGTGTGTCTTCCTCTTTCGCAGGAGATCAAATCCATTATCATTTTATAAGAGGAAATGGAAGATGAAGAGTAAGAGTCATGGAATAGGAAGAGGAATAGAGTAACTAATTCTCATCAATTAGCCATCAACCATCCTCCACTACACAACCATCACCAATGGAATAGGAAGAGGAATAGAGCAACTAATTGTCATCAACTAGCCATGAACCATCCTCCACTACACAACCATCAACCATCCATCAATTAGGACTAATTGATATAAGTTACCAATTCCCTAATCAAATGGATTAATTCTCAAAACTCTTCATCCCATTGATATCCCATAAAAGAATGAATTCACATGAATTCCTAGCATAATGAGTCTTGGAATTTATTTGATTTAATTGATTTAAATGGATCAATTACCCAATTAAATCTAACAGTTCGTTCTCGTCGCCATCCAACGCAGTCCCATCACTGCTGCCGCTTCCCACTGCCGTGACTCCCTCTGGCTTCGTCGAAGCAGTCCCGCTTGTGAGCCCCCCGCATCATTGGAGGGACTCGCCGTAGTATCCCCTGCACGGCCGCTTCAATGGAGGAGAGGAGGCATAGCAACTACGGCGACGGTGCTCAGCCTCTCGCCGGTGACTGGGCATGTGCGGCACCCGGCCTCGATCTCCGTCGGCGCTGCCGCTCCGGCCCGAGCCGCCCGCCGCCGTCGCCGCCGCACTCTAGCCGTGAAGATAATGGCGAGAGAGAGGGAAGGAGGATGAAGAGAAGGAGAGATGACAAGTATATTTTTTTTAATTTTTTAATGCCACGCAAGCGCCACGTCAATGCCACGTGGAATGAAGACCAGGTCAATATGTCCACGTAGGCGCCACATCAGCGAAACCGCCTTTCAAAACCGTCGAGGGAGTCTAATTGCACCGGTTTTAAGAGTTGAGGGATCAAGATATCCGGTTTTATGGTTTAGGGTCACGGATTAGATTTCGATCACTTTTGAGGGTCACAAGGTGAACTTATTCCTTAAAAGGGGATCAAGAGCTAGGCTTTTGATGTTCTTGGGCCTTATGAGAATATGGGTTGTGACTTGCTGAGGTGTGGGCTACTCTAGCTCGTTAAGGCTCGCGTGCCAGCTCGAGCTGGCGCGTTACCCGTAACAAGCTAAAATACCAGCTCCATAGGCGGATCTAGAGGTGGTCCTAAGACCACCCAAAAACATCCTACCCCAATACATATATACACATGTGAAAAGAAAAAAAACAACACCCTTATTACTATATTATGATGCACATTCGATCTATTCATACTTCTATATTATGATGCATATTTGATCAATTTATACTTCTAACTCTTGTTATATTTAGGATATTTAAAATATATATAAATTGGACCAGCTATATAAAAATCCTAGATATGTCACTGGCCAGCTTGGCTCGTTAGGAAAATAAAATTAGCCAAGCAAGCAAACGAGCCATGAGCTTCCCGTCCATCCTATGTCAGAGTCGTGCATGCAGGCAGATATGCTGAAATTAATGTTGCTAGGTTGCTTAGGTGGATTCAATCAAAGGAAGGAATTTTTTTCCCATTATATAGATAAGATGCCCGCCGTCACCACATGCACACACATCACTCACACGCCCATGACAACATTCTTAATTAACATACGCTAAAAGAGACGGAGATAAACAATAACAATTTACTTAAACTTCTACAGGCTACTATTCTGCAAATAATTTTGTTATATATTTATCGACAATTTTTTTCAAAAATTTGACAAATATAATTATTATATACTGTCGTTACATTGTAACTTGTATGTAATTATAATGTAACTTTTATAAAATTTTTGTAACTTTTACATAATTTTAAATTGTTAGATTTGTTTCAAGATTCGTGTAAGTGAGAAAGGAAAAAAAATTACAGTGCGCGCACATGTGAGAGGATTCGCTCCTACGATGTCCATTTCACGGAAATAGTATGTTTCAATGGAATTTTTAAAAGTTATATACAAGTTATATCGTAGTTACATGCAACTTATGACGGAAATTACACCATGATCATGTACTATAATTACATTTGTTAAATTGCTAGAAGAAAATTTGTTGATAAATGTATATGTGATCCCTTCTGCAAATACTAGTAGGTATGTATATGCCGACAAATTTAAACATCAAATGATCAAGAGCCAAATTAACAAACACAATATATATAAGAAAGAACAAAAGTATCTCAATCATGCAATTTGGTTGGAGCTGTCCTATACTATAGAACTATTATCCTTTCTGTAAAACAGACTAGTACGTAGTACTATGAACTGCAGGAGTACTACTCGATTAAAGCATATAACTTTGCTTGTTAAACTAAACACCACCGATGCGCATCAATGGTGAAACACTGCATGCAATGTGCACGTTCACAGTGCACTACTCTTAAATCGATCAAATGTACCGCATTAATGATTTTAAACCTGCAAATTCGGCGCAAATTGCTAATCATGTTGTAATATAATTAGCAGACGCCTATATAAACCATGCATGGCCTCTGCTGCTTCTTCACTCATCCACACAGACAGCACTAAGATACTCCAAATATCTGTTTTTTTTTTAAAAGAATCAGCACGAGATTGTGCTATTTCATTGGATATAGAGGTAAAAAATTATAGCCCCTAAGGGCAAAAGGGAAAGATACTCCAAATATCAAGGAGGAGGATTTTGCTAGGATTGATTCAGCAATGGCAGCTGTAGCATGGGCTCTACTCTTCGGCGCCGTCGTCTCCGCTGTCCTCGTGATGGCTGCCACCGCCGCTGCGGACGGCGAGGCGGCGGTGGCGGTCGTCGTCGGCTTGGCCAAGTGCGGCGGCTGCTCCAGGAAGAACATGAAGGCGCAGGATGCTTTCAAGGGTATATATATATATATCATGATGATGATGATGATGATATGTTCATCGCTAATTAATTAACTGAGTGCTGATCTATCGATCGATTTATCACTGTTGATTTATTGTTTGGTGATGCTCAGGTCTCCAGGTGGCTATCAAGTGCAAGAACAGCGACGGCGAGTACGAGAGCAAGGCCGTCGGCGACCTCGACGGCGACGGCGCCTTCAGCGTGCCCCTCGCCGCCAACGACCTCCACGGCGCCGCCGACTGCTTCGCGCAGCTGCACAGCGCGGCGAGCAGCACGCCGTGCCCCGGGCAGGAGCCGTCCAAGATCGTGCCGCTGTCATCAACGACGGACAACGGCAGCAATAAGACTAACACCTTCGTCGCCGTCGCCGGCAAGAGGATGCACTACTCGTCGTCGGCGGAGTGCACCTCTGCGTTCCTGTGCCCCTTCTTCGACTATTTCTACAACAGACCCCAAGGCCCCAAGCCGACGCCGGCGAACGGTGGTGGCGCGGCGAACGGTGGCGGAGCTGCGGCGCCGGCTCCCAGCCCTCCGGCCGGCATATCACAGCTGAATTTTTAGTTCATCCATTCCATCAATCCACACTTGCTTTTCTGTTTGATTTCATGGCTTGGTTAATTCTTTTGGTTCTTGCATGATTAATTTCCAGGTCAGCTTGTTTGTGAAGAATAAATAAAAGTTGTGAGATGTGAGACGAGTGTGACTGTGTGAGATCGATCGATCGATGTGTGTGAGAATAAAATTAAGTTCGTGCAGAAGTGCTTGTGTAGTACCTCTATTTATTGGCATATCTAATACATTATGCATTGTATGCATATAAGCTATTCCTCTTTCACTGTGCAACATTATTAAACATAATGTAATTTAAGTATTTTACGAAAGGGAAAATAGCTTCTTTTATCTACTATAAAAAATACCCGTGCGTTGCAATAGGTGAAGCTATGTTAATCTTATTATTGTTATAGGTTTAACTAAGGTAAAATTCATTGTGCGGTTTTGCTCGATTTTCTTTTTTACAAAGTCATGAGCCGCAGTTAGGAGTCCGATTTTCTCAAGTTTCATGCGAGTTTTTTTTAAAGAGATTTCTTATACAACTCCTTTTATATTTCCAAAAGTGAACAAACTTAAAAACTGACTCAAACACAAATATGTATTTTCAAAAGCGAATAAACTTAAAAACCGACTAAAACACGAATGATGTACCAAAGTACCGGCAAAAACATCTTCAATCTATCTATACCTATACTAAACATATACTAATTGGGCACTTTTTTGAAGCTCTCACGTTAATCAGAATAATCTAACTGTTGATTAGCTAGATCATCAAATCGTGACCATAGATTACATATTGTAACCGTGGAATTTCAAAAGCCTAACGACTTATCTGGGCCTCCATCCAATGTACATTAGGCTTCTATATATTGTTCCCGTGTCATCGTATCGATCTCGGCTGCCGCATTCGACTCTGCCGGCGATCAGATCAGTATGTTATACGTCGATCTCCCTGACCCTGCACCCAAAGAACTCTGTCAACCAGACCCTGCTCAATTCTCCTGTTTTGGTATTACTTTATCCATCAAGATTTGATTCAAGTTGATCTGCAGCTACTACAACTCCGTTTTAAAGCAAGATTTGATTTTTTTTTTACAGGTTCCTCATCTAAAACTATGTATAAATTAATCTAGCTTTCGTGATCTTGATAGCATAATTCTGAGGGAGTTTGTAAGGTATATTCGTTTGCTATTAAGTTTATTTCTCCCATGTTCTGTATAAGCAACCAATAGGCTTTACCATGTATCTTTCATGTTTTTCCTATTGTCTTTACAGATCTTTACAGTATCAATATCCACTTATTTCTGAAATTCAAAATTAAAAATTAGCATGTGTAGATCTTTTGACCAAAACCACAGTTAGCAAGCTAACGAAGATAAAAAAAATTTATTGTTAAAATACTATGAATATTAGCCGTATGATGCACGGTTTGACGATTAGATCTATACAAATCAGACATTTTATATTTTCAAAAGCTCCCGCATTAACTAGAAATATATGACCGTTTATGACCGTTTATGCCCCTCTACTCTAAAGGTCTTCGTAAGGGCAACAACAATGTATATGGCAAAAGTAGTCTATATAGATGGGACCCACTTATATGAACTTTAACTATTGAAACATACACAATGTATATGGATAGCAAATAGTATTAGGATGAGAGAAGAGGTAGAGACAAATAATATATTTTACTCTATAGGCAGTCCATATGCTTATGGGTAGCTTTTGTTTTTTTTTTTTTGCTATGGACTAGTTCCACATTGTTGCTAGGTAGCTGAAACAAATATTGTATTGCTTATGGACCACTTTTAGACTACATTGTGGATGCCCTAAGCTATTATCAGCAGCGGTGGGATTGCGAGCAGATCGAGGAACTTATGTCTCTATCTCCTACAATTATCTCCGCTTAACACAAATATTATATCAGCACCTAAATGATAAAAAAAACATTATCTATCTCCTACTATTATCTTGATTAGCAAAAAAATTAGGGAATGGATTCCAAATTTTTTCATTGATTGATTGAGTGAGAAAAAAAAGGACAAAAGATAACTATCCAGAGGGGAAAAAAAGGTACATGGTGATGTGTGTGTATTTTATAATATATGGAAATATACATACTTCCTCCATTTCATATATATGTATAGATTCATTAACATCTATATGAATATGGATAATGCTAGAAAGTCTTACAGTATGAAACGGAGGGAATACCATTTTCTTATGAATTTAAAATATTTTTTTGTTATTTACAACATTCATAAAATATTCAAATAATGCTATTTTACGATTTAGAATAGTAATCTATTTATCTATTTCCTTTTTTTCTTATTGACTCAGCACTTTGAGAGAGCTTCCACACTAAAATAATACCGACTATTGATTATATGTATCATGTTAAATAAAACATGCAATTGGAATATCACCATTTTATTTATATTCTAAAATTCTGAATTATGAATATTTTAGATTCTCATTTTAAGATTGTTAATTGCCCAAATTATATATGAACTGAGAAAATGACCAGGATATTCAACATAGTATTAAAAACTCTCATATTTGTTATATACATATATATGAATAAATAATCTGTTAACGTTAACATTCAAGTTTTATAGGATAACAAATTAATATCAAATATGACCCGTGCAACGCACGGGTTAACGACTAGTTTTTATAATAGTAGAGAAGTGTGTCAGGCCACGCCGTACCCCTCCCACTTGCTGTACCATCGGCCCAGGCACGACCCAATACGACTCGGGCCGTGCCGGACCAGCCTGAATGCATGAAGGCCCACCGTTGCGTTCCTCATCTCTTTGGGCCGTTGGCTGGATTAAGTCTATTTTGCATCCCGCAGCTATTTGTGCCATATATACCTTATATAGCCGGAATAAATTTATTTTGGGCTCGCTTATCTATTTAACTCCTCGATTGTTGGACCGGACCATGCTAAACCGGTCCATCATGCCGAGGAAGAGGCCCACGCAATGGCCCAACACTACCAGTCGGACCGTGCCATGCTTAGACTGGGCCAAAACCCCATACTATGGGCCGAGCCATTGGACCCTGGGCCTTTCGGCCAACTATAAGTGCTACTGCTACGTCGTGCCCTGCCCGCGTGCTGAAACATGGATGGGCCATGCATGTAGGTCTCCTAGGCCTGCGGGCAAGATGCACCAGCATCTTGTGCGCTACATGCATGCTTGCAATCCATTACATGAGCCAACCTGAACCCAAATGCACTGTACATGCATACGCTGATATATATGCATGGATAATTGGATATGCACTTGTCTACATATATTAGCCTATTGCAAATAAAAACTTAAAATAACTTACTACTGGCTTTTTATATCTTTGGGTATATATTCCACGTGTGATCAATCGTTTATAACACGGAATTGGAACGAGATATACTCTCTCCGTACTCGTAAAGGAAGTCGTTTTGGACAATATTTAAGTCAAACCTTGGAATATAAATCATGAATAACTTTTAAATTGTTGAGTTTGAAAATGTAAAAATTATATGAATAGATTTGTCTTGAAAAATACTTTCATAAAAGTATACATATATCACTTTTCAATAAATATTTTTATAGAAATAAAAAGTTAAAGTTATGTTTTGGAGACCGTGTCACTGTCCAAAACGACTTCCTTTACGAGTACTGAGTAGTATATATCTATAAAACTGTTACTCCCTCCATTCCATTTTTAAGTTATGTAGACTTTGAACAAACCTAAAATGATAAAACAACAAAAAGGTTAAAAATGCATAGAGTACATTAAAAAGGTTTTAAGTCCATTTAACCCCCGCCAAGACTGTATTAGTCTAAAATATACCCCTTAACATTAATATCGGGTATTACAGACTCCTCAACTTTTGAAACCGTTTAATTTATTCCCTTGTCCAAAACTAAACAGTAAATTTCAGAAAACTCCATATTGTATGATTAAAGTTGTGGAAACCATAGGTATTAATTATGATGTGTGGCACACCACAAGATTTATGCTCTCCATGTTTCATAAAACCCCACCTTTATTTAAATCTTAATAAATTTCAGCATATCTAAATAAAATTTTGGAAGTATAGTAAAGCTTCTATCAATCTTAGTCAATAACTTAATAATTAAATTTTCATTTACACTCTACGTTTTTTAATTTAAAGTAAATTCATGCTCAAAATGCATAAGGGTGGGGTTTTGTGAAACTTTGAAAACAACACTACTTGAGGTTAGATGTCGCGTGTCATAATACATATGGTTTCTACAACTTTGACCATACAACACGAAGTTTTCTAAAAGAGTAAATTGCATCCATGGTGTATCAACTTGGCAGGTGGGTGCAATTTAGTGTAATAACTTGAGAAATGAGCGTTCTAGTGCAATAATTTGGTAGGTAGGTGCAATTTAGTATAAGAACTTTATAAGTGATCGTATAAATGCAACAACTTGCAAGGTAGGTATGATTTTGATATAGTAAATTAAAAAGTTATGCTACAACTTGATTATTTAGAGCATTTTTTATATAAATTCAATTTTTAAGTACGAATTTTGACAATATACTAGCGCATATTTCGCAGATTTGTATAAGTATATTTATATTTTTATCATAATAACTAATAACTGAAAGCCAATTAAACTATATGTAGAAATTATTATATTTCGGTTGATATTTGATAAGATAAAGAAAACAAAAAAAAATCTTAAAGGTAATTAGATGTAAATTGTACTACTATGTGCTCATAAGGCAATATCCGTATGATTACTATGTAATGGCATATTGACATCGTGAAAAAAAAACTCACCTTGTATATGCCTAGCCAAGTTGATGCACAAAAATACTAAATTGTTAAGTTCTTGTACTAGAACGCACCCACTTGTCAAGTTGTTCCGCTTGGACGTTCAATTTTCAAGTTCTTACATTATATCGCACCCACCTGTCAAGTTGTTGTACTGTGGTGCAATTTACTCTTTCTAAAATTTACTCAAAAGCGAATGGTTTTGGTCTTTGTGATTTTGGGACTTCACTCCGATAACATATGGAGTTAAATATAAGTATTAACAACTAATTCAAAATAAGAGCTTTAACTAATTAAGAAGGGGCAATTGCAAAGAAAGATGGTATCAATTCACTTATACTCTTAACACGGGGAACGAGCCATGCTAGCTAGGAATGATGGGAGGCAGCGTGCATGTAACGTCCCGATTTTTGTTCGGGATTAAAAATCGTTTAATAATGCATTTTCTAGAAATTAAATAAAATTTAAAAGCAATTTAATTAAGTGAAATAATGAGGGAATTAAAAATTTCCTTTAAAAATCATCGGCCGGGAATATTTTATAATATTCTTTGTGCCCTAAATATTCTCTGAAAATTTCCCGTGAATTTTCGGAGCTCAAGAAATAATTATAATATACAAAGTTCATTCAATCAATTTAAATAAAAAAACAAATTAAAATTCTATCCTCTCCTTTTGGGCCGTTTTCGACCCAATCCTCCCCTTCTTCCGCCCGCCCCCCCCCCCCCCCCCCCCCCCCGCGCCGCGCATCCGGCCAGCCGGCCTCCTTTTCCTCCTCGGCCTACTCGGCCCTCTCTCTCAAAGTCTACATCCACCCCCCAACCGGTCTACTCTCTTCCTTTGGCTGACAGGTGGGACCCGCGGCCCCACCTGTCATCTCCTTCCTCCAGCCACTTCACCGGCAACCGCCATTGCCGCCCGCGCCGCCCACGTTGCCGCCTCTCCCGCGCGGCCCCCTTTCCCGCGAGTGCGTGGGCGCAGTCTCCACCCACGTCCGCGCCGTTCTTCCCCACTCCCCGCGAAAATCGCCGCCACCCCGAGCCCACTCACCCACATCGCCGGCACCCCTTTCCCCCTTCAAATCCGCCGCAAACCGGCCTCCCCGTCGACTCCCGAGGTTATAAAAAGCATCCCTAGCCTCCCCTCTACCATTTCCCCATTTTTCCCGAGCTCCTCGCGCCCCGTACCGCTCTCCCCACGCGCGCCCCAGCTCCGCCGCTCGCCGACGATCTTCAGCCGCCCACCGCCGTCGCACTAGCCACCGCCGCGCCGTGCCGCTAGCGCCGTCGGCTTCGCCGCTCCACGGCGCACCCCGGCATCCACTCCGCCTCCCCAAAACACTATCCTAACACCAATTCCACCATGCAACCCGAGCGACCACCGCCTTTACCACCTCCAGCCACCGCCCGGCGCCGCTCCTACCCACCTCAAGTCGCGTCGTCGCTGCCGCTCGCTTCGCAGCGCCGAGGAGCACCTCGGCCGCCGCTTTTCACGGCCGGAATCCCGCCGGAACACGGTTCCCCTCGCGCCGGTGAGCATCCACCGCTCTTTCTCACCTCCGACCGGCGATTCACGCCGCTGGGAGCCCCTCTCCCCTTCCTAACCTCTCCTTCGTCCTCCCCAGGTCCTTCCGACTGCCGTCCGCTGGTTCCCGCTCGCGGAACGCTGCCGTTCCGCCTTCGTCCAGAGGATTGTCGCTGCCGAGCTCCCTGCCTTCCGCCCCCTCTCATCGCCGCGTCCTCGGTGAGCTCCTCCTCTCCCTCCTCTCCCGCACGCACCGCCGCACCGGTGGCTGCCGCCGGCGACCATCGGGCCGCGCACCGCCGCCGTTCGGTCGGCTGGCCGGCTGCCGCCGCCAGCCCGCTAGCCTGTGGCCGCCCGGTCCCCTGCTGCGCCCGCCTGTCCGTGGTCGCCCGATCGGTCGCTCTGGTCGATTCGGGCCATCCATGTGGCGCCTCTCGTGCCGGCCCGCGTTGGTGCCCTCGTGGCGCCACGTCGGCGCCACCTCCGCTCGCCCGTCCGTCGTGGCCGCCATGTGTCTGCCACGTGGTGCGCCCGCAGGCCGGTGTGCGCATGGACTTGGTCCACGGTGCACCCGCCTCCCGTGAGTCACCGACGGGTGGGGCCCACTTGTCGGCGCCACCCCTTCCTCTCGGTTGACGCCATAAATGATTTAATTGCGCAATAAATTCGTTAATAATTATAGAAATTCATTTAAATGGCTCAAAACTTCTAAAATTCATATCTAATTCATTCGAACTCTGAATTGGGCCGTTCAACTTGCAAAATTTATCTAAAATTGAGCTCTACATGTTTGTTTACTTTTTATGTACTGTTCTCTAGGTGTTTATTAGAGTTTTTCCATGTTTTGCGTGCCAGCGTGTAGAATCCGTCGTTTCGGAAGTCCGCGGTCGTGAGGAAAAGAGTTCAGAAGATAAAAGTGAAGAAGCAAGGCAAGTCACACATTCCCCTTGAGCATTTTGATCCTAATTTACAAATGTTTTACCGTTTGCAAATAAAATTGCATGTCTTGCTAAATACATGGGATCAGAGTTTACCTATCTGCTCGCTTGTGCCATGTTTACTTGATATCTGTCCTTTGTCAACCTTGGGTGATAAATCGAATAGCTTGTGTTACTTATGTGACCTAGCTAGAACTTTATGCTTAGACATGCTTAATTACCGCTAGCTCAGTTGATTGGATAATTACAGTTTTAGACATCTAGTATCTTGACGAGCTGGGTGCTCGAGACATCTGGCCATGGTTCATGGTCATAATTATCCAACTAAAATGCGACCGAATGGTGGACTGTGGGTGCATGGTTTTGCTGGTTGCACCCATGGCAATTAAGGACCGGTTCACGGAAAACCCTGGAAGACTTACAGTGCTTACCACAAGCGGGAGTTGGTAACTGCTTGATCTGAAGTATAGCTCTACCCTTTCCTAGGCACCGGTGGCGAGGGTGGGCGTGATGGAGTTGGGTCAGCCGGGGTGTCCGGTTGTCCAACTGCCGGATTCACCGCGGCGCATGAGGGGACTGCCCACCTCTAGGGTAGCGGTGGGGGTGAAACCTTAGCGTGGTGTGGATGGTTAGGGGAGGGTTATGCGGAGGGTCTTGTCACAATCACTCGACATGGTGACGTGTCTGCGCAAGCGCGGTGACATGCCGGTGGATTGTGTCTTGTGGGCACAGTTGTGCACCTCTGGCCAGAGTAAAACTATTCGAATAGCCGTGCCCGCAGTTATGGGCGATCGACCAGATTCACCGTGATTAGTCTCACACTTAATAAATCGACCCAATGCACTGTAGTTCAGGTGGGTTGGTTGGGCCTGTTCAACGTGGTGTAGCGTTGATCAGTGGAGATTTAATGTTACCTTAATTAATCAACTGTTTTACTGTTTGCTCAATAAAATATTTTACAACTGCCTTTATGCAAATAGCCTCAAACCGTCCTTGTATTCCCCTTGCACGTCTGCATCATTGGTGTGGCTTGCTGAGTATGGTGGTTGTGCTCAGCCTTACTATTATTCCCCTTTTTCAGAAGTGTAGTGCTTCTGAGCTGAAGATGAAGTTAGAGGACCAAGGCTCAGACCCTAGTTGAGTTTTGCCTGTGGAGTGGAGCTGAAGCCCCCCGCTAGGATCGCATTTTCCGCTGCTGCTGCTTTCTTTTCGGTGTGAGGACTAAGAGCCTCTTCTGTAAGTATTTTACGCTTTATTTATGTTTGGAACTGTTTATTACTTGTCGTTTTGTGTACCCTGGCTGGTCCTAGACAGGAATTTAATACACAAAATAGTCTGGAAATTTGGGCTAAATTTATAGGCGTGACAGTGCTGGGAAGGTAGTGAATTAGTAGCAACATTTTATTCATATGTTAAAAAAACACAAAGTATTTTTCTGGTTATTGATGAGAGATAGATTGAAAAATAGGAATATGTTAGGAAGGATGAATTTTGAAGATACTCTCCAACATCTATTTTTGACCAACCTTCTGCTCAAGAATACTAATTTATACTCCCTCCGTTTTATACTATAAGTCATTTTAACTTTTTTCTAATCATTTTTTTATGTTTGTCTAAGTTTATAGAAAAAAAATTAGCAACATCTACTATATCGAATTAGTTTTACTAAATGTAACATTAAATATATTTTGATAATGTGTTTGTTTGGTGTTTAAAATGTTAGTCTTTTTTTATAAATTTGATCAAACCAAAAAAGTTTGACCAGAAGAAAAAAAATAAAATGACTTATAATATGAAACGGAGAGTGTAATTAATAACTTCTCTAGCTACCATATCGGTTTTCTAGATTTATGAAGTTTTTGCATCTTGGGATGGATGCCACATGGTATATTTTGCAACAGTGCTCCTTGATTGAGTGGGTGATGGGTGAAACTAGCAGCACATGGTTCAACGGTCATTTGTTCAGTACACTTGACGTGCATGCTGACATCGTGTCCGGTGTGGTTAATTGCCGCTGGCCGGTTGTAGCGTGCATGCAAGTTGAAGTCATATTTTTACTGATCTCTCCGAAGATACATATGTTTCCCTTTTACATGGAGATTATCATCACAATGGCTTGGAGTATTTGAATCACAAGAAATCATATGATTTTCAGAAATATAAGTCCTATTCAAGTCTGTAAATCCAGATAAAAATCAAATTTTGTCTTGGTTATCTAGAGAACAAAATACAGTTACCACGGATAGATTATAGAATGTCTAGACAGCATGCATTGAGACCTATACAGTTTCTTTTTTAATTATATATATTTAATATATACACTGTAGGAGCCCTCTAAATAGCGAGAGTGCTTTATCCATTGAATATGATATATTAGTTAAAAATACTAATACGTTAGTTAAAAAAAAGTACTTATACACCGGGCTCGAAGGAGAACGAGGCCGCGGCGACCAGCGGGCTTGAGTTGTTGTTGTGATAAGGAGGTGACAGAGGAAGATAAGGAAGAGATGGGTGGCTTGAACATGGACTACCTATTTTTGGGGCTAGATCTAACGCTAGGACTGGAGCATTCTCGTCTTTATCTCAGCCCGTGGCGTTGTGTGTTGCAGAGACGCAAGGTGGGTAAAGAGGTAAAGAAAAAGGCCTAGTTGACATCTACTCATGTCGGGTCATGCATACAGGTTGGCATCTAGAATATGCACTGGACTGCCGTGGTGGATTCAGCCTAAGGAAGCAAAGAGATTTTCTTTCTCCATTACATAGACAAGATGCACGTGTAGTCGGTAACACCACACTCACATACTCACGTACACTACGTTAGTAAAATAGGCGAAGACACAATAACATTTTACTTAAACTTATGCTGACTTCGATTTCTGCAAATACTAGTAGGCATGCATGTATGTGCTGATAAATTTAAACAGGTAATCATCCAAGATCCAAATTAACCAAGACAGTAATATAATAAAGCACAATAGTATCAATAATGCAATTTGGTTGGAGCTGTCCTATAGTATAGAACTATCCTCCTTTTTAATAAAACGGACTAGTAGCACTGCGTACTGTAGGAGTACTACTCGATTAAAGCATAACTTTTGCTTGTTTAACACCACCAATTGGAAGCAAGAGCATCAAGGGTGAACACTGCATGCAGTGTGCACGTTCACAGTGCACTACTCTTAATCGATCGGTACTGCCTGATCAAATCAAACTTACGGCATTAATTTTGAACCTGCAAATTCGGCGCAAATTTCTAATCATGATATAATATAATTAATTAGCTGACCTCAGCTCGATCACTCCAGCTACTAGCCTTTATCGATCTACATGATGCCATGCACGCTGACGCCTATAAAAACCATACATGGCCTCTCCTTCTTCTTCACTCATCCACACATAGTGTAAGGAGGGGCAATAGAGTTTGCTAGGATTGATTCAGAATGGCATCTGTAGCACGAGCACTACTACTCTTCGCCGCCGTCGTCTGCGCCGCAGTGATAGCGGTTGCTGCCGCTGCGGACGGCGAGGCGGCGGTGGCGATCGTCGTCGGCCAGGCCAAGTGCGGCGAGTGCACCAGGAAGAACATGAAAGCGCAGGATGCTTTCAAGGGTATATATATCATGATGATGATGATATGTTCATCGCTAATTAATTGCGTGCTGATCTATCGATCGATCTATCACTGTTGATTTATTGTTTGGTGATGTTTAGGTCTCCAGGTGGCGATCAAGTGCAGGAATGGCGACGGCGAGTACGAGAGCAAGGCCGTCGGCGACCTCGACGGCGACGGCACCTTCAGCGTGCCCCTCGCCGCCGACGACCTCCACGGCGCCGCCGACTGCTTCGCGCAGCTGCACAGCGCGACGAGCAGCACGCCGTGCCCCGGGCAGGAGCCGTCCAAGATCGTGCCGCTAACGGACAACGGCGGCGATAAGGCTAACACCTTCGTCGCCGTCGCCGGCAAGAGGATGCACTCCTCCACGTCGCCGGCGGAGTGCACGTCGGCGTTCCTGTACGACTACTTCCACAAGCACCCATTCTTCGACTATTTCCACAAGAAACCCCAAGGCCCCGAACCCAAGCCGGACCCCAAGCCGACGCCATTATTGCCGGCGAACGGTGGTGGTGGCGGTGCGGGAAAGGGTGGTGGCGGTGCGGGAAAGGGTGGTGGCGGCGCCGAGGGGAACAGTGGCGGAGCTGCGCCGCCTCCCAGCTCTCCGCCGGTCTACCACTGAATCGATCATCCATTCCATCAATCCACACTTGGTTGCGTGATTAATTAATTTCCAGCTCAGCTTGTTCGTGAAGAATAAATATAAGTTGTGAGATGTGAGAGGAGTGTGACTGTGTGAGATCGATCGATCGATGTATGTGTTGGAGACTTGGAGTCAGTGCATAAGCATTGGCTTTCAGGTGAAAAATAATTTCAGAGTGCTCATGTGTGTCGTGTCTGTATTTATTCGCACATGTAATGCGGTATGTGTTCTATATAATGTAATTTATATATTTATAAGATTTTTTATGTTGACGACTTGACAATTGACTTTTGACGATTGACTTTATAAGAATATAGAGGGTTTGGATAAATAAATTGATTTTGACGATTGACTGCTTGTTGTTTCAATCGTCCTTGGCCCCCTTATATTTATAGGAGGGGTGGACTTGCTTCCTGGGGTTTTTCCATATTCAATTAGGCATAGAAATCAACTAGGACTCAAAAATTTTGGTCTAAAACAAGAAAACACGAGAAATACCAAAATTGGACTCAGGCTCTGTGATTAAGGTCTAACCGCCTGGATGCCTATGGTCTGATCATAGTGCATTGTCTGGTCTGACCGGCCACATAATGACGGTCAGACCAGCCTTCGTGGGAAAGCTATGTTATTTTTTGAATTTGGCTCAAACTTGCTATAACTCGACCTTACTACCAAATTTGGTTATCAACACATTCCCCCCCCCCCAGTCTTTTTGGCAAACTTGTGATCCGAAAAACACTACGATGAGATCATCTAAGGGCGATATCCACCAATACCGACCATGAATGCCTCTAAGGCTTAAATGTTTAATGGTGATGTAAGAAAGCTACGAGAGGCCCCCTCTCGTTCAGATTGTATTTTGTTTTTCTTTGGCCTCCACTCTTGCCTCACCACTTTCTTGTGTGGATTCTTTCGTGACTGATTCTTTTCTCTCAACCGGCTATGAGATGAGTGTGGTTGATTATTTAAAATCGGTCTTTGTGGCAACCAGCAATGCCCACAATGGATAATAATATGGTATATAAATAGGCATCATCCACATACCATTCAAACTCCATGATGCATACCAAGCGTAATACCACGAAGAAGGAGAAGTAAGTTGTTGGTGGTCCATACTCGCTTGGTAGATGAACTTGATATCCTTGGTCGCTTGCCATATTTTGGTATCTCCAGATTGTCATCTTGCCCCCCAAGTATTGAAGTCTTCAATGTGGTCTTCTCCTTGCCATCGGGAATCTCCTTCTCTTGCAATTCAACGGTGTGTATAGGAAAAGGTAGCTCATCCACCTGCATCTTTGTAAAAGTCAATCGGCATTCGTCATTTGCCGATTGAATTTGTCTATGGAATACATTGCAATCATTTGTGGCATAAGAATAGGAGTTGTGCCACTTAAAATATGCTCGCCACTTTATTCTTGAAGTGAAGGTATGACGTGGTTTTGTTACAATTTAATTTTCTTCTTTTCAACTCCCTCCATCCCAAAATATAAAAACCTAAGACTAGATGGGACGTTTCCTAGTACAACGTATTTGGACAGACTTCGTATCAAGATACATTGTACTAAGAAATATCCATCTAGTCCTATGTTCTTATACTTTGGGATAGAGATAGTGATAAGTAGTCAAAAATCCTATTGCATTTGGCCACATCAAACGTGAGCTTTATTTCCTCTTGTCGATTCTTATGACTAACCAGCTTAAGAGCAGAGCAAACGAATGGTTTAGAGTTGGAGTTCCAAGCCCATTCGTCTGTGTATACATCAACTGTTTCATCGTTCAAAGATTCTTGTTGATCAACTACATTAACATGGGGACAATCGAACTTTAACTTTTTGTGAGATTTTGGCCTCTCTAACTCGGCTTTCTTGAGCCAAAGCCTTTTGAAGTAACTGGCTTACATCTAAGAAAGTATGACCATCTAGCTTTTCTTTTAAATATTCAAGTAAACCAGAAAAAGCCAAATCTACTAAGTCCTTATCAGAAAGTGTTAAACTATAACATCGGTTTCTTGTATATCTAAATCTTCTAATGTATTCAAAAGCAGGCTCATTATACTTTTGTTTAACCAAATGTTAAGTATGACAAATTTAATTCGGTCTCACCACTAAAGAAGTAATCATGAAATTTTTATTCTAACTGAGACCAATCATGAATAGAGTGGTGCAAGTGAAATAAACCAAGTAAATGCATCACCAAATAAAGACAATGCGAAAAGGCTAAGTTTCAAAATACTACTAGCACTAGCTTCTTCGCATTGTATAATAAATTGGTCGATATCCTCTAAAGTAGATTGGCCATCTTCTCCCTTGATGATATGGAATATTATCATAGTGGTCAGGATAGAGTTTTTGATATATACGCTTTTTAACCCTAAGTATCTATGCCGAAAGCGTTTTTGAAAGACTTGGCAATCTCATCGCTAAGACTCTTGGGTTATGCTCGTGTGCCATTGACTACAGGATCCGGCAAGACTCTTACCTGCTCGTATCCCATATTAACTCCTCGAATTCAACTTAACAAGAAATTGATTGTCCGCATAAATATATAGCCCCTAGGAGAGAAGAGCATCGAATCATAAGCCATAGCCACAAGTCACATCGAATATCAATCAAGAGGAAGTCAATAGCTAGCCAACGATTCTAAGTCATCGGATTTATTCTTGGTAAATGCTAGTTGGTAGGCAATATTAGCTAGCTCGCTCCCCTATTGTAATCAGTTTGATACATCCTAGAGATGTTCATATAAATTGGATTATGGCTAGTACCCACACCGGGGCCTGAATCAATATAAAAATCCTTGTCTCTCGTCTACTTTACCAAAATCTCGCGTATACTTTGATACCAACGTCTTCTATACTTTAAAACAAACACTGTTATCGGATATATACTGTCGACAAGTATATTCTCTACCATTATACGGACAAGATGCATGTAGTCACCACTAAATACAGACACCACACTTATACACTTACGACTGCGTTCCAAACATACGTTTATAGCGCAGATATGTTGATCGAACTATCACAAAACTACAGATTAATTTAGCATCAAATTTATCAGAAACCTAAAGAATTAAGGTCAAGTATGACATAACTATATATTTAATATTGGAGTTATCACGAAACTACAAAATTTGGAGGTCAAATCCTTAGCACTACCATTATGTTTGAGCTATGAACGTTGCATTTTTGTGATTAAATTGGCACTAAACCTGTAGTTTTGTGATAAACTTAACATTAAATTTGTAGTTTTATGATATAACACCTTAAATCAATAGTTTTGCAATAGTTTGAATAAAGTATATGTAGTTTTGTGAAATTTACTCATTTACTTAAAAATAGTATCAATCATGCAATTTGGTTGGAGCTGTCCTAAATTATCGAACTATTTTCTATTTTTATAAAACAGACTAGTAGTACTGTGCGCTAGCTGTAGGAGTACCAGTCGATTAAAGCTTAACTTTGCTTGTTAAACACCACCAATCGGTGGCAAGAGCATCAACAGTTAACACTGCATGCAGTGTGCACGTTCACAGTGCCTCCATGATTTGCTACTCTTAATCGATCGGTGTCTGATCAAATCAAATAAAATGCACGGCGTTAATGATTTTAAACCTGCAAAATCGGCGCAAATTGCTAATCATGTTGTACTGTAATATAATTAGCTGACCTCAGATCACTCCCAGCTAGTAGCCTTTATCGATCTATATAAACCACATGCATGGCCTGCTTTTTCTTCACTCATCCACGCACAGCTCTAGCCTCTTGCCACATAGTCCAAATAGCAATAGAGTTTGCTAGGATTTATCAGCAATGGCAGCTGTAGCACGAGCACTACTCTTCGCCGCCATCATCTGCGCTGCCCTCGTGATGGCTGTCACCGCCGCTGCGGACGGCGAGGCGGCGGTGATCGTCGTCGGCCAGGCCAAGTGCGGCGAGTGCACCAGGAAGAACATGAAGGCGCAGGACGCTTTCAAGGGTATATATATCATGCATGATGACGATAATATGTTCATCGCTAATTAATTGCGTGGTCAGCTCGATCGATCGATATATCACCGTCGTTGATTAATTTTTTGGTGATGTTCAGGTCTCCAGGTGGCGATCAAGTGCAAGAACAGCGACGGCGAGTACGAGAGCAAGGCCATCGGCGACCTCGACGGCGACGGCGCCTTCAGCGTGCCCCTCGCCGCCGACGACCTCCACGGCGCCGCCGACTGCTTCGCGCAGCTGCACAGCGCGGCGAGCAGCACGCCGTGCCCCGGGCAGGAGCCGTCCAAGATCGTGCCGCTGTCGTCAACAACGGACAACGGCGTCGATAAGGCTAACACCTTCGTGGCCGTCGCCGGCAAGAGGATGTACTCCTCCACGTCGCCGGCGGAGTGCACGTCGGCGTTCCTGTACGACTACTTCCACAAGCACCCCTTCTTCGACTATTTCCACAAGAAACCCCAAGGCCCCGAACCCAAGCCGGACCCCAAGCCGACGCCATTGCCGGCGAACGGTGGTGGTGGCGGTGCAGGAAACGGTGGTGGCGGCGCCGAGGGGAACAGTGGCGGAGCTGCGCCGTCTCCCAGCTCTCCGCCGGTCTACCACTGAAAAATTCATCCATTCCATCAACCCACACATGGTCTGTTTGATTGCATGCATGGTTAATTTTATCGTTCGGTTCTTGCGTGATTAATTAATTTCCAGGTCAGCTTGTTCGTGCAGAATTAATAAAAGTTGTGATGTGAGGAGTGTGAGTGTGTGAGAACGATCGATTTATGTGTTGGAGACTTCAGTGCACAAGCGTGTTGGTTTTCAGGAGAAATAATACGTGTTCCAGAGCGCTCTATATATGTGTGTCGTGTCTCTATTTATTTGCATATATATGTAATTCGGTAATGTAATTTATATATTTATAAGAAATGGAAAATTGTTCCTTTTGCCACAGAATATTCTCTCAAAATTTACTTACTTAGTTGGACACTCAAGAATTATACATGTAGTTAATTAAAAAATAGTTGGACGGAGATGTTGACCTCTTGCTGCTGCTGCTGCTGCTGCGTGGACGCGGACGTGGAGGACACGGGCGGTGGCGGCGGGCCCTGGAGGAGGTGGAGCAGCAGGCGGCCGCGGTGATGGAGAAGCAGGAGTCGGAGGCGGGCGAGGAGAGGCATGGTTGGTGCGGATTTGTGGTTGGTAGCCGAGACCGTGGGAGGCCTCCTTCGCCACTCGCCAGCCTCCCTCCCCGCCCAGTTCGCTGAACTCCCCAACTCGTCCCTCTCTACGCGCTCGTTTGCGGAGAGAGAGGAGAGATATAGGTAGTATAGATGGTCATATGGCCTAGGGCCCGCGACCCGGTCCAAGGCATACCAATTTGGCCCGGCTCAAACACGGCACAGTCCGATTGGGTGACAGCCACCCTGTGCTTGGGTCGCTCCCTCGGCATGGTGGGCCGACCCAGCCCTCACGGCACGATCGAAAAAAATAGTAGAAGGACGTAAAATAGACTCAATTAACCATATAAGGCAAGGCCGAAGACAAGAGGAATACAAAATAGACTTATTTTCCAGCCATATGGACACAGCCCACAGAGGTTTAGGAAGGAAAAATAGACTTATTATGTGAAGAAACACGATAGGCTGTCGTGCCTTCGGGCTAGCTCAACACGACCCGAGTCTTACTGGGCCTGGGTTGTGTGTGCAGCCCGTGGGCTGGCATGGCATGCCCCGGCGTATAAGTCGGGCCGTGTCGGCCTAACTGACTTCGGCCTAGGCCCGGCCGTGGCGGGCGGCCCATTTGGCCATCTATAATAGGTAGCGAGGGTGAGGTGGAGAAAGTGGGACCCACATGTAGGTCCCACTATTTTCTATTTTCTTGTTTGACTAACATGTGGGTCCCACATATTTTGTTTTAATATTTTAGTTTTCAGTTTTGCTCTTTTTATTTTTATTTTGGATCACACTAACACGTAACTCGTAAACGTCAACATCAATGCCACGTGAGACAAAAACCTAGTTAAAGAAGCTACATAGGTGTCATGTTAGCTAACGTGAAAACTAGGGATAATACTGTCGAGGAATCTCGTTTGCATTGGTTTTATGTATATTGGGGGATACATTGTATCTGTTTTGTGGTTCAGAGACGAATTTCTGACTCGACGACAAGGTAAGGGACCAAAAGTGAACTTGTTCCTCAGCAGTTTAGCACACGCATCGACACAGCACAGGCACAGGCATGCATCATGCCATTTGCAGGCCCGTGCCGTGTTGGGTCGTCACTGACGGTTGGGCCCGAGAGTGGTGGGCCACACGTCAGCCACCACGCGGTTCCTTTGATTTTACGTCAGAGTATCTCATTCCTCCGTTTGGACAGCTATAAGTAAAAATGGAAATTTATATTTATTTATTTTCACTTTTAGCAGCAAAAGTTGGGGATTTTGGACTATTTGTCATCCTCTTGAATAACGTATTCCCAAATGCCATCTTCCCAAATAACTTTGATGTTTTGCCATCCGAGTCCACTGATTTGTCTCTATTTTACCACTTTTTACTACCAACTCAGCAAATTGAGTAGAAAATGACTTGACTGCCCCTCATATCTATCATTTTCCTTCTTGTTTCTTCTTCCTTCCATACACAACACAGGCATGTTCAGCTGACTGGCTTTCTCGTGGCATTCTATGCATTGCCAATTCCCTCATTCCAAGGCATTCGGCCTCGTCGCTCATTACCTCCGAGGAATGGAGCCGCCACAGCCATCAAAAGGACAATGACGCCGACGTCAGCGTAGGAAAGCAGCCTCGTCGATGTCCTGTTCATGTGCTACCTTGGGGTGATCATGCTCACCGGCTTCAATTAACGTCATGTTCAATTAATGCACCACCAACCATCTAGCTTGTCAAGTCGCTGGCTCGACTTGTGGTGGACGGGGATGAGCATCCGGTCAGCAAAAAATGGCCGCTGTGTTTCAAAATTTTCTCTGGCTGTCTGTCCATGCGCGCTGGTGCCACTCCACCGGCGAGAGTGATCATCGCCACAAGGCGTGTGGTGTCAGGCTCAAATTGTGTAATGTGTGTGCTGTTGAGCCTCTTGTAGGGGAGCAGCAGAATGATTAATGCCACCACTGTAGAAGACGCGCAAGACTACTCTGCCACATCATTGATGCCTGAGAGCAAGAAGGAAGAAGGAAAATGAGAGATGGGAGGGACAATAAGGTTATTTTCTACTCAATTTGCTGAGTTGATGGTGAAAAGTGGTAACATAAAAACAAATCAGTGGATCTGGATGGCAAACCATTAAAGTTATTTGGGAAGAATACGCCACTCAAGAGGATGGCAAATAGTCCAAAATCCCCAAAAGTTGTAGGGTAAATTAGACACATGCCATTACTAATTTGAAGGTTTGGAAAAATGCCATTACTATTTGACAAATTGTAAAGATGCCATTACAAATCGCACGATACTGGAAACATGCCATGTTCTACGCGTGTGACTAAAATTTGTTCTTAATGACCAAAATGCCCCCATTTGACCGGCTATACCGACTGGAGTCGGGTTAGCAGGAGTAGCACACATTTTATCCCCTTTCTCGTTCTCTTAGACCTAACCCTAGCAGGAGCAGCGACGACGGCGGCGACGTCGTCTACGGCGGCCGCGGCGACGACAACGTCTACGGCAGCGGCGGTGGTGGCGACGGCGCGGGCTACGACGGCTGCGGCGGCGTCTTCGGCGGCGGCGACGACGGCGTCTACGGCAGCAGCGGCGACGACTCTTTCTTTCCATGGAGGGGTTGGAAACGTATTGCAAGGGATGGAGCCCAAATCAAGGTAAGGTAGTCGATTCCTTCGATTCGATGTGCTGTGAACTGGATGTGTAGGTTTTTTTTTCTGTGCATTCCATGTGTGGTTGACTTGATTTCATTCCAATGTCAGCACACTATTGTTCTCGATAGAGTTAAAGGTTCATGGTTTTACCACCATAGATTCGGATGGTAGACGGAGGTATACTAAGGGTTGTGTGCTGAAATGGGATGTTGAGTATGGTAGCTTCTCTTTGGATTTGTTGATGCTAAGCTTAAGCTCAGAGGTTAAATGGGGTGAGTAGCAGACTGCAACCGTGTGGTTTTTGACAAGGGCAGTAATGAGGACGTTAGAATTGTCCATGAATCTCAACTGGTTGACATGTTTGAAATGTACAAGTCAGAAATGCATGCTGAATTAATGGTCTTAGTTGTTGAGAGTGTACTCTGCGATGCTAGTGCTAATAACATAGAGCCAACATCAATGCCATTGTGTGTTCTTCCACTTACTCAGACAGGGCAGGGAGCATCTGCATCTAAAGTGGCAGTTTCAGGTGAACCTGCAACTCAAGAAGCGGATGAAACATTGCCTAATGTGTTTGACATGGAGGAGGAGTATGTGGGTGTTGATGATGAGGGAATTTATATTCAACCTATTCACACCATTCCACCTACAGATCATGCTGAAACCTCTGGTCAACCTAGTGCTGAAAATGCTCAACCATGTGCTGAAAATGCTGAACCTGGTGGACCTTCTGGGACTGCTCAACCTCATGGTGAGGTTGAGGTCACTGATGATGACCCAACAGAGTTTAATGTTCTTCATAACCCTGAGATGTCAGTGATTAAGGAGGAAGCTGTTTTTCCTGACATGATAACATTCAGAAAAGCTATTAGGCACTTTGCGGTTGTTACAGGATTTGAACTCTCTAATTTGCAAACAGATCCAACAAGATTCATTGCCCACTGCAAGCATGAGGGGTGTAAATGGCGCATTCATGCATCAAGGTTGTCTGATGGCAAAACTATTCAGGTTTGTATGTCAATTTGCACATTTGTATCCATTTTGCTTGAAAGTTGTGACTTATAGCACTATTTAAAATGTGTGTGCAGATAAAGAAGCTACCATTTGCACATGAGTGTCCCACAACCAAGCTCATGGAAGGGAAGATGGCCACTCAAGACTGGATTGCAGATAGACTGAAGGATTGGTTAAAGAAAAACCCTGACAAGGGAGCTAAGGCAGCAAAAGAGAAACTTGAAGAGCGATATGAGATCAAGCTGAAGTATTCAAAGGCTTGGGCAGAAAGGAGGCTTGCTGAGAACCAGATTCATGGCACTTATGAAGATAGTTTTCAGCTGTTGTTCAACTGGAAGGCAGAGATTGAGAAGAGGTCTCCAGGTACAATTGTTACAATTGATTTGCAGAAGTTAGGGAAAAATAAGTGTTTCAAAAGGATGTTTGTTGCTTTCAAAGCATGTGTAGATGGAGTTGTTAATGGTTGTAGGCCATATATAGGTGTAGATTCAACTAGACTAACTGGTAAATACACTGGTCAGCTAGCCTCAGCCACATCTGTTGATGGACACAATTGGTTGTTTTATGTTGCATTTGCAATTTTTGACTCAGAGACAGATGACAATTGGTTGTGGTTTATGAAACAGTTGCATGGAGCTATAGGTGCTCCTGAAGGGTTAGTCATATCAACAGATGCATGCAAAGGGCTAGAGAAAGCTGTAGGTGCTGTATTTGAGAAAGCTGAACATAGGGAGTGCATGAGACACCTTTATGGTAATTTTATGAAGAAGTTTAGGGGTCCTATTTTCACACTGCACTTGTATCCTGCTGCAAGATGCTTCACAGAGGATGGTTTTAGAGATCATATGCAGCAGATTTATAATTTCTGTCCTGAAGCCATTGATTACCTAGACAAACATCATTCAAGGATATGGTATAGGTCTGGTTTCAAGGAAACTTGCAAGTGTGATTACTTGACCAACAATGCATCTGAAAGTTTCAATAATCAGATTAAATCTCTGAAGGGTCTACATCTCCATGAGCTAGTTGATTCTCTTAGAGAGTTATTCATGGAGAAGATGTATTTGAGGAGACAAGTTGGTGAGAAGTTGACTGATGGAATCCTGCCCAGTGTGATTAAACAGCTCAATGCAGCAACAACCAACCTGAAAGTTGTAAAGGTTGCTAGGAGTGATGATGACATGGCTGAGATCACATTGGTTGAGAGTGACAACAATACCAGAAGGCACATTGTGCATTTGATCAACCAAACATGTTCATGCAGAAAGTGGCAGGTTTCAGGAAAACCTTGCAACCATGCCTTGGCATGGATATGTTCCAACAGAGGAGTTGAAATTAAAGATTTTGTTTCAGAGTACTTTTCTGTTGGCATGTTCAGAGCAGCTTATGCAGGGAGAGTGCCAACTATGCCAGACAGATCACAATGGCTTGTGGTGAATTTAGGCTTCAAAGTCTGTCCACCTAGACTCAAGAGGGGTGCAGGGAGGCCTAGAGTCACTAGGATCAGGGGTGCACTTGAACCAGGGGCAAGAAGGGTGCGATGCAGGAGATGCCATGGTTTTGGGCACTTTGCCAAGACTTGCAAAGAGGCTGAAGCACCAGAAGACACTGATGAAGTGCCTACTGCTTCCCCCAAGAAGAGGTAATATGCTACATGGTTGACTATTTATTTTGAATTCTTTTACATATGTTGCATTTGCTAACTAACATATCCATATCACTGTTTGCAGGAAGAAAACTCAAGATGAAAGTTCATCAAGGCCTGCTAAGAAGAAGAAGACACCCAAGAAAAAGAAGACGCCCAAGAAAAAGAAGACACCCCAGAAGAAGAAGGATGCTCGAGCTGCCTCAGAAGGCCCAGCTAAAGTTGTTAGAAGCCTGTCACAGTATCTACAATCCTAAAATTTGTGTGTTTTGAGGCCTTGCTGACATGCCACTGTGATATGCACTATATATTGTATTTTGAGGCATTCCTGACTTGCTGTAGTGATATGCACTCTATATTGTATTTTGAGGCCTTCATGTTACCTGCCACTGTCTTGACCTGTATTTTGAGGCCTATGTTGCCTGGCACTGTGATATGCACTGTGTGCAACATGTGAACATGCAGTGTGCTGAAATTAGTCCAAACCTGTGAACATGCAGTCCATATTGTGAAATATTGCTGATCATCTGAACACATGCCATGTGAAATATTTGTTGCTGATCATCTCAACTTATAACATGTGAAATATTTGTTGCCGAAATATTTGTTGCTGATCATCTCAACTAATACCATCTGAATGCACAAATTTCCTGTCAACTCATTTTCATGTACTTCTTTTTCATCTGTCTCAATGATAGGCAGTCTTTTCAAAGAGGAAATAAAAACACAGAACTTTCAGTTCTTTATATACTTCACACCAAAAGATATTTCGATGTCCTATACCTTCCTTTTTTTTTACACCAAGTGAACATATATTAGCATAGCTTTAGTGCAGGAGTCAGCAGTTAGCTCTTGCTGCAAACACACAATATCAGCTTGTACCTTGAGCTGCCAGACTTATCCTTAACAGAGCACCCAGAGTGGGAAATTAAATCCACATAATTAACACACTTATGTTATTACTCAGAAATTGAATCCACATAATTCATAGACAGTGATTAACATTACACAAAATGGCACTGATTTACCTACTTGCACCATGGCCACAAAATTTACAGAACATACATAGAAATACATAATTATGGCCAACAAGAACAACATCACATAAAGTTGTCTACTACGACTACACTTCTCTTCTTTCAACATCTTCTTTAGCTGCTCACACTTTTTCTTAGAATCATTCAGCTGCTGATATATGGATTGCATCTGCCTATGGTTTGCCTCAACCAAACCCTGCATCCTCGACCTCTCTTCCTTATGCTCTTCTGCAAGCTGTCGCAACATGTCTCCTAGACCATCGTCCTCACCAACATGGGAATAAGCAACCATTTCCTCCACATATTCGTTCAACAGATCCTCCCATATCCACAACGAGCAACACTTTGGCTGCACAACACATCTCAAATCAATGGCATCAATCAAGAAAACGAAACAAAAAAGAAAGGAATTTCAACAAAAGAAAATGAAAAACAATGGGGTTTACCTCTTTCCCACACTGAATCCACCGCCGCCCTAGATTCCTTGGGGTGTTGGATTTGTTCACTGCAGCGGCTTTGCCGCAAGCACATCTCAACCATGGTGCTGACGACACTGCGGCCTGTGTGCGCTGAAAGCTGCAACCGCTCGAGCGCGTCGAACGAAACGGGCTGCCTCTCCCCGCCATTGCCGCCAAAGCCCGCCGCCAACGCCGACACTGCCGCCACCGCCGCCGACGCCGCCAAAGCCCGATGCCGTCGCCGACGCCGCCGACGCTGCCTCCAAATCCCGCCGCCGCCGGAGAAGCCTAGTGTTAGGTTTACGGTTCACCGTGAATGCACTTGATCAAATTGATTCCACTCGGTCCCTACATACTCATACACAATGGCATTATGGTCCATACGTAAATACGGTACGCATAAAAACGAGTACAATCGCGGATCAGGCGTAGAACGTGGCATGTTTCTAGTATCGTGGGATTTGTAATGGCATCTTTACAATTTGTCAAATAGTAATGGCATTTTTCCAAACCTTCAAATTAGTAATGGCATGTGTCTAATTAACCCAAAGTTGTAACGGCAGTTGCAAAGGCTTGGCTCTAAAACCCCCCTCTTCCTTCCGCTTCAATTCCATTTCATTCCAATCTTAGGGATTCCATGGAACCCTACCTCCGGTGATCGCCGCCGCCGCCGCCTCGGGCGATGGCCTCCGCTTCCGGCCTCGTCAACGCCGCCCTCCCGGACGACCTGCTCGCGGAGGTGTTCCGCCGCGTCGCCGCCGCGGGGGGCAAGGCCGACCTCGACAGCTGCGCGCTCGTGTGCCGCCGCTGGCGCGGCATCGAGCGCGCGTCCCGCCGCGCCGCCAGGGTCCCCGTCGACGGGCCCGACGGCGACGCCGTCGTCCGCTGCGTCGCCGACCGGTTCCCGGGCCTCGCCGATGTCTTCCTCGACCACGGCCTCTACATCGCCGCCGGCGCCTCCGCCGCCGCCGCGGAGCGGAGCAGGGTGAGTCCTTCTCTGGCTGCAGTTCGGGAATCGCGCGAAATTCTCGCATCTCTTGTGTTCCCCTGTGGAATTGAATGAATGATCCGATGTTTTATTGGTTCAACAACTAAATCCGTGGTTAAGATTTTGTTTTCTTGGTCTCCCTGAGAAATTAGCATTTTGCCAGAGCTGCATATAATTTAGATCTCTGGAAACTATTTTCTTGATGTGGTTTGTCTATCAATTTTGCAAGTCACTAATGCACTATTTTTGTCACAGGCACAGGGTTGGGATAACGAAAACCCCAAGTTAGATGAGCAACATATGCAGTGTTCCACACTAAGCGAAGATACGCAAAAAGAAAATGGCAGTGATGGTGTCAACCCAACCTCATTTACTGATGCTGGGCTACTTCATCTCATTGAGGGTTGCAAAGGGCTTGAAAAGCTGACTCTAAACTGGTTTTTGCACATTTCTGAAAAGGGGCTGGTGGGAATTGCAAATCGTTGCCGGAATCTGCAATCGTTAGCGCTTTCGGTAATTTCTTGTTAGTTGTACTTGTTCTGTTTTCTTTCGTGCATTCAATATTGTTTCACACGTAGCATGATCTGCTTTCATTTCCAATGCGGGCAAATCTTTGGAACTATGAAGAAGTTAATGCTTCCTTATGGTGAATGGTGATCATAGATGCCTCTTTTATTTTAACTATTTTGTCGAATGAAACTTGAGGATCATATTGTAGCAATAGTGAGTTCCGTTGTGGTAATGGTCTCCTTTTTGAGGTTTATCATTGTCCAAGTCAGCAGTTCACGTTGTAAACTTCGCATTGAGGTTTCATTTCATGCTGATATTTAGTGTTGTATTCCCCTGAGTTTCATTTTTTCAACATTTCTTACAGGGTGGCTATGTTCAAAACCATGGGTTGATTACTCTGGCAGAGGGATGCAATCTTAGTGAATTAAAGCTGTGTGGTGTTCAAGAGTTGACGGACGAAGGACTGGTTGAATTTGTAAAGATACGTAGTAAATCATTGGTCTCTCTTGATATTTCTTTCTGCAATGGTTGCATAACAGACAGATCCCTGTATGCAATTGGAACCTACTGCCATAACTTGGAAGTCCTATCCGTGGAGTCCAAGCATGTTAATGAAAACAAAGGAATAATCTCTGTTGCAAAAGGATGCCAATATTTGAAATCCTTAACGATGGTATGGCTTGGTGTCGGTGACGAAGCTTTAGAAGCTATTGGTTCATCTTGCTCTGCTTTAGAAAATTTGTCACTTGACAACCTTAATAAGTGCTCAGACAGGTAATAGGTCCAATTATTAAATCTACTGTTGCATTTTTACAGGGATGGAAGTATCTGTGTCTCATTTCTCTTAGAAATTTGATATAGCTTATACTGATACTGCATTGTGATGCTTATAGAATTGAAGAGTAGAAATGCTGAACCATTTGTTAACAATTGTTTTATAATTTTTTTATATTGATTTGAACACATGCTCTTTTCTTAATTTCAGTAGTGAACCACCTGAGTATAAGTTTGCATGTTAAGTAGTAAATAAAGAATTATGTTTTCTCTAAGTACTGCACCTTGAGAACTTTGGCACCATAGGATATTTAAAGCAGACTACAGGAAAGTTAATTTTTTGTGCGATTAGAATTCTTAGGCCAAGATAATGGTACAAGGTTAACATCAATAAATGTTTTACATAAAAATGAAATTAGCGTAAATATGAAATTGATAAATTGAGGGTGCAATTTATGCCTTTTTTTAGGACCTTCCCAAACTTTCAGAGAAATATGCACTTCTTTTTTGTAAAAAAAGTAAAAAAAGAAGTTCAATAATGCACCTGTAGATTTCTCACTTTTAGGAGTAATTGTATATATTATTGTAGTTGGGTTGTGAATAATATACTGAAAATATGGGAAAAATCACTTGTGGGGCATATTTGCCCTGTTTGGTTTCAAATTTTCATGATCATCGTGGATATTATTTATGACAAAAAAAAGAGTAAACTTCATAAGTAACTTTTCCTGGTTTGACAGCATTTGTCCCCATAATTTTGCGGGCGTACATGTGTTCAGCAAATGCTCCAATATCCACTTTTTTGGAGAGTTTTTGGAACACTTTCAATGTCCAACCAGCATAAAGGTGGTTACTAGTATAAGTACCAATCCAATTGTTCCTTCTGTTTCAAAATATTTGTAATGCCCACAGTTCGCACAAGCCAGCTAGAAGCACAAAATCTAAGAAAAAGTTGGTAAGAGAGTAAGAAACCATGGCTGTCCCCTAATAAATTCATAATACGGCCACCTAACTTTCAAAAACTTTGATTAAGGACGGTGGAAGGCAGGTGGTAGGGAATGAGGGTAATCTTGCAGGTAGAAGCCACCTACAATATTTGTGCATTGCTTAAGAAGGTATTTCTCCATTGAGGAGATCAAGATGTAGCTATTGAAAATTTTTCCACCTGCGACAGTCTTGCAGGTGGTAGGGAATGAGGGTAATCTTTGGTGTCTAGTGGGAGCATCTGCCCGCCAAAAGTTTTTTAGTGGTTCGGCAAACCTAGGCAGCTAGATAGCCGGGGTTGACCGGGGTGTGGGTGTGTTTTTTGCGGTAGGAGGGCATTGGTCTCTTCTACTTTGTATTTTTCTTTTATTTTCTTCCCCTTAATGAAATGAAACTCAATTCTCTTGTGTTTTCGAGAAAAAAACATATATTGTGAAATAGTGGAATTACTCCTATAATTGTGCTGAACAAACTATCAGCGCATGGATCTTACTTGTAAGACACCTTTAGAACAACAACCACTTTGGTGAACTACTGTATCATTTATAGTTTATCCTTTCCTATATATGGAAAGTCAAGCAATCCCCATCAAAACATCAAGAAATCTGCTATATGCGAAGTTTCTTTTCTATAGTTTTCTCATGTCCACTTACTTTAAGATTTATACCTACATGAACATGGCACACAATATGTTGTTAAATTTTTTAATTGGTATGTATATTTGCAAGTTAGTTCTCTCTAAAAATCAGCATATTAAGAGTAATCTCCTGAAACGGTCCATTCAAAGTGGATATATTGGTCAAGACATTTTATGTATGCATCTTCTAATGCATGACTGTGCTGTAGTAGTACTGTGTTACTTGACACCGTTTATCCCGCCACAGTGCAATGTTAGTTGGGAAGAACCATAGACGGGACTAGAATAATTTGTTTCTTTCTAAGTTGTGTTTATTTCCTTATATGCGTGTTCCTTTTATTTGTGACAAGTTTCTCTAGATTTAGATACTATTTCTTAAAGGTTAAGCAAATTGTGAAATAGTTGCTTAAAATTATTATGTTTTTCAACTGTAATTCTCTATGAAATATCAAAAAACCATAAACCAAATTTTAGATTTGCCAATATAGAAACCCAAAATGTAATTATACTGCTTATAAGGCTAAGTACAAGCCTGATTCAAGTATGCTTTGCTACAAGGTAATCAAACAAGGAGTACTGGTTACTGAGGTTTAAAACCTTATAGCAAATTTGAATGGTTGGCATCTACTGATCTGTAAATGATGAAAGTTGTACATGTGAAATATTTATCAATGACTAGTTGCCTACTGCTTGCACTTCTTACCTTGTTGTAGTATATTTTCTAGGAATATATGGCTACTTATTTTCACTTCAGTTCCCTTTTTCTCTTATTGCAAGCATTGACCATTCTTTGACTTCTGTTGTTCTTTTCAGTAATGCCCCTTATCTTTGGAGCGATGTCCTAGGGCTTTATTCAACTGCTAATCATTTGCTACTGCAGGAGCCTTTTTTCCATAGCAAATGGATGCAAGCAGCTGAAAAGTCTAATTATCAAATCGTCGGTCAAATTCACAGATAGAAGTATTGAACGTGTTTCCCAGAACTGTAAAATGCTACAACACATGGAAATTAACATGTGCCATATTATGGAAAGTGCTGCATTGGAGCATATTGGACAGCGATGCATGTATGTTTCTTCTTGATTACTTAACATATTGCAACTCACGCAATTTTTATTTTGACATGGTACAAAGTTTGTTTTTGTTAACATACTTCCTACCTTGTACTTTTCAATTTATACATATATAAACAGGATTTCTTTTATTATTTGCTAGTCCGTTGAGGTTTGGACTAAATGTATTCCTTTTGACAAAATATGCACGTTGTTTTGTGATAAATTAAATTGGAGATTAGGAAAACTGAAGGTGTGCTAATATGCGGTAACAAATAATTAATAAGCCTGAAAGTTTCAACATTTCCTATTCAATCCACTTGCTATTTTGATGTTTGTACAACAGCTGTAATCTAAGTTGCATATCAAATGTTTGCTCAGAATGGAAGGTTAATGTTAGTCCAATTGTTCGTATTCTCTTGAATCCAGCTATGATTAGAGAAATAAAAAGTTGGAACAAAATCAACAATTCCCAGACATGTATTGGACTTGTTGCCCCTGTTAAGTGTTCCACAAATGTTTCCCAATGAGTAAATTTCACATAACTACATATTTTATGGTCCAAGTTGCAGAAAACTACACATACTTTGACATTTGGCACTTAACTACATATATTTTGGTATTAAAGTTTCACAAAACCACACTATCAACGAAATGGGCCATTCGCGAGATGGCGCGGTTGTTCCACCTAGGATGCAGACTTGGGAACTTCATCCTAGGTGGAACAACAACAATGCCACGTTCGCGGCCTAAATATATATAGATAAACATCCATGTCATCTCACAGGTAGGCCCATTTGTTAATAGTATAGTTTTGTGAGACTTCAATATCAAAATATATGTAGTTAAGCGCCAAGTGTCAAAAGGTGTGTGGTTTTGTGAAATTCACTCTTTCCCAAATTATCAACATGTCTAACAAATGTCAGTGTGTGCAATATACTGGTATAATGATTGAAGTGCTGTCGAAACCTAAACTTATTAGTATCATGGTTAAGGAACAGACAGTTTTTTAGTAAAAACAATTTTATGAAGTAGTGTAATTTTACCTTGTTTAACTTAGATAGTAACGGAGTAGTCTAAAAACGATTTTTTTTACCTGGTTTGGTGTGACGAGATTAGCACATCAGGCCTAATTCCCATAGCATGCACATGACACGTATTCTCTAAACTAGAACCTTCACTCTTTTTGAATATATTAGTAATTTATAATATCGTAATACTATGCCTCTGTTATTTTCTTATGGGCAAATTTTGAAGAACTGGGTTCTCAGCTGCTTTTGTCATTCTAAATTATATAGGTTTTGGGCGATACATGCTACTACTCTAAGCAATTACTTTTGCCTTTGTCCTACTGTCAAGCTAGACTTCACAATATACTGTTGATTTTTTTTCTTTTGTGTTTGTACATGTTAAACGCAGAAATCTTCTAGGGCTCACTCTAAACAGTCTGTGGATTGACAATAATGCATTTCTCGGATTTGGTCGATGTTGCTTCCTTCTCAAGTCTGTCTGTTTGGCCAACTGTTGTAAAATAAGCGATGAGGCCATATCTCACATAGCTCAAGGCTGCAAGAACTTGAGGGAGCTTTCTATCATCTCTTGTCCTCAGGTACATTTCTAGTTTGTATTAATCTACATTTATGAAGATTGATTTTACATTTAAGAAAAAAATGATCTATACCATCAAAATTTACCTTCAGATTTATAGCACTAAAAGTTTGTGGTACATTTTAATACCACCAAAATTTTACTTCCATCTCCCCGCCCAATTTTCCTTTTCTTTTGGTGCAATGTTCAAGACTTTGTCTCCAATCACTTCAAGGTGATGGATTTGTACCAGTATAGGGAAATGGGCATGGCTAGCGAGGAATAATGCATGCTTTCTCCAGTCACTTGTTTTGATCATACGAATGATGATACGTTATCACTAAGTCATACAGATCACTATGATAGTTTGTCTTAGGGTGATCTTGCAGAGCACCTTGTGTCTTCACATAGTGATTCTGCATATCACAGCTTTTGTACGATCACTATATTTATCTGAATAGTGATCATCAACGACTTGTCCCAGTATTATAATTTACATTGTTAATCAATACTTCCTCCGTCCCAAAATGTAGCTACCTAGTACAGGATGGGACATTATCTAGTACTACGAATCTGGAGAGCCTGTACAGATTCATAGTACTAGGTAATGTCCCATTCTATACTAGGTAGCTACATTTTGGGTCGGAGGAAGTATATAATAAGAATAAAAATCCTTATTTTTGTTGTTATTATTATACAAAATAATAATACAGTACATGTGGAATACGGGTTCAATCTCAAGAGACATGCCCATTGAACAAAAGATGCATGTTGATGAAAGGTGCCTATTTGTCCCTTTAGAGGCTATACATATGGAAGCCATAAACACCTCCAAGGGGAGGATCCTGAAGTCCTTTTTTTTACATAAATTTCCTGTAACAAAGTTTCATTGTAGTCTCAACATTTCCAAGGGAGTAACTGAAGTCAGTCTCCCTTTATTTGAAATTTTGAATTTCTCAGTATTGGATTGTTGGCACCATCTGTTGTGAGAATAGACCCTGCCATTGTCGTGGGGATGACCCTGCCATTGTGTCCATGGAGCCACCATCAAAAGTCATTGCTGGGTAGGGCCCTCGATGTCATAGACTATGCCACCGATCTCATGGACGAGGATTTTTATCATCCTTGCTGATGAATCAAAGAATCCCTTTGGTGAGGCAAAACTGTCACATGCCGACTCCACATTCCCTGGCAGTTTGTAGCAAGTAGCAACTTTTCTGTCCACAAGCACAAGTATTTCCTGAGCCCCCCTCCTGTTGAAGGGAGAGATCCAAAGAGCGATGAAGGAATGCTGAGTCATCATGGTCTCATAACGGCTTTGTTGATGAGGATTTAGCACATGTCTGAGTAGAATCTTTTCCTGAGTCTTAACCACATCCCTTCTCCCTCATTCGATGTGGTAATGTTCTCCTGCTTTGTCAACTCTGGCATTTGCCAGGTTACAGTTGTCTTTCATATTTGCCAATTAGGCTAATGTTTATCCCAAGACCAACATGTGGCAAGCCAACACCAGAGTTTGCTGCTCGGCTGCTCCCAAACCGGAATACGGAATGAGAAAATGTTTTTATTTTATTTCATTGTAACTTTGCTTGTATATATTAAGTTGAAGTTTTACTCTGCAGATCGGGGATGAAGCATTACTATCTGTAGGTGAGAATTGTAAAGAACTTAGAGAGTTGACCCTCCATGGTCTTGGGAGGTAAGTACTTGAATCCATGATTCACTTTTTTACATGTTCTAATCAAAGATAACTTTAATTCGTTAGCCTTTCCTAGATGATAGTTCCAATCAAAAGTTAAATTGACTTCCTGAGTTCAAAGTGAAAGGTATACAGTTGAGTTGCATGTCATTAATTTTTCCATTTTATAACATTTTCTTCAAAGCATTCTGACATCATTCTGTTCTAAACATTTTTTTTGTTGAGTATAAAAACTTTTGTTCTATCTATTATGACAAAGATCTGCTAACATTTGGCTTTCATTTACAGGTTAAATGATACCGGGCTTGCTACGGTTGATCAATGTCGTTTCCTTGAGAAGTTAGATATATGTGGGTGCAATCAAATTACTGATTATGGGCTTACTACCATTATAAGAGAGTGCCATGATCTAGTCCATCTGAATATAAGTGATACCAAGGTCTCCCCTCTCTCTCTCAACATCATAAGATAGAAGATATTGATTTTCTTGTTCTAAAATGACCTCTAGTCTTAGTTAATTTCAGAAATTGTTTATAGAATTCGTCATGTTTGTTTTCCTACCTTCATGCATAGCAATTAAAGCATTGATTTTTCCCCTCATGGTCCTGCACTGTTCTTCAGAAAATTGGTGACACCACACTAGCAAAGGTTGGTGAAGGATTCCGAAAATTGAAACATCTCATGATGCTTCGCTGTGATGCGATTAGCGACGTTGGCCTAGAAGATATTGCAAGAGGATGCTTGCAGCTGGAGGCGTGTGGGGTGTTCCGCTGCTCTCAGGTAACTCCAGCAGGCGTGGCAGCCCTAGCTGGAGGCAGCTCCAGATTGCAGAGGATCATTGTTGAGAAGTGTAAGGTGCCAGAGGAGGCCACAGGGAAGTGCAGGATGATCAATGATCCCATCCTTATTTCCTATTATTAAGACGTGAAATTGATGTCTTCCGGGCATAGCTGTGAAGGAAATCCTTTGCTCGTTTGAGCTTACATACATTTAAAATGTGAGAATATTTTAAACAATGATTTCCTGGATGATGGTTGAACTGGTGGGGTTTTATTGTTGGGATGTTTTAAGGAAACTCTTTGCTCGTTGTAGTTTACATACATTTAAAATGCCAGAATGTTTTTAAACAATGATTTGCTGGATGATGGTTGAATTGGTGGGGTTTTTTTTGTTGTTGGGATGCTTTATAGAATGTGCAAGGTCGGGACATACTAATGTTGTGATTTCCTAAAGTTTATGATCTAGCAATAATCAAAGGAAACATTTTGATATGATTCTTAATATAAACTTCCTTGCCTCACAAAAGTTTATTTGGAAGTTCTTTAAATTGCAAAAAAGGAGTTTTCTTTTCTAAAGGTTGAGTTGGCTTTGAGCCTTGATTATTATCACTGTATGAAGATTGGTCATTCTTTAATTTGAACTGTGGTTTCATTTGAGACGACATTGTCTAATTAATTAAGGCTAGTACGTTTTACCTACTAGGAATAGTTATTAATATAGGCATAGTACTTCAATTCAATCTTATAGGTATCGGTCGTACTTAAATTCAATCTTTTTCCCTTTGGGAACATGTACTTCTGGACCTGAAGCTTAAAGGGAATTATGGATTAGAAGGGTTTAAATAAATGTAGGCTGTGTTTAGATCTAAAGTTTGGATCCAAACTTCAGTCCTTTTCCATCACATCAACCTGTCATACACACATAACTTTTCAGTCACATCATCTCCAATTTCAATCAAAATCCAAACTTTGCGCTGAACTAAACACAGCCGTAGATCTGTATTATTGGAGATCAAGACTGTACAATGCGTACATTTACACCAACTTGGTTGAATGCACACACATGAACATATTGAAGATGACAGTCAACCCCACGACGTCGTCGATCATCGTTGCATGTGCTTTGATCATGCATCCAACATAACTACATCCTCTACTCTCCTATGTGTGGTCATGCAAGATTCTCTGCAGGATCTTGCTATCTCGGGCCCTCTTGAGATTTTTCTGGTCCAAGGAAAAAAAAAAAAGCACTCCTATTCTTCACCCTTTAGCTTATAAACCAAAGTTTAAACTTCAAAATTTAATTTTGGGACAGATTTTTGGGTTAACGGTAGTTTATTTTACAACATTTGTATTTAAACAGCTAAGAATGTATATATATATATATATATATATATATATATATATATATATATATATATATATATATATATATATATATATATATATATATATAAGTTTTATTTATAAATTATTTTTGTTTGTTGGTAAACCGTTACAGCTTATAATCAACAATGTAGTGACAACTAAAATTTCTTGGAACTATTAAAGCTCTTTTGAACTGCTTCAATTTCGGGAAATATTTTTTAACAATTTGAATTTCTCCCGATGAGATTTTGCCCGAGATTACATGTATAGAGGGTACTGCTGGATTTTCTCCCGAAACTGAGATGAACACAAACTAGAACTAGAGTTCTACTTATTACATAGAAGCGTAGCTCACGATATAAGAGATCATGACAACGGCGACAACATATTGAATTGAGCTGGCATTTAATTATACATAGCCAAAGTACATACTACTAGTATGCATACGTATATTTATACTCTATACTCTATACTATCTACCATTTCATCACTGCCAGTGAGATTTAATTCGCTGGTAAATTAACTAAACAAAATGTAGCTTACTGTAGCACTCCTACGCTATACGTACGTTTGACATTAACTCTTTTCGTGGCACATCTTAACTCCATGGATCATCATATCGATCGAGCTGTAAATAAATAGATAAAATAAATAATCAGTGCTGAATTATTAACATCCAGTAATGCAATTATATATGCAATGATCGCCTATATAAGCAGTTCATTGGACGCCCTTGCTCTTCACCTGCAAACAGTGCAACTACTATTGAGAGCCACACACACTGTAGCTTCGCCATGGGAGCAAGCTGGCTGCTCCTCCATGGCGCGGCGCTGATGATACTGATGGCGGCGGCGGCCGCCGGTGAGACGACGGCGACGGCGTCGGTCGTCGTCGGCGCGGCCAAGTGCGCCGGCTGCGGCAGGAAGAACATGGACGCCGAGACCGCTTTCAAGGGTAAGTACGAATGCAAGCAACTGGAGTATATACGGAGTACACTCTTGATGATGGGACAGTGGTATTTGACAAAGATTACAATTGACACCTCTCATAAATTAAAAGTAGAATATACGCGATATTTGGGTACAAAATAACCATCGAGTTGATTATATAAACATTGTTATGTTTAGATCTAAAAGTACGCACATTCTCTACCATAACGACAGATGTTGTAACAGACACCTATTGACATGTGTGGGCCTGTTATCATAGATGATATTGCTTGGGCCAAAAACTTACTAGCAGGCCATAGGAATATGCTTTACCTAGGCTCAAGAAAATTCTTGGATCAGTCACTGTAACCGATTCGCTTTGATTAAAAGAAACTGTGTCATCTAACTGTGCATTTGCATGATCACCAATCAAAGCAACTATTGAATGCACAAAAATGTTGTGTTTATTTTTGTTCATTTTGTTGACAGGACTTAAGGTGGCGATCAAGTGCAAGAACGGCAGCAGCGAGGAGTACGAGAGCAAGGCCGTCGGCGAGCTCGACGGCGCGGGCGCGTTCGCCGTGCCGCTCGCCGCCGACCTCCGCGGCGCCGACTGCGTCGCGCAGCTGCACAGCGCGGCGACCGACGCGCCGTGCCCCGGCCAGGAGCCGTCCAAGATCGAGCCGCTGTCGTCGGAGGGCGAGACGGGCACCTTCGTCGCCGTCGCCGGCAAGACGCACCTCCCGTCGTCGACGTCGTCCTCGCCGGAGTGCTCGTCGGTGGCCATCTGCTTCCCCTGCCACAGGCGCCATCGCATGTTCCACAGGAAGCCCATGCCGGAGTACCAGCCGCCTCCCTCGCCGGTGTACGGCACGCCGGCGCCGGGATGCTCATGCTCCCCTCCCAGCACGCCGCCGGGATACGGCCAGCCGGCGCCGGAATGCCCCCCTGCCGACCCGGGTTACGGCCAGCCAGCGCCGGAGTGCCCTCCTCCTCCCACGCCGGCACCGGAATGCGGCCAGCCGGAGCCGGAATACCCTCCTCCCACGCCGGCATACGGAACGCCGGCGCCGGAGTGCCCACCATCCACGCCGGAATACGGAACGCCGGCGACGGCATGCCCACCTCCCACGGCGCCGGGATACGGATCGCCGTCGCCTTTCTGGCCCCCTGTCTCGCCGGCGTACGGCACGCCATCGCCGACTCCGATCTACCGTCCCCCGGGGAGCCACTGATCGATCGATCGAGTTCACTGCTCGATCTCCATTTCCACCAAATAAGTTGATGATGTAGCTACTGTATCTCGCAACTACTGGCGTGCATTTCATTTCTCGGAGAAATTAATGGATGCAACGCCACGCGTGCGTGTTCATGGCTTCTTGCGTGTTTACGGCATTTGGGAATGTGCTTTGCATGCGCTGAATTGATGTTGATTTTAACAATGCAGTACGTGATAATAATTAACATTCAAGTATGCAAGTCTAATTACTGGCAAATATCTCTTGTTGTATAATGTCCTGTGTATTGATCTGGATCAGGAGTCGACAGGGTCATGCTGGGCGAGAGTCCCTCTAATAAACTAGAAAAAACTACTATAAATTTTGACGAAACAAATCTAACCATCGATTTCAACCAATAAATCTTTCTTCTAAGTCAATAGCTCAAACTAATATGTGCAAAATTTGCTACATGATATAAAAAAAATGTAACTATCTAGGGGACACCGCAAGAACACGTTTATGTGATAGGGCACTGCAAAAAAAGTGGCAATTATTTACTAGACACCCGTAATATTATTTTATTATATCCACATAAATTTAAGAGTGAAACAGTTATGAAAGTATGATACTACCCTTCGAACCCGATCAAGCCTCACTCCCATGTTGGGACCCACCTATCGTCCCCCTCCCTAGCGTGGCACCACAAGCGAGTGCACGGTCATCTTTCTGCCCTATACGTAGGTGTGTATATATAAAATTTATACATATATTATATAAAGAAGGTGAAAGTTCAAGTTGCCTCTCTAAACTTATGTTGTACGATTTACCCCCTAAACTAATTAAAATACCGATATTTTACACTCTGAACTCTTAACTCTAAACGAATTATCTCCTAACTCATTCCAGAGTGGTTTTCGACCTACATGTACACGTTCCAATCTAGTCAGTAAATACAAATAGAAAATCGGTGGGGCCCAATTGTCAGTGATGCGTGTTTATCCTCAGCCTCAACGGACGATAATTGGGCCCGCGAGTGCGGGCGGGAGTAGAAGCTAGAGGAGCAGGATGATTCCACCTCACCAGGGCTTCAGCAATAACGAAGGCAGTGCTCCCGTTGCGGCGGCGAGGTAGCTGCCACCTCTCTCTATGCCGGGACAGAGGAGGCTAGATATCTGACCGTTGCTCTTTCCGTTTCTAAATATTTAACGCTATTGAATTTTTTAAATATGTTTAACTATTCGTCTTATTTAAAAAAAATTAAGTAATTATTAATTTTTTTCCTATCATTTGATTCATTGTTAAATATACTTATATGGATACATATAGTTTTATATATTTCACAAAAGTTTTTGAACAAGACGAACGGTTAAACATGTGCTAAAAAATCAATGGTGTAAAATATTTAGAAACGGAGGGAGTAATTTGCAAGCCACAGCTGCCACAGGAACCCAGGATGGGAAGACGAGGCAGCGGTGACTACGCGATATATAGCCGACAAGGAGGTAATCCCCAGGCGATGGCTGGCCACGATGGCGTCTCCGGCGTCGCATGCCTCAACCACACGGGGAGCATGCACGAGACGGATTCGGACAGAGACAGTCGTCGTGAAGAAAAAAGCACAAGACGGACATAGCAGCTAATTAAATCAACTACTTGCATGCATGCTAGTCATCATCATAAATCTTCTTCTTCTTCATTGGTAAAGCTCGTTGCAATGCTACGTGACAGTGGCGGATCCAGAAAATCGATTCGTTGGTGTCATATCTTAATATGTTAATTATGCTTAGATTATGGTGTTATAACATATGGATAAAGAGTTTCATTATAGGTTTTGCCAAAAGTGTTAGGTTTAGTCCCACATCCACTGGTGGAAAACTAGGACTACGAATCCGGGACTAAAGATCGCTATCTTTAGTCCCGGGTGAAATAACCAGGAGTAAAGATCGATATAAAGAGAGGGATCTTTAGTCCCGGTTAATGCTACCAACCGGGACTAAAGAGAGGATAGGGGCAGTCCCGGTTGATCCATTTTCTTTTTATTTTCTTTCAAGTGGGATGTATATACCCAGATCAAACAACAAATCCCCAAATCTAGTGTCATGCATATACCTAAATCAAACCCCAAATCTCCAAATTCAAAGTAACACCACAAATCATTCACATCACAAATACAAATCCTAAGTTACTTACACACAAATCAAATACATCACAAATCTTAAAAAAATTACACACAAATTAAATGCATCACAGATCGATTATACATCTCAGATCCATGCAATGAATCACAAATTCTAAAAAAGAAATTATACATCTCTCAATCACAAATTAAAAAAAAAAGAAAGGAGAGCCGGCGCGCTGCTGCTCCGTGCGCAGCCCCGCCGCCTGCGCCGCGCGCTGCCCCACCGCCCGCCGCACGCTGTGCCTCGCCGCCCAGCCAAGGCCACCTCCGTCGCCACCTGGCTGCCGCGTGAGGGCGCCTCCGCGCTTCCTGGCCGCGCGAGGCCGCCTCCGCGCTTCCTGGCCGCGCGAGGCCGCCTCCGCGGCCGCCCGGCCGCCGCCGCCTGAGAAGTGGGGAGGAGACGGGAGGGGGCGGATCCAGAGGAGGTTGAGAAGTGGGGAGGAGAGGGAAGGAGGCGGATCCAGAGGAGGTAGAGGAAGAGATGGGAGGAGAAAGAGGAAGAGGAAGAGATGGGAGGAGGAAGAGGAAGAGATGGGGTGAGTGAGGAGAGGAGGAGATAAATGTCATAACTTATTAACTGATCCTCCCGTGCGCCTTGGTCCTCTCGATCTCGCACGGTGCATGTCGATTGGTGTTAGGTTGGTGTAAAATAAGTTAATAACTTATTTTGTTTTATAAGTTATTTTATTTTATCTTATTTTATTAATAAGTTATTTTATTTACACACACCTCCCGGTTGGTGTCACCAACCGTAACTAAAGATAAAGGAGTGGTCTGACACTACTTGCCGTCTTTTAAACCGGGACTAAAAATGATCTTTAGTCCCGGTTGATGTTACCAACCGGGACTAAAGATTAAAAAGTAGCTCTAACCTTTTGAACCGGGACTAAAGATCATCTTTTGAACCGGTTTTTAGTGGAACCGAGACTATTGTGGATTTCGGCCGACCGACCAAAGATGGTTTCTCCACCAGTGATCGGTAATTGATGATGGGGAGTATGACTTAAAAGGTGGGAGCAATCCTCACCCAAGAGACTAGTCTGTTGGGTGTGGAGGTCCAGGACCTAAAGTTGTGGCTCCGGTTGGATCTGGGGTGGAGCAGGTCCAATGTGATCTGGGTGGTCCACGGTTGGTGGGCCGAGCTACGAACTCTAACATAAAGTCGTCGGTATTGCTTGACACCGGCCCTTTTACTATAGATCCACCCCTACTACGTACTAGCATAGCTAGAGCCCTTTTACTATAAATCTGCCCCTACTACGTACTAGCATAGCCAGAGCGCGACGGCGCCGATGAAGACGACTGGGCTACGAAGGGGTAAATTGTACTACTGCATAATGTAGAGGGTGATTTGAACTTTACATTAATATACAATATAAACTTTGTATATACACTTATAAAAATCTTTGCATATGTATAAACTTTATAAAAGTATGTATAAACTTTAAATGTAAAAAAGATTTATATGTATGCGTACAAAGCGAATTTTCTAGGATTTATCCGTCGACAACGAGGCGCCTGTGGTGACTTCGTCAATCTTAAGGATTTGCTGGCCCAGTATTCAAAGATGCTCATAGGGGTAGGGTTTACGCGCGTGCGTTCATATGAGGTGAGTGTGCGTGTGCTGTGAGTGTCTACGTTGTACTGTGTAATTTTAAAAAAAAAATTCGGTACGTATACATACAAACCTCATATATATGTATAAAAATAAAAAATTCCATGGACCCATAAACTTAAGGCAACAACATGTGATTTTTTTTTTGTTTCCGTTGTTATTCTATTTGTAATTAACTAAACAATTTAAGATCATATCATCCATATTTTAAAAATATGTATGATTAGCAAAGATCGTTAGTGCGGAAATTATAGCAAAGAAGCCGCATCTGTTTATTATTATTTTTTTGTGAGGTGCTTAATTAGTCAAGGCAATTAGTAGCATTAGAGCCGTATATATACTGGTTTATTATTTTTTGATGTGTTGCATGTCGATCGGTGGTTGGAATTGATATGACTTGCATAATTGGTCTAGCCCTTACCTAATAAATTAGTTCACAGTTCGTTTTGTGCTTTTCGATTTTGTCGAGTGGGTAATGAGTTGCCCTCAGGCGATATTAATTCATAATTAATTATTAATAGGATATGTCAGGTTTGAGTTCGTCGTGTCCCCGTATCTTTTGTGCGGGTTCGTATCCTCTAACATCAAGCAGTAATGACAGAGAGTGAGCAGTGACGTGATATACTAGTATATGTATTCCCGAAACCACGTGTTACTACTTTTAGGCTGCTAGGCTGCGTTGGAGTGCAGGAGAAAGAGAGAAAGATTATTTCGTTTTTCACACGCACGCTTCTCAAACTACTAAACGGTATATTTTTTTAAAAAATTTATGTAGGAAAGTTGCTTTAAAAAATCATATTAATCTATTTTTAAAGTTTAAAATAGTTAATACTTAATTAATTATGTGCTAATGGCTTATCTCGTTTTGCGTATCTTCCCAATCTCCTTAATCCCCTCCTTCTCAAACACACCCTTATTCTGTTCGTGATCTCTTGTGATACAGGTCGAAGAGCTCATCTCAAATCATTGAGCGTGTTTATTATAGAACAATCTTTACCAATTATATTTAATAAATCGTGAGAATTTTTTTTCATTTACTTCCTCCGTTTTATAATATAACATCGATGTTAATGAATCTACATAGATATACGGATATCTAGATTCATTAATATCAATATAAATGTAGAAAATATTAAAATGATTTATATTGTAAAATGGAGGAAGTATCTAGTATGTGAAAGAGAAGTAATCGATCGTCCGCTGCTCACCACGCTCTCGATCGTGTCACCGGGAGCACAACTTTTTAAATTTGCCTTGTGGAGAGATGGTGTGAGTTTTTACGGTCCTTTGGTTGAGTTTTTGATTTAAATTATATCTATGCAACTATTCATGGTCGGTTTGGTTTGGTTATAATTATTGAACAGTGAACAGTAAATGAAATGATCAGAAAACAGATGGGATATGTCAGTCACGTGTCAATTATACGGGATGATTCTAAACTTTTCAGACCACATCATTCATTGTTTATATATCATCCAAATAATAATAAAACAATTTACATTAATATCTTATAAATCACTACGATATGTAAATTTAAATTTAACTGTAAGACAAATTTGACTAAGCTATACTTTAATGTGTTATTTATTTACTGTAATATGTAGAAGTCAAATTTAACTTGTATGTTTGAATAATATATCACATATTTTTCTATCCTGCTAACATTTAAAAAAATATTTAACAATATCCCATTGGGAGTTTAAAATTCATTTCCTAGTTTAATAAAGTGAGGGTACGGTCTCAGCTCCAATGAAGCACAACCAAACGGTTTCAGCTCCGTAAAAAAGGGAGTGAAATAGGCTGGAGTACTCTAGAAAATGAACTAGAGAGCTGGAGCTGAGTTTATGCTACACAACTTCACTCTAGACATAAATCCTGAAGAAAAATTTAGAAGTTGAAGCCTTATCAAATACTCGGTCCGTCTAGATCCTAGTCCTATGTATCTAGACAGACAGACAGTTAGGGATGGCAATTTCCCCCACGGGGCCGGGTCCCCTACGGGGACCCGCCCCTACGGGGGAGGGTTCAATTTGTGACCCGCGGGGAAGTTGGGGCCGGGCCCTGTATTTGGGCGGGGAGGGGATGGGAGAGACATTTCACCCGCGGGCCCCGGGAGATGTATATTAAACTCTTAAAATGTAGCGCATAAAAGGCCCAATAGAACCCAATACAACAAAATAGTGACATATATAAATAAAACCCTAGCTCTCTCTCCAGTCTCTCCCCAACCCCATCTCCCCTCCCGTCTCACACATAGACGGCGGCGGCGGCGCTTCACAATGCAGGTCGCCAGGGCGCGGCGGTCGCCCTCTCAGCCTCTCCCATCCCCAGCTCCCCTCCTCTTTCCTCCCCTCCTCTCCCCTCTCCGGTTACCCTCTCCCGCTCTCCCTCCGGTCTACCGAGTGCCGACGATGCACGTCGCACGGGCGGTGCGCAGGGCGCGGCGGTCGGCGCAACGCGCAGGCGCTGTGGTCGGCGAGCCGCGAGGGGACAGGCACGGCGGCCGGCGAGCCGCACGGCGCACAGGCGCGGCCTGTGCAGCGCGGCCGCCGTTCAGAGAGTCAATTATGTACAATTATGCTATTTTTGATGGTGTGTGAATTTTGTACCATTTTTGTTCTTGCCGAATTGATAGTTGTCTTGTATTTCTTATGCTGATGGGATGGAGATTTTATTCAATGCGGGCCCCGGTCGGGGTGCGGGGCCCTGGAGGGGTCGGGGACGGGGCTAGATTTAGCCCCGTATCTCCAGTCGGGACCGGGGGCGGGGGCGGGGGGTGAAGTCGGGGGTCGGGAGCGGGGCCGTTCCAGCCCAACCCGGCCCCGCCCTGCCCTGTTGCCATCCCTACAGACAGTCTAGATTTATAGTAGTAAAATATACTCCATTCAACCGAAACTCCTTATATTTTAGGACGGAAGGAGTAGAGCCTTAGAAGATTGGTGGCGGGCCCAACTAATTTCAGTAAAAAGACAGCCACTCCAGATATTAGGTGGTGGTAGTACTTGTCAGTACTGATAGCTAAATACAGTGACATATATTAACTATTTCTTTATGTCTTATTCACTCGGCTCTAGGCATCATTGATATTCTGATCTAGACATATTGTAAAAGGAAAAAGGAAAAAGAAGCATTGCTAAGGCTTAGTTCGCGAAAAGAAAATATTTGAGTGTCACATCGGACGTTTGACCGGATGTCAGAAGGTAAGACACGAATGAAAAAACTAATTTCATAACTCGTCTGAAAACCGCGAGACGAATCTATTGAGCCTAATTTAGTGCAGCACTTATAGCTAATCATGGATTAATTATGCTCAAAAGATTTGTCTCACGATTTCCATGTAAACTGTATAATTAGTTAATTAGATTTTGTTTTTAATCTATATTTAATGCTTCAGGTATATATCTAAAGATACGATGTAATGTTTTTTGTTAACCAGCCCTAATACTGATATTCTGGCCTTGAAATGTACTAGCCCATGCTGCACAGTGCACAGCTAGCACGATAAAATATAATCTTGACACAGCTGCACGTTGCGCCATTATCCATGGAGTCCGGCGGCTTCCTTGCACGTTGTCCCGAGCCATGCGCCGCCGCCGCCGACCCCGACGACGGCGACGCCCGCCGCGGCGGTTGGCGCGCTGCCTTCTTCCTCGTCGGTAAGTGGCGGCTTCTCAGGCTTTAGTGATGACATCATCTCTCTCAGCCAGGCTTAATTTGTTGCTGACGTGTGCATGCATGGCCATGGCGCAGTCATCGGGTTCTTGGAGCGGATTGGGTTCTTCGGCGTGCAAGGCAACCTGATACTGTACCTCACCGGCCCGATGGCCATGTCCACGGCGGCGGCGGCCACCGCGGCGAACGCCTGGGGCGGGACGGTGCTGGTGCTCACTCTCGCCGGCGGCCTCGCCGCCGACTCCTCCGGCCTCGGCCGGTACCGCGCCGTCCTCGTCGCCAGCGCGCTCTACCTGCTCAGCTTGGGGATGCTCACGGCGTCGTCGTCGTCCATGGCGGCGCAGCGAGCCACGTCGCCGCCGTCGTCGTCTGCCGGCGGCGCCGTCGTCGTCGTCTTCTACGCCGCGCTCTACCTGCTAGCTCTGGCGCAGGGCTTCCACACGCCGTGCGCCGAGGCGTTCGGCGCCGACCAGTTCGAGAGAGAGGGTGACGACGATGGCGGCGGCGGCGGCGACGCGCGGCGGCCTGCGTCGCGGAGCTCATACTTCAACTGGTACCACTTCTCCATATCCTGGGGCTACGTCATCTCCACCACCTTGCTCAGCTACGTCGACGAGAACGTCGGCTGGACCGTCGGGTTCGCCGCGTGCTGGGCCACCTTGGTGCTCTACCTCGCCGTCTTCTTGCTCGGCACGGGGACGTACCGCCGCGCCGAGCGACCTGCCATCGACGGCGCCGCGGCGGCGCGTCGTGCGTGGACGGCGAGGTTCTTCTTCTTCTTCTCCCGAAACCGAAAGGATGCCGCCGAACAGCTTCTAGAACCACAAGAGGAGGTGGTGGTGGTGGTGGATGGCCATGGCGATGGCGGTAGGGGATTCTTCCTTGTGAAGCTGCTTCCGATCTGGCTGAGCAGCATAGTGTTCGCCGTCGTCGTCTCGCAGGTGTCCACCCTGTTCACCAAGCAGAGCAGCACAATGGATCGGCGCGTCGGCGGCGGCGGCGGCCTCGTCTTGCCGTCGGCGGGGCTGCAGTGCCTCGTCAGCTTCACCTACATCGCGGTGCTGCCGGTGTACGACCGCATGGTGGTGCCGCTCGCGAGGCGCCTCACCGGCGGCGGCGGCGGCATCACAATGCTCCAGCGCATCGGCGCCGGCATGGCGACGGCCTGCCTCGCCATGGCCGTGGCGGCGCTCGTCGAGGCGAGGCGGCTCCGCGTGGCCCGCGACGCCGGCCTGGTCGACCGGCCGGGCGCGACGGTGCCGATGGGGGTGTGGTGGCTGGTGCCGCAGCACGTGCTGGTCGGCGTCGCGGAGGTGCTCGCCGTGATCGGGCTGGAGGAGTTCTTCTACGACCAGGTGGCCGGCGAGCTCCACAGCGTGGGGCTCGCCGTGTCCCAGGGCGTGATGGGCGTCGGGAGCTACGCGAGCGGCGCGCTCGTGGCGGCGATCGACTGGGCGACGGCGGCGAGGAGCGGCGGCGGAGAGAGCTGGTTCGCCGACGACCTCAACCGCGCGCACCTGGACTACTTCTACTGGTTGCTCGCCGCGCTCGCCGCTCTGGAGGTGGCCGTGTTCGTCTACCTTGCGCAGCGATACGACTACAAGAACAAATCCAAGCCATGATCGATCGTATTCTTTTCTGATTTTGTATCTTCTTATTTTAGATATGAACAATGGCGTGACGTTATCATTTAGAAAAAATATCAAACATATTCTTTTAATTGTATATCTCTACTATTATAAAAAGAGTAAAGTGCACGGGTAGTCCTTAAACTAATAATGGTGTGTCATTTAGATCCCTAAACTCTTAAAATGTATATCTAAGTCCTAGAACTTGTCATAATGTGTCATATAAGTCCTAATTCACCACAGCCCCTTTCTACGTGGCGCTGATGTGACATGCCACACGGACATGACGTGACAAACGGAACCCATTTAAAAATTTTATCATTTTTCCTTTTTCTTCTGTTCTTCTATTTTTCTTCTCCTTCTTTTTTTTTTCTTTCTTCTCCTTTCTCTGCGACCCGAGCATAAGAAAGGAAAGAAAAACCGAAGAATGACAAGAAAACAAAAAAGAAAAAGAAAAAGAAAAGAAGAAGAAAAAAGAGAAAATGACACGTCACGTTCATGTGGTGTGCCATATTAGCGCCGCGTAGGATTCTAAAGGGGCTATGTCGATTTGGGACCTAAATGATACACTTTGACAAGTTCTGGGACCTAAATCTGTATTTTGAGACTTTGGAGACCTAGATGACACAACCCTACGAGTTTAAGGACCGCATATGCACTTTACTTTTACAAAAATTAAAGATATTTTTGCTGGTGTTTTGGTACGTCATTCGTGTTTGAGTCGGTTTTTAAATCACTCGCTTTTGGAAATACAGATCTGTGTTTGAGTCGTTTTTTAAGTTCGTTCACTTTTGAAAATAAAAAAGAGTCGTATAAGAAATCTCTTTAAAAAACATGCATGATAATTACTTGAGATAATCAAACTTCTAATTGCAGCTCATAATTTTGTAAAAGAAACAAATCCAAGTGAATTCCCACAGTAAATTTCACCTTAACTAAACCGTATAATAATAAGATGATTAACTTATCTAAAAAAATATGATTAAAATAACCTTTCCGTTGCAACGCACGGATATTTTTTCTAGTGGAGATAAGAGAGAGAGAGAGGAGTAAATGATGCCTTCTGTTGATTAGCATACATTCTAATAGGAGGAGACTATATCAAATGGTGTGCGCTGAATTGTCCTAATCAGCGACCTTGTTACTAAAAATAGCAGGCATGTCGATGGGTACGTGCCAAATAAGCGATTGCATAGGGCCTCCATTTTTTTCCCATATAAACATGAAGGCCCACTTCCAATTGCCCAGCTATAGCTTGCAACTGCCAATAGCCCAATTAGGCAGATCGATCAGCAAGGCCATGCTAGATTGCCAGGGGTGGGGCACTATTGGACTGTGCGATGGCCTAACTTGGCCCTGCTGCTAGCTGGCTGCTCTGCGATTCTGATTCCGCGCCGTGACAACTGCTGAGACGTCCATCCCAATTCCACGCGCAGTGACTGGCGAGGCGGCGACACAACTTGCTGCTTGTGATTCCGAGGCTCCGAGCGGCAACGGTGACGGCAAAACAGCTGCCTCGCCTCGGCTCCTGCCTTCCCCCTCCTCGTCCGCTCATCATCCTCGACTCGACTCTTGACAGCTTGACCTCGGACCGGTAATATTAGACAGTGATTAAGTACATATATGATGGATTGTAAATTCATAATATGCATCAAGTTACCATGAGTTCATGATTGTAGTTTATAATTTGAATGATCCATTAAATCAAATTACAATGTTTGAATAAAATTACTTGTATTGTACATTATAACACATATTACATCTATATAATTGAGCGAAAATATGTTTTATTTATATTAGACATAACTTTTTAAATTATAGGGCATTTGCATTTCACCCTAGGGCCCCAAATTTCTAGAGACGGCCCTAAAAAATAGTACCACTGCACCTTTCACTCTCTAAAAATAATACCGCTCATGAACAGATCATGCTTTTGAAGTTTTCCAACCTACCAATTTCATGTGTTGCCTTGGCCATAGAGCCCACCTACTTCCTAACACCTAAACTTCAAATAAAATTTTCTCTTAAATTACTAATCTAATATACAATCAGATTGTATCATTATGTTCATTGCAACTTAATTTTTATAACAAGATCTCACATAATTATATTTTGATGGAAGAAGAATATGTGTAGTAAATTACTTTTGTGTATCTATAAATTACTTTTAGATTGGATTAGATTACTTCTTAGACATTCTCATAATATTGTGAATATGTTACTTTTATTGTTGTTTTTAGTTAGTTCTATAATTTATGTTGATTAAATTTAATTTCTAGATAGACACATGTTTTTACCACCACAACTGATTTACTTTTAATTTTAATACCATGATAACTTACTTTTATTTTGTGTTAAGTTACTTTTATAATTTGTGTGAATTACTTTCAGGCTTTATTGAATTTACTTTCATAAATATCTAAGAAGTAATTTATTCAAATCTAAAAGTAATTATAAGTAGTTATATTTAGAATCATGCAAAATTATCCCACATCCTTTAAACATGTGCCAAATAATGCAAAAGACATATAAACAAAACAAATTGTACCATAAAACTGTCAAATCGACATAAATTTTATCATTATTTTTAACTCCTCTAAGAACGTAGTTACTTCTAATACTGCGAAGAGTTACCTTTCTCTAGTAGTATAGTTACTTCTAATAATGTGAAGAGTTACTTCTATTTTTTAGTTACTTCCCTCTAGCATCAAGTGGTACTTGAGTTACTTCTAATACCGTGAAAAGTTACTTCTATTTTTTGAGTTATTTCTCTCTAGCAGTCTAGTTGCTTCTAGAGTATCATGAAGAGTTACTTCTGTTTTTCATAATTTCTTCCCTCTAACAATGTATTACTTCTAATACCTTGAAGAGTTACCTTCCATATGATGCAAAATTACATTTTTTGAAAAAAAAATATAGTGGTTACTTCAAATAAAGAAAATATTTGTATTTACTTAAAAATCTTCGTACATTTTACTTGTGAATTTACTTCACATAGTTACTTATTACAACTGACCTGCTACGTAATTAGTTCTATTAATATGGAGAGTTACTTCTATTGCATAACTAAGTTACTTCTAAATTTTAAGTAAATTACTTTTAAATATTTGAATATATTCGATATTTTGAATGTAGTAGGATGGTTCAAACGAATTTTAAAAGTAATGTGTGGTTTAAAAGATATAAATCATCAAAAGTTCTATAAGTAAGATAGACTAGTATAACTAATCTTGTTGGTTGGTGGTGGCCTCAATACGTAGCAGGTGAAAGGGCGCACGCCGTGACAGTACTTAATGTCAACCTTAAATGCATCCGTCGCTGGATAAAGACAAAATAGTGTGCACATTACTTGTTGACTCGCACGGATGGATGGCTGGTAGACGCGTCGCGCTATAAGACGAAACTAGAGCGCGCACGATTTAGATTTTGCAATTCTAAAAGATATCTTGATAGCTTATATGTATTCTATATTATGCCTATATAAAAATAACATTTATTATACTATGTCATCTAGATATAACATGAAAATATTTTAAAAAAAATATCCATGGATATCTAAGTTATATATGTATTATTCCTATCACTTATAATAAAATCTATTTTGGGTGAATCAGTGAAAAAATTCATTGAAAATGCTTTAGTGAAAAAAATGCACAATACAAACATCGTATGAAAAATGCATGGGTTGATAAAATTAATCAAATCTACCAGGTTTTAGCAGAGTAACGGCATTGCTTTGTGAAGACTCCAGTACTTCCTCCTTTCAGACTAAATTTGTGCATGTGGTGCTTGCAGTTGGTCGGGTGACTCGTCACCTCTGTACGTGCATCTATCTCGCCTACTTGTCGCAGTACCCACTCAGTAGTCAGGTGAAGCTATTGTGGCGCCTCCGCGTGAGAAATCCATGTTGCTAAAGCATAAAAAGCCCATCCTGCAGGCGTGAACAAGCTATATATTCCTGATGCATACGACGATGCTGCATGTGTTGCGGGTAATAGAACTGTGCCGCTCTATTAATGCAGGTACAGCAAGGATTGTTACTCCTCTGTATACATATCCGATGTATAGAGGCAACCAATGTTATAAAACCAGCCCCGAAATTGATATCGGCAGCTAAACGCGGAAGAAAACACCGTAGGAGATCCAAACACGATGACGACACTAAGGCACGATATTTGATAACGGAGTTCAGCCGAGGCCTACATCTCCGGGGCACTAATTACGGGCGCTCCTCCCCGATCTAGCATATTACAGCGTATCAGAGTGACAACGACTCACGACCGGTCGCCGCCGGCAGCCGCTCCCTCTCGCTATGCTATGTTGCCATGCGGTTACAACAGGCACGCCCCTCTATTTAATGAGAGATTCTAGGATAGAGTCCGACTCATACTCTAGTCCTACACCTAATACAACTCCAAGTCCTAAACTCTAACCGACTACGTACACATATTCGACACAAACTCTAACAAACTCCACCTTGGAGAATATGCCACGCTAATCCGAATTCGTTACTTGCTCGAATTTCAATGTACCAGGACTTGAGTTAATCCTTTTTCGCCGCTCACGCCGAGCCGCCCTGACAAGCCTCCACCAGGCTCACCGTAACAAGAGACTCCACTATCCCTGTAATTTCTTCCTTCTGACTCCACCTGCAACAGTGCTCCACCTTCTCTCATATCGCCATAGTCATCTTGCCAAGCTAATTGAATTCTTCCTAGCTGTCACATCATAGACTTACCGAAGACCATGTTCACCTCCATCTACCGTTTTAAGTATGACTTGATCTAATCCATGGCTAGATAACCGATGTCATAACCAAATAGATAAATCAAACTCACCAGACATGGAGAAAACCCTTTCTTCCTTGTCGTCTTATGAACTGAGCTAATAAATCCAACATCCACGCTTTTCCGCATCCGTAGACTGAATTCCCGATAATTTGAGAAAATCACCGTTGCTTTGAATCATTCGAAGAAATTACCACCATAGCACTTGCTCTTCTCCTTCCGTGACGCAGATTCTATATATCCCCATCATGCAAACCCTGCAGATTCTGGATATATCCTATACTGCCAAACGATTTTCACCCGCTGTTGCCCGGGACGTTCTTCACGCACGCTTGTTGTCACACACCTACACCCGAGCTGCACCTTTTGCACTGATATCTTGGCCACAATTGATCGAAGGGCTCCCCGAAGTGCTAATGTCTAGGTGTTGTTGCTTTTCCACGGCCTCGGCATCCATCACAGACACTGACTCGGCTGGCAAAAATCATGGACTCGGCTTCGGAGTCCCTCCTACAAGTCTCCGTGTTCATCTTGCTCCAACATCTATCCGCACCATCAGCCTCTTCTCTTGGCCCACTTCTGATCTTAGCGCCCTACACCACCACGTCTGCCCACCACGCCTGCGACATGCACTAATCCGAGTGCTAATGCACTAGTGCCGCTCTGTCGGCTGTAGATGAGTCCGTAGCCCTGCACACCATGCAAAACTTCTTTTATCTGTACGTCTCATGCATCCTTCCCATCATAGCCACCGTAAGATTACCAAGCCAACAAGCTCCTGCATCATATTAATTGATACCTTGCATATACATGCAATTAATTTAACCAATGCACTTTTGATTTGCTCCTGTACATGACTGGCTATGACTCATTGCACGAGTTCCAGACAACTTCTGCTCGTTCTATATTGTGTGATGTTCCTGTGCGTGCCGCTGCCGCCTCCTTTGACCGGAGCCGGCCCGATGAACTTCGCCGGCACCTGCACGACGACTATACCAAGCCGTGCTCCTACCACTCGATGCTCGTCATCCCAAATCACCGCCGCCAAGAGGTCCCAATCCGATCTCCTTTTGCCTTGGTGATTTGTTCGATTGCAAAGCAATCCCATGGAACTCCTTTGCTGACTTCATGAGGCCAATTGCATCCGATTTCTTCAAATCAGAGTCCGCATCGCCGCCTCTTCTCGTGTTCGACTTGGCTTCGTCTTCTACAATTGTGCCGCACGCGCTGTGACCGGACTCCGAATCCGCATCCGCTACTACGCCGCGAACCCCATCAGAAAAGATACCGCGTAATCACCGCTCAAACCGAGCCTGCTACCAATGACGCCGCTTTGGTCTACGCCGCCGGCTTGACCACGACGCGAGGATCGCTCACACCGCCGTGGCCCTGACCATCTCCAAGCTTCATGTACGCCTCCACGACTTCCTACACCGCCACCAAACACTTCGGGTCAATTCCATCGAGAGCGAATGCCGCCGATCAATAACCAGTGCCTGCCACAATGCAATGCTTGTCATGCGTACGTTGTCACTGTAGCAATCCATCACGCACTGCCTCGTCATCAACACCTCCACATCAGCACCAAGGATCCATCCGCTCCGACTTCCAATTGACCACCCGTCAATCCAGTCGCGAGCCGAAGCCGACAAATCACATGCCGTCTTCCTAGTCGCCAAACAACCCGAGTGCTACGTCTAGCCATCTCCCTGTCGAACGCAACTCATCGAAAGGCCCGGGCCACCCCACCAAGAGTGTTCGATTCCACCGACCGAGAACGCCGATCGCCTCCAGTTTCAATCAACCCCGAGCGTGTGGCCACACGTCTCCCTGTTGAGAGTAGCTCACCGGAAAGTTCGAGCCACCCGCTCGAAGTGTCCGACCCACCGATTGAATTGCCAGTCGCTTCCGCCGCCATCAACCCGAGCACCACGTCTGGTCATCTCCCTGTTGATTGCAGCCATCAAACAGTTCAGACCGCCGCCTGAAGTGTCCGATTCCACCGATCAAATTCCGTTGAGTGTCGCCGTGCTCCACCTTGCGTCCATGTCCGTCCCTGGACACCCTGTGTAGTCGTTGCGGCGTGTAGCACCTCCCTCGTACCTCTACCATGGATCTCCCGTAGGCTCTGATACCACTTGTTATAAAACTAGCCCCGAAATCGACATCGGTAGCTAAACGCGGAAGAAAACACCGTAGGAGATCCAAACATGATGACGACACCAAGGCACGATATTTGATAACGGAATTCAGCCGAGGCCTACATCTCCAGGGCACTGATTACGGGCGCTCCTCCCCGATCCAGCATATCACAGCGTATCAGAGTTACAATGACTCACGACCGGTCGCTGCCGGCAGCCGCTCCCTCTCGCTATGCTATGTCGCCATGCGGTTACAACAAGCACGCCCCTCTATTTATGAGAGATTCTAGGATAGAGTCCGACTCATACTCTAGTCATACACCTAATACAACTTCAAGTCCTAAACTGTAACCGACTACGTACATATATTCGACACAAACTCTAATAACTAAGAACCCAATTATATAGAGGAGCTGTTCCAGCTGGCGTGGCACCGGTAGGCAGATGGCCCGTGAGTATATCAGAAGCGACCAAGTGAGGATCGCGTACGCATAGCACGGCCGGCAGCATCTAAGAGTAACTGAGCGAGTGCATGCGTGCATGGGCCGCTCGGTGCGCCGCTCACCTCGGTGACATACAAAAATCAGACAACAGATAAAGTTCTAGCCGAAACAATATCTACAATCATAATCATGAATCATTTTAATCATTGTTCATGTACTACAACTGATATTGTGTATTTGTCATCTTCTAAACTGTAATTGCCATCTGTCATAAAGAAAGCTGATTGAGAACTTATATCTAGAAAGTACTTATTGGCCCATATGCCAAAGAGCCCCTATTTGATGAACATCCATGTGCAAACAGAAATAGCAAACACCTTATTTTCTCTCTATCTGTCAAGTACATTAGTTCATCACTTCCTTACTTGCTTCGCATGGCTTGACACCACCTCGTGCCTTTACACAAGCCATCACGTCACATGTTCCTGTTCCTCACCATAGCAAGACACCATAGCTACCCTTCCTCCTCCTCCCTAGTGACACGGCGTATTACAAGAAAAATATTTTGTAGAGATATTTTTCTAATACTATAGAGACACTTTTCAAAAAATACCTTTACAATATTATATAGACATTAAAAAATACCTAATAAGTGTCTAATGGTGAATTATCTCTACAAACGAAGAGACATTTTACAAAATGTCTATAAGATGGTAGAGATATGTTCTAGAGACATTAGATTGTACCACAATCATATGAAACCAATGAAAAAACAATAAAATATTTTCCCTTGTTTTTGCCAATCCTCGAAACTTATGATCAATTGCACAAATCATTCTTATCTTCAAGTTACTAACCAACTCAACCCCAAGTCATTACTTGTATGTTGTTGCCTTGAGTTACTTATATTTAGTCATTTAGTATATATTTTTATTGTAAGAAGTGTCTTCACAGAGTTTAAAATGTCTCAAGAAAATATCTTTATATATCAGGCACAGTTTAAAGTACCGAAAGAATGCCTCTACAAGATAAAATCTAATAAAATGTGCTGAAAATATTTCTAAAGTGTTCATAGAGTAAAAGTTTTCTAGGCAATTTTTAAAGTGCCTCTATAAAGTGTCTCTACACTATAAAACTCCCGATCTAAGAGGCAATTTGCAAAATACCTCTACAAAAGTGTCTTTATATAAGACTTTTGTTGTAGTTGCGGTAAGTGCGAGGCCCTTCTTTCTTCCCCAAGTTGTGCTAATAGCAATCTTGGGGTCCTTTTCCTAGCGAGACGACCATTGCCTTCTTTCTCTGCACCCCCTTACTTTATATCTTCTCCGGTGATGAGCTCTGCAACCGGTTGAAAGTTCAAGATTTGAGCAAAAACTCAGAGATTCAATTGGAAGAAGTTAAAGATTTTGAATATAAAGATGTTTTAGATTTTGGTATAATGTTTGTGATCTCAGTTGAAAGTTTGAGGAGTTAAAAAGTTTTATATGTTTCACTTAAATTATTTGAAATCTAGGTATGAAAAGCAATTGTGAACTGAAGATTTGTACAAAGGAGAAAAACGTATGGCATATAGGTAGAGTGGAAGGGAACCAGTCGCGTATCAGCATATATGCTTAAAACAACAGAATATATAAGTAAAGTTGGCAAATGCGTCTTTATCGTCCAATATTCTGTTTAGATGCTTCCTTTTTTTAGAAACGTTTAGATCCTTCTTTGAGCTGTAAAGTGACTTCAAACTGTCATAGGTCTAACATCTCATATTATGCACACTACTAAAAAAACGATTTTTCTGGACAAGAGCCCCCCGTAGGTTGCAGGCGGATCATCGTAACTAGTTGTGCCTGCAAAACCCGGCATGCATTTTTTTTCGTACGGCTCCTTAAAAGACCCACATGCAAAAATATATTTCGCGGGTGGATCTGTTAACCAATCCATCCCTATAAAAAGAGCAGCATCTTTGCATCCAACAACAACCAATCAACCAATAATAGACATATCGGCGAGAAATTTTAACCAATAATCAACTAATCCATCCCTAGAAACACCAACCAATACATCCTAAAAACATGAACCAATCAAGATCGGGAGAAATTTGGGATGCCTTACACACAAATCGGGAGAACATGCGGCGCCGCTGACCGCTATGCTCCGCCCCCGCTACTGTACGTCACACCTACCATCGTGCCCCACCTTCTCACACTTGTCCCACCTGGCGTGCCTGAGCTCGCCGGACACGTTGGCACACTTCTTGACCGTCTTCCCCTCGGGCCCCGTGGTCGTGGTCGTGATCGACACCACCTCCGACTTCTCACCAGTGGCATGCTCCGCCCGACCGCTCAACACGCCCTCACCCTACCATAAACACCACCACCATTCACCCTGGGCACCTTCTCCCCTCCTCCTCGCTCCACCGATGGTGCAACTCATGTCTGACGCGGCCTCGCCCTAGCGTTGGGTGCAGAGGTACCTCCTTTGACCTATTTCTCCTCCGTTGGCAGTCTCCCGGCCAGGTGGGGGAAGAAGAGGGAGGGAGCGAGGGACGAAGGGGGAGGGGTAGGGTTGTGCGAGAGAGAGAGAGAGAGAGAGATGACAAGGAGGAGGAGGGGATGTGCGACTGCAGACGGGGAGGAGCGGTTGCGAGAGAGAGGAGAGGATGGCGGTACCTATGAGTTGATACCTATGAGGAGTTTTGTAGTAGTGACACTACCAAAAAGCGATTTTTACGACAATTGAGTTTTATTTCCAGTGGTGGATCTAAAAAGCTCTGCCCTTGAAAATGGAAGAGTGGTCTAAAAACCTAGCCCTGCCAGTAAAAATAATTTTTGCAGGCGGGATTTTAATAAGAGCACCGCTTGTAAAAATACCTCTATCTTTGTGAGTGGTGCTCTTAACACCCTGCCATTAAGAATTGATTTTTTAATGGCGGAGTAATGAACACCACCTGCAAAACCTACTACTGAACCAACAGTTGCATCGTATTATCCTCTCCTCTCCCTTCTCTCTCTTGATGTTTGTTGCAGCACGGGGAAGGGGTGGCTAGGAGGCCCAGGACCGCGCGAACTCCTCGCCGTCCTACGGTGCACACCTCGCGAAGAATAAGTGGCGGGGAAGGGGTGGCGGCCGGTTTGCAGCAAAGGGTGGGGGCGATGGCTACTCGGTGAAGGGGAGAGGCGGTGGCAAAGCATAGGGGACACGACTGCTTCGGGTTGAGGATGGCCCTGATGACCATGACGGCTCAAGTTGGCAAGGCCGGGACGACAATGGCTACCACGGCGACCGTTCGTCTTCTCTGCCTACTCTGCCACGCAGAACCTCAAGAGCTCCATCAACATCATGCATGTGCATCTTGGACAACGAGGACAACGGTAATCGAGACCGGGCCACCAGATCTAGCGGTGGCGGTGCTTGGGACCGCCAGATGCCTAGCTAGATCTGGTGGCGGTGGTAGTCCAAGGAGATGGCTGCCCTCCGCGACGACGGGTCCACGTGCAAGCTCGGTGACGGTGGCCCTCGGTGGCGATGGCTCCACGCGTAGTTCGGCAATGGTGACCCTCGGTGGCTAGGGTTGCGGCCAGCTCGGTGATGGTGGCGACGACGACAACTTCAGCTTGGGTTCCTGCTTCCTACTGCTCGGCAATAACAAATTTGGGAAGCTTGTGTTGATGCATGTGAATTTGGGATAAGGATTTGGGACATTGATTGTGGATCCTGATTTTAATTTTTTTCCATTTTAATTTTTTTCCTCCTATAAGAATATTTTCGTTGGCGGGTCTCTTTAGCTATTATACGGTGAAACTAGTTTTTTTTCGCTAGCGGCCTTCTTAGCTTGGCCACCTGCGAAAGTCGATTTTTGCTGGCGGTCGGCAAGGCCAATGAAAACGAGCAAAAACCTGATTTGGACGCTAGCAAAAACCTGATTTGTACGTAGTAGTGTTAGTACTTCATAAAAATATTACTATCCATTATTCTTGCCACTTCAATCTCATTTGATAAGTTAGTAACTAAATTACTACGAGATCTGGTCGATAAAAAGATTACTTCCATTGTATGCACTACAATTACAATATGATCCACTAGTAATGTTGTACTCAAGTCCTCGTAGGACTCTGGTATTTTTACTCACGTACGGTTTAATTGAATCACAAAAGATCGAGCATATGCTTTCTCTTTTGCAGGGGCAAAATGATAGTAGGAGTATATTGTTTACTTAGTACTCCCTCTGTTTCAAAATATTTGACACCATTGACTTTTTAGTACGTGCTTAACCATTCGTCTTATTTAAAAAATTTAAGTAATTATTTATTCTTTTTATATCATTTGATTCATTGTTAAATATACTTTCATGTACACATATAGTTTTACATATTTCACAAATATTTTTAATAAGATGAACGGTCAAACATGTGCTAAAAAGTCAATGGTGTCAACTATTTTGAAACGGAGGGAATACTATATATACTTATATATTGTTTCATTTAATCACATCACATGAGTAAAATAATTAGGAGTACCATGTGTACACGCACAGTTACACACGTCTAGTGCGGTGCGGACAATAAAATTACAAGGTACGGTGCGGTTGCGATGGGCCCTGGCCGGCGACTTTGCCGGCGATGACCAACGCAACTGCCGTGGGATATCATCAACCGGGTCGGCGGGGCCGCCGTACGTCCTCCTCCGCACGGAGCACGTACAATGCATTGTCCAAGCGGCGTCACACGAGCCGCAAGCCCACCATCCCCTGAACCAGGGTTCACTCTATCGGTTACTCTATCGGTTGAGGCGTTTGTATCGGGGGTCACCGAAAATTCAGAAATTTTGGAAATTTCGGTCTGAAATTTCCGAAATTTTAAGTAAAATTTAGTTGAATTTAAACAAATATTACCTAAATTCATGAAAAAAATTAAAAAAAATGAAAAATTTCAGCCGAAATAATATCGTATCGGAAGTGACCGAAATTTCGGTCCGAAATTTCCAACCCTGCCCTGAACACACTGTCAGATGAGCTAGGCTGGGTTCGGTTCTAGAGGATGGACCGTTAAACGAGCCATGGTAGAAAAAAATCTAGGTAAAATAACCCAACAAATGGACAGGCAGTTCCATCGGCCAGCTCGACTGGTGGGTAGACTATTGCTGCAAAGACTTGTAAATTAACTTCTTATTGCAGATCATTTTCTTTATGAAATGTTATTTGAAATTTTATATTTGACTTTAATTCCTTTTTAAACTATTTTGGCAATGGCACAACAGGAACTGGAAAAGAAAACCCAATAAATACCAGCATGATAAAATTTTGAAAAAAGATTTTAGCTGTTTCAAATTTTGTTACACGTTACCATCTAAACTCCTTGGGAAAAGAAAATGTTGATTTGGATATATATTAGTATATATGGTCTTCAAGATAAAAGTTTCACCGTCAATTTCTATTGCAAGGTATTTAAAAATGCTGATAAAATTATACTAACAGTATTTTTTAATTCATTCTAAATATTTAAAAGGACATTAATATCGAAAACTTTTAAAGTTTGCCATTAAACACATCTAAACTGCAATGAGATTCCATTAAAGTCAACAGTATAGTTGTTCCTTCAACATATATAGCAGATTGTTAAAATAGGAAAACACTTTCCAGAAATTCAGTAAACCACTGAGAAGTTCATTTGGAATATCTGAATTAATATAATTGAATTAAACTGAAATGTTACAATAACCCTCTTTTTGACAGCGACACAATAAATAAAGGTTAGTTTTAAAATATTAACAGCAAGAGGACCAACAGGGCAACAGGACAGAGGGCCCAAAACCAAGCAGGATCAATTGATAACATTTTGGTTAAATTTTCATTATAAACTGTTGGATCTAGCAGTCAAATTTGAGGTTAAAAAACAATATATACATGAATACCCAGAATCCACCACATCTCTTTAATAGTACCTACATATACTGCTGAACTGAAGACATGAATGCCTTTCTTTCTCTATGGTGACCTACAGAATGTGGCACAGATGTAGCAGTGCCACAGATGTAACAGTTATTCAACTTGAACAATTCAAGTTAAACCTGGGACCAAATTAAAATCTCCGGCCATGCTGCAAATACACCCCTTGTACTTCCAACACAATCTCAACAATAACTGTTCTTTCAATGCAGCCAATTGTTGTTGCAAACTTGCAGTTAATTGTTCATGCATCTCTGCATGCATTGCCCTAAAGGAAAGATAATTAAGTTGCCCAGTGCCAGATGCACAATGGCAAGAATTGCAGATCTGAGAAAACAGAGAGAACAATCATCAACTTTTAACGGCACATTTACTAACAATCTGCAAAGCCGGTGCCTGATTGAACTGGTAGCTCAGCTGATCACTACTATCTACTACCTAGCTAGTCGCAGTTTAATTTAACACACCATCTACCTAGTTGCAATTTAATTTACTCTCTCCTGCATATGCCAAATGCTTCTGTTGCACTTGCATGGATATGAACATAATATTGCATGTAGCTTTGCATGCATATGCTCTTCTTGATCACTATATAAACCCATCACTGCCTCTCTTCTTGCTCATCTCCCAATCCACTACTTCTTCTTGCTGATCATCATATATCTCTTGTGAGCTTCAGCAATGGGGGCTCTGCCAAGGGCTCTAGTCCTCGGCGTTTGCGCCGCCGTCTTGCTGGTGAACGTGCTCGCCGTTGCCGCCGACGGCAACGCCGCGGCGGCGGCGTCCATGGTCGTCGGATTGGCCAAGTGCGCCGACTGCACCAGGAAGAACATGAAAGCTGAGGCCGTTTTCAAGGGTATGTTGATATCATAAATAATCACGCAATATGGTCCAATTAATCATTGTCATTTATTTAAACTACTACCTGAAAAATGCTTGTTCTAAGTTCTCATAAATGCAAGACGTTTTTGGTTGTCCTAAGTCAATTTTTTTTAAATTAAACCAAATTTATATTAAAAATATATATCGCAATATTTATGACACCAAATTAATTTCATTAAATCTATCATTAATATATTCTTTTATATTGTGTATATATTTTGTGTTGAAAATGCTGCTGCATTTTTATTCTTGATTTTGTTCAGGTGTTCGCGTGGCGATCAAGTGCAAGAACAGCAACGGCGAGTACGAGACGAAGGCCACCGGCGAGGTCGGCAAGTCTGGCGCGTTCGCCGTGCCCCTCGCGGCGGACCTCCTCGGCGACGACGGCGAGCTGAGGCAGCAATGCTTCGCGCAGCTGCACAGCGCGGCGTCGAACCAGCCATGCCCCGGGCAGGAGCCGTCGTGGATCGTCAACGCCGCCGCCGACAAGAAGAAGACCTTCGTCGCCGTCGCCGGCGACACCCACTTCCCGTCGTCGGAGTGCGCGTCGGCGTTCCTCTGCGACCCGTTCCACAAGAAGGACTTCTTCTTCCACTACAAGAACCCGTCGCCGCCAGCGCCGGCGGCGTACCACAAGCCGCCGCCGTCGTACACGCACCCGGCGCCGCCGGTGTACTCCTACCCGACGCCGGCGTACTCTCACCCGACGCCGGTGTACAAGCAGCCGCTGCCGACGCCGTCGCCGCCGATCTACCACCCGCCGGCGGAGGAGAAGAAGGTGGCGATGCAGGACGACGCGGAGGCTGACCCCGAGCTGTTCAAGAAGCTGCTGCCATTGATCAAGAAGAATCCATTCATCAAGTTCCCCAAGCTCCCGCCTGTGGAGGTGGAGGCAAAGCCATAGATGGTCGCCGGCTTCGCCGCGGCGCCATGATCGATCGATCGAAGCGAGGAAACATGAGTACTAGCTGGTTTAATTGCTTCGTTTCTTTGTGTGTTTTTCACATCGGCTACTCGAGCTAGTTAATTACTGCCCTTCTAGCGTTGTTGAAGCTTGGTCTGTTGCCTGCCTGCTAGCTTAACTATTCAGATATAAATAAAAGCTTCTGTTCTCTATGATGTGATTACATGTTTGCCGGATTGAATGGATACCTAGCTACTAGCTTAGCTAGCTTAATTAATTTTATTGGATGCATACTAAAATCTTGCATTTTTTCCATACAAATATTTACTTCCTCGTTTCATATTATAAGATGCTTTGATTTTCTTTATTTTTAAGTAAAGTGTATGACCGGTCACTTAGCTTGTATCACTGTGTCATCTAGAACTTGTGTCACTGTGTCATCTAGATCCCCGAACTCTAAAAATGCTAATTCAGATCCCATAACTTGCTAAAGTGTGTCATTCTAGTCCAACATGGCTACGGACCATTATAGCATGCTATGTGACACTGGTGTGGCATACCACACGGATGCTGATGTGGCATGCCACTTCTGCTTGTCCAACTAAAGAAGAGGGAAAAAAAGAGAGAGAAGAAAGGGAAAGAAGAGAGGAAAATGGAAAAAAGAAAAAGGAGAAAAGGAAAGAAAACTTTTCTAAGTGGGCCCCAGTTGTCAGTCAATATAGAGATATTGCTGGTGCCACGTCAGCATTTGTGGGGATTTTGGATTATTTATCACTCTCTTCGATGGTGCATTCTCAAATGCCATCATTCCCATTAACTTTGATTATTTGCCATTGTGACCTACCAAGTTGTTTCTATTTTACCATTTTTTAACTAACAACTCAGCAAAACGATGAGAAAATGACCACATGCCCCTCTCATTCATCTTCCTTCTACCATCTTCCTCTCCGACATGGCATGAACCAGTCTCCAACATGGGACAAGCCAAGCAGTAGGGACAACTATTGCCATGAATGAGCTGGGGCAGCAGGACGAGCAATGGATGTGACGATGCTTGATGGTTCGCCGTTGGGTCGTCCGGGCGAAGGCAATACATCTCGGTTGCAGGCCCTCTACCTCGCATAAATCTTGTGAACTTGAGAGAAGCGACGCAAATAGAGGTGGGGCACCTGGGGGGGAGGTGTCAGGGTTATGGATACCACATACCTAATAGTAGTTGACTAAGTCTCGGCATGACTCACCACTTACCATGTCTTATACGGAAACAACCTGCGGATATAGGAGGAGTTCCGGATAAGAAAAGACAACCAGAGTTCTACATGGAAACGACAAGGACTACTCGGATTGTATCCATATTGGTTTCCCTAGTTCTACTTGGACAAGGGGACACCTATGGGTATAAATACAAGGCCCCCTAGAAGGAGAGGGGACACAGACGATCAACACACACCCACCATAGAAGACACGAAACAATAGATCAAGACACAAGATCAACATACAAGCCAACATACGCCAAGACAAGATACCGGATATTGATTTCAAGGATAAGCACGGCTAGTCCCCTACGGTGTCTCCGGATACTGTCAGGAGAGACGAAAGCGCTATCTTTGATCTTGCCGGGCACGAACTCGAGGAGGAAGGCTACCCTGTTGTCGACTACGAGTCAGACCTTCAGACCGCCATGTCGACAACAGTTAGATAGACTACCCAAATATTATACTGGTGTGATTATGATGAATAAGAGCAATGACCAGCATCGGCCAACAGGATGTAGGGTTATTACCTGACAATTCAGGGGCCCGAACCTGTATAAAAATCCCTGTCTCCATCTCTTTTACCTCAGTCTCGTGTATATCCTAGTACCAACGATCCCCATACCATGCGAATACCGGAATCGCGACATCAAACGTTGACAGGAGGGCAGGAGCCAGCGTGGGTCAAGCTGTCAAGTTGTATGCTCTCTCACCAGCATGAGTATCTCGCTTGTGGTCAAGGTGGCCTCGACATATCCTCGCTCATCAACGACCTCACCGTCAAAAATCCCGGAGGCTTGTGTCATCCATCCAACTACAACTGTACCTGGGATTCCCACGCCAGAGAGGAAGAAGAGAAGATATGAGAGGGGCAGTGAGGTCATTTTCTGTTTCTTTTAGTATGTTGGCCGTCAAAAGTGATAAAATAGAAACAATTTGGTGAATCACGATGACAAACAATCAAATTTACTGGGAAAGATGGATAGCATTTGAGAATGTGCCATTCAATAGAGTGGCAAATAGTCCAAAATCTCGCATTTGTATGGCATGTCACATCAACGCCACGTAGCAAGCTAAAATGGTCCATAGCTATCTTGGACCAGAATGACACACTTTTGCTGGAATGGTCCGAACAGAGTAGAAAATTGGCGAGAAAATCGAATCAAAAAAATAATATATGACAAAATGATCTTGAATGGCTCTCTTGGCACTTAAAGAGAAATGTTCAGACTTAATTTTCACTCTTAAGCAAACGGCCGGCGAGCAGGTGCCTGCCCTTCACTGGATATTTCGGATTGTTGGGCCGGGGCATTACCGGGCCAGGATTTGGCTAGCTTCATTCGATGGGCTATAGCCCAGTCTAAAATGCCTCTCGTTGAGCACTGAGCCCATTGGGTTTGTACATCGCTGGCACTTTCGAAGCGCGCGCACCTGCGCCAAGAGAGAAGATCGATGGTGTGCACCGCCAACGCGGCATCTCCGACGCGTGTAACGTTAATCGCCTCTCCAGCATGCTTAATGCTAATGGCAATTAGCGATAGACATATTTTCAATAATTAAAAATATTTGAGTTGAAAATTTTAAATCATGAATTGAAAGTTAAAATTTAAATATCAGTTGAAAATTTTTGTAGTTTGAGTTGAAAGTTTTTAAATTTGACTTGAATATTTTCATATTCGAGTTGAAAATGTCGTAATTTGAAAGTTTTCAAGTTTAAGGTGAAAGTTTTCAAAATCGGATATAGTATATTTAAAAAGAATAGGCAAGCTTTGCCTTTCGTTCGAAATTTTCTTTTTACAGGTAAGGAAAAAAATATTTACAGCATCACGGTCGGGAATCTCTGCTAGGTGTTTGGCTCCAGCCATAGCCCAAGATTTCGCCTCTTCCTTTATCTTCGCGATTGGGGCCACCGTGGTTAGCTCCTTGTTTTGGAAAATTCGTTGGTTTCGCTCCTTCCAAACTTCCCAAGAGATTATGAGGATTAAGAATCGAGTCCCATGCTTGGGTGCTTCTTGACATGTTTCAAGTGATTCCCATCAGTGATGTGTTGTGGTCGATTGCGCCCAGTTTATCAGCATGATGGGTTCACAGGCAACCCAAGTAGCAATGGCATCCTAGATTTTCCTTGTATATCTGCAATCCGCCAGCAGATGTAGGGATGTCTCATCTGTGCACCGGCAAAGGGGACAAACGCCGTTGTTTTTCCAGCCCCTGATCGCCAGCCGGTCCGAGGTCCAGACCCAATTTTAGATTATTAGCCATGCGAAGGTTTTACACTTGCGTGGGGCCCAAGCTTTCCAAATTAAGGTGTCAAAGTTTGTTTTTAGCGACCCCAAGAACTGCGCCTTGTAGGCTGAGGATGCCGAGTATTCTCCATGACTCGTGAACTTCCAGGTAATTTCATCATTCTCGTGTTGAGAGTTTTATATGTAAAGTTAAAAGTTTAGGATTTGAGTTGGAAGTTTGAAAAGTTGAACAGAAAATTTTAATTTTTTAGTTAAAAGTATTTAGAGATTAAAAATCAAGACTCCACATCTTCGTTTGGTACACTTTTAGCCTCACAAAAGCCTAGCGGGCCACGTGAGAAACCAGCCTATGCTTGTGGGCTCATGCGCGAGCGACTTCTTTAAGTTGCATGTCTATGCGAAAACGACTCCTCTCGCCACTATTTTATACGTAAAATCTAATTCGAGAGCCCTCTCGTTTTAGCGCTATTGCCCGATGCTGGCAGAGCCGTCCAATCTCCAACCACACGCACACGCAATTCCTGCTTCAAAGAGAGTCAAAGAGAGAAAGGCTACAGTTTTCTCTCCCATGTCATTTTTCTCTTCAAACAAAGTTTTCTCTCAAATTATTTATCCGATCTATAATCTGATTACACCATTGTGTTTGTTACAATTAAATCTTCACAACAAGATCTTACATGATTATATTACGATGAAAAAATATTTATATTTGTAAATTACTTAAAAGTAACTTAAAACAAAATGTAAGTAACTTTGTCACGACATTAGAAGTAAATTCGTTGTAGGGATAAAAATATGACTTTATCTAGAAATTAAATTTAATCAGCACAGATCAACACACGTAAGTTTAACAATTTTTAAAAGTAACTTCAATGTTAATTGGAAGTAACTTTTGCATGGTTCAAGTTGAAAGGAGATGCTAGATGGAGTACAAACTAGCTACCACTAGCTGTGTAGTTACGTCCAATGAAAAAAAATGTATTAATTAGAGTTACTTTCTTTTTGTTATAAGTTACTTCTATAATATATGTAAATTACTTTTAGGCTTTATTGAATTACTTTTATATGTCTAAGAAGTAATTTAGTAAAATCTAAAAGTAATTTAGATATATTATAAAAGTAATTTATTATTTTTCATCAAAATATAATTATGTGAGATCTTGTTATAAAGATTTAATTGTTATGAACACAACGGTGTAATCGGATCGTAGATCGGATAAGTAGTTTAAGAGAAAATTGTATTTGAAGTATAGGTGGATAGTGCCTCTTATAGATTGAGTGGTAGCTACCACTTGTTGTGTAGTCACGTCCTATTTTATACTCCCTCCGTATTTTAATGTATGATGCTGTTAACTTTTTGACAAACGTTTGACCTTTCGTCTTATTAAAAAAATTATATAATTATTATTTATTTTATTGTGACTTGATTTATCATCAAGATGACATAAGTATTTTTATATTTGCATAAAAAATTTGAATAAGACGAATGGTCAAACGTTGATTAAAAAGTCAACGGCGTCATAAATTAAATTACGGAGGGAGTACTACCTTGAAAAGCAATATGCGTTTTTGAGATTAATAACGCCTTCTAAGAAAAACATCATATTCAATTCATGGAATATTGATATGAAATATTGCGCATATTATTATTTGATACTAACTAAATCGAGGTAAAATACACTGCTTAACCAAAAACTACTCTATCGGATTGCAAAACACATTTTGGGATATACTTCGTTTATTTTTTTTAAGGAAACTTTGAACACAAAATGTATTTTTAAATACTTGGTTTGGCTGCTTGAATATCATGTGTAGATGTCTCAAAAGGTACTTTCAATTTCATAATTTTATTTTTAGTTTTTTTTCAAATATTAGAATAAAAATGCACAAATGTGTAAAGTGAATATATACATAATGTTAGTGCTATGAAACACATTTATAGTCATTATGATGTATTTACTACGACTCCATGGTAACACAATTACAGTGACAGAATGACGATATTAACGCTCAGGTGACCACTACTCCATTATTCCTGTGGTATTAAGGCCTCTTTGTTTAGGCTTATAAGCCAACTTATAAGTCGAAAAGTCTAAGCGAAAACAAACAAACGGCTTTTTCATTTGGCTTTTTTGAAGCCATAAGCCACTCTAACACTATTAAGCCAAAAGCTAGGTTGGAGAAGCTTTTTTGGTTTATATGAGATAGATGTATGACTCCACCACTAAACTTAGGACATTAAATCCACTGGCTTATAAATCATATAAGCCAATAAGCTGACTTAAAAGTTTAGGCCAATAAGCCTAAGCCTAAATAAAGAGAGCCTAAATTCTATTATTCCTGCAAGTGCGATGCACAAAAAGCTGAGGACAAGAATTGGTGGCCTGGGAATTTTTCCCTCCTTTTTTTCCACACCAGCTGGCCCTCGGAGATTATTATCACTTTTTCCAGCTGGCTCTCCAAAGTAAAGCGGATTTTTTGCTGTGTTTAACCAATTTGTTATTGGCTTAATGCTAGGCTTCACTTCTACTTTGTGTGTTGGCAAATTGGTACTGGCAGATTCTTCTTTTAGTCACCACGTGCATGTGCTAGTACTATATACTGAGTGAAACTCTATGCGTTGCAACGGCAATTTAATCAATTATTATGATAACAGTAAGTATATATTGATGGTATTAATTTCCAAGGTATGATATGATCGATTGCCCTGAAAATAACAGAAAAATAATTTATACTTTATATAAAGTTATAATCTACTAAGCCTAAAACTCGACATACAACCATATCACATCATTATTTACTATCTGGTAATAGTTACATAGTTAACCTCATGCAAACATACAACACCATCTATAATTTATTTAATTCTACAAATCAACATGCAAGCATATTCCATTATCACCCCTCACACCATTTGCACAATATTTTAACAAATTAATATATTATTTTTATAATATTTAATATATTTATCAATATGTAAAAAAAATATATTAAGAATTAGTTAGTAATTCCCGCGTCAAAGCGTGAGAAGCTTAGAGTTCAGCACCTGGTATGCCTGCAGCATGGTTGGATTGGCGTGTTTGTGTGACTCACGTCTCTCTCCTGACATAACTATACATTGATAAAGACTAGGGAATCATTAGTTATAAATGATTGCGATATGGCCTCTGTCAGATTGTGTACGTGAGCCTCTCGATCTTGGATGGAAGATCAAATGCATGTGGGGTGTTATTTATTGACATATAAGAAACGTGCAAGTTAATTAATTGGATTAGTGGTTTCTCCAAGCTTAATGATGCATCGAAAATAGTTTCTTTTCAGAACTAAAAATTTGTTTGTTCAACTCCTCTTTGGTTGAGATGATAACATCAGTAGTAGTAGATGAGAACAGGACATGGCAGCTGACAAATCGGATCAAACTAGATCAGACTATTAAGAATTGGTCACATTTAAAAAAAAAGATTTGGCCAGTTCATTTTGTTGATTCTATCAATTCTGAGGCTCCGTTCATTTATTATGAGATTCAGATTCTACATCAATTTTCGTTAGCATGCTTTTAAAACAGCTAAATGATGCTAAACAACTAAACTTCCTATGTAGAAAAATTACTTAGACAAGTAAATCCATTTTTCAAGTTAATAGTAATTAAAACTCAATTAATCATAAGCTAATTTTTTTTCGTGTGCACTTACTTCATATTAACCATCATCCATCTCAAACGGGACCAATAATATATATTGATCAAATATATGGTAAAAAAAGAATCATCTCCTATTCAGAATAAGGTAAAAATAATGGGCATATTCCTTGTGCCATAAGACCATATAGAGCTAGTCATATGTAATATAGTGACATGCATGTTTGGCCATTTTTAGGGAGATATCCGGTTGATGCTCTTATGCTCCTACTAGGGGACAACTTTGTGCTCCCCACCATGAGGAACTATAGGCTCTATATATTATGCATCAATCCAAAACCGCGAAAGAAAATTTTTGCCAAAACAGAAAGCCCCTGGCTCTTGCAACCGATAATTTTTTCTCCAAAGCCATGAAATTCCTTAGCATGGATAAATGTGTCCCCTTTTAGTTATCTCGTGGTGTAACTTGTTTTAAGACCGCTATATTTGATACATATCGTACTATAAAGGCTATGTTTGGAAGGAGTTTTTACTATCTACTGTTTTTTTTTTTCAAAATCTTTAGCTCCTTAAACGATGTTTAAGATTTTTACTCAAATTATGAGAATATATGGTTGTATCATAAAAACACACACTAAAAAGCCATAACCATGGAAACCCATAATTTCCAAAATCTCATTGGCCACACCCCAATTATTCCTTGTTACTAGAATTTATCAGTTTCCAGAACAGGACCAAATACAGTTGTACATTCCCCCTGGATAACTACAATCCAAACCCAAAAAGAAAAATAAAACAAACAACTGTCACCAGAAATATTAAAAAAATAAAAAAGTACTAGCTCATATTCATGGTCAACGAGTCAACGGTCGTAATCCCCCTCGCCGAAGAAAACAATATAATAATAAAAAAATGAAAAAAGAAGGATCATACTCCAAAGAAGGGGTACTTTGCAACCGGCCCGAATCGGACGGCCAGGATAACGCCCATCCTATCTTCCGGGAATCTCCAGAGAAACCACGGCGAAAACAAGAACAGCAAACACACGCGGCTAACGACACGGTCACCGCCCGTGGGCCCCACCTCCCCTCTCCCCTCTCTCTTCTCCACTCGACTCGACTCGACGACCCACCTCTCCACCAACTCGCAACTCCACCAAGCAAACCAAAAACCCCAAATCCCCCACCCCGAATTCGGAATTCCCCCCCAAATCCCTCGCCGCCCGCCGATTCAGCCCCGCGGAGACGCGATTCTCGAAGGAATTCTGGTTCCCGGAGGCGGAGCAGGCGGAGAATCGTTTGGTTTTTCTTTTGGGATGGGGGAGGGGGTGAAGGCGATGCTGGCGCGGCCGATCCAGCTGGCCGACGAGGTCGCCAAGCAGTGCGGCGCGGCGCGGTGCTTCCGCGCGGAGTGCGGCGAGCTCAAGGCGCGGGCGGACAAGCTCGCGGCGCTGCTCCGACAGGCGGCGCGCGCCGACCTGTACGACCGCCCCGCCGCGCGCATCATGGCCGGGGCGCAGCAGGCGCTCCTCAAGGCCTCCTCCCTCGCCGCGCGCTGCGCCAGCGGCCACCCGCGCCTCAGGCGGCTCTTCACGCTCAGCCCCGCCGCGGGGTTCCCCCGCACCGTCGCCCTCCTCGACACCGCGCTCGAGGACGTCGCGTGGCTGCTGCGCATCTCCTCGCCTCGCTCCGGTGGTGGTGGTGGCGGCGACGACGACGGGGACGGCGACGACGGCGACCTGAGGGGGCTCCCCAACATCGCGCAGAACGAGCCCATACTGTTCCTCATCTGGGACCACGTCGCGCGCCTCCACACCGGCGGGCTCGCCGCGCGCGCCGACTCCGCCGCCAACCTCGCCTCCCTCGCCCGCGACAGCCAGCACTTCGCCAAGCTCATCATCGAGGAGGACGGCGTGCCGCCGCTGCTTAGGCTGCTCAAGGAAGGCACCGACGACGGCCAGGAGGCCGCCGCCCGCGCGCTCGGCTTGCTCGGCTGCGACGACGAGAGCATCGATAAGCTCGTCCAGGCCGGGGTGTGCTCCGTCTTCGCCGCGGCGCTCAAGGATCCACCCATGCGCGTGCAGGCTGCCGTTGCCGATGCCATTGGTACTCTCGCTGACCGGAGCGCTACGTGCCAGGAGCTCTTTGCGCAGAACAACGCCGTCCGCTATCTCGTCGGTCACCTCGCCTCAGGGACCATCCAGGAGCACAGCAGGTACTCCGTCGGCTCCAGCAGCTCCAAGAACTGCGCTGCTGCACCTCAGCACATGACGTCGCTACACTCTGTCGTGCTTGCCAAGACGCTCAGCATGCGCCACGGTGGTGACCGTGGCACCTCCTCCTCCACCGATGAGCCCCCAAGGGTGTCCAATGAGCAAGACACGAAAAGGAATCAGATGCAGTCGGTCGTGCAATCCGCGATGGCTGCTAAGACTAAGACGAATGGGTCGTTGGTTCCACCCTTCAGGCCACAGCTGGGCACGAGTGGTTCTAGTGGCCGTGGTGCTGTCCGGGAGGTGGAGGATCCGGAGACCAAGGCACGGCTAAAGGCCATGGCAGCGAGAGCTCTGTGGAAGCTTGCCCGCAGTCATCTAGGTGTCTGCAAGAGCATTACTGATTCGCGTGCACTGCTCTGCTTCGCGGTGCTTCTTGAGAAGGGTGATGGTGGCATGGGTACTAGCGTACAGTACTTCTCAGCAATGGCAATCATGGAAATTTCCCGTGTCGCTGAGCACAGCCTTGCCCTGCGACAGTCGGCTTTCAAGCCTAGCTCTCCAGCAGCCAAGGCTGTCGTCGACCAGCTGCTTCACATTGTCAGCAAGGGAGACTACGATGATCTCTTGCTCCCTTGCATTACTGCCCTTGGCTGCCTTGCACGCACTTTCACAGCGAGTGAGAACCGCGTCATCGCTCCCCTTGTGGAGCTGCTCGATGAGCGTGAGCCACCAGTCATTAAGGAGGCCGTGCTTGCGCTCACCAAGTTCGCATGCAATGAAAACCACCTGCATGTAAACCACTGCAAGGCCATCGTGGACAGCGGTGGTGCTCGCCACCTTGTCCAGCTGGTGTATCTCGGTGATGAGGTGCAGATAGAGGCACTGATACTGCTCTGTTTCATTGCATTGCACGTGCCAGAAAGTGAGGAGCTGGCTCAAGCTGGTGTGCTTGCTGTGCTTCTCTGGGCATCAAAACAGGCTCACATGATACAGGACATGCGTGTCGATGCACTACTTCCAGATGCCAAGGGAAGGCTGGAACTCTTCCAGTCCAGAGCCTCCAGGTGATTTTGGCAGCAAGACCAGCAGACATGGGTTAGTAATTTCTTTGCTGCAATGTGTAATTAGAGTAGATTTTTTTTTTCTGTTGTTCATCATTGTTCTATCGGAGTTTTGTTCTCCGTAGGTTGTACAAATCTCTAGCAATCAATCTGTCAGTAAAATTGGTTGGGATTATTGAATTGTAATTCAAGAGGCATTTTAAACAGATTATATGTGTACCTGTAAAGTTGGCCAAAAATTTAGCTGATTGTTTTTCTTGTTACTTCTGTCTAGTTGGATTGCAAGAGTGGGATTCTGAAGCTTTGGTTCCTGACCAGGCTATTTATAACTTTTAAGCAATTTCACATTATTCAGCTTCAAAAACAAAACAATAAATTTCACAAAACTACATATACTATGATTAAACTATCATGAAACTACAGATTTAACTCGGTGTATCACAAAACTACACATTTAATACCAAATTTATCACAAAACTACACATTTAAAATGAAGTGTCACAAAACTACATGTTTAGTAACTAAATTATCATAAAACTATAGGCTTAGAACCAATTTAGTAACAAAATAATAATGTGTATAGCTCCAACATAACAACGGTTCTAGGGATTTAAACTCTAAAAGCTGTAGTTTTGTGATAACTTCAATATTAAATATTCAGTTTTGTGATGTTAACCTTAAATCTGTAGTTTTGTGATAAATTTTGTGCTAAATATGTAGTTTTGTGACAGAACACCTTAAATCTATAGTTTCGCGATAGTTTGGTCAAAATGCCTGTAGTTTTGGGAAATTTACTCAAAATCAAGACACTAGCATATAAGTCAACTGCTCATCTACAATTTTTAGAAGCATGGGAACTCCAAGAAAATTGTTTTAAGAAGGATCTTGCATATCATGGTGCCCTACATATTGCGTATGAAAATTAATTTTGATTGTTTTGTATTGGCAGATGCAGATTGCTGAATATGTGATTGATTTTAATGTTGCAGAGCATCCCTAGATTGTTTTTATATATTGCTACTTTGTTATTTTTCAAACTTATCCTACTCATATTTGGAGTTTGGACATTTCTTCATCGTTCACCCTGTCCAATATGTCTAGATATTTATTTATGCTTTTAGCAATGTGCTATATTAGCATTTATCAGACGAAGGAACAGGGCACATCAACAAACAGTTGATAGCTGGGTCAATACTCAATACAACATGTGATTTAAAATACTCTTGCATTTTCAGTGTATATAGACAACCATCATTGATACATATTTTGTTATCACAACATGCTGAAGGTTGACGTACAATCTGTGTACTCTAAAAGTTGACCAACATTATTTACTTATATCAGCCGTGCAACTGCTAGGCGCCTTGCTTTTGTCAGCCAACTTCACCAAGTCAATCAGTTCTTGTTTTAGACCTTGGATCCTGTAATAAATCGTAGGCCTAATAAGTACAATTGTTATTCTTATAAACAAAAGTAATAATAACATCAACAAATGGCATTGACAATAATGTAGTTCTCTTTTGTTTCTTCTTCTATTGGCACTAGTATAGTGGGTTTTTCGTTTTATTTTTGTTTTACATTTTTTGAAAATGACAGTTGTACTTTTGATATTGCTGGATAGAACTTCTCTTCTGCTATTCAAGCGTCATGTTTGTCCTATTCTCTCCTTATCTATATAATGTTGACAAGAGCACCACCATATGTACAAACATCAAAGTTTCCCATACCAGATGACACCAACTTACCCAGCTGACACCGACACCTGGGCCCCACTGGAAGTCGCAATCCAGAGGAGCCGGCGTGTTATTGTCAGTTCTTACCCAGGTGATCAGTGTGGCCAATCAAGTGAAGCCTGCTCACCTCCGCAGTTCCCGGGGATGGCGATGCCACACTGCTTGGTGACATAGAACACCTTATCCATGCTGATGTTGCCCCTGACGCCTGGGCTGCCCAGGTAGGTGCAGACGCAGGGCACGTTGACGCCCTTCATGGAGGTGCAGCAGTCAGGTGATGGCTGCAGCTTCGGCCCGTCCTTCTCAACGAACTTGTAGCAGGTTGTCTTCAGCACCTCGACATCGTTCTGGCATTCTGTACCTGCCGCTGCTGCTGCAGTGGTGAACACTGCCAGGAGGAAGATCAGCAGTGCAGCCAGGCTAGAAGACTTGAGCTGAGACATCCTGGTATGTGTTGTTCTTTCTGATATCTTGAACTTCTCTGATTAAAACTTGGAAACTTTTGATTTGTGCAATGCAAATATTTATAGAGCTTTTGGTGCCTGAGGTTGTCATGCTCCATTCTTGCTTGGGCTAGTTGAGCATTTCGTCCTGAACTGGTAACCATAGAAATGCAATGCTTGTGACTTGTGAGGTGAATGGTTCATGGCTACGTGTTTGATTTAGCCTGTGCAGCAGATGCAAATGCAATCGGTGTGATAATTTGTTGAAACGAGAGCATGCGGTTTAGATCTTGTTGGGCGATGTGATCTACTGGGCCGGGCCCAGTTCTGCTTTCCTAAAGCCCATCCGTGACTGTTTGATATGAAATTGCATTGGTATAAGTTCACTTTGGGTCCCTCTATTTGTCGCCTACTCCGATTTTCGTCCCCTGGTCGCAAAACCGGGTACGATGGGTTCCCCAACTTAACAAAACCGTTTAAATAAGGTCCTTCGGCGGTATTGTGTTCGGTTTTGGCTGAGGTGGTGCCTACGTGGCTCCTTTTGACCAGGTCTTCGTCCAACGTGTCGTTGATGTGGCGCTTATGTGGCAATTAGATGAAAAAATAATAAAACATGTGGGACCCACGTATCAGTTTCGCACACAAATAATAAAAAAATGGGTGGGCCCATGTGGACCCACACATCATCCTCACCACCATCTCTCTATCCCCCTCTCTCTCTATCCTCTCTATCCATCTCTCTCTCCAACCGACGGAGTGGAGTGGGCGGCGGGCGGAGTGGGCGACGGCAGAGCAGAGGGGCAGAGGAAGAGAGGGGCGGAGACGAGGGGTGAAGCGGCGCGTCGTGGGTGGAGCAGCCGGCCGATGGGGGAGAAGTCACAGCGCGGCGGTGGCCGGAGGGGCGCGGGGCGCCGACCGTTGGGAGCAGAGGAGCCGCCCGTGGCCTGTGGCCGTCTGCGGGTGCGTGCTGGCGTCCACCTTGATGTTGGTGTTGCCGTTGGCGACGAGGCCATCGACCAAGGTCTTGAGGTCGCCCTGCGCGTCACCGGCGACGTAAGCGGAGCGGGCAGAGGCGCCGCGCTCGGCTTCGACCTCCATGAGCTTAGAGAAGACGCCAACCATGGCCGCCGTGTTGTACGTGCAGGCCTCCGTCTGTAGGTACGCCCCCGGTGGTCGGTGAACACGTCGTTGCCGTTGGGCCCGCCGACGACGGTGCTGTCGAGGTCGTGCGACTTCTCCCCCTGCCGCGCTGTGGGATGAAAGCATACTGCTCGGCAACTACTGGACTACCTGGTGAAATAGCTCTTCAAATCTACAAACAAAATTACGGAAAATTACAGACATGTGAATCAATGACAAGTTGTTCATTATACTTTTGCAAATTGCAATGTTTTCACTTGTCATTTGTCAAATACTCAACAAATGTTACATTTTTATGATGCCAAAGCCTTTCCTTTCCCCTTTCTATCCATTTGTGCTGAATCGGGCTAGTTGCTTTGCTGCCTTGCCCTTGCTGACTTGTTGGTGTTGCTGCCTGCTCGGCTTAGAGCTGGGCTGCTGCACGCAGGCGCACAGCCGTGCAGGCCAGGTGGCACCGCGGCACTAGGAGCGGGCAAGCACCGCCGCGCCGGCCTGCAGTCTGCAGAGGCTCGCCACCTAGCCTGGACGCTGCATCTACACTGTTCATGGCTTCACTCAATTCGACGCGATTGGGATTTTGGAATGGGGAATTTTCGACCAACGGCCGGCGTTGTGGGCCGCGCCACCGGGGGCGGGGAGCAGTGGCGGTGGTGGGGACGAGTGCAGCTTCAAGATCCTGCTCATCAGGGACTTCGGTGTCGGCAAGAGCCGCCCTCCCTGCTTCGTCGGCTGGAGAGAGAAAAGAGGGAGAGAGAGAGGATAGAGAGAGAGGGGGATAGAGAGAAGAGGTAGTGAGCATGACGTGTGGGTCCACATGCCGCCCATAATTTTTTTTTGTTATTTGTGTGTGAAACTGACAGGTGGGTCCCACGTGTTTTATTATTTTTTCGAATCTAATTGCCACATAAACACCACATCAACGACACTTTGGACAAAGACCTAGTCAAAAGGAGCCACGTAGGTGCCACCTCAGCCAAAACTGGACTAAATACTGCCGAGGGACCTCATTTAAACGGTTTCGTAAGTTGGGGGACCCATCGTATCCGGTTTTGTGACGAGGGGATGAAAATCGGACTGGGCGACAAATAGAGGGACCCAAAGTGAACTTATTTCAATTGCATTTGGAGGAATGTAACTGGACTCCTTTGTTATCTAATGCTCAAGTGCAACTGCTGGCTGTCCCTCTGCATGTTGTGGCTGAACTGAACATTTAGCCTGCAATCAAATTGGATTTTCTTTTTACGCATGTGTTCCTTGATTATATATATATGGGGCGTCGGAATAGCAAATGTATATCTGCTGATAATCTTTCAGTTGTGACCACAGAATGGTTAAAATTGTTGAGAAACCAGTCGATTCTACTGATTAGCACACAAGCAAACCAAACACAGAGTTGTGGGACACAAAATGTATAAGCGAGTAGAAGCTTTATTTCTTCTGGATTTGAGTACAAGCTACAAGAGGAGAAGCAGGAGACCGAAGATCGGTTGTCCTCGCCTTGGACCTTCTGGGCCCTATTTATAGGCGGAGGAGGGTGGAGGCTTACGTCGTAAGCCTTGGACCTTCTGGCTTGCGTCGTAAGCCGGCTTACGCCGTAAGCTGGCTTCTCCTGTAAGCTGGCTTCCTCTGTAAGCTGGCTTGTGCCATAAGCTGGCTTCCTCTTTAAGCTGGCTTCTAGCGTAAGCTTTCTTCTGTAGTAAGCTTCCCACTCATAATTTAATTCGTCCACAATAAGATAGGTTTCATAACACTCCCCCTTGGACGAATTTGAATTATGCGCATGCCTCATAAAAACTCCTCCCAAAAACCCAGTGGGAAAAAATGGTAGAAGAAAAGAGTACATGGCACTTTGAATATTGTGTTGCACCTGTTGCCTCGTTAAAAACCTTGCGTGAGAAAAACCCAATGGAAAAAAAAACTCACCAAGGGAAAAAGAGTACAACAGTTGATCAAGTCTTCAAGACTTGTTTGTGATTCTTCAGGATCACAATCATGGGCTATTCTCTTAATTGTTTGCTCCCTCTGATCCTTGCAATTCACTAAGTTATCTCATGCCAATGCCACGAACACATCTATGAAAACTTGATGCTGGCAGAGACTTTGTAAATAAATCTGCGAGATTTTCGCATGACTTAGTTTGCAGGACATTTTTTTCCCTGCTCTTCTGGAGCTCATGGGGATAAAAGAATTTGAGAGCAATATGCTTTGTGAAATTGCTTTTCACATAGCCCATATGTATTTGTGCAACACAAGTAGCATTATCCTCATAGATGATGGTGGGGGTGTTATCAATGTTTAGGCCACATGACTTCTGGATGTGACCGATCATCCGCCTAAGCCCCACACATTCTCGTGTGGCCTCATATAGAGCAATTATTTCTGAGTGGTTGGTTGACGTTGCAACTAGGGTCTACTTTACAGACCGCTAGGAAATGGCAGTATTACCACAAAGAAATACAAACCCAGTCTGGGATCTGGCATTACGAGGATCCGACATATAGCCAGCATCCACATATCCCACCATGGATGGATCTTGGTTCTTCGGGAACCATAACCCAAGATCTTGAGTACCTCGAAGATACTTGAGGATAGTTTTGACGCCAACCCAATGTCTTCTGGTTTGGGGTTGCACTATATCTAGCCAATAGATTAACTGCAAAAGCAATATTAGGTCTCGTGCAATTGGCTAGATACATTAGTGCTCCAATGGCGCTTAAGTAGGGAACTTCAGGTTTAAATGGGTCCTTATCTGCTTCCAGGGATCAGACCACCATGGGGGTTTTCAATGGATGACATTTATCCATATTGAACTTACCAAGGACCCTCTTGGTATAGGTAGACTGGTGCATAAACACTCCTTCAGGGAGGTGCTTGAGCTGCAGGCCCAAGCAGAACTTGGTTTTCCCCAAGTCCTTCATCTCAAACTCGGTCTTAAGATAAGCCATTGCTTCTTTGATGTCCTCTGTGGTGCCAATGATATTAAAATCATCGACATAGACCGAGATGATACAAAATCCATTCAGGGATTTTATAAACATACAGAGAAAATCATCATTGTTTAAGTAACCTCTCTTCAGGAGATAGTTACTTAACCGATTGAACCACATCCTTCTGGATTGCTTCAATCCGTATAATGATCGCTGCAAGCGAACACTATACATGTTGCGATTTCCTTTCGGATTCGGAATCTTGAGTCCTTTAGGGACCCTCATATAAATTTCCGAATCTAGTGACCCATACAAGTATGCGGTCACTACATCCATCAACTGCATATCCAAATTCATATTAGTTGCCATTGAGATCAAGTATCGGAACGTGATTCCACTCATCACAGGAGAGTAAGTTTCATCATAGTCAATACCGGGTCTCTGCGTGAACCCTTGTGCCACTAGCCTCGCTTTATACCTCAACACCTGGCCATGTTCATTCCTCTTCCGGAGGAAGACCCATTTGCATCCTACACGGATGACTTTTGGAGGTGTTGGGACTGCAGGCCCAAAAACCTCTCTTTTATAAAGCGAGCGCAACTCTGCCTCTATTGTTGCTTTCCATTTGTCCCAATCTGAGCGCTTCTGGCACTCAGCCATGGACTTTGGTTCTGGATCCGGATCCATTATATCAGCAATCTTTGAAGCAAAGTGTATGTCGACAATAGTGGTCTTTCTATGATGTAACTCTCCTGTATCAGCATAGTTAGTGGAAATCTCCTCATTTATTTCCTCCAGCTCATCGTGATTTCCCATAGCGACCGAGTTGGAGTGTTCCGATCTTCCAGTGCCAAGGTACGCGCGTAAAACACTGGGTACTCCATCTTCAGGATGGTGTCCTTCTGGGACCATCTCAACTTCAGGTTGAGTTGCCTCTTCTGGGGCTTTCTCAACTTTAGGTTGAGTTGCCTCTTCTGGGGCTTTCTCAACTTCAGGTTGAGCTTCTTCAAACGATTCTTTGAGTGGAACAAGTGGCTCAGGTTCTTGTCTCCGCGGACATCTCCGCGGAACCTTGTCCCGAGCACCCGAAGGTCTCCCCCTCTTCCTAGGATGGGGGGTAAGAGCAGAGTCAGTAACCTTCTAGGTTACCTCTACTCTTTCCGGCGCATTTACTGCAGGTATATGCGACCTTGTCACTCCCTTGTAATCAGTGAAGGCATCTGGCATCTTATTTGCAATATTTTGCAAATTTATGATTCTCTGAACTTCCAGTTCAGCTTCACTAGTGCGTGGATCTAAGGACTGCATCCCAGTTGCATTCCATATTACATCTCGGCATTCTTCTGGATGCCTTTCTTCCCCTAATGCTGGGAAATGGTCCTCATCAAAGATACAATCAGCGTACCAAGCCGTATGAAGATCCCCAGTCATAGGCTCAAGATACTTGATTATGGACAAAGTCTCATAACCAACGTATATCCCCAACTTCCGGTGGGGTCCTATAGAAGTACGCTGTGGTGGTGGGATTACGCAGATGGGAAATACTTGGTTCGTTTCCACGCACTAGCTGAATGGGGGATGTACTATGATATGCAGTTGGTCTGAGTTGGATTAGTGTTGTTGCATGCAACACAGCATGGCCCCAACAACTGGTTGGTAGCCTACAATCTTGCAACAGTGGCTGTGCAATCAACTTGATCCTCTTGATCCAGGACTCAGCTAGGCCATTTTGAGTGTGGACATGTGGTACTGAATATTCTACCTTAATGCCCATGGCTAAATAATAATCATCAAAAGCCTTCGACCTAAACTCACCAGCATTATCCATTCGAATGGATTGTACGCGGCTATCAGGGAAGCTAGCTTTTAGCCTGATGATTTGGGCAATTAGCTTTGGAAAAGCATGGTTCCTTGTGGACAACAGGTCCACATGGCTCCACCTGGTAGAAGCATCAATCAGTACCATGAAATACCTAAACGGGCCCGACAGGGGCTGGATAGGTCTACATATGTCACCTTGTATTCTTGCCAGGAAAACAGGTGACTCATCCCTAATCTTCAGGAGGGATGGCCTAGTGATCAACTTCCCTTTTGCACAAGCAGGGCAAATAAAATCTTCAGGATTAGGGAAGTCTTTAGTTTCAACATTGTGACCAGCAGAATTGTTGATGATTCTCCTCATCATACCCAACCCAGGATGACCCAGTCTGTCATGCCAAACTCTAAATGACTCTGGGTTTTTAAATATGGATTTCATCGCAACATATTCCTTAGTGGGTTTTATGTACGTGTAGTACAAACCCGATGGCGATGAAGGGAGCCTTTTCACCACTTGCTTTTGATATCCATCTATTTTTGTTATGAGCAGATATTCAGCATCTTGCTCAATCTCAGTTTCTATATGGAAACCGTTTGTACGGATATCTTTAAAGCTTAAGAGGGTACGCTTTGAATCAGGATACAATAGAGCATCCTTTACAAAGATATGGGTACCCATAGAGAGAACTAGAGTAGCACTTCCGGTGCCTACTATATGAGCATTGCTTCCGGCAATGGTCATAATATTTCCAGTTTTCTTAGTTAAGGTGTGGAAATATCTAGTTTCCCTTAAGATTGTGTTAGTGGTGGCACTGTCTACTAGACATATATCTTCTTCTGCCATGGGATTCCCACCCAAGTATGTTTATGGAACATAAACATAAATGAAATTAAACATGAAGTAAGTTGATTCTATTAAGGGAAACATTACAAGGACTTCATGCCCAATAAAAGACTAAGCGTGCTCTTCAGGAGCATTATTCATGACCAAAGTTCTACATGTGCTACTCATGCGGAACACTGCATATGACTGACATATAGGAGATTACTTCAGATCTCCAAATATGTCATCATCTTTTTCAAGAAGGTTGTCCCAATCATCGTCCATACGGACGTCCCCACCATCCTTAACATTGATAAGCATGTCATCATGCTTTTCAATATGAGCTTCAGGCTCAATGGTGAAGTGGGATTCATGTTGGCTCTTTTTCTCATTCATGCTTTGTTGGTAGAGCTCAACCAGGTGCTTGGGGACACGGCAGTTACGGGACCAATGCCCTCTGCCTCCACATCTATAGCAGTTATCTTGCTTTACCCCAGATGATTCACCTGTAACCTTCTTGAGTTCGCCTTTACCTCTGGGTTTACCCTTACTCTTGCCCTTGAATATGATACTTCCCTTACCTTTCCCTTTCTTTTCACCATGGCCTCTTTTACGGCCATGTGAGTTTCCAACAACATTGGTGTGTGCTTCAAGCACTGCCGTAGACCCAGTGGGTCAGGCAGAATGATTCTTTAGAAGAACCTAATTCTGCCTTTCTGCAACTAACAGGACTGAGATAAGATCAGAGTACTTCGGGTACTTTGAGTTCCTGTATTTCTGTTGCAGCACTATGTTGTTGGGATGAAAGGTAGATAAGGTTTTCTCGATCATCTCAGCGTCAGTGATCTTCAGGCCACATAAACACAACTGAGAAATGATCCTATGGAGGGCAGAGTTATACGCCGCCACAGACTTGTAGTCTTGGAAGCGTAGGGTGATCCAGTCATGTTGTGCCTGTGGGAGCACAATTGACCCTTGCTGGTCAAAGCGATCCTTCAGGGATTGCCATAATACCAGTGGATCTTTCTCGGTCATATACTCAGACTTCAGAACTGGGTGGAGATGGTAGCGCAAGAAATGCAATGCCTTTGCTTTCTTGGCCTTTGTAGACTCCACAGTGCCAACTTCGGGCAGCACAATAGTATGATCGAGACCCATGGAGTCGAGTTTAATCTCAACGTCCAATGCCCAATTGAGGTAGTTACTACCATCCAAGACAAGCTCGGCGAATTCCTTCTTTGCTATGTCTGACATGTTCTACAACATCATTAGTATTTACGACAGGTAAATACGATGTGCGGGGTCGACATAAATTGGTCATGCGTAATCTTCAGGATTACTATTGTGTGTAATCTTCAGGATTATCACACAGTTTCCCATAGAATCTTTCCTAGCAAATTAACTTAAGTAATCTTCAGGATTACAGATTGCTTGATTAAATATTATCAATCATGTTAGGAAATCAGTTTCATAACAATAAAAAAAATGTTATGAAAGTCATGCAAACAGCAAAGTAAGCATGTAAAACAAAATGAAGAGCATACATGGGCACTTCATGTATATTGTGCAGACTGTAAAAAGTAAGATAAACCATATAGTACTTTCCCCACTATGAGCCCACGCTTCATGGCGACAGAGCCGACCTTAGTGGCATCAAGGGCCCATATGGGTGATGTCCATAAAACAAAGGGCATCCATAACGACACTTCAGGGTTGTGTAGAAGGTTCGTTTGCCTCCGATATTTGGCGGCAACGGCGGCAGAGCCGTCCATTAAGTTGCCATGCCGGTGCTTTAGGCACCTACATCACCTCTAGAATTTGGGCGATAACGGCGGCAGAGCCGCCATTGTGTTAACGAATAGTGCTAAGAGGATGTACCATCTCAAGCCTTTGGACGGTAACGGCGGCAGAGCCGCCATCATGTTAACGAACGTTGCTGAGAGGATGTATCAACTCTAGCAATTGGACGATAACGGCGGGAGAGCCGCCATCATATTATCGTGTATTGCTGAGAGGATATCGGAGGATGGTACTTCAGGTACCATGTTCTTCTGCTTATTTCAACTATAGTAGAAGAATGATTTGCATATAAAGAGCAAGATGATCAGTAGAAACTGATTTCTCACCTGTTTACCTTTTTAGCTCGGAAGAGTCTCGTGCTGATAACGTGTTGAGAAACCAGTCGATTCTACTTATCAGTACACAAGCAAACCAAACACAGAGTTGTGGAACACAGAAAGTATGAGTGAGTGAAAACTTTATTTCTTCTGGATTTGAGTACAAGCTACAAGAGGAGAAGCAGGAGACCGAAGATCGGTTGTCCTCGCCTTGGACCTTCTGGGCCCTATTTATAGGCGGAGGAGGGTGGAGGCTTACGTCGTAAGCCTTGGACCTTCTGGCTTGCGTCGTAAGCCGGCTTACGCCGTAAGCTAGCTTCTCCTGTAAGCTGGCTTCCTCTGTAAGCTGACTTGTGCCGTAAGCTGGCTTCCTCTGTAAGCTGGCTTCTAGCGTAAGCTTTCTTTTGTAGTAAGCTTCTCACTCATAATTTAATTCGTCCACAATAAGATAGGTTTTATAACAAAAATATCCATATTCAGTTAATCTGCCATGCTCATTTTCTGCTGGTTGATAAGATTGGGCTGAGATCCACATATATATGGCCAGTGTGTCGAGTCCAATGGGCTAGCGCTTACTACAGGCCTTGCTTGTTTCTCCAGATTACAATCCAGGAGCTGACTTTGAATTTTGGGTTTGATTTTTGGGATACTTTTGTCACTTTTCTTGCCTAGCTCTCTTTTCATAATTGCTAATTAATACAAGTGAATAATCTTCCTAAAATTATTTTAAAAATATCTATAAAATAAAATTCAAAATTGGTTTCTTCCATTTATCTGTTGGGCGGGGTTTACAAAACCGTACGGTTATCACGTGCAATAACCTTATCAATTTTTGAAACTACGATATACCTTGCAGTTTTCGCGGTAACCGCTAAACCGTGGGGTGGCGGTAACCCCACTCCAAACGGTTTGGTGAATCCTGCTGCTGGCCCTAGAATCCTCCTGAACCATCTAGAGCTCTGTATCTGCTTGTTTCTTCTTCCTCAATTTCTCTGCCCGTGTCTGATAATGGCATCTAGCTAGAGAGAGAATTGGGTTTGATACTTGATCGATCAAGTTTGGCCTTCCTTGGTAAAGTTAGATGCCCCTAACTGATGCAAGCATGTATGTAACCACTAATTAACAAAAGAGTTACAAAAGCATTTACATTTAACTTGAGCAAAACCCAAGACAAATGAGATCATAAGTACTTCTACTAGATTTCTAAATCATAAAAATATTTTGTCCTCTTTATATTAGCAGTCAAATGTACCCTTTTCCTGCCTTCAATTTGAAAGGGCTGAAGCGTTTCGATTCATTTTCTTTCTGAATATTGGGATACTTAACTTGGAGTAATTTTACCATCTTCGAGAAGGTACTAGGAGGTTACTTTCTCATTTAACTTAAGGTTCTTTCTTGTATAGTAAAGCTTGGTGAATGAAATTTGAAAAGGCATCAATTAGGAGATGGAGGACAAAATGATGCCTTGTGCAGAGGAGATGACGAATGCCTCTCTCTCTAACCTAATGATGCTCTCTTTGCTGCAGCTGCTGGCTTGGGCAAAGCTTGCTCGCTTTGCTACCTGCTGCATGCCCTGCCTCCTTGCTCTCCGATCACCCAACCGCTCCATGCACAAACCTGCAAAACACCTCTCTCTCTAGATGTGTCCCTGTGTACTGGACCAGCCATGATGCTTGCAAGCAATGCTGCTGCTGACAAATTGGGATCACAAGGAAAAGAATTAGTATATTCTAGCTAGCTAGCTGCTGCATCAGATATTCAGAGATGGTGAGTGAATGGTATCAATGCCCTTTCAGTGTCTTGCATGGTGCGCTGCCTGCAGAAAAGGATAGCTTGTTGCTAGCAGGGCACACAATTGTAAAGGTATGCAACAACAAGGTGCTGCACATCATGCCATTTCCCTGGCATGTGGATGCTGCTAATTGCCTGACAAGAATTGGGCCAAACAGCTTTTAGCTTTCAAGGGAGAGAGATCGGTCGATCGATGAGCGTGTCAACAAACGCACTCGATCGATCATCAGATGGTCCAATTGACAGATATATGTTCAGGCAACGGTGGACATGCTGTGTGTGTCGATCGATCGTACGTCCTTCAGATCGAAATGCATGAATAATTCCTTATTCCTGTCCTAATTTCAGATGAGAGATGCTGCAGGTAACGTTAACTATGCAAGCTACTAGCTACCTGCAAATCTGCAACTTGCTGCCTTCAGAAAAGTTCAGCGAATAAGCCACTACAAAGTTCAGAGATCAAGCAGCTGACGGTGTGAGCACAATGCCTGACGTAGGATCAAGCTGGCTACGCATGTCTAGCTCATTGCTTGATACTACTCAAAATTAAACTAGCTCTACACATCAGATTCTGAGCAGTTACAAAAAAGTTCAAATCTGAATTATTACTTCAAGAACTATAGCTAGTATGTTGAACTATATATACTGTTGGTGGCAAGCATCATCAGGTCGATCTTGATGAGGATTTTGCACCCAAAAGACAGGTAGGAAAGAACAATGAGAGCAGGCATGATGCTACTTAAGCCCCCCATATCTCCTGAGAGTCATGTGAAATCAGACCAAGATCTCCCAAAGGTATAAAGTACAAACATACACACGCTCTCTCTATATACTATATAGTATATTTATGTCTGCAGTTAGTTCTTCATGCATGTGAATGTGCAATACTTGATTCCTCTCTGGCGTGTACTATATAGCCTATTATACTTGTCAAACCCTGACAAATTAAACAAATACTTATATATATATACATATATAGACAAGTACTTTTAACAACAAATTATGTAAAGTGAGCTTTATATATTTTGTCAAATTGACATGCAATGCAACATGGTCTGTCGTCAAACTGTGGTGGTATCAATGTATGTTCTCCTTTTTGCTAAAGATGTTGTCTCATCTACACGTTCCAAAAGTTGTCACGAGCAGTGTGATACACTCATGCATTCAGCTACCTAAAGATCCTTTTTCTTCTTCTTCTTCTGCTCTCTCATGAATAGATTCTTGCAGCTGCCTTATGCAAGAGAGAGTAGAAGAGTATATATGTGTAGGCATGATTCGTTATGAGTAGAAACATACGGTGGTGGCGTAGTCTGCAGTCTGCAGGCGCAAAATACCTGCTTTGTCTTGAGTGCAAGCTAGCATGCATGCTGGCATGTAGAAATGGAGAGAAAAAATGTGTAGTGCCCATGATATCTTAGGTGCTTTTGCTCACTTGTCAACCATGTCCAAGGTCACACTAGCTATTACTCCCTCCGTTCCAAAATATAAGTGATTTTGGATGGATGGGACATTTCCTAATACTACAAATCTGGATAGCGATCTCTATCCAGATTTATAGTACTAGGTCTCATCCGTTCAAAATCCCTTATATTTTAGGACGGAGGGAGTCTCATCCGTTCAAAATCCCATATATTTTGGGACAGAGGGAGTACTGTATAGACGTCGTCTTACGTACTCTCATATATGTGCATATATGGTTTTTAATAATCTTGAATATATACTGAGTTAGTCAATTTATTTAATTTTATACTAGGCATTTGTTAGATATATATTATTTTCCTCCAAGGCTTCAAAATCTTGGGATCCAATAATCACGCAAAGTATAAAATTCAATTGAATATGGCCAGTGTGAGAAATTCAAATTATAATTAATTTGAAGTTGTAACTATAACTTGAAGAAATTCAATTCATGTTAATATATTACCTCCATACATAAATATAAAGATATTTGGCTATAAACCTATTTGTAGACAGAGGTCGTATACTGTAGAACTTCTGACCAGTTCAAAAACTAATATAGATAGTGTTACCCAAGATAATGAGTTCTGTTGAGATATTGCCGAGAAAAATGATTTATAGGAATCATATTGACTGGAAAGGTTGAAAAAATGGAACTTGGATATAACATGGAAAACCCTTGCAGGAGAAAATAGACGTACTAAGGCCTAATCACTACTTTGAGAAAGTAGACATTGTAAGGAAAGGTGGGTACTTCTATGATGCATTGTCTACTTAATTCATTTCTCCCTTTCAACTTGGGCGTGTTGACTTTCAATTTGATATTTTTTTTTTCTTTCAACTTCTCGCTAATCCATTTTAGACTTAACTGGTTGTAAACTAGGACAACTTAGGGTGTGTTCGGCTGTAAGGGCTGCAGCGCTGCTGCAACCTGTATGAACAGTGAAGCAAGAAAAAAAAAAGGCAGCTGCTGGCTGCAGCCAGCTGCTACACCTGCTTGCCGTACAGGCCCTTATACAATAGCATAGGAACTAACTAAACATAAATATTTTCAACGAATTAGTTCAACTCATGTAAAAATATGTAAACTAAAAGTATATTTTAGTTCTCGTATACATTGAAATGGTATGCCATATATAATCCTCATCAAGGTCTCAAAACCCATCTAGATACAATATAATGGAGAGGAATAGATAAAAAAAACTTAGCTAGTGAAATCTATATATCAGTGTGATATAGGTGTACATGTACATGTTTTTTATTACTTTAATATACATTAAATGTTAGTATCGGTAGTGATGGTGGTTCTATCTGCAGTCACCCACTACAACTGTCATGTGGGGCCCCAAACAAAATTTGTTGGTGGATCATATTTGTCAAGCTAACCACTGGAAAATATATAGTATGAATGATTTTATAAAATGTATGTCAAGCTAACCTATAATCTTCGACTAATTTAAGTAGTATTATCTGATAATTAGATAATAGAAAATAGTCTAATATCGAAACCATCACACGAGGTCTTTTTTAAAAGGAAAAAGTATGAATTACCCCTTCAAACTATCGCGGTCGTCTGAATTACCCCTTGAACCACAAAACCGGACATTCTTCACCCCCAACTATGCAAACCGAATGAATTACCCCCCTCGACCCAATCCACGGTGGTTTTGGTCTACGTGGCAGTCCAGTCAGGAATTCTATTTATAAAATAGTTGTGGGACCCACCTGCCATACTCCTATTCTCACTCTTCCTCTCTCTCTTATCTATCTCACTCTTCCTCTCTCTCTCTCACGGGTGGCAGGCGAGGGACAGAGCAGCGGCGGCGGCGCGAGACGCGGAGACGGCGGCGGAGATGGGGCTGTGCCTCCGCCGGTGGACGGCTGCGTGGAAGGCGGCCCCCGCCGTTTCTCCCTTTCCCCTCTCCTTTTCCTGCAATATAACAATAGAGGTGGTCTGGGCAGAGAAGGCCGTGGCGGGGAGGGCCACCACCTTCGCGCGAGCGCTCTCTGCTGCTAGGAGCAGTGGCCGTCGCTGCAGGGAGGAAGAATGGACGAGAAGGCAGCTCAGTCGTGTTGTCAGCCGCTTGCTCCCCCTTCTCTTCCGCCAGGTCCGCCTTCTCCTCCACCACCGGCCGCCAGGTCTGCCTTCGCCTCCGCCACCAGCCGCCCGGGCGCCTCGCCTCCACCGCCGGCCGCCTAGTCCGCCTCTGCGTCCACCCATCACCGCCTCGAGATCCCCCTTCGCCTCACCTCAGCGGATGGGTGGATGGGCCACCATGCCGCCGCCGCGTGACGACACCACACGCCGCCACCCGGAGTACAAGCCGGTGCCGAACGCCGGCAGGGACATGGTCACAGGTCTCCCCCACGATGCACTCGTCCACCGTCCCTTAGCCTCTGCGCTCGCCGCCGCACTCGTCCACCGTCCCTCAGCCGCCGCGCCGCCGCCGCCGCCTTGCCTCGCCTCCTCAGCCACTGCTTGCATAGTTGACAGTGAGAGAAGAGAGAGAGGAAGAATGAGAGAAGAGAGAGAGAAAGAGTGAGAGGAGTATGACAGGTGGGTCCCACAACTATTTTATAAATAGTATTGCTGACTGGACTACCACATAGACCAAAACCACCGCAGATTAGGTCGAGGGGGGTAATTCGTCCGGTTTGCATAGTTGGGGGGTGAAGAATATCCGGTTTTATGGTTCAGGAGGTCATTCGGACGACCACGATAGTTCGGACGGGAGGGGGGGTAATCCGTACTTTTTCCTTTTTAAAATTCCGTTGTAACGCACGGTGCAAAGGAGAAGGCCGGCACGAACATGTAGCCATGATTGGTGATTCTGATGAGTCATGAGCGAGGAGTCCCCGTCATGTGTAGTCTCACTACATCTTGACTGGTCAGTGGTCACTACATAACCTTAACAAATGCCTTGTCCTTACTTAGGGGTACCTAATAGGCCATGCGTGCCTCTTCAATAAGATGCAGGTTTTCTAACCTTGTTGGCTGTGTTTTTGATGTTTCTATATCCTTAATTCTCTGTAGCACATAGGATCGGTATTGTTGTTGTAGTAGCTAGCTGGCATGATCATATATCTGTAGGCTCCAAATTATGCATCCAACAGTGAACAATGAAAACCTATCCCAGAAATTATGGTTTGCTACTCCTGATAATGGTGTGATCATGCCGTCAACATGTAATCTGATTCGTATACATAAATGTTGTACACTCTAGCTAGGCAGCTGCTAGAAATGTTGTTCCTCCGCTTCCAATGCAAAACATGGAATCAGATAGAATTTGAATTTGGACCGGAATGTGATATTTAATTTCCTTCTTATATATCTTAATCTAGTGATATGAAAACAGGGTTTTGTGTGGACTGAAATCTCCAAAATCAGTAAGATTTGGAGAATTTCAGTACCCTGACAGAGTGCATTCTCAATAACACCGACTACTCCCTTCATTCTATAATAAAATCATTTCCAGATACATTTTATTCTGTAACTGAAGGAGATTGAATTTTGCCTCTTTTTTCCACTGAAATTTCTCGAAATTCTTCACATACCTGTATGAAAAATTAAGACATCTATATATATTACAGGGAAAACATAAGATCTATTTAGTACGAGCAAAAATAAAAAGAAATCCCTTGGAATTCCCAAGATCTATTATATGTCACTGACGGACAAACCCTTTTTAATTCCGGTTCACAACCCCCCTATAGTCCCGGTTATGCAACCGGGACTACGAATCCGGGATTAAAAATACATATTTTTAGTCCCGGTTGAAATAACCAGGACTAAAAAAGGATCTTTAGTCCCGGTTGGAGTTACCAACCGGGACTAAAGATTTAGTCCCGGTTGGAGTTCCGAACCGGGACTAATGCTCTTTTTTCTTTTTTTTTTTTTGGTTTCCTGCTGCTTGCATGATTTCGAGCCCCACGAATCTCCACAAATCATTCGAACACCATGTATCATTCAAAAAATCCCTAAATACATCAAGCTGCATTTTCTATCCCCAAATACATCACAAATCATTCACAAAATCACAAAATCATCTCCACAAATTCATTCACACATCACATATCATATAGATCAGAAAAAGAAATCCACATCGCACAGATCGGCCGCACAGATCAGAAAAAGAAACCACATCGCACAGATCGACCGCACACATCACATAGATCAGGAAAAAACCACATCGCGGAGATCGGGCGCCGGCCGTCCGCCGCCTCGCCGGCCTCCCGCCCGGCTGCCTCGGGCTCCGCCGCCGCCTAGGGAGCGTCGCCGCCCGCTGCCAGCCGCCTATGCGGCCGGTGCCCGCCTACTGCCGCCTCGGGTTCCGCCGCCCGCCCGAGGAGCTCCGCCGCCTCGCCGGCCTCGCCGACCTCGCTGGCCGCCTGCTCGGCCGCCCGCCGCCGGCCTCGCAAGCCGCCTGCCCGGCCGCCGGCCTCGCCTACCTCGCACGCCGTCGCCACGGCCGCCCGTCGCCGGCCTCGCAGGCCGCCTGCCCGGCCGCCCGCCGCTCCGCGCCCTCCCTGCCGCCGCGCGCCGCCCGGCCTCACGTGGTAGGAGGAGGAGGAAGAGAATAGAAGGGAGAGGAATGGGAGAGGAGAAGGGATGAGGATGGAGGAGGATGGATGAGGCTGAGGATGGAGAAGGGATAAGGGCTGTTTAATTAATGAGAGGGGAGGGGAGAGGAAGGGGGAGAGACCGAGGCGGCCGGGCGAGACAGTGGCGCCAGCTCGGTTGATTTTTTAGTCCCGGTTGGTATAAACAACCGGGACTAAAGATCTTTAGTCCCGGTTGTTTATACCAACCGGAACTAAAAAAGAATTGGGGTCTAACTCGGTCCGATAACTTTTTGAACCGGGACTAAAAATGATCTTTAGTCCCGGTTGGTGTCAAAAAGTTTTTAACCGGGACTAAAAATAATCTTTAGTCCCGGTTCCTATTCGAATCGGGACTATTGTGGATTTTGGGCGACCGAGCAAAGATGGTTTCTCCACCAGTGTGTTTGCATTCAAAATTAATAAAAGTATGAGACTAAATTCAGTGCACCCGGAATTTTGGCCTTCCTGAAATTCAAAACCCTAGTGACATATAATAGTACTACAAAGCAATGACTCGCTTCACAAAGAGCTTACAAATTCATGGGATCAAATCTCTTAAATGCAAGAGAGAAGTGAATACTCAATAATACTGAATGTAACATCCATATTATCGATCAAATAACAAGCGCGACGGTAGGGGATAAATCAGATGATACTACAGTTGCCTACTGATTTAATTGCACTAATTTGATTTAATTGCATTACTTACCACTAATAATAAATTAGTGGAGTAGTAGATATTGCAAAGCTCTAAGGGAATTTTGCACATTATAGAAAATCAAACAACTAACAAAGGTTAACCCACGACAATGTCTAAAAGGGAAGAAAACAAACTTGCATGATAATATATTGTAGAACCTGTGTCTCTCATCAATGGCGGCAAACCATAGAATTTTCTCTTAATTAATTATATATGTACAATGTTGAACAAAATAATATTGAAGGTCCCTTAACTAACTTGTTAGAGTTTCATAATTCTAGACAAAGTATGGTGTTGCATGCTATTTTTTTAAAAAAATAATCCAATTTCAAGGATGATAATAGTCTTTAACACGGCAAATTGCAACATTAATTGTAGGCAAATTCCTGAGAAAAGGCACATCATATTCAAGAGTTGTCAATGCATATATCTCTTAAATGAGGGAAATTTTTAGATAAGAGAAAAATGAAATATATGTCATCTTCGGCCTCTATACAAACACACCCACTAAAAGTTCAGGAAAGAAAATGTGTGTCAGCTAGCTAGTAGATATAGACGGTTATGATCGAGTGCATGAAATGATTTCTTAATTAATTAATATAATTTCAATTTCCCTTTGAAATAAACCCTCTGATTAATTTCCAGCTTCTTCAGGATTACACTCATTATATTGTATAATAAGTTCTTCTCCCATTCGGAAAATTGCATTCAAGCAGGTTGGCCAAATATATATTCTGCAGAATATAAAAGGAGTAGGCCGGCTCGGCGTACAAACAAATTGTATCAGTCACCCCGGCCGTTGTTGTAACATTTGCATGGAAAGCCCCAAAAGAGAACAGCAAAAGGGGAAACACTGTGCCAAAACCAATGGAAGGAATGTCCCCCAGGCCAAGCTGCAAGAGCTACTAGCATGCATGAACATAATTATATTATTATATATTCGGATTAATTGCACACTCCCCCAACTCGGTCACTCACTGCCACCTGGGGCCCACACCACCATAGTCTCCCTTATGGGCCCACTGCCATAGTCTCCAAAGGCTCTCTGGTCACTGGTCTCCTCTCCATCTGTGCAAAGTGCCTTTGGAGTTTGGAGTGCTCACATACATTCATAGGACATTGTTCTTGCTACATTCTCTCTCTCTCTCTCTCTCTCTCTCTCTCTGATATTCTCTCTGTGAGATATTCTCATGTGCAGAGAGGATGCAGCTGCTAGCTGTGATGGATAGCTAGGGAGGCAGTGCAAACTCGGGAGAACGGAAAGAAAGATAAACAAGGTGATCGAGGTAGCTAGCAAGTAGCAAGCTAGAGAGAGAGAGGATATATAGAATGCATTGCGATGCTCAAAAGCCATAACACGCTCGCCACAAAACGCAATGATGCTGTTCTCTGCTCTCCATGCTCCCTCTGATGGTGTAGATTAATGTATATAAACCTCTAATCTTTATTTATCTAGTTAAATCCTTTCTTGATCAATGCATGCATGCATAGTGTAAAGCCCAATGCATGTATGGGACATGCAGATCAAATGTCGAATGTTTAAATTGATCTTCATATATATCTTAACAAGATTTTAGCTGTAAGCCATGTACAAGTGCTGATCGATGAAACTACGAAATGCAGTTCCAGAGATGCAATTCTAGCATGCAGCAAGGCGTTGTTTGGGCATGTCGATCTTTGGAGTAATTTAATTTGCAGAAATTTCTCTGAAAATATATTGTAGCTAGATGCATATGAATAGGTGAATATATTATTACTCACTCCATCCTAAGAACTTAGTATTTGATGGAATACATCCTAGTACGTACTTCGAATATGAAAAGTCAATCTAGATTCATATAAGCACTAACTAGGACGATGATGTGTCTTATTCAGTACTAGGTTCTAATATTTTTGGATGAAAATGTTACTAAATTGGTTTCTAGTTAATTAATCGATCATATCATGCACGCCTATGTTGCCAAAGCTTAGGATACCATGCAAGAGAGAGCAATGCAAGGGCTTGCATGCTTGGGTTAGGGCTCTCATTTGATAACGTGGAGGGGCCTAGATGCCCATCATTTGGGTTGTACCAACTCTGTCTCCTTCAGTTCAGCAGGCTTCAGAGCTCAAGTCGGCAAAATTGTTTGCCTCACAAATTTGGCATGATGAGTGTGGTTCTACATGCAAAGGTCAGCCTGCTTGTCTACCGACTTTATAACCCGGCCATATATATAGTTCTCTTTTGAACAACTAGTAGATCTTACATATATTGTTTATTTTGAGATATAGCTTAATTAACATATTCACCTCTGACAATTAAGAACACAAATAATTGAGATGATCTCAGGTTCATCACTTGAAAGGCACTTCCAGTCTAAGATCACTTTTGGTCATGTGTGCTGATGACATGTTTTGAAAGTTTGCATGATGCGCACATATGCAGCCGCTTGATGTCAATTAGGTCCACTAAGTTCATATCAAGTCATAACTAGTATAGGCTATAGCCCAGATACGAATATGCTAAAGTTATACTAGCAATTAGTCAGCTCTTTCTGAGTGCATGTGACTGAAAAACACAATTGATTCTCACAAACTGCGGGTTTGGATTGTAATTTGTTTGGGTTGCCCGGCCCGCAGGGGCCTTGAGGTAACTTGAGCATAATTAAACTAAGAATTTTTTTTCACTGCCAAGAAAAAGGCATTAATTAATTAAGTGTAGTTTCAAAATCAGCATCAACGGTTGCTCTGTATTGAAACAAGCAATGGTAAATTAATGCCAGTTGTGAAATTAAAGTGTGTTTTGATTATTAATTTGCGATGAAAAAATGGCATAGTAGATAATTGGTTTTAATATTTAGAGATTATTAGAGAACTAGTTTTGTTGACTGTGTGGACAGGTCCATTACTACAGAAAACTAAATAGGGTGCCGGTTGGAAACCGTGCATAGGTGTCGGTTTCCCCAACCAGCACCTAGAATGCGGCACTGATGAGAAATATAAAATGTGCCGGTTTTAGAACCGGCACCTTTGAGGTCCCTAGAATAAAAAAAGAAGCGCTCGATCGGTGCTTCAAGCCAAGAATTTCATACAAAAATTGAATCACAAAATCTTAGAAAATTCATCACAAATCTAAATCACACAGAATTCATCACGGATCTAAATCACAAATCAATTCATCACAAGAACAAAGGTTGGAGAAGGGTGTCAACAGGAGGATCACACTGCCGATGGGAGGGCGTGCCATGGCCACCGTGCGCCGTGAGGAGGAGGTTGCCGCGCGACGAAAGGGTGCCACCGCCGCCAACGGGAGGAGGCCGCCCTGAGATCATGTCGGTCCGGATAAGGGAGCTGACGTGAGGAGGAGACCGCCCAGAGCTCGTGGCGTCAGGAGCTCGTAGTGGCTGCACAAAGGTTGGAGAAGAGGACTTCCATGAGGAGGAGGATCACTGCCAACGGAGGGTGCGCTGCAGCGCACTGTGTGCAGTGAGGAGGAGGCCGTCGCTGTCACCGTGAGGAGGCCACCCCGAGCTTGTGGCGTTCGGATCTGGACGCTCGGAGCTCATGGTGGCCACCCCGAGATTAGAGAATGGGGCCGCCATGAGGAGGAGGCCACCGCAAACGGGAGGGCGCCGCCGTGGGAGAGAGAGAGGGGGGGGGGGGCGGGGGGAGGGGGAGGGGAGGAGAAGGAGGTCGGAGGGCGGCGCCTCCCCATTGTCTCCATGTGAGAGAGAGTGAGAGAGGAGGAGGGAGAGGAGAACAAGATAAGACGGAGGAGATAAGGAGGAGCGAGAGAGAGAGAGAGAGAGCGAATTGATAAGATCTACATAGCCCTCCCCCATGCGGCTCGACTTATAGGTGTCTTTTTTTAATTAATCAGCACCTATAATATATAATAGGTGTCAATTCTCTCAAAAAACCGATATATATAATATTGACACCTATATTTGTTCAAATGTGCTGGTTATATTTTTTTTTCAACTTGTGGGGGTGGGAAAAGCACTATAGTTGCCGGTTTTAGCTATTCCGACACCTATAGAGCCGACCTCTATGTGCTTTTATGTAATAGTGGTCAGACCGGGTAGGATAGGTCGGTCAGACCAGCGTGTATCGTGCGATTAGACTGGCTAGCTTGACGGTCTGACCGGTAGAGACCTATTTAGTGTCGGTTTCAGGTTGTTTATTTGAATACTTACGATTATCTCGTGATTATGACTTCTAGATGATTTTGATACATGTGTAATACTGTGTAGAGTCAAGTTAAGAACTTGTGTTCGGATATAGTTCTTGTTTGGTTCATGTGTAGATTATTGAAGGTCATTAAGTAACAACTTGAACCGTCAACTCCTATATAAAAGAATACAAAATATAATATCAAATTTAATGGTCGGGGTTTATTACTAACTGTTTTCACGAGTATTGGTAAATATTTGTATGCGGGTGATTTTAGATGAATTTACACCCACCATGTAACTAAATGTACCTCCGACCAATCAAACGAGAGAACAAAGATTGGAGGGCCCACATGACGGTTTAAACCAACTTAAAGTGGGGCCAAACCACCGTGCACCACCTTAGAGGCCCACATGTTAGCTCCTGGAAGAAGGTGGTGGAGAGAGTTGGGGCCCACAGGTCTGCTGAACCAGGGGTTTGGCCGAACCACCATAGCCCCACCTCATCTCCACCTTCCACGTGAACGGGCAAGATTACCTCCCAATGATGGTTGTGGATGCACCGACCTCCACAACCGTAATTCCAACCGTTATATGGCCCAAAAAAGGAGGTGCTCAAGCCATTTCACAATACACAACAAAGTGGAGTATAAGTCACTTTCATACTTTAGGCATCCCTTAGTAGTGTAGAGAAAATAGGTAGAGAGTGAGGGGAAGGCCCGGAGGAATTCCGAAGCTGTCGGTACTCTCTTCCTCTCTTGTAGCTCAACGAATGCTTCTTTAATAAAGTAAGTGTTTGAGATTTCCTTTTGGTATTTAAATTACTTACTTGAGTGAGATATATTCTCACCGTTGCGAGTTCATCGCTTAGTATTTATATTAAGTACTCCAGTACTAGGACTTTGGATAAAGAAGGAAGTTCCTGCGCAAGGCTAGAGTAGTAATCAATAACTTAGACGTGATGTCTAGGTTAGCGGTTATCTTCATTTGTTGTGTGCTCCATGGAAATTGAGGTAGACGGCAGACGGTGACAGCCATATGCGCCTTTTGTATCTTTCCACATCCGGGTATACCATAGAGCTACAGGGCCGTCTTAGCTTCGCAGACCAGAGGAGAATCGGTGCCCGGAGCAATCAATAAGGTTTTACCTTTAACTTAAGTCTAATTAATTAAACCATAAGAATCCTATCTAACATAAGTTTAGCATTAGTTGTTGTTCTTGATTGGATTATGTTCTTAAATAATATACACACACATTCCTTGTGATTAAATAAACCTATAATACTCTAAGGTGAAATGCTACAACAATATTCTTATGCTTGCGGATTTATCTGTCACCGTATCAAATACCAACATAGGTGTTGTCTTGATGCCTCGGAAGTTAATCTCTATCTTCTTTTTTTTTTAGCAAAAGTTAATCTCTATCAATATATACGAGGTTAAACTTTTACCTTTTTTTAAAATAAAATATTAAGTTACTAAAAAAGGTAGCTAGCTAGAAAAAGTTGGTTGTCAAGGGCCGACATCTCCCTCGTCCACTCGATCCACTATTTATAGTCATGTTGTATCTTAAAGCTTACTTATGGCACGGATGTCTTTTTTAAGCGAGTAACATGAAACAACAAAGAAGAAAAGCCGGATCGAACCCTATAAATAATTACGACTTGGAATAATATAAAAGAAGGGAATGGAATATCCACCTAAACCGACCGTTTGGGCTTTCACGTGCAGTCAGATTAAGACAGCAAAACAACACCCAACAACAAACAACAACATGCATATAATTAAACAATCTCTTAATTTTCTTTGGATTGATATAATTCTCTCTCAGACGATGTGGAGACGATCGAACTAAAGCAAACGGCAATTAAGCATCATGCAGAGACAAGCTAGCAGATGCGCGACACCTGACCGGATTATATGTTTACTAGTTTAATCACGCAATTATTAACAAGCTAGCACACATTCGGTCGTTGCAAGACTGTACTCCCTCCATCCTAAAATATCTCAATCCATAATACGAAATACTCCATCCATTTCACAATATAAGTCATTTTAGCATTTCCCACATTCATATTGATATTAATGAATCTAGACATATATATCTATCTAAATTCATCAACATCAATATGAATGTGAGAAATGCTAAAATGACTTACATTGTGAAACGGAGGAAGTATGACTTATTATTACGAATCTAAATAAGTTGTACTACCTCCGCTTTTTAATAGATGACGCAGTTAACTTTTTCTTACATGTTTGACCATTCGTTTTATTCAAAAAATTTACATAATTATAATTTATTTTGTTATGAGTTGTTTTATCACTCATAGTACTTTAAGTGTGATTTATATCTTATATATTTGCATAATTTTTTTAAATAAGACGAATGGTCAAACATGTGAAAAAAAAGTCAACGGCGTCATCTATTAAAAAACTGAGGGAGTATATCAATTTTTGCGATATTAGAATACGTTTCATGCTATACTATATATTAGGAGTATTATATTATTACCTCCAGTTTTTAATATATGACACCATTAACTTTTTGACAAACGTTTATTCATTATTCTTATTTAAAATTTGTATGTAAATATAAAAATATTTAATTCATGCTTAAAAAACATTTGACGATAAATCAGGTCACAAAAAATACATAATGATAATTATATAATTCTTTAATGAGATGAATAGTCAAATATATCTTAAAAAATCAATCACGTCATGTATAGGAAAACAAAAACAGAGGCAGTATATTTTTGGATGCAGATAGTAATAGAAAAATGACACATGTTTACGCTGGTTTGCATGCAGGGATGGGGGGTTTTGCCTTGCCGGTGCAGGCGCGGCGTCTGCCTGCCGGAGTCGGAAGGGAAGACGAGGAGAAAAGCTCTCTGTCTATCTCGGGAGAGGTGTGGGTGGTGGTCGCCGGGCGCTCGTGCGGCGTGGTAGACCACGCCGGCGGCCGGCCACCGAGAGCGCGCGCGCGTATATATGGCGGGATGTATCGCGCCCCCGCCAAATTTTCTTTTTATACTATACGATTCCCCGTGTAATTTATACCACCAGCAGCTGTAGCTTCTCTCTCTCTCTCGCCATGCATGCACACTACATTATGGTATTTTGCATGCCACTACTGAGCTAGCTAGAGAGATGTAACCGTCCGTAAATATTTAACGCCGTTAACTTTTTAAAACATGTTTCACCATTTGTTTTTATTTTAAAAATTTAAGTTAATTCTATTCCTATCATTTGATTCAGCGTAAAATATACTTTTATGTATACATATAGTTTTACATATTTCACAAAAGTTTTTGAATAAGACAAACGGTCAAACATGTTTAAGAAAGTCAACGGCGTCAAATATCTAGGGAACGGAAGGAGTACATCTATAGAGATCTTGCTATATACTCCCTCCGTTTCGAAATGTTTGACACCGTTGACTTTTTAGTATATGTTTGACCGTTCGTCTTATTCAAAAACTTTTATAAAATATGTAAAATTATATGCCTACATAATAATATATTTAACAATGAATCAAATGATAGGAAAATAATTAATATAATTACTTAAATTTTTTGAATAAGACAAACGGTCAAACATGTGCTAAAAAGTCAACGGCGTAAAACTTCGAAACGGAGGGAGTATAATTAATTTTGTATATACTCCCTCCGTTTTTAATTGACGTTTTGGACAATGACACGGTCTACAAGATACATCTTTGACCTTATTTTTCTATTATAATATATATAATAAATAAATGCATGTTTACTTTTTTTATATTACTTTAAAAGACAAATCTATATATGTTATTCTAGTTCTTTTAAACTAAATATTTTTAAAGTTATTGATAGTCTAAGTTATAAAAGTTTGACTTCAACCTTGTCTAAAACATCAATTAATATGGAACCAGAGGGAGTACTGCTAGAAAAGCATTGGAACCCATACAGTGCAATCCGAACAAGACAAAGACACAAGAAATACTCTATATATCTTGCATGCATGCTGCTGTACGCCTGTTCGATCGTCGTGATCAAATCGACTAAACAATTCGATCGTATACTATATACAGACGAACGGACGGATACATGTCAAATTAAATGTCAGCTGCAATTGTTAGGTTGTAGCCAGCCCTCAATCGTATACATATATACTTCCTCCGTTTCAAAATGTTCGACGCCGTTGACTGTTTAGCACATATTTAATCGTTCGTCTTATTCAAAAAATTTAAGTAATTATTGATTCTTTTCCTATCATTTAATTTATTGTTAAATATATTTTTATGTAGACATAATTTTATATATTTCATAAAAGTTTTTGAATAAGACGAACGGTAAAACATGTGCTAAAAAAATCAACGGTGTTAAACATTTCGAAATGGAGGGAGTATGATGTAGTATGTCGCCCTTGCTTGATAAACGAAATGAAAAATATAAAATCATATGTAGACTCCAATTAATAAACATAAATTTGTCAGATACGTGTATTATTGTTTCACGTAGTACAAAAATCGCAAGCTCATCGAATGGGGCTTGTCACTCACCTCATCCTTCCAGTTGTGTTGCATCGCAGCACCAGCACACAGGCAGCAGTAGCACCTCGATCCATCTACCATTTTATTTGCTGAAAAGTTGAATTTTTTTTTTCTTAGATTTGTACACCACTTTATGTCTCACACTAGGCTCTATCTCTCTCCCTGGCATGAATGCCCCAGGTTGCAGGCCTCTTCTTTCCCCAGGATTTCGTTAGAAAAGCCCCAATAGCACACGGATTAACAATCTCCGATTTAAAGTCAGAAGAGACTTGGTCACTGATATGCGAGCCCACTACTTCTAGGCCCACATGTCAATGACCACGTTAGAGGTACGTAAAATGTCACATGTGCCTCTTCATATGCTCTCTTCTCTCCTCTTTCTCTCGCATTGTTTAGTTTTGTTTTTAATTTTGAAGCGAAAAGAGGGAGGGAGGTGCAAAGAAAGGTTAGGAAAAGGGACAGGAAAAGAGGGTCACTGATTTCTTTATGCCCCAGCTGCTGGAGCCCTGCCGGCCTCTACCACCTCCATATATACCACCTCACTCCTCCCCTTAGCTTAACACACCACACACACCCACACTAGCAGCAGCTCATACACATAGCTAGCTCAGCTGAGACACACACACACACACAGTGAGTAGTTCAGCTCAAAGCTAGCATCAGCAGCAGAGCTAATTAACAAACATGGCGTCCGGGAGCAGCGGCGGCGGCTACGCGGACGAGAAGGGGCCGGGGGCGGCGACGATGCAGGCGCTGGGGCTGCAGCAGCAGCACGGCGGCGGCGGAGAGGTGGAAGAGGAGTCGTCGGAGATGGGGGAGAAGACGGCGGCGAGGACGCGGCTGTCGGGGCTGCTGTGGCACGGGGGGTCGGCGTACGACGCGTGGTTCAGCTGCGCGTCGAACCAGGTGGCGCAGGTGCTGCTGACGCTGCCCTACTCGTTCGCGCAGCTGGGCATGGCCAGCGGCATCCTCTTCCAGCTCTTCTACGGCCTCCTCGGCAGCTGGACCGCCTACCTCATCAGCATCCTCTACCTCGAGTACCGCACCCGCAAGGAGCGCGACAAGGTCGACTTCCGCAACCACGTCATCCAGGTACCTACTTACCTTCTCAAGAACTATATAAATCAATATGTGATATGATGATACATGTCTCTCTTTTTTTTATCTTCTTAGAGTATGTTTATGGCTGGCTTTATATAACCTACTATTATACCTGCTCTAATATTATTAACGATATATAAATCAGTACGTGATATGGTGATACATGTTTTTGTACCAGTGGTTTGAGGTGCTGGATGGGCTACTGGGGAGGCACTGGAGGAATGTGGGACTGGCCTTCAACTGCACGTTTTTGCTGTTCGGGTCGGTGATCCAACTGATCGGGTGTGCCAGCAACATCTACTACATCAACGACCATCTGGACAAGCGGACATGGACGTACATCTTCGGCGCCTGCTGCGCCACCACCGTCTTCATCCCGTCATTCCACAACTACCGCATTTGGTCCTTCCTCGGCCTCCTCATGACCACCTACACCGCCTGGTACATCGCCGTCGCCTCCCTCATCCACGGACAGGTACATATATATCTTACATAATATTCATAGCAGTTTTACAGTCCTTGAGGAGGTATTATGATGTATCAAAAATTTAATATAAAATTTGGTACCTCATAGTATCTAGGTACCAAAAGATATCAAATTTACAATAGAAAAAGTGGTACCTCATGATACATCTTCAAGAACTGTAAAATTACTCTATCTTTTTTCAATATAAGATCAAAGTCCCAAACGTCACTTATTTATGATAACAAAATGATAGTAATAGTGATAGATAGTAATTGTAATAGTGCATATATTGGGAATAATGCAGGTGGAGGGTGTGGCGCACTCTGGGCCCACAAGCATCGTGCTCTACTTCACGGGGGCCACCAACATCCTCTACACCTTCGGGGGCCACGCTGTCACCGTGTAAGCCGACCATCCTCTCTCTTGATTAGCTATGGCTCGATTAACCATTTGATTGGTCATTAGTGCCTACTTAATTTTACTAAGTTTAGTTTAGTTTAATTACTCTAAAGTACGAACGATTAGTACTGTATCCACTTATAGCTGGCTTGCTGCCTGCCTATTCTTAGTTAGTTTACTTCTTTCCACTAATTAAGCTAGCTTAGCAGTAGTGTAACGGCTCACTGCTAATGGAGCGTGCGTGCGCACCATGCGAGGCATAATGGCATGCATGGTCACGTGCCATGCACGCATGGCTTGAAGTACTTAGTGACATGTGGTCCCATTAAACTTAGGGACCACCACTTGCACATATAGGAACACACGGGGTCCCACGTGATGAGACGTGGATGTGGTTCCTCCTAACATCCAAGTACACGTGTCCCGTTCATCTGTCCGTGGAGGAGAAAATTGTAATATTGGGATTGTAAACATGAGGGCTTCGCTGTTTTAACACTTCGAGTGGATGACAAATGGGTTCATCTGTGTCTATGAAATGTGGGTCCAGTGTCATTATAACAAAAGTTAATGTTTGCAGTGTTATAATTGCAAATCCCCCCTGTTGAGCCAGTGCTACCGTCGAGTCTAAGCAACCGTCGAAAAAACTCGTAATATTAGCCATGGAATGTATTTCTGTAGTTGTTTTACGAAATATAGCTCATATCAATTATATAAGTGATCGTATCGTCTGACCTGTTTGGCAGTTGGCTATAATATGCTGTTGGTTTTGTCTAAGTTGATTAAGAGGGTGATATATATGCTAGCAAAGGAAGAATGAACATCGATCATATCTCGTTGGTGACTCATGTATTTGTGGTCTAACCTGTCATTTTTGCCATGTTTAATGGATCAAGCTAGTCTTATAGCAATGTAATGCCAAATGCCAACACAAGCTAACTGGGCCCTTTGGTGTAAGCTCAGTCTATAGCAGCTAGCATGCATCCATCATCTCTAGCTACCTTTGTACTCCCTCCGTCCTATAATATAAGAGATTTTAAGTTTTTGCTTTTAACGTTTGACCACTCGTCTTATTCAAATTATTTTTGCAAATATAAAAAACAAAAAGTTGTGCTTAAAGTACTGTAGATAATAAAGTAAGTCATAAATAAAATAATTAATAATTTCAAAAAAATTTAAATAAGACGAGTGGTCAAACGTTACAAATAAAAACTCAAAATCCCTTATATTATAGGACAGAGGGAGTATAGTTTGTGTCTTTATGTACCAAACCAATACAAGACAAGACCACACTGCATACATGCTACTACAGGAAAATCACTTTGGTACAGGTTAGAAAACCAATATTTAACTTCGATCGGTCACCTATAACTAAAAAAGATGTCGATTATGAACCTAGAACAAACACCTATAAACTCTTATAGGTGCCATATTTTAAACCGTCCGGTCACACGTGGCATGACATGCGCAATGCCCACCAACATCTGGGCCCTGCATCGTCGTTTCTCTTGCACGAATCTGAAAGCACACATGAACTCCCTCCGTTTTAGGTAATAAGTTGTTTTGATTTTGGTCGAAGTCAAACTGCTTTAAGTTTGACTAAATTTGTAAGAAAAAAATAATATTTTTAACCAAAATAAACATTTAATTATAAATTTGATTAAACTGATTTGGTGTTGTAAATATTACTACATTTATATCTATAAAACTTGGGAGTAGATTGATTTTAACCAAAGGCAAAATAACTTATAGTAGTAGTAATTAAGAAAGTAATTAAGGGATGAAATGCAAATGCAGGGAGATAATGCACGCGATGTGGCGGCCGCAGAAGTTCAAGGCGATCTACCTGCTGGCGACGGTGTACGTGCTGACGCTGACGCTGCCGTCGGCGTCGGCGGCGTACTGGGCGTTCGGGGACGCGCTGCTGACGCACTCGAACGCGCTGGCGCTGCTGCCGCGGACGCCGTGGCGCGACGCCGCGGTGGTGCTCATGCTCATCCACCAGTTCATCACCTTCGGCTTCGCCTGCACCCCGCTCTACTTCGTCTGGGAGAAGCTCGTCGGCCTCCACGGCTGCCCCTCCCTCTGCAAGCGCGCCGCCGCTCGCCTCCCCGTCGTCCTCCCCATCTGGTTCCTCGCCATCATCTTCCCCTTCTTCGGCCCCATCAACTCCGCCGTCGGCTCCCTCCTCGTCAGCTTCACCGTCTACATCATCCCCTCCCTCGCCTACATGGTCACCTTCCGCTCCCCGCAATCCCGCCAGGTACCTTATTACTTTTCTTCTTACTCCATTCGTTTCAGGTTATAAAACGTTTTAACTTTGTTCAAACTCAAATTGTTTTAAGTTTGACTAAGTTTGTAGAAAAAAGTAGTAATATTTTTAACCCCAAGACAAATTTATTATGAAAATATATTCAATTATTGATTTGATGAAACTATATTTAGCATTATAAATATTACTATATTTGTCTATAAACGTAGTCAAACTTGAAACAGTTTGACTTTGAGCAAAACCAAAACATCTTATAACCTGACACGGAAGGAGTACTAATTTTCTTTATCTTTCTAATTCTCATCATCAAAATGCATTTTACATATATACATGCTTGAATTTATTTGTCTTTGAGTGCCTACATTGGGGGTCCATTGCAACCATATTTGCAGAGGCTTTAGGTAGAGATGATATAGTTTCAGTGCTGTTCCTATGTATACATAGTTGCCAAATGCTAGCTATCTAGATACAGAAGCAAATGTTTGGTGATTGATGGAACAGCTGGTTGTTGCAATGCAGCCTAGACAGCATGAGCCCACCATGCTTCCCCATCACACCTTGCTTGCTTCTTCTAGTGCTTACTGATAATTAGAACAGATCAATTAATTAATTAATTGTTTGTCTTAATTAATCAAAGCTAGCGCTAGCCATTAACAAGACTAGCTAGTTGGCGTCTATTTGATTGATCTGCTGCTGGGACGTGGCAAATTCCAATGAACTCAACGTAACACTGGTAATTAAACACTATTATTATTGTTTCTGCTGCTGCTGAGTGTTGCAAGTGTGTCATTCTCGGTGAAGAAGAGACTGAATGCAAGACAAATCTGAGCAGCGACAGCATGCAATTCCTTTGAGCTGAGCTAGAAACCAGAGCAAGTGGCGATATGATATGATATGATAAAAGAAAAGCTATATGTACCATAAAGCTACTGAAAGTGGTGTAGAGATTAATCAGGACGCTTGCTGCTGCTGCTGCTGCTGCTGTGCTGCATGCTTGCCTGCTGCAATGTTTTTGTACCATCTGCTGTCCGGGAGCCATTGGCACCGAGCAGACAGACTGCATTGCAATATTGCATTGTATTTGCATTAGAGAGAGAGCTAGGTCGACACCCATGATACCATGTCTAGAAAGCAACAAAAATAAAGCTTTCAGCAACAGCATCATCACAGTATACTAGTAGCAGTAGAATACCATCATTCACCTAATGACCTACTTGTGACATCATCCCAATGCAAGCTTAACTTATCTTTGCATAATCTTTAATTTCTTCCTGATCTGCATCCATATACTGTTCTGTTTGATTCTGAAACAGTACATACAATACATACAGTTGCATGTTCTGTTTCGTATAATTCGGTAACAGTAGTATAATAACTCAAACATATATAATTAAGTAAAGGTGCAATATTATTAGACTTTTGCATAATCTTTTCTTTCTGATCCCTGCATTCATATATACTGCTCTCTGTTGGATTCTTGAACAGTAGTCTAACTGAAAATTATAATTAGAGCAAGTTTAATAGTATAGCTAACTGCTGACTCTAAATTATCTATAGTTAACTTAATAGCCAATTCATACAATAGTTACCTATAAACATATACTACATAATCAATATTTGGTTCCACCTGTCATACACACATGCATTTTACAGTCTGTGTTGTAGCTGGCTACAAATCTGTAGCCCGCTGCTCTTATCTTTACTCTTTTATCTCCTTGAAATATGCTTATAGCTGATTTATAGTCTGCTATTGTATCTGCTATCACGAGATGACAGTAATTAATAACTGATTGGATTGGATTGGATTGCAGAACGCGGTGGAGCGGCCGCCGAGGTTCGCCGGAGGATGGACGGGGGCGTACGTGATAAACTCGTTCGTGGTGGCGTGGGTGCTGGTGGTCGGCTTCGGCTTCGGCGGGTGGGCGAGCATCACCAACTTCGTCCACCAGGTCGACACCTTCGGCCTCTTCGCCAAGTGCTACCAGTGCCCGCCTCACCCCGCCGCCGCCGCCCTCTCGCCGCCGGGTGCCATCGCTCCGGCGCCGGCCTCGATGCTGCCGCCGTTCAACTCCACCGCCGCCGGCATCTTTGCCGCTCCAGTGCCGTCTCCTGCTCCGGCTCCGGCACCGATGCATTTCGTCCTTGGTCACCACCACCATCACCGGCACCACCGCCACGGCCTCTAGCTAATTAATCGAGATCAATCAAGATCATGATTATCAGAGGTTGGGTTTGCATTATTGCACTAGTTTTTAGCGAGCTATTAGCTAGTTGATCATCACTGCAAGAGTGTTAATTAGCGCTAGTAATTAGTAAAAGTAAGCCTCTTTTCCGAATCCTATTGTATGCTTTGCTTCTTTCTTCTTCTTCTGGTTACTGAGAGAGAGTGAGAGTGAGAATGTTTGGTGGTGGGGTATGCATGTCAGAGACACGTTTCAAGTCTCTCGTCTTGTAATGTGTCCTTTTTGTGTGGAGCTGCTTTTGAGAAAGAAAGAAGAGAGATCAAATTTAAAAAAAAAAATGGAAAAGGAATGTTACTGCTGAGTCATCAGGAGATGCTACACCTACAACCAAACTCCTAGCTAGTACACTATCTTTCTCTTACTCTCATGTATGTTCCTCTCTTTTTTTTAGTGCAGGGTTGATTCGTCCCTGTGACTTTTTATTTACTCCACTGAACTTGTGACGCAGTCAATCCGGCACATTTTACTTTGGTGACTGAGGAGTGACAGGTAAATACTCCCGCATGAAACAGAGTAAAAACCTTGTCTGTTTATAAGCAGTAGGAGTAGGTACTACGAGCGTTTGCAGAGTACTCTGATTTTCCAGTGCCCAAATGCTTTTGCTGCAGTGGATTTCTGCACATTTTGTTGCTTGGAGAATGGCTTGGCAGGTGATTCAACCAACCAGCCTTTCATCAGTTCTTCAGTTTAGGGCAGAGAGGAGAGGAAGTGCCACATCGATTGATCACATCAGGGTCATCTCTTTGACCACTTGACTGAGGTTTCTTACCATGATTTGACAGTTTTGACGACATGTTAATTACCTCTAAAGCATTGAACCCGAACTCCACGTTATTGGCTAATAGTAATTTGTTCATCAGAATGCACCTTTAGTAATATCACAACATACCTATTCTCTCCATCCGTAAATAGTACCACCTCCGTCCTAAAATAAGTACAGCCGTAAGTATTCATGTTCAATGTTTCACCGCCCATCTTATTTAAAAAAATTATATATATATTTTTTAAAAAATAGTTACACACATAAAATACTATTCATATTTTATTATCTAATACTACCTCCGTCCTATATTACTTGTCTTTTTGAGTTTTTGTTTGTCAATGTTTGATCATTCGTCTTATTAAAAAAATTTGAAATTATTATTTATTTTGTTTGTCATTTGCTTTATTATCAAAAGTACTTTACATATGACTTATCTTTTTTTATATTTACACTAATTTTTTAAATAAAATGAATGGTCAAACATTACAAATAAAAAGTCAAAAACGTCACCTATTATGGGACGGAGGGAGTAACAATAAAGATACTAAGTATAAAAAAATTTCAAATAAAATGACGGTCAAACGTTGGATATAAACAGTGTAAAACTGTACTTATTTTGTGACGGAGGGAGTATAGTTTTAGCTAAGCAAAACAAATTAAGGAAAATGTTGAAAAAAAATTATATCTTTTAGTAATATGGAGAGAAAATGATGAGGAGAGAGTACTATTGGTTCAAAGAGGTGTAGTGGACCACTCTGAAACTATTTTTTTTTCTGATAAATTCTTATGTTAAAACTAGGGACGAAAGAAATACTCACTATGTCTAGAAGTATAGGGGATTTTGCCCCATTGATATATCCAGAAATATAGTGGATTTATCTTCTCCCAAAACAAGCAAGGACTGCAAGCCCTCCATCAATCGATTTCTGTGAGAAACTAAAAAATACAGAGAACGTCTACTAGTACCACTACTCCACACCATCCGTGTCAAAAACCAAAAAGATTACAGAGAACGTACTGGTACTACTACTACTTTGTCAAGGATGTTTTTTCAAGCTACACAGATATACTATTTTCTCTTTCTTAATTTGTGCTATTTTAGAAATAATACCCTATATTCTTGGATGGAGGGAGTAGTTGTGAAGTACATGTATTTGCGGTGTTTACGAGTCACTTTTAAGGGTGTGTTCGGATGTCCCTTTTCCTAACCCCCTCGCTCGTTTTTTGCATGCACGCTTTTCAAACTGCTAAACAGTGCATTTTTTTAAAAAAAATTTATATACAAAAGTTACTTAAAAAATCAAATTAATCCATTTTTTTTAAAAAAAGCTAATACTTAATTAATCATGTGCTAATGGATCGCTCCGTTTTTCGTGCTGAAAGGATTAGTTTCCAACCCTGAAACCAAACACAGACTTATTCTACTTGGTGTCGACGCATTCAGGATGCTGAAATTTTCCTTTCTTTGCTTTATTTTATTTGGAGTTCAAAAGGAACAATTGCCCGGTTCAAACTTGTGCTCCATCAAGCCCAGGTGTTCAGGTTGGGCCGTTGGTCCAGGGTGTCATCACATCCAAAGCGAAGCAGATTCATCACTTACAAAACATTTTTGCCCAAGTCGAATGGCAAATGACAACCAGCAGATGATGACTAAGAACCTTCACAACGGTGAGATCGCATAAGAAGCAGAATAGTGCCAATAACAAAGCTGTACATCTGTTCAATCGTTGACATCATCCTGCAGCAAAGAATCACCACAGTTTTTTGCGGTACCAGATTCATTCAGAATAACTGGTACAGAAATAAGAATCCAGTTCATGAAGCTTAATCTCACAGATTGATCAGCAGTTTTATGTTCTGAAAAACGAATTATTGTCAGGCCTTTCAAGAGTACTAGAAATGTGAGCGCCGCGCACACTAACACTTGACTTGCGTAGGTAGAAGTGTACCTAATCAAGGTCATTTAGACCTTACGCTATGGTATATTATATGTATATTAATTTGATTGAACAACACAATATGATATGGGGATTTTTTGTTTAACAGAAATTGGGAAAGATTTTTTTTTACGAAGTAAGGGCAGGTGAAAATGGGACAGTTTGAAAAGGCAAATGGTAACATGTGATGTGAGGACAACAGAGATTCGTCAAAAAAGCAGAGTTTAGTTATAAATGGGTTTGATGACGAGAACCAATAGGTTTATTATGCAGAACGTATATTAAATAAAATTGCAACGAGTAGTTAATATTTGTTTAAGGGTTTTGCATTTATCCATGATGCTAATAGAGACAGACTTAGAGCCAACCTAAGGTTCAGCTCAGCCTGTGAAGAGTACAATTCACCAGCCTATGTACGTGTTGAAAAGTTATTTTATCGGTGGGCTATTAGTTCTGGGCTTTATGCTTAAGGCTGTGTTTAGATTTAAAGTTTGGATCCAAACTTCAGTCATTTTCCATCACATCAACCTATCATATACACACAACTTTTCAGTCACATCATCTTCAATTTCAACTAAAATCTAAACTTTGCGCTAAACTAAACACAGTCTAAGTTAACTTTGCCTTTCCGGGTTTAGATACGTATGTCAATGAGTGGAGATGATATAATGAAGAGGAAGGTGTGTTTTGTGTGGAATTAGGCGAGTAGATATCTAAAATTCTTCACTAAACAGTTGCAAGGGCAGGTAGCATGTCTGTAAAACAGAGAATGCAACACTTGGCGAGCATGCAAATTGTCTACAAGGATTAAAAAAAAGGCAAATTTGATTATATAGCATCGAAAGTTCACGTTTTTTATTTTATAGCACCGAAAGTTACCGGTTCACTTTAATAGCACCTAAAGTTCACCATGTTCTCATTTTTACCACTTCCGTCAATTCTCGATCGTTTTCCGTCCGTCTTGATCCAGCCACACACACGATATGACGTTTCTACCCCTCACAAGTACAAGTATAATGCATGTCAATGAGGGGTAGAAATGTCATCTCATGTGTGTGGCTGGATCAATAACAATCAAGACGGACGGAAAAATTGATGAAAGTGCTAAAAATGGGAACATAGTAAACTTTAGATGCTATTAAAGTGAACCGGTAACTTTCGGTGCTATAAAACCAAAAACATAAACTTTCGATGTTATATAACCAATTTTACCTAAAAAACGCACAGTTAAAATGGTAAGGTACAGGTTGCAAGTAAACAGAGTCGGCTTATACGGATGCATTTTATTTGTTCATAATATAAGTTGTTTATCATATAATCAACAACATACTTATTAATGCCTAATTTGCTTGCATAAAAAGAGGATTTGATGCAGAAAATATGCTTCCTTAGCTGGGAGATGAGTCTTCTTGTAAACTTTGACACTCTCCACCGGCTTCTGTGGCCCACCAAGATTATATAAATAGTGAATAGTGTACTGTTACCGTGATAATTCATACTGCATGTATGACGTGTGTCTCATGAAACATGGAGAGGCCCGGTACGTGTCAGTGAATTGTTTACGACCCTATAGCCTCGTTGCAGTTGCTTATATATATGACCGTGTTTAGTTCCAAAATATTACTACTGCTACTGCTATTGAAGTAGTATCAATAGCTAAAGCAGTAGTGAACTCTGTAGCGTTCTATATCCATATAGACGACGACTACTACTGCTACTACTATCGAAGTAGTATCAATGTATCGCCTCCGGAAAAAAGAGGGTTGCTGCCATTTCTTTGGTTTCTTCTCCCCTGATCCCCTCCTCCGGAGAATCTTCTGATTTAGTATAACAAGTTAATTACAAGGCAATGAAATAGAGTTAATTCCCTGTTAGCAATATCTTACCCGAGGCGACAATTCACCTGGTAGGTAAAATAAGGACTAAAGATCAATCAAACAGAAGTCTTGTTTAAGCTTTTAAACAACCTTTAATAAGGCCCGTCCCTTAAAAACGAAAATGAGACAGACATGTGAAACAATGAGGATTAAAAGGAGCCATTTCAACAAAGGTACACCAATGAGCTCCTTCCACTTCAACAAAGCAAAAAAAAAAAAAAAGGAATCTTTCAGATAGCAAAGAAACAAAAATAACTCCTTGGAGGAGGATCACAACATGAACTGGATCAGTAGTTCATCCATTTTTTTGTAGGAAGTAAACAAATTCAGCTAGAGCATACAACATAGTTCTGAATTTTCTTACACGTCGCACTATATTATCCCCAAAATTAAGCATAGTAAGCACGTACTAAACACATCTATACAGTAGGTAGGCTCGGGTTAAAGATGTACCAGTGGATAGCAAACATTCTATATATGCTACAGAGCTCGCCTATGTCACTCTTTCATCCTCTTCTTGTCAAACATTTGTAGGCTAAAAAATAAACAAAAAAAACACTGCATTATAGTTACGTCTAATATAGACGAATCTTTGGATCACCTCTAGATCGAACAATTACTTAGGCACACTATGGATAACAATCATTTAGGCAGAACTCATAGAAGTTTTTTAAAGAATGTAACTCTTCAAATTTTGTATATCATGTTAAGTGCCTCTTGAGAAAAATAAAAGATGAGCCTAAATACCTGCAGTGAAAGTAAATAGGACTGCATTGTTTTGCATTACTATCAGATGCATGATAATACGTTATGTATATGTGTCTTAGTTTGGCCATGTCACCTAAAGGATCCTCGTTTAGCCTATCTTCTAAAAATAAGCAAATCTTATACCCTACAGTTTTGTAAGTAGTGGAATTAGAATACATCGCAATATAGTCATATAGTTTACTTCAGCATCTAATTAATGGATGGCTTAATCTGGCACATACTCTGATAAGTACAGTATACTTCCTTGATTATATAAAGGTTGTTCCATTATGCAAGAAAGGAAGCAAAACAAATAAATACATAGACTTGCAATTCCTAAATATAGTTGAAGCAGAGTATGCGCAACCAAGGCAAACAATTGAACACTACTATTGCTATTGCTCCATTGTCAACCAATTTGTCCAGAACATTTCACAGCCAGACACACAAAAGGCAAACCAGTTTGATAGTATATCCCTGCATGCTTTTGCTCACCTTCTGTTTTGGGAACCAGACCTTGATCTTCTGCTTGGGCTCGACGTTGGCGACTGCTGGCGGCGAGAGAAGCTGGGCTTGGGGCACTCGGCGTACACCCGCTCCAGCGCCTCCACCTGATCCGGCGTGTACTGCACGTACTTGCCGGAGTCCATCCCGGCCTTGTCGTACCCGCCGCCGTCACTGCCGCTGCCGCTGCCGCTCCGCATCGGGCATCGCCACCGCTGCCGCCATCCTCCTCTCCGGCCACCACCACCACCAAAGTTTCCCCCTTCGCCGCCTTCAACACAACAACATGAGAGATTTCGAGCAAAAGTGAAATCATCCGGAGAGGATGAGGAGAAAAAATAAGCTGACATGTGAGAGGGGGAAACGAAAGAAAGAAAGAAAGAAGAAAGAGAAGGAAGGGAGAAATCGATAGATGGTTGTGCGATTGCAAGCTTGCCTCCTCCTCTCCTCTCCGTCAGGGGATGCGTCGACCTCGGCGGCGACGGTCATGGTGTTCCGCGTAGAGAGGAGAGGTCGAGAGTTGAGAGGGGAACGGTTGGGAAGCTGCGGAGGAGAGGACGGAGAGGCAACGCGGCGACGGGGGAAGACGTATGGCAGTCCTGCGCCGGCGGCCGGTCCGACGCCGCCATGAGGGAAGGGCATCGGCGGCAGACGCGCGGCCGGCTCTGCCGCCAACGTAGGTACCCTCGCCACTGCCGCCACAAGGGAAGGGAGGGGGCACGACGGCGGATCCGCCGGCGTCGGGCGCCGGATCTGCCCTCCCCCCGCCGCCACCGCCGCCGTCACCACAAGTGGATGGAGAAGGAGGAGGGGAGCACCGGCGGCAGCTCGGGCGGGTGCCGCCTCCTCCCTCCCCCCGTGGACGCAACCACAAGGTCGAGGAGGCCATCACGGTAGAGGAGGTCAGCACAGGAGGCATGTCGTCCCCTTGTAAACGCCGGCGCCGTCCTTGCCCCCGGCCGAGAGGTGGCCGCATGGATTAGCCTGATGGATGGGGATGGCGGATTGGCCGGGAGGAGGATTGGGCAGAGAGATGTTGCGTGTTGGGGATGACTTGGCAGCAGAGTAAGAGGAGGGATTGGATTAGGATCTGTTTTTTTGAGAATGCCCTCGTACTTTTTGGGATTACATTGTATTTCATATAAAGGTAAGTCCTTTTTCGTAAAAAAATTAGAATAAGGATGAATCTCCAGGAGGACTACTTCGTTGTTTCCTAGAGGATTGAGAGTTTTTTTTTTTTTTTGAAAAAACGCATAGAGCATACATGCACGGCATAAACATCCAACACCCGGTTGATGGTACCGGACACAAGGCAAAGCGTCAAGCTAATCTGCATGAGGAGCCCAAAACAGTAAAAGACAACGTGTAAATTAAACAAGGAGCCCAAAAATAATTCAAAAAAATGAGAGAAACGGTGGGGTTAGGGGAGTTATTGATTGATGATTCGTGTAGGACTTCTTTGCAGTTTAAGTCCCGTTGGTTGTCTCTACAACAGGAAATACTGGCACTGTCAGATAGCTCCTTTGAACAAACTCCTACACTTGATTCAGAGGATTTTTCCGGATCTACCGCATGGCCATCCGTTGGTTCCTTCACAGACATCATAGTCCTTAGGCTTTCCACTGTTTGTGAAAGTCATATGCAAAAGAAGTGACATCGAGGAGAACATCAATACTGAGCACAGATATGAATAGTACCAAAGGCACTCATACAACAATGTTAAACATAAGATCACTGGTTTGAGCAAAGCCAATCACAGGAACTATCAGGATGCAGCAATCAAATATTGTTATGCCACAAGTAGAAATTCTAAACCTAAGATCAGTGCATACCCATCTTACGATCTTGAAGCACTTTGCATTCAAAGCATAAAGAAACAAACTAACCATCAGATACATACAATAAAGCAGATGATTGACTCCAATATTAAGTTAAAATCATAACTAGAAATCTATGAAACACTGTGCCAAATATGGAATATATATGGGGGAAGCCATCTAAGAAAACATGTATAAAAAAAATACTTGCAGAAGCAAAAGAAGAAATGAACTTCTAGATCATTCGCCAGAATTTACTGGTCCTATTAGCAGTTTAAAAAGCTAGGTCATTCAACAAATTGTGGTATCCAAACATTACCAAGTTCTGTCTATTACTAAATTCAACTATTATATTCAAATAAGTACTCACAAACATTGGGAACATGTACAGAATTATATGAGTAAGTTGAAGTATATTTTTTTTTCTCTGCTACTCACGGGTCATGAATAGCTAAAATTTCAACCACAAGAAAAACAGAACAGAGGAAATTTCGATAGTTTTGAGCCAGATCAGAAATGGTATAATAATCATACAAGAACAGAAGTGGGAAATCAACTACACACCCTTCAAAAAAATTTTCAGAAACAACTCAGACTATGGATGCTTTTGCCTGATGAAGCAAGATGACTAACGATAATCCATCTATGATAACCATAGTGCATCAGAGCATTTGCCATAATTTGATCTTACCAGTTCAAATTCCTAGGCCATTCAAGTATTCAACAGTGTGGTATCCAGATATTATTGAGTACCGTACATGAATAAATTCATCTATTGCACCGGATAAATATTCAGAAACATTGTGAACATGTACAGAATCATATGAGCAAATCGAGATATAAATTTTTGTTCTGATGCTCACAAAGTGTTTGGCAGGTAAAATTTCAACCACAACAGAACAAAGGTAACCACTGTTTATAATCTAAAGGTGAAACCTGTCCATGAAATACTATCCCAACTGGTGTAAACTGTAAACCTTCTTAAATAGTTTGAAGTAATTCAGCAAAGGAAAAAGCTACACGTACAAAATAATTGTTACAAACTTACTAACGGTGATGTGGCATACCATGACTGAATCTAGCTTTTCTATAACTTCCTGCTACTTGAATCAAATGGTTGAGAACTTTGTTAGTAAGAATTTTGTAAGTAAACATAGCACTGCTCATCAGCAAAATGCAGATAAATCACTACATGATGGATTCATGAGCAAGGTGAAAGAACCATAGTAAAACTTCAATTAAAATCATATCCAATGTGTGATAGTTCATTGGGACCGAGAAGTGATATTAAATATTTTCTGCTATTTCTTTGATAAGTAAAACCCCAAGACAACAATGTTAACAAAAACACAGTTTGTGTAAATGGCTTATTGAAGATGACAAGTTTGGGGCAATGGATATTGAAGCGACTGCTATCTTGTCTTATGACCATGCTATGACCTGTAAAGGTTACAATGGGAGAGAATTAAGACAATAACATCCCTAGGACAAGCTGCAAGCTTCAGTATTATGCTTGAACAACAACTGTCAATAAAGATACAAGTCAAAAAACAACTGTATAAAAATGGCATATTTAACTCTGTTTTGTGTACTCTTTCCTAGCAGTTAGAGGAGCCAGGTTTCACATCCACTCATGACTTTATGTTTACAGCTCTGACTTAAAGAGCCAAGTTAATCTGCTGAATTATATCCAACAACAGACAGATTAAAAACAAGAGATGCATACCAACAAAGCAATGACTTCAGTTGGAACCTGGACCACTAATATGCATTGTGAGAACCTCCAGATTGTAAGATCCAGACACTTCATGTTAGTATGTATGCTTGAATATTTGAATGTACATTTGGTGGTTTCAGATCCAATTGTGCTACCAAAATTTCACATGGAAATCTAAAGTATTAGAAATGTAGTATGTAATCTCCAGAACTCACTACTCATCCCTAAAAATATGGAAACAACAAAACTTAGAGAAGCTATAGAGAACACCTAGCAAAAAAAAACAAAACAAAACAAAAACAACCTGCATTGCCTGCCTCGCCATCTGGATATCCCCATTGATATGTGTATGTTTGTTTATCAATCCATGCTCAAGTATAGAACCACAGCTCACATGGTCTTGTCTATATATACTCCCAGATATTTCAATGTGACTGCCAACATGATATCTGCATCTGGTACAAAGCAAACTGTGACGAGTTTATAAAATTATAAAATTATCATGATCAACAAATCAAAGGAATTTTAAGAAGTTTCAAACCTCTTGTTAAGCAGGCAACATCTTTAAAAGATTCTTGCCAGCAGCCTATCAGTATCAGTCAGTTCATTTACGATTGTTTCTCATTAGCTAGATAAAATGAGACAACAAGGAACAAACAACACCCTTGTCAGAAACCTACTCTTTGTTTTCCATCACCATATATTCCTGAAATCCTTTGACTTTCCATTTGACAGTAACAATGTGAACAGTAGCCATTGCATCTTATCGCACTGTCAGTCATGAAAAAGCATAACAGTGAATATGTTACTCCTGCAGCAGAGCTGTCCATGACCTGAAAATTATCCAGTAGCTCACGCGGATATGAATTCAACATTTCAATGATCATCCAGTATCCAAACTTTTTCTGCCAGAATGACCAAAAACTGTATTTATAGGTACATGTGTAAACTTGAAGGATCTGCTGTTGCGAATAGTTGTGCATGTCATGAGCATTAAGAACTCGAGAAATAGGCACTTATCAATGTCTGCACTGCTAGCATGAGGATCATCCTCCATATCCCTGTATGCCCAGTCAAGTATATTCCTTGTAGCATCATCAAAATTGAAGGAATCATCTCTCAGCTTCTCAGCCCACACAAGAGCCCGCTTTCCAAAACCATTCTTGCAGAAATGAGAAAACAAAATGTTAATTGTGACATTGTTGGGTTGAAAAGCCAACTTAATCAGTCTGCCAGTCAGAATCATGGCCCGATCTAGAACATCGCTGCAGATCCCATCCATCAATGTGTTGTATGTAACAGAATTAGGAGCACAATCCGTTGCAGCTAATTCATCCAGTAACATCATTGCTCGATTCAGCAGATGGTTGCTACACAAGCTGTGCATCCAAATATTATATGTGAAAATATCAGGTTCACAGCCATCTGCAAGCATCTTATTCATGAAAATCATGGCACCATTAATATCCTTAGAGCGGCAATATGCATTGAGCATTGTATTATATGTCACAACATCTGGAGTTAAACCAATACTGTACATGCCAAAGAAAAGGTTATTAGCTGTGTTCAATCCCCCTTCTCTGCAAAAGCCATCAATTAAAATGTTCCTCGTAAAAATATCAGGAACAAGGCCACTCTGCCTCATCTTCTGCTCTAATTTCAATGCTTCAGACACATTCCCAGCCCTACAAAATGCAGATATGAGGGAGTTGTAAGTAAAATTATTTGGAACAAGCCCTCTTCTTATCATCTCGATAAAACCATTGTAAGCCTCATCTAGAAAATCTAGTCTGCAAAGACCATTGACATATGCCGAGAAGGCAACAAAATCAGGCTGTAAACCAACTATTTTCATGTCATCCCAACACTTCAAGGCACCTAATACATCACCAGCTCTGAAGGATGAGTCCAAGTAGATGGTAAAAGATGCAATCACACAATATCCCATTCTAACCATATATTCTAAGAACAGCCGTGCCTGATCAAGTCTCCCACGATTACACAGTCCCATTATCAAGTAATTCAAAGTTGATGATGATGGTGCAAGACCTAATTTGTTCATAGTTTTATATAGCTCAAAAGCTTCTTCATCAAATCCCTCCTTGCTATATGCAGCAATCAGCGCATTAAATCCTGAAACGCTCACTTGAACACCCTTCTCAATAGCGCTACACAGGAGCTCCCAGGCATCATCCAATCGCCCATCCCAACAAAGTCTACAGATCAACATATCTATCCCATCTGTTGACAACTGTGAACCAAACATTTCATGCAACTGCTGCTGATCAAGTACAAACAACGCAGCCTTCCCAAACTTGTATGCTCCAGCCGAAAGAATGTTGAAGGTGCAGCAGTCAGGCATTAATCCCATGGCCTTCATCTCTGCGCAGGCCATGTTAGCGTTCTCCATCTGACCAGCCTTTGCATAACCATCAATCAAAACATTGAACGTGATTGTATTCACTTCAACTCCAGCCTGCAACATCTCATCAAACAGCCTCCTTGCCTCCACCATCCTGCCCTCACGGCAAAGCTCATTCATCAATATGTTATACGTGACGATAGTAGGACAACAACCTGTCACGCGCATCTCGTCAAACAGATTGAAGGCATCCTCTGCCTGCCCATACACGCAGTGCCCCTTCATCAGGATGTTATAGCTGCACGCATCCGGGACGACGTGGAACCTCCCCATTACGCCGAGCAGGCCACCGCTGACACGTACAAGACCCCTGTGGCACAACCCAAAGATCATGGCGTTGAATATGGCAAGGTTAGGCCTCGGTCCCCTCGCAGCCATTTCCTCGAACACCTTCCAGGCAGCCCGGACCTCCCCGCCACGGAAGAGCAGGCGCAGCAGCGCCGCCAATGCAGAGAGGCTGGGCGTGTCCCCGGCGCGGCGGACGCGCGCGAGCACGTCGAGCGCCTCGTCAGCCATGCCAGCGGCGAGGAAGGCATGGAGGGCGAGGCGGCGCGCGGCGTACCTCCCGCTACGCCCACGGAACCCCTCGCAGAACGCTAGCAGATCAGGGGTCGCATCCGGCAGCAGAGCCGCGAGGAGGAGCGACGCGAAGGGGCGGAGCGCCTGGGCCGACGCGGCGAGGCGCAGCGCGGCGGCGAAGCGGGCCGGGAGCGGTGACGGCGACGACGACGACGACGTGGGGGAGGTGAGCGCGTGGAGCGCGAGGAGGCATGGCGGGGAGACCTTGATGAGGCGAGCGAGCGCGAGGACGGCGTCGCGGCGGAGGGAGGCCGACAGGGAGAGGTGGTGGTGGTGGGAGTGGGTGTTGGAGGGGAGGAGGAGGAGGAATTGCTTGACGGGATCGTAGGAGGAGGTGGAGGAGGTGGTAGTGGAGGTGGCGGCGGAGGAGAGGTGGAAGCTGGAGGAGAGGAGGAAATGGCGGTGTGACGAACGGGGTGCTCTCGCCGCCGCGGCGAGGAGGCGCATCGGGCGGCGCGGCGGCGGCGGCGGAGGAGGAGGTGGAGGGGGGGGGGGGGGGGGGGGGGAGCAGTTGGGGAGGGAAACTGAACCAGCTCGGTATTTTTCAAGTGGTTGAGTTCAGCCAGCGAGGTCGCTGCCGTGGCTATGACGTGTCACTATGTGCTTACGTGGAAACTGCTTTGTTGGGCTATAGGCTAGCAAAGCTAATAGTATAGCCAGTTGCTCACTAATAGGCTATTGTTAAAGCCCACTACTAGTATAATAGATTGTTTATTTACTTACTATATCTTATAATCAAATAATTAATTATAACATGTACATATCCATGTGTATGATCAAGAGCAAATTGTACCCTTATAGCCATTTCTGCCAGGACCAAATTCTCTGTAGTACAAAAATTACAAGGCACTATTATGTCATAACTCAAATACCATTGATATCCTAAAAAAAACAAGGTACTTATTGCATACGGGCACATATATCACAATTTTTAAAACACCGGGAGTTTAAAGAAAAGCTCGCGATGGTACATGGAGGTGGCGCAACCTCTCTCTTCCTCTGGCGAGACAAGGTTGTTAGTGCCTTGGTGGTAAAGAACTAGGGTTTTCGGTGAGCGATTAAGCAAGGTAGAAGAGGGAAGGCGGATAGTGGAGGCGGCATCGTCAATCCACCGGATTTTTGGGGCCAGCAAAATAGGAAGATGTAGATTTATTTTCGCGCTCGTGGATGAAGTAGTAAGCAGAGAGGAGGTAGATTGTGCGTGCGAGGGAGAGGCGGAAATCGCGCGTGGGAGTCGAGCGCACAAGATCGCACGGGAGGGGTGGGTGGAGATCGAGCGGGCTCGGCTGGGGTGGAGGGGGAAGAGAGATCGATCTCGCTCGGTGGGGAAGGGGATTGGCTGTGGTGTGCGGGACCCACAAAGCGTGTTTTTAATAGTCGAGTTGGACTGCAGTCGCGTTGAGAAGAGAGATATCGCCTGGCGACAAATTTGTCATCCATTTTCTTCTCTCCCATCAGTTCTCTTCCCTCCACATAGGAATATGCTGTAGTGCATAATTTTGGAGCCCGCCTAGTCAGCTTATTGTACCCGCTCTAAGGATGTCCAAAATGTACTATTAAAGCTGTGAATAAGTAATAAATGATGTCTTACTTTATGGTACTCCCTACATTCCAAAATATAATGCACAACCACACTTAACCCATAAAGGCCAAGAAATACTCCTTCTATCCCAAAATATAACGACTTCTAGCATTCAAGTTTTGCCCCAAAACATAATAACTTCTTCACCAACGTTCTCTTCTCAATCAATCACAGCCCTTCACCATTCAATTTTCTCACCTACCTCCACTTCTCAACCAATCACAACCTTCTCCCATTTAATTCTGCCTACTTTCTTAATACCCGTATCCGGCCCTAAAAATCCCTATATTCTGGGACAGAGAGAGTAGTTATTATCACCTCATAATTTGGATCACCCTAATAAATATACTACCTCCATATTTTAATATATGACGCCGTTGACTTTTCGTCCAACGTTTGACCATTCGTCTTATTAAAAAAATTACGTAATTATTATTTATTTTATTGTGACTTGATTCATCATCAAATGTTCTTTAAGCATGACATAAATATTTTCATATTTTCACATAAATTTTGAATAAAACGAATGGTCAAACGTTGGTCAAAAATTCAACGACGTCATACATTAAAATACGGAGGGAGTATAATGCATGCACCCAATAAAATTAAAGATCTTAAGGATGGTGCATTGAAAAAAATAATAATTTAGTGAGAAAGAAGTGCTAGTTAATAGCATGCATTCATGTATGCCTTATATTAGGAAACATCTCAAAACGGAAACATCTCAAAAATGAAGGGAGTAGTAGCTAGCCATTGTGAGAGCAGGTAATAAAGACTACCAGGAATTTCTGCTACTGCTGACAGGAAGGAGTAAAATATAATAGTTGTTCAGAGTTTTCAGACAACTGTTAGACATTTGTGATAGAATTTGGAACGGCGTTTTTTTTGTGGGCCCCATCTTAATACCTCTTATCTATCCATATGCATTGTGGTGTCTGATTTAACTAATACCAAGTGACAAATGGTCCCACACTAATATTCACTTCGGTATTATACATTGATGTTGCTCTAAGAGCAAGTTCAATAATATAACTCGCTGATAGCTTTAAAACCTTCCACATCATCATATGGAGTTTGAGTTAAAATTACTTTGTTCAATTATATAAATGGTAGTATTATGATATTATCACTTTTTGTTAGATGTGTAATCCAATTGCTATGTTGTATGATGTCTTGGAAGCTTACCGTCCAATTATAGCTTACATGCATGAGAAGTTAAGGCAAGCGGCGACAATTTATAGTTGTCCTCTCACGTTCTCTTTCTTCACCATTTCATCATTTTTATTTACGTGGATATGTTATAGTCACAGCTTAAATTTATTATTGTGCCTGCTCTAAGTACTTAAGGTGTCGTCGTGTTTTCTTCGAGTAGCTTCAATGCTAATTCGACTGCTGCAATTCAAGAAAAAGGAGCAAAGATTTGGTTTGATAGCTGTACTGTTCAAATCGATTTATGGGATTAATATGAAAAAAAAAACCTTCAATCACTATGTCTACCCTGTATGTGCCAATGATCATGGGAAATAAGTGATTTTTTTTAAAAAAAATCGGTTGAGTTCGATTCGACCTTTTTTTTTATTTGACAAGCACGAGTCAGCCGTCACAGAGTGCATGCTTTGATATTTATTCATCAAAATGGATTTAAACCTCACACTGGAGCCGCTTTTAGACGTCTCACCAAAGGCATGCTCCATACGACATTAACTACACTACAATACAAAATAACCTCTCATTACATATTGTAATATTGTTGCAAAAAAATGCGCTATAATCTTGTGCATTAGTTAGCAGTCGAATAGTCGACTCTTAATACCGATATGGTATTGTAGCGTAGTTCTCAATTTGTGTCAACATGATACAATTTCATGTCATATTAACATGTGTAAAAATAATCTTCCAACATGATGCAAATTTGTGTCATATTAATAAAGCAAAATAGATTATACATCTGCCGCTTCTTTTCAACATTTTTTTTTACAGAAAAACTATACAACGGGATCCCGTCACACGGGATCGAGTCTCAAATCGTGTCCTGACACAAACAGCTCTATGGCCTTTAGGCCCGCCTCCGTTTCCGCTCTCTCGTAGTATATGCGTCTGGTACATATGTCGCAGTAGGTCATGCATAGTGGGGTCCATGCACTTAGTGAATGTGTGCATGCATGCACGATGGCAGGCCCAAGAACCAGTCAAGTCATCCTGTATGACTGCATGGTAGAACTAGGCTTTCCTGTATCCGCGCGTGCAGCTGGTAACCAGTGAACTAGTACATGCATCATCAAAAGCACAAGTTTATCTGTATATACCTCAGTATCAGGCCTGGTACCCAGGTACCAAAGTCTGTGATACCTAGTCACCAGCAAGGTACCAGGTACCAAGTATCAGTCGGTACCCAATCAGTACCAAATGTACCAGGTACCAGCTGGTACCCAAGGTACCAGGTGCCAGGGGTGGTACCAGTTGCATGGTATCTGGTGCCTGTGATAGCTGGTACCTGATACTTATGATACCTGGCACTTAGTACCTGTGATATCTGGTACCTGGTACCCGATACCTGTGACACCTGATACTTGTGATACCTGGCACCTAGTACCTGTGATACTTGGTACCTGATACCCGATACCCGATAACTGTGACACCTGGTACCTGATACTTGTGATACCTGATACCTGGTACATGTGATACCTGGTACATGGTATCTGATACTTGTGATACCTGGCACCTAGTACTTTGTGATACCTGGTACCCGATACCTGATACTTGTGATACCTGGCACTTAGTACCTGTGATACCTGGTACCCGGTACCTGTGGTACGGCATAGTGTACAAATTAATCACGCATTAAAATTGTCCCGTGACTTTACTTTTGTACGGTATCTCGTGGGCTAGCTGCCCTCTTTTTTTATTTGAACACATTTTATTTCCTATTTTGCTCCTAGTTTATGTAGCAGCACCATCAATAGCAACAGTGATACTTTTATTGAAAGCAACATTGAAAACCTTCCTTACTGTTTGGATATCGAACATCCGCTAAACTTGTGTTCTTCTCTTACCGGGGTTGGAAATGAATTGGGCTAGACTTGGCTTGGTTCGTGTAAGCTTGTGACAAGGGACGCTTGACTCGGTTTGGCTTGGTTGTTGTCATGACGTAAAACAACAGCTTGGCTCGCCTCAATCCTCATTCTTGACTAGTTGAGCTCAGGCCAGCTCGCGAGCCTATCAACAAAAATATTTCTTAATGGGAGTTCCAAGCGATTACTGGCAACACATCAACATAGAGCAATGAGCAATCAAGTTAGAAATTTACTCCAATAGTTCAATATAGTCGATAAATAGTCAATACAACCATCAAAGTCACATTTCAGCAAGGAAATTGCCAAGATGCAAGCAACAGCCAACAACACAATAGCAAGTCATCATCAACCTTCAGCTTTTTTCCTGAATCTAGATGGATGGGAATAGATGGAGGTGTTCCTAGCTCTATGTGGTGGCGTCGATGGAAATAGATAGGGACGGAGTGAAAAACTAGAAAGGGTCACAGGACTTAAGTTTTTTAATTGGGCCAGGCCATCAAACGAATGGCCATGCTGGGCTGATCAGGCCAAGTGTGCAATCTCACCGAGCCGAAGGAGCGCCTTGTGAGGTAGCTCGAGCTCAACTTGTTTCAGAAACGAGCGGCTCGGGCTTGGCTTATTGGTTTTCAAGCCAAACCAAAGCTATGCGAGCCCAAACGGATCGGTCGAGCTCATGAAAACCCCAAGTTTTTTTTCCCACCCCTGCCTCTTACTACTTGCCATTCCATCTTGCCTCTTTGATGACACCGATTGCCACCAATATCATGTATTTTAGTCTCAAGGTTCCCCGATAGCTCTATGTAATAATGTCTAGCTGTCTTGTTCCTTTTTTTTGTCTTGGTTGCTGTCATCATTTTCATTGGTGTCTGAAAGATCAATTTTTAAGGAAACATTATAAAATCATTAATAGATCAATGTAAGGAGTGTGAAATGGTCGACAACGCCTATTCCTATTCAGATTGTTGAATAATCAATTTCCATTCCCCGCTGAAAAAAATTCCATTTCCCTCTTTTTCCTTCACACTACAATTTGGTTATATCCCTGAGAAAATTGTATAATGTAATTTGAAGTCAACATTATTGATCACCCACTATTTTAAAAAACGATTTTTCATGGCGTCGCTCTAACATTTTCGCCGGCGGCCGTACGCGAAAACCGTTAGCAACAACGTAACGAGGGGTGGGGGACTTTGGACCGCCAGCGAAAACTAATCTTCAATGGCAGTCGAGTAAGCGGGCCCGCCAGCGAAGGTGTTGCGGTTTTCGCTAGCGGCGCACTTAAGACATCGCCAGCGAAGACCAGTGACGTGGACCACCAGCGAAGATGTAGCCATTTTGTAGAATGTAATTAGAAGTAAACATTATTGATCACGTACCGTCAAGGTGTCAACTGATTGCTCTTTCTTATACTCCCTCCGTTTCAAAATGTTTGACACCGTTGACTTTTTAGCACATGTTTGACCATTCGTCTTATTAAAAAAATCGTGAAATATGTAAAACTATATGTGTGCATGAAAGTATATTTAACAATGAATCAAATGATATGAAAAGAATAAATAATTACTTAAATTTTTTGAATAAGACGAATGGTCAAACACGTACTAAAAAGTCAATGGTGTCAAACATTTTGAAACGGATGAAGTATTATTTAAATCACACCAAATGTCAAATGACACTCTAACTAATACCACTAGTAAATGTGTTACTACCCCAACATAGTGCGTTCGTAATGATCTTTGGTCAGACACGAAATCGTTAGCCGAATACTAGTAGCTTTTGAGAATAGTAGCTTTTGAGAAGAATATAGAATGGCGAGTTTTGTGGACAAGAAAAACGTGCAAGTTGAACCCATCATTACACAATATGTGAAGAATGCCGCCTTTTTTATTTATGCCCAAGTCCACTGAATGGGAACTGTCCTTATCTGCATTAGCGATGCGATCACGTCAGAGCTAGCTCCTTGTACCCTTCGTACTAGCAACAATGATGCTGTACTAGTACTACAAATCCCTTTCAAATCACTAGTAACTAATCTCATGCAAAATCAAACCCTACATACATAATCTGATTTTGGTGTAACAAAGAATGAACGAATCATCCGTCTCCGCCCCAACAAAATCACCTAATAAATACACTAAAATCCCCCCAAAAAAATCAAAAAGAATTACTAAAACTATAATCATCGATATCTAGGTCAACCCTGTAACAGAGCTCGGTCAACACTGTCTTCCTCCAGGGGCCCACTGCGCAGTGGAGCGCAGCCAGGAGGCGGCCGCCGGCGGCCAACCTGCTCCATTGCGCCGCCGTGTGTGTACGTGGACATTTTGACGCCGACGCCGACGTGCCAGGCTGCCAGCCAAGGCGGCTCAGAGCAGAGCGGCGAGAGCGACGGCGGCGACCGAGAATACGGCGGCGGCAATGGAGGAGTAAGCCGAAGTGGTCGTCGCGCCGCTGGATTGCGGGCTTCCGCCGCCGCCGCCGAAGTAGACCATGGTGTCGTTGAGCTGCTGCAGCCCGGCGGCCTGCGGGTTCTGCCCCGACGACTTCACGCTGTTCACAACAAAAACAACATGATTAGCAATATGACCAAACCAAGTTACTCTCACTGACAGGTGGGGCACACCATCAAACCTTACTAAGGTTGGGACCAGCCGTAATAAATGAGCTGAGTACTTTGGGTCCAGTTGTCAGTGACGTGGAAATAGCGTCAAAAGTTGACCACATTGGGGCCCACTTTGTCAATTGTTTTGTTAGTTAATGATAAACGTGCAGTGCGGCCACATGGGCCCCGCGTGTCAGTTCTAGCCGTTTTTTATCCGTTACTAGCCGTTAGCACCATCACCACACCTCCTCGAAATGGCTCACCTAACCTCTTTCTTTTTGTCAGCTTCCCCTCTCGCACACCCAACCAAGGTCAAAAATCCAACTAAATTAACGTGATCAAATCCAGGAATAATAATAATAATAACAACAACGTTTTCTTTCTTTAATTGCGACTTACTAGTACTCCGTAACTGCTAATTACTGGAGTAGTAAGAATTTTCTTTTTTTTAACTAGCGGGGTCATTATTTACTATTGCAATTGCGGATTTTATTTATTTTATTTTTACCTGGTGGGAGCGGCGGGGCAGAAGGTGATGGCGTAGTCGGTGGCGCCGGCGGCGCAGGTGAAGGTGGAGGTGGAGTCGTCGTAGGCGTAGCTGTAGGCGCGAGGGCACGCCGCCTTGAAGAACTCCGAGTACGCCGACGGCCGGCACGTGTTCGGGTTCCCGTACGCGCCGCTGCAGCAGTACTCCGCCGACCCGAACGCCTCGCACGCGCTCCGGCACGCCACCGCCGGCCCCGACGCCGACGACGCCGACGCCACGCGCAGGTCGGCCGGGCACGCGCCGTTCAGCTCCGCCACGCACCCTGTCGCCGCGCACTTGCCGGAGCCGGAGGTGGCGCTGGGGGTGATGAGCATGGGAAGGTTGTAGCCGTCGACGAGGCTGACGTCGAAGAAGTCGAGGCCGCCGCTGCCGTCGAGGGTGAACTCGGCCAGCGTGGCCGGCGGCGCGGCGCCGCCGCCGTTGCACTGCACGTCGCCGGAGCCGCAGTCGCCGGTGGCGCAGGAGAACTTCGCCCCGGCGCCGTCGGCGGCGCAGAGCGTGCGCCCCCACATGCGGCCCGACCACCCCGACGGCGCCGGGACCGCCTGCGACGCCCCCGGCGCGAGCGCGAACCCCGTCGTGGACAGCGGCGCCGACCCCGCGCTGGACAGCAGCCCCGGCCACACCGTGTAGGCGCAGTTGTTGGTGATGGTGAACGTCGCCGCGCGCTCACCCTGCGCCCGCGCGAGCACCGCGACGGCGACGAACACCATGGCCAGCAATGACGACGACCTCGAACTCGTGCCACCCGCCGCCGCCGCCATTGCGCTTGTCGACTACTCGATCGATCGACTTGTAAGAAGGGAGCTCCAAGCCGCGGATGGAGCTAGAGTTGGAGGTGGTTGGATGGCGAGTTAGTTGGTGGTTGGTTGCTTGGTGGAATGCAACGGCTAGCTGACATGATTTATAGGGAGGAAGAAGGAGACGCTGGGAAGCAGCAGAGGAAGGAGCAGAGGCGAGCTTGACTATGGCAGGCTTACTACCGTGTTTGGACTGAACCGTTTTTCCCGGCTATTCTGTAGAATTTTTAAGGCATTTTCTGACCAAAAAGTGTTATGTTGAGTAAGTTTCTACGTTTTGGGACGACAACTCCCTCACTCTCTCTGTCAAAAAAAAAACTCAACCCCTCCTAAAACAATAAATTTAGATAAAGGATAGTACAGATTCACTATACTAGAAGATTTCACATCCTTTCTACGTTTAGTTTTTTTAGAACGGAGAGAATATGTTGAAAAAGTTTCCCGAATTGCTAAACAGTCCGTTTTATATAAATTTTTTTCTTATAGAAGTTCTTTTAATAACCGAAATAAATCTATTTTAAAGTTTATTAGTTACTAATACTCAATTAATCATGTCCCTGATTATCTCTCCTGTGTTTCGAGTCACTAACCGCTCTAGCCTAATAGCTTGAATAAGCCTTAGGGCCTATTTGAACCATCATTTTGGGGGGTGTTTAGTTCGTGAAAAGAAAATTTTTAGGTATCACATCGGACGTTTGACCGGATGTTGGAAGGGGTTTTCGGACACGAATGAAAAAATTAATTTCATAACTCGCCTGGAAACCGCAAGACAAATTCATTAAGGCTAATTAATCAGTCATTAGCAGATGTGGTTTACTGTAGCACTTTATGGTTAATTATGGATTAATTAGGCTCAAAATATTCATCTTGCGATTTCCATACAAACTGTACAATTAGTTTTTTTAATCTATATATCCATGTATGTGTACGTCCAAAGATTTAATATGACGTTTTTTTGGAAAAAAAATTGAGAACTAAACAAGACCTTGGTTTAGCTGATCGAGAAGTATGCTTACGTAAAATGAGAAAGTTGTCGGCCCTTCAGAAGTCAACCTTAATTAGGAAGAACCTTTTCTTGCTGAGTAATTGCTGACTCTGCGTGATGGCCATCTGCGCATCTCTACTTCATTCTTACAGTGTGGTACTGAGCTACTAGCAAACAGAGAGGGATTGCTTGCCAGCATGGGCGTGTTGGAAGTATGTGTCAAGGTGTCTGTGCTTTGAGTAGGATGAAAGATGAGGGATCATTTTCACAGATATAGAAAAGTTAAATGTCCTAGAATGGTGGGTGGATTTTCTGTGCAACACAAATTAATCAAAATGTCGAATGTTACTAACTTGTATTTCCTAAATATATGACTTTTGAAAATAACACATCTAACTATTCATCTCATTAAAAAAAATTATGTAGTATCATTCATTTTATTATGACTTGTTTTATTATTAAAGATACTTTAGACATGATAATTTGTACCAAAATTTTTAGTAAGACAAGTGGTCAAAACATCATATATTTTTTAAAAGAGGAGGGAGTATAATACAAGATAGAAAAAGTTTATATTCGTTTAATATTTACGCACTAAATTAAAATACCATTCCAGTATATTGTCCTTGATAACCCATCAGCATATAGCCCAGTTATAATGTGTGAAATATCTGTAGTAGCACTGATTAGTCAGCTAACAGTCTCCAAACATCAATATAGCTCTTCTATAGGAGTGTACTTCCATTCTTGTTGTTGGGAACCATTATGGCTTTATGTTACGAGTCCGAATATCTGAAGTGAATATCTTGGATCGCCTATGGACAATATTTGTATGTGTGGTTTGTCGAAACCAAATAAAGATTAATTATATGGTTCATTCATGGAGGGGGAACCATTGCAAATTCTTATTGAGGAAGTTTATTGTCAAGAGATTTTAGTCGATCTCTTTTACGCCTATTGATTTTGCTATAAATTAGTCGACAATTTTTTTTTCTAAAAATTTAATAGATGTAAATATAGTATAATCGTGGTATAATTACGTTGTAACTTGCATGTAACTACAATCTAATTTTGAACCGTTCGATTTGCTTTAAAATTCGTGCAAAGGAGGTAGGGAAAAATCACAACCCACGCACGTGTGAGGGGATTCGGTACTATTACCTTCGTTTTCATGGAATTAGCATATTACCTAGGAATTTTTGAAAGTTACATATAAGTTACACTATAATTGCATGTAAGTTACACGGTAATTATATCACGATTGTATTATATTTATATCTGTCAAAATTTTTAGTTAAAATTCGATGACTAATATATAGCTAATCCCACGCCTATAAGCTATGTTCTAACGTACATGCCTGTTAGTTATTATCCTAGCTTTCATGCCTGTTCTGTTAGTTGATCATTTATTAGCTCCATTTTTTCTGGGAGTACACGAAGATCTGTTTTGCCCTTTTTAGTCAAGCCAACTAAATGCCTAAAAGGAATTTCTTCCCAAATAGGGTTTCGGCCATGCAAGGTAGAGGAATATCTTTGATCTAGGATGGTGGATGAAGGATCATTTGAGGTAAAATTAAATGGCAAGCAACGTACTAAATACTCTCTCTGTTTTTAAATGTTTGACACTGATGATTTTTAGCACATGTTTAACCGTCCGTCTTATTTAAAAAATTTTGTGAAATATGTAAAACTATATGTATACATGAAAGTATATTTAACGATGAATCAAATGATAGGAAAACAATTAATAATTACTTATGTCATAGGGTTATGGATACCACATACCTAATAGTAGTTGACTAAATCTCGGCAGGGCCCACCACATACCATGTCCTATACGGAAACAACCTGCGGATATAGGAGGAGTTCCGGATAAGAAAAGACAACCAGAGTTCTACATGGAAACGATAAGGATTACTCGGATTGTATCCATATTAGTTTCCCTAGTTCTACTTGGACAAGGGGACACCTATGGGTATAAATGCAAGGCCCCCTAGGAGGAGAGGGGAGACACGACCAACACAATCAATAGACACCCACCATAGATCAAGACACAAGATCAACATACAAGCCAACATACGCCAACACGAGACGCCGGATATCGACATCAGAGACATGCCTAGATCGACTCTATCCGGTACCTACAGAGGCCGGCCGTAGGGATCTAGCGCTGTCTTTGATCTCGCCGGGCACGGATTCGAGGACGAAGACTACCCTGTTATCGACTACGAGTCAGACCTTCAGACCGCCATGTCGACAACAGTTAGATAGGCTACCCCAAATATTATACTGGTGTGATTATGGTGAATAAGAGCAATACCGGCTTCGGCCAACAGGATGTAGGGTTATTACCTGACAATTCAGGGGCCCGAATCTGTATAAAAATCCATGTCTCCATCTCTTTTACCTCAGTCTCGCGTATACCCTAGTACCAACGATCCCCATACCATGCAAATACCGGAATCGCGACATCAAACGTCGATAATTTATTTTTTAATAATTACTTAATTAGTTAACGGTGTCAAATATTTAGAAACAAACGAAGTATACACTGTATAGTGTGATATGTGTATAGGAGATGGGAACCGAATCAAGCACGAACGAGGAAAACTTGGGGACACGCAAGAAGAAAAGATGGTGTAGAAAGACGTACGTACTACTCTCATATAAACAGAATTTTATCATTCCTCTAACATGATTTCCAAGCTAGCTTAGCTAGCTAGATTAATGAGGTGCCGACGCGCAAAGGAAGTGTAGAAAGTACACTCTAGAAACTCAATATTAATCGCATGGTTTGTTCTAGTAGGTAATTAACGGCTGTTAATTAATTGCGTACCCTAGTTGATCGATCCCTAGCTAGCTTAATGCTTAATCGTTTTTGCCTTTTACTAGCTCTCGATCGAGAGGATGTGTACGTGAAGCCTAAATTACAAGCAGCTTAGCAGGATCGGAATCTAATTAAGCTATAGCAAGATTACGTACTTGTCGATCGAATTAAATCTGGTCAAATGTAAACATCATATATGATCTCCACACAAAACAAATCTCTCTAGCTGACCTAGGAAGATAATTAACTAAACTAAGCTAGGCCTAATTAACTAACTACTCGGCCTAACTAAGTTTGGCCTCTCTGCATATGCAGGCAGCTTAATGAATTAATCTCCATCATATCAGCCGTACGTACGTGGAGTTATATGAGCCGTCCATCGTGATAGCAGAATCCAGCTAGCTAGCTATCAGTATCAGGGCCAGTCGTCCAAATCCAAACCGGCGGCTGCCGTTGGCTTCACCTGGCAGTCGTCCATATATATCGCCGCGGCCAGCCTGAGCGACACGCGCGGTTCGTTCGTCCATGGAAAAGCACAAGCTATATAGCTCCATCTCGAATTCTCGATCCGGTTGAGACAACGACGAATATCTATCATGTCCGGTTGACACATATATGTGTCGGTCTGCCCATCTTCTGCGGACTGCGGTCGTCCCTTGAAACAGCCAGAGAATCCATTATATGCCACTAACTTTATCACGTTCTACAATATGCCATCTACTTCTGCTTAGCTTTTACGATTTACCATATTGTCGTCCGGTTAGTCTTTGGTAGTACTGTACAAATTTGTCAAAATGACCAAAATACCCTTAGGATAAAAACTTTCAAAATCTGGATAAAAATTCTGAAATGTTAGATTTTAAGTTTTTTTTTTCCAAATTTTGGATGTTTACAATCTTATGTTCATAATACGATATTTTGATAATTTTATCCAAATTTTAGAAGTTTTTGTCTTAGGGGTATTTTGGTCATTTGGACAAAATTGTATAGTGCTAACGGAGGCTAACTGGATGGCGATGGTAAATCGTAGAAGTTAAGCAAAAGTCGATGACATATTGTAGAACGTGACAAAGTTAGTGGTAAAGTATAGACATGTGATAAAGTCAGTGGCATATAATGGATTCTCTCTTTTTAATACTCCCTCCCATCAGTTTTTATACTATGTTTGACTATTCGTTTTATTTATAAATTTTTGTCTTATTTAAATTTTTTTATGATTACTATTTTTATTGTTATTAGATGATAAAAAATGAATAATAATTTATGCGTGACTTATTTTTTATTTTTTTTAATTTTTTTTTTCAAATAAGACGGGCATTACAATGTTGGACATAAAAACAAAAAATTACAATACGTTCTTCTTGAGACGGAGGGAGTATACTTAAAAAATATATTTGATCATTTGTCTTAAAAAATTGTACCCCTCCATTTCACAAGACATTTTAAATTCTTTTTACAAAGAATTAGACTTTTTAAGCTTGATCAGGCTTACATGAAAACATTGCAAATTTAATTACAATACGAAACAAATGTACTTAAAAATATATTCAATTCTAGATTTAATTAAATTAATTTTGTGTTGTAAATATTTTTATTTTTTAAAATATGGTCAAATTTTAAAATTAATAACTTTGAGGAAAGTCAAAACGTTTTATATTATAAAGAGAATAGGATAAGAAGGGAGTAAGTCATGCTTAAATGTCTTTGCTATAATAAACAAATAATAATTACATAATATCGTTAATAAGATTAATGATTAAACGTATGGCCGAAACTCAATAACGTCCTCTACTTGAAAACTAGATGGATTATGAGTACTGTGCACATATATGTGCGTGTCCATTCTGCTTTTTCAGACAACACACAATGACAAACACGCACATAACGACCCATCACACACGTACGGTGCGAGTGTGCGCACACGCGTAGTTCTCCTTTTAGCGCACACGTATTGTGTGACATATATACTCAAACGATGCATTCCATTCGTGTGCACACATCAATGTTAATCTTGTTAGAGTTATAATTTCTTAATTAGAATGTGAAAACGAAGTACTTTCAAGTGTGGTGGTGAGATTTTTTAAACTTTGTTGGACTTCTAGAAGAGATCGATTTACCAATCAGAGAGCTATATAGAAAGTAGTTTAAATCCATGAATTTGGCTATCTAATACAGTACTACTAATCTAGGGGGGCAAAGTATATTGGACCAGTAGCTAGCCAGCCATGACAGAAAAAAGCCATAAGGCATTCATGCACATATATACATAGTTAGGGACGGATCCAGTATGGGGGCGGCAGGTCTCGAGCTCCCACTACTGACGTGAAGACTATTAGAGCCCCATGAAAACCCCACTAATTTTTTTTTACTATATATAGATGGGAGGGGGACTGTAACTCTATCTAGTTTACTCAGACCCACTGTTATTTCTTTCTAGATCCGCCACTGTACATAGATAGTTGTATGTACTGTTGCCAAACCATTTCCTTCACGTCGGTATATATAAGCGGCATGATCGAGTGAAACGAATCAGGGCATATCAATCATTTTCCTTACCACTTTACGACGGCTGCTGTAATTAAGCTCAGGTTCCAGTTTGACTAGCTAGCAGCCGTGTGATTGATGAGTCTAATCAATAAGGAATCAGCTTACCTACTGTTACAGTATGATTCGTTACAGTATCATACATGCATGCACCTGCCGCGTAACTACTGTTGTTGACTAATTAAGCAGCCGCGAAAATTACTCCGAAATTAAAATCAGTTCGATATATAGAGAGGATACTACTCCCTATGACTAAAAAACTTTCTTTGAAGGTTTTTCTTGCAAAAACTGTCTTTTTAAATAAGATCTATCAGAACTCGTTAATACTATTTTAACATGTTTCTTCTCGTTTTCTCTATCAAACCAGCAATACCCTATCATGTTCTCCTTTTTCCTTATTCTTTTTCATATTAATGAAGGGTATAATAGAATGTTAGTCATCCTCTTACTTTAATAACCAATTAAAACAGCAATTAAAGGCTAGTAATTAACTATACTAATCCTAGCTAACTGGACTTTCAAGCCAGTTAGCTTTTTTTTAATTCTATTCCATTATCTTAAAAAAAGGAAAAAGTACGAATTACCCTCTCCCGAACTATTGCGGTCGTCTGAATTACCCCCTGAAGCACAAAACTGGACATTCTTCATCCTGAACTATACAAACCGGACAAATTACCTCCCTCGACCCAATCCACAGTGGTTTTGGTCTATGTGGCATATGCGTGGCAGTCTAGTCAGTATTCTATATAAAAAAAAAAATGGGGCCTACATGTCATACGCTCTTCTCTCTCTCACTCTCCTCACTCTTCTCACTCTTCCTCTCTCTCTCACGGTCAGCGGCAGGCAGGGGCAGCGGCTGAGGGTGGCGGCCTCATAGCGGAGGCGGCGGCGACGGCGAGCGGCGGCCGGCGCGGCTGGCGGTGAGCGGCGGTGCGCGGGGGCGGACGCGGAGGCGGCGGCGGCCCGCGCAGCTGGCGGCAAGCGGCGGTGCACGGGGGCGGACGGGCGGCGCGAGTGCGCGTGGGCGGACGCGGAGGCGCCGGCGGCGAGCGGCGGCCCGCGCGGCTGGCGGCGAGCGGCGGTGCGCGGGGGCGGACGGGCGGCGCGGGTGCGCGGGGGCGGACGGTCGGTGGGCGGCGGTGGTGGAGGTGGGGATGATGGAGACGGCGGTGCCCCCGCCTCTCTCTTCCCCTCTCTCTCTCTCACGGGCAGTGGCACGAGCGGCAACGGCGGGCGCGGCTGGTGGAGGGCGACGGCGGATGGCCGGACGGCGCGCGGGGGCGGGCGGATGGCGCCTCCCAATCCACCTCTATTGTCGCCGCCCCTTCTCCTCCTCGCCGAAGAAGCTCGCCTCGGATCCCTCCTCCTCCTCCAGTATTGCCGCTGCTGCCGTCTCCATCATCCCCACCTTCGCCACCGCCGCCCACCGACCGTCCGCCGCCGCGCACCCCCGCCGCCCGTCCGCCTCCGCGCACTGCCGCTCGTCGCCGCCGCCTCCGCGTCCGCCCCCGTGCACTCGCGCCGCCCTTCCGCCCCCGCGCACCGCCGCTCGCTACCAGCTGCGCCCGCCGCCGCTCGCCTCCAGCCGTGCCGGCCGCTGCTCGCCGCTGCCGCCTCCGCGCCGAGGCCGCCGCCCTCAACCGCTGCCCCCGCCTGCCGCTGACCGTGAGAGAGAGAGGGGAAGAGTGAGAAGAGTGAGGAGAGTGAGAGAGAAGAGAGAGAAGAGTGTATGACATGTAGGCCCCACATTTTTTTTTATATAGAACGCTGACTGGTCTGCCACGCGTACGCCACGTAGACCAAAACTACCGCGGATTGGGTCAAGGAGGGTAATTCGTCCGGTTTGTATAGTTCGAGGTGAAGAATGTCCGTTTTTGTGGTTCAGTGGGGTAATTCAGACGACCGCGATAGTTCGGGGGGAGGGGGTAATTCGTACTTTTTCCGTAAAAAAAAAAGCTAACTGGCTTGAAAGTCCAATTATTATTATTTTTTCTTTTGGAAAAAGCCAAGCCAGTGGTTTTGACTAGCCAAGTGATCAGATTGTTCAATTCCCAGCTAACTCCCTTCTCATTGACGCTTCTACCAAGTCCCTTGACCAGACCTGCCCAACTAACTCTACAAAATGTTGTTTAATTTATCCAAAACAGTATTCTCCATGTGCAAAATTTATCTCCCGTCATAGTCGCTGATTACTAGAGAGGAGAGCAAGCAGGTAAGAAGCTTCGAATACGCATTAATTAATTTATTGCAAAAGGCATTAATTTGAACGCAAAATTTCTAAAACCTGATTTGGAGTAGTAATATTAAATATATAAATATACAAAGTAATGACGTGGATAGAAGCACGTGCGGAACACATGAAAAATTTGGTGGTTGGATCAGCTGTTCGGTTTTAGGAAGAATTGGGGAAACTTCAAAAACAATAATGATCCCTCGGTTCATGACATGTAAAAGCTTCTAGATATTGATGTAGATATATTTGACTACCACCACTTTATATGCATGTGTGTGCACGTGGCGCTTACGTGTATTAAATTATTATATAAAAGATTTTGCAATATCTATAACATGAAAACTAAGAGATAATAATAGTTTGGTGCATATCACAATCATCAGTTTCGTCATTGAGAGACAATGACCCCCGTAGTTAGAGCAAGATGTCGGGAAGGACAGAAGGAGACAAGATAATCCATATACACAGCCTCTACAGTCTTGAAAAAAACAAATTTGAGTACCAATTTAGGTTTAACTAGTTGTAGTTTAATTTATTTTTTTCGTTACGAGATGTGGAAGTTGAATTTGAACTTGTATATATATCTATGAGTAAAATACAGTAGCGGCCCTTAGACTTGCGGGTGGATGTCATCCAGGTCCATTAACTTGCAAATCGTGTAATTAGGCCACTAAACTTGCTAAATGTACCATCGCCGGTCCAAAATGCCATTTGACCGCGGTCGCGCCGACGTGGCATGCCACGTGCACAGCTGAGCTGGCCCGCACCATGCCTTTTCTCACGCGCACCGTGTGTGACACCGGCCACACTTGTTTTTTTTTCATCGAGGCCCCTCTATTTTTCTCATTTTCTTTCGACATCCACTACTGCTTCGTCTTCCCCGGAGTGCCCTAGCGCAGAGTGCAGCGGAGATCGTGAGGGGAGTGATCGCCGGAGAAATAGGGTTCCAGCGAAAGCGCAAAGAGGCGAGATTGGCTGTTGCGGCCTCCCGCCGACCATAATCGCAGGGAGGCGGCATGATTTTCTGCCTGGAAGGGGAAGGGCCTCCGTTGTATAGTGAGTGTAACTTCAAAATTTCATCCATTAATCTGCAAGATTAGCATGCACTGATTGATGTTGGTAGATAGATACAAAGGAATATGGCGTTTGATTATGCAAAAAGATGTTATTTTTTCCTGTAGGATGATTGTCCTGACATTGTTCTCGAGTAGGCTAGAACATGAGAGTAATACCGCTAATTAGGATTGCAATGCAGGTCCTGATGATGGTAAATTCACCGCTGAGGTACACCATGGTGGTTTTTTTGTTGGTCAGGGTAGCAACAGGGCATATGTAGATCAAACGATAAATTGGATTGACCACTGTGAAGCAAGAACATGGGATATTGTTTGTTTTGATGAATTTTTAGCTATGCTTGGGTATGATATGAATTCAGATTTTAAGGCTTATTGGTTGCTCCCTGGAAAGACTCTTGAAGAAGGCCTTAGGGTTATATCTATTAGGGCTGACTTTGAAGTGATGAAATCAGTTGTGCACAAGGTTAAGAATTTTATTATCTACTTTGATCAGGGTGACACAATTGCAGGTGTAGATTGGGATGATGTAGTAGCTAATCCTATTAGTGAATTGCCTAAGGTGCTTAGTCCTAGGAAGATGTCAACTGCTGATAGGAAGGTGCCAAACAAACAAGATGACAGTGACAGTGATGGTAGCTTAGAAGATGACCCAGATTTTATGGATAGTGACTATGATATATCAGATGCAGATGATGACTTGTATGTTAACAATGTTGATGTGGGTGTTGAAGACTTATCTGACTGCAAGGCAAAGTTTTGGAAGAAAGCTAAGGGCAGACAGTTGAAGGGGAAAGAAATAGTAGTTAGAAATTCTGATGTGGAGGAAGTTTCCACTGATGATGAAGATTTGCAGCTCCCAGATTCAGATGATGATGGTGAAGTGAGATTAAAGTTTAAGGCTTTCATGGCAGAGGATGTTAAGAACCTAGTTTTTAAGGTTGGCATGGTGTTTCCTTCAGTAGAAGTACTTAGAAAGGCCATAACAGAGTACAGTTTGAAGGCTAGAGTGGACATCAAGATGCCTAGGAATGAGCAAAAAAGACTTAGGGCCCACTGTGTTGAGGGTTGCCCATGGAACTTATATGCATCATTTGATAGCAGGTCCAAGTCAATGATGGTGAAGACATATCTTGGGGAGCATAAATGTCAGAAGGAATGGGTGCTGAAAAGGTGTACTGCTAAATGGCTATCTGAGAAGTACATTGAGACTTTTAGAGCAAATGATAAGATGACACTTGGAGGGTTTGCAAAGTTAGTCCAATTAGAATGGAATCTGACTCCATCTAGAAGCAAGCTAGCCAGGGCAAGGAGATTGGCCTTCAAGGACATATATGGTGATGAGATTCAGCAATATAATCAGTTGTGGAACTATGGGGCTGAGCTAAGAAGGTCTAATCTAGGCAGTTGCTTCTTTTTGAACTTGGTAGATAGTTGTTTCAGCACATGTTACATGTCCTTTGATGCATGTAAGAGAGGGTCTTTGAGTGGATGTAGGCCTTTGATATGTTTGGATGGTTGCCACATCAAGACTAAATTTGGTGGACAGATCCTAACAGCAGTAGGTATTGACCCTAACGATTGCATATATCCAATTGCAATAGCTGTGGTTGAGACAGAGTCATTGAGGTCTTGGAGATGGTTTCTACAGACCCTAAAGGAAGACCTGGGCATTGACAATACCTACCCATGGACAATAATGACTGGTAAGCAAAAGGTATACCTGTTCTTTATTTTTCTTATAGGTTACATAACAAGTTTTGTTCTTATAATCTGAAATATTTCAAATTGTTCTTATGTTTGTTTTTACATAACACAGGGTCTTATACCAGCTGTCCAACAGATTTTCCCTGATTCAGAACACAGATTCTGTGTTAGACATCTGTACTCCAATTTTCAGGTACATTTCAAAGGTGAGAATCTGAAAAACCAGTTATGGGCATGTGCTAGATCAAGTTCAGAGGTTGAGTGGAATGCCAACATGGAAGAAATGAAATCTCTTAATCAGGATGCATATGAGTGGCTTCAAAAGATGCCTCCTAAAACTTGGGTCAGAGCTTATTTTAGTGAATTCCCTAAGTGTGATATCTTATTGAACAATAATTGTGAAGTATTCAACAAGTATATCTTAGAAGCTAGGGAATTGCCAATCCTAAGTATGTTTGAAAAGATCAAAAGCCAACTAATGAGTAGGCATTACAGTAAGCAGAAAGAAGTGGCAGAGCAATGGCATGGGCCTATATGCCCCAAGATCAGGAAGAAAGTACTGAAAAATGCAGATATGGCAAACACATGTTATGTTTTGTCAGCCGGGAAAGGGATTTTTCAGGTGGAAGATAGGAATTTCAAGTACATTGTTGACCTTAGTGCTAAACATTGTGACTGCAGGAAATGGGATCTAACAGGCATCCCTTGTAACCATGCTATCTCATGCTTAAGGAGTGAGAGAATTAGTGCTGAGTCAATTCTTCCACCCTGCTATAGTTTAGAAGCATTCTCCAGAGCATATGCATTTAACATTTGGCCCTACAATGATATGACTAAGTGGGCTTAGGTGAATGGGCCAGAAGTGAAGCCTCCAATATATGAGAAAAAGGTTGGCAGACCACCTAAGTCTAGGAGGAAAGCACCATATGAGGTACAGGGAAAAAATGGGCCTAAAATGTCCAAGCATGGTGTGGAGATGCACTGCTCTTACTGCAAAGAGCCTGGACATAACAAGAAAGGGTGCCCACTGAGAAAGGCTGGACTCAGACCCAAACTGAAGACAAGTAGGATCCCAGCTGCAAGTTCTACAAAAGAGTGGCATGAATCTGAGCAAGAACCAGCAGAGGTAATGAAACAATACTCTATCTTATCACTCTATTATCACTACCCTATTATAACTCTATCTTAATTACCTTTGTAAACTTGTAGGTGTTGACCCAATCTCAGTCTGCCTATGACCAATTACTATCACAAGTTCCTAATCCTATGGTTACACAGATGTTTGAGGAATCATCACAAGTGAGTCAAATGGAAACTACACATGGTCCTCTCCCAGATAACCAGTACATCCTTTCAAACCAGCCAGCTGTAGTATCTACCCCTATGACCACAGCAACAAAAGAGAGAAAATCTAGGGCCAACAAAAGGAAGTGTACAACTGAAGGAGTTTCAGGAGTTGCTGCTACTACTTCAAAGAACAGAGCTCCCAGGAAGAAAGCTACTGCTACAAACAAGTGATATGTGTTAGACCATATGTTTGATGGTCCTTTAGTGCTAGTAGTACTTTGTTATGCCAAAATTTGAACCCTGTATGGATTTCATGGGCATGCTTGCTTGATTTTGTGCTGCCAAACTTGTGGCTATTTTGTGATAGAACATGGGAATTTTGTGATGCCAGACATGTGTTCACTGAATGTAGTACTAGAAATACTACTAAATGCCAGAAATTTGGTATTGTGATGAATATGGGAAATTACTGCCTGTAATGCATGATGCATGTTTGCTATTTCCAGATGACGTTTTACAGGACATTTCATAAGCTAGAACAAAATAACAATTGTCTGCTGAAAAAAAATTAGAGATGTCGATTTTCAGAACAAAATCTCATATTTCAGCTTCACATAATAGCATTTAGCATACATTTTTCATACATGGTTCAGATTCAGCATACACAAAAGGTCACTCAAGTGCCTTATTAGCTGACACAAAACACACCAGCACCAATACATCCATATCCATCAAACTTTGGTATCTACCTAAGAAGCAATAGTGCAAATATGACTACTACAAAACCAACAATTACTGACAACATAAATCGTCTACTCTCTTCTAACATCTTGATTCTACATGCCATTTCAGCAAATGAGCCACATTCCTCTTTTTGTCCCATGCTCTTTGCTTCATAGACATTGCATTCAGTAACAAGTCCATCAATCACAGCTCTTGAGTTGGCAAGGGATGCTCTAATTTCAGAGTTCTCTGTCTTCACTTCACGAACAGTGCTGACTAAATCATTCAAAACCTGCTTCAAATACGGCGTTGTCCCTGGTTCATACCACTGCCATAATTTGCATCCACCATTCTGCACATTAAAAATGAATAAACCAACTGACTTCAACAAACTACTCTCCAGGTACCGAATGGGAGATGGAAAGGTTTTACCTTGCCTGGATATTTCCGTCGCCGATCGTGTTGTGCTCCTACTGGAGCTCGAGCCTGCCATCGCCTTCGCCGCCGAAGCCCGCCGAGACCTACTCCGCCGAAGAACCTTGCCACGACATACTCCGTCGCCGAACCCTGCCGAGACCTGCTCCGCCGCTGAACCTGCCGCGACCTGCTCCGCCACCAAACCTTGCCCTCAATCGCATCCCTAGTCGCCGCTCAGATTTTGGGCGCTCCGGGGAAGAAGAAGCAGTGGTGGAAACCAAATGAGAAAAAGAGAGGGACCTGGATGAAAAACAACAAGGCGTGGGCGGTGTGTCACGCACGGTGCGGGCCAGCTCAGCTATGCACGTGGCATGCCACGTCGGCGCGACCGCGGTCAAACGGCATTTTGGACCGGCGATGGTACATTTAGCAAGTTTAGTGGCCTAATTACACGATTTGCAAGTTAGTTGACCTGGATGACATCCGCCCGCAAGTTTAAGGGCCGCTACTGTATTTTACTCTATATTTATGGAGTGATATATCACATGATAATACATGTTATCATAACCATTTAAGTGATATGTAAACAACGATAGGACATCCCCTCGAGAGATCAAAATCCACTCCCACCATACTAGTGATAAGGGTATAATATAACCACACAAATTAGTATAAATGAAATCTAACAATTTATTTGTAAGGGTATTTTCGGAAATGATATACATATTAAATGTGAAAATTACCTACCTTACTACTGAGGGTAATTATAAGTCATCAATATATAAGTGTCCAACCCTTAATTTGCACTTTGCGACTGGTGTCACTGCCGCATTCGATCACGTCGGGCCCTGACGCTGCCGCCGTATTCAAAACTTGAGGAAATATGTTTCTAGATTTTTTTTTTTTTGCGTCCTATACATGCGTCTAAAATCAGGAGAAATATGTTGTTTGACTGAATGAATGGTGATGGAAGCATCGAACGACGTCTATTAATTGACATAGAATTGGTCTTGCGTCATATATTTATGTCAATTAATTAATATATGTCATTCGATGTTTTCATTTCCATTCATTTAGTGAAACAATATATTTTCCTTGATTTTAGACCACTGCGGGAGAAAGGGTTTTTAATGCCAGTTCGTAACCCCTTAGTCCCGGTTATACAACCGGAACTATGATTCCGGGACTAAAGATGCCCATGTTTAGTCCCGGTTGAAATAACTAAAGATGGTAACATGGGCATAGGGTGTTATCAACTGGGACTAAAGATGGTAACGCCACGTGGCTAGTGTTTCCATCTTTAGTCCCGGTTGTTGTTATGGGACTAAAGCTTTTTTCTTTTTTTATTTTTTTTTTGCTATCTTGCATATCTTACGCCATCCCCAAATCATTCCAATATCAAAATATTATCTCCTGACATCCAAAATATCCACAAAAACATAATCCCAAATCATTCACAACAACAATGTCATCTCCTGACATCACAAATCATCCATAACAACATAATCCCAAATCATTTACAACAACAAAATCATCCTCAAATCATCACAAATCATCAACAACAACATAATCCGCCGCGGCCTACAGCTCTCCGCGCGGCACAGCCACGCCTGCGCTGCTGCCTGCGGCCCTCTGCATTGGCCGCCGCAGCTAGGCCCCACCCTCCGCGCTGGCCGCCGCAGCCAAGCCCCGCCCTCCGCATGCGACGGCTGCGCCTGCCGCCGCCTCCTGCGGCCCTCAGGCGCCACCCTTTGCGAGTAGAAGGGGAGGAGGAGGAGAAGGAGGGAGAGGGGAAGGGGACACCCTCTGCGAGGAGAAGGGGAGGAGGATAAGGAGGGAGAGGGGAAGGGAAGGATGAGAAGGAGAGAGAGGAGTGGAGGAGGAGGAGAGGGGATAAAGAGGAATTAAGTACGTGATGTATAAAGATAAAGGCAGAGAGTGAATGTGAGAGATGCTAAGACCTGGGAGATTGATATTTACTCCCGGTTGGTAATACCAACCGGGATTAACGATACGATTTTTAGTCCCGGTTTGTTTGCCATCTAACATAGCCTGACAGTAATTGAACCGGGACTAAAAATGATGTATAAAGATCAAAAAGTACCCCTGAGCTTTTGAACCAGGACTAAAGATCATTTTTAGTCCCGGTTCCTATTTGAACCAGGGCTAATGTAATTTTTGCCCAACCCAGTAAAGATGGTTTCTCCAGTAGTGGACACACGACTATAGAAATAGCTGGAATACGTTAATGTATTGCATAGACGGTTGGCCCCATATATGGACCGTCTGCAATCCGAGAGCATCTCCAAAAATCATTTTCCAAAGTAGTAGAGGGCAAGTTATATATTTTCACAAGCATATATATCCTCTAGTTCTACTCCTAGTTATTAATGATTTACTAGCTAGTACTAAAGTTTCATGACGTTTCTAATGCCATTGAAACGCGGATCGGATATAAAGCTAATTTGACTATGAATTTGCTTTTGAACCAGAGGGTGCAATGTGCTGCATATGCATGCGTGCGTGGCTGAGCTAGCTATGAACTTAGTAAAGTAACGCAAGACAGTACGTCGATCCATGCATAGTTCGATAGTAAGTACTTAATCATGCTTGAATTGTACGTCGAACCAGTAGGCCGGGTAGAAATTAGCTAAAGAGAGGAAACTTAATTAATCCATTGCTGCTATCCGGGCAATTGAACTTGAGTTAAGGCATTAATTAGTTCTCAATGCAGAAATGCGGGCTAGTTTGGTTCGAAGCTAATTTTTCTCTACCAAAATTTTGGTAGTGTCAGAACATTGGTAAGTTTTGGTTACTACTAAATTTTGTAGCAGTGAATTTGAATTATTGTAGATAAATTTTGGTATCAAACCAAACATGCATGTGTCATTATTAAAGTTATAAAAATTTTGATAGGGTAAAAATTAGCATCAAACCAAACAAGCTCGGCAAGTCATTTCTATAGCTAGGATGCCATATATTATATCATACATCGATCAATAACAATGAGAACAATGTTATACATGTTCAAGTTGTCTCATAAGATAAGCTCACAAAGTGTCCATTCTAAAAGTTAATTACCTTCGAGCTTTCTGAATACATTACTTATAGCTTTCATTAGGATTGAGCTAATTATTGTATTCAGAATGCTTTGAGGTAATTAACTATCACACAATCCTGATGAAGCTAATTACTGTATTCAGAAAGTTCTTAGGTAATTAACTTTCACAATGGCTAATTGGCTATACACATCAGTATAAGGCACTAACTTTTTTTTCAGCTAGCTAGTTTACTGATCTGCATGGTCAATTTCTTACAACACCATGGTCAATTTTATCTAATAGCAATATATATGTATATATAGCTGTAATTAAGTCTCAGGTAACCACCTCCTTTAGAAAAAAAAAACTGAAATTCAATTAATACGAGTGTATGCATGGAAAGTTTCATTCCGTAGTACAGTACGAGCTGCCATTGTTTCAAAAAGGAAAAACGATCTCGATCGATTTTGATGCTTAATTATACTCCAGATGGATAAGGTTGCTATGTCACAGCCAGCAGGTGCTAGCTTGTTTAGCAACATATATAATTAGGCATGCAAGTATATATAGTGGAATTAACACAAACAAAAGGCATACATTACATTTGATGCATGGCTCAACGACGGCCATAGCTTTTTTCAGCTTCTTCTTCTTGTACCTACCGATCGACCTTGCACGTACCGACGCTGCCATATGCATGCAGAGACTAGCTTCAGCATTCGTACAACTTTTCTTTTACTCTTTTTTAATTTTCAGTGCAGTATGACTCAAAAAGGTCATAAAAATTTGGACCATATATATCTGGTGTACGAGCTGATCAACAGATATTACATTCCGGATAAGCATGCGTCCATTAAAGAGAGAGTATAGTAGATTAAGACTAGATAGCTACGTGCCTAAATATAGGGCTAGATCTAGAGCTATAACGAAATGGCGAGAGTTTGCATTACTCTACTTTGATCTAAATTTAGATTGATGCGGTTGCTTAAATTTAATTTAAACCAACTAAAAAGTTTTTTTACTAGGTTCCTGGGCAAATTAATTAATGTAGCTCTACCCCTGCCTAAATAGTGTCGAAACAAGATTTCGGCAATAATAAAAGGGGTGGCTATTAAGCTAGGAAAGTGGATGGGTTTGGAGACGAAGAATTTTATACAGGTTCAGGCCTTTTTATTCAAGAAGTAATACCCTACTTCTGTCCGGGGATTATTCCGCCGAGTGTGTTATTGATTGTATAAACTGGAAAAAAGAATCGTGCCCCGAGAGGCACACGGACCCTCCTTATATAGGGGCAGGAGTCCGCTTTACAAAGTACAGTCCATATCCCTAATGGAACATGTAATTACAGATAAAATACAATCGTAACCGACTAAGATCTCGGGTATTTCCTTGACATACAAGTTAAAAACTAACCCGAGTCCTCATAAAGATATTCTATCTATATTTGGTACCGTATATCCGACTAAATTATAACTGTCATGTAGATATGGGGTATCCATAATCTCCACAGTAGCCCCCGAGACCTTCGCAGTTGACAAAATAGCCTTCTCGATACAAAAAACAGTAATCCGAGTGTTTCAATTCAACTTGCTCCAGCTTGCCGAGTGCTAAAATCAAAGACTGCGAAGGGCGAAAATAAAATATGGTGCATCGAGTAGATGCACCTAATTAGGTGTAGCCCCCGACTATGTGATTAGTTGAAAAACTAAACATGTAGTCAAGAACCAAGTGGTTTTATAGCGAAGCATGCACGGTACTTAGTAAAATACCCAACCGACTGCTTCTCAACTTGAACATTAAAGGATAAAAGATACGAAAAGGGCCGAGTGATGAACACTCAAAAGGTCCAAAAATAGACATATTTGATAGGAATCTGAGTAAGAAACTCTTAAAATGATCCACCAAACATGATAAAAATCATGGTAATCAACGAGTCTAATAGCCTAAGCTATGACTCTCACCATAACCAAATTAAGCATATAACATGCTAAGATAATGACCCTTAATAAATTAGTCATCTCAAATCAACCCAAACAGCTTTTGCAGCCTAATAAGGCTTACAAAAATAGTATAACACCTTCTTGTCGGGCACCTTTTGTTTGCATCGTGTTAATTCCAAAGAATTGTCAAACCGCATTAAAAAGGATTTTAACAGCATTGGGCCACATCATTGTGAGCACAAATTGCCAAAGCAAAAAGTGCCTAAGTCCCTAAGGATCACAACGGGCCACGCTGGAAATAAAATTGGGCTGAAGTACTGTGCAGGCCCAGGCCTGTTAGCACTCCCGATACCCTAAAAGCACCGAAGTGAAATAAAACGTCTCTTCGTCTTCCCCGCCGAGACTCGCCATTTTCCCCATTCCCTGCTACAGTACAAAACTGCGCTGGCCAAACTAGGGTTCATCAATCCGCTCTAATCCATCCTCAAAAACTTCACGAAATTTCTCCCCGCGTCCACCGCTCCGATTCCCCATCCCTTTCCAGCCGTATCTCGGACCAAATCAAACCATCCAGTTCACATTCATGGCGGAAGAAAGAGAAAGCTTTGAGAGTCAGTGGGCGCCCTCCGATGTGACGGAAGATAATCTGAAGGAGATGGTGGCGCACGGCGTTCTTCCAGCGAAGGAGATCATCGGGTGGCGACCGGCATTCGGCGAAGCATTCCCAACCCCCGATACGCATGAAATCGTGGTATTTGCTCATTTCTTCTATGGTGGTTTCTCCCTTCCAACCTCAAGATTTTTTCGGGGAATTCTGAATTTCTATGGAATCAGCCTGCATCATCTGAACCCAAACTCCATAGTGCATATTGCCAATTTTATTCATGCATGCGAAGCTTTTCTGGGCATTAGGCCTCATTTTGCCTTGTTCCGCCGCATCTTCTTCCTCAAGCCCCAGCCAAACAAGAGCAAACCGTGTGTTGTTGGGGGCGCTGGTTTTCAACTCAGGGGAACACTAAGCCAAAAATATTTCTCCATGCCCTTCAAGACCTCGAACAAAGGCTGGCACGCCAATTGGTTCTATGTTCAAAATCCTGAACCAGCCCTTCCCGAGTACTCTTGTCTTCCTCCGGCGTACCAAGACACATGGAATTCATTGCCTACAGGGGATGAGGCTGCCCAAGCAGTAGAACTGATGGAGCGCATGATAAAGTTGAAAGAGCAAGGCTTGCAAGGAGAACAAATCACTCGGCACTTTATAAAAAGCCGGTTAGCTCCAATCAAAGAAAGATCCCGCACAGCTTTTGAATTTGACGGCAAACATGACCCAAATCGTGAAGATCCGGACTCTCTTGAATTTAAGGTCATGAAGGCAAGGATGTATAAGATATTCTCAAATGCTATCGTCGTCAGCTATTCGCACTTGCTGCCAGTCGTGCCATTCAATGCCTTTAATCCTCCTCCACCGGTATGTAATCAAACACTTCAACTTTTCACAAAATACGGTCTTATCTGTTTGTTGAATCAGTTAACAATAAAGGATATCACGCCTAGGAATTTGCTTTGATGAAGTCGGATCCCCCAATCGCTCAACACCAATCACCTCACCGCCAAACTGGTCAGGGAAGCGGAGGACCAAGAATTCGGCCTGAAACCCAACGAAGTGCTTCTGATCCAGTCGGCCAGTCAGATTCTCGCAAGAGGAAGCTGGTTCTAAGTGACGACGAAGGCGATGATACCGGAAAGCTCAAAGATAAAGGAGCGACCGGAAGACCTCCGAAACCAACTAATCCGAAGAAGAAAACCTCCAGTCGTCCTGTACCAAAAATCAGAAAGTCTTCCAGGTACAAATCATATAACAACCTTCCTTGTATTAATATTCTCCCATCATGAAGATAACACCGATGGCAAAACTTGTAGGAAACCATCCAACATAGATCCTTCTGGGAAAGACTCTGACTCGACTAATATGGAAGCAGATTCCTCAAAAGAAACCGAGCCGACTGTAAAAGATCACTCGAGTGATAATCCGCAGGCCAGCGACAATGTAAAACCTAGCAATGAACCCACGACCGCAAGCCAGTTGGCCAAAGCTGGAGTCGGAGTTAACCAGGAGCCCCCGACTGGAAACCAGTCGGATGCAGGGCCAAGCCAAAAAATTCCCGAGGTTGAAGCTCAAACAAACAGTCCTCCTGGAAAGGATGCTGGCAATGAGTCAGAAACCAGATCTCCCGTGAAGACACAAGAGTCCACTCGTCCCCAACCGGGAATCATCACAGGTAAACACACTATCTGAAGTCATTTCGATCCAACAGACTTTATTTGATCGCCTCATCTTTATTCATGGATACACTAGGGCTAATGATTGGTGATGAAGAAGAGATCCTCCGGATACAAGCAGCTGAGGATTCGCGCCCTCCCATTCTGGTCAAGTGGTGGGATGACAACATGCAGCCTCAAGGAATCGTAATAAATAAGCAAAAAGAAGATGAAGAAGTATGCTTGCTGAAAAAGGCGCTCAGCCAAGCCACCCGCATTGTAAATGTAAGCTGTTTGGCGCCTGATCTCAACCATCTCGTTTGCCATTTAGTCCAGGCGCTAATTAAACTGTCTTGCAGAGTATTCATCTTAGGAACGAAGCTAAAACGACAACCTTAGAGAGGTTAGTCCCTCATCTCGGGACCCTCGAAGCCACCAGGAATCAGCTGCACGAGACAAAAGAGCTTGCCAGGAAGAATGAACATGATCTGAGGGATCGGATTGCTGAGCTCCAGGAATCCAATTTTGAACTGAGCGGCTCATCAAAAGGTACACACAAACTCTGCCCAACTAACTTATGTTGTTATCTTTGTAATCTTGATTAACCAGAGTCAATGTAGTGCAAGCTGCCAAGATATCTCAACTGGAGAAGCAGATTCAAATTCTGGAAAATGATAAGGCAGAACTGGCAAGACAGAGGGACTCAGCTTTAAAGGAGGTCGAAGGTATCAATAATCAATACCTCAAAAGCCATTATCTTCTATATGCTGATTCGTTAATGTGAATCTGTGGATGCAGACCGCAAGATCAAGTCCCAAGCACAGTTTGATGTCTTAGTTGACAAGATCAATAGGCTTGAAGGGGCCAGGGACAAAGTCGCTAATGCCGCTACTCCACTCATCCAAGCCATGTTCTTCAATAACGCCGGTCCGAGTACACTTGATGCTGCCGAAATCTTCGACAAGCTAAGAAGCTGCTCTTGACCTCATCAATGATGTGCAAAAAGCCGCTGACAAGATTGCTGCTGACTTGGTTGAGAGATTCCAAGATGTCGACCTTCGGCCGACTGGGTCTGATAATTCTGATGATGAAAAAACTGATACTGATTGATATAACAATAATTTTGATGATTAATGATGATGGAGGCTCAATTTGTATAATACTGATGAATTTATGCTATGCGTGGTGTTCCATACTTAGCTTCTCATTTCTTAAAAGCCTTTGTCAAGCCTTATTGAGCCGAAAACCCGCAAAAGCTATTAAAAACCTTCAGTCCTCATTGACTAAGTCGAAAGACCAAACAGGGCAATGATAAATCAAGTAAGCAAATTGAATTGATAAACATCACACTCCATTATTATCATAGTAGCCCCCCGACTGAAAACTTGAAGAAAAAACTTGAAGTTAGCAGTCAAAGAGGAAAGATACAAACGAAATGCCTAAGCATAAAATCGACGAAGGTGTTCAATATTCCAAGAATTGTTGATAAGAGTACCATCCTCGCGCTTGAGTTGATAAGAACCTAGCCGAGTGACTCCAGCAATTATGAACGGTCCTTCCCATAAGGGAGATAATTTATGCCGATCCTGTGTGGTTTGAATTTTCCTCAGAACCAGGTCGCTGACTAAAAAGGCTCGCGATCGAACATTCCGATTATGATAACGGCGCAACCCTTGCAAATACCGAGTCGACTGAATTAAAGCTGCTTCACGGGCTTCTTCTAGTCGATTGATGTCGTCTACTCGGCCCTCTTCATAACGCTCCTCGTTGAAGTTCCGAAATCGTAGTGATTCATATTCCACTTCACTTGGCAATATTGCTTCTGCACCACAAACCAAAAAGAACGGCGACTGGCCGGTAGCCCGACTTGGAGTAGTGCGTAAAGACCAAAGTACGGACGGCAGCTGATCTACCCACTTGCCAGCATAGTAACGTAGTCGGTAGAAAACTCGTGCTTTTATCCCTTGAAGTACCATGCCATTGGCGCGCTCAACTTGTCCATTACTCATGGGGTGTGCCACGGAGGCATAACAAATTTTAATGCCGAAGTCTTCACAAAAGTCTTTAAATGCTCCGCCAGTGAATTGAGTGCCATTATCAGTGATGATCCGATTAGGTACCCCGAACCGATGCACAATGTTGATGAAAAAATCCCTAGCTTTATCTGTTGTGATCATGATGACCGGTTTAGCCTCAATCCACTTGGAGAATTTGTCGATAGCCACAAAGAGATGCGTGTAACCGCCGACTGCCCTTTTAAACGGGCCAACCATGTCAAGCCCCCAGACCGCAAATGGCCAGGACAACGAGATGGTTTGCAACTCTTGGGCTGGCAGATGAATTTGTCTGGCAAAAAATTGACAACCTTCGCATGTCCGCACAATCTTGTCAGCATCAGACACAGCTGTAGGCCAGAAAAAACCTTGCCGGTAAGCTTTGCCGACAATGGTCCGTGCAGCAGCATGATTACCACAAATACCAGAATGTATATCCTTCAACAATTGTCTCCCTTCTTCCAAAGACATGCAGCGCTGCAGTATTCCTGATGTACTTTTCTTGTACAGCTCAGTCTTATGAATAATGTAAAGTCTGCTACGCCTGGAAATCCACTCGGCTTCATTTTTGTCTTGAGGGAGTTCTTGTTTGGTCAAAAATTTTATGAGAGGTTCTCTCCAGTCGGTTTCGATCATGCTTACGCCTTGAGTATCCATGGTTTCAATTGTTTCTTTTCTAGGTACGGTTGGTTCGTAAAGATGTTCGACGAACACATCAGAAGGGGCTGCTTCCCGTTTTGAACCAAAATTGGCCAGTCTGTCGGCTGCCTCATTGTTATGTCGGAGGACATGGGTGAGCTCAAGTCCATCGAATTTGTCTTCCAACTTGCGTACCTCTTGTCGATAAGCGGTCATATTATCATCTAAACAGGACCACTCTTTCATGACTTGATTAACAACCAACTGAGAGTCTCCACGGACGATTAATCGGCGAATGCCTAGAGAGATGGCAATCCTTAATCCATGGAGTAGCGCCTCGTATTCCGCCACGTTATGGGACACAGAAAAATGTATCCACAATACGTAGCTCAATCTTTCTCCAGTCGGGGAAATTAAAACAACCCCAGCTCCAGTGCCTGTAAGCCTCTTCGACCCATCAAAATGCATAGTCCAATATTCCATCTTTTCCTCTGGCATGTCTTCTTGGCACTCGGTCCACTCGGCAAGGAAATCAGCTAAAGCTTGTGACTTGATCAAAGTTCGTGGCTTGAATGATATGTCCAAAGACATCAATTCTAAGGCCCACTTCGCGATCCGTCCGTTTGCTTCGCGGTTATGAAGTATATCCCCGAGTGGAAACGATGTGATCACCGTGACCGACTGACTTTGAAAGTAGTGAGATAATTTCCTGACGGTAATTAAGACACCATATAATAACTTTTGAACCTGAGGATATCTTGTCTTGGATTCGGCTAAAACCTCGCTAACGAAATAAATTGGTCGTTGGACTTTTTGAACATGGCCTTCCTCTTCACGCTCGACAACTAGGACCGTGCTCACAACCTGGGAGGTCGCCGACACATATAACAGTAGCGGCTCTTGCGGATGTGGCGAGGCCAAAACTGGTGGAGTGGTGGTAAGTTTCTTGAAGTCTTCAAAGGCTTTATGTGCTTCGGGTCCCCACTGGAAATTGTCAGTCTTCTTCAGCAGCGTGAAAAAGGGCATCCCCCGCTTGCCGAGTCGTGGGACGAACCGGCTGAGCGCCGCCATGCAACCAGTCAGCTTTTGGACGTCTTTTTGGGAGCTTGGCGGTTTCATGTTGAGGATGGCGTTGATTTTCTCCGGGTTGGCCTGTATGCCTCTTTGAGATACCATAAATCCGAGCAACTTCCCTGACGGTACTCCGAAGATGCACTTTTCAGGGTTTAGTTTCATCCTGAAAGTACGAATGCTTGCAAAAGTTTCTTCTAAATCCGCGATCAGGTCATCCTTCTGCTTGGTCTTGACGACTACATCATCAACATAAGCTTCAACATTGCGATCGATCTGAGTTGAAAAACATCTTTGAATCATGCGTTGATAGGTTGCTCCCGCGTTCTTCAATCCAAAGGGCATGGTGATGTAGCAGTAGGCCCCAAAGGGCGTAATAAACTAGGTCTTCAAGCAGTCGGATTCTCTTAGTCGGATCTGATGATATCCCAAGTAACAGTCCAAGAAACTGAGTAACTCGCAGCCGGCTGTTGAGTCAACCACCTGGTCAATGCGAGGTAACCCAAAAGGGTCTTTAGGGCAAGACTTATTGAGGTCGATGTAATCGACACACATGCGCCATTGCCCTGTCTTTTTCCGAACCAAGACTGGGTTAGCCAGCCAGTCGGGATGAAGGACCTACTTGATGAAGCCCACTGCTAACAGCTTGGTTAATTCCTCTTTGATCGCATCCTTCCTGTCCTGTGCAAAACGGCGGAGTCGTTGCTTGATGGGTTTGGCGTCTTCCTTAACATGTAAAGAGTGCTCAATCACCTCTCTAGGAATGCCCGGCATATCGGATGGTTTCCATGCAAAGATATCTTTATTATTTTGAAGAAAGGTGATGAGCGCGCTTTCCTATTTACAATCTAACTCGGCGCCTATTACAACAGTTTTGGTAGGATCGGAGGGATCTAGTGAAATCTTCTTAGTTTTGTCGTCGCCTTCTTCGGTCTTTGACAGCTTGGTCGGAGGCACCTCTCCTTCGCTTGCCGTGGTGGCAGCCAGTCGGATCTCTTCGCGAGCGAGAGTGATCTCGTGGGTTTGGGCCATCTCGCAACTTTCTTTGTCACATGTGATGGCTTGCTTGATGTCGCTCCGTAGTGATATGACCCCTCGAGGACCAGGTATCTTCATCATCATGTAGGTGTAGTGTGGGACGGCCATGAATTTGGCTAGAGCCGGTCGTCCAAGTATAGCATGGTATGCTGTCTCGAAATCAGCAAATTCGAAACAAATGTTTTCTGTGCGAAAATTCTCCCGAGTGCCGAAGGTAACTGGAAGAGTGATCTGGCCGAGTGGTGTAGCTGACAATCCTGGGATAACACCGTGGAAGGGTGCATTACTCGGCTTTAATTCCGTGCGAGGAATCTGCATATCGTCCAGGGTCTTAGCGAAAAGGATGTTGAGTGCACTGCCACCATCGATGAGAGTCCGTCGGAGCTTGACATTGCGAACCACTGGGTCTAGTACCAGGGGGTACCGCCCCGGGTGGACCACTCAGTCAGGATGATCTGAGCGGTCGAACTTAATTGCTATCTTTGACTACCGAAGGTATTGGGGTGTGTTAGGCTGAACCGCATTGATCTCCCGTTCTGTTAGCTTCTGCTTTCTCTTAGATTCATAAGCCAGGGGTCCGCCGAAGATGTGATTGAGTTCTTTGCGATGATCTTGAAAACCAGTTGGGGCATCGTCTTCATCATCTTTCTTCTTTGATGTGCCTTGATCTCCGTCTGAGGGCTTACGTGCATTCTTGACGTATTGTTCCGCAAACTGTTTATAGATGAAGCAATCTTTGGCCACGTGGTTGGAGTTGGGATGATGCGGACATTGGGAGTTCATTATCTTGTCGAAGGTGTTGACGCGGGAATGTTGTCGAGAAGACGGAGAGGTTGTTGCCACAAGTTCTTCGGACTTACGCTTGCGATCCTTGTGGTTGTTACTTCCACTCCCTCCTGCGGTCGGCGTATCCTTCTTTGGCTTCCAAGTGGTGCCCGACTGCTTGGACGCCATGATAGCATCTTCGGCTTTAGCATACTCATTGGCTTTTTCAAACATCTACTTGACCGTCTTGGGAGGTTTGCGCCCGAACTTGCCGACTAGGTCCTCGTGGCGAATGCCTTTAGTAAAGGTGGCAATGATGACGTCGTCGATGATGTCGGAGATCTTGTTGCGTTGCTCAGAGAAGCATCGAATGTAATCTCGAAGAGACTCTCCAGACTTCTGAATGATGTTGTAGAGATCGAAATGTGTATCAGGCCGTTCAACACTGCCTTGGAAGTTGGCGATGAAGTGGTCGCGTAGCTCTGCCCATGATCCGATCGTGCCGCGGGGTAGCCCGTGGAGCCATGACCGGGTAGAATCCGCTAGAGCCACAGGTAGATAATTTGCCATGGCTTTACTGTCTCCTCCTGCTGCGCGGATTGCGAGACCATAGACGGTGAGCCAAGACTCAGGGTTAGTGGTGCCGTCATATTTCTCGATTCCAGTCGGCTTAAAGCCGGCTGGCCAATCCACTCGACGCAGATCGCTTGTGAAGCCAGCAACTCCATCCACATCGTCGTCGTAGCGATCCGGTGAATGATGGCCTCTTGCTGCGCGGCGCTGGTTGATGGTGTCGCGAAGATCGATGGGGCGCCTTCGATGTGGGGAGTGTGGTCGTTCAACTCGACGCTCCCTATATTGTTCGGGAGGCGAACGAACGGACCGTTCATCATGTCCCCTGCTCCTGCGACTAGATCCGGCACCGGCAATGCTGAGGCTTGGCTGGTGATAGTCTTGAGATCGAAGATGAGGGACTCGGCTACCAGTCGGGGTGCGGGTGCTTGCGGAGTTGGCTGGAACCGAGGCAGCAATCATGGTCTTCGTCTGGTTCAAGATGTTGACAACATGATCAGCTTGGTTGAGTGTGTCTTCCTTGAGGAGGGTGTCAAGGAGAGTGATTGCTACAACCGCGTTCTGCTGGGGGTGCGAAAGACCGCTGTTCCATCGACGTCTTGTTGCCCAGTGAGCTCTCTCGCTCGCCGCCCAGATTCCAAGGCGCGTTGCCGTCGATCTTCAGCCTCCTTTGCAATCCGTTCGCGATCTTGTTGCTCACGCTGTAGTCGTTCTCGCTCCTGTCGCTGTCGGTCTTCCTCCAGTCAGTGACGTTCAACTTCTTGCCGTGTGCGATCTTGGTCCGCTTCTCGGGCTCGGCGCTGTTCCTCCGTTTTGTTGTCAGCCATGAATACGCCGAAGAAGAGGGGCGTGTAGTTATCCTCATAGCTGTCGTCGAAGTTGTCGAGGTCGTCGTGGTCGTAGTGGTAGCCGAAGTCGTCGTAGTCGAGGATCTCGGTTGGTTGAGAACTGACACCGGGGGAGCTGAGGTAGCCATCCAACTCTTCTGTCGAGACTGTCCCAAGAGGTTGGAGTATAACGCCAACCTACCTAGATCTAGATTGGATCGGGGCCGAAACCGGAGCTCGCCTAGATCTTTGAGTGGGAGATGTCTTGGCTGTGAAGACAGCGGCCAAATCATCAGGAAGTTTCATCAAGATTGAGGGATAGGACCCGTCGTCTTGATCTGGTCGTGGAGGAGTAGATTGGATCTCGTCCGAGTGGTTTGAAGCCGACTCGGGAGAGATGATCTTGGAGTAGGCCTCGGCCGAGTTCGGAATACCGAACGGCGCGGGGACCTGATCTCTTCCCGACTGGTTCGAATCCAAGTCAAGGAGAGAGATCTTGCCGAAGTCGTTGGTGATGAAGTTGAGGCTGCCGAACCGGAACGCCTGCCCGGGAGGGAAGGCGAAGTCGTCGATGCCGGAGACAGAACCCATCGCACTTAGTCGGCAAAAACTTGACGCTACCCCTACCTGGCGCGCCAACTGTCGAAACAAGATTTCGGCAATAATAAAAGGGGGTGGCTATCAAGCTAGGAAAGTGGATGGGTTTGGAGACGAAGAATTTTATACAGGTTCAGGCCTTCTTATTCAAGAAGTAATACCCTACTCCTGTCCGGGAATTATTCCGCCGAGTGTGTTATTGATTGTATAAACTGGAAAAAAGAATCGTGCCCCGAGAGGCACACGGACCCTCCTTATATAGGGGCAGGAGTCCGCTTTACAAAGTACAGTCCATATCCCTAACGGAACATGTAATTACAGATAAAATACAATCGTAACCGACTAAGATCTCGGGTATTTCCTTGACATACAAGTTAAAAACTAACCCGAGTCCTCATAAAGATATTCTATTTATATTTGATACCGTATATCCGACTAAATTATAACTGTCATGTAGATATGGGGTATCCATAATCTCCACAAATAGTCTTAATATAATATTTAATCTAGTGATATGAAAGAATGATAACGACTGTAATACATACGTGTGTGATATCAATGTGGGTCCCAAATGCTAGGCTTCTTCTGTCCTATAAAAAATAAACATAATATTGGATGTGCTATATTTTAATACTATAGTATATAGATCCGAACAGGTTTAATACTAGGATATGAAACATCCCGTATTAGGTTTTTTTTATAGAGGGAGTATACATGTATTAATAATTATCAATATATTGTACAATTATCTTAAGATTCCTTTGGTAGGGTCAATTTAAATGCCAACATAAACCTATCTTACCCATCATCTTTAAGACTGATCAAGGAAGATCTAGTGATAATCCGGTTGGTTTTGACATCATTCTCTTTTACCAGTAGCTAGCCAAAATCCACATGCATACGTGGCACCAGGCAAGAATGTCTCTCACAGTTGGTACAAGAAGATTTTCAGATTCAGCCCGGTCAAAAACTAAAAGCTATATATAGAGGCTTTTTCTGCTGAAAAAGAGAGAGCTGCATGCCAAAAGATGCATGGATTTCAATAATAATTTCAACGTGATCTTGTGCAATGGTGACCCATTATATGCATGCATCAGCATTCTTCTTTTCGTAATCTTAAGTCTACATGCCACGCCACCTCCAAGTGTCCAGCACTGCGATGTGATAGCACAACATTTTGTCCCTGCGATGAACATTCGTTTCTTTACTATTAACAAAGTATGGGCTCTTGGGATCAAAGGAACTTTATGTGAGTTAGGGTTCAATTCCTTAGGGGAATTTCCTAACTAGGGTGTTTGAAAAACAAAAGGTTGCAAAAATCATACTCCCTCATTCCCTAAAATGTTTAACGCCGTTGACTTTTTTTTACCATGTTTGACCGTTCGTTTTATTAACTTTTGTGAAATATGTAAAACTATATCTATACATAAAAGTATATTTAACAATGAATCAAATGATAGGAAAAAAATTAATAATTACTTAAATTTTTTGAATAAGATGAACGGTCAAACATGTTTAAAAAAGTCAACGGCGTTAAACATTTAGGGATAGAGGGAGTACTACATATATTATACTTTCAATGCCCTTATTTCATATAGTAAAATAAGCACAATAATACCTCTTGCTTTTATTTTCGTTTCAAATTGTATCTACATTATCGACCAGGCATTCCATGACTTCCACTTATATTATACGCATACTTTTTTTTTATTACACACAAGACATACAAATGTACATTGTGCGTGTAATATGTATGATCACTAGAATATATATAATCCCTAGTGGATGAACTTATGCACGCATAACACAAATCACTAAGAGCAAGTTTAATAACATAGTCAATATATACTAGCTCCACCACTTAGGCACTTACTACTATCACATAATTAATCATTTTTAATGCACAAATTAAATCCTAGCTATACCTATGATCACGAGAGGATCGGATCAAGGCTGGGGTTCCATCGAACTGACTCGGCAGGATCGATGTTGTTGCATGGAAATGGAAGCTGGAGTCCCCTCAACTGCTATCTTTTTTGCAAGGACAGACAGAAGATCATGTGCCAAAAAGTAATTTAAGTAAGAAACTGAAGTAAGGCATGACGATACTAATTAAAAGTGTGTTAGGAGAAAGACCATATATACCATATTGGATATCGAATCGATGGAGGACAGAAAGAGGTGGATGATGACAGGATGCATGCAAGGAATTAAAAAGGGAGACGTACGAGCCCTTTTGTGTGGTTGATCTCTAGAAGGATAAGAAAGAGAGATGGACCTAGCTTAGCTAGATAAAGAGAATTAAAGTTGTGCAAATTAAGCAGCTGGAATAGTAGTAATCAAGACGAAGTTTCGCAGCACAGCGACGACTTATCCATATGAACATAGTACTATATATTATCCATATGGAAAATGACATGTTTCATTATCATGTCGATCGGCCATGCTTTTTACGAGCCTTTTGGATTTTGACGATCAGCACGGCGCTAGCGCGATGTATCGAGCTTGCTCTGATCATCGCCGTGTCAGCATAAAATTAAAGCAACAGCGTACAGCTAACCTTAAGAACCATCACTTTAAGATGGTCAAAATATTCATGTATCGGACTTACTCACTCTGTCCTAAAATAAAAAAAAATATTACCGTATGACATCATATTAAAATCCCTTATATTTTGGGATGAATGATACATTTTAATTTCTTCCCATCACTATAATCTAAGGGAAAGTCCAATTACACCCTTGAACTATTGGGTGAGTACGAATTACCTCCTCAGACCTGAAAACCAAATATTTTTCACCCTCAACTACCAATACCAAATGAAGAACCTCCCTGACTTAAACCAGAGTGGTTTTGGTCCTACGTGGCAATCCAGTCAGCAAGATCCCACCTATTAGTCTCATCCTCTCTATCTCTTTCCCCTCACCTCTCTATCTCTCTCTCTCCCAATCCTCTCTCTCTCCTCTTCTCGGCTCCCCCTCTCTCTATATCACCGAGCAGCCGTCGGAGAGGGAGCCGAGGATGGCGGCGGCGGGGGAGGAGGCTCGGAGCGGAGGCAGCAGGTGGGGATGGCGGTAGGGGAGCCAAGGACGGTGGCAGTGGGTAGCGGCGTTGTCGGGAGGGGACGGTAGAGGACGAGCCGAGGATGGCGGCGGTAGGCGGGGATGGAGGATGCAACTCGGAGCGGTGGCGGCGAGCGGGGATGGCAGAGGGTGAACCGAGAACAACGACAACGGGCGGGCACGACGGAGGCAGGGCGGGGACGGGATAGGCAACTAAGATCGGCGGCGGGCGAGGATAGGGAGCAACTTGCATCGGTGGCGGCGAGTGGGGACGACGGAGAGGGAGCTAAGGACGGCAGCGGCGAGCGAGGACGACGGAGGTAGGGCAGGGACGACGGAGGGGGAGCCGAGGACGGTGGCCATGGGTGGGGACAGGAGAGGCAACTCAGAGTGGCAGCGGAGGCTCGGTGTCGCGCCTATCTTGATGACGCTCTCTCTCGTGGCCTGATCTTCTGGTGAGGGGATAACTCTCGCTTTGATCGAGTGCGACGTTTGCGACGTGGCTACCAACCAGAACAAGTCCAGGACGCCGTGCAATCGCTACACCACAAACGATGTCGTACCAATCGTGACGTGCGGTTGATGATCCCTGCAATGCAAACGAGAGAACACTGCAAGAACAAGATAAGATGCAATCTATATATTGCGAATAGGTGATTAAGCACAAAGGAATAGTTGCGATTGAAGTGGTAGATCTAATCGACCCGGCAAATCAATACACCAACTATTGGGGGCTCTGAATCAATAGTCGCCGACTAATCGAACGAGGATTAGAGACAAGGTGAATGGCACTTGGCAAAATTCAACTAAACAAAACCCAATTATTTTTTAGAATGTATAAAGCTATTTGTAGAGGAAAATAAAGCTAGGGTTAAGTGCTAATTCGTGGAGGTGGAGGGAGACACTTCCGAGATAGGCCTAGTCTATTACAAGGCCCAAGGCCCAAGTTCGGTTTCAGCAACAGCACTGTCTTGTTTTGGCGATTCCCGTTGACTCGAGATGAATTTGGACATGAGACCAGATGCGTTTGAAAGGTAGCGAGATAATCTTTCCACTAAGTCCAAGATCACCCAAATCGGAGTTGGCATGAAAGCGCTAGGTCCGTTTGAAGTCAGTGCTGTCTCCGGAGGCCGAACTGGACTTGGACTTGGAATTATCATTGGAACATGTGAAGTTATGAGTATATCCGACGAAGTGATGTCCTCATCATATCTGCGTTTGCCGCGTCATCTCTGTCATCACCGATGCTGCCACACGCCTTGCCCCTGTCGTCTACTCCATCGCATCGTGCCATGCCGCCGTCGGTCGACCGCCAAAATGAGGAAGAGAGGAAGAGGGGAGAGGGGCATCGAGCTCGGCGGAGGCCAGGAGGGCATTGCAGCGCGCGCAACAGGGAGAAGGGGATCAGCTGCCGGGACAGGAGTTGGGTGGCGGTGGGGATGGACCTCGGCGTGGACGGCTGGCTGTTGCCATGGACACCACCACGAGCACCCACAATGTAGGCCGCCTCGACAGAGAGAAAAAAGAGAGGGGTGAGGTAGCCTTCTTTATTTATTTTTTTTGATTGGTTTACCAGACACCACGCGGTAGGACAAAACCGCTCTAGATTGGGTCAAGGGGGTAATTCATCCGATTTTAGTGGTTGAGGGTGAAATATGTTTGATTTTCGGGATATGAGGGTAATTCGTACTCACCCAATAGTTAAGAGGATAAATTAGACTTTTCCCATATCCAATCGTCGTGGGCGTGGCCTATATCTGCGTTACGTGGGAAAATAATGTCAATTCGTAATCAACCGCATGTTCGGAGCAGCGCACGATCAACTCGGATTTTCTATTTTTTGGCCACATGATCGACTCGGGTCACATTTCCTTTTTAAATTTTTACCCGTTTGATGATCGGACTATTTGTATTTTATTTTGGATTTTTACCAATCTTAATAGAAACTCAATAACTAAATTTTTATGTACTCTCATTGCTATTGAATTTTAAGTAAATTTACACTCAAAACGCATAAGGATGGGATTTTGTGAAACTTTAAAACCATAATACCTAAGTTAGATGCCACATGTCTTAATACACATGGTTTTCTAGAATTTACTCTGTAATATAACCAGCTTCTAGCTAACACGCGCACAACTAAGGCTGTTCCATGGGCCGCTAACCACTTACAGCCCAACTTGTCTGTTGGTTTCCCCTTTGGAAAAAGTCCACTTAGACTCCCTTAATTGTTCATCGAATCTAATTCGTGACCCTTAACTAGAAAACCGGGTAGAATGACTCCCCTAATTACTAAAACTAGTACAAATTGAATCCCTCGGCGGTTTTGAAGAGTGGTTTCGCTGACGTGGCGTCTACATGGCAATGTTGACTTGGTCTGCTATTGACGTGACGCTTAGGTGGCATTATAACTAAAAACATACACGTGGGACCCATTCGTCATTCACATAGAAGAAGACTTTGTGGGGCCCACATGTCAGTTTATCCCTTCGTCATCCTCCCCAATCTCCCCCTTATCTCTCTCTCCCTCCCAATTCAGCAAGCGGGGGGCACCGTCGGCGGCGACGGCGGGCGGGGGGCCACGCCGGCGACGGCGGGCGAGGGGCGACGGCCGCCGAGCTCCACATCTGGGCGACGCCGAGCTTCGCTCTCGAGCCTCGGTTAGGTCTAGGAGGTAGCGGGCGCGACCTCAACGAGGAAGTTGGGCTGCGCGCCATGTCGGACTCCCAAACGCGGTCGTCGGGGTAGCGGACGGGGTCGGTGGTGGGGGTGTCGAAGTTGATGCGGGTGGCGAGGGAGAGGAAGAAGGCGCCCTCGAGGATGAAGGGGTGACCGTTGGTGGCGTTGATGAGGCAGTCGGAGAGGAAGGCCCGAGACTGAGCCAGCACCACCAGCTTCGAGCACAATGGCGGCTGGATACGCGCGCTGCTAGAGGAGGCCGAGAACGAGCGGATGCACCTCATGACCTTCATGGAGGTGGCCAAGTTGAGGTGGTACGAGCGCACGCTCGTGCTCGCCGACCAGCGCGTCTTCTTCAACGCCTACTTCCTCAGCTACCTCCTCTTCCCCAAGCTCGCGCACCGCGTCGTCGGCTACCTCGAAGAGGAGGCCATCCACTCACTACAAGATAATTGAGCTATTGCCACCAAATTATTACAACAAAAAATAATTCGTAGCAATATATTATACTATTGCAATGATAATTTTTCTGTGGCAAATAATTATTTTTTATTGCAACGATCTGCAATCGTTGTTTTATTTAGTACTTTTGTTGCTATAGAAAATGAGATATCGCCACAAAAAATCGTACTGTTGCAAAAAACATGTTCTATCGCCACACTTTTAATTTTTGTGGCAATTTATATAGTACATGGTACTTTTCACTATTTTTTGTTGCCACGATCAACAAATTCGTTGCAATAAAAAAATTGTCGTCACATAATTTAACTTAATTTTTTCATATGGACACGGATTGAGACAAATTTTATATGAAAATTATAGCTCTCGACGAGATCTACAATTTTGTAGGTGATAACTTTTTCATTTGAAATCTTTTAGATATTCAAATCTATGATTCAAATCTCAGTTAGCTAGGCTCAAATGGAACGATATGCATTTTTCAACAGAATTGATACGTAGGTGAGTTGGTAAAGGAGAGCACGCGTGAAGGATAGGTTTTGGGTTCGAATCCTAGCCAAGACACAAAATCAAAAAAATAAGTAGATAAATAGATAACATGATAGATTAATATTTGAACTTTTAATTTGGTACGTAAAGCTAATGCCACATATGGAGTGGTGGCAATAATTTTTATTACAACGATGTGAAGTGTTGCAATATGACTTTTTGCCACATCCATTCCATGGCAACATCTAAATTTATTACCACAAAATAAAAATCATTGCAATAACCTATTACCACGGCTAGCAACGATTTTACAATTGTGGCAACATGTATGTATTGCCACAATTTTAGTATTGATGTCACGATTTTTTTCGTGGCAACAGATGATTTTTCTAGTAGTGACTCCTACACCGAGTACCTCAAGGACATCGAGGCCGGCAAGATTGAGAACGTCCCCATGCCACCGATCGCCATCGACTACTGGCGGCTCCCTGCCGACGCCACGCTCAAGGACGTCGCCGTCGTTGTCCGCGCCGACGAGGCGCACCACCGCGACGTCAACCATTTCGCATCGGTACGTGCGTGCGTGTGAATTCCCAAGCTTGATGTGTGCTTTGTGTAGGTTTGTGATGACTGAATTATTTTTGCTTGTGATGTGCATGCAGGATGTGCATTTCCAGGGGATGGATCTCAAGGATACGCCTGCCCCACTCGATTACCACTGATGATTAATTTTCAAAAGAAGATTATCACTGATGAAATCTTGCGGCGGCTTGTGTCCTGCTCAGCTCTGCAGTTGTTACCAGGAAACACGAGTTGCTGTTGATCTGTTGTATCCTCCCTCGGCCTCCCCGCCAGGCGGACGCGTGACGGGTGCAGCGTCTCGGCGACAAGGTTGCACCGGAGGATTTGCCACACGGGCCCGCATCTGCAGCACGTGATGGTGTAGTCGTTCTCGCCGAGGAGCGAGCGCGCCACCTCCAGGCGGTTGGCTAGAGCGGCGCCGCGCTCCACAAGGGTGGCGTGCGCGACGCAGCAGTCGGCCACGAAAGAGGAGGAGGAGGGCGACAAGGCGAAGCGGCGCCACAGACAGCCATCGCCATCGCCATCCACCGCTGCCGCCCCGCACCACCGCCATCGCCATCGCCGCCGACAGCAGTTGCTCTGCTGTTTTTTTTTTAAAGATAGAGGGAGAAGAAGGCCCTGACAAGCTGGCCCTACGTTTTTTATATTTTTCCCTAATCAATTGCATGTGGGCCTTATGACTGGGCTGACACGTCAGCATAATGAGCCAAGTCAGCATGCCACGTCAGCAAAACCGCCCTCCAAAACCGCTGAAGGATTCAATTTGTACTGGTTTTAATAATTGGGGGAGTCATCCTGCCCGGTTTTGTAGTTAAGGGTCACGAATTAGATTCGGTGAACAATTAAGGGAGTCAAAGTGGACTTTTTCCTTTCCCCTTTTGTCCATGACTACCACACTCTACACACTTACAGCCCAACTCGTATGTTGGAATAAGTTCACTTTAAGTCTCTGAATTTGTAACCAAGTCTGAAAGTATCCCTAACCAAAATACCAATACAAGAAGTCCCTCAATGTACAAAACCGCATCACCTGAAATCTAGTAATATCACCAGTATTAGCTAACGTGACAAGCTGAGTCAGGGTAGGAACGCTGGTCCCATATATCAGTGGCTAGCACTATATTCTTCCTCTCTCCCCTCCTCTCTTCCCAATCCCCTCCAAGGTGACGAGTGGCATGAAGGACAGCACGACGAGCTGCAACCGGTGGGAAACAAAGGCAGCGCCCGGCGGAGAGACGGGCGGCATAATGAAACCTGATTCGCTTCCCTCCATGAGTTTCCAACGGTGGGCCAAGCCAGGAGCCGAAATGTTGATTGGCTGGCTCGGCTGAGCTGTTTTTCCCTTGACATTTCTTGAAAAGGACGTCCCGAAGAAATTAATGTCCAAGAGTACAATAAAATCGTGAATTTTTCGATCCAGGGCCGGCCCTAGGCCTAGGCGGGTTGTACGACCACCTAGGGCCCAGGCCAGAGGGGGCCCATCACTTACCCCCTCCCACCCCATCCCGGCCAACAGGCCTAGCCACAGCCCAGAGCCCGAGACGCGCGCCTCAGGCCGCCCTCAACTGCTCAGCGAATCAGCGATCAGCCAGGGAGTAGTGCGCGTGCGCGTCGCTTCGCCTACCGCCCTGCCCACCGGCCCCACACCATGAGAACCGCAGCGCAGGCCCAGGCCGAGCCACGTCGCTTCGTCGCCGTCTCGCCGATGCCCTAGTCCGCAAGAGGCCGCCGTGAGTGCCGAGACCGCATCGGCGCCACTAGCCTATAGCGCCTGATCGCCGTCGCCCATCGGCCAAGCCGCCAAGGCGGTATCGCTGTCGACGCTTCCTGTCGGCTGCCTGGATGGTGGCTGGTCCCTGCCCTGCCCGCGTGATCTGTGATCGTCATCGGCTCATCGGCCATTTCCCATTCGCCCCTCTTCTTCAGGCTGAAGGTAGGTCACAGACCTAGAAGTCAATCGACAAGCTCTATGCAGCTATGCCTCTATCAATTTACTTTGCAATTTCACTGCTTCAGGTGTTATAATGTTACCTAGAAACATTTGTCGGGTGCTATACATAACTCATAAGGTCGCGAAAAAGCTCTTTTTTATAAGGGACATGGGATATTTGTGGTCTCCTATTAAGGTGTTCATACTAATTTGTTTCTATGGTATTTTTAGTTGTCAATTATACTATTGATATTATTTATTAAAGATTAAATTGCTCTATCGCAACTTGCAAACTGCTTGATTTATTATTTATCGTGTTAAAAATGTTTATTTGTGTCACTCTATGGTATATGTGCTTTATAGAGTATACTGTATGTATTAGAAGTAAAAAAAAATAGATATAACTCCTTAAGGGCTAACTCCAAGGCCCATAGCGTCAAGTCTGCCTAGGGCCTAACTCCAAGGCCCATAGCGTCAAGTCTGCCTAGGACCTCCAAAATGTCAGGACTGGCCCTGATTCGATCTTCCTATCGAACAATAAGAAATCGATACATCCTGATACTGCCCCTGATCTACCTTGGAGACGAGAAGATAGAACGTGCTGTGCATCCGGGTGAGATGCAATGGAGAGGCGTCCTCTGCATCCGCCTCTCGTCTTCTTCTCGGCATGGCTGATGCTGCTTGTCAATGGCGTAAGGTCGCTGCAATTTAGGAGGGACGACTTACTCGATGACCGTACGCCGTCTTCCCGTCATCCGTCGCCGAGGAGGGGATTGGGAAGAGAGGAGAGGACAGGAGAAAGAGGAGAAGAGATGGGATGAGGGAAAGGAGGAAGAAAATGCTAGTCACTAACATGTGGGGTTCACGTGTCCCACGCTGATTCAACTTGCCGCGTCAACTAAAATCAGACGTAATACTGCCTAGGATCTCAGATGGTCCGGTTTTATAAATTGAGATACTTGTTATATCTGGTATTTCGGTTTAAGGATGAATTTCAGACTCGGTGATAAATTGAGGGACATAAAGTGAACTTATTCCCTATATGTTTGTGCACGTGCGCCAGGGTTTGTAGCGGATTTTCTATGTAATGAGAAAAACATAAAGATTTGTAGTAACTTTTAGGGAGAAAACAGCTCTCTTACTCGATGGTAAGAAGAACAATTTCTCAAGAATTGAACGAAAAGGAAGAGGAAAAGAAGCCAGCAAAGCAGGCTGTTACCCTCCCCACAGATGGAACTAATGGGCTAGGTTTACTCTGTATCTCTGATGCAATCCTCTAATCTGCAGGCCCATGTATACTACGCAGGCAACCCAAGACGTATACAGGCTATTGCTGGCAAAAGGTGGCCGAGGGGATCTTCTGATCCTCTGATTAAAAATAATTACTGGATCAAAAGACTGGCCAAAACAAACGCACACTCACCCCCGTGAACATCTCCAAAAATTTCGGTGCGTGTTGTGCGCGCACACATGTTGAGGGTGGGTTGCGTACAACATGCATGTTGTCCAAAATTAGTTGCTCACATCATGCGTACGATCACCCCTTCCAAAAAAAACTAAAACTGAGCTGCTATATTTTGATATTGTCGAGTCACCATGAGTGTCTCACTGGTGAGGGTATGTCGCATGCTACTAAAAAAATAATTAGCTATAAATGCGAGTACATGTGACAAATCAAAGACTTCAACCCGTTGAATCGGTTATACCACAAGAAATCTAATTAGTTGAACTACGCCCATTTCGTTACTTAAGGTATATTTTACTGCAACATAATGCGAGAGAATGTTGATTTAATCTTAATATAGATTTAATTAATCATGCCATGTTGCGAACTTGCGATGCCCAGATGCATGTTGAGCCCATTATAGGAAGGAGAGAGCATATGCACCCATCATGGCCTTTCTCTTCTCCGCCAGCTGCCCCTCTCATGTAACCTGCAAAATGTGTAGTAGTAGATTCAAGGTAAATGTGGCACTAAATATAACTTAAATTTCTGGTAAATCTATTCGATAGTTTTGTTTAAAAGAATAAGTCATTAATAAACCTGTAATTTTACGATAGTGTATATGAGCCGTAAACATGTAATTTTGTCAAAGCATATGAATTATTTTTTGAGATTCTACTCTTAAGGAAAATTGACTAGATATATTATCAAAGACACTGGATGCCAAAAATGTAAAGTATTCTAGCTGTAATATTGTAGGGTCTGTTCACTTTGCTACCATTTTCAACCATACCATTTTTTGGTAAAATTGCCAAAAAAAATCTATGTTTAGTTTGTTGCCAAATTTAATCAATACATAAAATATCCTGCTAAAATTCAAAATTTTGACATTACCCAAACTTGATAAGGTTTATTTTGGCTACAATCTGAAAAGGCATGTAATGTTGTCAGGGCCTCAACATAATCTGTTGCAGTATTATTTCCACAATTTAATGCAGCAGATATTCTGGAGCTCCCTGCCCAGATCCACTAACAGGCTGTCTCTGAGCTTGTCCAAGTGTACCACATGATTCAGCTACTTGGGCTGCTTGTACACTGCCCTACTAATTAACCAAGTTCAGATCAGCTGCAAATTAAGAGCTAATTAATTTCACCATAGTTTTTTCAACGAATGGTTGTTGCCACAGCTGCAAATTTTCATCAGATAGTTCAATGGTACGAGGAACATACTGTCCCTCTTGCACACGCTACATGTATCCTTACCTTTAATTTTGTTTTTGCCCTCCAGCTACCATGGACAAACGAAAGGTTCCAAATGGAATGGCAAACACAACAACTTCAGTCTTGGTCATTTTTAATGATAATATGGTTAGTTTGCTTCCCTAGCCAACAGTATATGTCTTTATTTCTGTAGCTTATCGTTTGTTTAAGAGCTGAAGATTCTAAGAAGCGCAATGAGCTAGAGTTTGATAATTCATTTCACTGCTATGAGAAACTAGTTTATGAAATAGTTCAGTTCGAGAGTTTGGCTTGCTTGGCTAGCTACATATGCTTTTGCCTTCCTTCAAAAAAAAAATGTGTTGGCTGGTGGAATCTGAATTAGGATGACTAGTTTTGTTTTTCGCCCTCCAGCTACCATGGACAAATGAAAAGTTCCAAATGAAAATAGCAAACACGGAACTTAAATTTTGGTCCTTCTTAATGATAATATGGTCAAAACATGCCTTTATTTCTGTAGCTTATGCCTTATGGCATGTTTACGAGCTGAAGATTCCTTGAATAAACTTACATGGTCATGTTAAAGTAGTTTTACTGCATAAATACAAAACAAATGTAGCATTTTCGCAAGAATAAACTTGCAGAAGTCGACATTTCTCTATTATACATAATTCAACAAAAATGGTATTTTATTTTAAATAGTGAATACCCATTGTAAATACCAAAACTGCAAACCATATCATCACACAAAGAGATAAATACGAGAAGCAATGCGCATTTTAATAAGATTCAATTTCACAGTGATTGGAAACAAAATCAATAATACGAGTTAGCTAACTTAACATATTTCATATGTTTTGTTGTTTTAGTAGAGAAGAATATCCTTCTAGAAACAAAATTAATTGTACACTGGACAAGTGAAAAAAACTACATGTGCACCGGAGGTATCAGATCAAATCATTCTAGTAGCAGTACATTTCTGTGTCCGTAGTTGATTGTATCCATTTACCCTATCCATTATGCCCCCATTTCATCATCTGTTTCTGCCCTTTCAACACCTCCATTACTGCCTTTAGACTCGTAGGACCAACCATGGACATGGAGGTACCATGAACAGCCCATGCTTTTTTCTACTTTCAAAACCTTTATTAAATGCCTTTAGGAACATGAACAACCCAACCCCACCCTAATTCAACCCCCATAAAAGCACTTATCCAACAGGATTTAGGCAAAAAGCAACCCAAAAACATGCCGCAATGTTTTTGTACTAATTATCTTTATTTTTATAAAAGAGTGTAATAGTCCTCTTAACCCCACCATGACTGCTTGGTTACCCCATTCTAAAAGGATACCTCCATCTTTAACTAGTAAAAGGCAGATGTGTGTACTGTTGTGCATCTATCTCTCTAAACCAAAAAAAAAAATCCATTGGTCTTAAATTAAGGTGAGGTTGAGTAGTGGTACAATCTTAATGTAAGCGAGAATAATGCCTATGAATCTCAATTCCCGTTTGAAATGTGGGAATTTTCCAGAATCCTAAGAGAATTGGACTATTTGTCCTAAAAAATGCATAGAAGTCCTATCAAATTCATGGTTTCAAATGGAGATTTTGAAGAACTTTTATATAAGTTAGTACAATTTATGTAGAGTCATGGAAAAAAGTTCTGCATATTTCAAATGGAACCCTTCATTTCTTACTTACATTGCATTCGAGAAACTCATCACCTCGTCATTTGCCCTTCAGCTGTTAATTTTTGAATTTAAAAACTTGATTTTGATTTTTTTTATCAAAGTTTATTTTTTAGCATTGGTTTTTAAAATCGCCAAGGAAATATACATACAACATGCATAAGTTTATCCACAAATCATATTTTTTTAACAAGTTATATGGCTTATAATCAGCATTAGACCAACTAATAAAAGCCGCATGTTCTAATAAATAGAACACGCATGGATGATAACTAGAGCTGTCACTATAAGCACGATCGATCAGTACATAACATTTCTTACAAAAAATAATCCTTATTCCATTTTCACTTGGAGCAAAGGATCGCCGCTCCTACGAATTCAATTGAAATGGCTCAAGACAATGAGATTTTGGATAAAAATTAGTATTGAGGTTCAACCTAATAGTATTACTCCCTCTGTTTTAAATACATAAGTCACATTAACTTTTTTTTACTAGTCAAACTATTTCAAGTTTGATTAAATTTATAAAAAAATACAACAACATTTCTAACATAAAAAACATATTTGATGTTATATTTAATGAAACTAATTTGATGTTGTAGATGTTACAATTTTTTCTATAAACGTAGTCAAACCTAAAACCTAAAGAAATTTGATTAGAAAGAAAAATCAAAAACAACTTACAGAGGCAGTTCAGATTGATGTCATTTTAAACCATACATTTTTGGTAAAGTTTCCAAAATGACATACATTTAACTTTTTGCCAAACTTTCATAAATGCGTAAGAAATAATGCCAAAATTTTGGTAATATTGTCAACTTACTAAATTTTTTGTATTGCCAAATTTAGTGAGGTTTATTTTGACTATAATCTGAACAACCCCATAATATAAAATGGTGGGATTAGAAAATTCCAACTAGTCTTCTTTTCCTTCTTAAACTCTTAAGCTAATGTGTTTTGCAACTTCTGTTTTATACTTCTACTTAGTATCAAAATCCTATATATTTTCTACTTAGTATCAAAATCCTATATATTTCCCCCCATTCAATCTAGGGGGGAGGGGGACCTCAAAATCCACTCACTCTACCCTAACCCTTGTCAATCCCATAACAAAATATACACAGATGGGGAGGATAATAAAAAGTAAAAAAAAAAAAAGAAAGCCTATGCCCCAGGAACAATCAACAACCAAGGCCCATTCCCAAGCTCACTTTTACCCAGGAAACATGATCATACATGCATATGTACACTCCTGCCCCAAAAGCAAGGTAAAAAAAGAAAGCCATTTGCCCCCACTCTCCCTGTATAACCTTGTACCCATCCCCAAAGATTCCCCTCTCCTCCATCCTTGTGACTCTCTCCTCTCCATCTCCAAGACTCCCAAGTGCGCTTGTGGTGGCTGTCCCCTACCTCTCTCTCTCTCTCTCTCTCTCTCTCTCTCCATTAGTGCACTGCAGAAGTGAAGTGAAGTGGAGTAACTCCACTGCTCTGCTCTGTGCCTGAATCTCTGACAACTGCACGCTTCTTGCATTGCATTTGCATTGCATCAAGAAAATGGCGATGGGGTGGTTGCCGAGATCTGCCACCGCCGTTCTTGTGCTCTTCTTGGTCTTATGGAGAGGTAGGTAAATCTGTGATGTTTGATCTTGTTCTTGTTGTTGTTGTTGTGGATGGTTGGTAATGGCGGCATGGTTTGTTTTGTGTGTGTGTGTGTGTGTGCAGATTGGGGGGTGGAGGCGGCGACGTTCACGTTTGTCAACCGGTGCACGGACACGGTGTGGCCGGGCGTGCTGTCGAACGCCGGGAGCGCGCGGCTGGCCACCACGGGGTTCGAGCTCCCGCCGGGCGTGGCGCGGGCGGTGCCGGCGCCGGCGGGGTGGTCGGGGAGGATGTGGGCGCGCACGGGGTGCGCCGTCGTCCAGGACGGCGGCGCGGGTGGGGGCCGGATGGTGTGCGCCACCGGCGACTGCGGCTCGGGCGGCGCCGAGTGCAACGGCGCGGGCGCCGCGCCGCCCGCGACGCTGGCCGAGTTCACGCTCGACGGCAGCGGCGGGCTCGACTTCTACGACGTCAGCCTCGTCGACGGCTACAACCTGCCGGTGCTGGTGGAGCCATCGTCCTCCGGAGGAGGCGGTGGCGGCGGCGGGTCGCTGACGTCGGCGGCGACGTGCGCGGCGGCGGGGTGCGCGGCGGACCTGAACGCGATGTGCCCCGCGGAGCTCCGGGCGGGCGGCGGCGCGGCGTGCCGGAGCGCGTGCGACGCGTTCGGGCGGCCGGAGTTCTGCTGCAGCGGCGCGTTCGCGAACCCGTCGACGTGCCGGCCGACGGCGTACTCGCAGGTGTTCAAGTCGGCGTGCCCCCGCTCCTACAGCTACGCCTTCGACGACCCCACCTCCACCTTCACCTGCTCCGGCGGCCCCGACTACACCCTCACCTTCTGCCCCGCCTCCTCCCCAAGGTTCACCTCTCTCCCGCCATTCATCTGCTCTTTCCACTGCTGTCTGCTAGCTACTGTCACTCACTCACTGTCACTCTGTCAGAGAGTGATCTGAGCTGCAAATCTGGATGCTTAGTGAGCTGTTCATGTTGTGAGCTAGAAATGGAAAGAAAGTGCAAGGATTGTAGTGTAGTAGTAATTAGGTGGAGGAGATCTTGGCATTATCTTTAGTTAATTACTTGCAGATAGGGTGAAAAGAAAAGTGCAAACCCGAGCTTTTGTTTTGTTTCGCGCGATTAGTTTACTGTTGATTTTGCTTGCAGCCATGGATTTGATTCCAGATGCATATACACACATTGCTCGTGAGCTGACCATGTGCGCTTGTTCTTTCTCTTTCCATGTCACGTGGTGCGCAGCGGCAGCCAGAAGTCGACGACGGCGACGCCGACGCCGGCGGCGATGATGCCGGGGATGGGGACGCCGACGACGCCAACGACGGCGACGGCGATGCCTGGGGCGACGATGCCCGGGACGGCGACGGCGACGACGATGCCGGGAACGACGTTCACGGACGCCGTCCCGGACACCAGCATGCCGATGCCGATGGGCGGCGACGCCGGCGGCGGCGGCGAGGAGGGCGTGGTGCTGAGCGGCAGCGAGACGTGGATCGCCAACATGGCCACCGGCGAGCTGACGGCGGCGGCGCCCCTGTCCCGGCCGTCGCCCGCCGCGGCGCTGGCGCTGTTCTTGGTCCACGCCCTGCGGCTGTTCGTGCTCCGGTGATGGCCGGCGGCCATGTCGGCGCCATTGTAGTAGTAACAAAAACATTTTAGTCATGAGACGATGTGTTGACTAGTGTGAGTGGGGGTATTTTTGATGAGCTTTGTTGTTGTACTGTAGGGGGTAGTGGTAGACTGTGTCGGTTGTACGCTGTAGATTGTTGATTAATTACTTGATTAATTAGGATGTTAGTTAATTGCAGGTTTTGAGGCTTTTCACGATGAGATTAGGGCAAGTACCAAGGGAGGGACTCCGTATGGTCTATATATTTTAATTAGAGACTATCATGTTACAATAGTTAAGATAATACGGTAAAAAATTTTCTTAGTAGTTATCTTTCCTTTATTACACTTAATGCAATAAAAAATTTCTAATAAATACCATGAGAATTTCTAATAAATTCTCATGCGTAGCAATCATCTTTTATACGTAGCAACATCTTTTTATTTCCTTTCATCTTTCTATTTCCTTTTTTCTCTCTAGTCCACGTCAACACCGCTAATAAAAATTATTGTACATGCCATTAGTCGTGTGGTTTTGTTTCTTGTTTAAGGGCCGGCAGATTCGTCGCTCGAGGGAGGGCGACCCGGCACACGGGCAGCCGGGCACGGCACGCACTATTACATTATTTTTATACTACTAATCTACTACTACTATACTTAATTAGCACTACGGCAGCATACTAATTATTTACTTAACCAATTAACAGTAAAATCGTGCTAATAGTACGACTAAATCACTTAGCTGAAGTAACTAATGTTGATGCTAATCGTAATGCTACCGGAGTGGAGTAGGAATGTACAGAAGCGATGGGGGTGTCGAGGAGAGGGGGGCACATGCGATGTGATTGTTGAGGGCGCGGACATCGAGGAGCAAATGTGGTGGAGGCCCACGACGAGAGAGGAGATGGACGTGACGGGTCCAGTCCGGTCCGTATGGGTGGGATGGGCCTAGCCTCCTCGGTCGCTCTTTGCCATGGTATACTAGTACTACTGGTAATTGTGGGATTGTGTACCGTGCCACCGCATTCTGGGTGGATCATCGATTCGATCTCCTCGACTCCCAGTGCGGTTATTAGTGCGGTAATTTTTTAGTTTTTAAAAGGGACAATTTCGTTTTTCCCCCACTTTTATATCTAATATTGATTTTGTCTCTACTTTTAGGGTTTTCGTTTTTGCCCCACCTTTTTTCACTGAAACAGACGTTTACCCCTGGTTTAGATAGAAGTTAGTGAGACCGGGTTTATGGTAGAAATAAAGAATTTCCGAATTAGTGATTTACCTTTTTACCCCTAAGAAATGTTAACCATAAAGAGTCTATCTCCTCTCGGCGACAGACCTAGCCCGTGTCCAAAAAAAAATGGAGACCTAGCCGGCGGCGAGCGGGCGGCGGCGGAGGAGAGCGGGCGTAGGCTAGGCGCCGCTCCTCCCGGCACGTGCAGGAGAGTAGCCGGGGAGAGGGTGGCGGCCAAGCGGCGCGCTAGGTGGCGGCGGGGAGAGGGGTAGGTGTAGGCGCTGGTGCTGCCCCTAGTAGAGGTGGAGGTGGTGGTGCTGCTAGTGGTGGTGGTGGTGAGAGAGGAAGGGGAGGAAGAGGAGGGAGAATAGCTCAATGGTTTGGACCTCATATGTAATAGCTCTATGAGTGCTTTTGTTTGAATGCATGATCTGGATAACTACTTGTTACTATATTGGCTATGATTTAAACCTGTAATATGTGATACTATGTTGGTTATGATGTGAACTTGATTATGTTGGTGCTTGCTATGAACTAAACTTTGCTATTTTGGTGTTGGCTATTATGTTGTCATGCTTTGAGATACTTGTAAGGTACAATATGACTTCATATAATTGTGTAAAATGTTGTTGAAATTTTGTCAAAATGCTGCCAAAATTTTGTCAAAATTCCTTCAAATTTAAATTTTGTCCAAATTGTAATGTCAAAATCTGTCATTTAATTTTAAACATATTCAAAAAATAAATTTCCAAAGCCATTGCATAATGGGGGCAAAAACACAATTAATAAATAGATTTGGGGAGGGCATAAATGTCCTATTTAACACCGTTAACTTTTCCATCTAAAACATGAGCAAAATTATCTTTCGGTTTAAAAAAGTGGGGGTGAAAACCCTAAAAAGTAGGGGCAAAATCAATATTAGAGATGAAACTGTGGACATAAACAAAATTGTCCCTTTTTAAAACCACTATATACCTCATGATAATCGTGTGGTTTTTATGATAAGCATGCGGTTAACACAGGAACCACTAAATCCTGGGATGACGGTAACTCTACCTTAAATGATTTAAGTAAACCTTGACCTTAATGCACAACACCATGGGGCATGCGGTTGGTGATCATCATATTGCGGTATCGACGATGAGCTCCAGCCGAGAAGCACAGGTTTGTGAACATAACTTAACACGGACTAGTACTCTTCTTTTTCCGAGGAATAGTATACACGAGCTCCATCATTTTTTTTACCGAGTTACAAAATGCAAAACCAAAAGACTCTAAATCCTTAAGCGGTTTTGTTCCCGGTTTTATTTGACGTGACAACTGAGTCAACATGAGACCCACCTGAACACCGCATGTTAGTGACTACTTATTCGCTCCACCTCTCTTCCTCTCTCCTCCACTCCTCCCCATCTTCTTGGCGATGACCGACGGAGAAAAGGACCGGTGTAGCTGGCGACGGGCGGAGAGAACGGGAGGCGCGACGGCCCTCGCAGGCGAAGCGGAGGCGGCCGAGGCGACATAACTTCCTCATTTCTATCGGTCATCATGGTAGAAAGGGATCTAGTATGGGATACTGAGGTAGCGACGTCTTGGCTTCACAACCACCGCCCGCCCTGTTTACCTCATTCGCTCCTATCCGCTCGCCCTCCTCATCCTGGAGTTGGAGACGAGGAGTTGGCTTTTCTTCCTCCCTCGAACACCTCATCGGTCTAGGATGGCATTTCAGCATACACGATTCAGTTGGAAGTGGTGTTCTAGCGAAGTCTGTTTAAGTGATGATATTAATTCTAGCAAATCTAATCTTTTGTGATAGTAGATACGCAATTTTCTCATGCATATATAGGAGAGACCTTTTGGGACGGGAGAAGCGACCGTCGAATTTTGGTGGTTTCTCAGCTGGCAAAACAATGTCATGGGGTCGATGTAAATTACAATGGTCCTTCGTATCACGGCTTCACGCCGTGCTTTTTTTCCCAACGATCTTGTAGTGGTGGTGGTTAAAATACAACTATCATCTTTTCATCTAAAAAAAATCATCTTAATTAACCTTTTCCCCTTCCTTTTTGGGAAAGAATCTGACGGTATGATGCAAACGTTGTATCATATATGTTAATTGTTAATGTGAATGTTAACAATTTTTTTGACAATATAACATATTTTACCGTTTTGAGCTATATACTTTGACAAATATAATATATTTTTAAGTATTTATAAAATTTCCACAAATAAAATAAATGCTTAAAAAAATTAGGTTTGAATGGTGCTAGGGTCGATTATGAGAAAATGGAGGGACAAACATTTCTTTTAAAAGCCCAAACTTAAAACTAGAGAGCGTTCATTAGTTAGTTGAATAACACACGTCCTTGCTACTGCACTTATGTATATCTTTACTTCTTTCGTTTTAAAATAGTTTTAAGATATAATGACCAATACTTGATTATAGTACTATGAGTTTAAAAATTTTCAGAATTATATTACTGATTAGTATCTACTAATTGATTAGTGATATAAGTATATTTTAAGAGAGAGGAAGTACTACTAATAACCGAAATAAACGCGAAAGCTATAGTTTTGACATTCCTACCTTTTTCAAAACCTCATTTCACGATCTGACATTTGCCAGCTGGGAACATGTCATATTACTGTCGTAAGGTTCTGTTTAGTTTGCTGAAAAAAACCTTACTAAATCATAGTTGTCAAAATTTTAAGAGGATTTTTTATATAGTTACCAAAATTTGACAGCAAACTAAATGTAGCTATTTTTTTAACTTTACTAAAATTTGGTAAGGTTAAAAATAATATTAAAGTGAACATGCCCTATGTTTACACATAGTATTATTTGTAAGAGAGTCGCAGTACCAAAATTCCAGGCATGAAAAAAAAAAAGAAAAGGAGAGAAAAAAAAAAAGAGACGATGTCCTACCGAAAATGGACCGTACAGTGGTGAGCAGTAGTAAAAGCGAATTTCACAGAGAATCCCATGTGGGCCAGCCAGTGGACACCTTTCACGTCTTTTCTTGCTGTTTACTCCACTGACCCCACCCTGCCGGGAAGGAATCTCACGCGTTTCACACCCGCACACATCATACGACAGCGTGGACCCACACATTCTGGTCCCACTGTAAGTGAGACAAGGTGCTCATTTTGTAGTCAAGTCAGGTTAATCTTTGCACCGGGATGGGTAGAAATCACGGTGCATTTTTTTTAACCTTTTGTTTTTTACCTTGCAATTTTTTAACGGGGAGGTAGAAGTACCCGCAGATAGGACGATGTGGTCAGTGGTGCACGGGGAGACGAGATTGACCGCATTAAATGAGCTAGCAAGTGTGATGTGGTACTACACTGTAGAGTAGGGCTGCAGCTTCCGTTGGATGAACTGCACACAAACATGTGCTTTGATCTGAGTAGACTTTGGCTTTTTTATCCGTTCTTAATACTTCGTCATAAATTATAGTATAATGAGATATATTATAGTGAAATGTATCTTAATATATATATATACTATTTAATTTTATAGTATTATAATTATGTTACGATATTTTCAGACGGATGGTATTAGATTCGTTGTACTAAGAAATATCCCATTCATCCAAAATCTCTTTTATTTTAAGACAGAGAGAGCACTTTACTATACAATGTTTTAAAAGGATAAAACTTTTTAAACCAAGGTACTCCCTCCGTCCATAAAAAAACTAGAACTGATATGATATATTCTACTGGACGTAATATATTCTAATACAACGAATCTGAACAGAAGTAGATCTACTCCATCCGTGCCAAATATAATAACTTTTAGCACACATAATTTATTCCAAAATATAATAATTTTTTCACCAACATTCTCTGCCCAACCCATTACAACCCTCCGTCATTTATTTTTCTCACCTACCTACCTACTTTTTTAATAACCATGTCCAACTCTAAAATTTTTTATGTTCCTGAAACGGAGGTAGAGATTTATAGTACTAGAATATATCACATTTAGTACTAGATTAGTTTCTCGAGTAGTTCTCCCCTGTACGGTTGCTATCTCAAGCGAATGAATAGAAATGAATTGCACCCAGTGAATGAATAGCAGCAGCACACAGCCACATGGGTATGCCTTATGGTGTTTCACATGTTTCATTCATTTGGTCCAACGATTAAGGAGGTTGTTACTGCTGGCCCATAAGGCCTGTGTCGTTAATGGCATAGAGAAATGTTTTCTCCTCCCACCAAAAGATATCTTTAAATTCTAACCATTCATTATTCCTATTCCATTTAATCCTAATCATTCATTAATTTCTCAATCCCAATCCCACCTCTCATTTCCCATTATCCAAATATAGCCTAAGCTCTACAGCATCACCATATTAAATATGGTGATTCCTCAAAGAAAAATAGGAAGACACGGTAATTAAATAAAGCAGAGTACATACCTGGACGAGCAGTGAGTTGGGATGGAGGGAAGGCACGGTCCAATAAATCCGTGAATAGCGGAATGTGAAAAACACAAATATTAGGGAATGACTAATATCAAATGATTATGAGGGGGTGAGACTTCGAACCTATGTCGTCTAGTCTACCATCTTGTGCAGCTAACAGGAAGACCACCTTATGGATAGCGGAATGTGCATTGTGCGACGCGCTACAGGAGATAATAGAAATAGACAACCAAATTCATGAAATTTGTTTCAAATCTCGCTACATGTGTAACCCGATCGTACAACTACTCTCATCTGATTGGAAGCATCCACCAATCAATAAGCTTGGTATTTCACAATATAGGTGGACCAAGCAAAACAGCAGTTGTGTCTACACTGCCACTAGTTGGATGTCAGTTGTACACATGGATCGGATGTATAGGAATTTTTTACTTTGTTTACAAGGTTTATCTCAAACCTATGGCTCAAAGTATGGTTACGGTTGTCTTGTCCCTCATCAACTATGATTATAGAGCATCGGTGTATTAATTAATTACATCAAGTAACATCTATAAGTAAAAGACATACCGTAAATAAGTTCCACTCAACGCTGATACTAATATTATGAGAACTCTAACCGATGTTATACATTAATATACTCAATCCTAGCAAATGACCTTACTAGAGTGGCCATTTCTCGATGTGTTATGCTACTAAACCATGCATGATAATCTATCACTCAACAATTGCTCAAGAACTTCTTGTTGAGGTGGAGGAGTGAGAGAGAGTAGAGGGAAAAAGTTGACTCTTTTCTTAGCAACAGGTGTGATACCAAGCGCAACAATAGATTCCGGAACCATTCCTTGATGGGTTTTAAGATCGCGGTGGGAGGTGTAGAGGATGGTAGCGTGGTATAGGCGACGATCGTTGGCTTCCTTAACAATTACAAACTTGTGCTATGCACCATCTTTCTCTTGTATTTTTGTCCTAAAATATAAACAGTTTTGGTTAGATAAAACTATTCTTCCTCCTCCCATGTGTTATCTCAGGAACATGCATGGCATCGTCTTCCTTGAATCCATATTTCAATTTCAACTCTTACACATGCCTCAGCACAGTAAAACACAGAGTGGTATGGATCATGATCGTTGTCGTCCAAACCTAGAATCATCACCAATCACACAAGTCGATTGTCGTCTGTTTAAAAATATTGTTTTATATGTACGAATATACAATGGATCGCCAATTATATACTGCTATCTGAAGAACTATCAATCAAGATAAATAGATTAGGGGAATATGCGTGCATGCAAAAACTTCTCCTTCCTTTCTGTCGATCTGCATCGGAATTGAAGACGAGAAAGGCGATGGAGAGCGCACTTCACCAACCAAGCAAGCACAGCAATGCACGCGTGCTGCTCCAAAAGGTGAGAAGCTAGCTAGCTACTGAAGATGCGATGAGATCGAGCGCCAAATCTAAAAAGCCGGGCAAGCAGCTGCTACAGCTTTGATCAGCCGGCCTGCCGGAGTGCAGTTATATACAGAAGCTAGAATAATCTCAGACGACCGAAGGATCCAACGAAGTTGCATACCAAGTTTCTCGACCAAATTTCTGTACCCTGTACGTGTAGCTACGGGGCCTATACGTATGGCCAACTTTTGCCTTGTAGTTGATATGGAGTAGTAGTATGTGTTAAGCTCTTTTCTCCCTGGGTTTGAGCTTTTGGTTGAACTAATTGGTACATATAATTAATCCAATACTATCTCCATTCTCAAAAGAACGTTGTCTGTAGTTAAATATCGATTATTAGGCTAAGAAACATTAGATTCGTCATGAAGAACAATGGTTATATTCTTAACAATTTTATAAGTATATATTCAATTAGAAAAAAGTGATGATTTACATGTACGTATGGGAGACTTCGTCGATGTCAGTAAAAGAATCATTGGTACTAGCATTTGTTTCTCAGTCGGCTGAGTTTAATTTAGAGCAGGTACAATTAATAGCAGATTATAAGCCAGCTATAAATATATTTTAATGAGATAAAGGAAGAGAGAGAAAAGCAGCAGGCTACAGATCTGTGTGTATGATAGGTGAGACCAGGTATTAATAGTATAGTACTCCCTCCGGTTCTATATTAATTGACGTTTTGGACAAGGTTGAAGTTAAACTTTTATAACTTTGACCATCAATAACTTTAAAAATATTTAGTTTAAAGAAAATATAACAACATATATAGATTTGTCTTTCAAAGCACTATAATAAAAGTAAACATGCATTTATTTATTGTATATATTATAATAGAAAAATAAGGTCAAAGATATATTTTATAGACCGTGTCATTGTCCAAAACATCAATTAAAATGAAACCGGAGGGAGTAAGCAACTATTGTATAAATTGACTATTGTATTAGCTATAGATGATTTGTAGCTAGTAGTTAGCTATACTATTAAACTTGCTCTTAGCAATTTGGCTGAGCAACTTCATACTACCATATAGATGATTTTGTGAACACGCTTTTCAAACTGCTACACGGTTAAAATACTTTATACTACCATATAAACGTTTCTTTAAAATAATCAAATGGACATATTTTCTAAGTTTAAAATTGTTAAGAGTTAATTAATCATTTATTAATTATCTATCTCGTTTTACATGAAATCATTAATTAGCCAAGCTGAATGGGCAGTTCAAACGCACCATAAGAGACAGACAAAATGCTGGAAAGTTTACATAAGCCCATGGGAATTGTAAAATGCGGACGCGAATGTTTATATCGAAAGCCCACTACTTTGAAATTGTCGTAACTCGGCCTCCCTGAAAAGCCCAATGTTCGATGGGCCGAGAAATTAAGCCTGTCATTGAGGCCTTAATGTGGGGGTGGTACGCACCTTTGGTGATGTTTGGTCCATATTTAGCTGGAGTACAAACAAATTAATCTGAGACCCATAGCGAATTTATGCTCCAGAGCAGGATATAGCCAACAAGAATATTAACAAGTGCAACCACCAACATGTCCATTTAATACTGTTTTGAGTTGGGAGAGGGAGATGATTGTCCTTTTACAAAAGATTACATAAATTCATGTTTCTTTATGAGTAAAATAGATTGCTTGCCCTTAAACTTATCCTAAGATATGTCATCTAGTTTCATAAACTTAGAAATCATACATCTAGAATCTAGATACATACTTTTTGTTTAACTAGCAAATATACCCGTGCTTTGCTACGGGGTCTAGTAAGAGGGGTTAAACGTTTCGTTGCACTCTATTATTATATGTTTTCAGTTTTTTTAGTGCTACAAAAGGATAAAGGTAAAAGGCATCTACAATGGAAAAGAAACATGCACCTTGTAGTATCGAAATAAAATCTGTAGTGGAATATGTTCGAATTTTGGAAATAATTTAATATTTAAGGAAATAATAATTATTTTGACCTGAAACAATCTACTGAATCTACTGAGTAATTAAATAATTGATCATAATTTCCTAGCAATTTTAAATTGCTTAAAATAGTGCCAAACAAATTTATGTAATTTTTTAAAAAATTAAACCAGTTGCTTTGAAAATAAAACTGATTAGGGCCTTAGTAAGTTTCTGGGATAACTTGAGGGACCAAAACTGAACTTATCCGTGCGAAGCGTACACGTGGCCCAATTGTGTGGCGGACCGGGAACGGCAGCCCAATGAGGGAGAATACGCAGCCGTCCGATTTGATCGACGGTCACGATTGATCTGTACATATATATAAAAAGCCGGCAACCCTAACCCTAACCCTAAATCATTTCCCCTCCCCCACTCTCTCTCTCTCTCTCACGATTGCATCGGCGGCGCGGCGGCGCCTTTCCCCCTCCGTCGCTCCCCCTCTCCCTCCCCACCGGCTGCGCTATTCCCCTTCCGCCGCTCCCCCTCTCCCTCCCCACCGGCGCTACCGCTCCCCTTCCCCCTCCCCCCACCGGCGCCGCCGCTCCCCTTCGTCCTCCCCCACCGGCGGCGGCGCTCCCCTTCCCCTCCTCCCACCGGCGGCAGCGTTCCACCTCCCTCTCTCCCTCCCGTCTCTTCTCCCTTCGGCGGCGGTGGCAACGGCCGAGGGCCGCGGTAGAAATGATCCGGCGGCCTCTCTAGCCTCCCTCCCGCGGCAGATCCACCGGCGGTGGCGGCGGCGTCGGCGGCAGCCGCAGGAGGATCCGGCAGCGGCGGGCAGATCCAGCGGCGGCGGCTCGCTCTGCCCCCTCTCGCTTTCCTCCTGCGGCGAATCTGGCGGCGTCGACATGGAGGCGGCGGGCCGGACGGCGTGGTGGCGGCCGGCCGGACACTTCTCCCCCTCTCTCTCTCTGTGCGGCGGCTGCAGGAGGGCCGGCGACACCCTCCCCTCCGCTAGATCGGGGGGAGGGGAGGTGCGGCGGCGGTGGTGACGGGTCGGACCCGAACGGCATAGAGGCGGCCGGCCGGACCTCGCCTCCGCCAGATCTGGTGGCGCTGCGGCTAGGACGGCGTGGAGGCGGCGGGCCGGGCGTCGCCTCCTCCAGATCCGGTGGCATGGAGGCGGCTGCGGCCCGGCAGGGCGGGAGAGGCGGCGTGGAGGCGCGCGATGGTGGCGTCGGCGGCCACCGATTTTTTTTTTTTGCAATTTTTTCCATCACTATTGCTAATCTAATCGGATTGTGTATGGACGAAAACTCGGACGAAATTATATGTGACGACCGGAAAAATACGAATATTTATATTATTTATAGATATACCACGTCAAGTCCAAAGTGCAGCTTGCGGGACTAGAGTACTGACGTGGCCATCTACCGTGGGTGAAGTTTCTTATGCAGCCCCTTTCCTTACAATAATATCAAAATCGGCTCTCATAATTCAGCATGCCACCACTCGAATAGGAGAGTAGACGAAGAAGCAGCTATTAGGGCGACATTGATCATCGAGTAAATTTCACAAAACTACAAATACTACGATCAAATTATCACAAAACTACACATTTAACACCAAATTTATCACAAAACTATACATTTAAGATAAAATATCACAAAATTACATGTTTAGTAACTAAATTATCACAAAACTATATGTTTAGAACCAATTTAGTCACAAAACAATAATGTTTATAGTTCTAACATAACAACGGTGCTAGGGATTTAAGCCCTAAGATTTATAGTGTTGTGATAACTTCAATATTAAATATGCATTTTTTTGATACTTAACCTTACATTTGTAGTTTTGTGATAAATTTGATGCTAAATCTGTATTTTTGTGATATAACGCCTTAAATCTGTAATTTTTTTTTGATAATTTGGTTAAAATACCTGGAGTTTTGTGAAATTTACTCATCCACAATCAAAGGTCCTCATAGCGAGATACGAATGTCCCGGCCTACTCTTCCTTCTCTTTTGAGCCGAGCAATTAATTTAGAGGTTACTGCAGTGTAAAGGGGCTAAATGATAAGGTCCCATCATTGTGGATGATCCTGTTAGCGCTCTGCCGCTCTAGCCCATCTAACCAGACTAGCTTTGATCTTACTTGGTACATTAAACCAAAATTATAGTCTCCAAATGAGTATTCAGTAAAGTTATGGCCCTAGATGACATCCTATATGATACGTTTAAGACTAACATTTTGCCTTTTTTTATTAATGTAGTAAAAAAATGTTTCACACCAAAATCGATTTGACATTTTTGCTTTATGATCGATCAATCAATCTATCTACTATATATCATCATCATTATTATCTATTATGGATACACATAATATGGACATCCCATTTTTTTACACGACAAGAAATAGCAGTGAATCCCCAATATTTAAAGTGGTAAGAGCATAAACAAAGTGAGCTAATAGCCCGCTTACATTGGATTTTAACATATATGGTAGATAAATAAATAGTAGAGAGAGAAAAGTCGACGACTAATTAGTTAGCGGCTAAATGTTGCACGTCTATTTTACATCTGCTTTGCCATGAGCCCTGGGGTTGTAACCTTTATGCTATATGGGTTGTTATTGTGTTTGATTGTTGGGACTATATGGGCTTAGCCCACTTGTTATTTGATACTAATATAAATGAATATAATATGACGGACTGAAAATGGTGTGGTATAATGTTTGGGCCTATATGGGCTTTTGCAATGGACTTGGACCATTTATTATTTGATGTTAAAGCAAATGGATATAATATAATTGGGCTAAAAATATGCGACATCATAGATGGGCCATGCTAAAATCTAGTTGGGCTTGTCAGTTGGCTAAGCCCATATATAGGGTGCTCAATACATGGATTTTAATGGGCATCAGATATTTTATGACTTTTTTAGGCTAGATAATGACGAATATGTGCGTCACAAAGTTATGACGACAGAAGGATCGTCACTAGATTAATGACGAAAAAAAAAGTTTCATCATAGAACTCCATTATAGACGCATGATAGGTCACGAATGAATTTTCGTCACGTGAGCGTCACAGATTACGAAACGTGATAAAAAATTCAATGTTTGTGACGTAAATGAAACGTCATCTATCATAAGATCTCTTGTAGACTGCATGTCATGACAACCAATGTGATGACAACGTGTGACGGTGCACAATTCGTTGGATTAAGATATACCAGTACTATTCAAAAACTTATACCTTAAATTGGTGAAAGCAAGCAAATAGCCTATTCTAAACAACAAAAGAGAAAAAAAAAGAGTTAGTAGCAAGTTTTAGAGCTTGCAGCTGGCCATTTAGAGCAAGTTTAGTATAGCCAACCGCTGGCTCCAATTCATCTATAGTCAACTTAAAAGCCGATTCATACTATAGTCAACTTAAAAGCCGATTCATACAATAGTTACCTATAAATATATATTACGTAATTAATATCTGGTCTCACCTGTCATACACACGTGTATCTTGAAGTCAGTGCTGTAGCTAGCTATAAATCTATAGCCTGCCGCCCTTCTCTCTCTTCTTTTATCTTTCTCTCTTTTTATTTTCTCGAAATGTGTTTATAACTGGCTTATAGTCTGCTATTGTATCTGCTCTTATTGAACTGGCTGTAAATAAACAACAAAACAAAAAGGGACAAGAGAAGAGATGGCCCACTAATCAGTGACCATAGAGTCCGTAGTATAGAGCCAGTGAGTGACAAGTGTCGCACTGCCTCGTACGCGCACCCCCCGTCCCTCTATGTTTAGAGAGAAAATAAGTGCAGGCGTGCCAGTGTACCTAAATACACAATGTAAAACAAACACAAAAGAGACACAAAAACACATTATCTTTATTAATTCAATTAACAAGATACAGTTTCCATGTATAATATAAAATACGCGCGCCATTGCCTGTCGTTGGATAGATCTGACATCAACGATGTGGTCTTCTGGTTCCTGGGGCCTCGAGAAGCTCCCAGTTAATTACCTCCGCAGGTCTAGGCCTGCAGGCGAACCTCCGATTAAGCTGCTTGTGGTCGTCTCGTCGTCTTTGCTTCACGTTTTCCATGCATGATGAATGTTGGTGAAGATGGTGGATGTGTGTGTGGGCGCCGGCAGCGATCCACGGCCTCATCGGTCCATGCACCGGTGTTGGTGACGTAGCCTTCATATAGGCTCCGCCCACCCTCGTCGCTCCGCCTCATCAGTCTTGAGCGACGTGGTGGTGTAGATAGATTGATCTTCAACATGCATGGTTCTCGCATAGCTTGGACGGTAGAGATGTCACAGCAGCAGCGTCGGGATGGTGTTAAAGGGAAGAGGAGTTGGTGAAGTCAGTCGGTGTACACAACAGCCGAATATACGTGGCTGGGCACCTCCTGGATAGATGAGATCAAAGTAGACAGTTGGTGTAGACGACAGCCGGATTAAACATGGCTGGGCACCTCCTGACCCGTCATGTCCCTTATACAACAGGGACTTGTAACGAAGATGTTGATGAAGAAGTCGGTGCAGACAGCAGCCGGATAAACGTGGCTTAGCACCTCCTTCAGATGATGAATCGACTACTGATCCAGTTGATATGACGACGAGCCCATAAGGGGGCTCTATGAGGGCGCCGGTAGCAACGGTGACCTTGAAAGAAGTAAATGCCTCGTAGGCAGAACGGCCGAGGGCATTTATTGGTATAGATTCAGCACGAATGGTTCCCTGGCATCACAGACGACACCATTCTTTCTTCATGTTGATGTAGATGAGCGACGCTCCAATACACGGACAAGCGGCAACATCTCGATCCCAACGAAGAGGGAGAGAATCACGGATGAACAACATCGATCTTGATTAAGAGAGGAGAGCACCACAGATGGATGGCATCTCATCTTGGTGTGATGAAGTGAAAGCATTGTAGACAAATAGCATCTCATCATGTGGTGTAGAGAGAAAGAGATGTCACGGACGGACGACACGACAACTCCAGCTTGGCGAAGTGCAGGCATCATAGAAGAACTTGATGACGATTCCGCCTAGACGAGGTGAAGTCTTCCCGAACGGACTTGATGATGATGTGCGGGCACCAAACAATGGCGCTCCGGTGTTCTCCTCAAACAGAACTGGCTGTAAATAAACAACAAAATAAAAAGGGACAAGAGAAGAGATGGCCCACTAATCAGTGACCATAGAGTCCGTAGTATAGAGCCAGTGAGTGACAAGTGTCGCACTGCCTCGTACGCGCACCCCCCTGGGGACTCAGCTTCGGTGACTTAGCTAAGGCAAGTCACAGTGTGACATACGATGCATCTCGCCCGTTCAAAACGAATCCAACGGAGATAGCGCTTGGACCCGCACGCAGGCAAAAAAAATCTCCGTTTCAGCCTAACAGGAAGCCCGCACGCGCTTAGCCTCGCCCTCGTCTGCGCGCAAACTGAGACGGACTCAACTTCGCCTCGCCCTCAAGTCCGCGTACGCCAGCGCTTCACCTCGCCCTCATCCGGCCGCCGCCGCGATCGGGGAGGCGCCAGGACGCCCTGCCCTGCCACCGCGACCGGGGGCGCGTGGAGGCGGCCAGCCGCCGGGCCTGACAGCGTGATGGTGCAGGCGGGCGACCGCGCAGCCCGAGCCCGGCGTGTGGAGGAGGCCGTGCTGCTCCTGCGGCGCCGCACGTCCTGATTTCGGCGGCCTCAACTCCACGATGGATATCAGATCGCTCAAAGCAACAGCCCCATTCTGGCATTCTCATTTCATGCACAAAATTGCTCTCTTTGGATTTTGTCAACCAAAACACAATCCATCCCTGTCGTATCAAGAAATGAAGGAGACATACGGGCTTGTTTGCAACGCATGAATTCGTACTAGGAATTTTGCAGGAATCTCGCATAAAAACAGCTCCATAGATGTCCTACCCACTATTGATCAGGGCGACCATGCACAGGAACTACTGACCATGAAATTTCACGATAGCACTACAGCAACGACGGCACTCCATTCAGCATCATCAGAGAGAGATTCAGAGCAACATTGCTGCATAGGACAACTGATCATAACAAGACATGGAACCTCCCACCTAGCATGAACTAAAAATTTACATCAGAGATAGTGAAAAGGAGGAAATAGCAGCACAACTCATGTCCAGTATAAACCAGACAATACCATAAGTCCATTCCAGACTTTAAACCTGAACAAATCATGGACCTGGGCAACATCTCAAAACTTTTTAGAAAACATCTTCAGAAGTTACTGATTCATTCATTCAAATTACAGCGTATATGAGTCATACAACCAAATCAATCTCAATCAAGATTACAGAATCATTTGCTTCCAATCTCACAAAGCCAAACAATAACAATTCACTTTCAATCAGGACTCTGCATCATCCCAGACAGCAGGGCATTTCCACAAACACCTCGCGGGCACAGGAAAAGGTGTGGCGTTCTCCACAAACTCAACCACCAGTGACTCCTACCGTGGACGAAGCCGGGAGGCGGTGTCACCTCTCGCCGGCGATGAAGTGGGCGGCCGACTGGTGCGGGCTCTGGATGTAGGCTCGGACGCTGAAATCCATCGTGGAGTCGAGGCCGCCGAAATCGGGACGTGCGGCACGGCAGGAGCAGCGCGGCCTCCTCCACGCGTCGGGCTCGGGCTACGCGGCTGCCCGCCTGCACCACCGCGCCGTTAGGCCCGACGGCCGGCCGTCTCCACGCGCCCCCGGTCGCGGCGGCAGGGCCGGGCGGCCTGGCGCCTCTCCGGTAGCAGCGACACGCCTCCCAGCTGACTCGCAGCGGCGGCCGGACGAGGGCGAGGTGAAGCGCCGGCGTACGCAGACCTGAGGGCGAGGCGAAGTTGAGTCCGTCTCAGGCTGCGCCGGCGTACGCGGACGAGGGCGAGGCTAAGCGCGTCCTGTGCGCGTGCGGGCTTCCTGTTAGGCCGAAACGGAGATTTTTTTTTGCCTGCGTGCGGGCCCAAGCGCCATCTCCATTGGATTTGTTTTGGACGGCCGAGATGCATGGTATGTCACGCTGTGACTTGCCTTAGCTAAGTCACCGAAGCTGAGTCCCCCGGAAAAAAATTCTACGTGGCAGTGCCGCACGATGCTTCTCGTGCAACACCACGTGAGCTGGTGCCACGTGTCTTCTTCAATGCTTGGAACTAATTAGGACCCTTGATCAGTAATGATCTAACGGATAGAGAGAGAAGGTACCAGGAAAAAGGTATTAAAAGGGTGGACCAGGTATGAAAGGTGGAAGGGTAAAATAGTAATTGATTTTCATTAAATTGTTTTTCGGTAAAGGGCAAAAGCGTCTTCTTTACTCCCGATCCCGATCCGTTCTACCTGAAACAGTGTGGCGATTTTGTCGGTGGAGGTCCTGAGACAGTGTGGCAAAGGGGGAGAACCGGAGGCGCACCGGCTCGCCGAACATCGGAGCGTGGCGTTGACGACCGCAAGCCTAGCGCCCAGGTCTGCGAGCTCACGGCGGCCGTCCCCACCGTCGGCGCTGGCGTCGATGACCGTGAGCCCAGCGCCCAGGACTGCGAGCTCGCGGCGGCCGTCCCCGCCGTCGGCGCTTTGAGTGCTCCTCCGCTGATCCGTTCCAGGCATCGGTGGGATTGGAGTTGGAGGTGGCTGAGCCGAAGTGGGAGAGGCGGTGGCGCACGGGATCCCCATCCTTCGGAGCGTGCGTCTACGACGGCGACCTCGGCGCCCATGACGACGAGCTCGCGGCGGCCAGCCCTGCCGTCTCCGCTTTGGGGCCCTCCTTTCCAAGTGTGGGTGGGATTGTAGGTGGAGGTGACTGATGTGGAGGGGGAGAGGCGGAAGCTCACGGGCTCCCCTTCCGTCGCTCGCCAAGGCCGCACACGCCTTGAGGTCGCCGCCGCCGTATGCGTCCTCCGGTCACCATCGCCACCGCCGCCGCTGCCGCACGCGCCCGTAGTGCCAGCCGGTGGCCACCGTCGCACGCGCCAGCCGGTGGCCACCGTCGCACGCGCTGGCTCGATTGATTAAGGCTAATCTTGAATGTTAGCTGATTAGCACTCGATGGAATGGGGATTGAGCAATTAGCAAATTACTAAGATAAGATACCCTTGTTAATAAAAATTGTTTCTAAATTTCCCTTTGAAGATTAAGGGTGGATAACAAGTCATTCAGGAGGTACCTCAGGTACCTTCCAAGCACTGTAAAAGACCTCCTGTTTTCGAGCCGAGCCAACACCGCAGGCCCTGGAGTTAGTTCTACCACCGCCTCATCCCCGCGCCTAGCTGCAGCACTCCTGTAGTCCTGTCGTGCTATCTGCCATAATAGCAAATGTCTCCATTCTCTAGCTTTTCCATTGACACTGCTAGCTTTCATTTTTCTTTTCATGCTAAGATAGCAAATGTCTAGTGATTTTTCTTTTCTCCGTTGACACTGCTAGCTTTCATTTTTCTTTTTTCTTCTCCACTGATACCACGGGCAACGCCGACGGCACCACTGATGCGAACAAGCTCCGAAGAGGGCAGCGGAGCCCCTTACAGCGTGTCGTATGGCTGGGTGGTGGGTGGGGCACTGTCCGGATGGGTGGAGGGCGGAGCCCTGTAGCCACCGCCGCCGCCGCTGCCGCCACCGCCGCCCGTAGGAGTAGATTTGGGGTGGCGAAGAGGAGTGCTGCAGGTGTGGGAGGAGGCGGAAAAGAGGAATTTGGGAGCCACGGTAGAACTCGACTCCTGGGCATTGGCTCGGCTCAAAGAAAGTCAGTCTGCAGCAAGAGACGGGACACGCGTCGCCAGTCAATGCGGTGTTTCATGAGAGGCGTCGTGCGGCACTGCCCCAGAGAATTTTCTTCCGAGTCCCCCCACCCCCCCCCCCCCCCCCCCCCCAAAAAAACTGTCCGTACGATTGGGTGCTTGCTCCCCTCGCCGCAGCGCGCGTGCCCGGGCGCCCCGCCGGCGGAGGACCTCCTCTTCGAGATCCTCCTCCCCTCCCGCCCGACCCCCAGGCGCTGGCGCCGCCTCATCCACGGCCCGGCCTTCCTCCCCCGCTTCCGCGCATTCCACCGAACACCTCCCGTGCTCGGCTTCTACCACAACTCCCGCGCCCTCGGCCCCTCCTTCGTCGCCCTCGCCGCGCCCGCGGGGCCCTCGCTCGTGTTCGGCGGCGACGACGACTGGAGCCTCCTGGGATGCCGCCACGGCCGCGTGCTCCTCCGCAGCGGGCCCGGCTGGCTCCAGCTCCTCGTCTGGGACCCCGTCACCGCCCTACTCAAGTTTCTATGTTGCAGGTATAACAAGCAATGTTTTTTTTTATGTGTTTACTTGCTCTCATTTTGAACTTGATTTGCCTCTAAATGGGTAGTTTTCGTGGTATCTGAAGATGAGTTCATATCCCTGTCTGTTCTGGTTGAGGGAAGTTCTGGGAACCGCAAAAATGACAACTTGAGTTTAGTTACAGTTATAGATTGCCTTTCTAGTTTGTGCTTTGTGGATAGGAATGCAGACATGCACATATGAAATGGATGTTACCAGTATCAAGTTAATAGTTTACTTCGTTGAAGTGACTTATCATATTCCTTGCAATTCATGGATTCAAGAGGATGTAAAATGGGTAGTAGGCTGAAAATGGCTTATCAGAGGTTCATCTCAACTAGCATTGCTAAATTATTACTGTGAATATCCAATTCCCATATGGTTTGAGTTGGTAAGAACTAAGAACGTAGGGCTTGCATTGGTATCCACTTTCTACCATAATTAAATACATGTGCCTTTTATGGGTAAGAATATAGCTTCTGATTTCTCTTGAATATATCGTTGAAATCTGGTAATCAGCTATCAGGGGATGGGCTAAATATTGTACTGGTGCATGTGAATGGTGATCACATATTTTTGGAGTCATCCGTATGTAATTACAGTGTTGCATATTGTAGAAGGAGCTATGCTTTACCTTGCGTTCTAAAAAGAAAATTCTGGGGTCACCCATATAGAACTATAGCATGTTTACTGTATATAATACTGATACAACAACATCTACTATATAAAGTTTGTAAGTTTTTAAAGTAGAAGTAGTTACTAATGAATGATTCGCTTAGCTATTTTAAGCTCCGAAGTTACTCTTTTCTGTAAGAAAGATGACGAATTTATGACCTTATAAATTGGCCAAACTAGTTCATGTTCTTGTCTTTTCAGAATTAACTAGCTTTCTTGACGTCGAACATGCCTGCAAAAATAGATGCTGTGATGTGGTGTAGCATTATAGCAACCATGCACGCCAATCTCATCTTGCTTTTATTTTTCCTGTGACTGTTTCTTATGCATCTGCAATTCACACTATGAGCTTTGTTGGTAAAGATTACATGAATAATACTCTCTCTGTTTCTTTTTGTATGACGTTGGTTCGCCATACATTTTGGGATGGAAGGGAGGGGGGTATTCATTTGAATTATATTGTATCCAGTAACCTTTCATGTGTATTCTTTTCTGATTGCTTTTATTTGTGGGTTACGTTAATGGATGGACACAAATATTTGTTTCATCATGCACTACACTGAACTAATTACAAAGAGCATTAACATGCATTCTAGTGACCTTCAGAAAGATGGATTCTAGTGAAAGGACCTTTCTTTCCTTTGGGGGTTAGCCACAAGTAGTTGTCAATTGCTAGAATTTCGAATTGCCATATACTGCGTGTCATGCGTTAATGTGTTACATATCTCAGTTTTGCTAGTTTCGATGGTCTTCCATAATTTGGCCTAACTCTCCAGTAATGGCAGGTGGAGGTGGTGAAGGTGAAGATGATGGTGCAGTTCATGGAAGTGGACGGCTGTAGGATCTTTGGGTTGCAGAGGTGTTCAAGGATCAGCTATGCATCTACACTGCTTTCACCAATGTCTAACGTATTAAGCACATACTACCATATAAGTATTATTAGCTATTCTAACTTATGTTAAGATCACGCATGTTTCAGTCGTGAAAGGCAAATGTGACAGTTGCTCTATGTTTGAGATTACAGCTAGTACTCCATTGAGCACGTATTTGCTTTATGCGAAGATATTATCAGATTATCTTTATGCTTACAGAAGATCTTCTTATTCTGTTTGATCTGTGATGATCCAGTAGCTGCTCTAGCCTGTAGGCTCTTCTCAGAAGTAGCAGTTAATATCTTAAATGGAAAATTGATGATTTCTCCATAGTTGCATGTATTTCTACATTTTGTCCAAAGTTATTTTTTTCTTGATCTTCTGTAAACAGATTTGGGACAAAAAGATGAAGTACAGTTTGTTCAGACAACTTTGTGGCATATTTGTCGAAGCGCATGCAACTGTAGAACGAACCATCAAATTTCCCATTTAGAAGTGTTTTTTGTTGAAAAGAATTTTAAAATCATGAACATACGGAAATTTGAATTTCAATTGTTTGAAGCAAAACGTCAGGCTTTGTCTGCCAAAATCGGGGATTCTTGCATCAAAACCTGAAGAATTTGCACTGTGTATTTGTTTTCTGGAACAGCTAGCTTTGGTAATTTAAAACCATAAAAACATACTTCCTTCATTATTTTAACTTTGAGTTGTTAAGCTTTGAACCAACAATATTTTTCAAATAAGTTAGGCCCTGTTCGTTTCTTCTGCAAGCACAAGATTAAATTTTGGATACTCGTGGCACGCTTTTCAAACTGTTAAATGGTGAGTTTCGTGCGAAAACTTTTTATACGAAAGTTACTCTAAAATATCAGACTAAACCATTTTTAAAGTCTGTAATAATTAAAACTCAATTAATCACACGTTATTAGCACATCGTTTTACGTGAAACACTTAATCTTTATCTTCATCTTTAGGAGATTCAAACACCACCTTAGTTATTTAACATTCAATTCATACCAAACGTCGACAGACTTCTAGTCGAGAGTACTTTACTAGGATTTTACATTTTTTTTAACCAACTCGATCAGACTTAGCTTAAATCTTAATTGATCAAAATTTTTGTACTCTCGATCAAAAATTCAAAATGGACAGGGGAAACACCAGTGGTATAGAGGTGGAGTTGTAAATGCATGACTCTAACCCACCAAGCCACGAATATTACACATATGTACATTTCAATATGATTTTAGTGATATCAGGATATGTCGTTGGTTTTCTGTCTCTTAGAAAGTGTGTTAGGGGACACATATACAGGGTATAAGTATGATGTTTATAACAATGTGTACGCGCGAATACGTCTGTTTGTGTAATCGGAAAAAAAAATCAAAATGGACAAAAAAAGAAAAAGAAAAAGAATAAACATGTACACGGTACACCAGGGGAGAACCAGACGTGTCCATCCATCCTCTGCTGAGAAGTGAAGTCCGCGGCCATGAGCGAGGCGACCGCCGTCCACTCCTCCGCGGCGGCGGCGGCGGAGTCTGCACCGGACGACGTCATCGCGGAGATACTCCTCCGCCTCCCGCCCCACCCTTCCTTCCTCTCCCGCGCCTCCCTCGTCTGCAACCGCTGGCGCCGCCTGGCCCGCGACCCGGGCTTCCTCCGCCGCTTGCGCGCATTCCATCGAACACCCCCCGTGCTCGGCTTCTTCCACAACTCCCCGGACCTCCCCCGCTTCGTCCCCGCCGAGGGCGTCCCCGGCCGCGTCGCCGCCGAGGCCGCCTCCCTCAGGAGGGACGGGGATGACGGCATGTGGTGGTTCGTCGACTGCCGCCACGGCCGCGCCCTCCTCCGCAGCCGCGACTGGGCCGAGTTGCTCGTCTGGGACCCCATGACCGGGGAGCGCCGCTGCATCACCGTCTCCAGCCAGATCCAGGAGGGGGCCCTCGACCTCAACGCCGCCGTGTTCTGCGCTGCCTCCGGCGGCGGTGACCAAGACTGCCACTCTAGTCCCTTCCATGTCGTCGTCGTGTTCACCACCGGCCAATGCCATGGCCGCGTGTTCGCCTGCGTGTACTCTTCGGGGATCGACGCGTGGGGGGACCCGATCTCGACGCCAGTGACGTCACCATGTGAGCTCTATGAGGAGCCCCCTGTTCTTGTTGGGGAAGCTCTGTATTGGCTTCTTGATGGGAGCCGTATACTTGAGTTCGAATTCGGCAACCAATGTTTATGTTTAGCTCTGATTGATCATCCTGTGGAGAATCATGCCATCCTCAAGCGGAACATCCGTCTTGTGAGGATGGAAGACGATGATGTGCTTGGCCTTGCTTTCGTCAAGGATTTCAGCCTGCACTTGTGGGCGCGGGAGGTTGCCGATGATGGTGCGTCGCAATGGATTCCGCGCAGAGCCATTGAGCTGGACATGATCCTGCCGCTGGAGGGCTATCGGTGCCGTGCGATGCCTATTTGGATATGTGGATTCGCTGAAGATGGAGATGTGGTGTTTATACGGACTGTTGCTGGAGTTTTCCTGGTTTGGCTTGATACATTGAAATTCAAGAAGGTGTCTGGCTCCTTACTCATGAAGACTGTTTACTCCTATGCTAGCTTTTATGTTCCAAATGGTATGAAGAATTATGCCTCTGTCCCTTTGCTGTGAAGTATAGTTATTACCTAATGAAATGACTTCCAATGTTTTTCCTTTTGGTGCTGAACCCAGTACTGTGTATCTTGTTCTGGTTTAGGACTGCAAGCTATATAAAAGTATAAAACAGACCAACACTTTGCTAACTTGCTCTTATTATGGTTTGCTCATTACTGAGCTGATGCTCAGTAGTTTACCACTATGGTAGAAAGTGGATTGATGGAATACCTAGTTGCGCAAATTTCAATGATACCTCATTTATTATTTGGAAAATTTTGCCTACTTAATGCTACATGATCTGTAAGGAAAAGTATGACAATTATTGATTCAGCATATGTAGTTTGCTTTAAAAAAATATAGTCTTTCTCTATAATCAATGGCCCATGAGATGCAAGCTAAAAACATTTATATTGGGTGGCAAATTTTAAATTTACATCATTTCGAGCTTTAGATGTAACAGTCTAATGTGTAGTCCTGATATAAATAATACAGTTGTGAGTAATATCTGATTCTTATGAAGAAACTGGTGCCCATCACATAGTATACTTTTCCTTTCAGGGTGCATTGAAGCAATTTTTGTGACTTATAAGTGAACAAAGATGTAAATACCACATGAATTTTTATGCACATCTTGTGTAACACAGCCCTTGTTAGCCTGTCGACACTTGACACATTTGTGAAATAGGCGTTGCCAAAAGTAGCTTTACGAACTATGAGATCTGCTTAACTTCTCATTCTACATGGTAGAGTAAAAACTTTCAGAGGAAAGAGCCGACATGAAAATTTAACTTGTTATTTTTGGACATGAGTGCTTTGTCGATGTCCATTCCTGAATGGGACATATTATTCTTAGTGTTGGTTCCTTCTGGTATGATGTCAATGAAAATCCCTTGTAACTTAATGAGTTGATTAAGCTAACTTATGATTTGTTGAGTATAAATTGTGTATAGCACCATAGAATACTATAGCGAGTATAGTTAAGTGTTTTATGAATTCTATTTGTTGTCTTTATTGTAAATCAAGCCAGGCCATTGAGATTCAGATAGTAAATCATGTGGACATTTGTTTTTTCTACTTGCGACATTTCATTGTATTGCACTGATCCAAGACTCATTAAGTTCGACTATGACTTGAGTAATTTAAGTCTATTACTTTACATGAAAGTTCGGTAATTTAAATGAGCTAGTACGTAACATTAAATTGCACCAGATATCATTAAATGCTATTATGAAACATGAAAAGTTTGGAAGCTAATGAAAATGCTATCTGAAAAGTGTTATTCAAGGCTTCAAGCACTGCTACTTCGTAACTACATTTGAGGCTACACAGGCAGTCACTTGGAGGCAAACTAACCATACGTGTTTCTAGGAAAAATATACACAACTCGATGGGTCATTTTATTGTTTGCTGAAAATGGCTGACTGAGTGACTGTCATATTTCAAATTGCTCACCAAGTTTACTTCATATTTAGGAAATATCTTTTATGTTCTCTGGTCACCCCGTTCCTCCTGGTGATTTTTGTCGTAGTTCCTGTGTTTTTCTGTGAGTCCACATGCACAATTATTGATGTCTGCTGTCTTTTCCTTTGATGTTCTGCATTTGTACATCACATCACAGTATTTTTTTTCCTGAATATGCAAGACATCCCAGTATTGAACTAGGAACATTAATAGCGAAATTAGGAAAACAATATAGGTAAATTCCACAACCAATCCAGTAATCTATGAGCATGCGAGTTCCTAGGAGCTGTTTGGATGAATGCCACCAATTGCCACAGATGTGTTGCTAAGTGTCGCGTGCAGCACTTATTGTGGTGTACAAATCTAGCAGAGCAACATGTCTATCAATTAGGCAACGCTATTCTATATTGACAATGTGCCATATAGAAGACTAGTTTAAGAGTTCTGAAGTAACAGAGTATGACTTTGGTACACTATTAACTTACTTTTGGTGTTGTCTGATTGTGGATGTGTTAATTCATCAAATCTCATAGCTTATTCATGCTATATACATCTTATTGTTTGCTGTTAGCTAATGTCACAGGATAATGACGGAAATTTCCACAGAAGCCCATGACATCCCATGTGTTGATAGAAGCAAGGAACTACTGACATTTTCAAGCAGGTGAGGCAGCCTGGACATCAGACTTTCCAAAATATTTTGTTCTTTTGTCTTATGTGCAGTTTTTTTAAAAAAAAATCGAAACTGCAGTGGTTCTTTTACATTTTAGCTTCACTGCAATTCACAAGCTAGAGCCTAGTACCAGCAATTGGTTCTTATACTAACTCATATTACATAGATCAATATGGCAATTGGTGAGTAAATTCATGCTATATACATCTTATTGTTTGCTCTTAAGAGCATCTCCAACAGCCTCTCCAAGTGACTGTCCATGTCAAATTTGAGCAATTCTACCAAAAAATCGTGCTCCAATTGATATAGAGATTGGTTTAATTTCACCCCTGTATTTTTGTTGCTCAATCTGTTCTGTTATATAGCAGGAAAATGTATTTCAGTTGTAATTGCTATTGCAAGACTTACACATGCTGCAGTAGTACATTGGTCTCTCTATATTTTTTTGAAACAACTAAATACCAGGAGAGTTATGCTGATGGTAGATGAAACAAAAATATGTCTAGATATTTGTGTAATAGACATTTGACATTTGAGACATTTGTGTAATAGACATTTGACATTTGAGACATTTGTGTAATAGACATTTCACATTTGAGACATTTGTTATCACTGAAGTAAAAAAGTTGAGGTCATTTCCACAAGAGTTTTCCTATAAGAAAATTCAATAATTTATGACATTATAATTGGCAGAACTATACTCTTTCTTTTCAGAACCACCAAGCTGTTTTCTTATAAACATGACTGCATAAACAGATGGTGTGATCTAGTGTAGCAACTTTCTATCTTGACTTGCCTTTATTTTTCCTTTCACTGTTTTTGTGCACGTGCAATTTGGGCTATGAGTTTTGTCGGTAAAGGGTACTGCAATAATCTTCTTTTCGACTATATTGTAGTATTCAGGAACCATTTCGACTATATAGTATTCAGGAACCTTTTCATGTATAATTCTCTCTCATTCGTTTTCTCGTATGAGCTATTTTAATAGATGGAAACAAAGATCTGTTCCTTCCTGCACTACACTGAACTCATTTCACTTAGGATGAAAATGCATTCTAGAGACCATCAGAAAGATGAATTCTTTGGGGAGGACCTTAATTCTATAATTGGGTAAGGACCTGAATTATAGAATCCCACTGACCACAAGTAGCTGTTAATTTCTTTTTGAAGAATAATAAGTAGTTATTGCTAGAGTTTTTAATTGCGTTATATGTGTTGTTAGTGCCATGTTGCATTCAACTTGCGCCATCAATCTTCCTAGGATTTTGTTGGGTAGGTGCCAACTTTTCTGTGTTGGTAGCTTGCTTTTGATTGTACTCCTGTTGTTCATGATTAAACGGAAGCTCGTTTACTCACAAGGAGAAAAGTGGTTACATCATTACATGCCATTAGTTTGCTCCTTTGTATGATGATCTATTGATGTCCCCTAATTTTTTCTACCGCTCCTGTGATGGATACAGATGATGGTGCAAATCATGGAATCGGATGGCTTTAGAATCTCTTGGCTGCAGTGGTGTTGAAGGATCAGTTATGCATCTGCGCTGCTTTCTCCTGATTGCAGAGGGTGTTGAAGGATCACTCCATGTTTCAATGAAAAGGTTAAAGTGGCATTTTGTTGTCGTTGGAGATAACAGCTACTAATACTCCAACGCATATCAGATTACTCCATAATTCAATAAAAAGGCGAAATTGACATTTTCTCGCCTTTGGAGATTACAGTTAATACTTCATGTGGTACATTTTATTTTGTGCGTGCGATATGATATTGTTGTATTCCTATCTCTGGTTACTCAGTTTGATTGTCTGTGATGACCCACCAGCTGCTCTAGTTCTTTTTTTTTTCTCTCATAGGCAATTCATCTTTCAAATGGAACATTGATCATTTGCTCCATAGCTGATTGAGCATATACATTTTGCCCAAAAGTTGTGTTCACTTGATCTTATGTAAAAAACTTTGGGTCAAAATCAAGTGCAAACAACTTTGGATCATATTATAGAAGCTCATGCAACAATTGGGTGAACCGTCCAATTTTTCCGTTTTGTGTTCGCCTGTGTTGTGTGGTGTGCATATTGTGTCTTCCGTGGAAAAAAAAAAGAGCCATTTTTTGTAAAAAAGTGTTCTTGGTTGAAAAGAATTTTTAAATTGTGTAGATACAGAATTTTGTATTTCAATTATTTGAAGTAAGCCATCAAATGCTTGCATGAAATTCTCATTATTTGCATTATGCATTTCCAATGGTTAATCTATGGCTTATAATCTGACAAAGATAAACGAAGCAATTCAAAATATAAATTTAGGATAAGACTTTGGGATACTTTTACTCTAGGTGATCCAATAATTAAGCCCAAAGTATAGAAAAGCGGCAAAAGAACGTCTAGACTAATTGTAGACGGTAAATTGTATTCACGGTGCATCAACTTAACAGTTGGGTGGTGCAATTTAGATAAAAACTTAAGTAATGAGTGTCCTAGTGCAAAAGGTGAGTGGCTAAAAGATTTATAAATAATAAGCTTATAAGTAGAACAACTTGTAAAGTTGTAAGGTAGCTGCGATTTTGTGGTACAATAAGTTATAAGAATAAGTTATAAGAAGAGATGCGGTAACTCAATTATTCAAAGCACTTTTTTTTTCATTATACAGATTTAATTTATAAGTGAAAAAATACTCGGAATATTTTTTTTCGGTGTGCTAATGGAGCAGTGAAAATTTGAAGTTATAAATCATGTTTAAATTTTACGTGTTTGTACTGTGTTTTAAAAAAGAAAAAAAAATTGAGCAGGCTTGAGAAGGGGTGGGCAGAAAAAGACCGAACCGAAAGACCGAAATCGAGAAATTCAGTCACCAATTCAGTCCTAAACAGTGAAAGACTGAATTTGGTTCAGTCAATTCGGTTAGTCTCCTCAGTTAACCGAATAGACCGAAAAAACTGAATTAACAAAAAAAAAATTGTCTAAATGCAACCTAGAATCCACTAAGTTCAATAAGATTAAACTCTAATTTTCACATCCCTACTTCTTCTAGACATGCAATTCATACGTGCTTACGAATTTTTTTTTGTGATTTTTGTGTTGAAAATTTCTATTTCATTGCATATATGAAAATGTTATTGAATTTCGGTCAGGACCGAGACCGAAACCGAATTTGTCGGTCCTGACTTTGTTTTCGTTGTAATTTGGTGTTCACTTTTTATTTTTCAAAGACCGAAAACCGATACCAAAATTTTTGGATCAGACCGAATGCCAACCCTTGCTTGAGAGACTTGAGATGCAGCACTCCCCTACCAATCCACACGACATGAGCGCGGCGGCGGAGGCGGCGGCGGTGGAGTCGTTACCGGACGACGTGGTCGCCGAGATCCTCCTCTGCCTCCCGCCTCACCCTTCCTTCGTCTCCGGCGCCTCCCTCGTCTGCAAGCGCTGGCTCCACCTCATCCGCAGCCCCAGTTTCCTCCGCCGCGTGCGCGCATTCCATCGAACACCCCCCGTGCTCGGCTTCTTCCACAACTACCGGGACCTCCCCAGCTTCGTCCCCGCCGAGGGCGTCCCCGGCCGCAACCGCATGGACGGAGTCGACGACGGCGGCGACGCGCGGATGTTCATCGACTGCCGCCACGGCCGCGCCCTCCTCTGCCGATACGACTGGGCCGACCTGGTCGTGTGGGACCCCATGACCGGGGAGCGCCGCCGCATCGCCGGCCCCAACCAGAAGATGCAGGGCGGCGGCGCCGGCACCTCCCGCCGCAGCGCCGCGTTGTTCTGCAGCTGCGATGTTTCCGGAGGCGGCGGCGACCAAGACTGCCACTCTAGCCCCTTCCATGTCGTCGTCGTGTTCACCGGTGGCTGCCGCGCGTTCGCCTGCGTGTACTCTTCGCTGACCGATGCGTGGGGCGACCTGATCTCAACGCCGGCGCCATTGCCATGTGAGCTCTGTGACACGCCCCCTGCCCTGGTTGGGGAAGCCTCGTATTGGCTTTCTTATGGGGGACTCATACTTGAGTTCCAATTTGGCAGCCAAAGTTTAACTCTGATGAAACGGCCATTGGAGATGCTTGCCGATGTACGTCTTGTGAGGTTGGAAGAATATGGGCTTGGTCTTGCCTTCATCAAGGATTCCACCTTGCACTTGTGGGCGCGGGAGGTTGCCGATGATGGTGCGCCGAAATGGAAATGGATACCGCGCAGGGCCATTGAGCTTGACAAGTTCCTGCCGATGCCAAGGGTGCTCACCGGAAAATGGTGTGGTGAAATGTTTGTTTCGATTAGTGGGTTCTCTGAGGATGGAAATGTGGTGTTTATACGGACCCTTGCCGGCGTTTTCCTTGTTTGGCTTGAAGCATTGAAGTTCAAGAAGATGTCTGACCCCTTATACATGATGACTGTTCACCCATATTCAAGCTTTTATGTCCCAAATGGTATGGGAAGTTCTCTCTCTTTCTTTATCCTCTGCTGTTTAGTATTGTTTTTAGCTAATGAAAAGATTTCCAGTGTCTTTCTTTTGGTGCTGAACCCAGTATTATGTGTCTCATTGTGGTTTAGGAGTGAAAGCAAATAGAGTATACAATAGACCAAACTTTTCCAAGTCACTTTCATTTTATGGCTTGTTGAGCTGATGTTCAATAGTCAGCATTACCACTATGGTTGGAAGTGGATTGATTGAACACCTACTTGCGCCAATTTCAATAATATATCATTTATGATTTGGAAAATCTTTTCTATAATGCCACATTTCTGTAAGAAAAAAATATGACAAGTATTGATTCAGCATCTGTTCTATTTACAGTAGTAATGATCTAGTAGTTTGATTAAAATAAATATGCAGATGACCTTTTCTTTATAATCAATGCCTGTGAGTTGGAAGCGAAAACATTGATATTGCGCGGCAAGTGTTAATTTTACATCATTTAGAGCCTTAGAGATGAAGTGCTAATGTGTAGTGGTAACAGATAAAGCATCATTTCTGATGCTTATGAACAAAACATAAGTCCAGTTCTTATCATGTAGACATAGTATACTTTTCCTTCAAGGGTGCATTGAAATGTATGTTGGCACAATCTCTGTGACTTATAAGTGAACGAAGATGCGAAAACTCCATGAGCTTTCATGCACATCTTCTGTAATACAAACCTTATTAGCTTGTTGACACTTTGAGACATTTGTGCAAAAGGTACTGCCAAAGTTGCTTTATAATACCAGATTGATATCTCATTCTGCATATATTGTAGAGTAAAAACTTTCAGATGAAAAGAACAGTAACAGAAGGATAACTTGTGATGTTTGGACATGAGTACTTTTTCAATGACCATTCAGGAATATGTTATTCTCTGTATTGGTTCCATGGGAATGATTTCAATTAAATTCTCTTACACTATAATGTGTTGATTACTTGATTATGCTAATATATGATTCTTTTAGTATAGGTTGCATATAGTATAACACTATTAAATTCTCATGTACTATAATGCGTGATTACTTGATTACGCTAATTTATGATTTCTTTATTGGTTGGCCTTATTGTAAGTCAAGCCAGGCCATTGAGCTGCGAATCAACAAATCATGTAGGTGTTTGTTTTTTCTACTTGCTGATTTTGATTGTATTGTTGTGGTTATTGACTTATTAAGTTCGAGTATTTGACTGATTGTATCTTAATTTTAGTACTTTACATTAAAATCGGTAATCTTAATGAGCTAGTGTTTCAAAATTAAACTGCACCAGATATCATAAAATGCCATTCTAAAACATGAAATATTTGGAAGCTAATAAAAATGCTATCTGAAAAGTGTTGTTCAAGGCACAGTCACTTTCTAGTTAAAAGGCAGCTAGAACTGAAGCTGACTATCCCAATTCAGGAAGACAGAAATTGCTGGTTGGGTTAGTCCAACCAATATTTGGGATTCTTTGGGCTTTGCTAGGGCTGACTTCAGTATGACAATCTTAAAGGTCTATAATTGCACACTTGAGTGATCTGTCTACAGCCAATTAACCAGAGCATCTATAGCAGCTTCACCGCTTTCTTTTTAGTATTAAACTGCCTTTTCAATGTGAAAAAAAGGCCTAGGCCTAGTACTCAGTCACTCAGAGCCAAAAAAAAAAAAAAAACATGCTTCCAGGAAAAATATACATAACCCAATGGACCATTTTATTGTTTGCTGAACATGGCTGACTGAGTGACTATTATACTTCAAATTCTTCATGAAGTTTTACATCATTTCTGGAAAATATCTTATGCTGTCTGGTCATTCTACCTTCCTCAAACTGGTGATTTCCGTTGTAGTACATGTGTTTTACTTGAGTCCATAAGGGAAGTGCAATTATATTGATGTCTGCTGTCTTTTTTTTTTTGTCCTGCATTTGTACATCAAAATCCCATTATTCAATTAGGAACATTTAATGGCGAAACTAGGAAAAAGATAATAGGTAAACACCACATTCGATCCAGAATTTTATGGGCATGTTGGTTCCTATGAGCTATTTTGAGCTGTTTGGATGAATGCCACCAATTGCGAAACATTTCTTGTTGCCACACTTTATTGTGGTGCCCAATTTAGCAGAACAGTGTGTGTGTGTGTGTGTGTGACAAGCAGGGATTGAAATTTCGGTTCGAAATTTCCGAAATTTCGGAACCCACCGGCATGTCAATATTTTGGCTGAAATTTTCGGTTTTTCTCAATTTTTTGTGAATTTAGTCAAAATCAGTTAAATTGTGTCAAAATTTCAGAAAATTTCGGTCCAAAAATTACCGAACCGAAATGGCCGAAATTTTAGCCAAAATCGAAATTGAAAACCCTAGTGACAAGTAGGCCATGATGTTGAAGAACTGTAGGTCTGTGGCATGGACCTGCTTAACTCAAGTGTGGCAAAATGTGGCATGGTAGCCATCTGGTGGCAATACTAGATCAGCAATAGCCCATAAGATGACTTCTAATTAAGATATTCTATACATGGCCAATGTGCCATACTAAAGACTAGTCTTAAGATTGCTGAAATAGCAAAGTACAAGTATTGGTACACCATTAACTTACTCTTGGTATTGTCTGACTTTGATTGTGTTAATTCATCAAAGCTCATAGCTTATATATCTTATTGTTTGGTGTTAGCTAATGTCACAGAATAATGACTGGAAGTTCCATTGAAGCCCATGAGATCCAATGTGTTGACAGAGGCAAGGAAATACTGACGTTTTCAAGCAGGTGAGGCAGCCTGGACATCAGCCTTCGGAAAGTTTTTTTGCTCGTCTTGCGTTTAGTGGTTCTTTTTTTTATTGATTGAAACTGCAGTGGTTATTTTCCATTCTTGAGCTTTATCATAATTCACAAGCTAGAGCATAGCACCAGCAATTATACATTTTTGGCTCTTATACTAAGTCATGTTTTTTAAGTAGATCGATGTGGTGATTGGTGAGTAAATAATCTATATGCAGATTAACTCATGTTAATTAAACTAGTCAAATGAAAAGACTTTCCTAGACCTTTGGTAATCATTTAAAACTATGGATAGATTTTAGTAATTTGTACCTGATTGCAGCACTTTGCCACTGGCTTACAGGAGCTCTTTTGTGTACAGATGTTTCAAGAAGGTAGTTTTCACTCGAATTCTAAAGGCTGGATTTACTTGAATTCTTGTGTATTTTCCTCTGCAGGATACGCCACGGGTATCTGACATCAGGTCTGTGATCTCATGATGTGCATGAGTTGCAGTTGCACGTAGCTCAAATCGTTTGCTCGACTGGCCCCGAAACCCCAGCTGATATTTTGTAAAGAATTGGTTTAAATCCACCCCTGTGTCAGTCTTCAATCCCTCCTGTTAGCTACCAGGAAAAATGTATTACATCTGTAATAGGCATGCTGCGGTAGTAGATTAGATATATTGGTCTCTGCATTTTATTTGTCTTAGCTAGGAAGATTGGATGTTTTCTTCGAAATAATAATACAAAGTAGGAGAGTTATGCTGATGGTAGATGAAAAACAAAATTGAATGCTCAGGATGAATATTGGATATATTTATGTCCCTATTTCAATACTATTTCTATGTGAAGTTCAAAAATATTGCTAATATTGATATCCCTTGTTATTAAGGGTGTGTTGGAACATGTGGGTTCAGAACCCTTCCCTTCCTCCCGCCTCCCGACACATAAAATGGTAAAATGGAACGGCGGATGAGTGAATGAATAATTAAGTAATCCCTCCGTTTCACAATGTAAGTCATTCTAGCATTTCCCACATTCATATTGCTGTAAATATGAATCTAGACATATATATCTATCTAGATTTATTAACATCAATATGAATGTAGGAAATGCTAGAATGAAACGGAGGAAGTATTAACTAACAAACTTAAAAAATAGATTAATATGATTTTGTAAAACAACATTCTTATAGAAAATTATAGAACACACCCTAATGTGGATCTATAAGCTGTGTGATACGACCATACTCTTTATCCTTAACAAAAGGATCACACTACTTCTGCAAACTTTTTTCTCTCCTTTCTCCACTCTTAGGTTTAAGATCATACATAAGTATGAACCAGCACACTTATAAGTTTTAACACATTGCCATTAGGTAGTTAACCATATGGCTAATAGTAAGTATTGCACTAAAGACTACTAGTTTCTAATGTTCTAGTTATGGACACATTTTAGCATCGTAATAAATTACACATATACATTCCATCGTAAATAACTTTGATGATACATGAGTATTGTTTTCTAGATCTTGAAATCACTGGTGATAGTGAAATTATTGTAGAAAATAGTTAGCTAACCGTAACAAGAGCCTAAGGTATGAAACAGTAGCAATAATCTTATAATCTTTCTCCGTAATATATAACATTATAACTACTCGTTTCGTTTCAAAGATATCGCTAGTCGAACGGTCGAAGAATAGTTTATGAAAACTTTAAGATCCACTTTGTTGTGAACTTGATTATTTTAAAGAGTTGTACATTAAGATAATATCTTCTTTTATTATCGGAGGTTAAGGTTGAATATTTCACTTTGTCACGCTAAATGTTAGTTATGTTATAGTTTCCATAATTAAATGTTTAGTCATTATCATAATTGTACCACACCACTTTGTATCCCATGTCCAACCTTTATTTGTGAAACTTGTGGATAGGAAATTGTTAGTCACACTTTAACAACATATATACATTATTCAACACATTAATATGGGTGTTGTATATCAGTATATATCTTTACAATTATCTGCTAAGGGTATTAAAGTTAATTCGCATACTGATATATGTTAATGATAATAAATTAAGGATAGTCAATTCGCATACTTTAGTATATCCCGTTAGAAAAAGAATTAATAATTACTTAAAATTTTTTAATAGGACGAACAGTCAAGTTTAAAAAAATCAACGCATCAAATATTCCCTTTAAATTTAAGGGCAAGTACTATAATATCTCATATGTTGCCCCTAAGAGTGCCACATTGGATTGAGTGATGATGTGGAAGAGAGAAGTGAGGAGAGAGATGATGAGCCACCTCTAAATCAAGAGGCAACCTTCAGAAAATTTAAGAAGGATGTGAGAGTATTAGAGCAGGTACAATAGCAGGTTATAAGCCAGCTGCAAACATATTTTAAGAAGATAAATAAGGAGAGAGAAGAGTAGCGAGCTACAGATTTGTAGCCAGCTGTAGCACGGACTCCAAGATGCAGTGTGTATATGATAGGTGGGACCAGCTATTAATAGTGTAGTATGTAACTATTGTATGAATGAGCTATTAAATTGGCTATATATGAATTGAAGCTAGTAGTTGGCTATATTGCTCTTAGAGCAAAGATCAATAGTAACGCCCATAGTTGGCTGCAATTTTCACCATATCATCAAAAGTTGGTTTAGGTCCCATTCGTTTATCCAACAATATTTGAATGAAGATGAAGATTTTCGTGGCACGCTTTTCAAACTGCTAAACAGTGCGTTTCGTGCGAAAACTTGCTATATGAATGTTGTACTAAAATATCATATTAATCCATTTTTCAAGTTTATAATAATTAAAACTCAATTAATCACACGTTATTATCACCCCATTTTATGTGAAACACTTAATTTTTATCTTCATCTTCATCTTTAAGAGATTCAAACACCACCTTAGTAGCTTACCAGCACAATAAGCATGCTCTAACCCGTCTGTCCATCCTTTCATGACAATAGTATTTTATTCTTCATTCATCTTATTCTCTCTCTGGAGATTATTTCACCGCTGATGATCTATGGCACCGACGGGGCCCACTTTTCTCGAAAAACGCATGCAGCCGGGCGACAATTTAGTCGCCGACTCGCCCTCTCTCCTGCCTTTTTTTCTGCCAAATCATCACTCCGGTCTACGTGGCCAGCATATCGCCGGCATACCAGCTGCTATTGTACCTGCTCTTAATGATATGGTATTTGTATTGGTATTTGTGTACTAGAGGTGATGCATTGTATAGGTTGACTCTTAGAGCAAGTTTAATAGTATAGCCCACTGCTAGCTACAATTCATCTATAGTCAATCTAATAGCCAATTCATACAATAATTGCTTACTATACTATTAGTATATGGTCCCATCTATCATACACACATTGTGTCTTGGAGCCCATGCTGTAGCTGGCTACAGATCTATAGTCCGCTGCTATTCTCTCTTATCTTTTATCTTATTAAAATATGTTTGTAGCTTGCTAATAGTCTGCTATTGTATCTGCTCTTAGTTCATGAGTGAATAAAATAGATAAATTTAGAGATGATAGTCACATATACCATAGCATTTGCCCTTCAGTGCACAAAATTCAATCCCCCGTTTCTCTCATCCCCAGATCTGACGATGGCCGATGTCACTGGCGGCCACTCCTCCCCTCCGGCGGCGGCGGCGGAGACCTTGCCCGACGACGTCCTCGCCGAGATCCTCCTCCGCCTCCCGCCCCACCCTTCCTTCCTCTCCTCGGCGTCCCTCGTCTCCAAGCGCTGGCTCCGCCACACCCGCAACCCTAGCTTCCTCCGCCGCTTCCGCGAGTTCCACCGCACCGCCCCCGTGCTCGGCTTCTTCCTCAACTCCTCGCATGGCGCCCTCTTCTTCCCCACCGACGCGCCCCCCGGCCGCATCGCCGACCAGGTCGCCTCCCTCCGCAGGAACACGGGCGATGGCTTGTGGTGGCTCGTCGGCTGCCGCCACGGCCGCGTCCTCCTCCGCAGCTGCGACTGGGCCAACCTGCTCGTCTGGGACACCATGACCGAGGGGTTCGTCTGCTTCCCCGCCCCCATCCAGATGGTCCAAGCCGACGCCGACCGCGACGCCGCCGTGTTCTGCGCTGCCTCCGCCGGCGACGAGGACCGCCGCTCCGGCGCCTTCAACGTCGCCGTCGTGTTCGTCAGCGGCGACCACGTGTTCGGTTGCGTGTTCTCCTCCGCGATCGGCGCCTGGGGCGACGTGATCTCGACGCCGGTGACTTTACCTCTGCTGATGATCTACGACGAGCCCGCTGCCCTTGCTGGGGAAGCCCTGTACTGGATTGTTAATGGCAGCAGCTTGCTCGAGTTCAATTGCGGCAGCCAAAGTCTAGCTCTGATCTCGCGGCCATCGGATATGCCCGCAACCCACAGGTGGAACATCCGTCCTGTGAGTTTGGAGGACGATTTGCTTGGCCTCGCCTTTTTCAACGATTTCTGCCTGCATCTGTGGGTGCGGGAGGTTGCCGATGATGGCGCGACGAACTGGGTTCCACGCAAGTCCGTTGAGATGGACAAGCTCCTTTCGCTGCCAGTGGCGACGGAGGACAGTCGGCGCCGTATCGTGCCTGCTTGGATATGTGGGTTCTCTGGGGATGGAAATGTGGTGTTTATTGGGACCCCTGCTGGCATTTTCTTGGTTGAGCTTGACACGTTGAAGTTCAAGAAGGTGACTGATGGTTCCCTACTCATCAAGACTGTTCATCCCTTTGAGAGCTTTTATTATGTTCCAAATGGTATGAGCAACTATCCCTTTGTCCTTTTCTGTCAAGTAGTCTTTAAATAATGAAAAGTCTTACAATGTTTACTCTGTTGGTGCTGAACCCAATACTACGTAGTACATATCCTGTTCCAGTTCAGGAGCACTAGCAATTAATATCAAATAGAGCAACACATGCCAAGTCACTTTTATTTTATGTTTTATTGATCTGATGTTCAGTAGTCATCGTTAACACTAAGGTTGAAAGTGGGTTAATGGGGATATCTCCTTGCGCGATTTTAATAATACCTCATGTATCGTTTGTGGATACCTTTTCCACTTAATGCCACATTATGTGTAAGCAAAAGTATGACAAATATTGATTGGTATCTGTTCTACTTATATTTAAAATTTAAAATTTTGTTAGAATAAAATACTACGTAGTACATATCCTGTTCCCACTGAAAATTAAAATTTAACTTTTGTTGTAGTTGTTAATAAAAAATACGGTTCTGACAATTTGATTAATACGGCTGGAAAAAAGGGAGATAGCAAACGCCTTTTCTGCCAGGGTTTTGAAAAGATGAACACTTATTCATTAAGTGCCCCTTAGCTTACTTTGTTTGGAATGTTGTTAGTTGTACTTTTGGTGTTGGTCCAGTTCTTAGTGTTTATCATCTTTTTGGACCCTGGCTAAACAAGTTTAAGAAGAAACTTTAGTCACTCATTTTGATTGGAATTGCTTTTGTATGCTGGTATTATTGAAAGCTAGAAATTCAGCCTGTTTCAAAGCTAAATTATCTAAAGATCCTACAGATATAATATATTTTGTTTGCTTATGGATGTTATCTTGGGCTCTAATGCAGAAAAAGGAGGAAAACAGGAGAGTGCTATAGTGGGGAACCAGGTTTCTGAGGCAGGTGGCAAGTGAGATCTTCCGCGCCAAGTTCAGATGGAGACTGTGCTCAGGACAGTTGGAAGGATGAACACAAAGGAGGATGTCACTATATGTTGGGAGAATTCACCAGGTCTTTTCTAGTTTTAAGTTCTGTTTAGCTGATCATCACTTTCTGGATGCTATTTCTCGGTACATGTTGGTTGTAGTCTTGTGCTTTGAAACTCAACTTTTGTTGTAAACCAGCGGTTGGTATACATGGTAGGATGGCACCATGTGAACAACCTGGCTGATGATTGACCTGTTTGCTGCTGAAAGGTGGTGTGGGCGTTATGAACCTTGTAGTCTGTTTGACTGTTTCCTTCAGTGGTCGGTTTGAAGACAAATAAAAAACAGGTTTTCATAAAACAAGTTTTAATTTGATTTATCATAATAATCCCTTATAGGTTGTTAGTTTGTTATGGATCATTTATTTAACATCATGTTTGGGTGGAAAATACTAAATATGTGTTTTGCGATAGATGTGTGTTTGGCACTTTGGCTGGCTGCTGCGAGGGAGAAAAAAGGGGCACGGTCAATATGTTTCGTGCTGTGTTGATTGAGAACAACACTACTTTTCGTAAAATTGATGTGTAGTTTTTGATTAAACATGATTTCCCGGTTTTATTGAAACCCAGTTTTTCTTACCGCTTACTTGCACAAATTTTTTTTAAAAAATGTGATTAAGGTAAAGCGGTTTTAATAGAATATGAGATACAAACAACCCGTCTTGATATATCAAGGGCCTATGAGTTGCAAGCAAAATCATTGGTATTGGGTGCCCAGTGTTAATTCCACATCAGTTGTCTGCTTACTCTGTTAGAACCAAGGTTTGAAATTTCGCCCCCCATCGGCATGCTCAAATTTCGTCCGAAATTTTCGGTTTTTTGTAATTTTTTGTGAATTTGGTCAAATTTTATTCAAATTCATTCAAATTTTCAAATAATTTTGGCTCGAAATTTCCGAAATTTTGGTAATCCCTGGCATAAAATCCAATTTCGAAATTTCAAACCCTGGTTAGAACCTTAGGGTTAAAGGGCTATTTTGTAGTGGTTATAGAAACAATAGAATGATAGATGATAATGCATGGTGCTTATATGAACACAAAACAATTTTGGTGCTTATTGCACTGTATTCTTTTCCTTTAAGGGTGCAATGAAACATTAAATAGCTTACCACATGTGCATATAGTTGGTGCTTGGTTTCATAAGTGTTAAGAGATGAGAAAAATGGTTGTAGTGGGTGTTGCTGCTGTTATCTGAGCTGTCTGGAAAACCAGGAATGCATATGTGATATGTTTTATAAATGTACTTAAAACACATTCTGTTGAGCTGATCCATTATGTTTGCTTTTGGATTAAACCTGGCTTATTTTGCAGAAATCAAGTAGCAAGTGAGATCTATGGCGCAAAACCTGGCTGGAGGTTCGGAACTGGAATGCTGGACTGAATTTTGGCAATCCTGGTGGTTTGACCAACAAAATGAGGGGGAGATGAAGTCCTGTGATGCTTTAGTACCATCAGAAGTTTTAGTTGTCTATTACAGATGTTCTCGTTAGCTGTACTGAAAACTTGTATAGGTTATCCTAGTAGCATCACACTGATGGGATGGCATCTAATTAAGAAGGGGTGGCATATGCTACACTTTTTCGTGATGCCCAATTTTGGTAGAGCAAAAGTGTCTATGACACACTGTAATTGTATAGCAAAGAGTGTTTATGAGAAGATTCTGGGGTGTTGGATGTAAAATTCTCACTGAAGAACAGTTACAGACAAGCGACCGAGTAATGTCACCGAAGCGTCGCTCGCCACTTGTGCCTGCATTTTCCGCTTCAGCGAGCAGCCTTTAGTCAATCCCCATTCCTCACCCCAAACCTTAATTCCCCATTTTTGAGGTTGCGGCTGCCATTGGGAAGCAAGAGCGTTCAGCTTACCTCTAGGATGAAATTTAATTTGTGAGTGCAATTTATAATCAAACTTTTGTAATATACTTTTTTTTTTGCGAGCAACAACATATGTGGGAAAGACATTTATGGAGTGAGCTATTTATATGTAGACAAAACAAGAGGGTTCAGCTTAGCTTGAGGATAAAATTTAATTTGTGAGTGCAATTAATTGTCAAACTTATGTAATATACATTTTTTTTTTGCAAAGCAACATCATGTGTGGGCTAGACATTTAATGAGTGAGATATTTATATGTAGACATTTAATTTAGTGAATTTTCATCCTATATAGCCCAATTTTTTTTTTTGATTTCTTAGTTCCAAAAGATATATGTACCGCTAAATTACTAGTCATGTGATCTGGATATCTGACAATGGTATTGTTGTTGCTTGCATTTCCTATAGCTCTAATGATCACCGGTTAACGTTGTTGGCGCCTGAAAATCATCATTGGCGTAGCTGAGGGTGGCGTGCTGTTTCCGTGGACAATGTTGGGGATCTTCAAGTTATGTCCTGGATCGATGGAGCTTAAGAATGTTTGTGAAGCAACTCAAGATATGGAGATTGTGCATCTGTACATGTCCTTTTATGTACCAACTCGCAACTCCCACTGTTATATCTTCCTAAATCATCTTAGCTTCTGATCAACAATTCAATTCAAATAGGTTTCATGGATCCATTATACAAATTTCCTAGTGTCATTACTAAAGCGCAGAACCGTTAATAATTTTTACTATTTGTGTGCATCCAACTGAACCATGTAATCATATATCATTTCTTATATTAGAATCCTGAAATGTTTGTTTTGATTTTGCCTTCAGTTTTTTTTTCCATATTTTGGACTATTGTCATAGTTAAGTTTATTGGAAATGCTTGGCTATGTACATATAGTTTGGATGTAGAGGCTAGGTTTTAATCCATTTTCTAAAAAACATATATTGGAAATTCTAAATTAAAATTTATGTATGTATGTATGTGTGTGTGTGTGTGTCTATATATAGAGACACACACACGACCTGAACACGGTTTTCGTATTTCCCTGACATTTTGTCTACCTTGCGGAGATCATGGCAGATACACATACCCGACCTGAACTGTGCTGCGAGCAAATGTGTGAAACATGAAGAATCCAGGGTGTTGCAAAATTCTCACTGAAGAACAGTTACAGACAAGCCAACGAAGACCTGAACATGAGATGTCAGTGGAGTGCCGCTCGATCATCGCTTGTGCCAGAATTTTGCGCTTCAGCAGCCTTTAATCGATCGATCCCCATTCCTCATCCCAAACACTAATTCCCCATTCTGAGGTTGCAGCCGCGCGCCGCCGGGAAGTGAGAGGGATCAGCTTAATTAATTAACTCGAGGATGAGATTTAATTTGTGAGTGCAATTAATTATCAAGCTTATGCAATATACATTTTTGTTTTTACAAAGCAACATAATATGTGGGCTAGACATTTATTGAGTGATCTTTATATGTAGACATTTAATTTAGTGATTTTTCATCCAAATATATATATATATATATTTGCCAAAAAATTGATTTCTTAGTGTAAGCAGTGTTTTGATATATGCAAATTTGCACTATGTTCCTAAATAAACACATATTTTGAATTAATTACTAGTCACTAATTCCATTTTCCTGTATGCATTTATTTTTTCTGTGAGCTCAGATTCATATGTGCATTTTGTGTTACCAACCTTTTCGGCCATGATCAAATAAGACATGCACCTTGTATGTGGACTAGTCATATACGTACTGCAGGATATCTTTTATTGGATGTATGTCTAAGTTTTGAAGTGACCAAGTGTTAGTACAGATTTATCTTCCACTGCAGTTTCTTAGCATTCGGGTTTGCTGTATATTTAGTGCAACAACCATATAGCTAGCTAGCTAGGGGCAAACATATAAAAAAAGTTCAAGTCTCTATATTATAGGGTTAGACTCCTAAAAATGTGTTTTTGCTCGGGCAGCAAGTGCAAATTTATAGAGTGTACATTGCATTATTATACTAAAAAATGGCAACCCATCTAATTATTTTCCATAGAATTCTGTTCATGATCAGTATTTCCCTCTTCAATCATGTTGCCCATTTTTCATATGATGAGTAGACTATCATTAAGTGTATAGTGCTATGTTGTTTCCGTTTTGCTGAATAAATTTTTCTTGTTCTAATTATTTGAGGTGTGGGGCAGCATATGAGTTATTCTGATCATTGTTCACCAAATTTTGCATAGTCTTTCTGCATATGTAGTTGCTACAGTAGGACTTCACAAACTGCATATGTGTTTCAATACATTAGGTTTTCCTAAATATAAAATACATATTTATTTAAACTATTTGTTAGCTAGTCGTCAATTCCATTTTCCTCTGCATTTTATGGTTGGCCACAGCAGATTATACATACAATTAAGTTCATCAACTAATGTATATTTTTATTACAACGTCTTGAGCTGAGCTAATAAGCAAGACCTATGCATGCATGTGGGATAATATAATACAACAGGAAAACACCTTCGAAATATGAACTGCCAAGTGCATCTTGAAAATTATTCAAACAGAAATTTAGTTTATTCAATAGCTTTGTTACTCAAGTGATAACTAGAATTGAATTCGTGCTTTTATACATACTGAATTTAACAAACTGCAGATAATTAATCTTAGTTATTTATTATAGCAAAAAAACTGGATGTATATGCAGACATAATAGTTAGCAAAAAATCTTGTAAGATAGACTTGAATTATAGTCTGACGATGCATTTTATATGTTGACCTGCGCCTTCATATATTCTTCAATTCTTTTAGTTTATTTAGTTACCAGTTCCCCAATTCAAGATAGACTTAAGAAGTTTCGGGCAAAGAAATGACGTTTTCATTAGCAACACACCATCATTTCACTATGTCATTTTTTGTAAAAATATTTACATCAAGTTGTATTTGGAGAAATTATTTTTCTGGAACAACAGTAAATGTGTGGACTTTGGGATCAGTTTTTATAATTGATAATTGATGATAGTTATATATCTTATTAATTATTATACACCGGGGCATCAAGATTGGGCGTACATTCAGGATGTCTCGATCGGCGTGGCTAGCTACTAATAATCAGGCTATCGCACATTCAGTCAATGAGATCTTTATATGTAGACATTTAATTTAGTGATTTTTCATCCAAATATATATTTGCCAAAAAAATGATTTCTTAGTGCCAAAAAATGTACTGCTAAATTACTGATCATATGTAATCTGGATATCTGACAATGGCATCGTTGTTACTTGCATTGCCTATAGCTCTGATGATCACTGGTTCCCGCTGTTGCCGATGGTGAAGATCATTGGCGTTGCGGAGGAGGGCGACGTGGTGTTTCTATGGACATTGTCGGGGATCTTCAAGTTCTGTTCTGGATCCATGGAGCTTAATAAGAAGGTTTGTGAAGCAACTAAAGATATGGAGATTGTGCATCCGATCCGTATGTGACCTTTTCTATGTCTCAACTCGCAACTCCCACAGGTATATGTTCGCAAACCATCCTAGCTTCCGATAGGCAATTCAATTCAAATCGGTTTCATGGATTCGTTATTTAAATTTTCTAGTGTCATTTCTGAAATGCACAGCTGTTATGAATTTTTACTATTTGTCTACATCCAACTGAACCATGTAATCACATATCATTACTTATGTTTGAATCCTGAAATGTTTGTTTCCATTCTGCCTTCATTTTGCTTAGACAATTAATTCAGATTATTGTCCTAGTTAAGTTTATGGAAATGTAGAGACCAGGTTTTAGTCCATTTTCTAAAATAAGTTTAGTGGAAATACTTAAATTAACTGGTAATATATATGTTATAGGTTGTCAAATTAACATATAAAAATGTACAGGATTTATCAGAAATCAATTAGGAACATAAATACATAGTGATAATATAAAAGACAATATTTTTGTATGAATCAGTAGCACATGTGAAATCTTGCTTTGTTGTTGAACCTTTTAGTTAATTTTATGCGCTTGTGCTTCAATCATCTTCTAGACTTCCACTGAGCCTTTGTACTTCGATTTGGAGATAATGCAATATGAGGATTTCTTAACAAATATCAAATACATGTGGCCACTATTTATTTAAGAAAATTATTTTGCCTTTTGTAATAAAACCATATACAATGAAAAAGTTGCAGTTAGAACGAACTAAAATTGCACATTGCATAGTATTGCAAACCTAGGTTTAGCCATACGTGATTTAGGTGACTGAAGATTTATAAAATTTGCACATAAAATCTAGAAAATCCCTTTTGTAAAAAAAATTTGCATAGAAGACTTTGAAAACTAATACCTTGGAACAATATATAGCAACAGTTTTTTGATTTCCTTGCGGTTTCTTTTTATTTTCTCTGCCTTGAGGAGGACACGGCAGATACACAAATGACTCCAACCTATGCTGTGCTGGATGCAAAATTATCACTGAAGAACAGTTACAAACAAGCCAACGAAGAACATAGCATGTCACCGGAGCGTTGCTCGATCGTTTCTTGTTCCCGCATTTTCCGCTTCAACAGCCTTTAATCAATCCGCATTCCTGACCCTGAACCCTAATCCCTATTTCAGACCTTGTGGGCGCTATTAAGATGTGAGAGGGAGAGCTTAGCTCGATTCACGCTGCTCTTTGCCGTCACTATGTTCATTGGATTTGACCGGGAAGGTCTACGTACGGTTGTACAAAATCAAGTAGGATCGATGGTGGAGAATAAACGCTTGTAAAAGAGGATGAAATTTAACTAGTGTCACGCCCCGAACTAGCCCCGAACGGGACTAGCCCGTGACGTTCCAAATTAACCTGTTAATCGATACCAGTCCCAGGAAACAGTGCTGGTATCACAGGAAGACAGAATATCACAGCCACAGGGGTCTCTTTATTACAGAGTAGGAGTACAGTCATGTTGGGCTGCGGACAGATCCCGAGCTCACAACTGTATTACAAAAGGGAAAGCGAAAGCCAAGACTTGAATCAAACATCACAGGCGCGACTTGGGAACTAGGCCAAAACCCTAAAACTCATCGTAGCCGACTTGCTCCTAGAAGAACTCGTCAGCGGGGGCCACATCATCTTCTTCGGCAACTGCGGGGATTATTTATATAGAGCAAGGGTGAGTACAGGAGTACTCAGCAAGCCATGGGAATTAAGTGTTTAATGCAGGCTTCAAAGGAAAGGCTGTTGTTTTTGCAATTGATTTTATTTAAACTCCTTTTTGAAACAACTAAGTGAGTGCTTCTCAAACGACACGGATGGGACAGTGCGTCTCATCCGGTCGGAGTATGTGCAATGTATCAGTCTTTGAATTGATCAGGGTTGGCACCCGGCCAACAGCTTTCAAACGGCCACCCGGGCCTGGCTGATCCCATCAACCGCAGATTTTTTAAACATCGAACCCATTCCACAACAGCAATTTCACAAAGCAGTAGTCAAACAAAACTACACTAGGAATCACCTCACATCCGCCCATGACCGTGGGCACGGCTGTTCGAACAGTTTGTTAACCTCTGCAGAGGGGGTGCACTTTACCCACACGACATTACTAACCCGAATCACCCAGCCCGTGCAGAATGGCCACGTCTGGAGACCTTGAGGCTTTCATGACAAGGCATTTCGAAAGCCGACACAGGTTTACCATATGCCAACGAGAGGGGTCCCAGACCAACACCAGGTTAGGTCCCAGACCATACTGTGCCAGGAAGCCCGGGAGTTCTCCCCGACACCACCCCGTTGAATCCACATGTCTCTTGGCATCAAGGCTCCCCCGATTAGCAATTTACTCAGCCAGGGGTGTCCCATTTCACCCATGTGACCGCACTTGTCTTATGTTCGGATGAAATTCCAAGGAAATGGTCCTTAAGTGCAAGAGCGGGAAACCGTACTCCCGGTACGTCCCCCGGCCTGCGATTTTGGAAATTCATTTAGTTTGCAAGCACCGACCCAGGTGTCGGGTTTTCCAAGTCTTTTGTAAAACCCAAGTTTTAACCATCGTTGGATGTTTTATATTTGAGGGGAGGTGTCCCGATGCGCGTGCCCGAAGGCCCGTACATCGAAGCACAACAGTCGACAAGGGAGGATTAAGTGTTCAATAATTCAAGGAGGGTAATTGCAGTAATTAGGATTGGGGGCCGACGGGCTATCTCGCAAGCCGCGGCCGAATTACTTGTGTTAATCCTATTCATACAATATTTGCGGAAAAGAAATACTTAGATTTAAATTATAGGTGCAAGATGGTCAAAGGTGACTTGCCTTGCTTAAGATCTTGAGCTTGATCCTCGTAATCCTCGCACTGCGGGTCTTCGGGCTCTGAAACTACACGTGAAACGCAACTCAACAAACGGCAAAAATAAGCCCTATTATTGACCTCTAAGCGTGCCATTAGATAGATCTCAAGATTTGAGGAATTTTGGAAGTTGAACGGAGTCGAACGGATGTACGGTTGATAAGATATGGAATTTCTAAGATTATTGGATTTTTGATCTAAAGGAAAAGGATTTATTTAAATCCTTTTTGAGAAAAGAAAAGAAAAGAAAAGAAAGAGGGAGGGGAATTAGATTTCCCTCGGGCGGCTAGGGCGTGGCCCGAGAGAAAGGGGCGGCTCGGCCGAACTTAACGGGCTGGCCGGCCCGAGAAGGCGGCCCAAGGCGCGCGCGCGGTGGGGAGGAGAGAGAGGGAGCCGGTGGGTCGGGTCCATCCCGCGTGGTCCCGAGTGGGACCCGCTTATCGGTGGCTCGGCTCGCCGTGAGCAAGGTGCACGTGGGGCGTGCTAGGGTTTGGGAAGGGAGGCGCGGCGCACGCGCGGTTCGCGGAGGACGCGGTGCGCGGCGGGCCCACGCGCAGCCTCACGGCTCACCGTGGACCATGCGCACGGGGAGGGTGGAACGGAGGGAGTGGCTGACTGGGTCAGCCGATCCGGTCGTGCCGAGGTGGCACCGACGTGGCGCCTACGTGGCTGCCACGCGGGTCGGCTGGAGGAAAACGAAGGCGCCGGCCGCGAATGGACGGCGGGCGGCGGCGGTTTCTCCAGGACGCCGTGCGACGACGAGGGGCGACGGGGTGTACACCGGAATGACGAGGGAGAACGAGAGAGAGCGAGCCAACGGCTCGGATTCGCCGGAGGGAGTTCAACGGCGGCGGATTACGGTGGCGGCAATCGGCGGCGAGAAAAGGGGGAAACGGCGACGAGGTGATAGCATCTACGCGGCTAAGGTAAAGCATTCCTAGCACCGGATTAGGAGGAAACACGCCGTGGGAGGCCGGCGACGAGAGGTGGCTACCAGACTCGGGCGGCGACGGCGGCGAGTCCACTGCGAGCGACGGCAGCAGTCGGGGCGGCGCCAGTTTGCTACGGGGAGGCTACACATGCTACTAACCGAGTCTAAGGGGAGGAGGCGGGACGAGGAGGGAGAACGGGGAGGATGCACTACCGCTGCAGAGGAGGGCGCTGTGACGAGAGGCCGACGGCACGGGAGTGATCTCTCCGGCCTCGGGCCAGGGAAGAGGAAGAAGACGAGCGCCCGGAGTCCCCTTCCGCATCCTAGCACGCACCGGCTCCTCTGGCACACGCGACGGCAGCGGTCGGCGATAGAGAGACAGAGGGGACGGCAATGGCGCGGTGGAGCGAGGGAGAATGGGGGAGGGAAAGGAAGGGAGGGCGCCTTGGTTTAATAGGAGGGCAATGTCGGTTTGGGAACCGACCTAGGGCGGTCAAGGAGCGAGCTGGCGCTCAGCGGTCGCGGCCAAAACGGCGACAGAGGGCATGACGCCGGTGGAAGAAGAGAAAAGGGAAAAAGGAAGGAAGAAAGGGGGCTTGCCCCTTGCCGCTTTGGGAAAAGGAGGAGGGAGAGGGGGGGTGACGCGCAGAGGGAGGAGGAGCTCTGCCTCCGTCCCTTGGAAGCTAGCGCGCGGTGGTGGCGAGGCTGGGTCGATGACGACGGCGATGACGGCGGACCGGTTTGGAGCGGAGCTGCGACACGGGCGGCAGACGCGGGGCAGGCGCGGCAGGTGCTGATGGCGGTGGCGACTGGCCGGTCGGCCACCACGGCGTGCGCGCGCGGGAGGCAACGGGGCGACATGATGATTTGGGCAGCGTTGGCGGGAAGCGGCAGCGAGGGCGGAGGGCGCTCGGCTCGGCGCCGGCTCGCGCGCACGCGCGCGCGCGGCGTACGAGCAGAGCGAGGGAGGGGAGAGCCGAGGGAGAGGCGCTCGGCGCGGCGCGGCTCACGCGCACCCGCGCGCGGCGCACGGGCAAAGCGAGGGAGAGAGGGAGAGAGAGAGAGGGAGAGAGAGAGGGAGGGAGAGAGAGATGGGCCGAGAGGAAATTGGCCCACCGAACCTGAGGGAGGCAAAATGGACTTTTGTGGAGGAATTGAATTGGGAAGGAAAATTGAGATTAGGGTTTGGATTTGGCGATGGATCGGGGATTCGAGATCCGGAATGGCACGGCGACTGACTGCAAGCGAAGAAATAATTTTCACAATTAGGGTTTTTAGAATTTAAATTTTCCCGCTAGGCGCCACGACGGAACGGGCGCTACAACTAGTGAGTGCAATTAATTGTCAAATTTATGTAATATACATTTTTGCAAAGCAACATCTGAGCTAGAAATTTATTGAGTGAGATCCTTATATGTAGACATTTAATTTGGTGAATTTCATCCAAATATATATTAGTGAAAAATATTTTTGTTTCTATTTATCAAAAAATTGTGATATTAAATTCTTAATTACCTACTCTTCTTTTGCTCAAACGGGCATAATGTATGTCGAGTGTCTAGATTTCAGGTGACTGAAATTTCAGTCACTTTTATCATCCTTTAAATATATAGCATGCCAAGAGTTGTCACTTCCACTATTACTCATGCAAACAAAGTCGTTTCTTTCCTGTTGAACGGTAAATTTTATAAGTAAATATGAAATAAATTTACAATAAAAAACAAAATTACATGTAAAATTATTCAAACATAGATAAATTTGTCCCGACTTTTTAGGGTTTGCAATTTTATTGCTGTTTTTTCTTAAATGAAGCAAAGTTTTGCCATTGGTTTGGCCTGCTGTTTTGATGGTGTTAATTCAATGGCGAAAAGGCATATATATCCTTGGTTGTTGTTGCATTTTTGCCACTACTTTTTTTCATCTCTAGTGATTTCGTCCCTATTCTGTTTTGAATGATATGAAGTAAGATTGTGTTAAATAATTCAAATATGAGCATTTTTTTACTTTTGCCAAAAAAAATGACAAATACTACCACAAGTAAAATTTTGATGGTACTTGAATTGAATTTTGTTAAAATTTTGATAGAATGTGCTCAATTTATAGGATTTCCTACATCGAACCCTCCCCGTCATCTCATCCGCCCCTCTGCCACTTGTTCCCCCGCTCACCGTTGCTATTGCTGTGACCGTCGTGGAGGAGGCCTTCAAGGCGCTGAAGAGGACCAAGGACCTGCTCGCCACCTTCTCCCACCTTGAGGCCATCCTGCCACCGTTCAACAAGTGCCTCACATGCCTCAAGCTGCCCCGACCCATCCCACGTCCTTGCTATCGCCCTCCACTCCCTCAAGACAACCCCCAACTCCATCGCTGTCTCGCTCGCCATGGCCCTCCACCTCGTCGGGTCTTCCTCCTTCAACCTCCCGTTTTCACATTGGCCTCTTCTTCTTTTCACGCTCCCTCCGCTGTCTCGCTCGCCATGGCCCTCCACCTCGTCGGGTCTTCCTCCTACAACCTCCCGTTTTTATATTGGCCTATTCTTCTTTTCACACTCCCTCCACCTCCTGTCCCTGCTCCTTCCCTCCAAAGATGTTGTCGCCTTTGAGGAAGAAGGCGATCATTATGCTAAAGTGCTGCGGGGAGGCGGCAGGAAGAGGAGAGTGCTAGGGGGAGGGATTGAGGATGAGCTGAGGCCGGTGGCCGTGAGGTGGTACGGTGCTGGCATGAACATGGTCTTGCCTTATGCTACCGAGCCACCTGCCTTCTTTCACACATCCAGCAACGTCGGTACATTGAAACCACCCTCTCCGCTGCATTGCATGTTTCTCGCGTGCTGAGGTGCTAAAAACACTGTGGCCGCCAGCCTCGCATAGTTGCATCGATGCACCGGAATGACGAATCCACCCCCGCCACAACGGCATGCCTCAACGCACTTGAATGCCGCCGCCGTGCCCGCCACGTGGTCTTGCCAGATTAGCCGTTGCCTGCCTAGGGGTTTTATGGTGAAAGCTGTGGCAGGAAACACAACGGGATGGTTGGGGTAACCTTTTCTTTTACTACAAGGGTAGAAGAGTATTTCATAAATCATTTTTCTATTTTCGTTCCTATTTATTTAAACCTATATTTCATAAATCATTTTTCTATTTTCGTTCCTATTTATTTAAACCTATATTTCATAAATCATTTTTCTATTTTCGTTCCTATTTATTTAACTCAATTTCGTGGGACATACCTAACAACTGTCTAAAGTGTTGGCAAATGTCTTCTTCGTTTTCAGAAAACGGTGTAAATTACAAACCTTAAAAAGTGAGGGCAAAGCAACAATGGAGGTTCAAAGCAGAGGCATGGACACAATTGTCCCTTGATTAAAAAAAAATGTAAAACCATATACATAATGATAACTTTGTAGTTAAAATAGACCAAAATTGTACATTGCATAGTTTTGCAAACATAGTTTAGCTTAGCCATATGAAACTTTAGGTGACGGAAAATTTATAAAATTTCAGACGCCTAAAATGTAACAAATCCCTTTTAGGGAAAACAATATTGCAAATTAAGAACTCTTTAAAAACTAATAGCATGGATCAATATATAGCCGAAATGTTTTCTAATTTACCTGAAGAAAATTCGGTTACTTTCTTTTTCTCTCTGCCTTGCCGAGGTAACTGCAAATACACACGAGACAAATGGTGCGAGAAAATGAGTAAAAAAAAAAAGAAAAAACCGGGGTGTTTCGCGTAAAAGTCTCACTGAAGAACAGTTACTGACAAGCTGACGAAGAACGCGTGAGGTCACTGGAGAGCGTCGCTACCTCGCCGCTTGTCCGCATTTTCCGCCTTCAGCGAGCAGCCGCCTTCAATCCAATCCCCAAACCCTAATTCCCCATTTCCGATCTCGCAGCCGCGCGCCGCCGGGAGATCTCAGCTCTGATCCATTCCATCCACGCCGCCGTCGCGCGCGCGCGCCAGCCGCCATGTCGCTGAGCCGACCGCTCGCCGCCGCCGCCGCCGCCACCGTGCCCGACGAGCTCCATCTGGAGATCATGGTGCGCCTCCCTGCGCTTCCCCAGGCGCTCGCCCGCGCCTCCGCCGTGTGCCCGGAGTGGCGCCGCGTCGTGCGCGACGCGGCCTTCCTCCGCCGCCACCGCGAGCTCCACGGCGGGGTGCCCGCCACGGCGGGGTTCTTCCACAACACCGTCGTCGTCGGCGGCGCGCCCGGCGGCGCCCGCTTCGTCTGCGCCGGCGCCGGCCCCCTCGCCCTGTTCGTTCCGCCGTCGGTAAGCCGCCAGGGTGTCCCCTGCTGCCACACCCACGTAAACCCCGGCGACGCATGGACGGTGCTCGACTGCCGCGGCGGCCGCGTCCTGCTCGGCTGCTGCAGATTCTCCTGCTACTTCCTCGTCTACAACCCCATCACCGGCAAGCGCTGCCTCGTCAAGGCGGCATCCCATAAACGACTCCATCTCCATCACTCCATCCGATGCAACGCCACGCTGATCTGCGACGACGACGACGCCGACGCCGACGGGCCGTTCCGCGTGGCCGCCGTGTACACCACCGTCACCGACGGCGGCCGCCTGTTCGGCGCGGCGTTCTCGTCGCGCACCGGCAGGTGGACCACGGCGCCGCAGGTGTTCGTCGACCTGCCGCGGGGCATCGACCTCCGCGGCGAGCCGTCCGCCGTGGTGGGGAGCACGGCGTACCACTCGGCGTACAGCTACCTCGTCCTCGCGTTCGACGTCGAGCACTGGACGATGGCCACGTTCCAGCGGCCGCCGCGCTGCGGCAACGCCCGGCTGATGAAGACGCGCGGCGACGGCGTGCTCGGCCTCGTCGGGGCGCTGGAGCTCACCGTCCGGCTGTGGGCGCGGGAGGCCGGAGGCTGGGTGCTGCGTAGCACCGTTGAGCTCTCCGACATGGGGCTTCTTCGTGATCTCCCATCGGCACCGTTGCCCAGGTCTGAAAAAAACCAATGGGTTCTTTGATATTTTGTTGGAAATTTCGTGAAATTGGCAAACTTTTAGTTGTTTTGTTACCTTGATAAAGAAATCTCTTTTGCTAAAAATTTGGGAACTTTTGAATATGTGCTATGTTATAAACTTATTATAACTGTGAATCTGAAATTAAGAACCACTGTACTGTATGTTTTTGTCCATTGGCAGACACAGGAAATATACCGTCCATTGTGTTTAGTGGGATAGAGTTAAGGGACTTGAGGTAGTTAGCTATTGGATTAGAATTGGGTGAGCCAGCAATAAAAAAATAAATTTGTTGACAAAAGAATTAGAATGAAGTATTAGATATAACGAAATATATACATGTGTGATATACCTATATATATTAATTTTATTTCACAAATTTTTGGGTATTCTTCCTAGAAATACCCGGGAACCCCTGTGTCTGCCACTGTTTTTCTCTTTATTTGTGTATATATGTATAGCTAGTATAGCCCCAAATCGAGCCAAAGAAAAAAAAAAGTATAGTAACCCCAGATTGGTTGAGTTTAACTTCAATCATGTGATCCGGGTATCTGACAATGGCATTGTTGTTGATTGCCTAGCTCTGATGCTCGGTTCCCGCTGTTGCCACCGGTGAAGATCATCGGCATCGCAGAGGAGGGTGACGCAGTGTTCCTTTGGACGATGCTCGGGATCTTTATGTTCTGTCCAGGATTCATGGAGCTTAAGAAGGTCTGTGAAGAAACTCGAGATATTGAGATGGTGCACCCATACGCATCCTTCTATGTCCCAACTCGCAACTCCCGCAGGTATATATGTTTATATATTATCCTTGCTTTCTACCATTCAAACATAATGTTTTATGGATTATTTATACAAAATTCTCCATTTCATTTCTGAAGCGCGCACAAAGCAGTTAAGAATTTGTATTTGTTTGCATTCAACTGAACCCATATAATCATATCATTACTAATGCTATAATCTTGAAATCCATTTTACCTTCGGTATGTTCACACAATTTGGATTATTACAGTTAACTTATTGGAAATGCCTAAAGTAACTGTTAAATATATATGTTCTGGGATGTCAAAGGAACATATAGAAATGTACAGGATTTATCAGAAATCAATTAGGAACATAATATATAGTGATAATACTAGCTTTTTGTATGAATCAGTAGCACATGTGAATTATTGTTATTTAGCTGAACCTTTTAGCTTTCTGCGCGGTTATGCTTCAATCATTGTCCGTTGAGCCATTTTTACATTAATTTAGAGATTAATATAAGATACATGTGGCCATTCTGTTTCAGAAATAGTTATTTTACTTGCTGTAAATATGTAACAAAACTTAGCTCAATGGTACTTTTGGGACTCAGTTAATCTGATCTAGGAATATGAATGTACATAAAACTCCCTTGCAAATAAGAAAAACATATAAAACCGTATTTGTTAAAGCATGTTGCGACTGCAATATATATGAATATTCCATTATTTACTGTCTGTGGGAGTTTTACCCTACTGAAAAAGTTTGCTGTAGCTCGAGTAACATGTGTCGTCTGATAGAACATCCTTGACAAAGTTTCTGCAGAATTAAATATAACTGTATAGTTTTAATTAAATTGCTTGTTGAGTGCAACATATATACTGATCACACTATTTCTCATCACTTCTTTTCAGAAGGCAGTGAAGAAACAGCAAAACAGGGTTGACATGCTACAACAAATGTCGCTGAAGATTAGTGATGAAGGTGCAATGGAGTTTTTAGGGATTGGATGCCTTGTGATTTTTTGCTTCGTTAAATTTGAACCTGTTTGATACAAATAATACATGTAATATGTTTGTTGCAATGACTTTGTACTCGTTGTACTTTCTTAGATGATTTTTGTTGTTCAATGACTGCATGCGTAACTTCTGTTGTGAGACTCATGTATGAAATCAAGGTGGATTTTTGGACGCATGAAAATCTGGTTATTGCATCTCATCTAGCTTATTTTTCCTATTGATTTCCAATTCAGCCTCTATGATCTATGTTGGTTAAAGTGTATCAAAGTTATCTTCATGATATTTTTTTTCCACTACCATTCATTACTTCACTTTTTTTTTCACTGCAGACTCCTTTTTTAAAAAAATCTTGTGGATTATATTGTTTTTAATGGATGGAGGCAAAAGATTTTGGTTCATCTGTGAATATATAGATACTGAACCAACATTGAACTTCCTACATGCATATGGCTTGATATATAGAGTGAACACGTATAGTAATTAATTACCTTCAAAAATATGCACAGAAAAGATAACTAGATTTCTCCCATCAGTACGTGAAGTTGTCAATTGTTCAAATTTCGTACAACATAGTACGTATATGTATCATGTTTAATTGTTATTTACGTTTTGTATATTCATTGCACTGCTCCTTTGTTTGATGTGGTGCCACCCTACTGTTTCCCTACTATATCTTGTGAAATATGATGGCTGATGGCAGCAACAAGATGATGATGGTGTAAACATGGTGCTGCAAAACAGTAGCATTTATCTGCCACAGCTGTGTTATCTTGGATAGAAAAGTTGCAGAGGTTTCGAAGGATGCCTTCCATCCATAACTATATATATATGATAAACCATGAAGGTATGTTTCAAAGGCATGGAACCCATGCGCATGACAACGCTTCCTATTTGATGTTGTGGTGTATAGTGTGTTCCATATCTCCCTTTAATCAATTTCACATATATACAACATGTCTGTACATTTTATCAATTATAGGTTCCCTTGAATTGTGGAAAGCAAGGAAGATTGTGCTAGGGCGAGCTGACTGCTCAGACAAGTCACAAGTAAGATCTTCAAGTCCAAGTTTAGCTGGAGAGATCCCAAAAACGTTTTTTTAATACGCAGGAGAGCTACTTATCATTATATTAAGGAGAAGAAAGAAGATGATAAGAACCCTTACAACACACACAATAGACCTTACACGAGACCAAAAGACAACTTCAACCAATTACAAGCAAACACTATTCACTGTTCGGCATGAGGACAAGAATGCCCTTAGGCCCGGCCAAACCCTATTCATACAACTCTTCTCTTGCAAACAGCAAGTCTTCAGCTATGTTAGGAGAAGTTCCATCGAAGACACAACCGTGTTGGCATGAGGGCTACCAACAATCAACTCTAGTGTCGAGAAGATGGAATGAAAGCTGGTTTTATGTTGTTTTGAGAGTGCCCCTTGAGTTTTTTAGGTTCAAGGTGCCTAGAAAAAAAAGCTGACAATTTAGATAAACTTTGTGTTGGGAAAAGTTGCTTTATTCTACGTTGTCTTGCCAGAACATGAATAGTGGAGCAGAGAATGAGATGTCATTCTCATCTCGAGAAATAGTCCCCTTCAGAGGAATATATGTATATATATACACACACACATACATACATACATGTATGGGGTGCTTTCTTTTGTTTGTGCTTTCTTTTGTTTTTCCATTCTGTTTCTCATCGAATCATTTCTATTAATGAAAATGAAGCTGTGCCCTTTGCTAAAAAAAAGTTTCCCAACATTCATAAATCTCCAAGCAATTAAACGGATAATTTTTTTTAAGGCATAGGCAGCTTCCAAAACTTCTTGCAAATTAAAGTGGTAAGCAACCATATGCAGAAGAACCAGTACTATCTGGAGCAAAGTCCTAGAGCTAAATAATGAGAACCATCCATTATTCACATTTCTCGTAATACCAAGTAATAGTATGTCACATTAATTCTTCTGTTTAGCACAAATTGTACAAAATTAACTAAACGATGAACAGTCCTAGCTAACAGGTAATCACGTGCATTATCAGTTCATCACAGAAACCGAGAGGCCAAGACGGTCTGTTACTCATGGACGTAGATGGAATTGAACCAAACTCTGGTGTACATGAGAAAGTTTCTCTTTTTTAATATATCGTTCCTCTTCGTCTGTTCCAAATGAACTCTATAGATTCTTCTGTTATTTGTTTGTCCTTTTATCTCCAAATCTAATTTGAAATTGCTATATCAACCAACTGTGGCGTTGTCTTGGTTTAAGAAGTGTAACTCATGGCTTCTGCATATAGCTAGAAATGAACACAAACATTATACAAAATCGGCAGAGGAAAAGAAGGTATGTGAAAAAGAAAAAGACTGCCTACTCTACATTTGATAGAAAATTCCCTCTAAAATTTTAGGAATATTGAGCCATTAATTGGATTGTTTTGATTCGTTGGAGAAGTTAGGAATAATTCCCCTGTGCCCTCTTCTTCTTCCCTACGCCGTTGCCGCCGCCGGAGATCAACGAGATCATCGGAGCGGGAGGTAAGGTAAAGGTGTTGACTATTGAAGGGTCCAAAATCTGCAAGACACTGAGGGGGCAAGGAGGGATTTTTTTGTTGAATGAAGGTTATTACTCCCTCCGTATTTTAATATATGACGCCGTTAACTTTTCGAACAACATTTGACTATTCATCTTATTCAAAATTTTTATGTAAATATAAAAATATTTATGTCATGCTTAAAGAATATTTGATAATAATATAAAGTCACGATAAAATAAATGATAATTACATAAATTTTTTAAATAAGACGAATGGTCAAACGTTAATAAAAAGTCAACGGCGTCATACATTAAAATACGAATGGAGTATCAACTAGCAGAAAAAGAACCCCATGTATTACCATGCAAGGACATAATGGAAAGCAACGGATGAACCAAAGCTAAAGAATTCTTGAATGGCTGCTAGCTTCTCCTTCAAAAGAGGCCAACAGATGAAAGCCTAGTACACGACTCAAGCGAAAATGTTCAGTTAAATTATTGTCCTCTTAATTTCTGTCACGGTGTCACTTCACATCAAATCATAAAACGCATACTCTTCAACGGGTAATGCTTTTATATTTCCATATGGATCGAGATCGATCGGCAGTACAGGTTCATTCATTCTCCAAAGTCCAGCGTTCATCAATGGCCATCTTCATCGGATGCATCTGTTCACTTGCACTCTTGCTGCTCTGCTCCCATGTCTTCCAGCTTCTCTCAGACGCTCGCCGCCGTCTTCCACCGGGCCCGAGGCCGCTTCCGGTCATCGGCAACCTCCTCGACGTCGCCGGTGAGCTCCCGCACCGCTCGTTGGCGCGCGTCACCGAGCGGTACGGCCCGCTGGTGACGCTCCGCCTGGGCACGATGCTCGCCGTCGTGGCCTCCTCGCCGGCCACGGCGCGCGACGTCCTGCACAGGCACGGCGCCAGCATCACCGACCGGGGCACGCCGGACGCGTGGCGCACCGACGGGCACGACGGCAACTCCATCTTCGCGTTCCCGACGCGCCACCACCGGTGGCGCGCGCTGCGCCGGCTCGGCGCCGAGCAGCTGTTCTCGCCGCGGCGGGTCGAGGAGCAGCGCCCGCTGCGCCGCGACGCCGTGCGCGGCCTCCTCCGCCACGTGGCGGAGCTGGCTGCGGCGTCCGGCGGAGGCGGCGCGGCGGTGGTCGACGTCGGGAGGGCGGCGTTCGCGGCCATGGCGAGCCTACTGTTCGGGGCGCTGTTCTCGGCGGGCATCGACGCCGCGACGTCGTGCCGGTTCCGCGACGCGGCGCGGGAGTTCGCGCTGCTGACGATGACGCCCAACGTGTCGGAGTTCTTCCCGGTGGTGGCCATGGCCGATCTGCAGGGCCTGCGGCGAAGGACGGCGAGGCACATTACGTGGATGTACCAACTGATCGACGGCCATGTCGAACGGCGGATGCGTGGCCGGGAAACGGCCGGTGGCTGCGGCGCCGCGCACGGGGAGAAGGAGAAGGACCTGCTTGATGTGATGCTGGACATGTCGGAGAAAGAGGAGCAGAATGACGACAGCAGCCTCACCATGAACCGGGGTGTGATAAGAGCATTTATGGCCGTAAGTATATGTATCCTATATATCTCAGTTTTTTACCAGATTATACAGTTTACTTTTAATTATATTTTGACTGTATGCCATATTTTGAAATTTTAGTATAAATATTCTAAAATATAAATCATATCTAAAATTTCTTTAATATATAATTAACATGTCATAATAAAATAATATTTATTTATTTTTAATAAAACGAATGGTTAAAATATCATATAAAAAGGTAGCCACATCATCTAATTTTAAAAAAGGAGTATAAGTTTGTTAAGGATGTTTTTCCAATTACTTTACAACTTTATAATAGTTAATCTGTTCGATTATTGTATCTTAACATATTATAAAAAGTTGGATAATTCATCACCCTTTCAGAACAGAAAAACCACGCCCAAAAGTAACTTTTCTCACCGCATGCACATATGTTTTACAAAGAGGCAAAAAAATGCTACTGAGCAATAAACAACGTGATTGTTATAGAAGATAGTAATAATCATGGCATGACAGTTTGTGGCTACTTTTCATTAATTAGACTTCGTAGTCACTAAAACATAATGGGTGGACGGAAGCCCAGTGACCACGGCTAGAGTTATCTCTAACAAAGTTATTTTCCAAAATTTTTTACAACTATTTAGGTACATGAAAAATAAAGATTGAAGGAGCGAAAACACTTTAGAACAAACTATATTTTATGCATAAGGTGATTTCTATAATCATCTGCCTAGGTTTTTGTTAGGCTTTAAATATTTTCTCTGGTTGGTCTGTTTGCATGTGGGTGTGTTTTCAATATAAGTTTGGTGGTATTTACACATTTATTTAAAGGCAAATTTTACGGGAGGACATCACGTACGGCTCCTAAGTGGTTTTAGCTTTTGGACAATAAAAGTTGATCTTCGGGAAAGATACTTTCAAAGTATGGTTATTTACTGCTAGGGACATCATGTTGGTTAAAATATTCATTTTATTAAATAAAAGAGAGATAAATAGTATGAAAGGACAAATGTACTAGCTAGCGAAATGACCAAGGCCGGTGGCATATTTGTCCTTTCGCACTATTTTTGCTCTCCTATTCAATCGAAAATGAATATTTTGATTAATGTACGTGGTGTTCAATAGCAAATAACCATATATTTTAAGAGTGTATTCCCTAAAGATTGACTTTTTGGTTAAGATATTCGATTTATCTAAATTACTTACATTGCTTAACCAATTTCAGGATTTACTAATGGCGGGCAGTGAAACAAGCTCAGCTGTAATAGAGTGGGCAATGGCCGAGCTACTGCAGAATCCTCAAACTATGACAAAATTACAAGAAGAGCTCAAAAAGGTCATTGGCTCAAAAACTTGCATAGATGAAGAAGACATCGACAAACTTCCCTATCTTCAAGCAGTCATCAAGGAAACACACAGGCTACATCCAGCCATACCCCTGCTAATGTACAAAGCAGCCGTCCCAGTTGAAATACAAGGGTATAAAATCCCCAAAGAAACCACTGTGATAGTAAATACATGGGCAATTCATCAGAATTCAGAGGTTTGGATTGAACCAGACAAGTTTATACCAGAGAGATTCCTACAAAAGGAGATCAGTTTGTCATCAGGTAGTACCAACATGGAACTTATTCCATTCAGTGCCGGACGACGTTTCTGCCTCGGATATCCGGTAGCAAATAGAATGCTGCATGTTATGCTTGCCTCGCTAGTTCATCAGTTTCAGTGGACACTGCCTGAAGTAGTGAAGAAGAACGGTGGCGTAGACATGGCAGAAAAGTTTGGAATAACACTGTCTATGGCGACCCCTCTACATGCTATAGCAAAGAATATTGTGTAATGTGTAATTTGTGTAATGTATTCCCGAATAAAATGTGTCATTTATCCTCAAATATAAGACGGATTTATAAAAAGTATCTGAAATTAAATAGGGAATGATTGTGATTGGTTTAAGACACTACTACAGGATTGATTTTCCTGGACGCCCCCCCTTTTGTTTACATGCGGTCCGTAATTGGAACTGCACGGAAAAATAGGGGGACCAGTGCTAGGCTGTCGCCCGCACGGGAAAATCGATTTTCCCGTGCGGACGTCCTAATCCAACCGCACGGGATAATCCTCCGTCCTTTCCCTCTCACCCACTTTAAAATTTTCCCATCTCTCTCTTCCTTTTTCCCTTTTATTGTCCCTCAACCACTCCCCTCTCTCTCTCTCTACCTTATCTCTTCCTTTTACTCCTCTCCCAGCCACACACCCGGCCGGCTTCCCACCTCCTCCCCCACACCTTCCCGGCCGGCTTCCCCTCCTCTTCCCCCTTCCCTCCTCCCATTCCCCTCTGTCGGGCCGGCAATGGCGGCGGCCTCGGCGACGGCGGTGGTCGGGCGCGGCAGCGAGTAGCGAGGCGGCAGTAGCGGCGGCGGCCAGGATTCCCCTCCTCTTGGTCGTCGTCCTCGTTGTGCGCTCGGCTCCGTCAAGGCAAGGCAAGGCAAGACAGCAGACGTCGTGCGCTCCGGCAAGGCAAGGCAAGGTTCCGTCGTGCGCTCGTCGTCCTCCTCCTAGTCATCGCGTGCATCGTCAAGGCAGCGGATCTGGCGGCGGTGGCGGCCGGCGCATCTATGGCGGCGGCGGGCGGGCTCAACAGCGACGACGATGGTGGGCTCGGCGGCGGCCAGGTGGGTGCGGTCCGGCGGCCGGCGGCGATTTTCTTGTTTTTTTTTATTTTTGGTTTTTTTGTTCCGTATGGGTGGTATAACACGACCGCACGGGATAATCGATTATCCTGTACGGTTGGCCCACCCGCACGTGAAAATAATGATTTTCACAGACACCTGGGTGCAAATAGGCCGGACCACCGCACGAAAAAATCTTGTCTGTAGTAGTGAGATGAAAAAAAGTAAGTTGAGAAATTAAATAGTATATAATTGGGATTAGTTAAGATGAGAAAATAGGTGGAGAAGTAATTATATTTTTAAACTAATAGATAATATTATTACTTTTATGGCTACCGCTACTGCTATACTACTATGACGACAAACGAATACTACCAATGCCGCCATTGCTGCAATAACCTACCATTACCTACCACCACCACCATCACACCACTACTAGGACCCATGATCAACCTAGTACAACAACAACAATTTCCACTATTATTTGTGTAGATATTATAGTAACACACTGATAACCTTGAACTTAAAGTCCATCCAAATAATGCAAGTTTAATTTGCAATCTCATTCCATTAGGCAACAAGACAATATTAGTGTAGTTCTTTCGAAGCTAGCATACGGACAGAACGAGAGAGCACCAGCCACAGATGGATTGATTGGCCTTTAGATGGGCTAATGACAGTGAACTACTGTAGACGAGGCCAATAGCATGGAGTGAGAACTATAGTACTACATATAGTTAAGGAACAAACAGATAACATCAGGAGCTTTTGTAAGGTTCATGTGTGTTCTAGGTATATATATGTTTGATTTCAACATAAAGTGGGAAATGATGAGATGTTATTGTCTTGTATTTGGTTGGAAGGTCGTTGGGATAGGCCTTATTTGATTGGAGAGAAAAGGATGGATGGGATGATTGAAGGGATTTTTCTTTGATGAGCCTTGGGTGGACGCGCGGATGGGATGAGTCATACTCATATGTCCTGCATTTCATCATCACATGACAAGCACCCATCCATCACCAATGGGCTCAGGAGCTTACCCCAATTTTTTTTCAAACAAATGTGATTTAATATGTTTGGTATATGTGTACCCAGCCGGTTAGTTATCAAAACAATCATTTGTAAGTACAAAATTATCTTTTTCAAGATTATTATCATTCTTTTTCCCTTAGATGTTTTATAATTTTTCTATAATAATGATTTTTGTTTGAGCTAATAACACATACTAGCACTTCAATATTTTTGTCATTGGATAATGCTTGCTTCAATAACTCTGCATCTCTCGCTGAAATCCTGCGTCCGCTACTGAATCGGAGCCAAGCCTGTGCGGCCAAGCTCGTCGCCACGCTAGCTTGAAGACGATGAACCTCATACGTGACGAGGAGAAGGACGCTGGAGGCGTATGTTGAGGCGTCAAGGTCGGAGGCAGCAGCGATCGACATGTCATGGTCCAGTAAACATAAATTGATGAATGGATGTGAGGTATCGTACTATCCTACAAAACCAAAATAAGAGAAACGATACTGATCTTATCCTACTATAGAAAGGGTTTTTGCATGTGGAGCGAAAAGCATCTTCCCGTGCGGAAGGCCGGCATGCCCGCCCGAGAAGGTCTGCGATAATCAAATTTTCGCATGCGATTGGCCCAACCGCATGGGAAGATATATTATCCCGTGCGGCACTATATACAATAACCTAGGCGTTTGGGAGTATCTCGTCCTATCTCAACCAGTAGCAATATCGGATTATCAAATGGTACGCGTTCTATATATCAGGGTTGTCATTAGTCGCACGAATTAAGAAATCACATTATGATATAAATAAGAAAGTAGAATGCACACATTCACATAAAATATGTAATAGACATGTACGCATACACACATATATATATAATTATTGTCTTGGAATTTACAGTAATTCAAAACCAAATACAATTTATGTCTCTAAATTGTTTTTTCACATAAATTCTTTCTCCCACTCTCTTAGGCGTTTGAAAGGGTCATTCTTTGCAAGGTCGCTCTCCGGATCGTAGAATTCGCCCAAATGGTTACAAACATCGTGGCGGATGTAACGACAAATATCGGCACACAAGTTGAGAATGGTTTTTTTTGTCGAACCGGTTTGCTACCCATTGAATTGACATGATATGTTTAAGAAAAATACATATTGAAAGGGAAATTAAATTATTGAATATGTTAATGTGTACACGATATTTTCTAGACTCATATCTGCAAACTCTGTTGTGTATCTCCCATTAATTTGAAGCATCTCGCACATGTAGTATCCACATAAGATACTGCCTGGTAGTTGCTTGCAACACTGTGTTGAAAATTCTCTATACGTCAATATTTCAATCTAACAAGTATAAAAAATGTTACTATAGCGGACATGCCATTCATTACCGGCCATTGTGTCTTCACGAGAAGCTTACTCTTACTGGCATCCTTTACTCGTCCGCTTTGGTCTTTGTAATACTTGTGTGCTCTATGTAGCCAAAAATTTTGTTTGAGTCAATTGTGAGTACAAGAGCCAATAGTTATTGCGTAGTGTATAACAATACTTACAAGTTCAACAACACAAGGAATTCCGTGAATGTCTTCTCGGCGTAATGTGCCGGATCAAGCACGACGACCAGGTGGTCCCACGGATATACTAGAAATAGTATGTAGTGGTCGCTGCAGAGAATTACAGGTGATGTTGTATTATGGAAACAGTAGTATGGAAGTAATACTTACGGCAAAGCGTAAGGGACCATTAGGGCATTTTTGTCTTGGTGCGTGAGCATCGCTTTCCCCAAGTACATTGCTACCTAGACCCTCTTTTGCTTGTGCAATTGATTGATGAACGCTTTTTTCTCCTCCGCTGTTCTCACCTAGTATTCTAATTTTCGTAATATTCGATTAATTATTATACTATTCATTTTCACACAATCCTACGAAATCTTAGATAGTATCCTGATACTACGATCCCACCAAATATTATTTAAAATAAGGTGGATTGAAAATAATGTGAACAAATATGCTTAAGTTTACATAAAGACGAATTATATTTATCAAAATTAATATTATATGCTTTGATTTATACAATATAAATATGTACTTTCGATAATCTGATAGTATCTTGATCGTATGGTACTATTCCGATACTATGATACTACAAATCGGAAAACAATCATACCTAGTATCTCGATACTTATTAGCTTGCTCTGTAGGCATAGTAGGGCAGTTTGCAACAAAGCCAACAAGGGATCAATTGTGGCTCGCGCTTGGGCTGGCTGGCCGTATCACGCGTGAGCAAGAGGAAGGTAACAACCTCGAAGTTGTGAATTTAAAGTTGGAAAACTAAAAATTTTAAATATTTTTTTTATCTTTGGATGATTTTTCTTGTTTCTTTAAATATTATAGTTGCCAGTGCCAAACCAAATGAATGCAATTAAGATTTAGAAATTAAAATTTATAAAGTGAAATCCTCTTAAGAAAATCCTTTTACAGTTACCGCTACCACCACTACTACGACAACAAACGAATACTACCAATGCCACCATTACTAAGAGAGCCTACCATTACTTTCGACGGGGATACCCACGAACCGTTTTCTGAGAGTATTGGGGTACATTGATACGAGGATCTACATGATACGACATCAAGCACGCAAAAAGGCAAGGATTATACCGGTTCAGACCTCTCGTAAGGTAATAGCTCTAATCCAGTTTATATGGGATTATAGAGAAAACTACAGAGTATAAAAGAGAACAACTGAATTTCAAGATTACTGATGAGATCCTTGTTAAGAAGTACTCGTGACGAGATCTATTAGCGAGCAGGCTTCAAGTTCTTCAGATTGCTTGTGCTAGCGAGTGTCTTATACTAAGATTAGATGCCCTGTACCTCCCTAGGGGTATTGTCGACGTTTGATGTCGCGATTCCGGTATTTGTATAGTATGGGGATCGTTGGTACTAGGGTATATGCGAGACTGAGGTAAAAGAGACGGAGACGAGGATTTTTATACAGGTTCGGGCCCCTGAATTGTCAGGTAATAACCCTACATCCTGTTGGCCAAAACCGGTCGTTACTTTTATTCATCATAATCACACCAGTACAATATTTGGGGTAGCCTATCTAACTGTTGTCGACATGGCGGTCTGAAGGTCTGACTCGTAGTCGATAACAGGGTAGTCTTCCTTCTCGAGTTCGTGCCCGGCGAGATCAAAGACAGCGCTAGATCCCTACAGCCGGCCTTTGTAGGTACCGGAAAGGGTCGATCCAGGCATATCTCTGATGTCGATATCCGGCGGCTTGTCTTGGCGTATGTAAGCTTGTATGTTGATCTTCTGTCTTGATCTATGTTCCGTGTCGTCTATGGTGGATGTGTCCCCTCTCCTCATAGGGGGTCTTGTATTTATACCCATAGGTGTCCCTTTGTCCAAGTAGAACTAGGGAAACCAATATGGATACAATCCGAGTAGTCCTTGTCATTTCCATGTAGAACTCTGGTTGTCTTTCCTTATCCGGAACTCCTCCTATATTCGCAGGTTGTCTCCGTATAGAACATGGTATGTGGTGGGTCCTACTGAGATTTAGTCAACTACTATTAGGTATGTGGTATCCATAACACTGACAGTAGCCCCCGACTTCAATGCAAATGAGCGAGTTCATATTCTCAACTGCAGACCTTGGAGTAACTGTTATCGAGCTCACGTGACTGTTCTCAGTGAGTTCAGAGATAATGTTAGACTTCCTTTATCAGCCTCGTGCGGGCACCTAAAGGGTTTGTCTGAGTCAATCTCCGACGTCAACCAAGAAAGTACAGAGCATACGATTAAGTCTCCCGTCTTGCTGTAATCGAGAATTTGGATTGAAGTCAAGAAATTTTATCTCGGCGGGTACACCATCTTTTCATTCTGTATTCCTTGTCGAGATCCACCAACCTTCCTCGAATGATCGAGAAGGCGTAAAATCTGCGACGAAGTCTTGTCAATATTTATCGTACTCGCCTTAGTCGATCTTGGTGTAGAACCATAGAGACATGAAGTCTTCGATAATGTCAAATAGAATTTTCCTGAAATCAATACTCAGAAAAGAATATTAGATAGAAATAGCCCCCCGAGCGAACGCTTAAAGGGTGACATGTTATAATATGTATGGAAAACTGAAAATGAATTAAACTTACAGACCAATGTTTTGTATATGAGCGTCTACTCTTTTACTGACTTCGATCAGTCAGTTTGTTGAGTTATACACTCTCCCTAGCCCCCAGCCTTGTCGTCGGAGAATCGTTCTCGGAGGATATGGCTCTTGGACCTTTGACCTGCCTCGATTGAACAAACACTGATCCTAGCCCCCAGCCGTGAAGTTGGAAAACTCAATTTTCGATTACATGGCTTGGTTAATACGCACGGCGAGAACTCTTACACGACCAGATCTTACATGGTCTTTCGTCTCTAAAGGATCCGACAAGGCCTTATCTGCTCTGGGCGTCCCCAGCCGAAGTTCCCTTAGGTTCCTCAGAGGCCTTGTCCAGACGGCGTAAAGGGACATTAGGATAGGTTTCAATGCTAGGTGTCTTTGTGGTAAGGGATCTCTGGGTAAAACACTTGGCGATATTGTGTACCTGATATCAACTTTATTGAAGTAGAGGTAATGGGAGAATCGCTACACCTCTGGTCAAGAACCAAGTAGTAATCGTAACTCAACCACTAGAAGTAAATGTACGAGAGATCGCTACGATTGACTGGTTGAGAACCAGTGAGTAGGTGTCTCTCGATCATTTGAAGTCGTGGTACGAGGACCGCTGCGTTATTGCTGTAGTCGTACCTCGACCATCTAAGGTTGTGGTGCGAGAGATTGCTACGTACTGGTTCGAGGACCAGCGAACGTGTAGAATCATCTCTCGAATACCAATGGAAGTTGCGGTGTGAGAGATTGCTACGTACTGGTTAGAGAACCAGCGAGCGAGTAGAATCATCTCTCGAACACCAATGGAGGTTGCGGTGCGGTAGATTGCTACGTACTGGTTCCAGAACCAGCGAGCGAGTAGAATCATCTCTCGAACACCAATGGAAGTTGCGGTGCGAGAGATTGCTACGTACTGGTTCGAGAACCAGCGAGGAAGTAGAATCATCTCTCGAACACCAATGGAAGTTTGCGGTGCGAGAAATTGCTACGTACTGGTTCGAGAACCAGCGAGCGAGTAGAATCATCTCTCGAACACCAATGGAAGTTTGTGGTGCGGGAGATTGCTACGTACTGGTTCGAGAACCAGCGAGCGAGTAGAATCATCTCTCGAACACCAATGGAAGCGCTATAGTTGGTTTATTACATGTGCATCTCATGTGGCCAGCATGACTTACACACCCAACTTGTAGCATATCCGGATGTCTGTTTGCAATCATGTCGGGTGATCAAGCCAACGGCGTTTGCGAGGAATTATCCGTTAACAACCTTTTCTCGAATAGTGCAGCTATGGCCGGTGCTATGAGATAGGTCGTCGGTCTTCGTTGGCAGGTTGGGCGCGACGACTCTGCATTCGTCGAGATCGTTCTCGATAATGCGGTGCACTTGACCACAACCTACTCGAGTGCTCAATTGTTCCTGAAAAATATTTTCTAGAAGGCAAGACATATAGCAGATAATATCGAGTATGTATTCAAAAAATTGCATGGATCTTCTAGTATTATCAGGATATAACGAGTAGATGTAAATATCAGGTATTATGTAAACCGTAAACAAGCATGATCCAGAATAGGCTCATATCAAATCGATTCCGTATGCAGCGAATATTGCTGATTCTCTGCAGCGACGATTTCCTGAAGCTTGGTCGATCTCGCGAGATCAAATTGTTGATGACGATGGTTCTGGTCTCGTTGGGACACGACACACACAGAGCACTCTGGAACACGCATTGTTTCTCCTGAAAACCAACGCTTGTGCACTGAAGTCTCCAACACATAAATCTTTTTTTTTAATATAAACCTGTCGACGTTGGATGTCGCGATTCCGGTATTTGCATAGTATGGGGATCGTTGGTACTAGGGTATACGTGAGACTGAGGTAAAAGAGACATAGACGAGGATTTTTATATAGGTTCGGGCCCCTGAATTGTCAGATAATAACCCTACATCCTGTTAAGCAAAGCCGGTATTGATCTTATTCACCATAATCACACCAGTACAATATTTGGGGTAGCCTATCTAACTGTTGTCGACATGGCGGTCTGTAGGTCTGACTCATAGTCGACAACAGGGTAGCCTTCCTCCTCGAATCGGCATCCGGCGAGATCAGAGATAACGCTTTTGTCTCTCCTGACAGTATCCGGAGACACCGTAGGGGACTAGCCGTGCTTATCCCTGAAGTCGATATCCAGCGTCTTGTCTTGGCGTATGTTGGCTTGTATGTTGTGGCTTCTGTTGTTCCATAGATTGTTGATTGTGGTGGCTCCCCCTCTCCTCTTAGGGGGTCTTCTATTTATACCCATAGGTGTCCCCTTGTCTAAGTAGAACTAGGGAAACCTAATATGCATACAATCCGAGTAGTACTTGTCATTTCCATGTAGAACTCTAGTTGTCTTTCCTTATCCGTAACTTCTCCTATATCCGTAGGTTGTTTCCGTATAGAACATGGTATGTGGTGGGTCCATAACCCTGACAGGTATGTATTTATACCGCAGATCATCTTGCTGTCCAGAACACGGAGACAATGGACCCCTTACGATATGACACATTCCTTATCCTCTCCGAATAGTACTCTGATATTTCCCATCCTTAAAGAATATCTCCATAAGAACTCACTGATTTCCTTAACTCAAATGAATACTTTCTTATACTTGAGGATACAACGTATTCGTATATCTGATGATTCCTAAGATAGAGAGTATATTTTATCCGTAACCTTGACTACCTACCACAACCACCACCACACCACTATTACCACCCATCACCAACCTGGTACAACGACAACGATTGCCACTATTTGTGTAGATATTATGGTAATACACTGATAATAAATTTACTATCACAAGAGGAATTAGATTTAAAGCAGTTTTTGAATAGATTAGCTATGCTTCTAAAAGATGAGGAGATTAAGTGGTACCAACGTGATAAAGTAAAGGACTTGTTGGAAGATGATTCCAATACCAAATACTTTCAGTTTGTGGCTAATGGTAAGCACAGAAAAATAAGAATATACCAATTGCTAGATAGTGATCATATAATAATAAGTGGTGATACTGATTTAGAAAAGCATATTACAATTTATTATACAGGTTTTTCCAGGCCATCCAAAAAAACACAATTCTTTGTTGATGAGAGCAGGATGGAGGATATTCCGCACGTGTCATAAAGAGAATGAGGCTTTAACTACAAACTTGTATTTGATTGGAAGGTTGGGATACCTTATTTGATTGGAGAGAAAAGGATGGATGGGATGGGATGATTGAAGGGATTCTGGATGAGCCTTGTTTTTCTTTGGAGAGACATGGGCGGATGCGTGGATGCATGGAATGAGTCTTACTCATGTTATACATTTCACCCGCACATGACGAGCACCCATCCATCATCACCAATGGGCTCAGGGCCGTACCTACACTAGGAGATGGGTGTACAGTTGTACCCCAATTATTTTTTTCAAACAAATGTGATTTAATATGTTTGGTATACATGTACCCAACCGGTAAGTCATCAAAACAATCATTTTTAAGTCATTATCCTTTCCAAGATTATTATCATTTTCCCTTAACTATTTTATAATTTTTCTATATATAATAATGATTTCTATTTGCGCTAATAATACATATTAGCAGTTTGATATTTTTCTCATTGGATAATGCTTTTGCTTGAGTAACTCTGTACCTCTCGCTGAAATTCTGCGTCCGCTACTGAATCCGAGCCAAGCCTGTGCGGCCAAGCTCGTCGCCACGCTAGCTTGAAGACGATGAACCTCATACGTGACGAGAAGGACGCTGGAGGCGTATGTTGAGGCGTCAAGGTCGGAGGCAGCAGCGATCGACATGTCAAGGTCCAGGAAACATAAATTGATGGATGGATGGGAAGTATGGGGTGTACGGGCTTAATAACGAACCTAGCTTGGCGTGGAGTAATTGGACGAGGTGAAGGAGATGACTAGTTAGATCCTGACTCGGGTTGATTTGAGTCTCGGAATTGTCAGAAACGCAATCAATTTGAGCATATCTGTATCTCTGGAGCAAAATTGTTAGTATCTCGATCCGTACTGTAGTAATGATACTATAATCCTATAAAACCAAAATGATGATGATCCCATCTGATATCCTAATTTTTTAGTATCTTGATCTTAATCTTCATTTTTACAAATTTTAAGAAATCTTAGATAGTATCCGATACTACGATCCCATGATCCCATCAAATATTATTTAAAATATGGTGAATTAAAAATACTGTGAACAAATGTGCTTAAGTTTACATAAAAACCAATTAAATTTATCAAAATCAATATTATATATGCTTTAATTTATACCACATATTATATATTTTATATAAAAATATGTACTTTGTAAAATCTAATATTATCCCGATCCTATGGTGTACCCCGATATTGTGATACTACAAATCAGAAAATGATGCTACATATTATCTCTATACTAATTACCTTGCTCTGGAGGTGTAGTAGGACAGTTTGCAACAAAGCCAACAAGTGATCAGTTGTTGCTCGCGCTTGGGCTGGCTGTCCGTATCGCGTGCGAGCTGTGGCTGTTCGGCGTCTGCGTTGCCCTGCGACGGAAGCAGATCTAGAAGAGGAAGGTAACAACCTTGAGGTTGTGAATTTAAAGTTGGAGAACTTAAAGTTTTAAATCTTTTTTTATCTGCGGATGATTTTTGTTGTTTCTTTAATTTATTGCCAGTACCAAAGCAAATAAATGCAATTAATATTTAGAAATTAAAATTTATAAAGTCAAATCCTCTAATAAAATTTGGCAAATCATACAAGTGCAATTATTATCCCTATCAAGATGTGGACAGTCTATGTTTGTTTCCTGGCAGCTCTTATAAGTCTCTTCCTCGTAATAGTAGGATTTCAATATTCTCATTTAGTTAACTAGGAAGGTGGCCCGCGCGCATGCTCGGGCACTTATATTATTGTTATTGAAAGGTAAGATTATTGTTTGTTCAAAAATTTTGTCAAATAGATTAAAAGCAAACTAAATTGCTAATTAATTATATATCATGCAATCCATCCATATACATATCGCATCCATATACATATCGCGTAGTATGTCCAAAAATAAAAAATGCGAGAGCAAGATATTCAAAATTCTTATAATTAAATCGTCTTATAAAGGCGCATGATATAGTAAGAAAGGAAAGGAAGCGTATGAATGAAAAAGAAAGAACAAATGGGAAAATGAAAAAAGGGAGGGGAAGTTTATGTACCCACATATGTAGGTGCGCACCTATGCCGTGGGAGGAGAGGTGTGACCTCGTAATATTTAGTTTTTTCTAAGATCAATTTAATCTAACGGTTTATAATATTAGGCGTAACGATTTAAGTAATATATACTTTGCTTTTTTCAATAGAATTTCTAATATTTGCTCTAATTTATTAGAGCACCACGTGACAGTTTGAGAGTATTTTAAGAAATTTTAAAGGACTTAACACATGTAATTAGAATATTAAATGCGTAATATATATATGTGGGGCATATGGTAATATTTGTTCCATCTTCGTCGATGTTTATATACATGAATGTAGAGAGAAATTAATTACTACCTCCGTCCCAAAATAAGTGCAGCCATAGTTTTCAGCGCCCAACTTTAACCATTCGTCTTATTTGAAATTTTTTTTGAAAAAAATTAAAGACATAAGTTACGAGTAAAGTACTATCCATGTTTTATCATCTTATAACAACAAAAGTGCTAATTATAAAAAAAATCAAATAAAACGGACGGTCAAAGTTGGGCGCGGAAACTTATGGCTGCACTTATTTTGGGACGGAGGTAGTATATGGCTAGCAAGCCATTAGATATCTAATTAATCGCAATTAATTTTGGCACCTATTTACAGTTGTTCATAGTAGCTCTTACATATTCATCTTATGACTTTGAGTATCCATTGATCCCCAATTTACTGTTCACCATGACTCGCATGAAAAAAATATGTACTACTTAGGGTTTAGGACAATTGAAATTGATGAATTATCTCATTTACATGATAGCTATTTGAGGGTATAAAGTGCAAATGAAAATCTAAACTATGGAGTCGGGAAAAAAAGAGGGTCTTAAACTCCCTTGTCTTATAAGAGTTCTAGCGATATTCATTAATATTGTGCTCACATTTATAATATAATAATTTCTTTCACTTGTACGAACAAATAGTACAAAATTCAATACGACATAACGCAATACTACAATACATTATAATTATTCTGTAATCAACTATCGGTTCGGCTTAAATGGAGCTAAGTTTTTCAATAACACAACCCACGGTGCTTAATTCTTCTCTCGCTACATCACACCTTTAATTTTCTTTTCATGTTATTAACAAAATTTATCATCTCCATATATGATTTGACATGTAGCAAAGCGGTAGTGCTACGGCGGTCGTGATCACCTTATGCCTCAGATACGATGCTTTGTCACGTGTGCAAAAGGGAAATGAGCAGATGTGTATTGTGCAGCGGGCCAAAAAGGGAACTTTGGACGCTTTATTTATTAGCAAATAATAGATCCGATGATTTAAATAATGGGTCCACCGGTTATAGTGTAAGTGTAAATTAGTGGGTACACAATATAATGTCGTAGACTTTGTTTTGAAATAGTACATTATTTGAGAATGATAGTCCAATGTAATAAAAATTGATCCGATGATTTAAATAATGGGTTCACCGGTTTAAGTGCACGTATAAATTAGTTAATATATATCTTAAATTGTTTATTTGATAGGTACACAATATAATTGTATAAACTTTATTTTAAAATAGTGTATTATTTGAAAATAATATTACAAAGTAATGAGTACGACAGTTTAAGTGGAAATTATCTTACTCCCTCCGGTTTCATTCTCATTGAAGTTTTGGACAATAACACGGTGACCTTATTTTTCTATTATAATATATATATATATATATAATAAATATAGAATATTCCAAGCGCCAAACATGCATCAGCCCAGGCCCACCCCACCCCACGTCCCGTCATCCCACTCCTACCGTTGTCAGAGTAAACAATTTACTTCGATAATAAAAACAACTCCCCTGTTTCTGATCCCACCCCACGTCCCGCATCGTGCTCCCACCATTATCGGAGTAAATGATTTACTTCAATAAAAAACAACTTCTCTACTTCTGGTATATATTTTATTTTCCCGTACCCAACCAACCACTCTCGCCCCCACTTCATTTTTTCCTTTTTTTTCGGATCTGAATCGATCCACCATCCTAGCACACAGATCGGCGACACACCATAGAGGAGGATGACGACACCGTGGCAGTTGATGGCGGTGGCCGGTGGCGGTTGAGGCGAGGAATGTAAGTACGTACGTATACCTACACATGCGTGGGAGAAGAGGAGATGTGGGACCCCATAGTATTTTGTTTGTTTATTCTTAGAATTTCTATGATTTTCTCTAATTTATTAGAGCGTTACGTGGCGGCTTGAGAGCGTTTGTAGGAAGTTTAATGGACTTTTAGTATACCTACACATGCCCGAGAGAAGAGGAGAGGTGGAACCCTAAAGTATTTGGTTTGTTTATTCTTAGAATTTCTAGGAATTTCTCTAATTTATTAGTGCATCACGTGACGGCTCGAGAGCGTTTGTAGAAAGTTTAATGGACTTTTAATATATAATAGATAGATAGATAGATATATTTTATTTTAAAAAAAATTGTAGGAAATCCCGTCGATTTTCTTTCCAACGATAGTACACGTACATATGTTTCTTTGGCTTTATTTTCTTCTATATATCGTATCTATAAGTACATGTATATGGTCTTTTTTTTTTCTTGCGGCACAGTAGGAAAGCTTTATTTTTTTTTTCCTTTGAATCGTACGTAGTACAAACAGTTATATATTTCTTGTGTGGGAGGAATGTATTATTTTTTTAATAACAGATCTAATCTAATGGTAAAAAAATATAGGGGCCACCAATTTAAATGAAAATCGACGGTAAGATTAGATAATGCTATGTGGCGATTGTCACGCCTAGAAATTTAACCCAAATTTCTAGACTATTTTTGTGTATTAAATCACTGTCCAGGACCAGCCAGGGTACACAAAACGACAAGTAATATTCAGTTCCAAACGTAAATAAAGCGTAAAATACTTACAGAAGAGGCACTTAGTCCTCACACCGAAATGAAAGCAGCAGCAGCAGAAAAAGGCGATCTTAGCGGGGCTTCAGCTCCACTCCACAGGCAAAACTCAACTGGGGTCTAAGCCTTGGTCCTCTAACTTCGTCTTCAGCTCAGAAGCACTACACTTCTGAAAAGGGGGAAATAATATCAAGGCTGAGTACAACCACCGTACTCAGCAAGCCACACCAACTATGCATTCGTGCAAGGGGACACAAAGAGGGGTTTGTGGCTATTTGCATAAAGGCGGTTGTAAAACATTTTTATTAAGCAAAACAGTAAAACAGTTGATTAATTAAAGTAAATTAGATCTTCACTTATCAACGCTACACCACGTTGAACAGGCCCAACCAACCTACCTGAACTACAGTGCATTAGGTCGATTTATTAGGGGTGAGACTAATCACGGTGAATCTGGTCGATCGCCCATAACCGCGGGCATGACTATTCGAATAGTTTTACTCTAGCCAGAGGTGCACAACTGTACCCACAAGACACAATCCACCGGCATGTCACCGTGTCATCATGTGCCCATGATGAACACGTCACCACGTTGAGTGATTGTGACAAGACCCTTCATATAACTCTCCCCTAACCATCCACACCACGGTAAGGTTTCACCCCCACTCCTCGCAAGGCAGCGGGTAGTCCCCTCGTGCGCTGCGGTGAATCCGGCAGCTGGACAACCGGACACCCCGGCCGACCCAACTCCATCACGCCCACTCTCGCCACCGGTGCCTAGGAAAGGGTCGAGCTATACTTCAGATCAAGTAGTTACCCACTCCTGCTTGTGGTAAGCACTGTTAGTCTTCCAGGGTTTCCCATGAGCCGGTCCTTAATTGCCATGGGTGCGACTCGCAAAACCATGCACCCACAGCCCACCATTCAATCGCATTTTAGTTGGATAATTACGGCCATGAAATATAGCCGGATGTCTCGAGCACGCAGCTCATTCTGATACTAAAATGGTCTAATACTGCAATTATCCCATCTACTGAGCTAGTGGCAATTAAGCATGGCTGAGTATATAGTTCTAGCTGTGTCACATAAGTAACATGAGCTAGTCGATTTATCACCCAAGGTTGACAAGGGACAGATAACAAGTAAACATGGCACAAGCGAGCAGATAGGTAAATTCTGATCCCATGTAATTAGCAAAACATGCATATTTATTTGCAAACGATAAAACATTTGTAAAGTAGGATCAAAATACTCAAGGGGAATGTGTGACTTGCCTTGCTTCTTCGAACAATCTTCCGAACTCTTATCCTCACGACCGCGGACTTCCGAAACGACGGAAACTACACGCTGGCATGCAAAACGAGGAAAAACACTAATAAAAACAAGGAAACAGTATATAAAAGTAAACAAACATGTAGAGCTCAATTTTAGATGAATTTTGCAAGTTGAATGGCTCAATTTGGAGTTCGGATGAATTAGATATAAATTTTAGAAGTTTTGAGCCATTTAATTGAATTTCTATAATTATTATCGGTCTATGACGCATTTATTAATTATTTTCTCAAAGGAAAAGGCATTCGCTAACGTCAGCAAGGTGAACCAGCGCCGACAGGCAGGCCCCACACGTCAGCGGGTCAAAGGGGAAGGGCGCACGGTGGACTCGGTCCACCGCGGCCTGGCGGCACCGTGGACCCGAACAACAGGAGTGGTCCATGGGCGGCCAAAGCACAGGCGCGACGAGGAGCTGAGCCTTGGACCGACGGCGCGCGAGGCCACCAGCGACGGCGACCGGCGGGCGGCGCGGGGAGCGGTGAAGGGGGGGGCAAGGAGGAGGGAGGAGGGTGCTCATCGAACTGGCGCCGACGAGGAGCGGCCACCATGGGGCATGGCGACGGCCGACGGCCGGCGGCGGCGGGCTCCCCATGATGGAGGCGAGGCAGCGCTCCGGCGACTCCCAACCAAAGCGGAGGCACGGCCGAGGACCGACGGAACCTGGGGAACAAGGAGGAGGGACTAGGGGAGGAATAGGAGGCGCGGAAAGCCGGCCGAAGATCGGGGAAATTGGTGGAGCTCACCGGCGCGGGAAGGGAACCCGGTTCCGGCGACGATTCGAAGAGGCAGAGGGGTGCCCGAGCTACACACGAGGACTGTGGTGCCGGGGAAGGCGACGACGCAGGTCGACGTTGACCGAGGAGGCGGCTCGACACAGCTGGAGACAGTAAACACGACGGCGATCTCGGGTTGGTGGTGGAAGCAGAGCTCCGGCACTGGAATGGGGAAATAGAGTGGAGGCCGAGGTGGAGCTTGGCGCCGCGGTGCCGACGGCGGTGGCGGGGCAGCGCGACGGCGACGGGAACGGCGGCGGTGGGCGGCTGAACAACGCCGGCGAGCGGCGGAGGTTGGTGGCGCGGTGGGACGGCTTTCCGGTGGCTATTGGGGAAAATGGAGCGGCTGCCGGGGTAGACTTCGACAATGGATTGGGAAGGGGAGCGGTGGACGGGGTGCGGCACAACGCAGCGAAGCTATTGGGGCCAGCGGCGCAGTGCCGCAGCGACGGGAGTGGTGGCTAGAGGCGGCCGGAGCTCGTCGGAGTGCAGTGGTGCACGGGCTCGGCGCGGAAAGAGCGAGGGAGGATGCGGAGGGCTCGGGAAAAAAGGGAAAAAGAGAGAGGGAGGCATGGGGATTGTTTTTATAGGGTGAGGAGGTGGCGAGGAGGCCGGGACGAGGCGGCAACGGCCGGCGACGTGAGTGATGACGACGTGGGCGAAGCGGGGAGTAGAGGGGTTCAATTTGGTGCCAAAAATTGGGGAAAAGTGGGGGAAATGGTGGAGGGAGTGGAGAGGATGCGGTTCCACACGTTTGACCAGAGAAAACGGGAAAGAATGGCATGGATTTGGTGGTGGAGTGGCGTCGGCAACAATGGCAGTTGCTGGCCGGCTGGAGGTGGAAGGAGGAATTGACAGGTGGGGCCTTGGGTCCCACCTGTCAGGGAGAGAGAGAGAGAGGAGACTGGTTGGGGGACGTGATGCAGACTTCAAGGGAGAGAGGGCGAACAGGCCGAGCGGCCCAAAGAGGAGGGAGGAGGGGAGGACGGCCTGGCCTGGGAGGTGGGAAGGAGAGAGGGGCGAGCGGGCCGAGGAGGGGGAGAAGATCTTGGGCCGAAAATGGCCCAAGGAGGAAGGGGAGATTTAACTTGGTTTTCTATTTATTTTAATTGATTAAATGAACTTTGTGACTTTTAAATTTCTTGAGCTCCGAAAATTCGTGGAAAAATCCGGAGAGTATTTTAGGGCACAGAGAATATTACAAAATATTCTCGGCCATGATTTTTAAGGGAAAATTTTAAATTCCCTCTATAATTTTACTTGATTAAATTGATTAAATTTTTATTTAATTTCTAGGAAATGCATTATTTAATGATTTTTAATCTCGAACGAAAATCAGGGCGTTACAGGGATCTAGGAGCGTTTGTAGAAGTACCACATGGTGACTCAAGAGCGTTTTTAGGAAGTTTAATGGACTTTTAATAGAAGTGCCACATGGCGACTTAAAAGTGTTTGTAGGAAGTTTGATGGACTTTTAGTATATAATAATAGATAGAAATAAGGAGTATAAATTGCATTTACACTATATATATTGGTAGGTGTGCCATAATTTAGTGTAAGAGCTCAAGAAGTGAGTGTGCTAGTATAATAGGGTGTAATTTAGTATATGAACTTAATAAGTGAGCTGGGTGTGATTTTGGCACAATTAATTAATAAGTAATCCAACAACTTAAGTATGTTGACCATTTTGTCTATACACATTTAGTTTTAAGTACTTATTTTTTCAAAACTAGTGATTCATTCTAGTTCTACTATAATAAATAAAAGTCAATTAAATTTTACTGTATTTTGACGGTCCTCCAATCATAATCTCTGACATTCAATGTCTGCACATAATGAAATAAAATATGGTATTCAACTTAGTGGTAGGGATTATTACTAATCATTTCTAATAGTGTTGGTGAAATATGTGTATGAAGGTATTTTATGGATGAAAATCACCCGTCATGCGATAAAATACACCTCTAAAAAATCAGGACGCGATTACACAGATTGGAGGACCCATATGTCAATCAAAACAACTTATAATTGAGCCAAAACATAGTACATAATGTTGGAGGCGCAATAAGAAGCTTCTCAACCAAAGGATAGCCCGAGAGGTGGGCTTTTGGGTTCGGCCCAACCACTAGTTCGGCTGAACCGCCATCGAGTCCAATCGCCATTTGCTTCTACAGTGGAACAAGATTTTAATCCTAGAAATCATCGTATTTTTGGAACAGGGGAGTAGCACATAATTCACATGTTCTTAAAATTATATGGATTTCTAAAATAGTGGCTAAATATAGACATGTCAAATCTTGGACAAATCTACCACAGACAAGTAGTTTAAAACGGAAAGGAGTACTGTGTTCCGAAAAGTGCAAAGTACTCCCTCCATCCACGAGAATTAACATATTATTTTTATCACGAAGACCAAGGAGAATTAGCCATATTAACTCGTATTAGTTGGTGGGCTCCAAACTCTAACTCCTAATTCCCAACTTCAACTCTAGTGAGAGCTGTCTCCTATAGGAGCTGAGTTGCGTATGAAAGTGTTTGGTTACACTGGTCAGCTCCACTCCACCATGTTATTCATCGCCATTTTGTCGAACACCTTGTTGACGTGGTCCTGCCGTTGTCGCTTAGCAAGTGCATCGCCCTGCAGCCGCAACCGCCGGTCATCCTGCCTGTCGCCGCTGCCGCAGGTCCGCCGCGTGTCACCGGCGCCAGCGCCCGTCAATCCACCCGCCACAGCCGCAGGTCAGCCTGCGCGGCGTCGGCGCCCATCACTCCACCAGCCGCCGCACGTTAGCCTGTGCGCTGTCGCCACCAGTGCCACCGCCCATCGCTCAACCGGCCACCTCCTCTCAATGCGCGTGCCATCGCCCTGTAGACGTCATTGCCGCCGCCAACCATGCGCTGCTTGCCACCGCCGCATCCTGTCGCCGGTGGCTGATGGGAGAAGAGAATGGAAGAAGAGGGGAAGAAGATGAGGAGGAGAGAGAACATGAGGAGATGGGGTAGGAAGGGGTAGTTCGGTGGTATTTTGGTGTAAATACACTTAAAAAAGGGTGCTAGGTCTTTTGAGGTGGAGTGGAGCTGTGGAGCAGCAAAAACCCAGCTCCACCTCCGTAGTACAAATTAATGGAGCAGCTCTGCTGACTCCGCTCCGAAAAAATAGACAATCTATACCGTTTGGCACAACTCCAGCTCTAGGTAAGTTGGAGTTTGGAGTTGGAGTTGTGTGAAACGGGACCGTAACAATGATCAAGAAGTGTATGCATACATATGCAACTAATGAGTATTAAGATAGCTCCTCAAGTTCCGATTAAACATTTAATTTATATCTTATACACAAAAACTACAAATATAACTAACTTGGTTGGAAAAACCAAAATATGAAATAGGTCTAACAGAGGGAGTATTTTCAGAATTCTCAAACCTGTTATAAAAATTTCTTCACTCCTCCTAGGTCGACCTGGCTCAAACACAAGGCCCAATAAAACCTAGACCCTCTAATACTACTCAGGCCTTAAACCAAGGAAAAAGTAAACCGAAGGTCCCTCAACTTGTCATCGAGTTACAAAATCGTCCTTGAACTAACCGGATATGACGTATCTATCAACTTACAAAATCAAGCAAACTAGGTCACTCAGCGGTTTTGACTCTGGTTTTATCCTATGTGGCACCTGACTCAGCATAGTACCCACGTGGACCCTATGTGTCAATCTCTTCTTCTCTCCCTCTCCACCTCTCTTCCGCTCTCCTCTCTTCTCCGATCTCCATGGGAGGCGGCGGGGGAGCAGCTGCACGGGCAGCGGCCGGCGGACGCAGGCGGCGTGGGGAGCAGCTGCACGGGCGGAAGCCGGCGGGGGAGCAGCTGGGCGGCGGTGCACGAGCTCCTCCAAAGCGCTGAAAGAGCGGAAGGCCGATGAGGCGACGAGCGGTGCCTGCGTGACTTCCTGGAGAGGGCGAACGAGGGCGACGGTGCGACGGTGGAGTACAGGGAGCGCGACGTGTTCAACGCGAGCGAGATGGTGGTGGAGATACAGAGCGTGGAGGCTATGGGGAACAAGGACCTGTTCATGGTTGGGACATCACCAGCATGCATTCTGCCGTGCTACTCATGGTCGCCGCCATGGTCTCTGCGGTCTTGAAGGCTACCGCCGCTGTCGGCGTCGCCGGTGTGTTCGGCATGCCGTTCAGTGACGGCACATCCATCGGGCTGCTGCTCAACACCAAGGGGATCATCGAGCTCGTCATCCTCAACATTGCAAGGAACAAAGGGGTAATCCATTAGTTAATTACTTAATCGATCGCCATGCGATGCATGTCGTGATTAATTAAGGCTAGGTAGCTGCTTGTGTTGTGTAGATCATGAGTGACCAGTCGTTCACAGTGCTGGTGTTCGTGTCGACACTGAATCGCTGATCACGGATTCACGGCGATGGTGGGCGCCTCGTGTTCTACAAGCGGTGCACGGTGGCGTGGGCTCACCCGGAATCGGAGCTCCGCATCCTGGCCTACGTGCCTGCGCTACTGACGCTCCACGACGTGGTGACGCCGTCCAGCCGGTCGCCCGTCGGCGTCCACGCCCTCCACCTCATCGAGTTCGTTGGCCGCTCCTCCTCATCAACGCATCCACGTCGTCATCGTCCTCCTATGACGCCTCCGTCCACGGGCGCAGCCACACGGAGATGCAGTTCAAGCACATCTCCCACGCCTTCGTGGCGTATGAGGAGCAGGCGGTGGGTGTGTCGGCGTGCACCATGGCCGTCGTTTTCCGCCCGTGCAGCTCCTCCCCCGCCGCCTGCACCCGCTGACCACTGCCCGCGCGCGGCTCCTCCCCCCGCTGCCCGTGCAGCTGCTCCCTCGCCGCCGCCCGTGGAGATTGGAGAAGAGAGGAGAGAGGAAGAGAGGTGGAGAGGGGAGGGGAAAAGAGGCTGACGTGTAGGGCTTACGTGGGTCTCACGTTGAGTCAGCTGTCACATAGGATAAAATTGGAGTCAAAACCGCCGAGAGACCTAGTTTACACTAGTTTTATAAGTTGAGGGATGCGTCATATCCGGTTTTACGGTTCAAGGATGATTTTGTAACTCGCTGACAAGTTGAGGGACCTTCGGTGTACTTTTTCCTTAAACCAAAGCAGGCTCACCTGGGCACGAAGACCGATCTAGACGGCCAAGCCAAAGCAGGCCGAATGGCCTAGCCAACCAAGCAGGCCAGGCCGCTACCTCCTAGCCCACAACTAAGGCAGGCCTAGCCGAGGGAGGCATCACCAAGCAATGCACCTCGGCCCAGCCTGAGCTGCTCACATTGCACGCTGGGGAATAAGTTTATTTTAGGTCCCTTAACTAGACAACAAATCTAATTTTCGTTCCTGAACCAGAAAACCAGATAGAACGGTCCCTCAACTGTCAAAACCGGCACAATATAAGTCCTAAGACAGTATGGTGAGTGATTTTATCCTACGTGGCAATTTGACCCGAGTTTACATCGATGAGTCAGCGTGGGCCCCACATGTCAGCGTCTCTTCACATCTCTCCCCACCTATCTCTCTCTTCCTCCTTTTTCCAATCTCAGCAGGCGGCCGGCGACCGGCGACGGGTTGCGGGGAGGGCGCCCGAACTTGCAGGCAGAGAGGAGAGGAGTGGCACGCGGTGATCGGCAGAAGAGAGGAGCGGCGACCGATGGGGGAGAGGAGCGACGAGTGGCAGCCGGCGAGAGTGAGACGAACAGCACACGGCCGCCTGAGGGAGAGAGAAGCGGCCCATGGCGGCCGACAGGATTGAAGAACGGCGCGCGGCGTGGCGGGGAGAGAGGAGCGGTGCGCGGTGGTCGGCAGGAGAGAGGAGCGGCACACGACACAGGTGAGGGAGAGGAGCAGCGCACGGCGAGAGAGAGGAATGGCATGTGGTGGCCGATGGGATAGAGAGGAACGACGCGTGACACGGCGGGGAGAGAGAAGCGGCGAGAAGAGCGACTTGCGGTCACGGTGGCCGGAGGGAGAGAGGAGCGACGAGAGGCGGCTCACGGGAGAGAGAAGAACGGCGCGCGGTGTGCAGCGGGGAGAGAGGAGCGGCGTCCGGCGGCCGTCGAGAGAGAGGAGAACGGCGCGCGGCATGGCGGGAAGAGAGGAGCGGCGCGCGGCGGCCAACGGGAGAGAGGAGAACGGCGCGCGGCGCGGCAGGGAGAGAGAAACGACGCACGGTGGTCGAGGGAGAAAGGAGTGGCTCGCAGTGGCCGACGGGATAGAAGAACGGCACACGGCAATCGGAAGGAGAGACAAGTGGCGCGCGGTGGCCGACGAGGTGGCAGAGAGGCCTACGGCCTCAGCCTCCTCGTCTCCTCCTCCAGTTAGAGAGATCTCAGGGTGAGATGGAGGAAAGTGGGGCCACTGACATGTGGGTCCCACTGTTTTATTTTCTTTGTTTAACTGAATTGTGGGTTGTGGGTCCCGCATATTTGTTTACTTTTTTAGTTTTAATTTTTTTTTACACCAAACTACCACGTGAGCGCCACGCCAATGTCATGCGGGATGAATACCTAGTCAAAGGAGCCATGTAGGTGCCACGTCAGCCAAAACCAGGGAATAATACCACCAAGGGACGTTGTTTGCACAGTTTTGTAAGTTGGAGGATACATTATATCCGGTTTTTCGGTTCAGGGATGAATTTCGAACTCGGTGACAAATTGAGGGACCTAGAGTGAACTTAGCCTTGCGTTGTGTGCCAAGCCCAAGGCTTGCATGATGCCACACCCTCGCACTCACATGCCCAACACAGCCGCACAGCTATATAAAAGCTTGAGACTGAGAGAAGTAGCTTGAAAAGCTGGACTGTTTGAGAAAGCTTCTGATTCTGAGAGAAGATACAACTGCTACAAAGCTCCCCCAAACAGACGCATGGTATATGCTACGCCATGTGGTGCGTGGCTCGTGGCGGGAGGAAGGCTTTAAGGTCCATTTAGTACATGTCCTATTTTAAAGTTGGAGGAAAAGAATGTCGCTTTATGTTTATATGTAATTTTTAGGAGTAGAATACCCGAGTCGTATAACTCCAGCTCTACGGGATAAGTGAAAACTGTACTAAACAGGTCCTAAATCAAACTCAAGTAGCGTTTCTGTTATTCTTTTTCTGCACGGGACACTGCGTGTTGGTAGAATGGATTATGGATCCATGGGATTTTTGTATGACAAAAAATAAAAAATACACAAGTGGAGTTGTAATCTTTTGGCAACGATACAAAAGATAATCAATAAAATGTTCAAATTATACTCACCAGATCCAATTGTTGCACACAGGGTAGGAATTGTAACATGAAACGCACACGACATTACATAGATTTTATTTGTCAGCAATAGTAGAGAACCATAACGATAGAATTATGATGAAACGGAACTACTGAACAATCTGCAAAGGAAAAAGGAAATTAGAACTAGGAATGAGAAACACCAGTAAAATATTCTCCATAAGCATCATATACATCAAGAAGCATTGTCTTCCTTGATATCAATAACAATGATGTCAGGCGAAGTCGATGGCACATCACCGATGTTTCCTTCATCTCCACTTGGAGCTTTAATCTTCTGTTTCCATTCTGCCAAGGTCTCATCAGAAGACAATGGAGCAGCAGCGCCGATGCCTCCTCCATTTGGAACCTCAGTCTTCGGTTCCCTCTCTGCCAAGGTCTCATTAGAGGACGATGGCGCATCAGCGGTGGTTCCACTTCCTATTGCACTTGAAAACTCCGCCCTTTGCAATTTCTCCACCAAGGGCTCCATCCCCATGTATAATATCAAGAGCCAGACAAAGGTGAGCAACTCCCAACCTGTACCTAGACTCTTGGCATGTAGGTACCCTCTACATCTAGATGCAGAGAAGCAGAGCATCTCCATCCATACACCTTTGATTACCTTCCACATCTTCTCATCACCTAAACTCAACAACACCTTAGAAAGTGCACAAGCGTCACGGATAAAACTAGGGTCACCATTAGTGGACTCCACCTTGACAATTATCTTCTGTGCAAGACCCTGGATCTCACGTGGTTCATTCCCAAGGATGCCCTCCAACTCATGAATGGCAGTTGTGAACAGATTCCTTCTGGTACCAGCCATTAGCATCTCTGGATTATCCAACAAAAGGTACATCATATAGTTGGAAATTTCTATGCTCCGAGTGGCTACTTCATTGGTACATCTTTTACTTATGAAGCAGAAATCTGTGGCGAGGTGCCAGAGGACACTTTCATCAAATGGTACTCTAAGACTCCAAGCTAGGTCTTCTTGGTCACAGTTGTTGCGCCGAAGCGCCCATTGACCCCTATGGTCACTAAACGCCCTATAAGAGGGAAAATCTGTTATGCAATCCTTCCACCCAGATTTTACATGTTGCAGTACCAGTTCTATGATGTCGACAACTGAGTCACATGACTTGGTGCTACCACCAGCATAGGACCTATTAACCTACACTGGGAAACCTTGTAAAACCATGGCAGAACATTATCCATCATAGGAGTGTTCCAACCATGTGCGGCAAATGCCTCGACAAAAGCAGTACAACACAAGATTGTATATGTAACCTTTATGTCATATCTGTTATAAGCTTGTCTATGACTATTGTGAAATAGGCCAATTGCTGCAAACGGTAGGTAAACAGATACTACCCGTAGAAAGCCTATAAGTAAGTATCTATTTTGTTGTTTGCCGAGCATCTTTGATTTAGTGTAGAGACGATAAAACGTTTCGGTGAGCTTTTTTGTCAACTGGATATATGCGTCAAATTGCGTCATTTTCAGGTCAAGAAGCCATATAGAGTATGGAAGTGAGAGATCTACGAATAGCTTATAGGGCTCATGGTTGTCTCTAACAGTGTCGCTTGCATTAACATTAACTTCAAAAGGATCACCGTTTCCTATGACAAATTTCCTTACTTCTTCCACGTAGGACTCAAGAGAAATACTACCCCCTTGTTCATTGCCCTTTCCTGTCCTTGGAACAAGGTCATTGGAGCTAACTAGGCTGTTAATGCTAGCACTCCTGAGAGCCCAAGGCTTCTCAATGCATTTCAGAACTCCGGGAACAAACAGGAGAATAGCGGCCTGCAACAATCTCTTGTCGCCGCCTGGCCATGACTTACAAAAGACATAGATAGACACGGTTACCTGGGACACCATGGTAACGACATTCCTCTTCCAGAGTTCGTTGTCTTCGATGTTGTATGCGGTTATAGAATCCTGCCCACCAAGGTGGATTAGGAGGATGGGAGCCCATACCACCTCGAGGATTCTACTGCCTTGTGCGGTGGAGCTAGATGTGGAATCTTGGTTCTTGTGACGGTTGAATAGGGTAGCGAGAGCATATATAGCTATAGCGTCACTGCCAAGGTAAGAAAGCCATATTATGGTTCTAAACTGGGAAGAAGTGGCATGCTTACGCCTGTTAGCAAAGAGGTAAAGGAGCAGTTGAATGGCTGTGCTGCTAAGGACCAGGGTGCGCAGCTGCCACTCCTGCCACCATTCAAGAACACCTGAGACACCCATTCTCTCTCTCTATCTACTCACTTACACACAAATGCGGACCAAGCGAGAGATCATAGGTGGATTTGAGTGATTTGAAACTCCCCCACGTATCCAATATATATAAGCACAAACGTAGTATATATATAACTAATTAAGTGCGACCTGTAACAGCGGCAACATTTTATCATACAGGAAATTAACTTGTAATCATATATTTTCCTTGACTGTGCTCTTGTGGACTTGTTCAAGTCTTAACATATATATATATGCCATGTTCATCTAACACTAGTTAATTAATGGACAATTTGTTTATATATGTGTGTAAGCCAGCTAGCTAGGGTGGATACGCCAGCATGGGGTCCATGATATATTTTTTTTCTTGACTTGACAAACTGCCCCCACGCCGACTTTGTGTTAGAAATAACAAGGTCATTGTTAAAACAGTCTCTTACAAATTTGTGTCAACTCTACTCTTACAAAAAAGGAGTTGTATATATACACGCACCGAGATGAGAACAAGAGATCAATACACATGAGTCGATTACTAGTTAGGAGAAAATAGTTTAAAGTAAATTGTAGAAAACCATACAAGGTATCTATAATCCGTGGCGGATTTAACATGGGAACGGGGTGGTCTTGAGACCCATTATTGTTAAGCCCCCATTAAAAATAATTTTTTTTATAGATCCAAAAGATATGGGAGCTAAAGACTATCCTAGTTTGTTTAGCCTCACTATTATTTTTTTTTATCCGCCCCTGTCCATAATGCAAATTGACGCGCGCCCGTGCATCACCAATGGACTGCGACCGCCTCCGCTCGCCGTAAGCTGCCACCGGCCACCTCGTAGAGGAGAATCGGAACCGTGTGCTGCTGCAATTAATGCAACCAGCCGATCGACGTGGAGGTCATCGTGGCTGCTGGATGCATACGTTGAGGCATCTAAGGCCATTCCCAACCCAAGATACTAGACATAGTTTCTATAAACTCTACATCATCAATAAACTAGTACTACACACTACTCCTCTAATGCAAACATCACTATTTCTTACTTAAATTTAGTGCTACTTATCTCACATCATGTTTTAGATATTATATAGAAACCATGTCTCATGCAAGATATGGTTTCCTTGTCTTTCCTCATTTATTTATTTGCCATATCATTTTTTATTCTAGTTAGCAGTTTATTTAATGTTATGGACATCATTCTAATTATTAGGTTGGGAATAGCCTGATAGGTCGATCATATCGGAGACAGCAGCTAGCAATACCAATATGTCAAGGTCCAGTGTGAAACAGAGATGATGCATGCATCGATGTGAAGTAGGGGACAGGCCCAAGAATGAAGCTGGCATTGAGTCATTTCCGTCGACGCAGATGACTCAAATTTGGCTTTTCTGCCTTGGGTTATACTTAGTAATCCGCCCGTTCTAAATGCTACGGTAATGTTTAGAAGTAAAAATCAAACAACCGAAAGAATATATGTTTTGCTCAGAATAGAATGAAATAAATAAAAAAAATTACAGTAACCATACAACTGCAATGCATATTATTTATAATATGTATTAGAAAAATAATTACATCCAATAATTCAGGAGGTAAAAGATAAGATGGCTAAGTTCTTAGTACAAAGGGAATCAAACTTGAATTACATTTCTGAGTTAATTTTTAAAAAAATTCATCAATCTTAGAAACAATTCCTATTTATTCAAATCGAGGAAAACAAACTTCACAAAAAGGTCTACCATAATACCATTGGTGGAGAAATCGTTTGTAGTCCCGGTTTGTAACCCCCTTTAGTCCCGGTTGTCCAACCAGGACTATGAATCCGGGACTAAAGATAGCGATCTTTAGTTCCAGGTGAAATATCCGGGACTAAAGATCTATGTACCATTTTTTTTATTTGCATGACCCTGTTTGCTGCATGGTTGATTATATATATATATATATATATATATATATATATATATATATATATAGATATATATATATATATATATATATATATATATATATATATATATATATATATATATATATATATATATATTACAATACATATATATGCATTGTAATATATATATTATGCATGTATATAGAATACATATATATATATATATATATATATATATATGCGTATGTATATATGTATAAATACATATATTACACACATATTTATAATTTAAAGCACTTAACATTTTATGTACATATATGTTACCAAAATATATATTAACACTAAAGTAAATGTACGTACATATATAAATATATATATATATATACATGCATGTATAGTACAATTCATTTGCTCGCTAGCTATAGCTACGACTTCGACGCCTGCGTTACGTCAGAAGAGGAAGGACCAACGTTATGAATTGTCGATCCGTCGTAGTAGAATTCACCATCGGGATTAAGGACTTCTTCGTTGATGAACCCCATCAGTTGTTCTTGAACAGCCGTGATAAAATCCTTGTGTGGGAGTTTTTCCCTCATGTGAATATGCTATCATTCGAAAAATAATGACATATCAATATATGAAATTAATAAACAACTTAACAAATCGATACGCAATGAAATTTTGAATGGTTTATGTATACGTACATCGAGCTCTCGTGTGGTGTATATTTGGTTTGATAGGCAGTGGGCATACTCGCATACGTAGTAGCCGCATAAGTTAGTTCCCTTGTCCTGCTTTGCACACTACATGAGAAACGATGAGAAATTTAATATACTCTTTATATTAACTGTAACTAGAGATTCAATTCAATATAATTTTGGATCATGCATGTACTCACTGGAAAATGAAACCTCCATCCAAGTTTTTCTTTCCAAGTCCCGCGGACCAATTGACGGAACCGATCCCAAGCCCTACATGTGCAGTTGCAAGCTATGATTAATTAAATATTACCCGAGATCAACATAATAGCAACAGAGTCCCGTGACTTTGGAATAGATGGCATTATATTACCTGTCTATCAGTTGGAAGACCTTGTCAAAAACCTTTTCCTCTTTATTCATTGAGTCGTACACAGTGACTCTGCATGCGTCCAAGTCGAAAAAGAACAGGACCCAGTGGAATCTGGAATATGTGACATGAGATAAATATCAGAATGTACATGTTATATGTATGGGAATGAAATTTGTTCGAACGACAATAAAAACTCACTCTGTGTTGTACGGCAATAGTATGAACGTCTTGAAATGCTGCTGCGTTAGGAGATGGACGAGATTGTCCTCTGTGTCTTTCTCGTACTTGTTGAGCATTTCGGTGTTGATTTTCCGAGGGTCGATGAACCCAGTATCGTAAACCCCCTGCCGCCGGGCCCTTTGAATCTCCATTCTACAACAACGAAAGGAAATTATTATTGCTTACATATATGCCAAGAGCTAATTATTGAACAAAACAAATCAAACTCAAAGATACTTACAAAATCCATGCGCTCAGAAGAGAGACGTCAAGGGCGTCCCGATGGTACAGATCGAAGACATCCTTGAAATGGATCCATAGAACATCTTCTCCTTGCAGAAAGTCAGGGTTTCTGATCCTCACTCCGAACATATCTTTACCATTGGCGCTCATTTCCATGTACCGTTCATGGAATTTGTACATTTGTGTCGGTAGGGACTGCAGCTGCTCAGGCCTGACAAGCGGTTTACCGAGTTCAAACTTGTATGCCACTTCCGCCTTCGGGATTGGTGCGCCTCCAACCAACTGAGCCATGGTTAGACCGGTGTCCGAAATGAAATCCGTTATGCCAAAGTTTTCGCCGGTCACCAACGGCTCGACCACTTGGTGTGGTTGTTCTCCAAGCTGAGGAACTGGTTTGGACTTCTTGTAATTGGCTTTCCTAAGTGTTCGGTCATAGTCCGATAGCTTTAAGGCCTCCTTGTTTGCGGTGGACATTCCCTTGTAGAAATTCTTCACGCTCGGGTCAATAGGTATCTTCTTTTCAGGACTCCGAGGCTTGAGTTGCCTCTTCACTTCTCCTGCCACATAAGCGTCAAGCTCCTCTTGACTGCAACCGTACGGCGGCTCCTTGTTTTTGGTGGTGTCAACTTTGGCCTTCTTCGTTGCCCTTGTGCTGGCAGGAGGTGGAGCTTGGCGAGACCTTGTCTTGGGAGGTGCAGGCGGACACGGTGGAGGTGGAGGTGGAGGAGGCGGAGGAGGTGGAGGAGCCGGAGGAGATGGTGCAGGAGGAGGTGGCGGAGGAGCCGGAGGAGATGGTGCGGGAGGAGGCGGAGGAGGTGGAGGAGCCGGAGGAGATGGTGCAGGAGGAGGTGGCGGAGGAGCCGGAGGAGATGGTGCAGGAGGAGACGGCGGAGCCGGAGGAGATGGTGCACGAGACGCCGCTTGTCGCCCAGGGAGGATGATGTACCGCTTGCGCCATAGTATAATGGCGTGGCTTGTGTCTCGTAGATGCGTCTCACCGTCTCCTCCTGGGTAGTCCAACTCGAGGTCCTCGTACACGGCTTCCACCAGCTCAACTTCGACCCTCGAGTATCCTGCTGGAATCGGCCTGCAGTGGTAAGTCCCTGAAATGTCCGTTGGGATGGCCATTCCCGACGCCACCTTCACGTGATGAGAGGTTATCTATTAGTAATCAACCTAAGCAGCAACTTGCGGAACATACGAGTCAAAAATCATATATTACATCGAGCATACCTTGATTGATAAGTTCTTGAAGGGAATATGCAGCTCACATGGTGTCCGTTGCGTGATCTCATCAACGGGGCATGTGGTTTCGTCCTGGGTTTGCATGGCGTCCATGCTATGTGATACTACCTGCCCCGTTGAGGCGCAGCTGCTACGATTGCCTGATGGGCTGACCATTGGAGGAGGTATGTACGGCTAGGGATCGTGTGACCGATGTGCTGCCATGCGTTCATCCACCTTCCGGGCCACCTTCTCTTGCATGCTGAGCTCGTAGCTCGATACCCTATACTCAAGATCTGCAATCTTCGCCTCGGTATCTCTCTTGCTCCTCATCCGACTCCTGTACGTGTGGATTTCCTCCTTGAATCCCATCTTCTAGGGAATCACGCCTTTCCCTCGTGTTCGTCCTGGATGCTCGGGAGTCTGTAGGGCGAGTGACAGCTCGTCCTTCTCTTTGTCGGGTCGGAACGTGCCCTGAGAAGAGGCTTCCACTGCGTCCGTTAATCGATTCACAGTCTCGCGTATCTGATCGCTGAAGACCAAGGAGCCATCAACTAGGTTGAGCATTCCACCGTGAGCATAGTACCAGAACTTCGATCGATCAAGCCATTTAGCGGTGGCCGGTTCGATACCCCTCTCAAGCAAGCTTGCCTCCATCTCCTCCCACTTCGGCATCGCGACGCTATACCCGCCTTACCCCAAGTGGTGATGGTACTTCTTCTTGGCGGTATTTTCTTTGTTTCTTTCCATCATCACCTGCCCTTGTTGACCTGTCTTGTAAGCAATGAACTCGTCCCAGTGATCCCTTAGCTTCAGGAATACGTCAAAGTTCGGTGTCTGCCCCTTCAGGATGTATTTCCGGTACAGATCTCCCTTGAAGGTCTGGAACTGTTTTGCCATTTTCTTAAGAGTCCACTGTTTCACTATGTTCTCTGTACCCGCAGGGAGCGTGAACGTCTCGAGCATTGTGGTCCACAACATCTCTTTCTCTGATTCCGGGACAAAGCTGTCATCATCCCCGCGTGCCCTTGTTCTGCGCCAGTACACCTTGCTGACAGGCACGTTATCCCTCACAACCCAACCGCAGTGGCGTACAAAATTCTTGGCTGCTTGTGCCGGGGCACTAGGTCGGCCGTCTGCGTCCACCTCAGTTATGATGTGCCGACCCTCTATCTTCTTCGCGGCACCTCGTTGTCCGCGTGCCCTCTTCTGTCCAGCGGAGGGATGACTTCCACTAGCCTCCTCCTCGTTCCCCTCTGCATCCCTCTGCACGTTCCCCTCTGCATCCCTCTCCACGTTCCCCTCCTCGTTCAAGTACTGGTTTGGATCCTCGTTCCCCTCTTCTTCATTCCAGTACTGGCTGATTCCTGATGCGATTGTATCGTACAGTATCTGTTCCTCATCGCGATCAGCCATCTGTTCATAGAAGAAATATTTGCTAAGCGTAATATTAACACTCTACTAATCTTGTATTAAAACTCAAATAATCATATATGCTAAGTCTAAGTGTCGTGTATTTGTACGGTAGATAATCATATATGCTAAGTCTAAATAAGTTTCGAATATTACATCTCTAATAATCTTATATTAAATCTCTAACACTCACATATGCTAAGTCTAATTAAGTTTCATATATTAAACCTCTAATAATCTTATATTAAATCTCTAACTATCTCTAACACTCAAATATGCTAAGTCTAAGTGTCGTGTATTTGTACGGTAGATAATCATATATGCTAAGTCTAATTAAGTTTTTAATATTACATCTCTAACAATCTTATATTAAATCTCTAACAATCAAATATGTTTCAAATATTACATCTCTAATAATCTTATATTAAATCTCTAACACTCACATATGCTAAGTCTAATTAAGTTTCGTATATTAAACCTCTAATAATCTTATATTAAATCTCTAACTATCTCTAACACTCAAATATGCTAAGTCTAATAATCTAATAATCTCTAACACTCACATATCCTAACTTTAATAATCTAATAATCTTATATTAGAAATCTAACAATCTTATATTATATCTCTAACAATCACATCTTTACATCACTTGCCTGCGCGAATTCCTTCGAGGGCTAGCTACCACTTCGGCTTGATGGACGACGACGACGACGTCTTCTCTACAACATGCAAAAAAAAATATATTAGTCTAAACGCAAAGGAACATATAATGTGTTTCACGTTTTCAAGTATATATAATCATATATATATATGCTAAGTTCAACAATAGTTTAATTATCTCGTTCGTACACGTTTCGCCCGCGTTCGTTCTCACACTTTTAGTTCAAGTGCATTCACGTTCGTTAACGTTTCAATCACGTTCGTTCGCGTTTCATTCACGTTCGTTCACGTTCGTTCGCGTTCGTTCACTAACACTCACGTTCGTTCATGTTTCAGTCACGTTCATTCGCGTTCGTTCCCGTTTCGTTCGTGTTCGTTCACGTTTCCTTAACGTTTCGTTCACGTTCGTTTGCGTTTGTTCACGTTCGTTCGCGTTCGTTAAGCATTCGTTCGCGTTCGTTCACGTTCGTTCACGTTCGGTCACGTTCGTTAAGCGTTCGTTCGCGGCGGCGACGTCTCGCGGCGGTGGGGGCGCGGTCCGGCGCTGTGGGCTGGCCCGGCGCCGTGGGGGCGTGGCGGCGGCGGCGTCGTCTCGCGGTGGCGGCGTCTCGCGGCTGTGGGGGCGGGGTCCGGCGCCGTGGGCCGGCCCGGTGGCGTGGGGGCATGGCGGCGGCGGCGTCGTCTCGCGGTGGCGGCGTCTCGCGGCTGTGGGGGCGCGGTCCGGCACCGTGGGCCGGCCCGGCGGCGTGGGGGCGTGGTGGCGGCGTCGTCTCGCGGCGGCGGCGTCTCGCGGCGGTGGGGGTGCGGCGGCCGCGGGCCACGGCGGCGGCGTCGTCTCGCGGCGGCGGCGTCTCGCGGCGGTGGGGGCGCGGCGGCAGCGAGCCGCGGCGGCGGCATGGGGGCCCGGCGGCGTGGGGGCGCAGCGGCGGTGTGCCGCGGCGGCGGCGTAACGTAGCGGCCCGGCGGCATACGTCGGCGTCGGCGTCGTCGGCGGTGGCGGCCGCGCCGAAGTCGTTCGTCGGCGAAAGAGAGAGAGAGAGAGAGAGGGCGGGGACTCTCACCCAAGAGACGTGGCGGCGGCGTCTGCAGCGAGGACCGCCAGGCGACGGTGAGAGACGACGGCGGCGTTGGCGCGGGGTTGCCCTAGGCAGTGGCGGCGAAGGAGAAGCCGATGCTCGATCTCGATGGAAAAACGTCTAAGTGTTGGTGGAGAAGACGAGGGCGCACTGGGAATATATATACCCCCGGATCTTTACTCCCGGCTCCCGGTTCTTCTCACCAACCGGGAGTAAAGATATTTTCCCGCTATTTTCAAATTCTTTTTTAAACCCGGTTAGGGTTAAGAACCGGGACTAAAGTTAATAGCACTGAATATTGAATTTCGTTGCATATGTGTTTCTAAAATAGTAAATAATGCATTAAAAATTCTAATTAACATATGTAAATCCCACATGCATGATTTAAAACTTTTAAAAATTCTAATAATCATATATAATTAGCATATACATGATATTAAATTGTTAAAAATTCACATAACATATGTAAATCCCACATGCATGATTTAAAACTTTTAAAAATTCTAATAATCGTATATAATTAGCATATGCATGATATTAAATTGTTAAAAATTGTAACTAACATATGTAAATCCCACATGCATGATTTAAAACTTTTAAAAATTCTAATAATCGTATATAATTAGCATATGCATGATATTAAATTGTTAAAAATTCTAACTAACATATGTAAATCCCACATGCATGATTTAAAACTTTTAAAAATTCTAATAATCGTATATAATTAGCATATGCATGATATTAAATTGTTAAAAATTGTAACTAACATATGTAAATCCCACATGCATGATTTAAAACTTTTAAAAATTCTAATAATCATATATAATTAGCATATGCATGATATTAAATTGTTAAAAATTGTAATTAATCATATATAACTAGCATATTTAATACATCCAAAATAGTTTACAACAATTACGGCAATAGATCGGTGGTAACGGTTGTCCGCACGTACTTTCTCCTCACTATTGTTCCTTCCTTGTGATCGCTACGTGAGTAAGGGGTGTCTTCGTTTGATAGGAGGATGCTAGGGTAAACCGTCACCGTGAAAGGGGGTTGCCCATCAAACTGATCGTAATCCTCGTCAGTCTTGTCCTCTACTCCGACGATTTTTCTTTTGCCTGGGAGAACCACGTGGCGCTTCGGCTCGTCAGGCCCTTTACCCTTCTTTCCTTTGCTAGACATGTCCTTCACGTAAAAAACTTGCGTTACATCATTGGCAAGGACAAAAGGTTCGTCCGAGTATCCAACCTTGTTAAGGTCAACCGTTGTCATCCCACTGTCATCAATCGTTACGCCTCCACCAGTCAACCTAACCCATTGGCACCAGAACAGAGGGACCTTGAGAGGTCCATAGTAAAGTTCCCATATCTACTCGATGGCACCGTAATACGTGCCAGTTCTACCATCGTGTCCCATGGCATCGATACGAACAGCACTGTTCTGGTTCGTGCTCTTCATGTCTTGGGCTCTTGTGTAGAATGTGTACCCATTGATCTCATATCCCTAGAATGTCGCGATCAAGCCAGATGAGCCCCTCGCCAGGAAGGCCAGTTGCTGGATAATCGTCTCGTTACCCATGAGATGTTGTCGCAGCCATGCGGGGAAAGTATCAATGTGATGCCGTGTAATCCATGCATCGGACTTACCGATGTTTCTGGCGCGAACTAGAGCCAAGTGCTCCTCGATGTAAGGAGCCACCAATGAAGATTGTTGTAAAACCGTGAAATGGGCTTTACGGAATAAATTGTTGTCTACCGTCATTATTGCTTTCCTTCCGAGAGTCCCCTTTCCCCGTAGTCTCCCTTCATAGCGTGATTCAGGTACCCCGATTGGGCGAACGTCTTCAATATATTCTACGTAGAATTCAATGACCTCCTCTGTTCCATACCCCTTGCCGATGCTTGCCTCTGGACGAGCACGGTTACGAACATATTTCTTCAGAACGCCCATGTACCTCTCGAAAGGAAACATATTGTGTAGGAACACAGGCCCGAGAATACCGATCTCTTTCACTAGGTGACAAAGTAGATGCGTCATTATATTGAAAAATAAAGGTGGAAATATCAATTCAAAGCTGACAAGACATTGCACCACATCATTCTGAAGGGCTTCTAACCTATCCGGATCGATGACCTTCTGCGAAATTGCGTTCATGAAAGAACATAGCTTTGTTATTGTTGCCCGGACATTGTCTGGGAGGATACCTCTTATTATAACTGGTAACAGCTGTGTCATCAACACATGACAGTCATGAGACTTTAGGTTTGTGAACTTCTTCTCCTTCGTGCTTATTATTCGCTTTATATTCGTGGAGTATCCAGATGGTACCTTGATGCTCTCCAAGCATTGAAACATACTTTCCTTCTCTGCCTTGCTAAGAGTGTAGCTGGCTGGACTCAAGTAATGGCTGCCTTTCTCCTTTGGTTTCGGGTGAAGGTCGCTGCGTTGTTCCATATGCTTCAGATCATTACGTGCTTCCAGTGTATCTTTCGACTTTCCATATACACCTAGGAAACCAAGAAGGTTTACGCAAAGGTTCTTAGTGAGGTGCATCACGTTGATTGCATGGCGGACGTCCAAGAATTCCCAACAGGGTAACTCCCACAATATGGAGTTTTTTTTCCACATCGTCGCGTGACCATCTTCGCACTCTATAGGCTGGCTGCCAGGCCCCTTTCCAAACACTACTTTAAGATCTTTCACCATAGCAAACACTGTTTTCCCGCTGTGATGTTTAGGCTTCGTACGGTGGTCCGCCTTATGTTCAAAGTGCTTGCCTTTCTTCTGTACTAGGTGGTTTGCAGCAAGAAATCGACGATGACCCATGTACACAACCTTCCTACAGTGCTTAAGATACGTACTTTCTGTTTCATCCATACAGTGAGTGCAAGCCTTGTACCCCTTGTTTGACTGCCCGGATAGGTTGCTAAGTGCAGGCCAATCGTTGATGGTTACGAACAGCAGCGCTCGTAGGTTAAACTCCTCCTGTTTGTCCTCGTCCCACACAGGGACACCTTCCTTCTTCCACAACAGTTTAAGATCTTCGACCAATGGTCTTAGGAATACATCGATGTCGTTACCAGGTTGCTTGGGGCCTTGAATAATAATCGGCATCATTTTGTACTTCCTCTTCATGCATAGCCAAGGGGGGAGGTTGTAGATACACATCGTAACGGGCCAAGTGCTATGGCCGCTGCTCATCTCTCCAAAAGGATTCATGCCATCCGTACTTAAACCAAACCGTATGTTTCGTGCGTCCTTTCCAAAGTCTTTAAATTTTCTGTCGATGTTTCGCCACTGCGAACCATCTGCGGGGTGTCTCAGCATCCCGTCCTGTTGACGTTATTCAGCGTGCCAACGCATCATTCTAGCATTCCCCTTGTTCCTGAACAAACGCCTTAGCCGTGGTATTGTAGGGAAATACCACATCACCTTAGCAGGAATTCTCTTCTTCGTTAGCTGCCCGTCAACCTCACTTGGATCATCTCGTCTAATCTTGTATCGTAGTGCTTTACAAACAGGGCATGCTTCTAGGTTCTCGTACTCCTCACCGCGTTATAGGATACAATCATTCCGACATGCGTGAATCTTCTGAACTTCCAGTCCTAGAGAGCAGACTATCTTCTTAGCCTCGTACGTTGTCTCGGCCAATTTGTTTCCCTCCGGAAGAATGTTCTTGACGAGTTTCAATAAATCACCAAATGCCATGTCACTAACACCATTTTTTGCCTTCCATTGCAAAAACTCCAGAGTGGTATCCAACTTTTTGTGCCCCTGCTCGCAACCTGGGTACAACGACGTTTTGTGGTCCTCTAACATCTTGTCCAATTTATGGGCCCCCTTTTCACTTTCACAGTCCTCCTTGGCATCCTGCAACATCTGACCAAGATCATCCGCAACGTCGTTATAATTAGCATCTATGTCCTCCTCGCCCGTTTAATTTCCTTCAAATCCAGCGTACTGAGCAAAGTCTGGAATATTGTCATCTTCCACTTCATCTTCTTCCATTTCAACCCCTTGCTCTCCGTGGGATGTCCAACAATTATAGCTTGGCGTGAACCCCGACTCAAACAAGTGGAAATGAATAGTCCTGGATGCAGAATACTCCTTCTGATTCTTACACTTATTGCATGAACAACAAATAAAACCCTTCTGCTTGTTAGCTTCGGCCACTCTCAAAAAATAATGCACGCCGTCAATAAACTCTTTGGACCGCCGGTCAGCGTACATCCATTGCCGATCCATCTACATGAAATGAAAAAAAAATCGTACACAAATAATCATTCGTACAATAATGACAGTCATACAATAATGATAAAATAATCACAAACTCTTTCAACAGTCATACAATAATGACATATCATTATTCATACAAAAATTATAAAATATTCCACCAAATAATTCTTATTTATTATTTTTTAAGTTTTAAATTCTTTTAATTTTCAATTTAGTTTGTTTTCTTTTATTAAAGATTAACTTTCACTATATTTTCCTACTCAACTATTTTATAAAACCTTATTTAGCAAATAAACAAAATTTCTATATATTCTTTCTTTTCCCACACAAATTTTCTCTCTCATCAACTTACAACAAAATTTTGGAGACAAAAAAGTGTGCAAAACATAGCTCCAAATGTATATGACAAAAAAAAACATTGGAGGATGAAGTTGCTAACCTTTTAGGCACCTCCGATTTGTATATAATCACCAAAGTAAATTCACTATAAATTTTGGCATGACCTCCGCTCTTTTTTGAAGAAATTTTGAAGCTTGCTCGGGCTGGAGGAGGAAGAAGACATATATAAAGGGGTGGGACTTTAGTCCCGGTTGGTGTTACCAACCGGTACTAAAGATCCCGGGGGAGCCTGACAAGCCCTGACAGCATTTGAACCGGGACTAAAGATCATCTTTAGTCCCGGTTGGTGTTACCAACCGGGACTAAAGATCAAATATGCCCGTTACCCTTTTTAACCAGGACTAAAGATGATCTTTAGTCCCGGTTATTGTTGCAACCGGGACTATTGTGGAAATTGCCCGACCGACGAAAGATGGTTTCTCCACCAGTGTACATCTTTATTTGTCATGTAAATCGTCAGTTTTTGCTACATCCACGCACATGGGCCAAATTGCATGAAACTGATAGTTTCCTTGTCATGAAGTTTTGCGAAGCGCATAAGCACAATTATTTTTGTTTAAATGACACCGTATAAATGACATCAAAATCCTTTACTTATGTTTAAATGCAAAGGAATAGCCTGTGCGTAACCATTCACAAAATGTTCGTGCCTGCGTGTGTGCGAGCCAAGCCCAAAAGAACAAACAAGGCTAATCTTGCTAATTTAAGTGTTTGGTTAGGATGGTACATGAACATGTACCCATTTTATTTAAAAAACAAACATTTTATTTTACTAAAAGGAAAAAGTACGAATTACCCCCCTCCCCCGAACTATCACGGTCGACTGAATTACCCCCCTAACCACAAAACCAGACATTCTTCACCCCCAACTTTGCAAACCGGACAAATAACCCCCTGGCTAAATCTGCGGTGGTTTCGATCCTACATAGCAGTCCAGTCAGCAATTCATTTCTAAAAAAATAGGTGGGCCCCACCTATCAGTTTCTCTCTCTTCTTTCTTTCCCAATCTCTCACTCTCTCTCTCTCTTCTCCATCAGCGTTACATTAGAGGCCACCGACTTCCAGACCGGCCGCCACGCATGCTCGGCCTCGTCGCCACCGAGATCACCGGCGGCACCCTCGCACAGGTGGCGCTCGCCGAGGCCGCCAAGCCCATCAAGCTCGGCCCCCCACCACCACCCTCCGGTGAAGGAGAGGTTCTACCTGCATCCGCCGCCGCTGGCGGAGGCAGCGGCGAGGGCGAAGGAAGCGGGCGGCAGCGGGCGCAGGCTGCTAGCGGCGCGCGATGAGCTGAGGTCAGCGCCAGGGGCGGGTGCGGAGGCGGGCGCGGGCGGCGGGCGAGGACCCGAGGCCGGCGGCTGGCGGGCGTGTGCGGCGGGTGAGGAACCGACGACGGCAGCCAGGCGGGGCGGAGGTGGGTGCGGGCGGCAGGCGAGGAGCCGAGGACGGCAGCGGGGATGGCTGTGAGCGGCAAGCGAGCGAGGAGGCGTCTTCGGGTGGCGGGCGGCCGAGGAGTGGACGGCGGCGGGCGAGGCAAGCGGCTCTTCCGTGGTCGCGCCTGCCAATCTCGGACACCGGTGACAAGCACGTCGGACTCCGTCGACGACGACGACAAGAAGCTCTGCCCAGGGGAGTGGTGCTCGTTGCAACTGTACCTCTTCTTAACACTAGCGACGGTGCCCACGGTGAGCGTAAGCTCCAGCTCCGCCGCCGCCTCCTCGTTGTCGAGGGTCCCTCTACGTCCTCCTCCTTGGGTCTCTGCGTGTACTCGACCACCGACACGAGCCGCCCACCGCCACGGGCCACGGGCAGACCGCGAGACACGGGCTGTCGCCTCCGGCGACGCCGTCTCGCCTCGCGCCTCTGCCCCGTCTGCCCCCGTGCCCCGCCGCCCTCTGCCCGTCCGCCGCCGCTCGCCGCCAGCTACGCCCGCCGCTGCTGCTCGCGCCGCCGCCGACATCCTCCGCTGCACCGCCCCGTGACCGTGAGAGAGAGTGAAGAGAGAGGAAGAAGGGAAGGGCACGTGGGTCCCACATTTTTTAAAAGTAGAAAATGCTGACTGGGTTGCCACGTGTACGTGTCGATGTTTGATGTCGCGATTTCGGTATTCGCATAGTATGGGGATCGTTGGTACTACGATATATGCGAGATTGAGGAAAAAGAGATGGGGACGAGGATTTTTATATAGGTTGGGGCCCCTGAAATAACCCTATTCTTGTTGGCCAAAGCCGGTCGTTGCTCTTATTCACCATAATCACACCAGTACAATATTTGGGGTAGCCTATCTAACTATTGTCGACTTGGCGGTCTGAAGTGCTGACTCGTAGTTGACAACAGGGTAGCCTTCCTCCTCGAATCCGCATCCAGCGAGATCAAAGACAGCGCTATGTCTCTCGTGACAGTATCCGTAGATACCGTAGGGGACTAGCCATGCTTATCTCTGAAGTCGATATCCGGTGTCTTGTCTTGGCGCATGTTGGCTTGTATGTTGATCTATTGTTCCGTCCCCCCTCCCTCTTAGGGGGCCTTGTATTTATACCCATAGGTGTCCCCTTGTCCAAGTAGAACTAGGGAAACCAATATGGATACAATCTGAGTAGTCCTTGTTGTTTCCATGTAGAACTCTAGTTGTCTTTTCTTATCCGGAACTCCCTCCATATCCAAGGTCAGTTTCTGTATAAGACATGGTATGTGGTGGGTCCTGTCGAGATTTAGTCAACTACTATTAGATATGCGGTATCCATAACCCTGACATACGCCACGTAGGACAAAACCGCTCTGAATTGGATCAAGGGGGGTAATTCGTCCGGTTTTAAAAGTTCAGGGTGAACAATATCTGGTTTTCGGGTTCAGGTGTGTAATTCGGTCGACCGTGATAGTTCAGGGGGTTAATTCGTACTTTTTCCTTACTAAAACAAAACAGCCGCTAGCATGCAAAGATGTTATCAGGGTGCACCGCGTTAGATTAATTTTACTTCTTCTTAAAAAGGAACAACCATCGGGAAAGAAGGCCAAAAACAACTCGAGATTGCTATTGGGTGATCAGTTGCGCGCCTCCCTCCCTGCGTGACTGGACACGTGTTGCGCGCGGAGAGGGGGCGGCAAAGCACCGGAGGGAGTAACGAGTTTTTCATTTTTTTTGTTTTTTCCCTTTTTTTCGTTTCTGTTCGGTTGGTTTTTTCTCCGGTTTTTTCGTTTCTGTTTGGTTTTTTCCTTCGGTTTTTTTATGTTCGGTTTGTTTTTTTTTCCGGTTTCTCTTCTGTTCGGCTTTTTCCCTTTTTTTCAAGATGTATGTATACCAAGTTTGTATTCCTACATATAGAACTTTTGTATACGCGCATACAAACTTTCTATACACGTATACAAAGTTTGTGTACGCGCATACAAACTTTCTATACACGCACGCAAAGTTTGTCTACGCGTATACAAACTTTGTATATGCGTATACAAACTTTCTATTCGTGATGTATTTTTTATTTTTTTATTTTTTAGTGCGTATATAAACTTTGTGTATGTGTGTATATACTTTTTATGCATTGAAATATATTCATAAAAATATACATATACACGTATGTGTATATACGTAGTATATACATACATATGAGAGGCAGGAGGGGGGGGGGGCGACTAACCGCGTGCCTCCGCGCGCGCGCGGCTGATCGCGTATCAGGCCCCCCCAAAACAACCTTATAGAGGCCATCATAAAGTTAGACCATCGCAAGCCGCTAATAATCCGCCAGGAGCGTCTCCTCCTCGGGGTTCGGCAGCGCTTGCGGCGGCATCATCACCGCCGCCGCCGATAGGTCAGGCGTCGCCGGCACCGGAGTTGCCACCGTCGCCGCCTGCGCTTGCACTTGCGATGGAGGATGACGTTGACAACAGTAGGAGGACGACGTTGATCGCGGCGGTAGGAGGACGACGTTGACGGCGGTGGTAGGAGGACGACGGCGGCGGCGACCAGAGGACGAAGACGGTGGCGGCGGTGTATTTTACAATTCTTGGAATTTTTTATTTTTGCGATTTTTTCATTTTGTATACGGTCGGCTTAAGTGCCCGCATGCTAAAATTGGATCCTCGCATGCGGTTGCATTGGCCACACGCAAAAATCCCCATTTTTACAAACATTTGAGTGCAGGACCGTTTATCCGTATGCAAAAATCGATTTGAGCCGTATGCAAAAATCGGCCTACATTTTTTCATACGGCTTCTTAAAAGACCTGTGTGAAAAAAATATATTTTCGCAAGCGGGCCTACTAACAGGCCCTCATGTGAAAATAAGTTGTTTTTTGCAGCTAGTCTCTTAAGCGACCGCATGAGAAAATTGAATTTCACAAACTTGCCTACAAACAAGTCTAACTGCCCTTCTCTTTCCCTCTCATCATCTTCAAAACAATTTCAAGTCATCCTTATCTTCTCACTTCCTCTCCTCTCATTTCTCATTTCACGGCAGTATTATCCCAGTGTTGGTTGACGTGATACCTACGCAGCTCTTTTGAATTTTGATTAGGACTTCGTCTCAAGTGGTATTGATGTGACGTTTACATAGCAATTTGATTTGTAAATAATAAAAACCATGGGCCCGTGTGTCATGCTCACCAGCACCGTACCACCACCCGAGTTTTCCCCAATCCCCGACCCTTACTCCCCGATTTGCCGCCGGTTGCTGCAGCGCGTCTGCTCTCCGGCTCTCTGGATTGGGATGGTTAGTGGCTCGTTTCGACAGGGTGGAGCACGATCACAGCTGCTGCTGTTGATTGAGCAGTGGCCAGATCCACGTCGTTTACACGGTGCGTGGCTGTTCTTCGATCTACGGGTGAGTGTTTTCTGAACGAATCACTCCACCTGTTCGGGATTGCTTGTAGAAGAGACAAAAAGAGAGTGATGTTGTTTCACAAAAACTGATAATTAAATTCCGCATGCGTGCGTGCGATTCCAGTCTACGAGAGACAGCGGGTCGGCGAGCACCTCGCTGCGATGGCGTAGCCTCCGTCCTGAAATCGAGTCAGGTGCACGGCACGGCGGAGGGGGTTCGGCTTGCTAGTGATTGGGGGTGGCATGATGAAAGGAAGAGAGGAGAGGAGAAATAGGGCTGTTACCTTCCGCTATTACGAGACCCACACTGGCGGCATCAATGGCGAATGACGGTGAATCGAGAGATAATAAGGGAGTTGTGAGGATGACATGTGGACCCCACCACTTTTTAATTATTTTTTGTGTGAAACTGATATGTGCACCCCACAAGTTTTGTCACGTAAGCGTCACGTCAATGCCACGTAGGACGAAGATCTAGTCAAAAGAGCCACGTGGACGCCACGTCAGTCAAAACAGGGGACAATACTGCTGAGGGATCTCTTTTGGACTGTTTTGTAACTTAGGGGATGTGATGTATCTGATTTTGCGGTCTAGGGATGAATTTCGAATTTGGCGACAAATAAAGAGACTTAGGCTACGTTCGGAACCCTCACTCCCCGGCACGGAAAACGAAGTAGCGATTAGCACGTGATTAATTAATTATTTGCTAATTTTTTTTTCAAAAATGAATTAATATGATTTTTTTAAGCAACGTTTGTATAGAAGCATTTTACAAAAACACACCGTTTATCACTTTGAAAACGTACGCGTAGAAAACGAGAAAGAGTTGGGAACATCTCCAACATAACCTGCCATCCCGCTAACTACCCCCTAGCCCACAACCAAGGCCAGCCCAACGGATAGAGGCAAGGCCTAGCAAGCAATCCACCTTTGTCACGGTGCCAGGCCCAAGGCTCGCATGATGCCAAACCTCGCACTCGCATGCTTGACGCACATACAGGATATATGGCACACTGGCACACAGCTAAAATATGCTACACCTCTTATCTGCACTGCACACGCGCGTGCCCTCGACGTATCGACCGCGCCACCACCCACCCCACTCGCCTCCACGCTGCGCGGCCCCAAGACTGACGGCCCGTGCGATGCGCTGCGCCACTCGCGGCACGAGGCGCGCTGCTTATGAAGTACTCCCTCCGTCATATAATATAGCAAGCTATAACCAGATGAGACACTTTATAGATATTCAGATTCGTTGTACTATAAAATATCCCATCTAGTTCTAGGTTGTTATATTATGGGACGGAGGGAGTAATTATCTCCTAGTGGGAGTAGTAGTTTTCTTCTATAGGGGACACGCGAGTCCGTACAAAGAATCCGTGGTTCTACAGAAATCAATACTACAAACATATGCGCTCATAGCGCGCGCATACTCATCACTATAAGTGCGCACATACACTATTCATATGAGCACATTCGAAAAAGGGGCTTGGTATTATTATATAAAATACCAATGGAGTTGTAATCTTTTGAACAACTAGGAAGATAGTCCGTGCAAATGCGCGGGCTTGTATCTTAGGGTCAGTTTGGAAGTCTTGTATACCATCAACCGGATTATTCATACTACATTTCAAAATTATGATGTCTGAAAAACATTCTTAGTCGGTATTGCTTGGGTAACTTTTTCTAAGCTATTGGTTACCTTTATACTATATACTACACAATTCATTCGTAACCAATTATCTATGATCTGGTTTATCATCCAAAAGAAAAGAAAGGTAGACTTAGTTTTTTTAAAAAACAGGTAAGCATAAATTAAAAGTAAACTGCTTTTTTATTCAAACGGAATGTTTAGGGGCTCCCTCTTTTTTAACAACTTTTTAAAAACTATTATTGCTAATAATTATGTTCCATGAAGTAAACCATCCCTCTTACTGGTTCATATTGACGTAATTCACATAATTATCCGGACCCCGCTTCGTTACAGTGTGCGAGACCCATAGTATTGTTTTTTTAAAAAAACATAGTCAACATTAAGTTCAATAAAACTTTTAAACCAATTATATATTTCTACCTTAGTGGATGATATGTGCGTGATGGGGAGAAACTAATAACACCACCATATGTGATTGAGTGAAGGGTATTATAATCTAAGCACTAAAAAGTGTCGCATTAATGATGCAATGGTTATGGTAACGGGTGTTCCAGTTTTGGTGAAAAGAAAGAACCAAATTTGTCTAAGACTTTATAAGAATTTCTCTAATTGGTTTCCTTTATTCCTTATTGGCATTTTATATTTCTTGTTTTATTTTATGTAAGTTTTTTTTTAAGTTCAAAGGCCGTGAGATGATAAATAATGACAGTGTTACACCTTAGGTGTCAACTTATTTAAAAAAAATCTCCAGTCAAAAAGAACATTTTTAAAAAAAATCAATCAACTTTTATGTAAGCAGCCAAGATTAATATATGTTCTCGTTATTTATTAATGAATGGATCGGACGTGGGACATAAGGCTATGCTAAATTCATGATCACGGTGTGGGAAACACCCATTTTTTGGATCGATTCCAGCAGCCCAGCGAGAGCACAAATCAAATGGCTAAATATAACTAAAGATGCATAATTAATTTTGGGATGTTATTTTTATAAAGCTTCCCTAATTCATTTGTCTTGCTTTTATTATTTGAGCATATTTTCTTAGGAAAATCATGAACCAATTGGATTGTTTGGTCTACCTAAAGACATCGTATTTTTTGAATGTTATGGTTTATTCTATGGCAAAATTTGTTACAGGACATCCAAAGATTGTGCTCTTTGCTGTAGGACACTGAAAAAATATGTTTTTGTTAGATGACACTGCAAAAATATAGTAATTAGCTGCTGGACACTTACAGTATTATTTTATTATATCCAGAGAAAATGGAGACAGAAACATTTATTTATTAAAGACAAGTTTACCCATGCGCCCACTTGTCAATCACACATCTCTAGCTTTCTCTGTTCATGTTCTTCCTGCTGCTACCTTCTCTCTCATGCGTGTGCACAGCAGCGGCAATGGAGAGCATGTGCAGTTGCTGGCTGGGGCAGAGCATGCGGCAGCTGGTTGGAGGAGGTAGGCCTGGAGCTTGGCCACCCGTCAGCGCGCGGCGCCACGAGAGAGCCGCACAGGTAAGGTGTCGGTGCGGGAGACCGGGTTGCAAAGGGGAAATATAGCGCAGCTTCAATTCGACCAAGCAGTAGTACGATGGGGTGTCTGGGAACTTTGGGAAGTCGATTTCCAACGATTGCAAGACACAGCAACGTCGGGGTTGTGTGCCCGTGATGAGCTTGACGGCAGCCCAATGGAGTTTGGACTGGCAAGGCATCTTCGTCTAATTTTTAAAATTGATTGGGTGCAGTGCCTCTATGGGTAGGGAAAAAATTTAGGATGTAATGGATGCAAAGGGGAAATATAGCGATGCGCCGCCGTCCCGGCTCAGGCTGGCCGCGTTGGCCGCGCGCGTCACACCTCTCGGCTCGGGCCGGCCGCGTTGGCCGCGCGCGTCGCACCTCTGCTCGGCAGTAGCAAGCGCGAGAAAGAAGGGAAAAGAAAAGAATAGAGAGCAAGGGTATTTTGGTACTTACACAACTCTTTCTCTCTCCATTTTAACTGAAAATAATAAAATAATGAGAGGAGTGTCCAACAGCTAATTACCACTTTTTTATAGTGTCCACGAAAAGATTCACAATCTTTTGATGTCTCACAGCAAAGACCGCAGTCCACGAAAAGATTCACAATCTTTTGATGTCTCACAGCAAAGACCGCAATCTTTCGATATCCTGTAGCAAATTTTGCCTTGTTCTATTCATATTTGAGTTAGTTCTTTATTTTCCACGTAGTGAGCCCGCAACCTGGTGTAAGCAAAACACAAAACCTATATGCACCCGTCCTGGAACCAACGGTGAAACTTTACATGCATGTTTGAAGAATGACATATAATAACACAATATATGTTTTTAACATTTTAAGTATTTATTTTATTTAGATGGCATGCAAACTTGCAAAATGCACGGGTCTATACCACAATGACATGTTGCTTATATATAGCAAAACATTGGATCTAAATTGTCAATTTAATTATAAATAGAGCAACATTTTAGATAGAATATAAATTAGATATGTACATTTAAAATTATGGTCAACTTAATACTAAAATTTTAGTTTTCTCGTTTTTAATTTGATAATATAAAAGAATTAGGAAGAGAAAGAGATGGAGATATAAAAAAATAGGAAGAGGAAGAGATAGTCTTTTTTCCGGCCCACAGTTATACGAAGTCATACATACATACATACATACATACATACGTTCTTTTTTTTTCTTTTTCTGCCCCACAGTAGAGGGAAGGGATTATTTTCTTAAATAATAGATCTAATTTAATGGTCTAAAATATCGGGTCCACCAATTTAAGTAAAAATCGACGGTGAGATTAGATAGTGCCATGTGGCGGTTAAGTAGTGTTTGTAGGAGTGACACGTGGCGTCTTAAGATCGTTTGTAGGAAGTTTAATGAACTTTTAGTATATAATAGATGACGCAAAAGGATAATCAATCAAATGTAAAAATTGCACTCACAAGATTAAATTGTTGCTCTGGTAAAATTATAACTAAAAACACACGACATTACATAGATTTATTTGTTAGCAACAACACATGAAACAAAATTACTAAACAATATGCAGCATAAAAAGGAAATATACAAAACAATATATATAAAATATGGGTGTCAAGAAGCATTGTCTCCAATATCAATGACTATACTGTCATTAGAAGTCGATGGCACATCGGCAATGTTTCCTTCATCTCCACTTGGAACCTCAGTCTTCTTTTGTTGTAGTGCCAAGCTCTGATCAGAAGACAATGAAGCAGCACTAGCGGCTCCATTTCCTCCTCCTTTTGGAATCTCTGCCCTCTGCAGCTTCTCTGCTAGGGGCTCCATCCCCATTCGTAACAACAGGAGCCATACAAAGGTGAGCAACTCTCCACCATTACCCAGACTCTTCGCATGTAGGTACCCTCTGCATCTAGATGCAGAGAAGCATAGCATCTCTACCCACACGCCCTCGATCACTTCCCACATCTTCGTATTATCAAGACGCAACAGTGCCTTAGAAAGCGCACAAGCGTTGTGGATAAAACTAGGGTGGCCTTCGCTTGACTCCACCTTAGCAATTATCTTGTGTGCAAGATCTATGTTCGTTGAGTGTTTCATCCCCAATGATGCCTTCGAGCTCATGAATAGCAGTTGTGAAGAGACTCCTTCGGGTGCCGACCATTAGCATATCAGGATTATTCAATAGTAGGTACATCATATAGTTGGAAATTTCTATGCTCCGTGTGGCTCCCTCATTGGTATATCCTTCACTTAGTAAGCACAAATCAGTTGCAAGGTACCAAAGAAGGACGCTCTCATCAAATGGTACCCTTAGACTCCAAGCTAGGTCTTCATTGTCACAGTTGTTGTGCTGAAGTGACCATTGGCCCCTGTTATCATTGAACATCCGATAAGAGGCAACATTTGTTATATAATCCTTCCACCCAGATTTGACATGTTGAAGAACCAACTCTGTGATGCTTCCAGATGAATCACAAGGCTTGATGCTACTACCAACATAGTTTCCTATGAGTCTACACTGAGAAACCTTGTAACTCCATGGTGGATTGTTGCGAAATATGTTACTACATAGCCAACCAAATAAAGATAAGAACTCAATCATAGTTGTGCAACACAGGAGTGTATATGTAACATTGATATCATTGCTCTTATAAGCTTCTTTATAACTTACGAGGAAGATTCCAGAGGCTTCCAACATGAAGATCAAACCCACTATCCGTAAAATATATGAAATATCCGCAAGAACCGATCGGATCGATCTTGAACTTGTTGGAATATTTTTCCGATTCGTACTCCACTCGACATGATCTGCTCTTAACGTTCGCAATTTAGTGTAGAGTCGATGAAAAGTGTGTGCGAGATCTTGTTGCAACGAGAAATGCATATCATCAAGTATCCACATGGTTTTGAGGCTACTAAGCCGAAGAGAATATGGCAATGAAAGATCAACAGATAGCAAATAGGGCTTAAAGTGGCATCTATTACCGTCAACATCAGAAGGATTCAAGACAAAATTCCTCGCTTCTTCCACAGGACTCAAGAGAAATATTAATACTATCCCCTTCTTCATTGCTCTTTTCTATCTTTGTAATGAGGCTATTAGAGCTAACAAGCAAGTTAATGCTAGCGCTCCTGAGAGCCCACGGCTTCTCTATGCATTTGAGAACTCCAAAGACAAACATCTGCATAACTGCCAGCATCATCCTCAAGTCACTGTGAATAATGTCCAGCTGCCATGACTTGCAGAACACATAGACAGACACGGTTACTTGGGACACAGTAGTGAGGACCTGCCTCCTCCAAAGCTCATTGTCTTCGATGTTGTACGCAGTTATAACATCCTGCCCACCAAGGTGGATTAGGAGGATGGGAGCCCACAACACTTCCAGGCTGTTGTTGCCCTGTACTTTGAAGCTCTTAGTGTAATTTTGATTCTTGTGGCGGTTGAAGAGGGCAGCCATGGCATATATCGCCACAGCATCGCTGCCAAGGTAAGCAAGCCATACTATGGATCTGAACCAGGAAAGAATATCACACTTACGCATCATGGCAGAGAAGAAAAGGAACACTTGAATTCCCATACTGCTGAGGACGAGGATGCGCCGCTGACACTCCTCCCACCAATCAATAGCACTTGAGAGACCCATTATTTTCTCCCTTTCTCTCCGTTTATTTCTCACCTAAGCTATAACTATATCTATCTCTCTTTTCTTAAGAAAATGGATGAAAACCCAGTCTGTTACACCCAAAGTGGGTATACACAGCCAATGATCTATCTATGTATCTATTGCGCTCGATCTATCTGTACCTATTACACATAGAGTTGAAGTGAGAGATCAGAGTTGGATTAATTTTGAACCCCCTGGCTAATCCAATATATAAGCGCACGACTAAGCCATGCATATGGTCATATTGATACTCAAGTTGTAATATATTAAGAGCTCTGTTCCAATGGACTGGGCTAATATAATCGCACTTGACTGCGCTAGCTCTTGTGGACTAGTTCAATTCTTCATCCAATATACTAATAGAGGGATTATTTGTTTACATATATGTGTATGTGTGCATGCATGCGTTTGATTAATCTTGCTTAACTTGATTGCGGCCCCGTGGACTTTTCTCCTTAAAAAATAACGACAGCATTGTTAAACAGTTGTACATACTTACCAAAGCATCCTGATTATTTACACTACAGTGCATGTACCAATGACTAGGGGACAGTAACATAAGATTGATATCTAAATGTAACGATGAGTTGGTTCCACTGCCATTTAAGCACCAACTTGCATGCTCTCAGATACATTGATAGGAGACAATTCCTTTGAGCATGGGCGGGTGCAAAGAAAGAACTTGATCGGATGAGCTGTGGAAGCGTTGAATTAATCTCTCTTGGGCCGCACCTGTGTTAATATAGGGGCGATATCAACCATACATGCATCGCCGTGGTTTTACAAGAATGTGCCGCGTGAGCAGCTGGATTGGTATTGCCAACTAGCTCTAGGATTACATTTACATTCTGAATCAAGATAACATAGCAACTCAATCCAGCCGGTGTAAAGCGCAACATACACATGAGATATTACATTTTATCTAACAGCCTCCTTCAATCACAACTTTTCTACTTATACTTAAAATATTTTAACCGTCAAACTGAAAATGCTTTTGTAAAAATAAAAAAAACATGCCTTCTGCAATTTGATCTCCGGTTGGAACAAAATCATCTTTCACAGTAATTTTCTTGAGGCTCTCTTTATGAAAATGATTGTTCGCCTCAATATGTTTCACGTTAGTAAATATTGTGAGCATCACTAATATGGAAATAATGCCCATCATATAAAGTTGGATGATGATAAATTTTATATAAAAACTATCTCTTGACGGGATATATAACTTTGTAGTTGATTTTTTTTAATTTAAGATTGTTTGTGGGGTCAATATTAATTTTTTATTTTGATTTTATAGTTTTTCAAATGACCACGAACGGAGACATATGTTTTTTATCACAAACACTTACCTTCGATAATTGTTTATTACCACGCTTAAATCATGACATGATTTCTCACGTTTCACCTATGCACTTCCTACCAGATTAGCAAGAAGCATTTTTATTCATTCTCTAATTAAAACCAACGTACAATTTACCTTTTTATTTCCTTCGTGCGTGTAGTATGAAGTGAACAACATATAACGTCATTGAACTTATGCATGACCCTATTAGATCACTTGTATGTCATACATATCATATTCCAACCAAACTGTAGAAATCCTTTTATTGATTGGCTTCATTTTAGTATCCCGCAGCAACGCATGGGGTTCTATGTAGTTAATGACGAATGAAGCATCTCCAAATGTGCCACAAGAAAGGTCGACAGTTTAATGCCGGCGTGGTGAGTCGGAGTCCATACTTCCGCTATTCAGTGGTGGACTCACCGCCTGGGCAGCACGGGCAGTTGGCCGGGCTTTGCTTGTATGATCCATTAAGGTCTAATGATTTCTCTGTGTTAAATTCCATAGATTTGCTGACATCTTGGTCAAAGTTAGCTAGACTTTTAATTAGAACGAGCTAGCTTTGCAGCACTGTTGCATGCAATTAGACCGTAGCTAGCTGTTGCTGACTTGCCCACTTCACCATGGCAGATGTGATCCGTACTCAATTAGCAGCCTAACGAATCATCAGTCGGCTTGTTTTTCAACAAGTAAAAATTTACATACATGTTGAACTATGCTTCTATTAGAAAATATTTCCATGTTCAATTTGATAGTAAAATTAGCATATAAGCATCACAAAAGTCGTAGCGGTTTTACCATCTTAGTTAGACTTGCCCAGGCTTAATAAAATTCTTAGCTCCACCTGCCGCTATTATAGTTCCACTCTCCAGCATAATAATTATCTGGTACTGTAATGCTAGTTTTAACTTCCTACCTTGATCTTAAAATAGTTTTGAACAACCGGATGTACTGTTGGTGAATAAATTGTGTGAAAAAAATGGCATATTTGACAGAAGAACAGGCTGAATCTACATGGTTTTGCAATTTTATCCACAAAATTATATGGAATGCATAATGTGATGGACTATGATGTTTTTATTTAAGAACATTGGTTGATGTTATTGTGTCATTTTGCATGTTATTAATTGTATTATTTTCTTATGTGCGCTAATAGTATTTGTTAACCACAGATAAAAAAATAATAGAAAATTATTGGCACTATAATCACACCTACGGAACGAGTTGGAACATTAGTGTTCCAAATACTAAAAAGAAGTTCAGATATATAATGATAAACCATAACACCAAACAATGAGAAAAAGCAATTGACTGATCAAACAAATGCTGAAATGATCTTGTGAGCTAATGTAATATACTTCATTCCTCATCCTCATAAATCTTCTGCATCAAGTTTTAGTTGATTTCTCTTAACTGTCTTCAATGTGAGAACTTATATTTTTCCTTTGCCCTTCTTACTAGACCTTTTAAGCATCAACAACTGTTCGCATACTTCTTTCATTTGAGGGCGCTTATCTATGTCCGGATTGAAGCACTTCATTGCTAGAATGCCAATGTCTTCGAGGGTAGGGATATTTTTGTCAGCACTGATCTCATTGTCAAACATAGCCCTCCCACTGCTCTCTTTCTCATAAATTTTGGCAAAATTGATGGCAGTATTATTGTCCTTACCATTATAATAAATTCGTTTCCTGGTAATCAGTTCCAAGAGAACAACTCCAAAATTATAGACATCGCTCTTCCGTGTGAGAATTCTGGTATTAACGAATGTTTCATCCATGTAGCCCATCTCGCTCCCTACAATCCTGCATTTACCATCTTCACCAATCTTTGATGACCTAAAACCCGATATCTTTGGGACAAATTTGTCGTCGAGAAGTACAGTGGCTGTTCTTATGTTTCCATGTAGTATGGGTTTTGATCTACTATGCATATATGACAATCCTTCTGCCAACCCAATAGCAATGTCTAGACGTAAATCTAGTGGGAGAGGGAATCTTTTAGTACCATTGCCGTGGAGAATGTTGCAGAGGTGCCCTCTCTCAACTAATTTATAAACCAATATTACAGCGTCCATCTCATAGCAGAAACCCAACAGATTGATAATGTTCTTATGGATAACTTCAGAAAGGCTATTCAGTTCATTGGCACATCTCCGCTTCCCACGTTCAAACCTGTCATGTGTCTTCACTGCGACCTGTGTGTTATCCTCAAGAATTCCAGAGTAGACCACAGTAAACATACCTTTACCGATAATTCTTGAATAGTTTCCTGTTATTTTTTTTATTTCCAATGCTGTGAATATTCTTTTGCCACTAACATAGAGCGAAGTTCCTTTGTTTTCAGATTTGGCCATGTTCACGTTGAGAATGCCCATCATCCTGGGGAACACCATCTTGATGGAGCTAATGATGTTTGTACCTTGATGGCTTTGCTTTTTAAAATCATTTTGTGTTTCTGCAAACAAGTGCCAACCAAATTTTTCTTGTAGTGCTGGTTGTCTCATCTTCCTAAGCATCCGAAGGTATGCAGCCACATCACATATATCAGGGCGTCTATCAATATCCTCTGCTAGGCATTCCTGCACTAGTTTTTCAATCTCCAGTAGAACCTTCATGTTGCTCTCATTAGCAATCATCGGATCAAGCAATTCTGTCATCTCTTGCCCTTTAGCAAGAGCTTGAGTGAGACATGTAGCCCTTTTCTTGGTGATTAATTCCAGTAGAACAATTCCAAAACTATAAACATTACTTTTTGAGGTGTGACGCCCCTCCTGGTAATATAGAGGGTCCATATAACATGTAATCATATTTTCAGTATGAGTTTTGTCTGTTGAGAGAAGCCTAGATATTCCAAAATCTGATATTTTTGCATTAAAACTATTATCCAGAAGAATGTTGGAGGGCTTGGCATCACCATGTAAAACAGGGCTGCACATGGAATGCATATACCCTAGAGCATCTGCACAATCTATAGCAATGTTTAACCTTATGTCCAATGAATCTAGGCTATTCTTGACATGAAGATGGTAATCAAGGTCTCCATTAGACATATACTCCATGACCATCATTAGATCATTTTTCTCGGTACAGTAGCCGATAAGCCTGACTACATTCTTATGGTTGATTTGACTGTGGACAATTACTTCTTTAGCAAACTCTTCTTCAGAATCCATATGAATATACTTCTTCACCACAACAGCACGGTTATCATCAAGAATACCCTTGTAAACTTTTCTGAGTTTACCATTTCCAAGCCTTTTGCTGTAGTTACTGGTAATTCCTTTTATTTCTTCTTTCGTGAATGCCTTTATATTAGAAATGCTGTCCTCAATCCATTTTGGCTTTTCTATGGACTCATTATGCTTGTTTTCTTGAAGATCCATTAGACAATATGATTATCCTTGCTCCAAATAAATTGATGATTGCCTAGTCATATGAAAACTGTATGTTAAAGATCCATCTAAGTGAATTGTAGATTTTAATCCCCCAGGCAGAGGCAGAGCTAGTATGGGACAAGAGGTGTACAAATGCACACTCTTATTTATATATGTTTTGGCAAAATATTCATTAGATAGTATGTAGGTATTTATACTATAGTAGGGTACAAATAATTGCCTTTTCAGCCAAAACACTAATTATTAGCCTACTTAAAGCATATGAGACAACTATTTTTGTTTGAGCTTTTCTACATAAATCTTCAGTACTCTAGTATTATAGCATTAGTTTCTTAATCAACTTCCTACCCTCAATGTAAAAAGCATGCGATAGCCCCTGCCCACAATAGGAACCGGAGACTACTGGAGAAACCATCTTTGGTTGGTTGTCCAAAAACCACAATAGTCCCGGTTCGAATAGGAACAGGGACTAAAGATTATTTTTAGTCCCGGTTAAGAACTTTTTGATCTTTAGTCCCGCTTGGTGTTACCAACCGGGACTAAAGATTATTTTTAGTACCGGTTCAAGAAGTTGTCGGGTCAAGTTAGGCCCCAATTATTTTTAGTCCCGGTTGGTATAAGCAACCGGGACTAAAATTTGATCTTTAGTCCCGGTTGTTTATACCAACCGTGACCAAAAATCACCCGAGCCACGCGCCAGTCGTACTTCTCATCTCGGTCCTTCCCCCTTCCTCTCTCGTCCCCTCTCATTAAACAGACTCGTATCCCTTCTCCCCTATCTTAGCCTCCTCCATCCCTTCTCCTCTCCCCTTCCTCCCCCTTCTCCTCTCTTCCTCCTGCTCCTACCACGTGAGGCGGGGGCCGGGCAGCGGCAGGACGGGAGGGCCGCGAGCGGCGGGCGGCTGGGAAGGCAGCCGGCGAGGCCGGCGAGGCGGCGGGCGGCGGTGCTCCCCGGGCGGGCGGCAGCGAGCGGGCGCTGGCCACCGAGGCGGTGGAGGGCGGTGCTCCCCGGGCGGCAGCACTCCCCAGGCGGCGGCGGAGCCTGAGGCGGCCAAGCGGGAGGCCGGCGAGGCGGCGGATGGCCGGCGACTGATCTGTGCGATGTGGATTTTTTTTTTCTGATCTGTGCGATGTATGCGGCCAATTTGTGCGATATGGATTATTTTTCCTGATCAGTGTGATGTGTGCGGCCGATCTGTGTGATGTGGATTTTTTTTTCTGATCCATGCGATGTGTGATGTGTGGATGAATTTGTGGATAATTTTCTTATTTTGTTATAGATTATGGAGATGTTTTTGTGATTTTGTGAATAATTTCTGATGTATTTGGGGATATAGAGAAAATGCAACTTGATGTATTTGGGGGATTTTGTGAATGATTTGTGGTGTTAGAATGATTTGTGGATGATTTTGTGAATGATTTGTGGTGCTCGAAATCATGCAAGCAGGAAAAAAAGGAAAAAAAAAGCATTAGTCCGGTTATTTCAACCGGGACTCCCGGATTCATAGTACCAGTTGCGTAACCGGGATTACTGGGGATTGCGAACCAGGATTAAAAAGGGTTTCTCCAACACTAACAATATTTCTATTCCAAAAGTAATCGTCCACTGAAAGCAGAGTTGCAACAGATTGCAACTTAATTTACCAACAATCTCATGAAACTGCGTGTAGTTGCTTACACAGTTACACGTGGCAAAATAAAAAGGGTAACATTTGGTGTAAACCTGAGTTTATTTCATCCAATATGCTTTTGCTTTCATCTTGAAACTTTGCAGCACAAGAACAATATCGCTTTTTAATTAACTCTAATTTTTTTTGCCACAAAGTTTCAGATAATCTGCAAGGCAGGTGTTAAATGGGCGGGAGCTTGTTGAAGTCAAGGAACTCTAAGATGAGTTATGTATGGTATACACACGCTGTAACCTATATATGTATAACAAAAACAATAACATGCCAATAAGAAGATAAAAACACAGACATAGTACAAATTAGTCTCCCTTTATTATCAATCGAATTCAGAGATGCTCACCGGTGGCCGAGGCGGCGTGTCCCTGCAGCGTCGTGTGGCGGCGCGGAAGGAGACACGGCGGCGCTACGGATCTTTCGGCGGGGGAGCAATATAAGATAGGGTTGCCGGCGGTGTCAACCTCTCAGTGCTCTCGTTTGCAAAGAGTTTAGCATTCTTGTCCGAGGTTATAACATCAACTTCTCCGAGGTCTGCATGTGACTATGAGGATCCAAGCATTGGATGCTTACCCAGTATCAATTTTCTATAATCAAGCCTTTGTCCCGTTACATGAATATAGAATTTAGTCAGCGTTGTGGTTGCGCTGGTCTGCTCGCATCCCTTGTAGCATTATAGAATGTGAATCGCCGTTGTTCTGTGTTGACATGTTTAATCTCTTGTTTTTGTGTAAGGTTATAATCGTTTCTTATACTAGGTAAGCTAGGAGTAAAAAGAAAAAAAAATGAAACAGCAGGTTTATCAGTCAAATGATACATGTGCTTTAGTGTGAAACTTATTAATAAGTATATGTTAAATATTGTAAAAGTGATAGATAGATTTGTTAAAATATTGTGCAAATGATATAGGGGTGGTGATTGGATATGCTTGCCTTTTGATTTGTAGAATTAAATAAATTGTAGATCATGTTGTATACTTACATGAGATTAAATATGTAATAATTGCTAGTGGGTGATGATGCGGCATGGTTGTAAATTGAGCTTTAGACTTAGTGCGATTTAATTTCTATAATCAGCCTAGCTATCTTTGTCTTGAAAAATAGTTTAGCGAGACGCCATGTTATACTTCCTCCGTCCCAAAATATAACAATTTCTCCACCAACATTCTCTTCTCAATCAATTACAACACTCCACCATTCACTTTTCTCACCTACCTTCATTACTGATTCAATCACAACCCTTTACCACTCACTTCTACCTACTTTTTTAATAACCATGTTCAACTCTAAAGCTTCTTATATTCTGAGACGGGGGAGTACGTATGATCTGGCCACTTCCATATAGCATACGACTAAGCTTAAGGAACGGCGCTTACTGTGATGAACAGAAGGTCAACTCGATTTATTTTCAAACAAAATATATGAGAAATTTATGCTGCTCCATCTTAAAGAACCCAGCCATCATCAAAGTACGAGTAAAAGGGCTAAGAAACAGTGTGCCGTCACCGGTATTGAGTACTGAGAAGATGGAACACCAAATCGTTCAATGACAGATGAGCTTGCCTCAAGTAATCAAATGTGCTCCAAAGCTACCTAGACAAGCAAAGCAAAAATTAACCATACTAACCAGCCGTAATTAAAAAGGCATATGCTATTGTATTAATGGAATCAGCCACTCTGTAGCAATCCCTATTGGCTAATGTCTACGTGAACCACTGACTCTCAATTAGGAATTAATTATTAGGAAAACAGCCAAAACACATACTTGAGTCCTACAAGTATACTCCTTGGAATGCCTAATTTTGATCCACATGAACCAGCGTCATAGGCCACGCGTGGTAAATACTCCCTCCGTATTTTAATGTATGACGCCGTTGACTTTTTAACCAACGTTTGACCACTCGTTTTATTTAAAATTTTTATGCAAATATAAAAATACTTATGTCATGCTTAAAGAACATTTGATGATAAATCAAGTCACAATAAAATAAATTATAATTACATTTTTTTGAATAAGACGAAACGTCAAACGTTTATTAAAAAGTCAACGGCGTCGTACATTAAAATACGGAGGGAGTATATTGGAAGCAGTTTTACATCTTAGCAACCAGTGGCAGACAAACCTGCAAAACCAAACAATTACATCAGCAAATAACTCAAATTTACAGCTTATGTCAGACAGTAAATGCATTAACATCACCAGTGTGGTGAGTTTATTATAACAGAAATACCCAATGTTATACATTGTTTCACCAATATTTAGTACTAGCAGAGCAGTCATTCAGATAAAATGAACAACAATAGAAGAACAATTGATTTCTGCTGAGATACTTCAAGACAATAGTCACGAGTCCCTCTCCGATGTTATCTACTGGTAGTAGAAATTAATCTAAACGTTCAATGGGTAAAATTTAATTGGACTACCTCTCTAATTAATGAAAGTAGAAACGTAGGAAGGTATGATAGTCAGGTGCTGCAGTAATTTTGTTGGTGCAATCGCTCGCGGGGTTGGGGCGACGGATTGGTTGACAGATGCCTGCACTAGTAAAAAACATTTGTTTTAGACGGTCCAAAAGTGATTTTCATTTGCGGACCTTCAGCCCATCTGCCTAGAAGTGCCTGTGAAAATCGCTATTTTTCTATGCGGGTGGCAAACCCACATGCGAAAATCGGATTTTTCGTGTGCTGGTGCTTATGTTGTCCGCACACAAAAATAAAAATCCAAAAAATAAATTCGCAAAACGCCCGGCGGCCGCTGCCAGATCTGGGCGGGGGACGGCCACCGCCCACCGGATCCTGGCGAGGGATGGCAGCCGCCGCTGCCGCCGCCGCCGCAGGATCCGGGCAGGGGTCGTCCTCCCGCCGACGCCGCTGTGCTCCTCCCGCCACCGCTGCCGGATCGGCGCGAATCCGGACGGGAGAGGGCTTCCGTTGCCCCTTGCTGCCTTTGACTCGCGGAGCGCTTGCTACGGCGCGTCGGTTGGCCTCTTCCACCGCACGCCCGAGAGAGAGAGAGGAGAGAGTTCTCTCCCGGGGAAGGGTAATTTGAGTGAGAAATAGATGAGTATATATGAGGAGGAGAAGAAAGAGGAGAGGAGATAAAGATGAGTTGAAAAAATTGAAGTGCTATGAGGTATGAGGAGTTAACTTAGACTTTTGGATGGAGCTTTAAGAGGCTAGTCTGCGAAAAAATATTTTTTGTGTGGCTAAGAGGCCCATGTGGAAAAATAGCCCTATTTTTGCATACGGCTCCTTAAGAGGGTCGTCCGCCATGAGCGAAGGTCCCACTCACCAGCATGCGCTGAGTCAAAGTCCCTGTCCTCAAGCAATTGCTCACCTCCAAAGCGAGGGCGTGAGGGTGTTGAGGCTGTCGACGGGTGGCTCTCAAGGTTGACCGCGCGTGCAATTGGCCAAGACCTAATGATGGGTAGAGCCCACTAGCTCCACAATCTCGGTGAGCCACCAGCCCTCTAGAGTCTTGCCGGTTGTTTACTGAGGCGGGTGCCAGAGGAGTTCTTATGTTGCAAGCAACATGCTCCCCGGGTCGTTTGCATCGACTGGAAGGGCGCCTTGTTTGCGTCGCTCGCGATCCTATCCACGCCATCTCAGCATCGACGCTATATGCTGCCTGCAGACCCAATAGGGCATGTGCCACCTTGCTCAGCTCGGGAGGGGGCTAGGCAGACCGGCCTAGCACAAGAACACTAATGTGGCCCCGAGCGATTGAGGAGGTGGGGTTGAATGATGAACCTGAACCTCCTCAGCTTCTTCCGCGCCGTCGGAACCAAAGTGGTGGTGGGGATATTTCTCCATCATCGCTAGCTTCCCAAGGCGGGAAGCATCACAACTCAAACACGAGACGTCCTTGCCAGGTACGCCAGCTATCAACGTGTGTACACCGATAGCAGGGATCCAATGGGATCCAATTCTATGTGTTTGGCAGGGGGCAAGCCATGTGCGAGGGGAAACTTGGGCCCTGTTGATCAATATGTGGAAGCAGATGAACACAAAAGACATATACAAGTTTCAGCTACCCAGAGGTTTAATACCCTAGTCCTGTGGTGTGGTGATTCCTCTCCCTCTGTGATAAAGGATCTTAGATGTTTAAAACCAACTCAGAGTACTTTCTCATCTTTTCTCTTCTCGGTATCCTAAGAACTTCGCAGCACGTAGCTAAGTGTACTATCTCTCTTCATTCCAAAACTCTACCCATTGGTACCAACTCTCCCCTTATATTTCCTTCAAGGGACACCACATGACTGAAGTTCGATGGAAAAGGATAGTGCTACAGGGATTAGATATGCAAAGTCTTGTCAGCAATTTCTCTTCTTGCCCTCTCCATCAGCCTCTGGGCAGGCCCGAAAGGGGCCCAATGCATGCGAGGTGCACCAGCAGTATTGCCACACACCTCCGTTCGGTCCACTGAGGCCTCGGGCCTGGCCTGAACGGGGACCAATGCATGCAGGATGCCATGGCGGCTCACCATACATCCCGCCGAGGCAAAAATACACCAGCGCGGAGTTTTAATCTTGAGGCAACGCATAAGAAGGAAACCAAATGTTGTCAAATTACACTCAATAGTTCCAATTATTTCATAAGGTAGGATTGTGTACTACAAGAAACACACAAGACATTACATAGATATTTTTCGTCAGCAACAGCATAGAACCGTACTGACAGGAACACATGACACTGTCTGAACAATCACGCACAAAACATTCTGTAGCCGTGCAGCGAATAATGAAAATAAGCAACTGAGATTGAGAAAGAGTGAAATATTCTCCATAAGCATCACGTGTCAAGAAGCATTGTCTTCCTCAATATCAATGGCTATGCTGTCCTGGGAAGTTGATGGCACATCGCCGAGGTTTCCTTCTCCATTTGGAACCTCGGTGTTCAATGTCCTCTCTGCCAAGATCTCATCAGAAGACAAGTGAGCAGCAGCATTGATATTGTTTCCTTCCCTGTTTGGAACCTCAGTCTTCAGTGGCTTCTCTGCCAAGATCTCATCAGAAGGCAACTGAGCAACAGCGTCGATATTGTTTCCTTCACCGTTCGGAACCTCAGCCTTGCGTGGCCTCTCTTCCAAGGTGTCATCAGAAGGCAATGGAGCAGCAGTCATGACGGCATCATTTCCTTCTCCACTTGGTAAGTCCGCCCGCTGCAGCCTCTCTGCCAGGGGCTCCATTCCCATGGATAACAACAGGAGCCAAACATAGGTGAGCAACTCCCCACCTGCACCCAAACTCTTGGCGTGTAGGTACCCTCTGCATCTAGATGCAGAGAAGCAAAGCATCTCTACCCACACGCCCTTAATCACATGCTTCATCTTCTTATTGCCTAAATTCAGCAGCACCTCAGCAATTGCCCAAGTGTCACGAATAAAACTAGGGCAACAAGCACCCTTAGACTCCACCTTGGCAATTATCTTCTCTGCAAGCCCTTGGTACTCAAGTGGTTTCTCCTCCCCATGGATATCTTTGAGCTCTTGAATGGCAGTTGTGAATATATTCCTTCTGGTGTCGGCCATTAGCATCTCAGGACTATGAAGTAACAGGTACATCATATAGTTGGAAATTTCTATGATGCCTCCTTCATACGTGCATCCTATTCTTGCACAACAGAACTCCGCGGCGAGGTGCCAGAGAAGGACGCTCTCATCAAACGGCACCCTTAGGCTCTAGCCCAGGTCCTGGTCACAGTTGTTGCACCAAAGCGCCCACTGACCCCTGTGGTCGTTGAATTCCCTGTAAGTGGCACCATCTGTTATACCTTGTAGGGCTCGCTTATTTTAGCGTTAGCATCAAAAGGATCATCACTTTGACAAGAAAAAAAAATCCATGGCTTCTTCCATGAGGGACTCAGCAGTGTTACCCTCTCCTCTTTCAATTCCCAAGACTAATTTCTTCACTTGTTCTACATAGGACTGAAGGGAAATGCTATCCCCTTTTTATCTCCCTTTCCCGTCCTTGGAACGTGCATATCAGAGCTGACTAATCTGTTAATGCTGGCGCTCCTGAGAGCCCATGGCTTCTCAATGCATTTGAGAACTCCGGGGACGAACAGCACAATAGCTGCCTGCAGCAATTTCTTGTCACCCCCTAGCCATGACTTGCAGAAGACGTAGATAGACACGGTGATCTGGCATCAGAAAGTATAATTAACGTTTGGCACCTAGGCCTGCATTTTTTATATAGACTTCTAGCATCATAATCTATCTAACCAATTTTTCTTTTTTTAAAAAAAATTATATATAATTATTTAAGCTGCATTCACTAGTAGAGAACCAATAATTAGTAGCCGGTCAAAAAGTGTGTTATCTGTAACGGGTGAATAATGAACTAAACAAATATTTGATCAGTGATGAGACGACTCATCTATAGCGGTTGAGCACCCGTTAGTGATAGATATATATCGAGGGCGGCTGGATCAGGCCGCCCTAAGCTCAGGGGCCGACAACCAAGAAGAGGGCATGGTGTAGGCGTGTATCATACAGGGACGGACAAATAGGAATGACAGAGGCGACCCTCGATCCAGAAGAGGGATGTGAGATGGCATGATGGGGAGAGAGAAACGACACTGAGGGGACGGGCCAGTGAGCCCTCTATGATAACAAGTCATCTGTAACGTTTTTCCAATTATGAGCTGTTATCGATAAGCAGAACCGTATCTGTAACGGCTCTACATTAATAAGTAATAACCACTGGGTGTAGGGCATCATTAGAGTATTTCCATCAATAACGGTCCAAATATTTAACCATTGCAGATTGTTTTGTTACAAACGGTTCTAGCTGAGGTGAGCTGTTATAGATGACCGTTATAGATAAGGAGTTATGTATTGGTGATTTAAGAAACTAGCTAGCTAGTACAATTGTACTGAAGTGTTAAAAATCCTTGATTGACCTGGCTTGTCATGGTGACGAGTTCCTCCTCCAGAGCTCGTTATCTTCGATGTTGTATGCAGTGATGGAGTCTTGTCCACCAAGATGGATTAGGAGAACAGGTGCCCACACCACTTTTAGGATGCTGCTACTGCCCTGTGTTGTAGAATCTTCGTTCTTGTGGTGGTTGAAGAGGGTGGCCAGGGCATAAATCGCTGTGGCGTCGCTGCCAAGGTAAGCAAGCCATACTATGAATCTGAACCGGGGAGAAGTAATATGCTTACGCCTGTTAGCAGCGAGGAAAAGTAGCAGTTGAATGACTGTGCTGGCGATGATGAGGATGCGCAGCTGCGACTCCTGCCACCATTCAACGGCACTTGAGAGACCCATTGATCTCTCTCCCTCCCAAGCTACTTAGCTATACTATCTACCAATATCGTGCTCTCTATCTCTCTAGCTAGCTACCTACCTATTAATACAGGCCAAGAAGTGTGTACAGGTCAGAGGTGGATGTTGTGCTAATATTAATTATATTGTTCGATTCCGCTCGACTGGGGCGCCCTAGCTAACAGAATCTTTGTATATTTTGCTTGATTGTGCTCTTGTGGACTTGTTTAAGTCTTAACATATGTCCTCTGTTTAATGGTACTAATTAGTAAGAGGTTATTTATTTATATATATGTGTGCTAGCTAGCTAGCTATACTGGCTAACATATTACCGACAGGCTTTTCAGCGACACACGCCATCTGTCGGTAAAGGCCTATTCCGACAGATAAGATGACGTGAAATATGACCTCTGCCAACAGATGATCTATTGTGCTTTTATGACATGGTGTAGGAGCTAGAGGTGGGTGAGCCAGTGTGAGCTTTGATTATTTTACTTCTCTTATGAAGGCCTACATTACTAGCTACAAGGAAGTAACATAATTAAGATTAAAATAAACTGCACAAAACCCTACATTTTGGGTTAATTGGATCCATGTCATTGCAAATTTGTCTATTCAGAAAAATGTCATTATAATTCATCTATTTGTAGCCATGCCACAGGAATTTTACAAAATTAGGACCACGCCACTGTCGTCACATTTTCCATCCATCTCCTTTTTTCTCTGTATTCTTCCTTCGTTCTCCCATCTCCTCTCACTTTTCTCCCATGGCAGTGACGAAGACAGAGCCCCTGTGCTCCATCAGCTCCAACGCTGGTACGGCCACTCCAGCGGTCGAGAGACGGGTTCACAGCAACGCGGCAGTGGGGTTGGCCTCGAAGCAGGAGGAGAATAAGGGCCTACACGAGGTTGGGCGGTGGAAGGATGGAGGAGAGAAGAAGCCACCTGTGGTCCCGTCAATGGCTGGGCTTAGGGCCATGGTTGGAGGGTTGATGGCCATGGCGACCACCTTGGTCCTCGCCGTGCCGAACAAAACGGATAGGATAGGGAACAATATGGGAGAGAGAACGAAGAAGACAAGAAAAAAAGGAGATGGATGGAAAACATGATGGCAGTGCTACCGTCCTAATTTGTAAAATTCCAGTGGCACGACTACAAATAGATGAATTGTAATGGTATATATTTTTCTGAATAGACAAATTTGCAATGGCATGGATCGAACTTACCCAAAATTTATTTAGGATTGCTTATTCTCTAATTTTCATTGCCGCATATAAAGTGTAATTACTTCAAACGGTGTATATGAGAAGATATTGTCGCAAGATGGAGTCGGTTCCCATGAAACTTATTTGTAATCTTTGTGTGTGTGTGTGTGTGTTTGAATATTTAGCATATATTATGTCACGTCCGGAAATTCACTAGTAATTTCCGAACTTATTTGTGCATAAAACCCTCATCCAGGAATCAGCCGAGGTACACAAACTGACAATTTAATATACAAATCCATCGTAATAATAACGTTACATACTTACAGAAGAAAAAAAAACAGCAGCGGAATTAACGGTCTAGCGATGACTTCAGCTCCACTCCCACAGGCAGCTCAACTGGGGTATAAGCCAAACGTCTCCTCCTTCTGAATCCTTTTCTTCAACTGAGGTTGATTGATTATTGCAAGAATGAGCATATGACATACTCAACAAGCCACACAGCAAATATGCAAGTGCACAAGGATACCAAAGGATGGCATAATATAGGCTCATTTGCAAAAGCAGCATTTAGCAAAGATTTAAGAGTAGTAAAACAGTAGAGTAATTAATCATCAATTTTAATCAACACTGAACAGCACCCCAATGCTGCACAGGCCCAACCAAACCTGAACAACCAACCCCGGCTGTACAGATCTAACTCCAAACCAGGAGCTAAGCAAATTATTACCAGTTATAACATCCATAATTATTGTGAGGTGTGAGACTAATCACGAAAAACATTTCTCAACCCGCCCATAACCGCGGGCACGGCTATTCGAATAGTTTTACTCTAGCCAGAGGTGTACCACTGTACCCACAAGACACAGCCTCAACATCATGTCTACCATGCGTCGCGATACTGGAAAGTACCCGAATAGAGGCTGTGACAATACCCCCTGCACAACACAACTCACCACAGTGCACCATTCCTGGATCATAATCACCCCCTCAAAAACCAGAGGCATGGACTCCCCAGCGACCCCCACGGACTTCTCGCTGCTTCTCAGTCTGGCACCCCGTAATGAACCATGCTATACAAAAGGTAAAGCCGTTGCCCACGCTAGCTTATGGTTGGCACGGTTAATGTTTCACAACAGTAGCTCCGAACCGGTCCTTAATTGTCATGAGCACGACCTTCAAAACCATGTGCTCACAACCCACCATTGGCAAGTTTTAATTATCAATTAATTATCATAACACGATTAACCATCGTGAGCTACCATTAAATATAATCATAAATAATAATGTAGTATGATTCATCCCATTAATGAGCTAATGTTTCTAAGCATGGCTAAGCAATTATATATATATATAGCTTTTAGCTGAACCAAACCAATATATAAGGTTCAAGCTAATCAATTTGTTACCCAAGGTATCAAGGAATAAAGTAATCAATACAAATTGGCCATAACAAAGGAATAGGTTCACACCACCCGGTGACATTCGAAAATAAATGCACAGTTGAAATAAATAGAGAATTTAAATATAGGATCAACATGCTCAAAGGATTTGTGTTTAGTATCTGTGTGACTTGCCTTGAGCTTCCTCAAACGCTTATGAACCTTCCTCAACGAAAACGCTCTCCTCGGGAACGTCGGAAACTAAAGTGAAAGAACAAAATCAACAAAACAGTACAAAAACAAGCATAACCAGTATATGTGGATATTTTTAACATGTAGATCTCAATTTGAGATGAATTTAGCAACTTGAACCACTCGAATCCGAGTTACGATGATTTAGTTATGAATTTCCGAAGTTTAATCGATTTTCATCTAATAAAGAAAACTACGAAAAGGGCTTAATGACGTCATCGCTGACGTCATCGCCGGCATGGCACGGCTTCCACACGACCACCGGCAAAAGAAGGCTCGGTTGGGCTATCCGAGAACACCTACGCGAAGAGGACGACGACCCGAACTCACCGGTACAAAGAACAATGATGGACGACGACGAACGACGGCCGGCGACGAGGTTCTAAGGCGGCACGGTTCGGCTTGACGGCGGCGATGGCGCTCCGGTGGTCTTCGGCGGCTGCGAAGGGGCGGACGGGGTTCCTCTCCTCCGTGCGCACCCGACGGTGGCGATAGACGGCAGCGGCGACGGCTACCGTGGCAGCGCAACGCGGCCGGAGGATCGCCGGCAACGGCGGCGGCTAGAGCAAGGCAGCGGCGGCTCTACGGGCGACGGGGGAGCTCGGGAGTTGGGGCAAACGAAAGAGGACGACTAGGGGATGCTATTTATAGGCTTGGATTGAAGAGATCGGACTCCAATCGAGAGGAATCGAAGCCGGAAAATCCGATGGTTAGTTGGAGAGATAAACTCGAAAACGAATTCGATTCCGCGTTGATTTCTTCGGGATAAAGTCCGATTCTTGGGGGAAAGGATAGAGGAGGATAAGAGGAATATTTCCCCTCAACTAATTTTGCAAACGGAGCACGGGATGCGGCGGATTTGGTGGAGGAAGCGGCGTCGGCTAGAGCACAGCACGGCAGCTCGGGCTTCTGTCCAAGCTTGAAGATGAAAAGTATACGGGGAGGCAAATTAGACTTTCGTCTTGGGCTTGCTGAAAAGCAAAGGAAAGAAAGAAAGAGAAGGGGGAGCTCGGCTGGGCCGACTTGGGATGCACAGCACGCGCGCGAGGGAGAGAGATGTTGGGCTGAAATCAGCCCAACGGCTTAGGAGAGGATTTAAAAACTTTGTCCAATTAAAATAATCACTGAAATGATCTTTGAATTGTTAAAAATACTTCCAATGCTCAAATAGTTTCAAGAAAAATCCTGAAAATACTTGGACACTCAAAGTACTTAAAAAAATTATAATCAGACCATTTAATGATTAATTTAATATGTAGATAATTACTGAAATGTTCTTTGTATGGTTAAAATTAGGAATTGAGCTCCGAAAAAATCCGAGAAAATTCCAGAGAGTATAATTAACCATGGAGAATTTAATAAAAAATAAATCCATCCATGCTTTATATTTAGGAAATTTTATTTCCTACATTTAACTTCTCTTGTAAATTAATGAATATTTAATATAAATTCTAATAATAATTTATTAAATAATTTATAAATCCTAAAAGACAAATAAGGATGTGAGATATTATCATGGGTTTCTATACTTAAGTAACATTTTTTTTATCTTATACATGTCTTATTATTTTAGATATGTTAATTGAGGATATTTTCTATTAAAAAATGACTCATAGCATTGTTTCATCTAACTAATGATAAAATTATATTTACTTCTACTCCCTTCTTTTTCATATGCTTTCTTATTTTCTTTGAAAAATGAATTCAACTTAAAATATGAGAACAATTATATAAATATAATTATAGTATTTTTAAATGTTTATGCATCATAGACTAACTTATACTTTTGTTTGGGCAATTCTTATTATAAAGTTTATTTTATTCCATGAATTGTCAGATATAAGTTTAGTATGATTTGTGTTTCCAAATTAACCAAAGATAGTATAAAATACCCACATGCCATGCATATCTCAAAATTGAAGATGTTTTCGTCAAAATTTTGGTACGTCATCCGTCTTTGAGTTGGTTTTCTAATATTTATCTTTATCTCTAATCTATCTATATACCTAATAACAAAATAAGCAAGGATTCCGTGTATTTGGTTTTGTACCCTAACATCGCCGCCACATCGATCTATACCTCTCCATGTGTTTTCTTCTCTAATTAGTTGCGAAAATTGATTCTCCATTCCTCCCTCATATTTTCCCCCATGATTTCCAATTCCAATTTGGCTTTAATTCACTAGATTTAATCTCCGATTAACGGTTGTGAATGATGGCCGACAGGTGATCTTCACCCGGCCATTTTAATCCTGAGTATTATGGATTCGCTCCGATTTTGGAAAAAACTGAAAGAAGAGATCAAGTGAATCAAAAAGTACTCTCAATCAATTTTGAGAGATCGAGAAAGATTTGGCTAGATTTGATGGGCATGATTGGCTCCAACATTGTACGGGCACAGAAGTGGGCAGAGCAAAGGGATGTAGGAGGCAACGCTTTTTCAGTTATAATATATAGCGATACTAATGTTTCAATTTATTCTTTGGCTATGTTGTATCACTGGAAAAAACGCCTTTACCCGTTGAAACGCACGGGAATTTTTTCTAGTTTAATAGAAATCAAAGAGAAAAAAAACATAATGCGTACCCCCTCTGTTCTTTTAGTTTTTACTTTGGGCATTAATATAATCTAATCAAAGGTTGCATGCATTGGCCCTCCGAAATGATTAATTAGTAACTAATTGGGAGAATCATGTATTATCTAAATAATTATTAAAAAAAATATTTAGTTGCAAAGTGTGTGGGATCAAGGCGCCTCCACTGTTGTAAGTGCTCAAAAATCAAGTGATAACACTCAAATACCTGAAAGTAGTGAATATATTGTCCAAAGAAAAGAGTTTTGATATACCACATTGTTGATGAAGCTTGGAGCCATATATGAGAATATGAACTAACTAGCACACTCCAAACCCGATTGATAGGACATGCACTGAAGTTAAGCAAATCTCCCAAGCCTTCATATCATGAATCAAGTGAGAAAGCATATCTAGATGTGATCTTCATATCATCAAATCATCCAGCCCAATCACTGTCCGTGTAGCCAATTAATTTTGATTCTTTTACTGGCTTGTACCATATGTCATAATCTATGGTCCCTTTGATGTACAGTAAAACTCTCTTCGCAACGGTAAAATTTAATTGTCTTGGGTTAGACATATACCTTGATAATAAACATACCGCAAACATAATATCCGATCGTGTTGCGGTCAAACATAACAAACTTCCAACTAAGCTCCATCTCTTACATTTTGCTTTTCATTTGGCAACAAAGGGGTTGTAACTAAATTGCAGTTATCCATCTTAAATCCTTCAGAATATTTTCTGCATATTTTCTTTGTGATATAAATATCCCTACAGTACTCTGGTTCACTTCCTTTTCTAGGAAATAGTGCAACAAGCGCAAATCACTCATCTCATACGTATTCATCATGTCCTTTTTAAAATCTTGCATTATCTTCTCACTATTGCCGGTATACAATAAGTCTTCAACATATAGTGAGACAATTAAAATGTTCATACATGTTCTCATGACATATAGAGTAGGCTCAGGGGCGGACCCAGAAATAGGCCAAGCCCTGGGATGCCCCATGGAAATTTTGGCCCAACACAAAGTATACATGGTCGAAAGGAGGCAAAATAGACTTATTTATGGTGAAAATACATATTTCTCAATGGGCCCTTCATCCCAAGCCCTGGGCCGTGGACCAGCATGCCCAGGGCCTAGGTCCGCCCCTGAGTAGGCTCACTTATGCTCTTGGCAAATCCTCAATTTGACTGTACAACGCTCTAGGCGCTTGTTTTAATCCATGTTTCAGTTCTTCAGTTACTGTTCACGTCTGAAAAATATTCAGAGATTGTAGGTTAGCCACTGATCGAGAGCTAAGCGAGGGGTTTTTGCTGACAATTGGTATCAGAGCGAGGTTCCGGTTCCATTTTTGATGTCGTCGGATGGGCGCTACACTCCGCCACCGAGGCGTGGTGGAAGTGGCGGAAGCGGCGGCGAGCAGGGGAGCGGCAGCGCAAACGGCGCGACGATGCCGCTGGTGCCGCTGTCCAGAGATGGCGGTGCGGCTGCGAGGCTGCCGATGCTGACGTGGACGAACTACCCCGACTGGGCACTGCTGATGCGAGTGAGTCTTTAGGCACAAGGGCTGTGGACGACCATTGACCCTGGCTACGCGGAGTACCGCGAGGATCGCGCGGCTCTCTCTGCATACTCCAGGCCGTTCCGTGCGAGATGTTGCGCGGGCTGGCGAAGCACGACACGGCGAAGGCGGCGTGGGATGCCATCAAGACCATGCGGGTTGGTGTCGACCGCGTGCGTGAGGCCAAGGAGCAAGGGTTTCGCCGACAATTTGAATCGATGCGGTTTAAGGAGGGAGAGACGCCGGAGGAGTTTGCGATGTGGCTCACTGCCGTCGTCGCGGACATCCGCGACATGGGCGGAGTCATGGAGGACGAACATGTTAACAAGAAGTTGCTGCGCGTTGTCCCTAAGAAGTACAAGCCAGTGGCAATCTCACTCGAGCAACTCCTCGATATCAAGACCATGGCCTTGGAGGAGCTTGTCGGGCGGTTGTCCACGATCGATTCGTACAGTGACGACGAGGAGGTGAGCGGCGGCGGCAAGCTGTACCTCACGGAAGAGCAGTGGGAGGCACGCGTGAAGCAGCAGGAGCAGGAGGGCTCTGGCAGCGGTGGCAAGGGCCGTGGCGGGACTGGTGGGCAAAACCGAAAGACGAAAGCTGCCAGACCGTCCAAGGGCAAGGAGGCGGCCACTGGCGGAAGCGGTAGCCGGGATATTTCAAAGGTGAAATGTTTCAATTGTGATGAATTTGGTCACTATTCACGGCAATGTCGCAAGCCGCGACGCCAACGTCGTGCAGAGGCAAACTTGGTGCAGGGAGAAGAAGAGCCAACTCTGCTCATGGCGCATGTCATGGGGGTGTCGCTCGCCGGGGAAGCAACACTAGACCGAACACCTAGCATGCAAGAGGTACACCTCACTGAGAAGAAGGTCAATCCTGACCATGATGATGCCAGTGAGGAAGACAAGGCCGGTGACTGGTTCCTGGACACGGGAGCCACAAACCACATGACCGGGGCGCGCACGGCGTTCGCCGAACTCGACACCGGCATCGTCGGCACGGTGAGGTTTGGAGATGGCTCAGTAATTGAAATCCGGGGATGCGGGACAGTGGTGTTCAGGTGTAAGAATGGAGATCATCGTTCGCTGGAGGGGGTGTACTACATCCCTAAACTACGCAAGAACATTGTGAGTGTCAGCCGGCTCGACGAGCGCGGCTACGACTCACACATCAGGCACGGCGTCTTCACGCTGCACGACCCGGATGGTTTGCTCCTGGCCAAGGTAAATCAGGATTCCAGCTATCTATACGTACTTAAGCTGAACATGGCTAGTCCGATTTGTATGGCAACAAGTGGTGGCGAGGCGGCGTGGCGCTGGCACGCACGTCTCGGACACCTGAACTTCCAGGCATTTAGGAGGATGGCGCACGGTGACATGGTTCGTGGGCTCCCACGGATTGATCATGCGGACGAGCTATGCGACGGGTGCCTTGCAGGCAAGCAGCGTCGCGCGCCATTCTCGGCAGAGTCGAAGTTCAGAGCGCACACGGCGCTCGAACTAGTGCATGGCAACCTCTGTGGTCCGATCTCGCCGGCGACGCCGGGCGGTCGGAAATATTTTCTCCTGCTGGCTGATGACATGAGTCATCACATGTGGATTCGGCTCCTCACATCCAAGCACGAGGCGGCGACAACGATCAAACAGTTTTAGGCCGGTGTGGAGACGGAGACCGGTCGTAAGCTGATGGCGCTGCGTACTGATCGCGGGGGTGAATTCACCTCCGTGGAGTTCATGGAGTATTGCGCCGATCGTGGTGTGAAGCGCCAGCTCACGGCGCCTTACTCGCCACAGCAGAACGGTGTCGTGGAGCGCCGGAATCAAACTGTGGTGGCCACGGCGCGTTCCATGTTGAAGGCTGCCGGAATGCCAGCTCACTTCTGGGGAGAGGCAGTGGTGGCGGCGGTGTACGTACTCAATCGATCATTGACTAAAAGTCATGATGGGGTGACGCCGTATGAAGCGTGGCATGGTCGCCGACCTACTGTCGAACACCTGCGTGTGTTTGGGTGTGTGGGCTATGTTAAGACAGCCAAGCCAAACTTGAGGAAGCTCGACGACCGTGGCACAAGGATGGTCTTCATTGGTTATGAGCAGGGGTCGAAGGCCTACCGGATGTACGATCCGGTGGCGCGGCGCGTGTGCGTGTCGCGAGACGTCGTGTTTGACGAGACGACGTTCTGGAGCTGGAGCGGCTGCGAGGAGCATGAAGGGGATGCAGACACTTATGTGGAGTTCTCGGTTGAAAACTACACAGCGCCGGTTGATGTGAACCATAGTTCAGATGCGGCGACATCTCAAGCTGCCGAGGATCCATCGTCGATCTCGCCCAATTCGGTGGCGACGGTGACATCTGAAAATGCACTGGATTCCCAAGAAACAGCAGTAAGTCTGCCTACTGGAATTGAATTCTGCTCTCCTCCAAGCAATGCAAGCGAGGGCACTGATGAGGCGCCCAGACGATACAGGACGGTGACGAACACGCTCGCCACTACAACTCCCAACCTCGATTTTGACTACAGTGATGAACTGATGATGGCTGTTGAGGAACCAGCGAGCTTTCTGGAGGCTGAGAAGAAGGGTTGCTGGAGAAAAGCGATGATCGAAGAGATGAAATCCATTGAAGGAAATCATACGTGGTCACTGAGTGATCTGCCACCAAGCCACAAAGCCATTGGTCTGAAATGGGTGTTTAAAGTCAAGCGTGATGCTAAGGGCGAAATTCTGAAGTATAAAGCAAGATTGGTGGCAAAAGGATATGTACAACAACAAGGAGTAGATTTTGTTGAAGTGTTTGCTCCGGTGGCTAGAATGGAGACAGTGAGACTGCTTATTGCAATGGCTACTCAGGAGGGGTGGCAGGTTCACCACATGGATGTCAAATCAGCGTTTCTGAATGGTGATTTGGAAGAGGATGTTTATGTGCAGCAGCCACCTGGGTTTGTTGTTGAGGGTGAGGAAGGAAAGGTGCTGAAACTGAAGAAAGCTCTCTATGGTCTAAGGCAGGCACCCCGAGCTTGGTATGCCAAGTTAGATTCTAGTCTTGCAGGTCTGAATTTTGTCAAGAGTGCAACTGAGAATGCAGTATACACTAGAAGGCATGGTGATTCAAGACTAGTAGTGGGTGTATATGTGGATGATCTTATCATTTCTGGGCCAAGCTTGAGTGAAATAATCAGGTTCAAGGAGCAGATGAAGACATTATTCAGCATGAGTGATCTCGGGTTGCTATCCTACTATCTTGGCATGGAAGTGAAACAAGGTGATGATGGGATCATGATGACTCAAGCTGGTTATGCAAGGAGAATCCTTGAGAAGGCTGGAATGGAAGGTTGTAATCCTTGTCAAGTTCCTATGGAACCTAGACTCAAGCTTAGCAAGAAAGAACCAGGGGAGTGTGTAGATGCAACAGAATTCAGAAGCTTGATTGGGAGTCTTCGCTACTTGGTAAATACCAGACCAGATTTGTGCTATTCAGTTGGATACGTCAGCCGTTTTATGGAGAATCCCACTTCTGAACACTGGGTTGCGATGAAGCATATACTGCGGTATGTGGCTGGTACACAGAATTTTGGAATTCAGTTTAGCAGGAAGAAACAAGAAATTCCTCAGCTTATTGGCTATAGTGATAGTGATATGGCTGGGGATATCAATGATAGGAAGAGTACATCGGGTGTGATGTTCAAATTGGGTGAAAGTTTACTCAGCTGGCAGTCACAGAAGCAAAAAATTGTAGCCCTGTCTTCATGTGAAGCAGAGTATGTGGCAGCCACAACTGGAGCCTGTCAGGGTGTGTGGCTAGCACGGCTAATTGGCGAGCTGCGAGCTTGTGATCCTCAGTGTGTAATTCTGAAGGTTGACAATAAATCTGCTATCAATCTTTGTAAAAATCCTATGCTTCATGATCGTAGCAAGCACATTGACACAAGGTTTCACTTCATTCGGGAATGTGTAGATCAGAAACGGATTGAAGTGGATTACATCAGAACTGAGGAGCAGATTGCAGATGTGCTGACAAAACCTCTTGGCAAGAATCGTTTTCTAGAACTGAGAAGGAAGTTGGGAATGGTTGAAGTATGAATGCATCAAGATTAGGGGGTGATTTGTTAGCCTGAAGATAATCTTGTGCATTTGCAATAATTTGTTTGCTATCAGTTAGTAAGTTTGAATTCTTAGGCATAGGATGCTGCATGCATTGTAACGGCTGTCCCAGGAAGTTTCAGTCTTGGGCAGCTAAGCTTTTCCCATTTTTGTTAGTAGCGATGGAACTAGATCTGGAGCGTGGGATGGCGCGTTCAGTCGTTTGGATCCGGTGAAATCGGTGTTTGTTATACATGTAACAACCTCACAAGATGAGGGAATAAAATTGAAGAGAAATCAGAAAAGCTGCAGGTGGTTACACAGCACCAAAAAAAAAACTCTATTCTTCGTTTCAGTTCTTCAGTTACTGTTCACATCTGAAAAATATTCAGAGATTGTAGGTTAGCCACTGATCGAGAGCTAAGCGAGGGGTTTTTGCTGACAATAATGCCTTCTTAAGTCTAAATACCTTGTTTTCTCTCCCTTGAACTGAAAATCCTTCAGGTTCTTCAACATAAGTTTCTTCAACAAGATAGCCATTTAAGAAAGCCAATTTAACATCAAGTTGAAAGACATGTATACAGATCAGTTTTTAAGGGTGGTCTTAAGGGGAAATACATGTAAATGATTAAGGAAGTAGAAAAAGGTAAAGCATAGTATAAAAGTTAATGATTGGGAGAATAAAGTAGGAGTAGTACAAAGGTTAGTAGGTGGAGGAATAAATTACTCCCTTCATTCCTCTCAATAAGGCACACATACATTTTATGTAATTCTCTAAATATTTGACCAATAAGATTTTATTATAAATTAAGTTTTATTTGAAAATGGTAATATCATTGGATTGACATTTGAATTTACTTTCATACAATTGTGATTTTATTGCCACAAACATTTTAGTATTTGAGAAATTCAATGTCCAAAATTAGTTTTAAAGACCCGTACAAATTAGGTTTGATCGCGCCTTAGTTAATGGGACGACGGAGGGAGTAACATAAAAGGTGATAGGTGGGAAATAAACTAGTAAAAAAGATGAAAAATAAAGTATTATCAGATCATGACAAACAAATTTAAAGATTATAATACTTATATCATCGGACGGAGGGAGTACGTCACATTCTTCGGCTACTTACATTGCCGGGCAAGCTCTTCTTTGAACTAAGGAGCCCTGAATCATATCCAGCAAGGGCGTATATATGCAACCAGGCGGTACAGTATAAATTCCAATTCCTACCAGAGGTGAAGATAATCATCTATAATCGTAATGCTAATTTTGACTTTCTGCATCGATTTTTATATGTAGTTACGGAGAAACAGATGTGCAATATAATTTTAGGTAGTGTTGGTGGATAAATCATGTGAATGAAGCGTAATTGACAGAGGAACATATTGAATTGCATGGTTGAATTTTATGCACAAACCATATATGGAATGATGTGAGGGATTATGTATGATCCTTGTTTATGAACAATGGTCGATCCACTTGATCGATACTAGTGTGTTGTTTGCTTAATTGTTATTGTACTTTTAATGTGTAGGATGATGTTTGTTAACCACGGTAAGAGCAGAAAATTAATTTTATAGGCACAGTCATCAGTCGTCACCCCCCTTGAGAACGTACAGAGCTGGAAAATTATAGTTCCACAAATACTTCTAGAAGTTCAGATAAAAAGTACTGATAGAAGTTCAGATAAAAATTAATCTTCTTAAAAAAAATAGCAGGTTTCTTAAAAAAAAGTACTGATAGAAGTTCAGATAAAAATTACACCGAACATGAAACATTGAACTGACTTATCAAACAAAAAGTGCTGAAATGATCTTGTGAGATAATATATTTCATTCGACATAAATTAATCTTCTGCATCAAGTTTTGGTGCCTTTCCTTAACTTATATGTTCCCTTTGCCCTCAAAGTGAAAACTTATATGTTTCCTTTGCCCTGCTTCCGAGATGTTTCAAGCATCAACAATTGTTCGGCTACTTCTTTCATTCCTGGTCGCCTATCTACATCGCACTTCATTGCTAGAATGCCAATCTCTTCAAGGGTGGTGATGTCTTCGTCAAAAGTTATCTCATTGTCAAACATAATCCTTCCGTTGTTTTCTCTCTCATAAAAGTTGGAAAACTTGATGACAAGATTATCTTTTTCACCATGTAACATCCGTTTCCTGGTGATGAGTTCCAAGAGAACAACTCCAAAACTATAGACATCACTCTTCAGTGTGAGAGGTCCAGTTTTCATGCACATTGGATCTACGTAGTTGATGTCAGCGCACACAAACGATATGTCTTCTGTAATCTGTGATGATCCAAAACTTGAGATTTTTGGCACAATGTTGTCATCAAGAAGTATATTGCCTGGATTGACATTTCTATGCATTATGGGTTTGGATCTACTGTGCATATATGCCAGTCTTTCTGCCAACCCAATAGCAATATCTAGACGTAAATGTAGTGGGAGAGAAAAATTGCTAGTATCATGGAGTATGCTGTAGAGACTCCCTCTTCTAGCAAATTCATGAACCAATATTACAGCATCCAGCTCACAACAGAAACCCAATAGTTGGATAATGTTCTTATGGATCAGTTCGGGAAGGTTCAGCTCGTTACCATTTCGATCCTCTCTATGTTCAATTCCTTTTCTATGTTTCTTCACTGCCACCTTTCTATCATTCTCAAGAATTCCTCGATAGACATCATTAAATGCACCTCTACCAATATTTTTTGAATAGTTATTTGTTATTACTTTTATTTCACGTGATGTGAACATTCTTTTTCCACTAATATACAGTGTAGCTCCTTTCTTTCTAGATCTGTTCATGCCCAGGTTGAAAATGCCCGCCATCTTAGGGAAAGCCATCAAACTAGAGCTAACATTGTTTGTACCTTGCAGGCTTTGTTCGTTAACTTCATTCTGTGTTTCAGGAAATATGTGCCAACCAAAATTTTGTAGTGGAGCAGGTTGTCTCAAACAGAATTTCCTAAGCATCCGAAGGTACCCAGCCACATCGCACATATCAGGACGTCTATGAATGTCCTCTGCTCGACATTCCTGCACTAATTTTTCAATCTCCACTAGAACCTTCATGTTGCTCTCTAGCAATTTGGGGATCAAACAACTCTGTCACACCTTTTCCTTCAGCATGAGCTTGAGCGAGACTTGCCACCCTTTTCTTGGTTATAAGTTCTAGAAGAACAATTCCAAGATTACAAACATCATTTTTTGGGGTAAGGCGCCCATCCCAGCGATACATGGGATCCATGTAAGCCATACAACCTTTCAAAATTGAAGTATGAGTCCTTTCTAATGAGAGAGGCCTAGATATTCCAAAATCAGATATTTTTGCATTAAAATTGTCACCCAGCAGTATGTTGTCAGGCTTCACATCACCATATAGAACAGGGTTGCACATAGAATGCAAATACCCCTAGAGCATCTGCACACTCTATTGCAATATCCAATCTTATGTCCAATGAATCAAGGCTATTCTTCACATGAAGATGGTAATCAAGGTCTCCAATACACATATACTCCATGACCATCATTAGAGCATTTTTCTCGATACAGTAGCCAATTAGCCTGACTACATTCTTGTGGTTTATTTTTGGAGATAATCCATAAAATGCCATTGACAAGCGTCCAAGTACCAGAAATGCCATCGACAAGTGTGAGTTCCAAGAAATGCCATCGTACAAACGATTTTGTCCCAAAATTGCCATCGCCGTTAGGGTTCCGTCCATTCCGCGCCGTTAAATACACTGTTCATTAACAGTGTATTTAACGGCGCGGAATGGACGGAACCCTAACGGCGATGGCATTTTTGGGACAAAATCGTTTGTACGATGGCATTTCTTGGAACTCACACTTGTCGATGTCATTTCTGGGACTTAGATGCTTGTCAATGGCATTTCATGGATTATCTCTTATTTTTGACTGTGGACAATTACTTCTTTAGCAAACTCTTCTTTAGAATCCATTTGAATATACTTCTTCACTGCAACAAAACGGTTATCATCAAGAACTCCCTTATAAACTTTTCCAAATTTACCATTTCCAAGACTGGTGCTGTAGTCGCTGGTAATTACTTTTATATCTTCTTCTGTGAAAGCCCTTATTTTAGAAATGTTGTCCTCTATCCGTTGTGCCCTTTCAATAGACTCTTTATGCTTGTTTTCTGAGAGATCCATTGTACAATATGATTGTCGTAGCTCCAAATAAATTGGTGGATTGATGTCCTGTCACATGAAAACATTGTGTTAAATATCAATTTAGATGGATTGTAGATTTTAACTCCATGGTGCATAGTATCAAGGATATATTGGCCATATTTTCGAAGTAATTGTCCACTAATGCAGAGTTGCAACAGACCCTGACTTAATCTGAAAACAAGCTTGTGAAAATTCGCATCGTTACTTAACGGTTACACGTGACAGGAAAAAGGGCAATGTTTGGTTGCTTCTAACTCTATTTTTTTGGCCACAAGTTTGAGGATAAATTTGTACGCTTGTGAATTTTCGGATGAAAAAGGTAAGGAATTTGGTTTGCACACAGGAATCAAAATCTCTAGTGGAAGAGACATATGACTCCTTGACCGATGACGAGATCTATAATTCTTCAACAGAATGGGATCAATGTGATTGTGCTTCGATGTTTTTCCTTCAAGTTTGACTCGTTCATGTAATTTGAATGTATGATTACTAGGAATCTGTTTGATTAAGCAGATTTTAGTAGATCAATTCCTGTCAGCTATCCTGAGAAGAAACTGCGTGAAGAATCCAAAGAATCTGGTTGACATGCAAAATCTCTTCTTTTTCTCTTTTGCGTTGATTGACATGCAAAATGACTGGAATGTCGATACCCGGACTGAAACTGTTAATATTAATCCGTTTACTTTTTACTAGTGACGATTTAGAATAGAAATTTATCATAAACATGCTTGAGTACAGATTTGGTCAACAAATTCGATTCAGGAACTAGCTCATCAAAACAGATTTAATCCAAGAACTAAACAAACAGATAACACATTGTAGTTTAATTAACGACAAATTATTGAAATAAAATGGTAACTTGTGAGGACAAGTTGAACAAGAAGATAAAATGCCACAATAAACCCACAGAGACGAACTAGCATCCGTCTCCGTTTATCAGTAGAATTCAGAACGCTCACCGGTGTAGGAGGCCCTGCGCCGTCGGTGTAGAAGGAAGGCGTTCTGGACCGCCGGCGGAGCGTCGACCGGTGGCCGCTGCACGCTTAGTCAACCTCTCCTTAGCACAACTGCGCGGTAGGTGAAACTTCTCTGCGGCTTATGGCTGTGTTTAGCTCACATCAAAAGTTAAAAGTTTGTGTGTAGGAAAGTTTTGATGTGATGGAAAAGTTAGAAGTTTGAAGAAAAACTTTGGAACTAAACACAGCCTATACGCATCACATGCTTTGCCCACTAGCAATTTTCAATTGTTCTACTTAAATGCTACTAGTATATATAAAATATGCGTAGTTATTTGTCAACCGATTTTAGAGCTCCAAGATAGTATCAACCATAGAGTCCCGAAATGGAATTATTCCATCGTATGTATAGTATGATTAGTCAAATCATTCATAGTGGGGAACGGTGATAAACGCAAGTGCAACGTCAACAGTTTTTTTTTAAGAAAAACCAAATTAGATAGAAAATGAAAGCGAATTATATTTGTTGCATAAAAAGTAAAGTGAATTATATTTGTCGGAGGTATCGGCAGGTTCGATTCGTGGCAACCGGCAACCCGTACGAATGCATAAAGTGAATCAATCAGCAAGTTGTGTCGAACCCCAACTCGATCGGCTGGCTGGCCTGACCGTGCAATTAATCAATCAGCAAGTTGCGTCGCGTCGGCTTCCGTCAGGCCCGCCACTAAAAGCATGTGCATTTTAGGCTGATTTAGCATGCTCCAAAAATATTATACCATTATATAGTAGAGAAAAGTGAGGGAAGAGAAATAAACGGGTGATAAATCTATATATTGTCAGGCAGTAGCACTTCTTTCGACGTGGGCGGCTGTTTTTTTTTTTTCATCAAAGACTCACGCTCAGCTTTCGATTAAAAGCATAATAGTTCGATACAAGGTTCCAGATTACAAAACATAAAGCAAAACATTGAACTGCTGGGGATTCCAGCTTGCATAGAAGAACAGCATTCACAGAGATCAAGCACTAGATGACTACACAAAAAGAGAAACTAGCAATGCAGATCAGGCGTCACGCAGCATCAGGCATTGCTTGAGCCTTCCATCTTTCGGATACTGGCGAGCAACAAGCCCCTTAAAACCTCCAGCTCGCTCGCGTCCTTTCCCGCCACCAGTCTTCTCCACTTTAGCAGAAACAACATTGTTTTGTGAGGTAATTGGGAAACGTTATTCAACAGTTTGTTGTTAAAGACCAGTCATTTCAACAAGCCAAATAGCCAAAACCCCAGCAGCCAAAAGGTAAATAAAGCAACATTTTGTTTCTCATGATTATTCAAAAGATTCAGCAACTCCTCTCTAGACCTAGGTACTTTTTCCCGGTTGAAAGCATCTGTATAGCAGCACCAAAGGTATTGTGCAGGTGGGCATGTAAAGATCAGGTGATCAACATCCTCTTGCTGTCCACACAGTTTACAAAGTGAACTACCCTGCCAATTCATCTTCTTTAGGCTAAATTCTGCCAAGTGGCTTCGTAGGAGTGTTTTTATAAGTCCCATGTGACAGCTTGAGAATGTCTGTATGAGGTTTAATGGACTTTTAGGATAGTAGCCCTAGCACGCGCATTCGCACAGGCATGTATATCATAAGCTTGTATTTGAGAAACTTATACGGACTAAAAATCAACCATATAGAACTTGCCAAGCTTCAGAAGTGTGTTTTCTTCATAAATTTATTTGTCGATTTTGCTTAAATAACTTTTATTTGGTATTTGTTATCTTTATACTACGTAATATTTAATTCATCTATATAAGTAATTATTATTTTCTTCTTCGTTATTTTAAAATGAGGTAGACATATGCTGAGTTCTTTCCCCAACTTACATCCCTCGTTTTTCCACGCGCACGCTTTTCAAACTGCTAAACGGTTTTTTTTTTACAAAAACAAATTATATACAAAAGTTGCTTTATAAATAATATTAATCCTTTTTTAAAAAAAAATAGTAAACCCTTAATTAATCGTAAGATATTGTGTCACTCTGTTTTGTGTGCACGGGAGGTGAGTTCCCAACCTCACCTCCCGGACAAAGCCTTAGTTTGTTTAGAAAATATGTCTAAAAGTTCAAATTAAAAATAAGGTGCCTTTTCTTTTTAAATTGAATGTTTTGGGACTTTTTTTAATGAATATTAAAAAATATTATTGTTAACAATGTACCATCAAGTTAGCCCTCCTTTTAATTGGTTCATATTAACGTAATTTGTTATGTATATATACATATCGACCAATGTTGGTAATTCTTACGATCACAGATGAAATCCACAAGCGCACGGATGTACCGATGTAGCACTTCCCCTACGGAGTATTCCAAAGGGTGTCGAATCCAAGGGAATATGTGTGGTCAGATCTTCCTCCGGTTTATCCAAGAACACCAAGCAAAGGATAGGCCAGGATAGAGAGGATTCACTGGTGAGAAACAGTGTATAGGGAAAGCTTAAGTTTAATCCTAACACAATACTTCAGGCACTAGCAACCCGCTGTTCCCAGATGTCGCTCTACTGCGTACCCGGACAGGTAGGACTTAAGTGATCTTGAGGGCTGTCACCACCTCTACACCTACCTCAAACGTATTGTGGGATACGCAGCAATTACTTGATAACAATTACCTAAACACCACGTCTAAGCAATTAATATCCACTTTAGTGTTTATAACTCACCAAAGCAATCACTATATTTTAGTTGATTATAGTGAACAATAATCATGTATGCTATTTAGGAACTAACCAAGAGATAATTCTCACACGATAAATCTAAATTACTCAGGAAGAATATTATATTGAAATCAGAGTAATAAACAGAATAAAAAATGAGAGAAGATTACCGACAACTCCGGAATTCTTCAGACTTCTTCTACTCTACTCTCTTCCTATTCTAGTATATATTATAGTACAATAGAGCCTCTTATAATTCAGCTCAAGCTTGGAAGTGTGTGTTGGAGTGAGTGAGATGATGTCCTTATATAGGGGTAGGTATGACGGTTAGCGAAGGGAAAATGTCCGAAGTGTCCTCCAACCGTCATCAGGGATACATCTGAGATGTCCATGCCAAACCCCAGCCTGAACGGATGAGATGCTGGTTCGGCCGAACCTGGGCTGGGCCCCCCTGGCCTGGCTTTTGGCCCATCTCCTCCCCTTGTCCTCCTCTATCAATTTCTCGGAGTTTTGGGCTAACTATCTGGTATTTTCATGAAGTTCACAACCCATCGTTGTATGGATACATGTTTCTCCTTACTTTACTCTTATTTTACTCCCAACTTTGGGGTTTAACACTGGCATACAAATAAACACCAACACTAGTAGAATATGTGAGATTAAACACCTATCATTATGTTGAATGTTTTATTATCTGGACTTTATGCAAAGGTTGACGGTATAGAATCGACGTTTAATAACCGCCAACAACCAACAAAGATAGATTAGAAATATGTATCCGGATCTTGCTTCCGGGAGACATGCACATGTATATACGACATTAGAAGGAGAGGAGTTTTGTTTCCTTTGAGTTAGATCCAATGGTTTCATCAACTTAAGTTATCTATATTTAGAAACATGATAGTGACCCAACGTAATGTACTTATTAAATATCTATTTTCTAATTAATTATTTTATTATTGCATATTGTTCTATTAAAATATATGTGTTGTTAAATAGACCGTTAAAATATCAATATGATTTTCCCTATAAATGTGTTTTATTTCTTTTACTTTTTTTCAGAATTTTTCTATAAATTTATTAGAACGTTATGTGATGGATCGCAATTTATGTTTTTTATTTTTGTCATATCGTAGATCTAATGTATTTATGCACGTTTTGTGAACTGATACATTATCATGTTTTTCTATTTTATATAATAATTTTAATAGCATGGATATGATAAAAACCAAATATTTCTTACAAGTTAAATTACATATTATATTGCCTTTGAATTGTTAATGAACCGTAACGGATAGAATGATATGGAAGAATAAAAAGATTTATGTGTAATTAAAATCCGTGACCACATTTTTGATAAATTATGGTTATTTTAAAATTATTAATCTTTTGAATATTTTAATAACTAAAGAAAAGGAAGAAGGGGAGAGCAGGAGGAGAGGGAGGAGGCATGTACGTACCTTACGTACAATACGCATTGGAAGGTATGGCCCGGACAGGAAAGATAGGGATGTGGGTCATTTTTTTAAAGATAAATTTGATAAATTAAATAGTTACAAATCTACCAAAGTGAAAAGTGAATTCCACAACATCACTACAATGAGCCACGTAAGCAAAAATTTATGGACCGTTGGATCAAAACAAATGTTAAAACAGAGAGGAGAATTGAAGTTGAGCCATTGGATGGAGATGAAAAAAAAAATCCTAGAATCCTCTAGGACTAACGCGAAAAAAAATAAAATAAGTAGAGACATCAGCATGGTAAAAGAAACACCACACGCCCCTGCCCTCCTCCACCTCTTCGACCACGTCATCGCTGCCCTCCCTCTTCGATTCCTTCCATCACCGTGTCCTCGACCCTCGAATCAAATAAAGTGGTGGATCTGATATTGGTATTGGAGAGGAGACAATAGCCCTAGCCGTCACTGAGAGAGAATGGCGCTGTGCACGGTGAGGATAGGAGGAGACGCAGGACACCAGTACACCACCACTGCCTTCGGTTCAGGGACACAGGAGCATGGAGAAGTCGATAAATAGAGAGAAATCGGAGAGCTAGCACTGATTTGAGCGGCTGTGGCTCTACCCGCTGCAGAATGAGAAGAGGCCACGATGCAGCTCACGTGAGACATGTACAAAACTAGGGTCAAAGTGGTTAAGTCAGTGACTTTGATGGGCCACGGCATGCTTACCAAGCCGACACACAGTACAAGCCGGCCCAATAAACAATCTATTTGTGTCTGTCTATATATATATATATATATATATATATATATATATATATATATATATATATATATATACATATATATACATATATATATATATATACATATATTATCCAGCTCCTATATATATATATATACTATTTGTGTCTCTCTCTCCATGTATGTATATATACATATATATACATACATATATATATATATATACATATATATATATAGAGAGAGAGAGACACAAATAGTATATATATATATATAGGAGCCGGATAATATGAACCTAGGTGCATACGCACCTCAATCCCACATGTGACATGTGTCTATTTTTTTGTTGTAGCTAATGCATCATTTTTACCCAAGCTCCTACAACTTGTACCTACCTAACCCAGACTCTTATAGGGAAAATTTTGGGCAGGTACACAATGATGCTGTAGCCATGCTTTTCTCACCCACTCATGTACTACTAGTCTGCAACTGTATTCATGTCTTTTCACTAATGTGACCGTAAGAGAGAATGAGAGAGAGATGAAAAGACATTACTCCATGTGATTAGCCATGTCACTTTAATAGATCTCTTGGCTACAATCACATTACTCCATGTGATTAGCCATGAAATATATGTTGATTTTTTTAATTAATCTGACCACCTTGCTTTGTATGTCCGAAAATTAATCTATATCTGGTTTTATTCAGACATGATATATCAAGATGAATGTCCAATCACCACGCAAATACAATATATCCGATGTACAAGAATGACATTGTGAAAATGATATATCATTTGGCATAAATTAAAATAAAAAATACATGGTTTTTATTTTACATATATATGCTACATTGCAAAATATAATTTCATTAATCGACAAAGAAAACAATATACACTGCAATTTGTTGACACCGAAAATGACATACGAAAATATCATTTTGAAAAGTGATGTCTAAAAAAAAGATGTCGCAAAATGATAACATATAACTTGACATGTATTGAAATTAGAAAAAATCACACGTGTGTTATTTCCAAAATGGTCATATGTACTAAATTTCCATGGATAACAAGAGAAAAGAAACAATATTCAAATGGATGAGTAAATACTACATGATGTGTGGTCAACTACCTCTCACCTGTTCTTTCTCTCTCTTTGCTCAGGAAGTGCATGTCCCATGTCAGAGCAACACATGCATTACGTACCTCCCTGACATTTTCTCCTGTAGACAATCTTCATTAGTGAAAGTAAGGTCCATTTAGAAAGCACGCATCTTGGAACGATTGAATGGATGTGATTCAGGGTGCAGATGAACCTCGGTTCATATCTGCTTTTCCATATATATATATATATATATATATATATATATATATAGACACACTAACAAATATGCCCATGCGTTGCACCGGGTACATATCAAACAAATATTGATGGGTAAGATTGTTTGTGTACTTATAACAATGTGCACAAAAATATTGAATTTGTACATATCTCGCAAATATCTCCAAATTTTATACATATGAGTTGTGCAAATCGTGTGAATTCTATATTGTCGTATTGATATAGAGCATTACTGATGAGCCATCTATGGTGATAGATTTGGAGGGTGTAGCTCAACGAATTTGCATTTGCTATGTATCTCAGTGTTGATATGTCACTACTACAACCATCAGTGACCTTCCCCGGGATTCAAGCCTGTTGACCCCGCCAATGTCATTGACGGCGGTGTAGGGTGCCGAGATGAGCGCCACGGGGCTATTCTTCCTGTCTAGGGTCATCCCTGGCTGTGTGGTTGTTGCGCTGCTCAGGCCGTCGAGGCGAATATGAGGCACTACCCAATGATGACGGTGAGAAGATTAATAAGGCCACAACACTCAATGACGTGATAGGCGGTGTCGCGGAGGTGCTCTCGGCAAACAAGCTGGCCACCAGGGAGGACGCCGATAAGGTGGCGGTCGTTCTGCGCAAGGTGGCGGTCGCCGCTGCGCAGAACGACAGGAGGCATGCCAGTGGCGGCAGGGAGCTAACACGATCCATTCAATCCTGATCCGAGTCGATCAGGAATCCAATCCCGCACCATGCAGATGTGTTTTTCTTTTCCACGGGGAAAGCGACCACCGATGGTAGGGACAAAGTGCGTGCGAGAACGCATTCTACAAATTCCAGGTCAGTCCGGAGCAGGCCAGGAGTCCAGGATTATTCACAAAGACCCATTCTACAGCCAGGAGTCCATGTCCTTCCACGCCTTTTCCTACTCTGCTTTTTTTCTTTCATTGAAACTTTTCGCTATATATTTCTAGTCGTTCCTAGTATCCACACACATAAAACTGTATAGATTTCTCTCGCAAGGCAAAAGGCAAAATCTTTATATTTACCTAAAAATAGAAAAACAGAACACATTTTTTTTCTAATTTACAGCAGCGCTGTATTTAGTAATGTCCTATTAGAGAAAAAAAATTGAATTTAACGGAAAGAAGGTCGGAAAAAAAAAGAGAACAGGGACCAAACAACAGAAGATTTCGTTTGATTGCCTATTCCTTTGCATTGAGAACGGCAGATACTGCTCATTTTTGAAAACTTTTACATGGGTCCCACGGGCATACATTGAACTGAGAGTATACTACTCCTACTTTGCTTTTCTGCTGCACACGTCGACCCTTTCTGCTGCATGCGTCGAAGCCGAGAAAACGGCGCGCACATGCGCCTTAATTCCGCGCCTCGACCTTATCCTTTCCCACTTTCCTCTCGGTTTCTCTCCTCCCCTCGCTCGCCTTCTCGGTTTCCTTCTATCCTTCTCCTCGCGCTCCTCTCAACCGGCAACGCTCTCTCTCTCCGGCACTCCACCTCCCTCCCCCCTATCACGTCTCTTCTCAACAACGAGAGTGAGCACCGCCCTTCCCATTTCTTCTCCCACCCACCACGCATCAGCCGAGAGAGAGCACCGCGAGTGGATAAACGCATCCTTATCCACTCGCCTCCTCCTCTACCCCGTCCCTCTCTCCCCCTCTCGGTCACTCCCTCTCATCCCCGTATCATCCCCGCCCCCACCCTTCTCATCTCTCCCCTGCCGACAGCAGAGGAGGCGGCGGCGATGGCGTTAACTACTCCCGCGGGCCGGATCCGACAGTAGCGGTGGCATCGGCGGCTCCCGCTGGCAAATCCGGCGAAGGCAGCGGCGGTGTTGTTTCTAGCAGGCGGATTCGGTGGAGGCTTTTCCGGCGGGTGGATCCGGCGGTTCTCTACCCCCTCGTCCTCACCCTCCGCGCCCAAGCTTGTCCCGCGGCGATGGCATCGGCGCTCCCACAGGCAGATCTGGCAAAAGTGGTGGCGGCGGCGTTTCTGGTGGGCAGATCTAGCAGTCCTCCACACACTCCCCCTCCGCCCCAAGCTTCTCCCGCGGATCCGGCGGCGGCTTCTCCCTTGGATCCGGTTGCAGCAGCGGCGGCGGCGGCGGCGACGACGTTGGTGGCACCCACTGGTGGAACCGACCGAGGGGATCTGCCTGACGCCACCGACGTCCCCTCGGCCCGATCCGCCATTGTTGTTGATTGTGTATTTGTTGTTTGTATATGTGATGATGATGTCGTTGCTACGATTGATTTTGGGGTTTTTATGTGATGATGGTGTTGTTGCTCCCGCTCGCCCCTCCATCTCCTCTCATCATCTCTTTGATGATTTTGTGATGATTTCGATTTGGGTTTGGATTGAGATTGAGATTTTGTTTTTGGGTTGGATTGGGATGATGTGGCATATCCGTTTCACTTGCGCGAGCGCCATGGCATGGATGACGATGGACGAAATCGGATTGTGACGACCGGCAAAATCCAAATATTTATATTAGTTATATATATATATATATATATATATATATATATATATATATATATATATATATATATATATATATATATATATATATTGTCGGTTCCCAAAACTAATGATTCGGAAACCGACATGTTTAACTGTATCAAGCCCTAGATCAGTAGATTAATACAGCTTCAACAATCTGGATCTTCATTGCGTACATTTGAACAAAGCTCCAAAGGAGGTGTTATTACATAAAATAATAGGGGAATTTACAAGATTGTGGCTAACTATTACAGCAGAAGCTATAGAATGACTTAACCATAATATTTTGCTATAGACTTAAACTATCTAACTAATCTATATTTGAGAACTAGGTTTAAATAAGACTAACTTATATGATTGAACTCCTGGCTTCGGCAAGAACTTCAATTTAACTCTAGAAAAAAAGGTTTGAAGCAAGGGTGAGTACAACGTACTCAACAAGCTATTATATTCAATAATGATTGTATGAAAGGACAATATTTGAGTAGGATTATGATTACTTGCAGAAAGCAGAGAATATAGAAATAGAAGGCCTGATGTTTTAAATGCAGCAGCATTTAGTAAAATCTTGAATTAGGTTTCTAACCAAAGTACCATATGAGTCCCGATACTCAATTCCGTGAGCACGGCTATTCGAATAGATTCAGGTTTACTTTACTGCAGTAAATGTATGCTTTACCCGCAATCCACGACTTGCTGATAATCATCAGCTTTAGTCATGGCAAAGCTTTTCGGTTACTAACATCAGTGGCACCTGTTCCATGAACTCTCATCCTCAAGCGCTCTGAACGTAACGTTATCAGCAGTGAGAGGAGTTCTGGCGTTCCCGAGGTTTTTAGAGAGAGAACTGGTTGAGAGACCCCCGTCATCTCAACCATGTCTTCACAATACACACACTTGAGCTCAACAAATCATTTACCTGCGCCTCGGTAAATGTTATATTTGCCCTTCGCGGCATATGCCCTTTGCGGCATAAGTTTGCCTCCTGCGCGAGGACTTGAATAAGAACCACTGTACAGAGGTACTACCTTTGCTAGACAACCTACTTTGCAAGGTCTGTCCCCATTCTAGAATTGCGGTCGTACTCGTTCGTTTGACATAAGTACTTGGTAATAACTATATCGACTGAGACAGTATTAGCCACCCGGAAATCAACCAATTCCTACGTACTGTCCCAATCTAAGTTCATTATATATTTATGCAGACTAACTAGGCAGGGCTAAGCAAAGCTAGCATATCTGGTTTGCTATGTTCAGGTTATGCATTCAAAATCATGTATGACTAATGCATAGAATAAAGATATAGAATATAGGGTAATTATGTTCAAGGGAAGGAATAATAACTTGCCTTGCTCCAACGCAAATAACTCCGAGATAGGCAACCTGATTATCCGATGCTAGAAATACCACAGGTTGCCTCCAAAATATAATTGACTCTACTAGAGAAGAGGAAGGACCAATTTCAATAAAATCCATAAAATAACAAGAAGACGATAAACAACAAAAAGGGCTAGGGTTTAGGGTATAACCTATCTCCTTTATAGGGTGTAGGGATTACTGGGCTAATATGGGTAGGTTCTAAAGGGTTGGAGGCTAGAGGGGATTAAGTAACAATTGTCACTTATATTTTATGTGTGGTTTTTGGTTTCTTGGAGAATAGGGGATATATCGAATAATCTGACTAGTTAAGTGGATATGTGGCTAGCATTGGTCGAGGTTGGGCTTTGATAGAAGAATGGCTAGGATTTAGTTGCTCTCGAGTCGATGCTGAAATATAGAATACCATATCGGCTCGTATTTCATGCATAGGCTATGGGTAGTAGAAGGGTAAATGGTTGGTATGGAGTTTGGATAGTAAGTTGATTAAGGTTTTGGTTGTTTAGGCCGATATTGAGGTAGGATAAATATCGGCTAGGGTTTGGTTGTTTGCTAGTCGTTGCTAGAGTTGGACAGTATAATGACTAGAATTGGTATTTTCTCTAGCCGTGTCAATAGACAGCATAACGGCTAGAGGGATAGGAGGTTTGTGTGGGTTTAGTGGGGCGGAAGTGTTACTCCGACAACCGTGAGTGGCGGCGGAGCGGCTAGGATCACACAGAGCCCAAGAGCTAACTGTGCGGCGTGCTGTGGAGGTCGAGAGAATAGTGAAACTCCGACCACTATACGCATCGAGGCGTGGGGTGCCAGGAGCAGTACTTCGACCTTAGGTTTGGGTTTTGCCGGGATTTACAACGGTTCGACATCGGGGTCGATATACGCACGAACGTCCCCATGGAAGGCGTAAAGTTCCAACCGGCGGCTTTTTAGTGGCTAAAGGGGTATTTTGGAAATAAACGGAAATATTCGAAAAGAAAATATAAGTTTAAATTGTAAATTCAATTATAAAATTAAATCAAATATTTATTCAAATGGTATTTGAATAAATTAAGGAAATTCAAATAAAATATTAAAATAGAAAATTTGGTACCAAAATGTAGGGTTTTAATTTATATGAATTTAGGTCCAAGTTTCACTGGAATCGGATCTACGGTTTAGGAGATATGGGCTTCTAAAGATTGGGTTTTGAATTAAATCTAGAAAATACGAAAATGTACTGTTCATGGGCCCACCTGTCAGCCTTTCTTTTTCTTTTTCCTTTCCTTCTTCTTTCTCTTTCCTCCGGTCTTCTTCTTCCTTCGTCTTTTTTTCTTCTTCTCTTCTGGCCGAGGGAAGGGGAAGGATGGGCGCCGGCTCTCCGGCGGCCGGGGATCAGCGACATCGGCGGCAAAGTGTGTTCCCGGACAGCGCGTATCTGAGGAGGGTGGTGAACGGCAGAGGAAGATGAGGAGTTGGCTGGAACGGCGAGGATAAAGCCTCGTCCGGCTTGGAGAGAGAAACCTCCGGTGGGGCTTGATACAGGATAAAAGGGAAGTGGGAAAGTGGAAAAATGGGTTCGCCGGAGTGAGTCTAACATGGTGGCGCGAGGGCTTGGCCGGCGGGGTTCCGGTAGAGGAGATCGACGGCGGCCGGTGGTGGCTTGACATGAGAAGAGAGAGAAAGACAGAGCTCGAGCTCGGATGCGGAAGAGATGGGATGAGCTCGCCGGCTATTTATAGGCGACGAGGGGCGGTGGTTAATGGCGGTTTGCAGAGGAGGAGGGCGAGCAAATCACGGCGGCGGCGGCACAGAAACAGGAGCACGGCGTCGACTCTATCCGCTGATTGGCCATCGAAGGCGGTTCGGCTCGGCGGCTGATGTCAGCGGCGTGAGGTGGCGGCTGACGTCGGCGGCAGTTGCTTAGCGGCGAAGGAAAGACGGTGGAGTTGGAGGGTAAGGCACGGCGACGGTGGCGGCGCGACTTGGCGGCGACGGCGTGTGCGTGTGCGTGTGCGCGTCTGCAGGAGGAGGAAGGGCGGCTCGGCTGTGGTGACTGGGCCGGCTTGGGCTGGAGGAGGGAAAGGGTTTCGGCCCAGTCTAGAAAGAAAGAAAGTCTAATTTTCATATAGGTTTGAATAATTGATTCAAAGGAAATTTGGATGGCTAAGTTTTACAAGGGATTCGAATTCGGAGAATATTTGAACAGGAAGGTTTGAAAGGAAATTATATCCAAATATAATTTCCAGAAGAGATATTTTCTGGTTTATTTGAGTGCAACATCTTTAAAGGTGAACTTGAGGGAATTTATTTGGAAGTACTCAAATAGGAAATAGGAATATTCAACACTATAAATAATATGGCTCTAGATTTGAATATTTTTGAGTATGTGGAGGGAATATGGAGGGAGTAGAGTAAATAAAATTTTAGCCCAAAATATGTGGTATGAAATTTAGAGAATTAGATATGGGCTAAATGAGGTTTTGGATTTCGCGTGGATGGGATAAAGTCTATTCTCTTAGCACGGGAGCAATTATTCATAATAATATTATTCTCGTGCCGAGAAGAAAATCAAGCCACGGAAATTAAATCGGTGGCTAGATTTAAAGAAATAATTTGGATCGAGAATTTAAAGGATGGGTCGACAATCTAATAAAAATTGGAATTGCAAGGGATTAGGTTCAAGGGAGGATTTTCTTGGACCATGATTCATAAAAGTAAAAATGATTTTGAAACTAAATTTGAAGAAAGGAAATTTTGGTCGAAAGAAGGTTTAAGATGCAAAATCGAATTAAATAGAATGCCTCAATTTAACAAGACCAATTTTTAGAATAAAACCACAAAAGATTTTAAATACCAAAGAGGGATTTTATGCATGTTAGTTTTAGGAGATCCCTCTAATTATAATTTCTTAGGTTTAGGAAGTTATTAAAAAAACATAAGAATCGGCATGATGCATATTTAGAAAATAGCAAATTTTCAGTATGTTATATATATATATATATATATATATATATATATATGAATATAAATTAATGGGTTGAGAGTTCATTAGTAAGAATAATTTTAGGTAGATTTGTACCTCTCATCCTAGCAACCAAGAAAAGAGAGTAGGGCAAGAAAGAACTAAAATTATCCTTAATTCAAATTCTAAAAATTGAACATCAACTATAATTCCCTCAAAACATACTTGATAGAGTAAGAAACGTTGTTTAATTAGCATGCAAAGTTTACATTACATGCTCATATACATATTACATAACATGATTATAAAGTCGCGCGTATGCGCGACTATCATATGCTAGTAATATGCTAAACGAAAATGCTATACACACGACAGATTTGTACGACTATCGTACGACTAGTCGGCGGTGTCATCATCTGTGAGCGTGAGCTGTTTTACTTAGTGGGCTATGATTGTTGGGCCTTTTAAAAGCCCAACTTCAGCCGTGACTTTTCATCCTCTACATTTGCTCTCTCACCCTAAACCCGCATTCTAATCCCCTTTGTCTCCTATCCATAACAATCAGTTAAGATTAATCGGATAATTTTTTTCGGCAACCACGGCAACCACAACAAAGTATTCACGTTGAAGCTAACAGAAGGTATGAGAAAGTTGTTGGTTTATTTTTGCCTAACATTTTAGGCTCTGATTTTCTAGGCCTGATGAACAATTCTATTAATCTTTTATCTCAATTCGTTTTTCAACATCCACCATATTTGAGTTTGCAACTGACTCTGCCCATGAATATGGAAATTGAAGCCGTGGTGCCTTGTTTTACTATCAAGTCTGGTCAATCATTTTTGCTTGCATGTTATGGCTTTTTTTAGAGGACTTGCATGTTACGGCTGTGAGAATATATTGGTTTCACATCCTGAAGGCCTAAACTAATGTAACATCTGGAGTGAATCATTTTAATAGCAACCTAAGCTATATCGATACATGTTCTCGGCCAGACTGGCCTCTGGCCTCAGTGTACAGAAAGCCCAATACGCAAGCAAACAACAACGAGGCCCAGCGACCCGTAGTCATATCTGACGCCGTCATTGCTCGTTTTTCCGCCGTTTCAGTCGTACATGCGTCGAACACATGCGTCGGACGTATAGCAAAGTTGTTCCCTAAATGCCAAAGCTGCCAACCCTATAAACACTACCAGCAAGCAGTCAGCGGCGGGCCAACGGAAGCCGATGCGACGCGAGCGGCTATAACGACGAGTATAAGAGCAAGTTTAATAGTATAGCCAACTATCAACTCCAATTCATCTATAGTCAATCTAATAGCTCATTTATACAATAGTTACATAATACACTATTAATACCTGGTCCAACCTGTCATATACACAATTCGTCTTGGAGTTCGTGCTACAGCTGGCTACAAATCTGTAGCCCGCTGCTTCTCTCTCCTTATTTATCTTAAAATATGTTTACAGCTGGCTTATAGCCTGCTATTGTATCTGCTCTAAGGTCGGCAGCAGCATCCTCCATTGTTGCCTCGCTGGGGCGGTCCGCATGGTCAGGCCAGGCGATCATGCTGGCCATCAGGTGATTCAATGCTTTGGTAATTGGTAGATGGGGTTCGAGACTAGAACAGTACAACTTATCGATCGATTCGCCTCTATGCATTCGTGGTGAGCACTCGCAAATCAACAATCCACAACTTCATTAGTCATCGATCATGTATAACCGTATGACTGTTTTATCCTTATTTGCATTGATTTTAAAATGGTTCAGAAGAAACGCACGTGCACTGGAATTTTAGGTGCATCTTTGACAGACGAACTGATGACTGAATTACATGGTTGCTATTTTATTTATATATCCACAAACCATATGGGAATAAGATGCGAGGGATTATGATTCATGTTTAAGAACATTGGTTTAGTTGTTTGATTGTTATTGTACTTTTGACATGTACGATAATAGCATTGTTAACCACGGATCAAAAGGAACTGCTTATTATAGCCACAGTCAATGCACCCATTTAGACTTCAGAACATACAGAGTGCTATAACAAATGTTCCAAAATGTTAACAGAAATTCAGATAACAATACACCAAACATGAGAAAGTCAATTGATTGATACTAGTAGAACAAGAAGTGCCGAAAAGATCTTCTGAGCTAATTTACTTCATTCCTCATAAATATTCTGCGTCAAGTTTTGGCGCTTTCTCATAGCTGTCCTCAAAATGAAAACTTATATGTTTCCTTTGCCCTGCTTCCGAGCAGGGGCGGACCCAGAAATGGGCCAAGGCCCGGGCCGCCCCATGGAAATTTCAGCCCAACACAAGTTTACACGGTAAAAGGAAGCCAAATAGACTTAGTCATGGTGAAAATGTATACTTCTCAAGGGCCTTTCATCGTAGTCCTTAGCTTGCCCTGGGTCTGGGTCCGCCCCTGCTTCCGAGCAATTTTAAGCATCGCCAGTTGTTCGGCTACTTCTCTCATTTCTGGTCGTTCATCTACATCATAACTTAAACACCTCATTGCTAGAATGCCAATCGCTTCAAGGGTGGCGATGTTTTCGTCAGCAGTGATCTTATTATCAAACATAATCCTCCCACTGTTTTCTTTCTTATAAACATTGAAATAGTCGACAACAAGACTGCATTTCTTACTTCGTTTCCTGGTGATGAGTTCCAAGAGAACAACTCCAAAACTATATACATCACTCTTCCGTGTGAATATTCCAGTTTCTTTGTACGCTGGGTCTATGTAATTCTTGTCAACTGCTACAGCCCATTTGTTTTTATCATCTTCTCCTATCTGTGATGATCCAAAATATGATATTTTTGGCACAATGTTGTCATCAAGAAGTATACGGTATGTTCTAACATCTCCATGTAATATGGGTTTGGATCTACTGTGCATATATGTCAGTCCGTCTGCCGACCCAATAGCAATATCTAGACGTAAATATAGTGGAAGAGGATTGCGAGTACCATGGAGTATGTTGTCGAGGCTCCCTTTGTTCGCAAATTCCTGAACCAATATTACAGTATCCAGCTCACAGCAGAAACCCAACAGTTGGATAATGTTCTTATGGATTAGTTCAGGAAGGTTCAGCTCGTTAGCATTTCCATCCTCTCCATGCTCAATTCCTTTTATGTGTTTCTTCACTACCACCTTTCTACCATCCCGAAGAATTCCTAAGTAGGACGCAGTAATTGCACTTCTACCAATAATAGTTGAATAGTTATCTGTCATTGCTTTTATTTCACGTATTGTGAACATTCTTTTTCCACTAATATACAGCGGAGCTCCTTTCTTTCTAGATCTGTACATGTTCCAGTTGAAAATACCTGCCATCTTAGGGAACACCATCGAACTGGATCGGACATTGTTTGTTCCTTGTTGGCTCTGTTGTTTAACTTCATTATGTGTTTCAGGAAAGACGTGCCAAACAAAATTTTCTAGTGGAGCAGGTTGTCTCAAACAAAATTTCCTAAGCATCCGAAGGTGCCCAGCCACATCGCACATATCAGGACGTCTAAGAATGTCCTCTGTTAGGCATTCCTTCACTAATTTTTCAATCTCCACTAGAACCTTCATGTTGCTCTCATTAGCAATTTTGGGATCAAGCAATTCTGTCACCCCCTTTCCTTCAGCAAGAGCTTGAGTGAGACTTGTCACCCTTTTCTTGGTGATTAGTTCCAGAAGAACAATTCCAAGACTATAAACATCACTTTTTGGGGTGAGACGCCCCTCCCGGTAATACAGGGGATCCATGTAACCTATACTCCCTATCAAATTTTCAGTATGAGTCTTGTCTATTGATAGGAGCCTAGATATTCCAAAATCAGATATTTTTGCAATAAAATTGTCACCCAGTAGTATGTTGGAAGGCTTGACATCACCATGTAGAACAGGGCTGCACATAGAATGTAAATACCCTAGAGCATCTGCACACTCTATAGCAATATTCAATCTTGCGTCTAATGAGTCGAGGCTATTCTTGACATGAAGATGGTAATCAAGGTCTCCATTAGACATATGCTCCATGACCATCATTAGAGCATTTTTCTCGATACAGTAGCCGATTAGCTTGACTACATTCTTATGGTTGATTTGACTGTGGACAATTACTTCTTTGGCAAACTCTTGTTCAGAATCCATATGAATATATTTCTTCACTGCAACATAACGGTTACCATCAAGAACTCCCCTGTAAACTTTTCCAAACTTACCATTTCCAAGACTGGTGCTGTAGTCACTGGTAATTCTTTTTATATCTTCTTCTGTGAAAGGCTTTATATTAGAAATGCTGTCCTCTATCCATTTTTCCCTTTCAATGGACTCTTTATGCTTGTTTTCTGAAAGATCCATTATAAGTATACAATATGATTATCCTTGCTCCAAATAAATTGGTGATGGCCTGGCCACATGAAAACGATATGTCAAATATCAACTTAAATGCATTGTTAAGCTTTTTTTTTACTCCATATGTGCATAGTTTCAAGAATATATGGCTATAACCCAAGATAATTGTTCCTAAAAAGCACAGTTGCAACAGACCTTAACTTGAGCTGCCAACAGCTTAATAGCTTATGAAATGTAAAGCATAACTTAAGTTAAATTTCCAACAATCGTAATGTTTGGAGTAAACCTGGCTTCATTACACCTATTATATTTTGCAGAATACAATCGCCTTTAGCTCCATTTTTGCGCAGCAAGTTTTAAGATAAATTTCTATGCCTTTGAACTTTTGGATGCAGAGTGAAGGATTTGATGTCTGCATTATTTAATGCTGTTTGGTCTGTAAGGCTTTCTTTCCTGTTGGGCACACCTTTTAATTATGTGCAGATTCTGGATCAATTCTAGCCAAGCTGTGATCCTGACTCCTGAGAAATCATTCCCTAAAGATCTGAATAATCTGATTGATCAGCACACTTGATTTTCTTCGAGTTGATTCCGGTGCGAAAGACAGCAATGTCCATGAAATGTTCATACCAGTTTGTTTATTTTTTTAGAGAGATTTGCTTGGCACCACAAATATTGCCTTGGTACCAACCAAAACCGTGGAAATTTTGAATCCACCTTCTATACCACAAGTTGTGTGTGAATCTCTAACTTTCAGTAAAATTCGTCCAATTACCAAAACATATACAGATTGGGATAGAAGATTCAATGGAGTAACAGCAGCAGCTGTCGAGGTTTATGCAAGCGCTATGTCCATCTTGGTGGTAGAATACAAAAATACGTGGTATTACTTGGTACTTGGCTAAAATCTTTGGTACCAATTTTTTAATCTATTGTCTGAAAAAAAAAAGTTTTTAATGAACATATTACAAAGTGGGCAGTTGAATTTATTCTACTCCTGGTTTAAGATTCTCTGTTTCATAAGACCAGCAAAAATAAGGAGGGTTCAGAACTGTTAAAAAATGAGTTTCCCTCTGCATTAGTACGTAAGTTTCTGATCAACATCTTTGATAGTTTGATGCAATAACTAGTTAAACAGATGTCACCATATGGTTTATTAACAAGAATTCACCTTGTGGCTTATTGGAAACAAATCCAGGAAATAGCAGTGAACAAATCCAAACAGATCTAATCCAAGAACTAGTTAAAAAGATACAAACAAATTCTGGTAATAACATAATAGTGAACAAGTCGAAGTAACAAGTAGAGAAAATCCACACATCCACACAGACGAACTAACTAGTATGAAGACAATTTCGGCCTTGAGAAACACTCACCGGTGGCCGGCCGGTGGAGGCAGCGTCGACGGCGGAGGAGGAGACGGCGGCGACCGAGGAGGGGTGTGCGCGCCACCTCGCCAACCCAGCGCTCTAATATTCCACAGAAAGGCGCGTTAGGTGAGTTTATCTAGATGCAAGGCAACCACGCATAGAAAGTCCAAACAAGCAGTCAATAATGGACAACAACTCAAAATAATTGGCAGCACTCAACCGTTTCCCACAAAACATGAAGCACAAGAATGTTCTCGGAAGATAACAAAAGAAGAAAAAAAATCCTTACTCCTTCAATTCCAAAATAAAGCATATTAGCATCTCCTAAGAAAAGATTAGACATTAGGGGACACTAACGCAGCAGAAAAAAGTGCAACCTATTGTCCCTTGTTTTATTAATCCCTATGGGCTAATGTCTACAAAAAAAGGCTTGTGTTGAGTTTATAACAAAAATCCTCAAAAAACGCTTGTGTTGAGTTTACACTGATGTATCGTTTCAGTTTATAACAAGTCCCCCCAATGTTGTACAGTTTCACCAATACTAGCAATAGCAAAGCAGTCGTTTGAGAAAAAGTGAACAATAATACAAGAACAGTTAGGCCTCGTTTAGTTCACGAAATTTTTGGGAACTAAACAAGGCTTTAATTCCTGCTGGGACACTTCAGACAACCATCAAAGGACGAAAAAAAAGCAGACTTTAGCATCCAAAAATGCATTGATTTTGAGTTAGCAACTGTTACTGGATAAAGGAATTAGAATTAAGCATCCGAACACATCAATTTTGAGTTACCAACTTGGCATGGGTTCATTGCTACTTTACAAATCTTTGCATCTCAGGATGCAAAAAAAAAAACGCTCAAAAGCTGGTTAGTTTGATACCACAGCAGCATAAGTTACGCATTCCGGAATACATGAGCACAAATACACTCAAGTTAAGCCATTCTTCAAAGCAATAAAAGTTGTATTAAAAGACAAATCGCTGTATATACTCATAGTTCATCATGCTTCCAAAGAACAGATGATACAATTGAACCAAAACTAAAGGAGCATTACATAAACTAATTATGAACTAGTAGATTGTTGCTCCACTAGCTTATGCAGATGACGATGAACCACCTGCATCATAGAAACTTGCGAACGGATACACGGCATATATAGGACGGGAGTCGGGGGACTCCAAGAACTCATCCATTTTGCAAAGCTCCTTGAACCGCAACGACTCGAGATTGACCATGAAGATCCTGGTGGACGACGCGACGAAGAGCTCATTGTAATCCTGCGAAAACCCCAGCACCTTGGTCGGATTGACGCACTCCCCCGCGCTCAGATGAAGAAGATTGTCGAGATAGATCGGTTCGAGCGGCAGCCACCCGGGGAGGCCATCGAAATCGATCATCCACTGCCATATCTGCATGCAGGATCTTGACATGACAATGAGCCCAAGCTCTGTCCCTTCTTGGAGAGTAATCGGGTAGAGGCCATCATGATCTTCATGGATATGCGTCGGCACATACACCACGGAGAGGCTCTGGTTCACCAAATCGAATTCGAGGATGTTGTTGTCGTAGCCGAAGAGCATCCAGTAGAGGAAATCCCCAATCTGGATACATCTGCAGCCAAGCGAGATGCAATTCCCCACTGGGGTTTCGGCAGCATGGTCTCCCCAATCTCCGGTCTCCGACGAGTAGACGAAGGCGAAGGCGGTGGACCTGTCGGTGTCGACGAGGACCACCTTGAAGGGGGTTGGACTTGCAGTTGTCGCCGTGGACGTGGTCACCGGCGGCGGTGGTGGCGGCGCAGATCACGGTGGCCTGGAAGAAGACCCCCTTTAGGGCATCGAGCTGCGGCGGTGGGGAGAGGTGGATGAGGTCGCCGGAGACGGGGTCCCAGATGAGGATCTGGCGGCAGCCGAGGCCGCTCTTCCAGTTGAGGAGGAGGAGGCGGCCATGGCGGCATCCGTGGTAGTACCAGTTGCCGCCGAGCTCGGTGTCGTCGTGGAGGCGGAGGGAGAAGCGCTCGGGCGGGACGCGGTCGGGGGCGTCGAGGGTGGCGCGGAAGAGCGGCTCCCGGCCGCGCGGGTTGACGAAAAAGCCGAGCAGCGGCGGCTCGCCGTGGTGGGCGCGGTAGCGGCGTTGGAACCCCGGCTCGGCGGCGATCCGGCGCCACCGCCTGCAGACTGCGCCGGCGCGGATTAGCTGGGTCGGCAGCGGCGGGACGCGGAGGAGGATCTCGCGGAGCACGTCGTCGCTCAGCGGCATCTCGTCCATCTCCGGCGGCATCTCGTCCGTCTCCGGCGGCGGCGGCGGCGGCGTGGTGTGGCTTGTCATCTCGGCGGCGCGGCTAATCTTGACCGTTGGATTTGGCGAGTGTACGGAAACAAAGTAATTTGTGGAGAGGCTGTACTAGGAATTGGTTTTATTTATAGCGATCGGACGGCTCAGAGACCGCCACGGAGTCGGGTTGGAAACGGTAATTATGTCTGACACGAACTCGGATTAAAAACTGGATTAGAATTAGTAATGGGCCTATTGGGCTTTCTGCCCACCGCCCCCATCTGGGCCGGCTCACGAAGGAAGGAGAGGAACGAGACCGACGCGGATGACACATGCGGCCGTACGGACAGGTGGTACGTGAGGTAAAATGGCGTCATGGTTTGAAAGTGTATCTCTTGTTCATTTACACTTTTACAAATATATGCTTTGTGATTTGTTGCATTCCTATACATCCGAAAATTCCTACACATCCAAAAATACTTTATTTAAAACGTCCGGACGAGCTCAAAATATCGGGACGTTTATTCTAATCCAAATCTCTCAGCCACCTCCTCCACCACACATTCCCTTTCATTCTTTCTTCTCTCCTCAGAGTCTCTCTCTTCTCAAAGCGCGCCTCTACACAAGAGAGTTGCAAGCCATGGCGAGGCATCGTCTCCAACGACCGCATGGCGGCGTCGACAACGGAGCAAGGCGGCGCGTGATAGGAAAGAGGTGCCCAACCTCGCCGGCGGCCACATGGCGGCGATGGGGCAAGGCGGTGCGTGGTAGGGAGGAGGCGATGGACCTTGGCGGCGGCCACACGGCAGGGTAGACAACGCAGTATTGAGGAGGAGGTGCTGGATCTCGCCGGTAGCCACACGGCAGCGGGGTTTAGACAACGCAGGATTTGAGAGCAGGCGCTGAACCTCACCGGCGGCCACACAGTAGCAGCGGCGACGTGGCAGCGGTGCTAGATTTGGCTGTTGGTGAGAACTAGACAACGTGGCTGGTCTTAGGTGAGGTCACCCACCTCGTGCCGCTATTCTTCTCCTACAATCATCAGTTAAATGGTTCTAGCAGCTACGGGTAGAAGAAGACAAAGGTGGGGTGCATTGCATTGGAGTTTCAGTGATGTTGCAGTATATTGTTTTATCTTATTACATTTTATTGTATTAAGGTGTTTCATTTTGTTTTGATTCAGTGTTGTATTTTACTGATTCTTCGTGTTTCAACGGCCTATTTCAGATGTTGCATTTGATTGAAACAACTTTGTTCAAGTAATGAAACATTTTTCCTCGATCGATGAAACATCTGAAACATTCTCGTTGAAACATTTTTTTGTCAAGTGGTGCAACATGTGAAACACTTTGTGATAATATAGTGCAACACCGTCCGATCTATTACGTCTAATTTGTAGCAGCCTCAATAAACATTGCTTAAGAAATTGCCCGGTTAATCCTACCATAAGTGTGTTCAGTAAAAAAAAATGTGTCCATTATTAGCATAATCTTCCGTGGTCATTTCGACCTTGGCTCTTTCCGAACATTGCCATAGGCAAAAGCTGATTCAAAGATTTGTTTTTTAATAATGTACTATGAAAAAACCCGTGCGTTGCAATAAGGAAGAAAAAAATAAATTATGTTGTATGTACTATTAAATTTGTAATCAAACTATTTTTTCTTTGGTAGGTTGCATAATATTTTTTATATAATTAGGATATCAATTAAGGTGAGGCTGCTAAATACTTTGAACTTGGGTATGAAAGAATGACACACTTCTATTTCTTCGGTGCATTCCTAGGGCATTCAGATAGAGACTGCTCAAAGAAGATAAAAGGTGATGTTAGGCCCTTCAGATTTCCAGAAGAGCTCCACTGCTCGCCACTACGTCAGTTTGAAAGGTGGGTCAAGAACATCACCTTTTATCCCACGAGTACAGAAAGATGTGGTAATGTAGGTGGGGGATAACAATCAAACACAGCGAGAAGATCATCCACACATAAGCAACATGATCCCTGCACTTCGGGAACTGGGATCCTAATTGGAATCCGTGGGAGACTCGTTAGGTGGGGATGAAATAATCATGTCACACCGTAAACACTCAACTTGCCTAACAGGAGAGGTGCATTTGGAAGTGCAGATCGAATCCTTATAAGACCATAGTACTGTTTGAGGGGGTGACTGAAGGCAATGTTCAAAAGAGGCTTAGAGGTTTGAAAAGAATAGGACTTATGTGTCCTGCCTAAAGAGGAAGGAGAGGGTGAAAGGTAAAAAGGGTGAAGCAACCAGTACGGAGGCTGCTAGTAACCTGACGGGGCTAAAGGTGCCCCGTCAGGAGCTATGAATTGTCTAAATTGGAATTGTCGTGGTGTGGGGAATGCAGCGACAATTCGTGACCTGCTCGCTTTAGTTAAATAGCATAATTCCCAGATTGTGTTTCCTCCATGAAACTAGGCAAAAGTTGGATCGTGTTTGTCGTCTTTGTAGTAGATTCTTAGTGGTGGCCTTGCCTTGTTTTGGCATGAACAAGAAAATCAAAGTTATTAATGAAAGATATATTAATGCGTATGTGCGAGTGTCCCCTAATGCGCATTTATGGAGTTTAACTTCTGTCTATGGAGAAATAAGAACAGAGAACCTCTTGTTGAAATTATAAGCACATAATGATTTAATTTATTCCATAAATAAATCATGACATTGCAGATGCAAACTAGCATGAACGCATCATTAGATCTACACAAGTAAACTAAGCAGTAAAACATAAACAGATCAAATATGCGCAACATGTCGAACACGTACCGAGGTGGCGGAAAGATCGGTTGCTCGGCAGGAACTACTCACGGTTGCGGGCGTCGACGAAGGCGCGCAGCACGCGAGCGGAGAGGAAGGCGAGCCGTCGCGGACGAACATGCTCGGCAGGAACTACTCGCGGTTGCGGGTGTCGACGAAGGCGCGCAGCACACGGGCGGAGATTATTGCCGAGCCGTCTTCCCAAAAACCTTATTGCCGCCTTCTCCCAGTGCAGGACGTCGAAGGCAAAGGTTCCGGAGACCTGCTCTCCTGATCGCCGGTGCACGCCGGCGAGCGGGATGGAGTAGTCTACGAGCGACGGCGCAGTACAGAGTAGGAGGCAAACCCTAGATTGATTTTGCGTTGTTGCGTGAAGGCGGCGGCTCGGCTTATCCAGAGACCTGCTCTCCTGATCGCCGGTGCACGCCGGCGAGCGGGATGGAGTAGTCTACGAGCGATGGCGCAGTACAGAGTAGGAGGCAAACCCTAGATTGATTTTGTGTTGTTGTGTGAAGGCGGCGGTTCGGCTTATCCAGAGACCTGCTCTCCTGATCGCTGGTGCACGCCGGCGAGCGGGATGGAGTAGTCTACGAGCGACGGCGCAGTACAGAGTAGGAGGCAAACCCGGGATGGAGTAGTCTACGAGCGACGGCGCAATACAGAGTAGGAGGCAAACCCTAGATTGATTTCGCGTGTCGTGCACAAGCGCTCGGCTCGTTCGTGTGTTGCGTGAAGGCGGCGGCTGGGCTTATATAGTCGTGCACGTGCACTCGGCTTATATAGTCGTGCGTGTGTTGCGTGAAGGCGGCGGCTCGGCTTATATAGTCGTGCACGCGCGCCGCCTGCCAGGCCAAGCGAGGCGAGCACACGCGTGTTCCCCCTCTTCTCTCCACCACACATGCTTCAAGTGGCTAGGAGGGCATCCTCCCTTTTAAAAAGGTCCCCCTCTGATAAACCCTGAGTTCCTCTCGACACTCAAGATAGTTAATTGGCCCGATCTTTCGGTGAGTTGAGATAACTACGATTTGTGGAAAAGACGTTGACGATCCGACTACAACCGTACAAGACATTGCGTTGCGCCTTAGCGATCGATACACCTCTCCGTGGGTTGTTGATCTTGCCGGTGCAGATCAACCTTATTCCTGCAAGCAAATTGAAGAAACAAGCAAGAACAAGATAAAAGCAATCTAAATTGCAAATAGGAATGAATACACACGATAAGTTGGGGTTCCGAAGAACAAGCAGACGGATGGTCTAGCCGACACGCGCGCTGCAAGCAAGTAACAATGGCAAAACTTTAATCTATCAAAACCCAAGCAACCCTGAAGGGGTATCTAGCTACTTATAGGGGTGGGAGAACGACCATGAGGATCCTAGGGTCGTGCTCCACCAGATTGGGGCGCACCCCACATGGGCCCCACTTGGGCCGGGGTCCCAAACGAAGTTACAAGCCCAAAGGCCCATGATAGGTGACGCAACACCTTGTTGCTTCAATTGCAGCTCAATAAGATGGAATTTCGCAATGATGCTGGATCCGTTGGAAAGAGAACTCCGAGAGCTTTCCATCAAGTACTCACGGGCCGAAAACGGAGCTCGTATGGAGATTTGGCGGCCGTTTGAAATTAGCAGTGCAGCAGGTGGCCGAATCGGATTCCAGCATTTGGAGGCCTTGACCTTGATGTCTTCTTGTTCATCCATGATGTGAGCAATGGTTGTATCCATAGTAGCTATGGTCACATCACCCTCTCCTAGAATAAGCAAGGTGGTACTAAAATCCCCATGCATGCCATCCTATGAGGTGAGCTTTTGTGATTTTTCAAAGAATTAATCTTCGAGTGGACCTTAGCCCATCCATTAATTCCAACACCTCTATCGTTAAAAGTCTGCCAAGGAGCACCTGGGGTCTCACATCTACTGTTCGCAGATGACAGTCTCTTGTTTTTCAAGGCAGAGGTGGAGCAGGCGTTGAGAATTAAGGAAGCACTAAATCTGTACGAAAGAAGCATGGGCCAGCTTACAAATCCGACAAAGTGCTCTTTACTGTTTAGTGCCTTTTGTCGGGATGCGAGACATGAGGAAATTAGGCGGGCTTTGCAAATTGTGCACACTACATTTGAAGAAAAATACTTGGGTTTGCCGACCCCTGAGGGAAGAATGAAATCAGAGAAATTCCAATCGATGAAAGAAAGATTAGCAAAGAGTATGACAGATTGGAGTGAAAAACATATGTCGGCTGCAGCAAAGGAGGTGCTAGTGAAAAGCGTGGCACAAGCTCTCCCAACATATACAATGGGTGTGTTTAAATTACCTCAGCAGTTTTGTGATGATTATGCTCAGATGGTTAGAAATTTCTGGTGGGGTCACTCCACTGATGAGAGGAAAGTTCACTGGATAAGTTGGGACAAACTGACAAGTCCAAAATCCCATGAGGGACTTGGCTTCAGGGATATGAATTGCTTTAACCAGGCTTTGCTTGCTAGACAGGCATGGAGGCTGCTTACTGTCCCGGAGAGCCTATGTGCGCGTGTTTTAAAAGCTAAGTACTATACAAATGGTATGTTAACTGATACTTCCTTTCCCCAGGTGTCCTCCCCATCTTGGACAGGGATTGTACATGGTCTGGATCTGCTAAAGAAGGGACTAATTTGGAGGATAGGAGATGGACAGATAACCAAAATATGGCGACATCACTGGATAGGGCATGGCAACAGGCTTGAACCCCTGAAAAAGAAAACCTGGAATAGGCTCACATATGTATGTGAGCTTATAATCCCAGGAACAAAGGAGTGGAATGAGCCATTAATCTGGTTAGTGATGAAGGAGGATGATGCTTTGGAAATTCTAAAAACCAGGATACCAACGAATGAAACAACCGACTACCCTGCTTGGCACTTTGAAAAAACATGGTTATTTTCGGTGAGGAGTGCTTATAAGCTAGCTTGGACTATGAACAACGTTGTGTCAAGCTCTTCTAGCACTTCTACGGATGGAGAGAGGAAGTTATGGCAGAACATATGGAAGGCAGATGTCCAGTCGAAGGTGAAAGTGTTTGCATGGAAACTTGCTCAGAATAGACTACAACCTGGGAGAATAAGAGAAAAAGGCAGATAGAGGCAAGAGGCACATGTCCCATATGTGGCCAAGTGGAAGAGAGTAGTTTTCATGCAACTGTGGAATGCACCAAATCAAAAGCCCTAAGAGATACCTTGAGAAAATTTTGGTCATTGCCGGATGAAAAGGAGTTTGTTATGTCTAGGCTAGACTGGTTGCTGGTGCTGTTAGAATCTTTAAACAACAATGACAAAGCTCATGTTATGTATTTGCTTTGGAGAGCTTGGTTCCTGCGGAATGATTCGATTCACGGGGTGGGAGCAGCCAAAGTATATGATTCAGCTTTGTTCATTGTCAATTATGAGAACACACTATTACCAGTCCAGCAAACTTCTGATGATACGAAAGGAAAGGGAAAGATGTTTGCTGACAGAAGGGGAGAAGAACAGATTAAGGAAAAACAGACCTGCAAATGGGAATGTCCACGAGAAGTTTTTGCAAAAATGAATGTGGATGCTGCTTTCTTGGAGGAATCAGGTTTGTCAAGTGCAGGGATTATCGTCAGAGATTTCGGGGGCTCGTACTGCTGGCTTCGCACAAAACTCTGCATCGCTGCAATTCGGCTATGCAAGCAGAGGTGTTGGCCTGCTTGGAGGGCCTCAAAACGGCGATGGAATGGATACATATGCCCCTGATTCTGGAAACTGACAATGCTGAGGTTGCCAAGGCGTTGAAGGAGAGGACTCCTGTCAGATCGTCATGGGCGGCGACGACAGATGAAGCTAGGAATGCAATGCAATGCTTCCAATCTGTGCATGTGCACAACATAAAGAGAGAGGCTAATAGGGTTGCTCATTTACTTGCTAATATGGCTATGAGTTCAAGATCTTGTATGGAATGGAGATTGTGTGCTCCTGCAAGAATCCTGGACCTTCTAAACCAGGAATGTAACCCCGGTTTTAATCATTAATAAAGCTCTCTCTTTCATGTAAAAAAAAAGTATGTGGACGCAATTAAGCTTCATGATACTTACTTCTGATCTACCGTGGATTGTTAATTGGCGATTTTAATGAGGTTCTTTGGCAGGAAGAACATTTGTCTGCTACCTCCAGACCCGTGCTGCACAGATGTAAGCCTTTCGTGATACTCTAGAGGTCTGTGAGATTGGTAATCATAACCCAGCAAGGAAGGAGCAGAGTAAACAGTAAAGTGGGTGGCAAATCTATAATGGTGAATGGGATGAACAAATGATACGGAATATATATTTTCTTGCCTGCCGATGCTGTTGTTGTATTGAAAATTTGTACGTCACCTCGACAGGAAGGGGATTTCCTAGCCTGGCACCCAGAGAAAAGTGTTCAGCATATAAATTAGCGGTGAGTACAAAGATTATGGATTCGGGACATGGGGAATCCAGTGGCAGTAGAGATGGAAATCTCATGATCTGGAATGCTAGTATTTGGCAATGTCCGGTGCCTCAGAAATTTAATGAGAGGAAAAGAAACATAGAGATTAGAGAAGCATGATATGTGGCATGGCGCCGGAGAATATTTTCCATGCGCTCTGCCAGTGTCCTCATGCATATGATCGGTGGAATGCAATGAGGGAGGTCTGGATGCTTCCTGCACACGAGGATGTGAAATATACATGGAAGGATTGGCTCCTTTTAATTCTTACCAACCTATCTGAGCTAGAGCAAAGCTTGTAGTTTAATGTTGTTGTGGCACATATGGCATGTACACAATGATGTCACTCATGGTAGGCCCCTGCCGGTGAATATGGGAGCGCTCAGAAATAAAGTAGTCATAAGGCATGTACACAATGATGGCACAAACGGTCAGATAAAGTGTTTGGTGCAGCTCTAGCCCCTGCCGTTTCGTTGGTTTCCAGCCCCAAATAAAGTGAATATGGTAGCTAGAGCTATACCAAACATGCCCGTACATTGAGATGGAAGGAGCAATGAAAAATAGAAGCATTCATTCATTCAGGTTAGCTCTACTATGGACAATAGTTATAGAAGTAGGAAGCAGGTCACATTTACAGCTACATTGTTTCGTTTATGCATTTCCGTAAGACATGAACAAACAAAAAAAATTAGTGGGTAAATCTTATATATATATATATATATATATATATATATATATATATATATATATATATATATATATATATATATATATATGAAAATGGTTCTATACACCTCGGAGTATGTACACCTGCACTCATCCACCGTCGATATGTGATTAGCTTCGATGGATCCTGATATCGGATTAACGAGCGGACCCGTTTAACTTTTTGACGAGAAAAAAATTACGTACCCCTTAATTAAGCCACGGAAACCGGAATGACCTGAGTACAATTCCCCGTCCCTACCAGTGCATCGGATCCGAAAATCAGGTCACTGGGAGAGACCGTGATATACCATAACTCAGAGAAGGCGGCAGCGATTCATCCTCGATTCTGCAACAGCAGCGAGATTCATCGTTGATCCATGGCTGCGTTGCAGGTGACGGCGTGATCCATCGGCGTGGCGACCTGCACGCGCGGCGCGGCGGCGGTGTCGACCGATCGGCAACATCGTGCGGCGGAAATGCAGGTCATCGTCCTCCAAGGCAACGGCCCGACGGGACGGAACTAGTCGACGGTGCGATGCAGCAATAGCTGAACTAACCCAGGCGGCATCAATCACTCGTCGATCTCGCGCAACGCAAAGCCTTTTCGATGGCGACAATGCATTCGGCGATAGCCATACGAGATCGATCAGATCTTGTGTACAATCTGAGACACCAGAATGCATGATGATTGGCTGTGCCGATCTCCTGAAATCCATGACGATTGGTTCTTGCTTTTTAGTACATATATATGCTTTTGATGCGAACGGCAAACTGAGGAAATGATGCTGAAATCCTGACAGTAATGAAACCATCTTCGTTTTCTTTCGTTTTTGAAACATTCAGTTCATCCTCTTTATTGGCAGAATAGATCGATCGAGGATATGTCCCTTTGCAGTATATGCAATGCAATGACCATATCGTGCATGTATGTACCTCCATAATAATTAATTATGCACCCACGCATTTCAGGTTTAGATATATATACTACTGGTCTATTTCAGTATGTAGCTTATAGAAAAAAGAATCGGTATATGGAAGATCAGTGCCTACTAATAATAGTTCAATGTGATATATGTGTATTTTGCTGCCATGACAAGTACATACTGCTAGTAAATAAAAAAAAGACACTCCTATATACTATACTATACTAAACAGTATATACCTACTGACTAAATAAAAAACGGTATATACTCCCTAGCCGATCAATTTATTATATACTTGGAAAAACAGTTCATAATCCTTAACCGATCGATTTAATACAATAATAGATACTTGAAAAATATAGTATATACTGGATAAAAAAAATCAGTATATACATGACAAAAACAGTATATACTGCTAGTAAATAAAAAACAGTACATACTGCTAGTAAATTAAAAAAACAGTACATACCTAGTAAATAAAAAGAGGTATATACTACTGCTACTATACTAAACAGTATATACCTACTAACTAAATAAAAAACGTTACATACTTCCTAACCTACCAATATATTATATATTGGATACTTGAAAAAACAGTACATAATCCTTAACTAATTGATTTAATATAATATTGGATACTTGAAAATTTTAGTATATACTGGATTAAAAAATCAGTATATAATGGAAAAACAATCAGTACATGCATACTCTTTATACCAGTATATATATACCATTCTTAAGAAAAAGTAGTACATACTTCTACAAGAAAGTATATACTTCAAAAAAAAGAAAAATAATAAAACTAGTATAAACTTCTACAAGAAAAAGTATATCATTCCCTAGCTAAAGATATTATACTTATAGTGGTTACAAAGCAGTATTTATACGTACTACTACTATGTAAACACTACTACTGGAGTACGTAGTATACAATGCTACTGCTATTCAAAAATTAGTACGTATACACTAGTACTAATCCACGTGTTTGGATCAGTTCTGTGCATTTAAAATTTGTAATGCATGCACTCGATCAGTTAGTTGTGCATTAAAACTAAAAGAAAAGAAAATACATTGTTTTAAAACAGATCCGATTCACCGTGGCCCTATTAGATGCTATTGGATCATCAATTAACAAGAGGGAGTAGATACACCTGAGTGTACAGAAGAGTCGTCCTATATATATATGAAAATGATTCTATACTCCCAGGTGTACGTACTCCTGCCTTCTCCACCGTACATCAACACCATCGACGATCAAGCCAGTCCTCATCCTGCTATCGGATCCTCCCCTCAAAACCGTTTTGATTTTTCATTCTGAAAAAGGAATTCACCGTACTTTTTAATTATCGATCCCTACAAATCGGAAGCTCCAACGAACATCATGCATAAATCCAGTGGTGGCTGATTTGCCGCACCATTCGGCATTTGCAGGTTGGGTGCGTCTGCCCATGAGGCGACGGTGGCGGCGGCGGCGAGGTGTTGTCTACCGCGCAAGCGTCTTCCCAAGCCGCGAACACCACGGCGCTTCCTAGAGCATCTAGCTATCCTCCCTCCGGCATTCGGCATTTTACACCGTGATCGAGCAGCGCGCCGGCAGATCCAACCACCAAATCGGAGAAGCAAATTTGCATGCAGTTCGTCCACCTCCGCCGGCGGCTTCATATATATATCCGATCTATCGACTCAATTCCCACGCGATGGTGCAAAATTCTTCGTCCATGCATGCACGGGATATTCCTAGGCGCGCGATTGCTTCTGGTATCGAGGTTTGCCTCTCTTTTTCTATTTTTTTTCCTGTTAGATCTGTAGCTTGTACAGAGCTTAATTATCTTACATATGTGTTTACGTCTATTTCTAATACTTACCGATGAGGATGCAATTCTACATGAATGATTAATCCCCATAAGAAACTAATTTCTTTGGTGTGTGCAGATGCCGAGATGCGGTACGAGGACGACGAAGCTGACCATGGACGGGAAACCAGCGTCGATCGGCTGCAGCACAAGCTGCATATGAGGCTGCCAAAATTCACAGCGACCTAATGCTTTTGTTCGAAACTTCCTGAACTGAATAGATTCTGAATTTTGTCAGCATCACATATATATATATATACCGCCTCTTGTTTCTTTTTCTCTATTTCTGGACTAGTTGATTCTGAATCTTGTAAGAACGAGATCATATATACCTCTTATTTCACTTCTGTTTTTTTATATTTATGGAGGAATTTTGTATCATACCTCTGAATTTTGCACGTGAAAAGGCATATTATACTACGTACCCATGTGAAAAGCAATATACAGTTTATCTATGAACTAGTGGTATATACTACTAGCTAAATCTAAGAAATAGTGTATATACTTATTTAAGTAGTATATGCAGTATATACTGACCAAACCAAAAAAAAGCAGTATATGCACAGATACTGATCGAACAAACAAGTAGTATATATACTGACCAAACAAAAAAAGCAATATATATATGCAGATACTGATCGAACAATCAAGTAGTATCACCATGTGCAGTATATATTGAGCAAGCAAGAAAGCAGTACATACTCCTTTGCCGTTCGATTTAGTATATACTGGATACTTGAAAAAACAGTATATATAGTATATACTCCTTAACGTATCAATTTAGTATATACTGGATACTCGAAAAAAGTATATACTTCTAGTAAAAAAAGTGTATAATCCAAACAAATGCTTGACGTACGTGATTACAAATAAAGCAAACTAGCATATAAAAATAGTGCATGCTCTAATGAGACCTATACTGCACGTAATTAAAAAGTAGTATATGCAGGTACGTATTCAAAAATTAATGTATGCTCTTTTTTCAAACCATTTCGATAATATAAGCTCCACGTGTTTAGGGGATAGTTAAGTGCATTTAAATTTTGAAACACATGCACTCTCAGTCGGTTGTGCATTAAATCAAAACTAAAAGAAAATAAAATACCTTTTTAAAAAAAGCTGACTCACCGTGACCCTATTGGATGATCCAGTATGGGGGAGGGAGTATGTCATCCTATATATATATATATATCTGTGTGTGTGTGTCCTTAGTGATTCAAAAGCAAGTGATGTAAAATAATATACGATGAAAAAACCCCACATAATCAACTTCATAATTAAGTTCAAAAATTCAAATATTGGCTTATAAGCAGAACATGTCACTGTCAGAATCCAAATCAACATTTAACTTATGCTGAAGGAAAATGAAAGGGAGAGCTGATTTTGCCGAATGGACATATTTGGAGCCAGGAAAGAATCTCTTTGATACTCAAAAGAGATTAAAAAAAAAGAAGTCTGTGAATCTATAGGAAATAGGAAGGGATGTATTCAGGCGCTTGTCCAGCTAGGAGTATTATACAAATGAAGCCTAGACTAAGAGACTACGATCAATTTTTCTTTTTCACCTATGTTATGTATGATATACACAGACACTAACTGGATTAGAAGTGAAGTAACATTCGTCCTAAGTTTAAACAAAAAAGAGTTGATTTTTAATGTTTCGACTTTGAACCGAATGACTGAATGATCATGTGACCGGTATGTATATCGCATCCAAGCATTTTCCTAATCCTCCTGTTGCTACTTGCTATAAATTAGCCCAAGATTGGCAACAAAGGTACAAAACAGTGTTGGCCAGAACATTTCATGTCATTTGTCTCCTTAATTTCACTCCTTCCACCAAAAAAGACCAAACCAATGTCGAGAGCAGAGCAGTTGCTCATTGTGCTTCCCCATCAAATGACTTCTGCCAAACCGACTGAATAAGCATGGGCTTCAAGAGAGGATCCACCAGGGCCACCAAGGCTATTCATACATCGCATTTATCGTGGTTATCTGCAAGAAGGCATAGTCAGCTTACAGCAAATAAAGGCCATCTATTCCTCAAATAATTTCTTTCAAAGATGGAAATATTCAACTTAGGGGCTTTAGATTAACAGAAAAATAATTAATAAGACCATCAGAACAATCTCAAACATCAAAATTTGTATTCTTTAGCTTCAGATCGACTACCAACTTCCCCTGTAAGCATTCAGAATGGATTACCATACCCAAAAAAAACAACCTCCATAGTCCATAAAGGAAATGACAACAGAAAACACATCCATGGGCTACAACAAAAATGTGTTTAGCCTGACATAAATTGGTTTTGGTGCACTAACCTGGTCACAAACTGGGCAAGTTTCACTCCGCTCCATCCACTCAAGTATGCAGCAAAGATGAAAATGATGCTCACATTTAGTCATAGAGCGGGGATTTTCTTCATCATATTCTGGTGAATAACGAAAAACTGTTATTACAGGAATTCAATTGAGATTGAAGTGATAATCGGTGTATTAGAGGATCATCACAGCACATGTACATCAGAAAAGGCAGCAAACAATTTATAGCAGAATTCATAAAATGTTCCACTATTTAGGATTCTCTACCTACAAACCAGTCAAGTGTTCAAGCCATCGTTAGTGTCGATAATCAGTTCATATGATTACAGACTGCTGCGTATTGTGTGTAATGCACGAAAACAACAATCATAGGCCCATAGCACCGCCAATTAGACAGTTACATATTTGGCAGACTCTAGGCATTCTTTTCAGGGATTTGTCATTATTTCCTAACCATTTGTCATCACACCCAACTGAATGCATCTTATATAAGATTATGTTCCCACTAAAGTGAACTGACCTATTAAGCAAACAACAGTGGGATATAAGAGCAGTAAAACATGCGTATACCAACAAAGTAAACATAGTTTAATTAAGATCCTTTCAAATTGAAAGTAAATTATCCTATGCTCAAGAGAAACAGAACCTTCAAGACAGATTGGGCAAACATCCTCCTCATCAGGCTTATCTTCAGAGACACATTTTTGCAATGACTCATTATCATCCATCATTAAGGACTCCTTATGGTCATGAATTTTCCTCTTGATGCCTGTCTTCTCCAAATCTACATAAGAATGTGAAACTCTAAGCATTGATCCATAACATGGAGATTAATAAGCATTGCTCATTCTCAGAGATAAACAATTTTTACCAGGGTTATCTTTCAACACTAGACCAACATCATAAGGCAAAGGTGTAGGTGGTGCTCGGTAAGTGTCAGGAGTGGATGTATCCAGATTTTTGTCTATTGCGACAATTGTAGAGGCCGGATTTTGTTGATGCTGACAACACAAAGTGAAGAATATCAGTATCCTTGAGTTAACTTAGATGACAAACCAAGAATTTACAGTAGAAAGGCTGACGAGTAGAAGAAGCCGTCCCCATGTCAACATACTAATAAATCGTGATTCTTTAAAAATGTATGCAATTATCACATTAACTATATTAGAACAAATAGCACAAATGCATGGTGTCTAGAGAATTTGTAATGCTAAAGAATCAAGGACTGCAAAGAAAAGGAAATGTGTCCTAGTAGTAAAAGGCATTTCTTCTGTTGCATTGAAACCACAGAGGTAATACAAAATTTCTAGCATTCGGTTTTTGTTCGAATCTGCAGTGAACATTTCAGCAAATTCTAGCATACACTCAAATATCAGAACTCAGAACATTACAGAAGCAGAGGGGCTGGAACCAGAGACGCATTAACACAGAGCAGTTCATTTGGCTTTCATCTAATTGCAGCTAAGAAAAGGTGAACAAAAAGCACTGCTAACTGATTAATTCAGCCAAAAAATCTTGACATAATCATTATGCAATTTTCAAAAGCGTGATGCCAACAAAAGAGAGATAACATAATCAATAAAGAAAATTCAGCAGGTCTACATACATAGATATAAACTGGTGCTCCAACGGATGCGGATCTTGTCGATGAACAACAGCAACCACCCATTCTATAATTGTTGAAAGTTACTCCAGTATATCCTCTAGCAGCTGATATCACTAGAATTTCATCTCTCAAAGACCTACACAAAAACAGTCTTATATTGGTGCAGAAAAAACAAAAGGACATCATGCTTAGAAGATAAAGTATACATAAAACGAGATGACAAAAAAGCACCAATCAGTACACATGTATAAAACTGTGCAGAGAGCTTAGCAAGTGTTGTTCCCATGTGGAATTATAGGTTAAAATTGGTTATAATGATGATGATGAACTGATGATTTTTAATATCTCGCTCTATCAAAAATATAGTACTTCAATTTTGACAACTCCACTTACCGCGTAACATCAAAACCTGAAAATCAGACTAGGAAACAGGAATTCATCTCACTAGGGTGTGTACTACAGAAATTGACCAGAGGGTACATTCAGGAACCACAACATCACATGCTGAGTTCCACCAACCAAGCAAGATGACACAAAAAATCATCCTCTATAGATTATAGAAATGTATTATGTTTTGTCCTGTCTAATTTGTTTTACCACAAAAAGGTAAATAGCAGAGCCAGCAGCCCAGCACATGAGGACAAAAAAATGTACATACTATGCAGGGTACCAGCACATGAGCCCAGCATATGGCATACTCATATTATGAATAACAAAGTGGGATCAATTGACAGATTTAAAATTATACAGGGTACCAGGGAGAGGTTCAGTGCCAAAGCTTTAAAGCCTTGAACAAGGAAACCACTTTCTATTGGACAAGATATTGTCTGGAATTTGAGGAAGCCTGAGAAACTCATATGGAGTACCATCTTAAAGTAGTGAAATTTGTCACATATAGCATTGAGTAGTGTCTTAAAGTAGTGAAATTTGCTCTGATTACACTGCTATTGCTGCAATCAATTATGTGAAGGAACTAAAATGGTTTGGCACTAGAATGAATACCATGATGAATCTAGTCCCTCTGTTTCAAGGTTTCGCACAGCATAAAAAAACTAGTACTCAGCATCAACTTCCCTGGCAACTATAATCATCTCATTGATATAAAAAAAATGTGGCAAGGCAATGAAAATTTCCTGTTTCCTAGCAAAAGAAAACTTTTTCCTTGCTAGCAGTATCTACAAAATAAATCCTGCAGGCAGCAAGAACATCCAAATTGATAATGATAACCTTGACATTTTACTTGCATCCATCTTCATAGATTGTCATACAAGTTACAAAACCAAAATACGTCCTATCTCTAGATACCAAAAAATCAGAACACACTGAGAATACCACAGCAAACATCAGTGAAGAACAAAAATGCAGATCGAAAGCAAAAGCAGTGCAATTCGTCGTTACAGCGAGGAAGCTGCAGTCAATCAACCGAGTTGATCCGATCTTTCAACACAATTCGACCTCAGAAAGCAATCTAGGTAGGGCAAGAACGCAAACAAACTTGATCTGATCGCGTGAGCCGTGGTCCAGTTCAACTAGGAAGCAATCACAATTCACAACTAAGAGTTAAAAACAAAATTACAAACTTACTCACCAAGAATATACATAGCGCTTGGATTGAAGGGAACAAGAACTAGAATTAGTAGTACTAGTAGTAGCAGCAGTAGGAGATTCACACGGAAAGAAAAGGAAGAGGAGAAGCGGGCCACCATACCAGCGAAGAAGAGCTCGGCAGCTGAGCGAGCGAGCGAGCTAGGTTGGCGAACAAACCCCCTCCGCCTCCCTCCTCCGAACTGCTTCACCTAAAGAGAAGAGAAAGGCAAGATCGCGTGAGAAGACGACACAAGTCGGGGAGAAAAATTCCCCCACGCGAGACGAACTCCAAAGGCAGACGTCACCCCGCCCCACCCGCCCGGTGGATCGAACAGAAGGCGGCCGAGGGGAAAGGGTGATATCAGTAGTACTCAGTACTACTCGGTAGTAGTGGTCCGTACCCGAGGACGACGGCGGCGGCGGCGGAGGAGGAGGAGAAGCTGAGCCGGCGGCGGCGGCGAGCGGTGGCGTGGGGGAGTGGAGGAGAGAGAGAGAGGAGGAGGATAGTTTTGTGCACTTTCCCCTCCCCAAAATCCGGGGGTTGTGGGCCCCTATATGAGGAATGCAAATCGGAAGATTCACATTTCGCCCATTCTTTTCTCATTTTATTTATCATTTTTTCTCGATTTTCGTTAGCACGATTTTTAAAACTACGTTCTGTAAACGATTTTTAAAACTACGTTCTGTAAAATAAATAAGTTGTTTTAAAATAATTAAAACTTAATTAATTACATATTAATGTTTTTTCGTTTTGCGTGCGCTCAATCTCATTTTACTGCCTGCTTGACGGGATAATCAATTTTGTTGTTTCTAAAACAGAATTGCTAGAAAAATTCGACCAAACTTTATCCTTTTTCAGATGTGTAGTCATCAATCACCTTGACATTTGTGCATGAAGAGAAAAAATACTTTAAAAACACGGTTTTATTTGGATTCTTCGGGCTATTAAATAGCCCTCCAAAATCTTGCTATTTAGGAGTATTAAATGTATATTACTGACAAAACTCATTTCATAACCCCTACTTCCCCGTCCCAAAATGTAGCTACCTAGTACGGGATGTGACACTACCTGTACTACGAATCTGGGCAGCCGGTAGCTACATTTTGGGACGAGGCTGCCCAGATTCGTAGTACTAGGTAGTGTCACATCCCGTACTAGGTAGCTGCATTTTGAGACGAAGGAAGTAGGCTATTTTGCGAGACGAATCTAACGAGTTATATTAATCCATAGTTTATAGCAAATCATGGATTAATATACCTCGTTAGATTCGTCTCGCGGCAAAGCTCGCAGAGGTGGCGCTCGTGGAGGCGGCGCCGAGGCGGTGGTCGCGAACAAGGTGGAGGCAGTTGCGGGCGTGGATGAGATGGCAGCGCTCGCGGACGCGCGGCGGAGCTCGTGGAGGTGGCGGATGGCAAGGTGACGCTGTTCGCTGGTCCTAGGTGGGACGAGTTCGTCCGCCAGATTTTGCGGATCGGTTGGTCCCGGATATAAGAGTAATATTCCTCTTCAGGGACCAACCCATCCCATCCCTGCAACCAAACATTATCTTTAATGGTGATAAAAGTAATTTGTCTGACTCTTTAAGGATGGAGCAAGTATTATACTATCGTAGCACGCGCACTACCCATCATGCACGCACACAATCACATAATTCACATGGCATATCTATGTATCACACGCCCAATAGACACAAGTAAAAAAATAACAATGTTATAAATCAAACAGAAATTCTCTAATATTGTCGAGGAAAAAACATCCAAATTCAAAATCCTGTTACAAAGTTGTGTGCCAAAAATATCATATCAGAGGTAAATTGTCGCCAATTTTCCAATTCATGCCTCACTAGAGTGCGAACAATTTTTTTTTATTTTTAGGCCTTTTTATATTTTAATTTTATTAATAGACCATTAAAAAAATATTTCCAAATCTAAACCTTTTGGAGGCGTGACCAAATAACTCTGTCACACCGCGTGTAGCGGGCGTGACAATTTTATCCTGTCACGCCAGGCCAAATAACGCTGTCAAAACAACGAGAGTGGCGTGACAGTATTGTTTTGCCACGCCAGTTTGGCTGATGTGTCCAAAAGGTTTAGATCTTGGATGGGTTTATTTTTGAAACTAAAAATTAAAAAGGTTCAAAAAATAAAAAAAATTCCGTGCGAACATATACCACATTTTTCCTCAATCGACAAGGGAGAGATCTAAAACTTGACAAGCAAGATTTTTTTAAAAAAAAAATTCTTTAACTGTCATGCTGCGCCTACTGCGAATGGCGTGGTAGTTTTATTTTACCATACAGAAAGGCTAGCATGGCCAAAAGTTCAGATTTTAGAAATAAGTTTTAGAAGAGTTTATTTTTAAAATTAGAAAACAATGAAGTTCAAAAAATAATAAAAATTCGACAAGTTGAGACAAGACTTGCTACCAAAACAGCTATAATAACATGAACAGTTAGCACATAAACTGACTAATGAACCCAAAAAATTCTGAAAATTCATCCAAAGGCAAGTTAATAATTCAGCCATCTAGCACTACCTGTTTGTTCCTTCTTTCTTTCCAGGGATTTGCAAAAAGTTGTTCAGTCACTTGGATTTTCGAAGAGAGGGATTGTGGATTTGAATGAATCTAACTTGCAGCTTTCTCAATTTAGTTTGATGCAAGCCTCAAGAGGTCTAACAGTGTACATCTAGGGAGAAGTTAATCCTTGTTAGATCACAGCAGCTGCAAGATAAGCACGCCTGTCCTGAACAAACTGCTGCCGAAAGCGATCAAACTGTCCGGTTTTGATCGTGTCTCGTATCAACCGGAAAAAGCAAAGGTAATGATGTGTATTGTGTCTGCAAATTTTGCAAAAGCAAACAAATGTCACACTCATAATTTTATAAACCTACTAAAATGCGTCATTGAACTTCTGACATGACTTACATCTCCAGTAGAATCTGAGCCAGCATCTCATGGACATTGAGCAAATGATTAAGGTAAGCACGAGTGTGGTTCTGGCATGTGAAACAGCTACAGCTATCAACTATCCTTGACGTGTCTTTCCTGAAAAAAGGAACATATGTCCAAAAAAATATTCTAGATGTCAAAAATGCTTCAACATCAGTGAAGAAATGATAATTCTAAGCGCCTATTTGCCAAACCCACAACCTCAACTCAAGCCACAGATGGGCCGTTGATTCAAACTTAAAATAGTTGCCGATCCCATGGATGGGCCAGGGGTTCGAGCCTCCCAAGCAGGCCTATGTTGCCTAATTGGGCTCACATCAACAGTGGTGGTTGATATTTAGCGTACATAGAAGTCAGTGCTTCCACTTTTCATGAGCAATTCAATTTTAGTTGATTTTGCTAGATTCCCAATTCAAATTCAGCATTGATTGTATGACAAAATTTAAACAAAATATCCGAGAAGCATTTCTTCCGCAAACAACAACAATACAGTTCAAAATTATGACTAATAAAAAAAGTTTGTATGCCCAATATATAACTAAAACGATTTCTTGAAAGTATTTAACTACGTCCTTACCTTACTAATTAGTGTGCACAATAAAATGTATTTGATGCAATTTCTATAGAGCATGGGACCTACCGATATGTCGTTGCACGCAGATTAATCTTTGTAAAATCTCCATCACTACTGTTGAGTGAACCATTCTGCATCTCTTTTCCAACCATGTCAATGGGGAAGATCAATGCGAAACCACCCATAGTAAGTTGGTAAATGTACCTGTCAAATTATGAAAAAACCAACTGGTTAAACCAAGCTAATAAAACTACAATGCTACAAGAGAATGGTAAATAATGTACATACGTGGAGTCAAAGAGGTCGATACCAGCAGCTACACCCTCCAAGACCTCCTCTACAAGAGATAAAACGTACCAAAATGGTCAAACCTGTTAAAGATGCAAGAGCTTCCTATATGTAACATTAGTTGTCTAATGGACGACTCGGAACGGGCTAGGTGCAGCCTTCATGGAAAAACGAAAGGGTAATTTTATTTCTAAACCACTACAGTTATCAGAAGAGTAAGCAAAACATGCGGCGAGGTGTATTGATGAAGAAGCCAAAAACAATCAATGGGATCTGTATAAAAGCCATTAGGCCTTAAAGTTCAGCAGGAAGCACAACCTAAACCAAATCTCCTGCTTACTGGACAAGAGACATCACAGACACCTGGAAGACTAAGCCTGGAGGCAAGCTAGATGTAGCTTTAACATGGTCTTTCAGAAAACCATGCTAATCTTGCAGTGATGGTTCAGTTGATGGCTTGATGCAGAAGCCAAAAACAACCAGCAACCTCTAGATGGAAGCCCTAGGATGGAAACTAACAGCACAAACACAACCAAGTATAAATTTGCTGCCTACTGGACAAGAGAGAAGAGACATCACAAGCACCTGGAAGACCAAGCCTAGAGACAACTCGAGGTTTCTCCGGAGGCAAGCAACCCTGAAAGAATAAAGTAAAATGTACAGTTGTACAGAAATAAATTACACTGCTTGATAAATTTATGCAAAACATATAAAATGTATGAAGAACAATGGCTTCTGCTTGTTAACTACAACTATGAAGTACAATCAACCGCAATCTGATACTAGTGCAAATGACAGTTTGGAGTTTTTAACTCTTTACGATGCTATAACATGAAAACAGGTTAGATATAATCATTCAACACTTCCTTCAAAAAAATTCCTACAAAATAGTTTGATGCTTCGTCATGTAAAATCAACAATTGTTGACTCCCAGAGACAACTAAAGTAAATGATGTTACACAGCCTAAAAAAGAAAGAAAGAAGTAGATCATGTGACATTGAAGTTGTGCTATAGTATTGCTTAGTATGGCCCATGTCAGCATGGAAGCTCATAAAGGTTAGTGCTGCATTATTACTTTTGCCTGACTTCACTCTTGCAGGTTATCATATTCATGGTCTTTTTACATGTAAAATGCTTCCTTAACAAATGATCAGCAAATGCAAGATAGGCGTAGAGACAGCAACTTTGCACAAATACCATCCAAGATTGACAAATAAAAAGATTCAACCAACCTTCGGTACATAAAAATAACAAATTGCATGTCAACAATACATTAAGGGCATTATAGAATCAATTGTGTTTCAGTGATTACTGGGTAAAGAATACTATTCTCACCACTGCAGCATCGAGTATACTGCAACGTTCTTCAGGACTGTCTCCAAGGCCCAACCCTCCTATCCAAAAACCTGCATAAAACTTTGAAACAATAAGTTCAGTGGATGGAACATATAATGGTTTATCTGAGTAATTTAAATTTGAAGTATCATAAAGAGTCACATTTACTGAATCGACAATGGTGCAAAGCTGAGAAAATGTTATACTCCATCCTTGTCACAAGAAACAAGTAAGAAAGGAAGTATAACTACTGAAAGTTAATGGTGTTGAGTGATAAATGAAAATAACCTGACACATTCCTCTTTGACACTTCAGTGGCACATAGCTTCCGTTGTTCTACACTAGATCCACCCACAACTACACCTAAAGTATTTGCACCAGAATCCTGCATGGATCAGTCCGACAAAACTAAAAACATTTTCAGTAATGCAAAGCAACTGCATGAGCTTGATGATGATATTCTATTAATACATGTAAAAAAGAACATGTGTATGATACAGACATCAGAGAGGGAAAGAAAATCTGATAAGGTGATATTACAGATAATTTACATTTTATTTCTTATTATTCCTGTAGTTTTGTGACAAGATACTTGCACTAGACGCCTTCAAGCATGTAGCAACATCTCAGTTAATTACATTAGTACTTAGGTTCTCTAAACTTAAAATTAGTCCGAGAAGTTTCACTTTTGACATAACTCAAAAGGAAGTCATAAAATCTAAAAAGGCATATGACTAAAATTCAGGAAGATACACTAAACACTTCAGCTGAATATAGATTAACTCATACCTCATCCAAAGCAATACACGCATCAAGCCAGCGTAACGTGCGCTCAACAGATACTTTATTTCGTTTCTCAGTAACCCAGGCTGGAACCTCATCTGCCAAACTTGCCCACAAATTAGGCTTCATGCAGGAAATCAATTCCATATAATCTGATGGTTTGACCTTAAAACATTTGAAGGAAGTTGATTAGTTGAACATAAAAAGACTCTAAATATGCATCCACAAAATTTGGAGAAAGAAATTACTAGAGCTACCAACCAGTCTTCGGCCAGCTGGTGTTTCAAAGGAAGCACCAAATTTATTGCTTGCTTCACTTGTTGGTAAACTCTCGATAGAATCACCAGCTGCGGCTATGAGGACATGATCAGGAAGACCCAACATATGATGCAAACCACCAATATTTGATATTGTTTTTGATGGAGGGCCTTCCATACTGAAAAAACAAAGGAAGGTGATCAAATTCACTAGAAGAAACAGACCACCCAGCTCCTGGAGAGAGGCCCTTACACCAGGGAATACAAGGATGGGAACTTACAAATGGGTAGGGCACACATGGAGAAAGAGAGAGTCAGGGAGAGGGAGGGATGCAAGGAGATCACGGGACACAAATGCTGGAAGCCCCTTGCGTGTGGACAGAAGCAGCGCTGGTGTTTCAATGTTACTGCCAGCAATCTGGAGCATGCCTGCCCGTGCCTTTGCCCCACCACCACATACTTTTGTCACCGCAAACCGCATCCTGCTGTTCAGGACACCTCACTTTGCCGTGGTGCACTACCAGTGGTATACTACTATCACGTTCACTTGGTTATTTCTCCTGATGTACCTGTTTTGCAAATAGGATAAATTACCCTGCACAAGCAGAAATTCTGCACTCATCAGTTAGTGGAAAGCAGGGCAAAAACATGATAAGGCAACATGCTCAAATGGGCAATGACAGCTTGGGAGCACATTTTCTTCAGCAATTTGACATGTCTAGCTAAAGAAAGATATAATATCCATCTTAATTCTGTTTCAGTAAGCCCTAGTGAACTGAGCAATAATGTACTTCGATGCCCATAACAGCCATAGATATGAACTTTCCCTGACATTGCTTCAGTACAACAAATTACAATAGCAAAGATATGTGAATAAACAATAAAATACAAAGGTTATGTTTTCACACACAAAATTGACCTGACATAAGTTGGTCGAGGGCGTGGATGTACGCCCAGACCACCCAAGTTCAAGCCCTCGTCGAGGCGAATTTGGGTGCATGTTTCTTCCTAATCAAAACAACAGGCAACCTAATTCCTCCTAGGTTGGTCGATTTTCAGTCATAATATCCATCAACTCAAATGTTTAACCATTGTTAAGCTTGTAAATACTACTGAACCCATTTTCTAATAGTACTTAAGCATATTTTGCGTGGGATTGCAATTCATAACCAGAGCAGCCATCTTGGTCCATACATTTAGCTTGACTATGCATTCTCACTTGAACTTGAACATAAATGGACTCAAAAACTAATCAAGGGTTTATTTGACAAGTGGGGAGTGGGGGGGGGGGGGGGGGGAGAACAATCCAAATAGGGATTGGGTCGGTCAATCCACCTCCCAAAACCCAACCCCCTGAATCCATCGTTTGGTAGGAAGCTCAATTGCAACCTATGAACATATTCAGCGAGCACAAAATTTGTCATCCCCATTCTGCCTCTCTGCCCTCTCCCTCAGACCCTCACTGCCCCATCAGCAACAGCTATGGCGGAAACAAATCGGGGAAGGGAGAGAAGAAGGAGGAGGGAGACGACGGCGACTAACTTGACAAAGAGCCGCCACGCCACCGCCGCCGCCGCCGCCGCCGCCGTCGTCGCAGGGGAGGAGGAGGACGGGGAGTCGGGAGAGCAACGACGAGGGTTTTGTTTTTTCTTTTTTTTTTTTCCTCGATGGCAAGTACTTTGTTTAGAAGGCCCAATTTCAGCCCTCTGGCCCAGATTGACAGGAATGGACTGTGAAAGGAGAAAGTTCTACATTATGGATCGAATTCTGCAAAACAGGTATAGAAAATCCCCTCCTATTATTAAAACCAGTGAAAATCGATTCTCTGGATAGCTTGGATGACGATTTCGTTCTACGTGGTGCCCAATAAATTTATGATACAAAACTGGGCTCCCAAAGAAAATCACAAATGGTTTTGTAGTTGGGGTTTATGGTTGAGGTACGTGAAAGAACTTTGTTCCTACTACAAGGTAAAGGTCACCACTAATTTCGCAATGGGCGCCCGGAGAAGGTCACAAGTTGCAACGAGTACTCAGGCCAGCATAAAAATGTTACGTGCTGATGGCTTCAACTCTTTCATTGCTGATGCAAATCTGAGAGAGTTACACAGACTGGGTAATAGGTTTACATGGTCCAACAATCAAGGAGATCCAGTGAGAGAGGTTCTGGATAGAATTTTGGTCTCTGCTGGTTGGGAGCAGTTATACCCATTTACTATTGTAAAGAGTTTGCTGAGAGTGGGATTTGATCACAATCCCATTGTGGTTGAACTAGAGGGGTCTCATTCACATCTGAATAAAAGAGGATTCAGATTTGAAAGAGCTTGGCTATCTCAGGAAGGTTTTAAAAGCTGGGTGATAGAAAACTGGCCTGAGAGAAGGAAACAAAAAATTTTAGATCACTGGAATTGTCAAGGGACAATCCTAAGAAGGAAAATGAGAGGGTGGAAATTAAATTCAGATACTGAACTCAAGAAGGCAAAAGCAGAGTTGCAAAAAGATTTACAACAGATTGAGAATACTGCTGATCTTAGACGGTTGACTACTGAAGAATGGGGTCAGAGATATTTCCTGGAGGATAAATTAAATCAGATATATCAGGTTGAGGAAAGATACTGGCAGGAAAGAAGTGGGGAGAAGTGGTTACTTGAGGGTGATGCAAATACAAGTTTTTTCCATGGGGTTGCTAATGGCAGGAGGAGAAAAAGTACTATTAGAGCGCTGGAGGATAATGGGAGACAGATTGAAGAACCGGCAGAGCTCAAAGAACACATATATCAATTTTATAAAAGTTTGTTTGGCTCTGAAGATCCACCAAATGTCTTCTTAAGTCAGAACATGTGGGCTACCCAGGGGAGGCTGACCACAGAAGATAATTATCTTATTTCAAAACCCTTCACTGAAGAAGAGATTGAGAAAGCTCTGAAAGAGATGAAAACTAACACAGCTCCGGGTCCTGATGGTCTGCCAGTGTGCTTTTATAAAGAATTTTGGCCTCAATTGAAAGGACAAATAAAAGAGATGGCTGATTGTCTATATGAGGGAGCCTTGGAACTTTGGAGACTGAATTATGGAGTGATTACTTTGATTCCAAAAGTGAAGGACGCTAATAATATCAGGGCATTTAGACCCATTTGCCTGTCAAATATTTGCTTCAAAATCTTAACTAAAATATTGGCAAATCAGCTTTCTTTGGTAGCAAACAAGTTAATAGGGGAGAACCAGACTGCCTTTATCCCAGGGAGGAATATTCTAGATGGAATTGTAATTTTACACGAGGTCTTGCATGAGCTAAGACGAAAACATAGTGCTGGTATTATCCTCAAACTTGATTTCGAAAAGGCCTATGACAAAGTTCAATGGAGCTTCTTGTTTGATGTTCTGAAGAAGAAAGACTTTTGTGAAAAGTGGATTGACTGGGTTAAAGCAGCAACCTTGAATGGGAGAGTGGCTATCAACATCAATGGAGAAGTGGAAAACTTCTTTAAAACTTATAGGGGGGTAAGACAGGGAGATCCTCTTTCTCCACTCTTGTTCAACCTAGTTGCTGATGCCTTATCAGAAATGCTGAATAAAGCAAAAGAGGCTGGTCATCTGGAAGGCTTGGTTCCTCATTTAGTACCTGGGGGTTTAACACATTTGCAATATGCAGATGATACAATTCTCTTCCTAACCAACTCAGAAAAGAACATTGTGACAATCAAATTTCTACTGTACTGCTATGAGGCTATGTCAGGGATGAGAATCAATTACCAAAAGAGTGAGGTGATTGTTATTGGGGGAGATGACGAGGAAACTAAGAGGGTGGCAGATTTATTTAATTGCAAACCTGGGGCTCTTCCTATTACTTATTTAGGGATACCTATAAGTGATAGGAAATTAAAAGCCTCAGAACTTAATCTTCCTGCTGATAAGATTGAGAGGAGACTAGCCACATGGAAATGTGAGTTCTTGTCATACGGGGGGAGGACAATTCTGATAAATTCTTGTCTTAGCAGTGTACCCATGTACATGATGGGATTTTACCTGCTACCTGAGCTAGTGCATCACAAAATGGATTCCATTAGAGCCAGATTCTTTTGGGAGGGTTTGGAGAGAAAGAAGAAGTATCACATGCTAAAATGGGATGCTTTAAGCCGACCCAAAGACTTTGGTGGACTTGGATTTATCAACACAAGAATGATGAATAAAGCTTTGCTTTGCAAGTGGATTTTTAAACTGGAGTCTGGTGCTGATGACCCTTGCTGCAGGTTACTCAGGAGGAAATACATGAATAGAGGGGGTGGTTTTTTTCAATCTTCTGCTGAGAAGAGTTCTCAATTCTGGAAAGGTTTACATGAGGTGAAAAAGTGGATGGATTTGGGGAGTAGATATATCCTGGGAGATGGGAAATCAGTCAGATTTTGGGATGATGTTTGGATGGGTGATGTTCCTTTGAAAACTCAGTTCCCTATGATATATGATATATGCTCTAATACTTAAAACAGTGTGAGACAGATGTATAATGGAGGGGAGTGGCAGATTGATGTCAGAAGATCAATAACAGCCAGAGAGATAGAAGAATGGAATTATTTACATAACAAATTAGGGGAGATTCGATTAAATTCTGAAAAAGATGTTATGAGATGGAGTTTGACTAAATCTGGAAATTTCACTACTAAGTCCTTATACAGAGAACTAAGTTTTGGAGGGGTGAGGGATGTGGTGTTACATGATCTATGGAAGTCTCCAGTTCCTCTTAAGAATAAAATTTTTTTCTGGTTGACAATGAAAGGGAGAATACAGGCAGCCAGTCAGTTAAAAAAGATGAACTGGAAAGGGAGCCCAAACTGCAAATTGTGTGGTTCTGAGGAGGATGCTGATCACCTCTTGTTTAAATGTGCTCCTGCACAATTTCTGTGGTGTTGTGTTAGGGATGCTTTTAATTGGAATAGAATTCCGAAATCTAGAACTGATCTGTACGATATCCTACTCAATAAGGCGGGAATAAGAGGGGGATCTGGTTTATGATTTTTACCGCGTGCTTTTGGTCCTTATGGACTGTGAGAAATGACTGGGTTTTCAACAATAAAGTGTTAACAGATGTTATCTGTTTGCCTCATAAAGTCATTTGTTTTTTGTCACAGTGGAGAAGCTTGGTTCCTATGAAGCTGAGGGGAGACTTGGACGTGTTGAAGGACTTGCTGCTTGTCAGTATCCGCGGGATCGAATGTCATGCCACCGCTGATGCTTCTGGGCATGACCTGATAAGTTAGCTGTTGTTCCTGGGTTTGGGGTAGTTTCTTTTGTTCGAGCCTGCGAGCTCATGGTACCTCAGATTTGCAAGCTAGTAATCCTAGCCCTGTCTTTCCTTTTTTTGTTGTTGGACTTTGTATGAACCTGTTATGCTTTCAATATAAAGCTGGGCTTGAGGCCTTTTCTCTAAAAAAAAATGTCACGTGCAAACACTATTTCTTTGTTACAGTTACAATCCACTAACTACATTAATCCTATATATTTTGAAGTTCATCCTCATTAAGGTTGGTTCAGTTGGAAACTCCTTCACACGAAAAACAAAACAACATATTAATGTATGATCAATTGAGTATTAGCTATTTTTTTTAAAAAAGAATAATATAATTTTTAAAGTAGCTTTGATATATAAATTCTTTTGCAAAAAAGTACCATTTAGCAATTTAGAAAAACGTGCGTACGAAAAACGATGTGGGTAGAATTGGGAACTCACACAAAAGAATACAATCTAAGGGCCCCTTTGATTTGTAGGAAAAGTGTAGGAAATTTGAAGGATTTCAATCCTATGGAAAAATTCCTATGAAAGCCTTTGAAACAAAAGATTGAATCCTATACTATCCTTTAAAATTCCTATGGAATGGGTAATCCTATAAAGATTTTGGAGGAAAGTTAGCAAGAGGTCCAACCTCTTGGAAAAATTCCTTTGAGTCTATCTCTCTCATCCGGTTCCTACGTTTTTCCTGTGGTCCAATCAAACGGTCATTCATGTGTTTTTCCTGTATTTTCAATCCTCTGTTTTACACCTCCGTTCCTATCGGAATCCTGTATTTTTCCTATTCCTCCGTTTTTCCATTCCTGCGATTCAAAGGAGCCCTAAGTATAGTTAATGCTAATTTCTCTTCTCTCATAAAGCCACATCATAATTATAGTTAACCTTTGGATGGGCAAAGTGCATCTTTTCTCTCCAAAAACCACACCATACAACATAATTATTTAAAATTTTAACTCATATATACTATGTTATTACACAATTATCCCGCAATAACGGCCGGGATATCCATATAGTTATTATAGACAAAGGAGCTTTCACATTTAGCTACAGTCGACCATTGCATCAAAGTGAATATTAAGATATCAGTTGTAATACCAATGGTTTTTTAATAAAGGAGTTTAGAATACTGCTGCAATGCATGAGATAAATGAGGTCACTCCCAATAAAAGTTTCATTCTCATTAAATAGAATGCCATGTCAATATTTTTAGTGATGTACCAAGAAATTGATAAAGAAAGACTCTTTCCAATATAACAATATAGCTTGTCTCTACATGTATTACCTAATACCTCCGTCTCAAAATAATTATAATTCTACATTGTTTAGTATGCATTAAGGTTTGATAAGTAAAACTATAGTGCCCCTCGTTAAATGGTGTATAGTTAAAGGTGGGAGGGTGCGTGGTTAAGGATAGAATAGGTAAAATTTTGAACAATAAATGATTGATGAGACAATTAATACTCTATTGTGAGACAAATTTAAATCCTAGAAATACAACCATTATGAGATAGAGGTAGTACAAAACAACCAAGTGAGCTATTTTAACTATCAATTAAATATCTTATATATATTGCTTAGGAGTATGTGACACTCAAAACATAAAATGAATCCTCCCACCAAGATGGCCCAACAAGCACAGGTGTCCACACGTGGAGCTTTATTAACAACATAATCCCTCCGTTTCAAGCTATGAGACATTTTGATTTTGGACAAAGTCAAACTGCTTTAAGTTTGATCAAATTTGTAGAAAAAAGTAGTAATATTTTCAACCCAAAATAGATTTATTATGAAAATATATTCAATTATTGATTTGATGAAACTAATTTAATATTATAAATATTACTATATTTGTCTATAAACTTAGTTAAATTTGAAACAGTTTGACTTTGACTAAAGTTAAAACGTCTTATAACTTGAAACGGATGGAACGGATGGAGTAGTATACTAGTATGGCTAATTATATGACATGACACAACACAACACGCAACTAGGGATTTGCATAGAGCACCTGCTTAGAATGCGGCCATTGCCTCTCTTTACCCTTCTTCAAATTGAGTAAAGTGATATATAGATGTTCTACAGCTTGTCAGCTTCTACACAGTAAAAAATTCTGCAGTGTTGCCAAACGACAAAATTCTGCGGCAACTTATAAGTAATACTACTAACTAGAAGCTGATCTTATTACACAAACAAGCAGAAGCTGTCTTCCAACAGCTTCTCCAACAAACTAGTAGCAGCTTCTGCACAGCTATGCAGAAGAATGGTCCCAAAGGACACATCATATACGAGCTCCAATAGTATCACTGGTAACCTCGCGCAGCACCTGCCAGCAAAAGGAGGAAGCAAAACATGTTAAGGCCTCAACAAACAGAGAGAACCAATCAATCAATAAATGGAGAAACTAAGTGTAAGGAATGTTAGAACAAAGTACAAAATAGATCTAGGCAGAACATTTCTGCAAAACTACATTTCGCCTAAACAGAGTTATGGGGGAAGTTAAAACTTCATCTCCCATAACAGACGACATACATGATCAGTCAATTTCCTGATATACGATTGCAATCTAGCTTGTATATAGCATTCTTCATTTGCCAAAAAAAAAGAGGTAACAAAACAACCAAGCTCTTTCCGCTAATGGAACATAATATTTGAAATAAAACAAATACGGTTCTGTTGTTGCAACAAGAACTATCAAAACTAGTTTAATATTTTCGCCGGGCAAAACTAGTTTAATATAGTCTTTGTAATAAATTTAACAGGCATATGCAGGATTAAACAGAGAACAAAACACAAACTGAAGTAAAAGCATATTAATGTCAGCACCTGTGGTATAAAAGGCGGTGTAGGGATAAAAAGTTGCAGATACATCAGCTTCAAACACCTTTTTGAACTGCAGTGACTTGAGCTGGACAGCAAAGACCCCAACCGCCGTCCATATAAAAAACAAATCATCTTCCTCCACAAGACCTAATATCCTGACTGGAGGCCTTCTAACCAAATGACTATCCGTCAACGGTACAGAGGGCACTTCCAGCGGAAGGACTGCACCCAACTCAATGGTCTTGCACAGCACCCATCCTGTAACCCCCCCTGAATCAATCTCCAATGCCCATAACTGAAGGTTGAACCCTGTCATGGCAGCCAGACCTAGCCCACCATCCTCTGCCTTCATGATATGGACATTCCTTCTGTATACGCTATGTGTTTCTGATGGACACTCAATATGATATAATCTAGAAGTGGCCAGCTCGAATGCAAGAATATGCTTTGACTTAAGTGGCCAATATATGACATTCCCAACAAGAATGCTAGGCCTGGAATCAACCTCCGATGGTGCTGGTGAAGATGCCATCATGTCCCAGGTGTCCTTCTCTGATGAGTACCTAGAGATATAAGCATAACCTATATTGGTGAATACCCATACTATGAAGAAGGGGCATGAGCCGCAGTCACCATGGTCATTGTGGCCAGCTGCGCAAAGCACTGCAGCATGGCTCTCGGGCACACGTCCATAATTGATACGAGGATTCACATCAGGTGTAACTGGTACAGCATACCGGTTGCCAGTCATGGGGTTCCATACTTGTAGACTATTCCAACTTGAGCTAATGAGGAGGACACGGCTGTGGCGGCAGCCAAGGACATGCCAGTAGGGGTCAGGTAGGGAGAATGCTCCTGCCGTGACACATTCAGGAGGGTTCCCAATGGGTAGAAATCGAGGGATGCTGGTGGAATTGGTGAAGATGCCAAGAACAGGGGGCGTTTGATGGAACGCACGAAAGCGCTTGATAAATTTGTTATCTCTGATGAGGTAGCGCCAGTGCTTGCTGACAAGGGATGCACGAAGGAGGCACATGGGGTGTTTTGGGAGGTGAAGTAAGATCTCAATAAGGGCATCGTCTGGAAGCATGTTTGCCATGGTGAGGAAGGATGGGAAATGCGACTTCAACTTAAAAAAGAAGCAAAAGGCGCATGATTTTTTCTTAATTATTGTCACCAGGAAACAACCTATACTCAATGCCAAAGATGGAACAACATTAGCAACAATGGTGACAAGATGCACAAAAACCCCATAGCTGTTCAAGATCACTCCATTACCTTAGATCCTAGTATTTTGATTAGCAGCGGTAGTTTTGGCAAGGTGTGATGGTTTCCCTGGTTATACTTTGCAATAGCCAATATCTGAAGTTTGCTATAGTCTATAGAAACAAAGACAACGGTATATATTATTCACTGTGGATACTGACTCCTGCTCCAGCTTTTATTGATAAGAAAAAAGTGACCTGCACAATTGTACACGAATAATTTCAGCTCTTGTCATTGAGCATTGACATTTCCTTGCAACGAACTAGTAACAAATAACAACATAAGCCTATATCAAGCTACTAAAAAAAATAATGATGTCACAATCCGTCCATCTTTTCATGCCTACCGTCATTCAACTCAGGAACCATGGCTACAAGTTTGCGTACAAAGCATAGTTGCCGGTGACAGACACAAGTTTGAAGTAGGTTATTACACCATGGTGTGTATAGGGAAAATGGAAATTAGTGAGGGGAAAATCAGTACAATGCGGTTAGAATAGCCATCCATATTCCTTAACCTAAAACATTGTTGATTCAAAACCTCATCACTATATCAATTCTCAAAATCGAGGTCATCATAATATACTAGCTAGCACCATCATACTATTTACTAAATTACAGCTGAAACAAAGCAATCCCCAAAATAAGGGTAAGGACGGATCTAGCTCGGAGGATGAGGAAGCGCTACGAGAGGAGAGGACGAGGAATACCTTGGATTCGATTCGACACGAGACGCAGGTCGGTGGAAGAGCCCTCCTCGCCCGCCGCCCTCCGCGAGAGTAGAGTAGGGCTCACTCACAGGGGAGGGCAGGGGAGGGCAGGGGAGGGTAGCGCGGGTGGACTCGGGGAGGAGAGGAGCCCCGCCCCGTCCACGCCGCCCGCGCGCACGGTCGGTCCGGCCTGCTCGCCGGCAAGGAGGCGAATCGGCGGAGGGGAGGAGTCCGGCGGCGGCGGCGGCGGCGGCGGCGGGCAGTGGCAGTAGCTGCAGCAGTAGGAGACGGAGAGAGGAGAGAGAGAAATAGCCCAACAAGGCAAAAAAAATCGGTTGGTTACACGTGTGCGTGTCAGAACACTCAGCAGAACACACGAGGGAGTACCGTACGATACAGAAAGGCTTGAACACAGTCGAATCTAGGATTCAGATCCTCTGCATTAGAGAAGCTAAGCAAATATAGCCCACTACTAGCTCTAATTTATCTATAGCCAATTTAATAGCTAATTCATACAATAGTTGCTTACTATACTATTAATATTGGTCCCACCTGATATACACACATTGTCTTGGAATCCGTGTTATAGCTGGCTATAGATCTGTAGCCCGCTGTTCTTCTCTCTCATCGTTTATCTCATTAAAATATGTTTATATCTGGCTATTGTACCTGCTCTAATGCAGAGGGTGGCATTAGCTCCAATCTTGTCCATTCATCTCCATCCAATGGTTGTGACTAGTTCTCCATTAGATAAAGCAAAAAAATGAAATGGGCCTTAGGGGAAGAGCAGCAAGCCCACGTTAATTTTAGACGTCAAAACAGAGCGTGACTCCTCCTTTTCCCTCCAATTTCTTCGAACTTGCCTCATATGAGTCTTTTCATTTTCTCTCTCCCATGCCATACCTCTTCCGATTTCTCTCAACACTGAAGTGGATTTAGCAAACTATATTCTGTTCATTATTGGTATGCACTTATTGCTACATTATTGTGCAGAATGATTCAAGTGCAGGAAATCTATTTGGTGGAAAGCAGTGACATCGGAGAAGGTGGATTTTATGCTGCTCTGCATATTTTGGTTTATGGATTATAATATTATTTTCTTCCTCCCTAAAATACATTTTGTACTTAATCAGGGTATACTGTTATTTCCCTATGTGAAATGCCCTTTGTACTTACTCCCTCAATCAACCTTGTTGTTTTTTTTTGAGAAACACAAACCTTGTTGTTTTTTTTTTGAAAAACACAGTACAAACGTAGGCGCTCACAACGTGCACATACTCAACCCTATGAACGCACACACGCAAACCCTACCAGTAGTTATTATGAAGCTTTACTTTGGTTTTTGACACAAGTCAGTGCTTCAAACATGCAAGAACCATGAACATTCAGACTAGCAGCCATCTCTTCCCTGTCAAAATATATGAATAGCAGAAATAAGAAAGAGGTTCACTAATCACAGCCGTTGGATAGAGATGGATGGACAGGATTGGAGCTAATGCCACACTCTTCATTAACTTCTCTAATGCAGAGGATCCGAATCCTCAAATCTAGATTCCAGGGTTCACGTTTCGGACCAAAACCGGTGAATGGGTGTGGATTAACCTGTGAAGTGGATTCAGATATAATCTTTGTTCTATAAAAAAAAACAAATCCTAAAAATAAATCTGGACATAGTCCTACGATTTAATTTTTTATAGGACAGATGGAGTACTCGTGTTGGCGCACCACGCACTAGAATTCAGCGGCCCTACGGTATATTTGCGAATGAAAAATAACCTATGAATAAAATTTTTATGTACGTGTTCTTAGCGATATAAAAACAAAGGTTGAAAAATAACCTTCGATGAAAAAACTCCAAAATCAACCTCAAATTTAATGTTAAAAATTTAAATTTTAGCTGATAAACATAAGCATAAGCGAAAAGATGAAGCCGCTTCAGTGTGACCTTCTCCCTCTACGTTGATAATGCCAGATGATGATGGCTGTCTTCTTTGACTGTTACCATACAAATCACCACTGATATCAACTTCCCTAGTCAAAACAGAAGTAAAATGAACCCTAACAACAAGTAAAAGTCCATTTATAAGACAAACCCACCCAGCAGCAAGGATAAACTTTTCTCAAGCCTGTGCATGCAACCATGATAAACTTTTCTCCTGATACTCTCAACATATCAACAACTAGGATGATATCACCATATCAGCCTTTCAGGTTTTTTTTTTGGTTCGAAACAGGGATAAACTAACCATGGTCAGTTTCTTGTTGCTTGGAACAGTCAGAGCAGCAGCATTGCATCATGTGGCTGACCATTATGACAGCTGTGCAATATTGGTGTCCAACAGTCCAAGCTAAGTAGATCCTTGTCCCCATCGTTTGGCTTTTTCCTTACTAAGCCAAAACGGCTTATTAGGGAATAAAAATAAATTTGTAGGTAAAACTTTTATATATGTATTCTTGGTGATTTAAAAGCCAATGCTTAAAAAGAAACTACGTTGAAAATATCTCAAAATCAATCTCAAAATTAAATTTGAAAATTTAAAATTTGGCTTTTTATTTGGCTGATTAGGCCATCCGATGGGAGCCATGATACATTGCCATGAACATTATCAAGTACATCAAGCTTATAATTCCCAGTGGAGCACCTGAAGTTTACAGCAGCATGTGCAAGTGTCACATATCAGGTGCCAGCATATAGAGACCTCACACTGCTACACGCCATATAAAAGATTGTGGAGAACATATTCAGTAATCTCTGCTCCCCCAATTGAAACGCCTCAGATGATCTATCAGATAGGAGTATCATATAAACCAGCAGTTGAAGTACCATACATGCATTTGAGGAGCACACAACTGATTAACAAAAGCATTCATATACATGTTCAGAGTCAGTCTTATAACATGTCTACCAATCTCGACAGGACTATTATTGGCAAGAGGCTGAAATGTTACTAGAAAATGGTCGTCGTGGTAGCATATTACACAGCAAGATGTAAATACTCTCTTTGTTTCAATCTTGAAGTCCAATCATCTTGCTTGCCTTTCTCAAATAATGCAACCATCTAGCAGCAAGCCAGCAACAAGAGAGAATGAATTAGTCCCTACAATAAAAAATATTAAGATATGAATTAAAAGGATGGATCCATCTACCACTATGTGTATGCACTAGGAAGTCAAGCTCTGTAAAAAAGTGTTTGTTACCAGGTTTAACTATATCCTTTTTTGGTGTTTGTTCTGGGGGGAGGGGGGGGGGGGGGGGTTAAGAATTGAATTGAACTAAGTATTTATAAAGAATAACTCTTCTAAAAAAAGGTAACGCTATACATAAGATACATGATAGGTGCAAATGATAAATGCTAGTAATAAAGATGGTTTCTCAAGCATTTAAACAATAGCTCTTATAAAATAAAGTTAAGAGTACTTTGCTATACATGACATGCATGATAGGTGAAAATGATTAATATGGTTCCGTAAATTTTCATCGTCTTACTGAAACTCAAAAAGTAACAATAGTACAAGTCCCTACACTTAAAAAGAAATATAGCAGATCTACACATATTCTTATCTGATAGAGATCATTGGGATACTAGTATGGTGGGTTGGGGGAGCTCAGGGATATGATGATGATGGTCGGTCAGGGCTCTCCCTACATACGATGTATAAATATAAGGACTAATCACCCCTCACTCGTATATATCAGAGAACCATATGTACCGTGTTGACCATAGATCCGTTTTAAGACGGGCTGGACCTAGTACCTTATCAAGTTCATTATACTCCACATGGGTCGTAGTAGTATGATGGGAGATGATATAAACCCCATGAATGCTGATGAAGTGCATTCCAGGCGCATATAGTAGCGCGGTGGTGTGGAGAGCTGATAGGCTCAACACAAACGTGGAGTGTAATAAATTGAAGTAGGGGAAAAGTTCTGTACTCTTAGCATGGTGCCGCATCTAGTGAAGTGAGGTGATCAAACGTGTTAAGAGTAGCTATGGGTACAGTGATACAAGCTTGCGCACTGCGTAAATCGTGATTCACGCCTGTCTCTTGGATTGGAGCCTACCGGGAGTTGCTACAAACTCTATTCAATGTTACAAGTGTACTCTAGCTTTTATACGTATCCTTCCAAAAACTCTTTTACAAAACAGAAATATACTTTACTTTTGATGACGATGAAGGTGATGATGTTACAAAAGTATAGTGTTATTGTTATAGTATATAGATTTAGGGGCTATCCAGATTGATGCCATTTTCAACCATACCATTTTTTTTGGTAAAGTTGTAAAAAAATATCTACGTTTAGTTTGTTGCAAAATTTGATATATACATAAGAAATTCTGCCAAAATTTAGTAAGGTTTATTTTGGTTACAATCTAAACAGACCCTTATATATTATTATTCATGCATATACATTTTGCTATCAATGACTTGCTGAGTACGAAAGTGCTCACCCTTGTTGTATAACCCCTTTGTACAGGTTTGATTCCTTGCAAGTGTGAGATGGATTAGCGATGGCCTTTAGGACTCTCAGCGACGAATTAAAGGTAGTTCTAACTCACTACTAGAAAAATGATTTTTCATAGCGTTACCTTATCATTTTCGCTGACGGTCATACACGAAAACAATCGGCAAAAACGTAATGAGGGGTGGGGTTCTACGGACCGCTAGCGAAAACAGATTTTCGCTAGCGGCCGAGTTAAGTGGGCCGCCAGCGAACATGTAGCTATTTTCCCTAGCGGTCCACTTTGGTAAAGAGCACCGCTGCGAAAAATTCACCGCCCACCAATATTTTTCACGCTTCTCCGCCTCTCTCCCAACACTCAACGCCTCGCTAGGCGGGGGTCCGGGGGCGGCGACTCGCGAGGCGGGGTGTCCAGCAGCGGCGACTCGCGAGGCGGTGGATCCGGCGATAGCGACTCATGAGGCGGCGAATCCGGCAGTGGCACGCCTCGCCGTCGCCGGATCCGCCGTCGGCACGCCTCGTTGCCGCCGTATCTCGTACTAAGTTTAGTTTATAGGGACAATGGGAGTACACAAATAAATTATTCCATGGTCAATACTCCTCAATATGGTTTGAGGAGGTACTAGGGTCCACTTAAACACTACAGAAAAAAAATGTGTGAATTAAGAGTTGATGGTAAGTGTTTTTTATTACTCCATCCGTTTCAGGTTATAAGACGTTTTTAGTTTGGTCAAAATCAAACTACTTCAAATTTGACTAAGTTTATGCACAAATATAGTAATATATATAATACCGAATTAGTTTCATTAAATCAATAATTGATTATATTTTCATAATAAATTTATGTTGAGTTGAAAATATTATTATTTTTTTTATAAATTTGGTCAAACTTGAAGCAGTTTGACTTTGACCAAAGTCAAAACGTCTTATAACCTGAACGTAGGGAGTATAAGCGTTTCATTATGTCCCCGTTTAGAAAAGGTCAAGCGGTTACCATTGGTATTGTCTTGCAAAGAGCTTTGCCGTCCAATTCTCCGAAAAGGATTAATACATCACTGGTTATCCAAAAGCTGATTATAAGCCATAATAGCTTATTAGCAAAAAAAAAAGTAATCTACGTGTAGAACTCTTGTATATGTATTTTTAGCAACTTAATATCTAATGCCAAAAAACAATGTTGAAAATATTTTAAAATCAACTTCAAAACTAATTTTGGTTTTCACTTATTCTTTTTAGTAATTGATGGGGCTGTTAGTCGAAATCTAATCTACTATGTAGGTACTATGTTCTATACTCTTATTATGTATCTCCACTCGATGTGGCCGGGAGGCGGAGGTACTACCTCTATATTTTAATGTATGACGCCGTTGACTTTTTGTTTAACGTTTGACCATTCGTCCTATTCAAAAAATTTACGTAATTATTATTTATTTTATTGTGACTTGATTCATCATCAAATGATCTTTAAGCATGACATAAATATTTTCGGTTTTTCACAAAATTTTTGAATAAAACAAATGGTCAAACGTTAATTAAAAAGTCAACGACGTCATACATTAAAATAGGGGAGTATGTTTGTAGTGCATAGCGGCAAAGTTGTCATTCGGTGTAATTTAGCTATCCAAATTGCTAGTCTATTCGTTGTGTACATTTACACGATTAATCAGGCGAAGAACTTACATTTCTTTAGAGGCTACAACCTCGAAATGATTACGCATCATGGTTCACATTGATGGAGCCCATAAAATATATTTCATAGATGCATATATCATATAAATTTTGAACGGTTGGATCATAATCTAAAGGCTAGATTGCATCCATGTTTCCTACATTCTTTTAACGAACCGGTATAGATAGCACTAATTTCATTGAGTAAACAAATAAAATTGTACAACATGCACAAGCCTCAAAACAGAAAAATGTACAAAATATAAGGCCGAGTATAAAAACTTTGACAGTTGCTATGTCTCAATAAATGCGCCCAAGTACACTAAAAACTTTGAAATACTGTTCTTTCCCTTCATATCTTTGAAAAATAGTAAGGAGAATGAATGAAAACACGGGTCACCGGTTATTTAGATAAGCTATAATAAGCGATAAGCGCTTCCTGCAACTCGTGAACCGTTGTACTTATCTTCTATTACGTAGGTTTAACTTGTTTACGTGGATACATATTATTGATATGTCCCATATTCTTACCGTGTATCTCCACAAGATGTGGAGGTGCATGTACGTTTCAAGTGCATAGTAGCTATGCGGTGTGGACGTTCGGTGTTATTCAACTATGCGGGAATTCCTAGAAATTCATACTCTTTTTTACACGATTTATCAGGCGCAGAGCTTACAACCTCAAAATGATTAATTAATGATTAAATTACATCATGGTTATTAATGGAACTCATAAAATATATTTCGTAGGCGGAAGTGGTCGAGCAGTCGTTATAATTTGTTAACTCTCATGATGTGATTTGATGGGCTTCTTCTTCTATATATTCACTCTCCCTATTCTTTCCTGATTAAGGAATGGCTTCCGTTAGAACGCTTTTGATACCGATAACCGGTGCCCGTTGAAAAACTTTATAAATACATATTGCCCTAAAATATCAAATAAATCTATTTTTTAGTTTATAATAACTAATACTCAATTAAAATGATATTCTTGTTTGAGTCCCCGGGTGTGTTTAGTTTATGCCAAAATTAAAAGTTTGATTAAAATTAGAACGATGTGACGGAAAAATTGAAAGTTTGTGTGGGTAGGAAGGTTTTGATGTGATGAAAAAATTAAAAATTTAAAGAAAAAAGTTGGAAACTAAACCGCCTTAATTTTAGTGCTGATCTTTCTTTGAAAAAAGAAATCTAAATCCTCGTCAATCTCGAACGGGATGCGAATTTCATCCGATTTATAACCGCTCCAAAACCCTTCTAGAACGTCTCGTCGTTCAAATCGTCCGCACCAAAAACCCACACCTCCTTTTCCTCCTTCCTCTGCAAGCAAAGCAACCTGGTCGAACACCACACGCCGCGCCCCCTCCTCCACTCCTCCTCTCTCCTCCGCCGCCGCGGCCATGGTGCTCGAGCTCGAGGTCCGTATGCCCTCCACCCCCTCCCCTCCCCTCCCCTCCCCATTTCGTCCCTCCTCTCGCTTCCCCCCATTCCGCGAGGCGAGCTCTCGCCTCGGCGAGCCCGGCCGCTACGGCGATTGAATTTCTGACGGGTTTTGGAATCGCGCGCAGTGCAGGCGACGGTGATATGCGTGGACGACTCCGAGTGGATGCGGAACGGCGACTACCCGCCGACGCGGCTCCAGGCGCAGGAGGACGCCGCCAACCTCGTCGCCGGCACCAAAATGGCGGTTCGTTTGCTTGCTTCGCTGCCTCCGCTTACGCGGCGTTGGATTGGATTTTTTTTTTTCGTGTGGGGTTTTGATTCCGGGGATTTTGGGGGCGTCGTTCGTGTGCATTGCAGTCGAACCCGGAGAACACGGTCGGGGTGCTGGCCATGGCAGGGGACAGAGTGCGCGTGCTCCTCGCGCCCACCAGCGACCCCGTCAAGTTCCTCGCCTGCATGCACGGTGCGTGACTTGGCCCCCCTAATTGCCATCTAATTCTGTGATTTTGCCTGTTTCTCCAACGATTCCAGAATGTGGGGTAGTTCATTGGTCAATCCATGATCACTTTGGTTTGGTTTGTTGTGTTCCAGGATTATCAGTTCAGATAAAATGATTGTTGGTTAATGATTGAGATGATATATTGATCAATCCATGATGTTGTTTGCCGAAAATGTAATAACGATTCCAGGATGTGGGCATTGATCAATCCATAATCACTCTTGTTTGGTTTGTTGTGCTCCGTCAGGATTATCAGTTCAGATAGAATGATGGTTGGTTGGTTAGAGTGCAGATAGTTTATTGATCAATCCATGATGTTGTTACTTGTTTGCCAAAAATGTAATAAGGAATTATGTTGTTACTTGTTTGCCAAAAATGTAATAAGGAATTAAGGACACTGATCACATTTTTTGTTAGTAGAGTAGCACGAAGGAACCATTAACTTAGCTTATCCTCCTGGAATTCAATTCTGAATATATAGTCCTGTCTTAAGAAATATACACACCTTCTGATCGGCAAGTCTTCTCCAGGATGATCAGTTTAGATAGAAATGATGTTGGTTAGCGCGCAGTAGTAGTTTACTGATCAATCCATCATGTTATTTGCCAAAATGTGACAAGCACACTGATCTCTTTATCTTCTAGGGTAGTGCTAAGAACACTCTAAGGAAGCATTAAATTAGCTTATCCTCCTGGAATGCAACTCTGAACATATGTTGTCAGGATCACTGAGTCTAATATGTTCAGTGTTCAACGAATAGGTAAGAAGAACCACGACGAGTTGTCGTTTCTGTGTTGCTTATGGAATATGTTAATCGCATTTTGTTGTACGATTTGGCTAAATTCATGCAAAGAAACAATGCTTAGACATATCTGGTGTCTCCCCTGTATGGTCCACTTGTTTGTAAAGGAAGTGTGGTAATAATTGTGCATTTGTACTGTCATAAACTCATCACCTATATTTGCTTTCATTTTGATATGCCATTCTAAAAGTATTATCTATATTACAAGGAAGAGATGATATGGATGTAATGAGAACCACAGAATGTTAAATCTTGTTGTGATCGATCAAATACTTGATAGTTGCTAACACTGCTGCTTTAAAGAAATCATGTGTCACATATTCCTATAACTGAAACACTTTTTATGGCAGGGCTGGAAGCTAGTGGTGAAGCAAATCTGACTGCTACTCTAAATATTGCTGAACTGGTACTTAAAAATCGTCCCGACAAAAGACTGAGTCAGAGGATAGTTGTTTTTGTTGGCAGGTACCACAAAAAAGTTGCTTGATAGATTCTGTTCCAAACTTCTCCTATCACAAGTCTATGTTGATGTGAATTGGATGCCGTGTATTTGTGACTGGAGGGAGCAATAACAATCTGAAATTTTTATTTGAGCTGAAATTATGCTACATTGTCCCTTGCAGCCCTGTAAAAGATGAAAAGTTAGAGACAATTGGAAAAAAGCTGAAGAAGTATAATGTTTCTCTTGATGTTGTTGAATTTGGTGAATCTGACGATGAAAAGCCTGAGAAACTAGAAGCTCTTGTTGCTGCAGTTGGTGGCAGCAGCCACATAGTTCACATCCCACCTGGGGAAGATCTTCGTGCCGTCCTTGCCAAGTGAACATCTATTATGTTATCTGCAGGATCTTACCCAAATACCTAGTGCTAGAGTATGCTATCACAAATAAGTAATAATCCTATTCCTTTCACAGTACACCGATAATTACTGGAGATGAAGGAGGGGGTGCTGCAGCCGGTGGAGCATCTAGATATGAATACAATGTTGACCCAAATGTGGATCCAGAGTTTGCAGAAGCACCTCGTTTATCAGAGATAGAAAGGCAAGAAGCTGCAGCCGGTGGAGCATCTAGATATGAATACGCGGATCCAGAGTTAGCAGAAGCATTTCGTTTGGCTGCAGGGGAACCTTCAACCTCAAACACTGATACTGTTCTCTTGGAATCTGACTCAGACACTTATGTTCCTTTTCATGAGTTCATACAAAATAATCCTTTTGTGACTGGAGCGGAATCTGCCTCAGATAGACCTGCTGACGATGAGAGGGCAACGGTATGCTACTACATGTCTACTCCCTCCGTTTCACAATGTAAGTCATTCTAGCATTTTCCACATTCATATTGATAGATATCTAGATTCATTAACATTATTATGAATGTGGGAAATGCTAGAATGACTTACATTGTGAAACGGAGGAAGTATGTTACAGTGTTACTATCCTTATTGAGATCACTGCCTTTCTTTGTGCACAAGTCCAACTACTATCAAACCATGAACTCTATGGCTGCAGAATTCCATCAAGCATATATTTGTATTTGCGGTGATGTCTATCAGTTTATTGCCTCGGAGCACTCATCACTCAAAACATCAAAAATCACTGTGCACCCATGTGTGCTAGTGCGTATAGCAACACCCTATGAACTTAACTGCCCTTGGGAAGTACTTGTTCTGTCCTGTGTAGTATTCTCCAGAAAAAAAAAAAACATAACTCTAGCAATAATCTGTTTCCAAATCAGTTTTTAGTAAACAGTAATATGATTATATGAATATGAATAAACAGGAACTACATTTAGACTTCTAATCTTGGATCTGTTTAGAATTTTAAATATTCCCTTTTCTTATTTGGGAACCTTATTTTCTTTTGAAGCGCCTTGAATGTGTTGCTAGAATCTTGAGCCACTTCCTCATTTGTTGTGCTCACCTTCTAAAGATGCAAATTGCCCTGAAAAAAGATTGAAATGGTCATGATTATTAATCATCATCATTTGATTTCTTTGGTGCTATTTTACTGGCAGGATAACGTTAACAATATAATTGGTGAGATAATTATAAATGCTATTATCAATGATTTAAGATTTGAAATATATATCCTATGGTTATCAGCATCTTTTGCAATATGCAAAATGTAGTTACAATATAAGTCAGGATTACTTTTCTGGGTTCCTTGCCTTTTATTTGGGACCTTTTGTGTTTTACATTCATGTTCAATTGATGATGTTTGAAGTTTTCCATTTCCGTCGTAGCAACTTTTATTGGGGTGTTTTTTTTTTTGAAGAATTATTGGGGTGTTGTTGTTTGGGGGGGGGGGGGGGGGTTCCAATTTTGTTTTATCTTCTATGGATCATTACAATGTTATCAGACAAGCTAGTTATTTATGTCATGCAGGAAGAAGGGTTCCGTATGATACGAGAAGCTCTTGCAAGGTCTGCAAATTCAGCACACGCTGAAATATCAGACAATTCCTCATCTGGGCAGGAGTTGGAATTAGGTTAGTTATTGTCTTGCACTACATATGTTCCTCGTCTGCTGCCTAGCTCTCTCGGTGCTATATATTGCGCAAGAAGCGAGAAGATTAACTACATATTGTTAACATGTGTCCATTGGTTTTGCCATATGGAGGTTGGCAGGTTGTGCTTCTGGTTTTTTTTAAGTCATTTCTTTGTTAATAATACTGGCATTAAACAATGTGAGTTTCATCAATTGTGTACTTTTTACAACCTAAGATTATTTTATTTAGTTGTATAATTGATCATATATTTTTTTGCTATCCACATCAGAAGGTTTATTTTCAACAGAAGAATACCTGTTCCAACTGGTAAGGTACTGTTATATGATGTCAAAAATTGTGACTAGCTAGAGTAATCTGAATGAAAAACATAAGCAAACTTGTTCTTCACAATTAGCAGATAGAGGGATCCAAAATAAAATGATAAAAACATGCCATATTACAAACTATATATGCTGATGATATCTTTGTGCATTGTTTATCCAACTTAGGTAAGGCTGAATTCCATTATCAACAATGAGTAAACTATGTTTGTGCAGACCCATATCCATCCATTGCTCTTGCACTGCATTCAAACTGAGTCACTAGTATGTTTTGTGAATTGATTCTTGTTTTTCAGAAGAATTGAAAGGAGATCTATTTTTGGTTGGGAAAAATTGGCTCTATATGTTTCTTGATATTCTCATAGTATGATCTATTAGTCTCTCAAATGTGCTGTGATGTGGTGCAGATCCGCAAAGGATTGGAGAGATATGCTTTCAGTTTGAAGTGGAAGATATCATCAATTCGGTGAGACACGAAGCTTGACATTTTCTCAGCAGCCATGATTATCCCATACTCTCCACAATCCTTACACCAGTCTCAATTATATTGATTTACTAATGAACGTTTATTTCTAAAAACAAATTACAGATTCTTCATCTGGACCCAAACGATCCATTGCGTACAGATATGCTGGCAAGGGTGGCAGCAATGCAAATACAGGAGGTATGCTTTTTGTATAAAAGTTTCTGCCTGTTAACATATGGTTTGCTATTATGTTCATCTTAAAGTTGAAAAGTTATATGATGCAAACCTGCAATTTTGACCCACTTACACATCTCTCACCTCTGAAATATCCCACCAAGTATTGCTTCGCTAGCTTAAGTGTTTGAACTCTTTGAAGCACACCTATTTTGCACTTGATAGGAGCGAAGAGTCAAGAGCTTACCTTTTTTTTTTAATTCAAAGAAACAACGGAAAACTATACTAAAGGAAACGTAGGATATCTGTATTCTGTGCATTGATCTTTTACAGTGGATTGTTTCAAACACATTCCGAAAACCACGTTAACAATGTTATATTTCTCTTTGACTCTTTGGTTCAAGGGCTCATCTAAATTTTCTCTATACTTGTCTGTGTAAATTCATTTATTTCCACATTGGCCCATGCATCTGAATACTGGTGGAGTGATGCTGTTGCTTTGTTTGCTCAGCAAGAGGAGGGAGACGAGCAAGACGAGGCAGATGATGACGTGTAAATGTCGTCAGGTGGTTCTGTTTCCTTCGAGCTCCATTGTTAGCTCTGGACTGGATTCGCGGTCAGATGAATTGAACATAGCATATACAGGAATATACGATTGGTATAGCCATTTTTTGATTGTGGTTCTCTGTACTCTGTAACCATTGATTGAACCACCATACTGCGTAGTCAAAGGAAGAAGTAGAGAAAGAGTTGAGCCTGTTAGAAGCAGTAAAATACTTTGTACATTGCTGTACATGTTGGATCTTGGATTTCCCTGGTTTTGTTTCGTCGTGGTAGAGGGAGGTCCAGTATTTGCGGATATGTTGTGAAAAACGTTCATGTGTACCCAGAAACATTGAGATTTTGAGCCTCTTTTATCTGCTATGGCCTATACATTGGAATTCCTTGATATTTCTGCTGTCATAAGGCGATGTCTGATTTTCTATGTTCTCCGTGAGAATTGGGATTCCTATAAATGCTCCTATACCGTCACGTGGCACTATCTAATCTCACCGTCGATTTTCATTTAATTGGTGGACCTGCTATTTTATACCATTAGATTAGATCTGTATAGTTAATTTTCATTTAAATTGATGGGCCCATTACTTTAAAATAATCATTAGGTGTGTGTATATATCACCTTCCCTGTATAAAAGTGAGAATACGTACCGTCGACAAAACAAAAGGTACGTATGATTCAGAAAAAAAGAAAAGCTTCCGTTCGATTCGCCGGAATAAAAAAATTGCTCGTGTCAAAATGAGATAAAGGCAAAAAAAGAAAAAAATTAGTACAACGTATCATCGGAAGAAAAAAAATATAAAATATAATTTTCTACCATATAAAATAAAGCGAAAATCCATATGTACGTAGTGCTATCTATCTATCTATTATATACTAAATAAAATCCATTAAATTTCCTACAAACACTTCCAAACCGTCACATGGCACTCTAATAAAATAGAGAAATCTAACCATCGATATTCATTTAAATCGGTGGACTTCGTTAGATCTATCTTAGAATACCAAAACCTCCCACGTCCCCATATCCGTGTACCATGCACTTATCAATTTGTAGGCTCCCTATTCCTTTCTCTTTTTTATCCCTATCATAATTAAAATTAAAATTATCTTTATGGAAAATAATATCATAAATAGGCGTTAAAGTTTATTAAACCTCTTATAAATATTTCTAAATCGTTGTATGACATTCTTAAATTATAGAAACATCCATCCATTGGCTTCCACTTAAATATGAACACATTATTTTACATCGTTATTGATATATTTTCTAATAAAAAAACATCCCAAACCATATTCCCTTCCTCTCCATCCCTATACGCGTTTTGCTAAGCTGCCACTTGTCTTAGTTAAATTAGAAAAAAAATAAATACGAGAAAAAAAAACATCCAACCATCAGTTTTGACTTAAACATCAACACATTATATTTTAGGTCATCAGATCAATCAATTTTTTTCTAAAAAAAAAGAAACATCCCAACCCTCCCTCCATCCCCATTCCCGTGCGGTGTGCGGCCTTATTTTCTCTGTTTTTCTATCTACTAGCAAAAGTGCCCGTGCGTTGCATCAGGTGATTGGTGATGTGTACAGTGACCAAAAAGTGTTGTTTGGTTTAGACAACTAATCTGCTAAAAAATTATTTGTTTTTAGATAAATAATCTGCTCTATATTTGCGGAATATATATGGTGTTTAGTTTGGATAATTTGTAGCTTGGGAGAAAATGGGTGGACGAACAATGCGATTGTCTTTGCCCAAAAGGAAACGGATGAAAATTTGTATGATGAACGGAAATATTTATTTTTTATGTAGGTAAGTCTGATAAAATACAAGTGGAATTTTCGTACTCAATGTACTTTGAATTTCGAGAATATATATTTTTTTAAGAAACACATAAACGCGCTCACAACACGAGCATTGAGATTGACAAAGTCACTCCGGAAGCCTCAAGCACCCGTGTCAAATCAAAGATTTGAATCCAGTTTGACTGGTTCCACCATAAGAAACTATGGGAATATACATGTGTATGTTGTCTGAAAAAAATGTGTGGAGTTTAACAAATCGTAAAAATCAATCTTATTGCTTTTGTGAGAGTGAGTATTGTTTTTGAGTTACAAATTGTATTTGAAGTCAAATATTAATTAGTAGACATGAAAAGAAAATGAAAGACGATTAGATAGTGAGGGGAAAAAATTAAAAAAAAAGAGCGGACAGGAACAAAGAGAAAAAAAAAGAAGAGGGGACGGATCGAGAATTTTTTTTATTATTTAAAAATTTTAATAAATAGATGCAACGGGTAAAATAAAAATATAACAAATATAAAAATATTAGATTATTAGGATTTTAGTTTTTCTTGATACGAGCCCTTAAAAGATATATTCCTTAGAAATAAAAAAGTTGTAAAAAAAAGAAAAAAAGGTCCATTAGCCCTTTCTTTTCTAATTCAAGTGAGCGAACCATGAGTCCATGATGGCGACCACCCGAAGCAACAGCAATGACATCACAACACAGCCATGAGCGACGTACTCATGTCGTTCATGTCTCTAGTGAGCCCCGGCGACGATGGAGACCCATGACCGAAGCGAAGCCAGCTAGCTCGTGTTGCACGGTGCACTGGTCTAAGCGAGAGATGTGAGGGCGACTTGGTGGAGTGATGACGGAAAAGCTTCCATGCGGAGTTAGCTGATGCCACGGTGTAAGAGAAGGAGGTGGGAGACCAGCTTGTCGGGGAGACGGGAGCCAGATACCCAGAGCGGACGACACGTGTGACATGGCGGCGGCGACGACTGAGGCAAGCGCTCTGATGGCGAGGTCGCTGCTCGTGATGTCGTGCGTGGCGTGCCTCAACGACAACCCGCACTAATTAAAATAATTAATTAGTGCAGGTAAAATAATTAATTATTTTTTTGTAAAAGGGGTATTTCGCCAGATACCCAGAGCGGACGACGCGTGCGACGTGGCGGCGGCGACTGAGGCAGACGCTCTGATGGCGAGGACGCTGCTCGTGATGTCGTGTGTGGCGCGTCTCGACGACGAGGACATAGGGGCCGGAGGCAACGTGGAGAAGGCGTGGCGACGAGCAGGTGGCCAGTGCCCAGTGCCGATGCAAAGTACCAGGTGATTGATCGATTTTATTGGATTGCAATCTCATGGTCCCCTTCAAGCTGATTTTATCGTGGTTATTCGTCCGATTCAGGGTCCAGATCGAATCCATCCTTGTTTTTTTCCCTTCGTTCTAGTAGCGCCTTGGCTGGTTGCATTGCTCATATCGGATTGCGAGCAAGGAACGAAGGACGAACGCCAACACAAATGTGCGTACGGTCGAAAAATGGATTTACGGACAAAAAATTAGGTGACAAACGAAAAATTACTAATTTTTTAAGTAGTTAAGATAAGATATACCGCTTTTATAAATAAAGTAATAAGTTATAAATGGTTTTCTTAAGGGGCATTTGCAAATTTGCTATCGGCTTTTTAATTTTTAAAAGGATGTCACTCGAATGATAGTTCTATTGGTATTTTTATAATTTTTTAGTGCCATTTTTTTTAATAACGTTTAAAAATGATAAATTTATAAGGGACGCACAAAATCAAAATTGAACAGTGTTGCGGAGCCCAGTTGACTCTACCCCTACAGAGCACACGTCACCTTGCCACATGTGGGCCAATCCAAGCACACATCTCAAAGAATATCTAACGACAAAAAAATCGCATGATGCAGACCACGGAAATCTGTCGACAGCTAGTTAGCAATAACCGCTCGGGGAGAGAGAGAGAGGAGAGACCGAGAGAGAGCGCCGTGCGCGGTGCGCCTCGATTCTTCCGCCGATACTAATCTCCTCATTTTCCTCTCCTCCACCACTCATCCTTTTCTCTTATCTTCTCTTTTTCTTCTTCTCTCCTCAGCCCTCCATCTCCGTCCCTATCCCCACGGAGGCGTCGCTCCCTAGAGCCGGCGGTGCCCTTCCTCCGAGACGGCGGCTCAGCCGTGCTCTCCCTCTACCTGCGACCACGCCGTGGCGCCTCCTCTCTCCCTCTCCCTCTACATGCGACCCCACGCCAAGGCTGCCTGGCGAGCAGCGGTCTGCGACGGGCTGGGGAGCAGCGGCCGGCGAGCTACTCCTCGACGTCGGCGGCGCTCCTTCTGCGAGCGGCGACGGGCGGCGGCGTCTCTCCGCCCCTCGCCTCTTCTCCCTCGCCATGGGGCCGTGTGAAGGCTCGACTGTAGCGGGCGGCGGCGCCCTCCCTTCCGGCGGGAGGGGAGGCGGCGGACAGGGGCGGTGCCCTTCCCTCCGCCGGATCCAGCGGGAAGGGGGAGGGGAGCCGACGGCGGCCCGCCGGTGTCCCAGCGGCGACGGCACCCTCCCCTCCGCTGGATCCAGTGGGAGGGGAGCTGGCTGCGGTTCTGTGGCACCTTCTCCTTCGATCTAGTTGCATTGCAATTTTTGGACATATTTGTGTATATATGCTCCAGTTTTTCCTTTCTCCTTCTATTTGTGTGATGAAATTTCAACTGTGATTTTTTCTGGGGGGACGGACGAAAAATTAGATTAAGATAAGATAAGATTTGAATTTGATTTGGGTTTTCATGTATTCGGTCATACAATTGAATTAGGGTTCTTAATTTTGGAAATTTTGGGGGAAATTTTAATCTGATTTATTCCCTCTTCTCCAATTTCTTTCTTCTTCCCGGCGAGGCCGTGTGGCAGATTTCCCACTCCGATTGCCCTACCTAAATACAATCAGATGATGAACGAAAGAAGCGGAGTCGTGGCTATCGCATCTTGCGGACGAAGGGACGAACGAAAATTGAGGTGATGATTGGAAAAATACCAATCTTTTAATTAGTTAAGATATGATAATTAAAATTATTTTTATGGGCGAAGAAAAGACCACAAGAGAATCTCCATCTATTAGGTCTAGCCAGTTATTATTTTTTTAAGTGAAAACAATAACTTAATGCCCATATTGACTGTATTTAAGTGCTAACAAAAATTACATTATGGACCCATATCCATATTGAAGCCTCTACTTACTAATGGTAAAATTTACTACAAGACATAAAAAAAGTGTAATTAGGTAAGAGATACTGCAAGAACGTATATCTGCTATGGGACACTGCAAAAAAACTGGTAATTAGCTGTTGGATACCTGCGGCATTACTTTGTTATATCCAATGGAAAAGGGGAGATAAACAATTGTGAAAGTATGATTTTGCCCCTTCCAAGTGTGGATCGCATATAGCTCAGACGTCGTGGTAGTCACGACATGGGAAGTGGAGGGTATGGCATCGTGGCGTGGCGCGGTTGCGAGACTGACAGCAATAGCTTGTGCTTTGCGGCGCCCTGCTCGACATGAATCAAGAGGTGGTCCACGTTGTGCTAACCCTAAGCGTGGTGTGTGGCGGAGCATCGACACCGACATGGCCCTCGCACTGCAGCGGCGACGAGTGCAAGAACGACATGGAGCCACGGGCCTATGCGCATAGGCCCTTCTCGAAACCCCCTCCCCCACTAGACAGCCACCTCACTGTTGACTGGTGCGGTTGTAGTATCGGAGGTGTTTGCGAGCCGAACTTGGTAGGCAAGGTGCAAAATCATACTTTCGTTATTGTTTCTCTCTCCATTTCCTTTGGATATTATAAAATAATGTCACGGGTGTTCAACAACTAAATACCAGTTTTTTCGGTGTCCCATAACTGATACGCGTTCTTATGGTGTCCCCGGTTAAGTACATGTTTTTAGATGTCCCTAGCAAATTTTACCCTAAATAAAATAAAATACTAAAATTTCTCATTAAAAATCAAAATAGCCCAGCCAATTTTTTTTATAAAACTGGTAGACTCATTACTTATATCCTGTTAGACATCTAACGACTTTCTATCAACTTAATTAATTTTTTTCTAGCGTGTATACAGAAGCTATTTGCCCATACGTTTTGATATTGATGCTTTTATCAATAAATGATCATTTTAGGAGATAAATAAATAATCTTAAGATGATCATAGCGTCTAAATTATATATATGATCTATGAAGTCATGTGGCCAGTTGAACAACATACTTATCGTACTAAGCATGTTGGTTGCACCAAGGAATCTTAAGAGTAAAACAACCTGATGTCGCCTCAGCAATATATAAGCCAATTCCATATAGGAATTTAAAGACCGTATCCATTTACTTTTTGGTAAAACTTGCTACAGTACATTGTGAATTTGTGACATATAGCATGGAACAATCTACAAACATGTGATTGTTACCTGACGCTCCAGTTTAGTGGTAATTTGCTAAGAAAATACTATGGCCTCTATATTAAATTTTCTTATATAATTGGAGCGAGATAATTTAGAATGGATGCCTTTACGCCATGCCAGGTTGTAGGATCAACCCACCTATATTGAGATCAAAGCATTTCAAAGATGCTTCATATAGTGGATTTGTCCAAAAAAAATGAAGATAAAATGAAATGAAAATTAAACAAAATTTATCTAATTTTAAAATTCTTTTTGTTAGATTTATAACCCATTCTAGATAGAAATATTCAAACATTTTAGCAGGACTAAAAAATAAAAATATTTAAAATTTCAAATAAAATCTAACAAAAGAATTGGACATTCATAGGAAACACATCAATTGTTTCGATACAAAATTTTCTCATGAATTAAAAACAACACGGTTTGAAGTAATTTTAGTTCACAATTTATATGTTGCAAGTAAGCAATGTTCAAAGCATATTAAATAAGTTCAATTTTAGTTTATAATAAAGTAAAATAATATTTTGGATAGAAAACCATCTACACATGGACATTCGTAATAAAATTTTACGCACATGCCTGCGCATATGCGCGGGCTACCTTCCTAGTTTCTTATAAAATCCATGTATCATTCTTGTGCCCAAACCGTACTGGAGGAGGGAAAAACGTGTGGAATGGAAAATCATACGGAAAGCAGCATCAGTGTTTCTGCTACGAAATGAAACAATACAAACAATACATATAAAATCACTATGTGAAATCATAATTCATCAAATAGCCCTCAAAACAGAGTACCAATCAGCGGAGGCAAAGGAAATAATGCTGTGTTCTAAGAGCAAGTTTAATAGTATAGCCAAATGTTAGTAGTAGCTCCAAATCATCTATAACTAATCTAATAGTCCATTCATACAATAGTTACCTATAAAAATATACTACAACATTAATACCCGGTCCCACATCTTATGTACACACAACGTCTTGGAGTCAGTGTTGCAACTGGCTATAAATCTGTAGCCTGTTTTCTTCTCTCTCTTCTCTTTTCTTCTTGATGTATGGTTATAGCTGGCTTATAACTACTTGTTCTAAACTTCAACTCTAAACTACAACTTTCTTGTTTTCCATTAGCATTCTTTCCAAACTGCTAAACGGTTTATTTTTTTAAAAAAAATACCTTTATATATAGATTTTTTTAAAAAAATCAAAAGAATCTATTTATCTAATTTATAGTAGTTAGTATTTAATTAATCATGCATTAATAAACCACTCTTTTGCGTGCTGCTAAGGCCCTGTTTGTTTCAGCTTAGGATTATTATAATCTAGATTATTAAGCCAGATTACTATAACCAGGATTATAATAAGTTGATATAAAATAAGCTGTGAGTTGTTTGTTTGTCTGAAAGGCTAAAGTCTATAATGCCCTTGGCTATTTTGGATGTCTAAATGGCGGCGGCGTGGTTTGGGGAAGAAGACGGGGCGCCGGAGTGGGGAATGCGGCGGCGCGGCCAGGGGGTGGAGGTTGCTCTCGCACGCGTGACCAGGGGAGGAGGCGACGCCACAGATTGGGAAAGGCGGCGCTACGAGGAGATTAGGAGGCCGGATGCACGCGAGACTGGGAGAGGAGGAGCCGAGTTTGCGCGCTCGCCAAGAGAGAGGAGAGGGCTATCTGTTTGTTCGGTTGATGGCATGGGTGGATAATTTTTGTAAGTATCAAGGGGTAGTGGGTCTTTAGCCACTCAATAATCTGAAAAAAGCTCATTTAGAGGAGCTTATTAGATTATGATAATCTAGCTTACAGATTATAATAATCTATCATAATAATCTACCTGTTTGTTTAAGCTTACTCCTAATAATCTAGATTATAATAATTTTAAGCTGAATCAAACATGGCCTAATTCGCTGGACTCCAGTATGGAGTTTCTAACAGGCCCTATATCATCCATCCTCTTAACATGTTGATCTTCATATGTACTACTCCCTCTGTCCCAAATTATAGGGCACCCCTTTATAAGAAAAATCAAATTTGATAGTTTTTGACTAATAATCATACTAATTATATCTATACTAAGCATGATATATGTTATATCAATAGATTCATATTTTTCATGTGATGCTAATTTCATATTGGTTGGGAATATAGAATGAAATAAAATATTAGTCAAAGTATATTATTAAAGACCGTGTAAAAAAATATATGCCTTATAATTTGGGACAGAGGGAGTACATTGAAAGAAAAAAAACAATCATATTTTTCCCAAATATTTATCGAATGTAAACATATATAGATGTAGTGTAATTAAGCTGTATTTTGTATGTAACTTGCAAGTTATAACTTCGAAAAATGCTTTGCGGGAGGTCGTTGGATTGAATCCCCTCATCTCAGAGCGCGTTGTAATTTTTTTCTTCCCACTTGTACGAATCACAGATCATATCTAATGGTATAAAAATATGAATGTTATATACAAGTATTATTGTATTTACAATATAATTATACTATAATAATTATTTTGTATTTAACAATTGATAAATTTTCGATAGATTTATAGAAAAAGATAAAGATAAAAACGAGTAAATGATAACATTTGATAAATCCACAGCTCCGGTGCTCCTTTCTGGCTGCCCGGCTCCTTGCTCCGGCACTGGCCGTCGGAGCCTCGACGGAGGCGTGCGGCGGCGCTCGATCGGGCCTAGCGTGTGGGCAGGTGGCGCAGCCGTGGGTCCGGTTACATTTTGTGCGAAGGCGGCGCCGCATGGCGGCCGGAGCCGCGAATCCGCGACCACAGATCGCGCGAGGAGGGGCATCGATCGATTGGATTTGGAGGTCCGAAGCGTGGCGGCGCGGCGAGGTATCAATCAAGCTTTCCTCGTTCCGCTCTTTGCCTGCTCTTCCTATCCAAACTCTCACACACTGGAGATTACTCTATATTAGCTAGGATTGACGAATTCCGCATGAACCCTGCAGTAAAACCCCCAAATCTAGACATGTACTTATCTAGGATTTAAATTGCATATTGAATTTCAAGGCAGAGAACAACGATTAGTATGCATCTCCCCCTGTCTTGGCTTCCCTTGTGTGCTATATATGTTGCTGCCTGAAAGTTTGCAATGGTTTAGGTAGTTACATACTGTACTGTATGTATTACATCAAACTAAAATAGAGTCCTATGTGTCATACTGAACATAGATTGTTCATCAACAAGAGAATTTCTTAAGGAACCAATTAGGAATGGTCTATCACTATATGTAGATAGAGGTAAAAAGGGGCAGCTGGTTCATTATAATATCTGCATTTTCTAGTGAGCCTGAGAGATTCAATTACACTTACTCAGAAAAGACATAATGGGACACTGGGTGTTCCAGATTAATTACAAACCAAAGGTAAGTTCAGTTCAGAAAACGAATTACACACAACATGAGAAGAATAATCAAACTGATTGCTCTAACATGCTACTTTGCTCCTCACGCATTCCTCCAACATTACCTTGCCTCTGCTTCTGGGTCCTTAACATCACTCATTCTTCTGCTGTAAATATCATCTATTTATTGCAGCATCTCAGAATGATGTTGTAGACTTCAGTAACTGCACACTAGAGAGATTCTTGCAGCCCTGACTTACTGAAGAATGCCTTACAATAATTCAAACTCATCTTCATCACTAATAAAATATGGCAAACTGTCAATAAATGGCTTATCTTCATCACTATTACAGCATGGCAGAGCAGGCATATTGTCATACACATAGGACCGAATGGGATGGGGTGGTTCAGCGATGTCGATGGTGCCCTCAAGCATGTCAATGACCTTCCGCATGGTGGGACGACGGTCTGCATTGAATTGCATACACCACATGGCCGTTATCACCATGCGCTCTGCAGTGGCCACACTTCTGGTAGCATCATCAGCCTCTGCCTGGATAATGTGTGGATCCAGGCAGTCCACAATTCGCTGCTTTAGATGAGCTTCTGGGAACACTATATTGAGAAAGTCAAATGGTTCCTTGCTGCCTGCCAACTCCTCCCAGAACATGATGTCGCGGATGCCAAAGATGATCTCCACCAGCAGTGCACCGAAACTATAGACATCAGCCTTAGCGCTCGCAGTGATGGGTTTGTGGGACAAATGGAACCTCTCCGGTGCCACATACTTGTGCTTATCTAGGATGGGAGTTGTAACGGTTCTAGTTGCAATTATTGTAGGCGTTAGCTTGGACAACTTGGAGCAAAAGCCGGCGTCCAGGAGAATTTCCCACGGCGTGATGCCATCAAATGGTTTGTCCAGGCACTCCTCGTGCAGGCATGCTATCGCGTTCGCCACCCCCAACGCAATACAGTGACGTGTGTTCATATCCAAGAGCGACCTTGCCCTTGCCCCTGTTTCTTCACCCTTCTCCACAACTAGGTAATTGCTAAGGGGACCATTGGGCACATATTCACACACTGAAATCGGATGATCCATCTCCAGGCAACAACCAAAGAGCTTGACAATGTTCTGATGTTGCACTTGAGATTGGATGGTCAGTTGCCCAACAAACTCCTCACGAGATCCACTCACGTCAGTGAAAATCTTCACTGCCACTCTGGTATTGTCATCAAGGTCTCCCAAGTAGATGTCACTACTAGAGCTTTTACTCAGAGCGGTTGAGAAGTTCTGTGTGATATTCAGTATTTCCTCCTTCGTGAAAATCTTTATGTTGCTGATGTTTTGTAGTATCAGTCCACCGTTCTTCTTAAAATTATCGATTGCGTTCCACTTAAAAATGCCAAGATTCTTTATCTTATAGAAAACTGTGCTGGAGTTGAAATTGCTTCTTTCTTGCTGGTTCTCTTTTTTCAAATCATGTCTACCTCCAGAAAAGAATTGCCAACTTGTTTTTTCTCGCCCTTGTTCAAGAGTTCTCCTGAGCTCTCGGAGATGTGCAGCCACATCATTCATTTCAGGACGTTTATCAATGTCCTCCTCCATGCAGTCTTTTGCTATTTTCCCAATACCCTCGAGAATTTTGATGTTGCTCTCGTTTGCAATGCCCACATCAAACAACTCCTGTGCACCCTTCCGTTTAGCAGAAGCTTGAACAAACCTTCTTACGATATCCTTTTCCATGTCAGCTGGCTTAGTTTTCGTAATGAGTTCAACAAGAACAACCCCGAAGCTGTACACATCACTTTTTGGTGTGAGGCGCCCCTCCCTTGCAAATGTTGGATCCATGTAGCCTATACTCCCTCGCACATTCATAGTTAGATTTGTGTTATCTGTCAACAGAATCCTTGATATTCCAAAATCAGATATTTTTGCATGGAGGTTCTCATCCAGAAGAATATTGGACAGTTTAAAATCATAATGAATGATGGGGTTGTACATAGAGTGCATGCACCATAATGCTTCCGCGCATTCTATAACAATGCTCAATCTTGTGCCCAAGGAGATTGGAGTGTCAGCATGATAAAGACAATCATTTAGGCTTCCATTAGCAGCATACTCAAGTACAATCATTGGAGCATTTTTGTCTTTACAACACCCGATCAGCCTCACTACATTCTTATGATTGACTTGCGTATGGACGATTACTTCTTTAGCAAACTCATCTAGTTTATTCACCTGTATATATCTCTTCACAGCAACCAAACGATCTTCCCCAAGAACCCCTTCATAAACCTCTCCAAAGGCACCCGTTCCAAGCTTGGTCTTGTAATTGCTTGTTATTCTTCTAATATCATCTTCTGTGAAGTAAGTTATGTTGTGATTGTTGTCCAATATCCACTTTACCTTGTCAATGTCTGGGATATAATCTCTAAGAATGTTTTCTGGGAGGTCTAATTTGTCTCCCATTATATGTTGATACCTAACAAAACAGAGCCCTGGTTAGGAATCTGAAATTCCAACACTATGATCTTCTGAAGGAACAATATGATCTGACAGACTGACACCACACAAAAGCAATTTGTTAAAATCTAATGTAAATCTGTAAACATGACGTAGATCATGGATAATGTGAAAACAGTAATAACTTCATCCTGCATGTTTTGGAGAGAGTGGATGGATTTTCCTGAATTTGTTACTAAGCTACAGAATTTTGAAGTTTTGAACAAGCAATTGCTATCCTGATGAGCGGCTCATTTGCAGATGGAGGGGAACTTACAAAATGGTGTTCCCTTAGCCAAAAAGAAAGGTACACCGTTCATGCCAAAATGTTAGGCGTTTTTGTCTTATCCTAAGTCAAACTTCTTTCATGTTGATAAAGTTTATAGAAAAATGTACCAACATCTACAACATCTAATTAGTTTTACTATACTCCACCATGAAATAAGAAGAAAAAAAAACTGTGGAAGTAAGAAGAGAGACACCCCTTTTATTTTTTTTTTCTGAAAACTTATCTGCAATAGTCCACATGTACTACTAATCCATCTTGTGTTTTATTCTTGTGAGAAAAGGTAATACAAGTCGAGAAGCGATCAGATCCAGAGCTCCAGATGAGGAAGAGTAATAATACCTGAAGATCAATCGAAATGCAGCTTTGGCTTCGTCTGTTGCTGACTTGATCTCAAATTACTCTGCCGTGGACAGTGATTAATTGCTCCTACTAATTAATTCCTCTCGCATGAATGCATGATACGCATGAAGGCCCAAGAATATGAGACGACGACGCTGTCGATGTAACGAGTACTATATAGTACAAAATACTACATGTCTCTGTCGGAATCGAGCCAGAAAACTGGACGAGATGGGCGACTTCGACGAGATTGTCCAGGCTGTTTCCTTGCACGGTTTACCCCTCGGTGTGTGCAGTGCAGCCAACAGCCAACCGTCCGTTCCCCAATCGTATCGAGTGAATTGCGTCGTGGGTATAATAACTTGGTATGTAGGTGAGTATATTTAAGTATAAGAACTTGAAAATTGAGTATACGTGTATAAGAACTTATTGGAAGATTGAGCTTGATGGGACAATTTTGATAGATAGGTGCATTCTTGATCAGAAGATGTGGTACATGTGATTTTCTTTTGCCACATCAACAAGCCATGTTGGCGAGAGAGGCACATCAGCCTTGTGGAACAATTTCTGGTGCCTTCCTGCATGTCTGAAATAAAACCTAACCTTTTCTTTTCTTTTTTTTTCCTTTTGCAAAATTGCAGGTGAATACACTAGTTTTCTTTTTTTTTAAAAAAAAGTTGGTTAATTCAGTACAACTGGTTAGTAATTTTGGTATTTGATGTTATGTTGGAAACCCCTGCATAGTACCAAACTTCAAAGTGTTCAGATGTTCAGTATAATAATCAAAGGACTATGCAATTATCCATCAACGTAAAATTTCTTTGTCCTTCTTCAGATTTCCTAGAATAGAAAAACTCAAAAGAATATCCAAGACTGCATTTCTTCTTGTAATATTCCCAGCTATAAAGCTTCTTAATGTGCTACTTTACTCCAAAATGCAATTTTTCTTTGCGGGGAAATGCCAAAATGCAATTTGAAATTACGAAGGTTGAAGCTTCAAGTAATCTGTCGTATAACTGATCAACGCCATAATAGATAGATGAGACTCAGAGAGAGCATCTCCAACACCCTCTTCAAATATGACTATCTAAATATCCATTTAGCCAGCTTGCAAAAAATTTAGGATTTGTCTTTCACTCCGACAACATCTCCATTACACCGTCCAATATCTTACAATGGGTCCCACATATCACTCTCTTCTTCCTCCCTCCCCCTATCTTTTCCCACCTGATCATCTTCCTTATCCACCTGACGGCAACAGATGATGTGGGTAATGACGACGAGGCGGTTGAGGGAAGGTGGAAATCGGCACGGGATGGGGCAGGGGAGGGGAAGATAAGGTACTGTGGTGTTGATGCTCGTGGCACGAATTGGCGCAGGGTAGGTGAGCTGGTAGCAAATCGGGCCGGGCATGCTGCTACTGGTGGTGGCAGAGATCAACGTAGGGAAGAGACGGAGACACACGCATGCACCAGCGATAGAGATGCAGATGGGCGATGGGGTGGAGATGGATGTAGGGGAAGGCGGTGGCGGTGATGGGTGACGACGGAAGTTGGGGAAGACAGTGGGGACCACCGGCGATGAGGATCATCTCGTCCTCAGCCAGCCACCTCCCTTCTGAGCTCCTGGCCTCTACTTCCCCCACTCCAACGATGGTGGGAGTGGTCGCTGATGCGGGGAAGAGTAGGAAAGGGCAGCGGCGCACACATGCACCAATGACAGAGATGTAGATGGGCGACGGGTGAAGACTGAGGTTGGGGAAGGTGGTGGCGGTGAGAAGGGTAATGATGGAGGTCGGGAAAGGCGGTAGTGGCGATGGGCGATGGCAGAAGTCGAGGAAGACGGTGGGGCGACGGGTGATGACGATCCTCTCATCCTTAGTTGTACGCCTTTCTTTCGAGCTCCTTGAAGGGATACGCGTGCAGCAGCTAATCGGGTGGCTTTAGAAGCCTGTGTACAAGCTCGTAATGAAGGGCTGCCACTAGCAGTATAGCCAACCCTACCCTATCACGTCAATCCCACAAGCCTCTTATCCATTCCCGTCTGTGGCAATATTCTTTCTATTTTTGGACTCAACCGCAAAGGATCCATCTAAACCAATTAGCAAAGCATCGTATCAAAAATCACCATTCCTGAGATTAACCACCCGCCGGGGTAGGCTACGATAACATAAATCAAAAATTTTCTACCGCGTAAATCAGGAGCCATGCAAGTATGGGATCATAGATTGTTACCACTCGATGCGCTGCGCTGTGGAAGTAGGTATTAAGAAGCTGAAGGAACGTCGGCGACGTAGCGCGTGTCGATGTAGAGGATGTAGTGGATCGCAACAGCCCGACCTTCTCCTCCTTGTGTGTTCACCTCGCCGTGCTCCCACGCCGATCAGCACCGCAAACCAGCGGTGTCTCTACCGGTATCCACACGTACAAAGATGGAACACCACGCGTGGACGTGCTAGGGCCCGTGTGCGGCTAGGGTTTGGCTCGGGGTGGGGAGTGATGGCTAGGATTTCTCTCCATCCAATCCTCTTATTTTGGCTCGTTAAGCTGCAACCCTTAGCAGAATATGTTGACCCCCCAGACATTAATAAATATCATATCGGCTGAACCTCTAATATATATTTGTATGAACCCTTTTTCCTCATGATATTGATTAAGCTTAAGGCTGGATTTGTGTCATCCTCTAATAGCTCAATCATTCACTTGATCCTATGATTTATTTAGCCTGCAATTGACTCCTCAATCACTTTTGGCATGGCCATGCACCTCCATAATCTATAATATCGAGGGGCCCAAAGATATCTCTCCATAGGAGAGACAAATCCCATGATTATTCATATACCACTACATATTTCATAGCATACTCGAAGACTACTTTTATAACTACCCAGTTACGGAGTAGAGTTTAGCAGTCCCTAAGCAAGCTACTACACATGTTGGGAACCATGATAATCTCGGGTCTAAGGATTTTACACCAACACTAAATAAGACCACTGATGACACATCACATATAGATATAGCTCCTGCAATGTCTTATGTTGGTTCTATCCAATAATATGTTCCCCAACATGTGTCCACAATATTAATTTGGTATATCCATAATCCATGAGACATGATCATCAATCAATACATGTGCTAATCATTAAACCATATTTGTTCCACATATCCTCTCTTACTATAAAATTAGAATCCACTAAATCTCAAAGCTTAACATCCAAAGTTGCCGCATCATCATCTACTAACAATTATTGCATTTAAACATCATGCAAGCATATTATATTATTTATAATTTTATAATTTATTAAATTTTGTAGCTTTTCAAATATAAACATGTTAAATCATCATCTCACACATGATATTTCAATATGTCTCTTCATCTTTTTTATAATATTTTATATACTTATTAACTTATATAGTTAATCTTAACTCCTAACTTAGTTAATGTGCTTTCTCAATTCTCTCTTCTCTCAAAATTTCAAATAGCCCTCAAAACAGAGCTGTAGGCATTGGAAGGCACAGGAAATAAAACCTGTGATCCTCTTGATATCGGGAAAAAGAAAAAAAAGAACTGATAAAATCGAGTAAATGACCTGCAGTAACCCCCCCCCCCCCCTCCCCCCCAAAAAAAAATCTAGGCATGTCCTGGGTATAGACAATTTCCCCTACTTATCTTGGATTTAAATTGCTATTCCTTTTATAAAGTTTCAAGGCAGAGAACAAGAATTGGTACGAATCTGCCCCGTTTATGATCTCCACTGTTTGCTGTATATGTTGCTGAAAGTCTGCAACGGTTTCAGGCTTTGGGTATTTACGTACTGATATACTGTATGTATGTATTACATCAAACTAAAACAGAGTTTGCGTCGTACTGAACATAGATTGTTCGTCAACAATAAATTTTCTTAAGAAACCAAATAGTCATGGTCAAACCGACTATCACTACATGTAGATGAAGGAAAAAGGGGACAGCCTGTTGATTACAGTAAGGCAAATTTTGACAAGTTATTGGCTAGTAGACTAGGAGTGTTTGCCATATATTGGTCAAATGTTCATGTGCACTGACATGTGGGTCCTTAAAGGTGTTACAGGTACTCGGCGGTAGCGAGACAGTCGGTTTGATTAGGATGGTTTGATTAGGATGATGGTGGAAAGAAAAAAGGACAGTAACTGCTTTTGCTAGTGAGCCTGAGGGATTACATCACACTGACTCTCAGAAAATACATAATAGCACACCTGGTTACTGGTGTTCCAGATTAAATACAAACAAAAGTAAGTTCAGTTCAGAATACGATTACAGACATGGAAATAATAATCAAGCTGATTGCTCTGACTGGTTACTTTGCTCCTCACGCATTCCTCCAACAGTTTTTACCTTGCCCCTGCTCCTAGGCCTTTAGCATCACTCATTCTTCTTCTGTAAATGTCGTCAATTATATACATCATGCAAGACATTTCTGAATGATGCTGTAGACTACAATAACTACACAATAGAGAGATTCTTGAAAACCAGCCTTATTTAAACATGACTTACAATAATTAAAACTCACCTTCATCACTACTAGGATGGGGCAGATTGTGCCTATAATTAGAGTATGACGCACTATCATATAAATTGGACGATCTGGGATTGGGTGGTTCATCGATGTCGATGGTGCCCTGAAGCATCTCAACAACCTTCTGCATGGAGGGTCGATGGTCTGCATTGAATTGCATACACCACAAGGCCGTTTTCACCATGTGCTCTGCTGTGGCCATGCTTCTGGCAGAATCATAGGCCTCTGCCTGGATAATGCATGGATCCAGGCAGTCCGCAATTCGTTGCTTTAGATAAACTTCCTGATAGACTATATTGACGAAGTCAAATGACTTTCTGCCCACCAACTCCTCCCAGAACATGGTGTCACGGATACCAAAGACGATATCCAGCAGCAGCTGACCGAAGCTGTAGACGTCAGCCTTTGCCGTGATGAATCCCCGAGAGAAAAATAACCTCTCTGGTGCCATATACATGTAGTTACCTGGTACTACTTCAGTAGTCATGATGGTACTCTCATTAATAATTATAGGTGTTGGCTTGGACAACTTGGAGCAGAAGTTACCATCCAGGAGAATATCCCACGGCGTGATGCTGTCATTCAGTGTGTCCATCCACTTCTCGTGCAAGCATGCTATCGCGTTCGCCACCCCCAACGCAATAAAGTGACGTGTATTCATATCCAAGAGTGACCTTTCCCCTGTTTCTTCACCCTTCTCCACAACTAGGTAATTGCAAAGGGCACCATTGGGCACATATTCACACACTGAAATCGGATGATCCATCTCCAGGCAACAACCAAAGAGCTTGACAATGTTCTGATGTTGCACTTGAGATTGGATGATCAGTTGCAAAACAAACTCCTCACGAGATTCACTCACGTTAGTGAAAACCTTCACTGCCACTCTGGTATTGTCATCAATGTCTCCCAAGTAAACATCGCTGCTAGAGCTTTTACTCAGAGCAGTTGAGAAGTTATGTGTGATATTAAGTATTTCCTCATTTGTGTAAATCCTTATGTTGTAGATGTCTTTTAGTATATGTCCACCATTCTTCTTAAAGTTATTGGTTGCGCCAATCCAGTTGAAAATGCCGAGACTCTTCCTCCTATAGAGAACCGTGTTGGAGCTGGAATTGCTTCTTTCATGTTGGTTCTCTTTTTTCAAATCATTCTGACCTCCAGAAAAGAATTGCCAACCTGTCTTTTCCCCCCTAGTTCAAGAGTTTTCCTGAGCTCTCGGAGACGTGCAGCGACATTATTCATTTCTGGACGTTTATCAATGTCCTCTTTTATGCAATCTTTTGCTATTTTCCCAATACCCTCAAGAATTTTCATGTTGCTCTCCTTTGCAATGTCCACATCAAACAACTCCTTTGCACCCTTCCGTTTTTGAGGAGCTTGAATAAATCTTCTAATGACATTTTTCTCCATGTTTGTTGGCTTTGTTTTTGTAATGAGTTCAATAAGAACAACCCCAAAGCTGTACACATCACTTTTTGGTGTGAGGCGCCCCTCCCTTGCAAATGTTGGATCCATGTAGCCGATACTCCCTCGCACATTCATAGTTAGATTTGTGTTATCTGTTGACAGAATCCTTGATATTCCAAAATCAGATATTTTTGCATGAAAGTTCTCATCCACAAGAATATTGGACAGCTTAAAATCACAATGAACAATGGGATTGTACATGGAGTGCATGCACCCTAATGCTTCCGCACATTGTATAACAATGCTCAATCTTGTGCCCAAAGAGATTGGAGTATCACCACAATAAAGAAGATCACTCAAGTTTCAATTAGCAGCATACTCAAATACAATCATTGGAGCATTTTCGTCTTTACAACACCCAACCAGCCTTACTACATTCTTATGGTTGACTTGAGTATGAACAATTACCTCTTTAGCAAACTCATCTAGTTTATCTACTCTGATAAATTTCTTCACAGCTATGAAACGGTTATCCCCAATAACCCCTTTATAAACCTCTCCATAAGCACCCTTTCCAAGCTTAGTGCTGTAATTGTTTGTTATTCTTTTGATATCATCTTCTGTGAAGTAAGTTATGTTGTGATTGTTGTCCAGTATCCATTTTACCTTGTCAACATCTGGGATATAATCTCTAAGAATGTTTTCTGGGAGGTCTATTTTGTCTCCCATTGTATGTTGATACTAACACAAAAGAGCTCTGGCTAGGAATTTGAAATTCCAATAATATGATCTTCTTTTCTCTTCTTTTTTTTTGAAAGGAACAATATGATCTGACAGACTGGAAACACACAAAAGCAATTTGTTAAAATCTACGTAAACCTGTGAACATGATTTAGATCACAGATAATGTTAAAACAGTAGCTTCATCATGCATGTTTTGGGGAGGGTGGATGAATTTTCCTGAATTTATCACTAAGCTACAGGTTCTCAAGGTTTTGAAGCAATAGCTTCTGTCTTGATGAGCGGCCCCATTCGCAGCTTCTGTCCTGAATTCTGATTTTCTGAAAATGATATAGGGAAATACTTTCATAATACTTATGTAGACATGCAACAATAATCCTTTTGGCATCCGGTTTGCAGGATGTAAAATGGGATCCTGTTGGCTTTGAATCCTTAATCCTTTGATACTGAAAGTTGCAGTAAGACTATAGGTAGTTTCTTGTGTTCATTATTCTGGTTGGACCTAACCTATGCATGATATTTGTGGAAGTAGGATAGCCTAGTATTTTTCTAAAAACTTATCAGTCTGCATGTACTAATCCATGCGTAAACAGATCCTCTGCAGTATGCAGTATTGCCCTCTAACTTTTAGTTGATAACAGGTAGGCCCCATGACCAGCAGGCCCACATGTCAGTGATCCCACGCCAAAGGGCAATACTATAGAGGAGACTCATCCAATCCATGATGTATTTTGTTCTTGTGAAAAAAAGGTAATACAAGTTAAGAAACCATCAGATCTAGAGCAGCTCCAGAATTAGGCAGCTCGAGAGAGGGAAAGAAAGAGTAAAGATACGTGAAGATCAATCGAGGTGCAGCTTGGCTTGGGCTTGTGATGAGATTTGATTTCAAGCTACTCTACCATCCAACGTGATGGCTATGGCTGCTTTGCAACCTAGCTTAAATAGCTTGTACTACCAACTAATTCCTCTAAAAAAAAAGAGGTCATTTTCAGCCCTCGTGCCGCTCAGCCCCGGGACGGCACGGGCGGCGACCACCGAGCGCCACCGCCAACCACTTCTCCTCCTCCCCTCCGCCTCGCCGCTGCCCAAGATGGCGGCGGCAGGGCTCCTTGCCTCCTCTCGCGGGCATGGCGGCTCGGGGCGCTGCCAAGATGGAGGGAGGACCCCAAGTGGTGGTCGTCGGCGACCAGCTTCGACAACGGTGGGGACAAATCTGGGCCTCTCATGGCCGGATCCGGCGTCCCAACTGGTGTCTAGGCGGAGGTGGTCGTTGTGCGCATGGAAGAGGCCGGCGGCGCACGGGGCGGAGGTCGACGACGTGTCGGGAAGGCCGCGGCGATGGTGGCCCTCGGCCCGGTGATGGGGATGGCCGGTTCCGGCGCCCCTTGGCCAGATCCGCCGCCTGGATGATGACGGTGAGCTGCCAATGCAAGGTGGGGGCCAGCGTAGCCTCGCCGGCGCGGGGATGGCTACGGGAGGTCAGCCAAGGAGGAAGTCGGGCGCGCGTGACGGAGGCGGGGGCCTGGTGCTACGACGGAGGGGGCGGGTGCGCCACTAGCAGTTGCAGGAGGCCCTCGTCGGCGTGGAGACAATGGCAGCCACCGGCTGCGCCCACCGGCGGTTGTGGTGGCGACGGTGGCAGCGGTGCAGCGGCGTGTGGGCGCTCACGGTGACGTTGGCTTGCCGAGCTTCGATGGTCGGATCCATGGCCACCTTGGCCAGATCTGGTCGGTGCAGCAGAGGTGGCGGCAGGTTGGCAGCACGGCCGACTCGCGAGGCTGCCTAAGTTGTGGGTGGTGGGCTAGGCTTGGTGGCTAAAGGGACGATGTGGCGGTTCGGCAACGTACGTTGTGCAGGTGGGTTGTGTGGTTTTGGATGACGCTGGCGAAAGCCTTGGCTGGCCTTTGGTTGGCTTGATGACGGCGCCGCCATTAGGCATCGTTCCCCTCCTTGGAGGCGCCATTATGTCGTCTCCCTCACTACCAAGAACCTTTTCCATGCAAGGATGGTCGTTCGTGGACCCCCCATGTAGAAGCTCTATAAGCCTAGCTATTCGGCGAGGCCTTCATCTCCTGGGTGCCGCTCTTGGATGTGGCAAGCGTCCAACTTTCTCCGTTTTCTTCTAGGTGAAGTCGGAGCTGATTTATTGGGGTGCGATGAAGCTTGGCAATGATAACACGTTGCAGTTTTCAAGGGAGGTTGGTGTTAGCTGTGCACAAGTAGTAGTGCTCAAGTGGCTTGGGCTGATGTTCAAAGTGGACAGTCGGTGTCTTGCTCGTTTTCTGCGATGCCTTTGTCAACGATGACGTGATAGCTGTGGAGTCGAAGCTGCTGTGTCGCTTGGTGACAAGCTCGGCAACGATAACACTTGCCTCGCGAAGTCGAAGCCTTTGTGTCGCTTTCAACAAGCTCTTTATCGATGGCTGTTTTGGGCTCCGCCATTTTTTCTTTTTTCGCGGTGTTGGTAGCTTAGGTTAGAGTGTCGTGGTTTTCATCCAGTTTTCTATAATTAACTGCGCATTGTAAGTTGCGCAAGGTTTGGTCTCGTTTTCTCCTTAAAATGAGACACCTTCTTCTTTATATAAAACGTCGGCGACGGCCTCATCGTTCGAAAAAAAAATCTAATTCCTCTCGCATGGTTAATTGTGCAGAGGCACTTGCAGGTCCAGGAAGATGAGACGACGCTGCAATTTGTGCGCTACAACACAAAATAGGAGTATGTATCTATCGTGCAGGAAAACAGATGGACAAGAGAGTGGGCTTGACTAACTTCTTGTCCACCTACCATACGCGGCAGCTTGATTAATTAAGTTGACGTACGTGGCATGATTAGTCCACCGGGGGTACGCGCTCAAGGCTCACACTCACACGTGCTCGTAATATTTCTTTTAATTTGCTTCAGGATTAAATCTTGAACGAGTCATTGCGCACCATGCATCTTAGAACGGGATGCACAAATTTAGATGATGCTGCTCAGGGCTGGTACTATGATTTTGAGGGCCCTAGGTGAACTCATCGTGATGATCCCTCTAAGCTATAAAATAATTTATTATATATATATATATATATATATATATATATATATATATATATATATATCTTCTCTACTACTTAAAAAATAAATAAGAGGTGCTTCCATCGTCCGTCAATAAGTATTTGGTTCGGACAAAAAAGTCATGTCCAATTCCAGAAAAAAAATTATGTGAAAACCAAATCCGTTACATGAAAACAAAATCCCATCGGTTTCCAGGGAAAAAAAAACAAAATTGCTGTTGGGCCATACCTACAGAATGCCTGTTGGGCCATACAATCAGTTTGAGATTTCCTGTAGCCCAAACTAATATGTTTTAGCCCAAAGCCATATTTACTAATATGTTTCAGCCCAAAGCCATATTTTAGCCCAATAGGACTTGGCCACTATTACAAAAAATGAAGATGTTTCCGTTGGAATTTTGGTACGTCATTCGTATTTTAGTTGGTTTTCTAATTTTTATGTTATCCATATGTGAGTTAGTTTTCTAATCCATCAAATCCTTGTCATTCGTAATTGTACATCTGGCATCATTATCACGTCAGTCGCATGTTAGTTGCAGTCTATTTCACACATGCAAGTTCCTTTTTCATACGACAATTGCGTACGACATGTGTGTGCCTTTTTTTTATCCGAGATGCACGTGCTCGAGTTCCTTTTTCATGTGCCCCTTGCCGCGCGCCGTGATTGGACGTGATTGGACCTGTGACGGCTCGCGCGATTTGTTTCCTCTGCCGTGCAGCCATTGGGCCCACAGTTGCATAAAATTGTATCTGATTCTCTACACTGTACATTTTTTACGCATCGACATGATCTCTGTTTCCCATTTTATATATACGTAATAAGTAGCCAGTGTAACCAGTTTGTCTCACTTGGAAAACCGAAAACTCTTGAAGTGACTAAAACTCTTCAAGTGCACTAGAAATTGATGTATGTACCTAAAAAAACATAAAAAGATTGAAAGTTTTGTTTCTCATGCGCATAATCGGCTTATTATGCTAGAAAATCAGTTATTTTTAATCTCTAACAAAATCCCATTCCCTCTCGCTCTAGCATATGTCACCTCCCTTGCTAAGTTGCTGTAGAATAACCACACTATCTCTCCTTCCACATTGCCATCTTACTTGGTTGTTTGCTGATTATGCCTCTCTATCTATATACTCAACTTTTTCATATTTTCTTCCCATTGCAACGCACGGGCACTTTAGCTTGTGTGTGTGTATATATATATACACACACACATATACATACATACATACATGGCAACATATCCTATGCACACAGGCCCTCACGTGTACACACGTGCACACCAACTAAAAAATATCACCAAAAAATCTAGAAAAAATCATACACATACTTTCAGTTGTATTACACCTAGGGTTAAAATCTTAACGTCAAATTCATTATATTTTAGCCGTAACAAAAAAAAACAAAAAATCTAACAGTTTTAAGGTTGCAATTTTGTTAGAATTTTATCTTTTTTGTTATTCTCTATGTAGAATGAATTTGAAGATGCGACTTTGCACGTAGATGTAATACTATTGAAAGTACATGTATGAATTTTCCTAGAATTTTTTGTGATAATTTTTAGTTGGTGTACACGGTGTGTACACACGAGTGCCTGTGTGCATAGGATACGCTCCCTACATACATACATACATACATACATACATACATACATATATATATATATATATATATATATATATATATATATATGTATATACATACATATATATTGCTACTCCTAATGTACTAATCTAAAGCCGGCGGTTATGCCGTCTTTTGATTGGGCCACGTGGCGCCCCTAACTTATCAAATAAATCTTGGATTTTGTCTAAGGAAAAAAATACAGAAGATCAAGAAAAATAGAAAACTACAAGTTCTATGATAATTCTAGAAGCAAGTAGTACCATAACAGTTTTTTAAAGAAAAAGTAGTACCTTAACAACTCTGTCGATCATTGATGTCGCGATTCCGGTATTTGTATAGTATGGGGATCGTTGGTACTAGGATATATGCAAGATTGTAGTAAAAGAGATGAGGACGAGGATTTTTATATAGGTTCGGGCCCCTGAATTGTCAGGTAATAACCCTACTCCTGTTGGCCGAAGCCGGTCGTTGCTCTTATTTACCATAATCACACCAGTACAATATTTGGGGTAGCCTATCTAACTGTTGTCGACATGACGGTCTGTAGTACTGACTCGTAGTCGACAACAAGGTAGCCTTCCTCCTTGAATCCGCATCCAGCGAGATCAAAGACAGCGCTATATCTCTCCTGACAGTATCTGTAGACACCGTAGGGGACTAGCCATGCTTATCTCTGAAGTCGATATCCGGCGTCTTGTCTTGGCGTATGTTGGCTTGTATGTTGATCTTATGTCCTGATCTATTGTTCCGTGTCCCCTCTCCTCCTAGGGGGCCTTGTATTTATACCCATAGGTGTCCCCTTATCGAAGTAGAACTAGGGAAATCAATATGGATACAATCCGAGTAGTCCTTGTCGTTTCTATGTAGAACTCTATTCATCCTTCCTTATGCGGAACTCCTCCTATATTCGAAGGTTGTTTCTGTATAAAACATGGTATGTTGTGGGTCCTGCCGAGATTTAGTCAACTACTATTAGGTATGTGGTATCCATAACCCTGACAAACTCAACATCCAGAACATTTTGATTAGATTGGATTAAATGGATGTAATCCCCCTCCCCCTCATATGCTGATCCACCTAAAACTTGCATAGAGAGGTATTTACTTAAAGACCCTAAGCTTTTTTTTATTTGGAAGAGTGATCCAACTGTAAAAATCACTTAGGATTTGTTGCCACTTTATTACATATATTGTTAGAATTATACATTTCCATATTATTTTTTTCAAATAGGAATATAACAAATATTCCATTTCATATATGTTTTAGAATTAATCAATAAAAATAAAACTATTTATGTAGATAACCCCATATATTTAATCTCCCTAGCTCTTAAGTATATGAATTTCACATATATTTGTATATGACTTATTGACTTATCTTACACTACTCACCCTAACTTGACTTTGTGGAATGTGTCTAACTAAATGTTTTCCGGTGGGTACTATAACTATATATAACTACGTGTTCTGGAGGTGAATTTCATTCTAATATTTTCCTTTTTAGTCTCTTTGCTTCCGTTCGTTTGTATAGAGTCTTCAAATCTCAAGAAAAAAAATGATCAATTTATGTATCTCGAACATGAATAACAATATCACCACAGGCTTTATTAATAGACGCGCCAACTGGCACTCCTATTTTCTAGTTTGGTACTACAGCTGGTTATGAATTTGGGGATTTGGCGTTACTAATAATTCCTTTGGTAGTACAACGGGTAAATATAGATGGACTGATCAGTGGTCAGGACAGCCTGCTTGTCCGAGCCCAGCCCAGTAGCTCCGCAGCTCGTGGTCACGCGTCACGCCTCGGCCCAACAGAGCGCCCGCGTCACATGTTGTCTCCGGCTAGGAAAAAGTACACTGAAGGTCCCTCAACTTGTCATCGAGTTACAAAATCGTCCCCAACCACAAAACCAGATATCCGACGTCTTTTAACTAATCAAAACCGGTCATAATTGATGCTTAGGTGGTTTTGGCCCCGATTTTATCCTACGTGGCGGCTGAGTCAGCGCGGGACCCACGAGGGGCCCACATATCAGGATGCCATGTCAGCACCTGTCACGCCCAGAAATTCACGAACCAGAATTTCTAAGCTGAATGTGCATTAAATCCCTGTCCAGGACCAGCCAGGGTACACAAACGACAATTGTTGATATACAGATTCACGTCTTACAAAAATAGAAAAGATTACAAATGCAGCGGAAAAGATAAAACGAATTAAACTCGGAAGCTTGACTTCAGCAGCGGGGCGACTCCATTCCATAGGCAATCCTTGACGGCAGCGACAAAACCAACTTCCACAAGACAGCTCCAACTAGAAAGATCTTCAGCTCTGGTGTGGGGGAAAAGAGAGCAAGACTGAGTACTACCCACTGTACTCAGCAAGTCATACCGGAAGAGGAGGTATGATGCAGAATATAACCAAAGGAGGCTAGGGGTTCTTTTGCATAAAGCTAGCATTTATAAGCAATAGTTGAAAGCAGTAAAACAGCTGTAATAATTAATCAATATTAACCAATCACTGTCCAACGCTACACCACATTGCAACAGGCCCAACCAACCACCTAAACTACACCAGTTCATTAACCTAAACTAGGGTGAGACTAATCACGGTGAATCTGGTTGATCGCCCATAACCGCGGGCACGGCTATTCGAATAGTTTTACTCTGGCCAGAGGTGTACAACTGTACCCACAAGACACGATTCCACACATGTCGCCATGCCCCGAAGTATCACCATGATACTGCAAAGGGGGAAATCGTGACAAGACCCTCCACATAACCCTCCCCTAACCATCCACACCACGCTAAGGTTTCACCCCCACCCCTCAAAAGGCAGTGGGCGGTCCCCTCTTGCGCCGCGGTGAATCCGGCAGCTGGACAACCGGATACCCCGGCCGACCCAACTCCATCACGCCCACCCTCGCCACCGGTGCCTAGGAAAGGGTTGAGCTATACTTCAGATCAAGCAGTTACCCACTCCCGCTTGTGGTAAGCACGGTAAGTCTCCCAGGGTTTTCCGTGAACCGGTCCTTAACTGCCATGGGTTTGACCAGCAAAACCATGCACCCACAGCCCGCCATTCAGAATATTTTAATTAACTGACACCCTTGCGGTGGCACCAGTCCAAAGCTATACTAATAGTCAGAGTCTATGTAATAATGTGATCCCCATTTATGTACTAGTTGAACTAAACATGGCTAAGCATTTCCTAAGCCAACATTTAGTCATTTTGATACCCAAGTTATCAATGGCATAAGGTAACCAATATGTGGCTGAGGAATAGGACCCATCCCACATTACATTGTAAAAGAATGCAACATTTAATAGAAATGCGGGATATTTGTAAATTGGGTACAATATGATCAATTGTAATGCATGACTTGCCTTGCTCTCGCACTGATGAGACCACAGCAACGTCTTCGAGAAACCGCGGATCGATGAAACGGCCAAAATCTATGCGACAAACAAAGCACACAAGCAAAACATGCTATAAGACTATTGAAACAGGAAACAAAACCATTTTTAATGGATTCTTTGCATTTTTATGAATTTACTGAGACTTGAATGGACTTAAACGGAGCTTGGATGAATTACTTATGAATTTTAGAAGATAAATTGTGTTTTTACTAATAAAGAAAAGTCCTTAATCAATTTATTGCGCAATAATACCCAGGGCTGACGTCATCCAGGGGGGCGGCTGCGCTGACAGGTGGGCCCCGCTTGTCAGCGCACAAGGGGAGGGAGAGGGGGCTCGGGCAAGTGGGCCCCACTGGCAGCGGCACAAGGTGGCCGGTCTACCGTGGACCGGGACCACGCGGGTGGTCCACCGCCGGTCCACGGGACCGACGGTCCGGATCGGCCCGAGGCCGATTGGACGGCGCGGGCGGCGGCTAGGCACGGCTCGGCTCGGCACCAAAACCGACCGACCGGCCATGGCGAGCGGCGGCGGCGCGCACGGCTGCCGACGGCGACGACCGGCAGAGGGAGGCGGCGGCGGATGGCGCGAAAGGCGACGACGGACGGCCGGAGCGGCGGCACGGCCAAAGGCGGCGGCGCACGCGGGAAGGGGAGAAAAGGGAGGGGGAGGGAGTCCTCACCGGAGGGGCGGCGACCGGAGCGGGAGGGGATGAGCGGCAGCAGCGCTTCGGAAAACGGCGAACGGGAGCGGCGCGACCTGGGAAAAGGCGGTGAAGGGGTTAGGGAGAAGAGAGGAGCCGCGGCACGGCGAGGAGAAATGGCCGGAGATGGAAACAATGGCGAGCTCACCGGCGGCGCAAGGGAAGAGGCGCTCCGGTGGGATTCCGGCGACGCGAGGCGGCAGCCGGGAAAGCTCTCGCGACGGCGAAGCTAACGGCGGTGGCGACTCTAGCGGCAGCGGCGCGCGGCCGAAGGCGGCGGCAAGCGGCGGAGCTCGGGTGTGACGGCGTGGGCGCGGTAGGGGGCGTGGGAGAGGACGGCAAATGGGGGAAACGAGGGAGGGGACTCGGGGGAGGGTTTTTATGGGCGAGGGAGGGGCGGACGTGGCCGGGGAGATGGCCGAAACCGCCGGCGACGTGGGGACGAGAGAGAGAGAGTGAGGTGGGATTCAAAATGAATCCCGCCCACTTCGTGCGTGCACGCGGGCGGGAAGGGCGGAGGAGTGGGGCGGCGACGTGGCTGCGCGGCACGGGCGGAGCGGGGCGCGGAGAACGGCGGGAAACGGCGGCGGCAGTGTGGGCGGTTTCGACGGCAGCGGCGGTTCCCGGAGGTAGGAGACGACCGACTGGTGGGGCCCACCTGTCGGCGTCCCGAGAGAGGAGGGAGGGGCGGCTTGGGCCGGCCCACAAGGAGGAGGGGCCGCGGGAGAGGTATGGGCCGACGGCCCAACAAAGAAAAAGGAGGGAAAAGAAAAGAAAAAGAGAAAAAGGATTTTCCTGGGATTAAAAATATTGCACTTGCTCAGTTTTAATTGGTTAAAATTATTTCCAAGGCTCTGAAAATTCCACTAAAAATCATGTTAATGTATTGGAGCATGGGGAACTCAAGAAAAATTCCACCACGCCGAATTCGATTATTAAATGCATTTATTAATTAGGGGTTTAGCTCTAGGTTAAGTAAACAATTTCTTCGGGCAATTTATTTAACCCATTTTTAAAGCAAGGAAAAAAGGGGAAAACTTCAGGGCGTGACAAACCTACTCCCCTTAAACGGAATCTTGACCCCGAGATTCGGAAGAGCTGGCGAAGAGGTGCGGATGGGCGGCCTTCAACTCATCTTCTCTTTCCCAAGTGGCCTCTTCCTCTGAGTGGTGGCTCCACTGAACCTTGTAGAATCTGATTACTTTGTTTCTGGTCCTTTTCTCGCTGGTTTCGAGGATACGAGTCGGCTTCTCCACATACGTCTTCTTGGATTTCGATGTGATCCGGACTTGCCTATTCCTCAGGAACTCTCAAACATTTCTTCAACTGAGAGACGTGGAACACATCATGAATGCCAAGCATGTTGGGCGGAAGCTCCAGCTGGTAAGCGACTTCACCTCTACGTTCCAAAACCCGATATGGTCCCACAAAGCGTGGTGCCAACTTTCCTTTGGTTTGGAAACGGTGTACTCCTCTGAGCGGAGTGACACGAAGATACACATAGTCCCTTGCTTCGAAAACGAGCTCCCTTCGACAATTGTCTGCATAGCTTTTCTGTCGAGACTGCGCGATTCTCAATCTTTCCCTGACAGCTCTGACTTTTCTTCTGCCTCATTTAAAACTTCTGTACCAAACAACTGACGTTCCCCTGTCTGATCCCAGAAGAGCGGAGTACGACACTTCCGTCCATACAGTGCTTCAAATGGTGCCATCTGCAGACTAGCCTGGTAACTATTGTTGTAGGAGAACTCAGCATACGGCAAGCTTTTGTCCCATGCTCCACCAAAGTCAAGCGCACAAGCTCTTAACATATCCTCTAGTATTTGATTGACTCGCTCAGTCTGGCCATCAGTTTGTGGATGGTAGGCTGTGCTGAAGTTCAGACGGGTTCCCAATTCTTCTTGCAATTTCTGCCAGAACTTTGAGGTGAATTGGCTTCCTCGATCAGACACGATCTTGTTAGGTACACCATGTAGACACATGATTCTTGCCAAATAAAGCTCTGCTAACTTCTTCCCTGAGTAGGTAGTATGCACCGGAATGAAGTGAGCCACTTTAGTGAGTCGATCAACGACTACCCAAATAGAATCATGCCCCGATGACGTCCTAAGCAAACCCGTAATGAAATCTATTCCGATTTCTTCCCACTTCCATTCTAGAATCTGAAGTGGCTGTAGCAAACCTGCTGGCCTTTGGTGTTCTGCCTTTACTCGCTGGCAAACGTCACAGAGTGCGACGAATTCAGCTATTTCCCTTCTCATGCTGACCCACCAGAATTTTTCTTTGAGGACTTGGTACATCTTGGTACTGCCAGGATGAATGGAATACTGAGTTTGATGAGCTTCTGTCAGTATCAAGTCCTTTAACTCCTTGTTTTCAGGTACACACAATCTTTCTCCCATCCAGATTGTTCCTTGTTCATCCTCAATAAAACCTCGGGCTTTTCCAACTCTCATGTTCTTTTTGAGCTCTGCTATTTCAGGATCACTTGCTTGAGCTATGCGAACCTGTTCCACCAGTGTGGGCTGTGCCTCTAGGGCACCCACGAATCCGTGCTCAACTATACCAAGGTTCAGATGTTCCAAATCGCGTTGAACCTCACAACATAGTTGCTCTACAAATGCAACATTGCAGTAGCTCTTCCTGCTCAAGGCATCTGCAACCACATTAGCCTTGTCGGGATGATAATGTATTCCCATATCATAATCCTTGATCAGCTCCAACCATCTTCGCTGTCTGAGATTCAAATCAGGTTGAGTGAAGATGTACTTTAGACTTTTGTGATATGTATATACCTCACAACGGTTACCGATGAGATGGTGCCGCCAAATCTTTAAAGCATGAACAACTGCGGCCAATTCCAGATCATGCGTCGGGTAGTTGCCTTCATGAGGACGCAACTGCCATGAAGCATAAGAAACCACTTTGCCATCCTGCATCAACACACATCCTAGCCCCTGGCGAGATGCATCACAATAGACCTGGAAACCTTTCGTCTGATCAGGCAGGATTAAGACTGGTGCAGACACCAACCGTCATTTGAGTTCTTCAAAACTCCTATTGCATTCAGCAGACCAGATAAACTTTTCTTCCTTCTTCAATAGCTGTGTCATTGGCTTAGCAATTTTAGAGAAGTTCTCAATGAACTGGCGGTAATAGCCCGCAAGTCCTAAGAAACTCCGAACCTGAGTGACTGTCCTTGGTGGGGTCCATTTGGTAACTGACTCCACATTTGCTGGATCCACAGCTACTTCTTGAGCATTCACGATGTGACCGAGAAACTGAACTTCCTTAAGCCAGAAGTCACACTTGCTGAACTTGGCATATAGCTGGTGCTCTTTTAACTTTTCAAGTACTAGCCGGAGATGCTGCTCATGTTCTTCCTCGGACTTGGAGTAGATAAGTATGTCATCGATGAAAACCACGACAAACTTGTCTAGAAATTCCATAAACACCTTGTTCATCAAATTCATGAAGAAAGCAGGTGCATTAGTGAGTCCGAAAGACATAACTGTGCATTCGAACAACCCGTACCGAGTGATGAATGCTGTCTTTGGAATATCCTCTTCGCGGATCCTCAACTGGTGATAGCCTGATCGCAGGTCTATCTTAGAGAACACAGTAGCTCCTTTCAGTTGATCGAACAGATCATCAATCCTTGGCAAAGGGTACTTGTTCTTAACAGTGACCTCATTGAGTGCGCGGTAGTCGACACACATCCTCTTGGTCTTGTCCTTCTTCTCCACAAAAATGACCGGAGCACCCCAAGGCGACGTGCTCGGGCGGATGTATCCCTTCTGTAACTGTTCATTGACCTGCTTCTTGAGTTCCGCCAACTCATTGGCTCCCATTCTGTAAGGCCTCTTGTGGATCGGTGCAGTTCCAGGTACCAAGTCAATCCGGAACTCGCTATCCCTTTTTGGTGGCATTGTTGTCAGATCATCCGGAAAAACCTCTGGATACTCTCTGACTATGGGTATATCCTCCAACTTCTTAGTGGTTTTCTCCACTGCTACCTTTTGTTCTTCACCAGCAGCCTGGTTCAGACTGATCCTTGGCTTCTGTGGCACTGGAGACTGGAAGGTAACCACTTCTCCCTTCGCATTGGTCAACTTGATGGTGCGGCTAGCGCAATCGATCACTCCTCTGTGCCTTGTCAGCCAATCCATTCCCAGAATAACATCTAGATCCTTGGATTCGAGAAGAATGAGGTTGGCTGGAAAAATCAACCCTTGGATTTCAACTGTCACTGACGGGCAATAGTGAGTTGTGGTCATGCCACCTCCAGGAGTATGAACTCGCATAGGTATCTTAAGCTTCACTAAAGATAACCCATGTGCACCAGCAAAACGCTTGGAAATGAAGGAATGAGTTGCACCAGAATCAAACAATATTACTGCCGGTGTCGAGTTGACGGGAAATGTGCCCAATATGACCTCTGGTGCTGACTGTGCCTCCTCTGCAGACGCATGATTGACACGGGCCTGCAGAAACTTGGGTCCAGCATGTCTTGGCTTCGAGCACTTTCCAACTGTGTGTCCCGGTTTGTTACAATTGAAACAGAGTTCGGGCTTTCCTTCGAACTTCTTGGGCTGTTTTGACTGAGCAGGCAGAGCTGGCTGAACTGACTGAGCTGGAAACATTAGTGGACTTGGAGTCGGGTTGAGGCTGTGCTTCTCGCTGTTGCCGTGACTGCCACTATGGTGGTTCTTGTTGAAGCTACCCGGGTGGTAGGGACGGTGCTGCCGGATAACCATGGTGGAAGGTCCACCCTGACGTCCCATCATGAAGCGAGGCTTCTGACTGTTCCCCTGGGAAGTTCTGAACTGAGATGCCTTTATTTTTCGGTTCATTTTCGGTTCATTTTGTTACCCTGCTCCTCCTGACGGATAGCTTTGTCCACCAACTTCTGAAAGTCCTTATAATCTCAGGAGATCAACTAGTTGGTCAATTCATCATCAAGACCCGACAAAAACTTCTCCTAGCTCTCGGCATCAGTGCGCACGTCCTCAGGAGCGTAGCGCGTAAGGCGGTTGAACTCGTGCAAATACTCTATAACTGTTCTGGTTCCTTGTTGCAGAGAACGGAACTCTCTCTTCTTCTGTGCCATGATTCCCTCGGGAACCTGTGCCTTATTAAAACTCTGGCAAAACTCTGACCAAGTGACTTCTATCCCAGCTGGACGGGTCACCATGTAGTTGTCCCACCAAACAGAAGCGGGACCTTGCAGCTGGTGTGTAGCAAAAGTAACATTCTCTTGTTCGTTGCATTGCAAAAGGTTCAGCTTCTTCTCAATGGCATGAAGCCAGTCGTTGGCCTCGATTGGGTTGGTGGTGCTTGAGAAAGTGGGTGGCTTGATACAGAGAAATTCTAACAGTTTGGACTGGGGTGGTTGAAGACCAAACTGCAGGTTCTGCTGCTGCTACTGTGCTTGCTGCTGCACCTGCTGCAACACCTGATGGTACTGTTGCTGCATCTGTTGCATCATCATTGTCATCATTTGAGTCTGATTGTCCAACACCTGAGCAATTGTTGGGTTCTCGGGCGGTGGAGACGGACTGTTGTCAGATGCACTGTTGGCACGTGCTCCATTGATCTGCTCTTCACTGCCACTGGCGTTGTTGGATTCACGGGAACCATTCCTTGTCTTCACCATCTGAAGGGGGATAGGTAGAAATAAGAGAAAAGAAAGAAAAACAGGAGGCTTAGAAACTAATCTTTCTTATAAGTTTAAGTGCAATTATCTTAATCTTGATTAAAACACTGAAAAAGAGGCACACAACTCCTAATTAAGGCAGCCATACCACTGACACATGATATCGACCGCCGACTAACCCACAAGCAATAAACCTAAGCACGGAAACTAGCAAGCAAACAAAACTAAGAAGACGAGAAAGCTAAGGGCGGCGACTCTGAAGCTCGGAGCGGCGCTTGCGATCGAGGAACAGGTCTGACATCTAAAGATGGACAAGGGATAGGAGCCAATTCATGCTCAACTCCAAATTAAACAAAGCAACAAATGACACAAATAAACAACGAAGCATGATGATTTTTATGCATAGAACATTTTCATGAACTCAAATAAACACACTAATGCAACTGACCAAACAATAACTTAATGCATAAAATAGATGCATAGCCATAATGATACACATAAAGCTGTCCCATCGAACCTAGACACGACTTAGTGCATATCACCCGATAAATTTCCAAATAAGATCTTTCTAAAACCCTAGACTGTCCCTAGTCGAGAAATCCAATTGAAGTAGCGATTAAGATTTTTCCCAAAAATCAAAGAACGAACCCCCAAATTTTCCCAAAACAAATCCAAGTGCAAAGAGCATATGCAGATGAAAAGGGGTTCAGAGGGCTCTTAGGGTTTTCCAGTTGGCTTATCATACGGTCAACGTCGGCTCTGATACCAACTTGTCACGCCCAGAAATTCACGAACTAGAATTTCTAAGCTGAATGTGCATTAAATCCCTGTCCAGGACCAGCCAGGGTACACAAACGACAATTGTTGACATACAGATCCACGTCTTACAAAAATAGAAAAGATTACAAATGTAGCGGAAAAGATAAAACAAACTAAACTCGGAAGCTTGACTTCAGCAGCGGGGCGAATCCATTCCACAGGCAATCCTTGACGGCAGCGACAAAACCAACTTCAACAAGACAGCTCCAACTAGAAAGATCTTCAGCTCTGGTGTGGGGGAAAAGAGAGCAAGACTGAGTACTACCCACTGTACTCAGCAAGTCATACCGGAAGAGGAGGTATGATGCAGGATATAACCAAAGGAGGCTAGGGGTTCTTTTGCATAAAGCTAGCATTTATAAGCAATAGTTGAAAGCAGTAAAACAGTTGTAGTAATTAATCAATATTAACCAATCACTGTCCAACGCTACACCACATTGCAACAGGCCCAACCAACCACCTAAACTACACCAGTTCATTAAGCTAAACTAGGGTGAGACTAATCACGGTGAATCTGGTTGATCGCCCATAACCGCGGGCACGGCTATTCGAATAGTTTTACTCTGGCCAGAGGTGTACAACTGTACCCACAAGACACGATTCCACACATGTCGCCATGCCCCGAAGTATCACCATGATACTGCAAAGGGGAAAATCGTGACAAGACCCTCCACATAACCCTCCCCTAACCATCCACACCACGCTAAGGTTTCACCCCCACCCCTCAAAAGGCAGTAGGCGGTCCCCTCTTGCACCGCGGTGAATCCGGCAGCTGGACAACCGGACACCCCGGCCGACCCAACTCCATCACGCCCACCCTCGCCACCGGTGCCTAGGAAAGGGTTGAGCTATACTTCAGATCAAGCAGTTACCCACTCCCGCTTGTGGTAAGCACGGTAAGTCTCCCAGGGTTTCCCGTGAACCGGTCCATAACTGCCATGGGTGCGACCAGCAAAACCATGCACCCACAGCCCGCCATTCAGAATATTTTAATTAACTGACACCCTTGCGGTGGCACCAGTCCAAAGCTATGCTAATAGTCAGAGTCTATGTAATAATGTGATCCCCATTTGTGTAGTAGTTGAACTAACCATGGCTAAGCATTTCCTAAGCCAACATCTAGTCATTTTGATACCCAAGTTATCAATGGCATACCCAAGTTATCAATGGCATAAGGTAACCAATATGTGGCTGAGGAATAGGACCCATCCCACATTACATTGTAAAAGAATGCAACATTTAATAGAAATGCGGGATATTTGTAAATTGGGTACAATATGATCAATTCTAATGCATGACTTGCCTTGCTCTCGCACTGATGAGACCACAGCAACGTCTTCAAGAAACCGCGGATCGACGAAACGGCCGAAATCTACGCGACAAACAAAGCACACAAGCAAAATATGCTATAAGACTACTGAAACAGGAAACAAAACCATTTTTAATGGATTCTTTGCACTTTTATGAATTTACTGAGACTTGAATGGACTTAAACGGAGCTCGGATGAATTACTTATGAATTTTAGAAGATAAACTGTGTTTTTACTAATAAAGAAAAGTCCTTAATCAATTTATTGCGCAATAATACCCAGGGCTAACGTCATCCAGCGGGCGGCTGCGCCGACAGGTGGGCCCCGCTTGTCAGCGCACAAGGGGAGGGAGAGGGGGCTCGGGCAAGTGGGCCCCACTGGCAGCGGCACAAGGTGACCGGTCTACCGTGGACCGGGACCACGCGGGTGGTCCACTGCCGGTCCACGGGACCGATGGTCCGGATCGGCCCGAGGCCGATCGGACGGCGCGGGCGGCGGCTAGGCACGGCTCGGCTCGGCACCAAAACCGACCGACCGGCCATGGCAAGCGGCGGCGGCGGCGCGCGCGGCTGCCGACGACGACGACCGGCGGAGGAAGGCGGCGGCGGACGGCGCGAAAGGCGGCGACGGATGGCCGAAGCGGCGGGACGGCCAAAGACGGCGGCGCACGCAGGAAGGGGAGAAAAGGGAGGGGGAGGGAGTCCTCACCGGAGGGGCGGCGACCGAAGCGGGAGGGGATGAGTGGCGGCAGCGCTTCGGAAAACGGCGGACGGGAGCGGCGCGACCTGGGAAAAGGCGGTGAAGGGGTTAGGGAGAAGAGAGGAGCCGCGGCACGGCGAGGAGAAATGGTCGGAGATGGAAACAATGGCGAGTTCACCGGCGCGCGCGAGGGAAGAGGCGCTCCGGTGGGATTCCGGCGACGCGAGGCGGCGGCCGGGAAAGCTCTTGCAGCGGCGAAGCTAACGGCGGCGGCGACTCTAGCGGCGGTGGCGCGCGGCCGAAGGCAGCGGCAAGCGGCGGAGCTCGGGTGTGACGGCGTGGGCGCGGTAGGGGGCGTGGGATAGGACGGCAAATGGGGGAAACGAGGGAGGGGACTTGGGGGAGGGTTTTTATGGGCGAGGGAGGGGCGGACGTGGCCGGGGAGATGGCCGAAACCGCCGGCGACGTGGGGAGGAGAGAGAGAGAGTGAGGTGGGATTCAAAATGAATCCCGCCCACTTCGTGCGTGTGCGCGAGCGGGAAGGGCGGAGGAGTGGGGCGGCGACGTGGGCGCGCGGCACGGGCGTTGTGGGGCGCGGAGAACGGCGGGAAACGGTGGCGGCGGCGTGGGCAGTTTCGACGGCAACGGCGGTTCCCGGAGGTAGGAGACGACCGACTGGTGGGGCCCACTTGTCGGCGTCCCGAGAGAGGAGGGAGGGGCGGCTTGGGCCAGCCCACAAGGAGGAGGGGCCGCGGGAGAGGGATGGGCCGACGGCCCAACAAAGAAAAAGGAGGGAAAAGAAAAGAAAAAGAGAAAAAGGATTTTCCTGGGATTAAAAATATTGCACTTGCTCAATTTTAATTGGTTAAAATTATTTTCAAGGCTCTGAAAATTCCACTAAAAATCATGTTAATGTATTGGAGCATGGGGAACTCAAGAAAAATTCCACCACGCCGAATTCGATTATTAAATGAATTTATTAATTAGGGGTTTAGCTCTAGGTTAATTAAACAATTTCTTCGAGCAGTTTATTTAACCCATTTTTAAAGCAAGGAAAAAAGGGGAAAACTTCAGGGCGTGACAGCACCCTCTCTTCCCCTCCCCTCTCTCTCTTCTCTCGTGCCGCTGCCTAGCCGTCGCCTCCGCCCCCTTGCCCCGGCCTGCGCTCGCCCGCCATGGCCGCGCTCACCTCCCGGACGTGCTCGTACTTGTCATGGCAGGTGACGGCCGAATCTAGGGCGACGCTGCTGCCAAGCATCAAGGTGATGCCGACGGGGGAGGAGGGCCGGCACAGAGTGGTGGTGCTTGCCGGGTACTCCTAGCCACTCCTATCTCCAACCCTTCCCCAAATCGCTCCACCGAAAGCGGCGCCACGGAGGAAGGCTGACGCGGCCACGCTCTCCGCCGCCACCACCGCCACCGTCTCCTCCGTCGACGCCTTTCTCGCCGGCCTCCTCATCGACCACAGCGTGCTATCCCCTACATCCGTCTCTTGTTCTGCCTGCGTCGTCGCGTCTTCTCGGACTTGGACTCCCGTCTCCTCTCCGAACTACATAGTTCGCCGGCCTTCCATCTCTCTCGAGCCGCACGCCGAGCTCAGAGACCCAATCCGATCCTGCTAAGGTTTGGTTGGTAGCTCGAGCAGGTGATGGTGACGACATACACCCTGTTCCCGGTGATGTTGGTGGCTGCTACCGCTAGGACCTACTGTCCGGCTACTGCCACGGGGGAAAAGCGTCAGGAGAGGAAGGAGGAGCTGCGATGCCACCTCGCTGAGGACGCCAACTGGCCCCGCACCGATGGCCGCTCCTTCCATGACTGTTGTCCTGCATGTACATCCTCCTCCTTCATGATTTGTAGGCCGCCGGGGCGAGGCGGGAGAAGAGTAGGCGGTGGCGGCGACGGTTGCGAGGCGTGAAAAGGCGAGGGCGGCGGCGAGGCTACGGTCCTCGAGGTACTCTACGATGTCAGTGAGCCACTGGGAGGCGATGCCGTAGTTGTTGGAGAGGAAGTGGAGCGCCTCCTCGAAGTGGGACAGCACGTTGAGGTATCCGGGGAGGTCATCGGCGACGGCGGAGGCCGCGAGGAGCGGCGGCTTGAGGCTGTGCACGGCGGCGGCTGGCCCCAAGGCGTGGTCGATGTACTCCCCGGCGCCCTTGAGCGCGTCCTGCGGGGCGCGGATCAGGCGCACCGCCGCCTCCATCATTGGGAGCCTCGCCTAGATCTCCCCGAGTGGGAGGTCGACGACGAGTCGCCTGCTCGGCTCGGTTGCACTGCAAGGTTGGAGCCAGCTCACCTACCTCGCGGCAGGCGCACGCCTCCACCTCTGTGCCCACCGTCGCGGGTTGCGGCGTCCGGCCCCGTCTCCGCCTCCGCGCCCAACGTCGCAGCGCCCGCCCGCGCGGGACTGCTTCGCCGCTGGCAGCGACACAACGCCGTCAACGCCATTCGTGACCGGCTGCCGCCCTCGCCTTTTCCCACGTCGCAGCCGCCGCCGCCGCCTTGTCACCCGCCGCCTCCTCCTCTCTCGCGTCGCCTCGGCGGCCTCCGCCTCAGCCGCCAGCCAGCTTGCTGCCTCGTCGCTCTAGCCGCCACCCCAGAAGAGAAGAGAAGAGTGAGTGAGTGAGAGAGAGGAGGAATGGAGAGAATAGGGGAAAGAGAGAGGAGGCTGACATGGATTGTCTGACATGTGGGGCCCACGTTGGTCCCACACTGACTCAGCCGCCACGTCGGACAAAACCGGGGTCAAAACCACCGATGGACCTAAAGCGGATGGCTTTGTTAGTTGAGGGACGCCCGGTATCTGGTTTTGCTATTGTGGGATGATTTTGTATCTCGATGACAAGTTGAGGTACCTTAGGTGTACTTTTTCCCTCCGGCTAAGCTGGTCGATCGCCACCGTGGCCAACACAACATTTATAACTTTCAATATAAAAAATTTTCAATATAGACTTTAGAAGATTTTCAATTCAAATTTGTACAACTACCAACACAAATTATTGATACTAACTTTATATTGACACTGAAAAATATATACATGGCATCTACATGTCATATAGCCCACATGGCCCATTTGTCTTCAAAAGCCCGGTACACAGACATTAAAAACGGAATAAGCCTATTTTGCCTCTTTCAGCTATTGCCGTTGGTCATCCTGAATCGGGTATAATGCAATTTCCAACTTCAAAATTTGATGCAAATTAATCTCATTGGTGGTTCTGATAGCAGTTTTTGTTAACGTGATAGGTTGACTTAATCCAAATACACTGACGTGACAATTCAGTCATCAAAGAAATTGAAAATAGAAGTGGATCTAACGTGTAATAAAAAAATGGGGCTTCTACTTGTCAGCGCTACTTCTTTTTCGAACAGCGACATGTACGTACGTAGTTGAGCGCCTGTTCGAACCGCTCCTGTAACGCGCCGCCGCTGCGGTTTGCCTCCTGCTGATCTGATCATCACCATGCTTAATTAGTTCAAACAAAACCTGGTTTGACAAGAATCGAAGCTTCAGTTTTGTCTCAATTAAGCTGCAAACATTTTTCGAAGTGTGGCTCCTTCTTGGAGCAAACGTTCGCATTTGGATCCAAGCTATTGTTCTTCTTTACCTCCAAAACTTATTTCCTCCGTGCCGCTTGTCACCGTCGCCGTGCGTGCCAGCTTTGCCCGTGAGAGGAAGAAGAAGATAAGGAGAAGTGGGGCTGACAAGTGAGCCACCATTTTTTATTTTTATCTTTGTCATTTACACATGGGATCCATATCTGTTTTCACTTCCTTTGATGGCTGGGTTGCCACATCAGTATACTTGGACCAAATCATTCTGTCACGTCATAAAAAAACCGTTTTTAAAACCATTGAAAGAAGTCAATTTACACCGATTTTTAAAGTTAGAAGAGGTATTATACCCAATTTTGCTGTTACAAGGGATGCGAACAAGAGATGGAGACAAAGGCCTTGTGTGTGCAGCTTCTAGCGTGTGATAACGCACAAAAAAGAAGAAAAAGAAAGAATTTTTTATTTTTATTTTTTAAAAGATTTAAAAAAATAAATTACCATTTCGGTTTTTTAAAGAAATATACTCTTCCCGCCCTATGGTACGGCGGGTCATATATAAATTGTTCTACCGTAGGGTGAGAAATATGACGTGATGGATGATAGGAGGAGCGCGTCGTGGCAATTTTGCAGGCATCCCCTTATCGCCTTCTCGTAGGGTGATTTATTATCGGGAAGAGGTCGCCTGCAAAATAAGACCAGGGAGCTGCTTGATAAATTGCCCTTTGTTAGGACAACCTATCAGGAATTTTTTGAATGTGGCCCTCTCTTGACAATAAATCGTCTAACGGAAGAAAAAAAAGGAGCGCCTGCAAAATTTTCAGTCTGTCACGTCATATTACTCGCTTTAGCATAGGGCGATTTATATGCTCCGTCCTACGGTTAGGTAGGAGGAGTACATTTCTATGGAACTTCGAAACGGTAATTTATTATTTAAATTTTAAACAAATAAATAAATAAAATTCGAAAAAAAGAAACACCTCAAACACGTGAAGGTGAAGCATTCGCTCAGGCGTGCGCCCAATAGCAAAGAGCCAAAGATGTTGTTTATACATTGAGAAGGTGATTTGATTGACCCAATTCCGATCATCTTGTGGAATCGGCTTCCACTATCTTAAAAAAATCGACTTATAAGAATGTATTGCTCGTACAAAAATAACAGGAAAGAGATTGGAGAACAATTCCCCAATTATTCGTGTCGTGTCCATATTCTGATCAGTGCTTAATTAGTTAAGGAGTGTGGATAAACTAGCTGAGCTGGGTCTCTGCATGACTGCATAGATGCCACCTGGACGGAGCAACATGCAACATGCATGCATGCAATAATTGTGGACGATTCCCTAAAAGAAAAAAATAATACTAGACCTTTTAGCATTGTCCATATTCATATACTCTCTCCGTCCCAGAATATAAGAAGTTTTAGAGTTAGACACGGTTATTAGAAAAGTAGGTAGAAGTGAGTAGTGGAGGACTGTGATTGGATGATTAGTGGAGATAGGTGAGAAAAGTGAATGGAATGGTGGAGGGTTGTGGTTGGTTGAGAAGAGAATGTTGGTGAGAAGTTGTTATATTTTAGGACAATCTTAAGAGCTAAAAGTTGTTATATTTTTTAAGGAGGGAGTAGATATTAATGAATTTAGGTATACATATATGTCTAGATTCATTAACATATATATGAATATGGATAATGTTAGAAAATATTATAATATGAAACGGAGGAAGTAGATGTGGACGCAGTCGGCGTCGGAGATGTGGCCGACAAGCGCTACGGCGACTTCCCACCCGAAGATGCACTTACTGATCGACCAGGCCGGGTCTCTCTCTGCTACACTGTTTTCTTTTTTTTATTTAATCTTCCGAATCAGAATAGTCGTCTCTTATCCAGATTTATTTATAGTGTCAAGACATCAATCATATTTTAGAAATGGAGGAGGCATCGTCGCCTTGTACAAGTCGATGAATGGATCATGATATTCTTAATTGATAAACATGAGCCGGCTGGCTTGTTTATTTCCGCCCGCAGCGTATGACTGTACGTGTGCGTTCATAAATAACGTCGTCGTCGTAGAGAGTAGAGGGACGAGGTGTAGTGCACGCATCACATGGAAACACACTCAATTAATTTAGTCATCATATATACGGATTAATTACGTTAGATGAAATACAATGCGCCACGATTACATATACTCAAGACATATAGTACTTCCAGTAAAAAAGAGAGTAACGCTCTTGACTTTATACCCACTTCATTTCAAAATATATATGCCACCATTGACTTTTCACATAATGTTTTACTTCCTCCGTTTCATATTATAAGACTTTCTAGCATTACCCGCATTCATATATATATATATATATATTAATGAATCTAAACATACATATATACATACGTGTTTAGATTCATTAACATATAATAATGCTAGAAAATCTTATATGATGCTAGAAAATCTTATAATATTAAAAAATAATGCGAATATCATTTATTTTATTGTGACTTGTTTATCATCAAATAAAATCTAATCTTAACTTATACTTTTACGTATTTATACTAAATTTTTGAATAAGACGAATGATTAAATATTGTGCGAAAAGTCTACGTTGTGCGAAAATTCTACGGCGAAAAGCAGAGAAAATTGTTCATTGCTTCTCCTCCAGGAATTCGGTGAAGTCAGTGATGAGTGTACTTGGATTTTCCACACAGTTAACAGACTTGGTAATTTTGCCCCATATTTCGCATACAATACTCTTTTAACATTTTTTCTAACTTAATCCATTTTCTTTTCTTCTCCTATTTTTCCATCAACTGATGTCATCATTTTACCACTAGCTCTGCTTTTTCTCCACATTAATCTTCTCCTCACGCTTAGTCACCATTTATATACTCCTTTACAACAAACAATGCATCATCATTGTAAATTTTAAAATTAGTCCTCACCTGTTCTTGTTGTGAATTTAGCAGATTAGTCCCATGAACTTCTTCATATTAAAAATAATTAAATCAAAATAGATAGCCACATACAAGCGGATATTCCCTATACAGTAAAAAAGACAGGTTACAACATCGCATGGGGAAACATATTTTATTTATATGATATTATAATACCTTTTCTTTTACCCATAACAAAGCAAATGCATTCACCTAGTACTCATAAAACCGTTATTCAAAATTACCAAACCCATTAATTAACATCTTCAGTCAAAATTGCCAACTCTACACTATACTCCCTCCTTCCCTAAATATTTGACGCCGTTGACTTTTTTAAACATTTTGACCATTCATCTTATTCAAAAACTTTTGTGAAATATGTAAAACTACATGTATACATAAAAGTATATTTAACAATGAATCAAATGATAAAAAAAACTAATAATTACTTAAAATTTTTAAATAAGACGAACAGTCAAAAGTTCAACAGCATCAAACATTTAGGAGGGAGTATACTCCAAGGAAAAACAAAAACTTATCTCTTATTGATACATACAACCAACTTCCCCCTTTTTTTGAGGGTTGAAAGGAAAATTCACATAGGACCATATCCTGCAGTCCCTGTTGATTCATCCTGCCACCGATCTTGTCTCTTCTCCGGCCGCCGGGCCGCCCTCCGCTTTGGACCTTCCGGCCACCGGCCTCCGCCCCGTGACCTCCTCCTCATCCTCATCCTCCTCGTGGAAACCACCACCCTCATCTTCTCATGCTTCCTAGTTTCTAACGCATCGATCACTTCCGACACGACATGGCGTCGTCGTCGTCGGCGCTGGTGGCGGTGGTGGTTGTGGCGGTTCTTGCGTTGGCGGAGGCCGCGGTGGCGTTCGCGGGGTACAACACGAGCGCCGGGGCGGTGGCCGGGAAGCTGAACGTGCACCTGGTGCCGCACTCCCACGACGACGTCGGGTGGCTCAAGACCATCGACCAGTACTTCGTCGGCACCAACAACTCCATCCAGGTAACGTATAATTCCCCCCTCCCCCTCGCCGCGTTCACACCAGCGCGGCTAGGTGTTCGTCCGCGTCGCCGCCGCCGTCGCCCGGCGTGCTCTGTTCTGCTCTGCTCCGTGGTGCGCTGCTTAATTGTGGTTGGGGTTTGGGGATGGGGGGATTTGCAGGGCGCGTGCGTGATGAACACGCTCGACTCCGTGGTGGACGCGCTCATCCGGGACCCCGCGCGCAAGTTCGTCTTCGCGGAGCAGGTGAGGTGCTCGTACCAATGCTCCACCCGATTCGCCTTCTTCTTCCTCCTCGATTAATTTCTCTCTGTGATATCGTCTTCTGTTACAAACACCAACATCCTCTGCTACCTCTGCTAGAAATGATTTTACCATGGGTAACTAAATTATCTGCTACCTCTGCAAGAAACGATTTTACCATGGTAACTAAATTATCTGCTACCTCTGTAAGAAACGATTTTACCATGGGTAACTAAATTATCTGCTACCTCTGCAAGAAATGATTTTATCACGTGTAACTAAATTATCTGATTTTTTACTACGTGTAACTAAATTGTCTCGTTTGATGATGTCTCACTAGTTACTGATTCCTGGGTTTGCTTTTTCAACACCTCGCCTCAGCTCTAAATAAACCCAAAATTTATGAGTTTTTTTTCTTTTGGGAAATCAGTGCTGCAAAATTGCATGACAAGTGTAGAATGAATACAAGGACTAAATCAGATAAGAGAAAGCAACCCCAAAAAAGGTGCTACTTTCGTGTTGCCATCTTGTGCTTGGAATTTAGGAAAGAAGCTAAGGTGGTTGAGCTTTGCTGGGGCTTCATGAGGGATTCTTCACATATTGTTTACAAAGATGCTCGTCACACTCATAATATTCTTTCACTATGAAAGCAAAACATACTCCAGATATAGGAGTACTTCATAATCGTTTCCTCTTCTTTTTTTTCCCCTTTTTGAGAGGCTATTCTGCTTCTACATCCGTGATTATGGTCTGTTCCTGCGTTTCTGTCAGTGGCTTTGGGTTTTGCATCAACTGTGCCACGACAAACAGAAGCAAATATTTTAATGTGCTTGATAAATTAGTACACATGTGCATCAATCCCTACTTTGTACTGTACTATGTTCCAATGATACCATATTCGAGCTTAGGCTGTGTTTAGATCCAAAGTTTGGATCCAAACTTCAGTCCTTTTCCATCACATCAATCTGTCATACACACAACTTTTCAGTCACATCATCTCCAATTTTAACCAAAACCCAAACTTTGCGCTAAACTAAACACAGCCTTAGCTGTGGGGAAGTGTCTCTTGTCTGCTTCACTTTATCCTTTGGAGGATATTCCCTCCATCAAAAAAATATAGCAATTTCCAACATTCAAAATTCGGTTCAAAATACTGCAACTTCTCTATCTACTCTTTTATCTCAACCAATCATAATCATCTCCTATTTAATTTCTTCATCTACTTTTTCATCTCAACCAATCAAAACTTTCTCCCATTTAATTTCATCCCTCGTTTTAATCTTCTGAAAAAAAAATCAGAAGTGCTTATATTTTAGTATAGGGAGAGGACAAGCAATGGCCCATGGACCATACCAGACCTCGCTCCTGTTCTGGATAAGCATGCCCATAATTCAGTGTCTCACTCAATCGAACTTTCATCCTACAATTGCCTCTCTATGATTGTCTGTACCAATCAGAGGTAGTATTCGGATTTGAGAATTCAGAGAAGTAGAAAAATGACATTTCAGAACACATGGCTTAAAAAATATCAGTAAATAGCTGACTTCCTACTTCTTTTTTTTATGGCGAGGCAATCATAACTTTTATGGAGGACGAATCATTTCGTAGCTGCATGTGGTGACATATCAAACGGGAATTTTAAATTTCCTTGTCAAAAAAGTATGAATTTTTAAAATACTTTTTCGTATTTTCAAAATACAAACTGATACATTCAGAGAAGAAACTGTTTCTTATTGAACTTGTTTCCATGAGGAAAAGAAATCATTTCTTGTCTTTCAACTGAATCGATTCTGAAGGGGCCTTGAAACTTTTTTGGAAAGTCAAATTTCAAGCTTTGAAATTTTCATAGCAAGTCCAAAATTCAAAACAACTTTCTATGTCACCGACATGTTGGACCGACTAATAGGTGGCACCCCTCCTGTAAGTTCCTGGAGTCTCAATAGATCACAGGGAAATTGTTCATAAAAATATGACTGAAGTTAAGAAATGAAAATGAAATCTCAAATGTCTTAATGGATCTAACTCATAGATTGATACTCTCTCCTTTCCAAAATATAAGAACTTTTAGGATTTGAATTTTGTTCAAAATATAAGGACTTTTAACATTATTCACAACAATAGTTGTCCCATCAATCAAATCCCATTTAAATTTCTTTCCGTCTTACTCTCACCTACCCTCCCACCCCCACCCATCCCATATTTGTTGAGGGTAATGAAGTCTTCTCTTCATAACCTTAATCTCTGCTAAACATCCTAGAAATCCTTATATTTTGGAATGGAGGGAGTAATAAGAATAAAAGTCCTCTATGTATACTACCTGCCAAGAATTGTTGGTGTTGGACCACATCAACTGTAGAGACTGACATATGTCTTTTCCTTCCAGGCTTTCTTCCAAAGATGGTGGGCAGAGAAAAGCCCAAAAATCCAGGCCATAGTCCACAAGCTAGTTGATTCTGGTCAGCTAGAGTTCATGTATGGGATTCAATCTCATTGCTATATTGGATTTTGTCTTTAGAAGTTTGAGAAAATTTGGAAATTTTAAATTCAGAAATGGTGGGTGGTGTATGCATGATGAAGCCGCCGTCCATTATATTGACATGATTGATCAGACCACACTTGGTCATCGGGTAATCAAGAAACAGTTTAACAAGATCCCAAGAGCTGGCTGGCAAATTGATCCTTTTGGTCATTCTGCAGTTCAAGGTTATTTGCTTGGGGCAGAGGTAATATTAACATCACATTTGAGCACCATGCATGTCGAGTCCTTATAGAACTGTTGGACCGCTATAATCTCATGCTCCTACATACTATTCCATTTTCTGAAAGCCTTGCCAATTTATTTATGTGTATTTGTGCAAATGTACCTTAAGTCCTTTTGTTGTTTTAAGTTATCTTCATATCAAAGTTTAGATTTTGCCAGATCGATGTATCATTTTGCTGGATGTTCAAGAAGTTCACTGTGTCATAGAATTCTTTTTTCCTCATAATATCGGTGCTAGAGTGTGGAGATTTTACATTTGTTTACATTGCAATTCTAGCTTGGTTTCGATTCTATGCATTTTGCGAGAATCGATTACCAAGATAGAGCAAAGCGTAAAGGAGACAAAGGCCTAGAGGTTATATGGCGCGGCTCAAGAACATTTGGTTCATCTTCTCAGGTTACTATTGTTCTTTTTTCTTGCAAATAGTTTCATATCTATTCATTAGTAACTTATCATGTGTTGTTAAATTGTTGATTCTATTATCACTGTTCATTTAAACATCTGATTAAACTGCAGATCTTCACAAATGCATTTCCTGTCCATTATAGCCCTCCAGAAGGCTTCGGCTTCGAAATTTTCGATGATTTTGTACCTGTACAGGTATATGCATGGTTGCAGATCAGCAGTTTCAGTTATCCCCAGATACACAAATTTCAATTGATTGTTCAACCATTTCGATATAGGATGACATGTTGCTGTTTGACTACAATCTTAAAGAACGTGTGAATGATTTTGTTGCTGCAGCCTTAAAACAGGTAAATTTTCATTTCTTGGTTTATTTCTTCCCAGTTAAAAATCAGCATTGAACAGAAACCCAGATTTGGATTCTGCCTTTTTTTTTTTTATGTGACAGGCAAATGTTACGCGCACAAACCACATAATGTGGACTATGGGGGACGATTTTAATTACCAGTATGCTGAGTCTTGGTTCCGGAACATGGACAGGCTTATCAATTATGTGAACAAGGTATTGCTGATTCACAAATTTAACTTCAGACTATCGATCAGACTGTCTGTGTGCCGTTTATGTTCTCTTCTGATCATTTTTAACTTTCTGCAATTTAATCAGAAGAATATGAACCGGCGAATTTGAATTAGTTATACTGAATTCAAAAGAAATGAAATTTTCTTGAGAAATAGTGGTGGGGGTGGGGGTGGGGTGGGGTTCCGAGGTTTCGAACATTTTGAACCAAAATATTGAACCCTGGTTTAACAGCTGTTTTATCGGTTTTCGACGGTTCAAGCATATGGATGGTCGTTTAGCAAAACCAGAATAACTAGGCCCTGGATCTGGTTTTAATAACTAAGCCGCTGGGTAATTTTCTCTTCTTGAAAAAGAAAGCTTAGTGTGCTGAAAACGCAGGATGGCCGTGTGCATGCACTGTACTCTACTCCATCTATTTACACAGATGCAAAACATGCGTCAAATGAATCATGGCCACTCAAATACGATGATTATTTCCCGTAAGTTACCAAACTTCGCAAATCAGTAAGAAGAGTTATCCTTCATGCCCTCATTCTATTGCATATTGCAGGTATGCTGATGCAAAAAATGCTTACTGGACTGGATATTTTACAAGCCGTCCAACTTTCAAGCGATATATTCGAATGATCAGTGGATATTACCTGGTATGATATTTCTGCAATGCAAGTCGAAAACTACAGGAATTATGATGATGCCTAAAATAGTACTTTTATTTTAAAAAATAATAATCCTAAACTAGATATTTAGAAGCTCTAAAATAACTAACTTTAGGACATGTGTTTTCCTGCAGGCTGCGCGTCAATTGGAATTTTTGGTGGGTAGAAGTTCCTTAGGATTGTTTACTTCTAGCTTGGAAGATCCACTGGGGATTGCCCAACATCATGATGCAGTCTCAGGAACGGCAAAGCAACACACAACTGATGATTATTCGAAACGCCTTGCGATTGGGGTTTCTCAGGTTCATAATATTTACTACAGAAATTGTTGCCGTGATTTATCATGATGTACTATTATTTAATCAAATAATTTATAATGAAGCAAAATATCTATTCCTACCTTTTCAGGTTGAGAAAGGTGTTAATACTGCTCTAAGTTGTCTCACAAGTTCCAAAGGAACATGTACAGCAACAAAATTTAGTCAGGTAACATAATATGTACTTGATTTTGTGTACGATGCTTACATTTTCACAAAGAATAAATATTAGTGATTCTAGTACTTTGTCACATTTATCTTTACCATTAGTTTCTTCTAGATTTTCCATCAGCATTACGATCTACAACCAAATGTAAAAGGCGGGCAAGCATTAATATTAATTGTTAAGACTGTTTTTGCACAACAGTTTCAGAAATATCATTTTAAAATTTCCATATGCAATTTTGGAACATATTTCCCTGGTGTGATTATTTGTCTTGTTCATTCAACTTTTTCAGTGCCAACTCCTCAATATTAGCTACTGCCCTTCAACTGAGGAAGGAATTTCATCCGCAAAGAGTTTAGTAAGTACAAATTAGTAATCTGTTCTATTACAAGAAATGCCAGTTAAGTTTTTCATATATTGACATGATCCTATGCAGGTTATAGTTGTTTATAATCCTCTTGGATGGGAACGTAGTGACTTTGTAAGAGTTCCAGTAAGTTTTTCAAAGCTCTGCTCAACCGTTCTGTTCAGTAGTTTCTGATGGTCTGCACAAGAACTTATAGATTAAGAGTTCTTAATGATCCATATGGAGAAAAATATACCTCAATTTAATCAAAACACTTCAATATACTTTGTAAACGCACAGAACGAAATTTCCGATGAACCACGTGCTCTTTTTACTAGATCTAGCTTCTTTGACTAACCCGTATTCCATAATTATTTTAACTATTTTGCAGGTAAATGATGCCAACTTAATTGTAAAAACCTCTGATGGAACTTCTCTGGAGTCACAACTAGTTGAAGTTGATATCGTGACAGCACGTTTAAGGAAGTTATACATAAAGGCTTATCTTGGAATCACGTCCGATAAACCCCCAAAGTATTGGCTAGTTTTTCAAGCTTCTGTACCACCACTGGGATGGAATACCTACTTCATATCAAAATCTACTGGAACAGGTGAAACTTCATAATCTTAACATAATTAGGTGCATCGAATTGTCCTGTCGCAAGTGCTGCTTATTCTTTTTGGTCAGATAAACATAATTATTTTGTTGATAAGGCGGGACATCGTATCATTTTCCAGTGGGGCTGCTGAAAATACCTTCTTTTATCTTTTTTTTTTTGAGAAAATGGGTAAAACTCGCCTCTAAAAGACTAAAAGTCGGATGTACACGGCCAGCAAATACCTGTTGTATTCAACTTTGTTGTTATTAGTCTGTTGATTTACATCATTAACCTTCGAATTATCCAGGATCTAATGGAATGGGGTATGTCTCAACCATGGTTTCTCCAAGTAATGACACAATAGAAATTGGACCAGGGCCTCTGAAGATGTCCTTTTCATCAAAATCTGGACAACTCAAGAGAATGTTCAATTCTATCTCTGCAGTGAGTCTAAAATTCATTTATTTCTGAAAAAAGAAGAAGATCTATTTACAAAATTGAAGGAATCTTCCTCTAATATTTGTAGCGCCCACAATGAAATTTATGGCTGTTACATCAAAATGTGACACAACATAAGATTTGATGACCATTGGGTAAACCAATTCCTGCATAGATTTGATCTATCACAACATGATTTTGGCATCATTCATTTATATAAATTTATTTAGGCAAAATTTGCTACAGAACACATAAAAATCATGTAATTAGTTGGGAGACAACGTAAAAACGCGACACGGCTGATGGATACTACAAAAATTGTGTAATTGGCTGTAGGACACCGGAGGCAATATTTTATAATTTCCGAGTCAAAATAGGTGAGAAATTTTTTGAAATGGCGGGATTGCCCTTGGTGCCGCAACATCTATGCACGACTGGATTTGGTAGAACAAGACCTAGTCACTATCTTTTCCCACTCGAAATCCCCAAATGCTAACCCTAGGTTGGTCATCGGCGGTGGCGGCGGTGGTGGAAGAAGAGGCGCCGACAAAGACGACGGTGGCGACGATGGGCAATGGAGCACTTAATTCTTCCTCTTCTTCATCATGAAAGGATAAAGTTTGGAGAACGTTATTCACAGTGCATTAGTTGGAGCCGGGGACGACGAGCCAAAAATCGTGGCGAGAGTCGTGATGCCTCCAGCCGCCGCCAACATGGCCGGAGGAAATGCTGACGGTTGCTGCACCGGCGGCGAGACGACGCGCGACGATGACCGATCGGAGAAGAAAGAGCGGGAGGAGGATGAGGAGGTGGAGAGGCTGAAGGAGCTCTGGTTGTCGCTCATGGAGCTGGAGCAGTTGCTGCAGCTCCTGCAGGCGGAGCTCGACAAGCATCGGGAGCAGGATGCCACGGCGCGTGAGTTCGAGCTGCCCGCCGCCGCCGTGAAGGCGCGGCTGCTGGAGCTGAAGGCCACCTCGCTGTAGGAGGAGAATCGTCGCCTGGAGGAGGCGCAGGCATCGGAGCTCGACGCCGTGCGTGGCAAGCTGGCGTGCACCGAGGAGAAGCTGCGGGAGCTCAGGGCACGCGTGGAGCGCGACCAGGAGGCGGCCGCGAGCAAGGCGGTGACGACGCTCGGTGACAGGGCGAGCGAGCTGGAGAGGAGCGGCCACAGGGGTAATCTCGCCATTTCGAAAAGTTTCTCACCTCTTTTGACCCGGAAATTATAAAATATTACCTCCGGTGTTCTACAGTGAATTACACAATTTTTTAGTGTTCATCAGCCGTGTCACGGTTTTGCAGTGTCTCCCAGCCAATTACATGTTTTTTGAGTGTCCTGTAGCAAATTTTGCCTATTATTTAAACCTATTTGTGCTTGCAGTATTTGCACATTTTTTTTGGGGATTTCTCAATAATTTTATGCAGCAACATATATCTATTTAAATGCATTATGCATATAATTTATTATTCTTATCCATACATGTCTAATTATTTTGATGCAGAATGTTACATTAGAAAATTAGATTTAGCTAGTACTGGTTTCTCCTTTGCTTAATTTGCATGATAAATGAAATGATGCCATAATAAATTATTCTACAAGATCCATTCCTAGGAAATAATTATAAAATAGTTCAATTTTGTCATATGAATTCATTTTGTTTGTAGTGATAAACTTGTTATATGTTTGTATTGTCTATGGCATCTACCAATACGATACCACAACTAGTGAGTTTCTTTCAGGTGGATTTGCCAATTCAACAGAGCTTTCTTTGGTATGCTTCAAGCACGGGAGATTCTGAAGATTCACAGGTTTTATGTGAAACTAAAACTTTCTCAATTGCAAAACATATTATTCACATAGTCAACCGTTTCAGTTATCTATGGTTAATTACAGGCATCCGGAGCATATATTTTCAGACCAAATAGGACTACACCGACTATAGTTTCAGTAATGGTAACAGAATTTCTCATCTCATATTTGCATTCGGTTTTCTTTTATTTATCATCCATATACTGTCCTGTGACATTAGTTCCCCTAGATTAATATGAGGGTAAAATTTCTAATAACAGCAAGTAATTACTGCTGAATCAGTGGTGGCGTACATGGAACCTAATGTTTTGTATTTTCATATTATCACCTAACATCAAATCACTTCAAAAGATATAAACTAAAATAGCATAGTATAGTATTTCAGGGGACAATCAAACAAATAATCTTGTATTGTCTATCAAGTTGCTTTTACGCACGTAGTCTCTCCAGTTGCTACTAAGAGAGCACTCAAGTACATAAATAATAAATAAAACATTTACTAAAATAATTGCACCTCTTTATTATGTATATTATAAATACAGTTCTGTATTTTATTTCCTGTTAGGCGCCATTGAAAGTTATCCATGGACCTCTTGTTGACGAAGTCCACCAACAGTTCAGCTCATGGATTTATCAGGTTATAAAAAAAACTGACTCAAATTTACGTTCGTCCATCAGGATTGTAACTAGTGTGGTTCACTTGATCTTTTTAGGTCACGAGACTCTACAAGAATAAGGAGCATGCTGAAGTTGAATATACTGTTAGTAAAATCTTCCACCTCAAAAATAGATGTTTGGGATGAACAATGATATCCCATATTTTAACATGCATCTAATTGGCTGCAATTCTCTCTTATGTGAAAGATTGGACCAATACCTGTTGATGATGATGATGACATAGGAAAGGAGGTTGTTACCAGACTGACAACAAATATGGCCACCAACAAAATATTTTATACAGATTCTAATGGAAGAGATTTCCTCGAAAGGGTGAATATCTATATAATTTGCACTCCATATATTTATTTCGAGTGGTCTCATAATTTATATCGAAATTGTTTTTTTTATGGGAAACAATTAATAGTCATATTGAGCATGTGGTATGGATGTTTTAAAATTTTTGTACTCTTATACCAAAGTTCACAGAAAGCATCGTTCATTTTCAGGTGAGAAACCACAGGGATGATTGGGACCTTAATTTGACTCAACCTGTTGCAGGAAATTACTACCCGGTATGTACAATATTAAAATTTTCATAGTGGATTCATCTTAGGTTTTCTAGATACCACCATAACTCTTTAACTACAGCCTTTTTTTGAACCTTCACATAATGAGATACCATCGCAAATTGATGCATATTAATGCAGTGTTTTTATCCCTATGCCTGTGGATGACACTTTTTGAAGCTATGCTAGCTGTGCAAACTGGATCGATATGTGCTTAATGCTATTTCAAAAGAAAAAAAATTACAAATGTTGACTGTTATGGGTAGGTTTCATTGAAGATCAATAGAGTATCATTTTTCCTTTTAGCTCTCTGTTTTCCTTCAATAGCATGAGGCCCATCTGAGGAAATATATTCCAGTTGAGTAGTATAAATTGAGTTGCATGTATCAATCAGTTTCTTCTATGCTTCTGAACAATATTAACATTGTTTACTGTTGTTGCTAATTCTTATGCATTAACTCTGCAGGTCAATCAAGGAATATATGTAGCAGATGGGAAATATGAACTATCTGTCCTTGTGGATCATGCTGTTGGAGCTTCGAGTATTCAAGATGGTCAGATTGAAGTTATGCTCCACAGGTATTGGCTGGAGTATCCTGATCTAGTTCTGGATGACTGAATCTAGCACCAGACCATTTTCCATTAGGGTCTCAATATCATATTCCTTCTGTTACCTGTTGACACCAATCTAATTGTGTTGTCTTTTATATCTTAATGTGGTACTGTTATTTTTAAACCAAAATACAGCTTGAATTTAGAGGAGCTGGCCAAAGCAAAAATGAAAAAGGGCCTATTCTATCCAACCTATGTCATGGGCATTGGGACAGGAGTCCTAGGCCCAATGGGAACGATATCCTCACCCCTCACGACCTCACGATAAGTACGTAGCTCATTTGGATAGAGTCAGGTGGATTAGGTTAAGGAGTCCTCCATTTATATAAGGAGAGATCATATCCCTGGTCATTAGGTATTTGATCAAGATTTATCTTAGTCTCCACCGGCTCTGCCTTCTCGGGATGTGATCTTACTCCGTCGCTCCGTCAAGGTCCAGGGTCATTCATGTTACTTTTATAATCCAATCTATTTCCTTTCACCACCCTTTCATCCTAAATAATCCTTGCATGTGACAACCCAAGTTTTGAAAAATCATTTTTGGAACCTACCCAGGTTCGTTCACTATATTGTTTAACTGCGTAGGTTTCTAATTTACAACATCTTGAAATTCAGCGATAATTTTGTGGAATGAAAAATTATATTCCTAGCTCCCTCGCACATTATACATCTAACCATGAATAATTTGTGTCAGGCGTCTTTCTGCAGACGATGGCAGAGGAGTTGGGGAACCACTTAATGAAGTAGTATGTGTGGATCAAAAGTGCGATGGGCTAGTGGTATACATTCATTTAAAACAATTTCTCTCTCTTTTATTTATGATATACAACTTGATATCACATTCTCTATAGATCCTGCAACTGACTGGTAGAAACTTTTACAGGCCAGGGCAATTTACTATATCAATGTCAATAAGAAAGGACATGGAGCTCATTGGCGCCGAACATATAGCCAACAAGTTTATTCACCGTTCCTTGTTGCTTTTGCACATGAGGTACATTTATACCATTTTTGTATCAGTTCTTTTAAAAAATCATGTTACAGATTCTACAATTAGCAGCTATAGGGTGTGTTTAGTTCACGTTAAAATTGAAAGTTTGGTTGAAATTGGAACGATGTGACGGAAAAGTTGAAAGTTTGTGTGTGCAGGAAAGTTTTGATGTGATGGAAAAGTTGAAAGTTTGAAAAACAAGTTTGGAACTAAACTCGGCCTATATTTCTCTGACAGGACGAACGCAGTTGGAAATCCAACAATATTGCAAAAGCAAGTACGGTAGAAGGAAACTATAGTCTTCCTGATAATGTTGCAATCATCACCTTGCAGGTTATCACAAAAATTCCTTCTTGCCTCTTAAATTCTAGCATTATATTGGTGATAAGTTCATTTAAAATCATCTCTCAACATTTCAGAGTCTTGATGATGGCACCACACTCCTTCGATTGGCGCATCTTTTTCAGGTATACATTTAGTTCATATGAAATTTCTTTCTATATTTCTCCATGATACTCATTATTATATTGGTGCACTTGCAGGCTCAAGAGGACACACAATATTCAGTAATGGCAAAGGTTGAATTGAGAAAGCTGTTTGGAAAGAGGATAGTAAGTGATGTGTCACACTCACACAGCCCTTGTTTTTCTGCATTAACAGAAATTGTTTCTGTAAAATAATTATAAGCATAAAGAGATGAGACCTAACATTAATTTAATTGTGTTTGCTCAAATCCATTGTACAGATCAAAGATTTGACTGAGACTAGCCTATCTGCAAACCAAAAGAAGTCAGAGATGAAGAAGCTCAATTGGAGAGTAACCGGGGAGAGCAAAACTGATCCTGCACCATTGAAGGGTGGCCCAGTTGACAGCCACGCCCTTGTTGTTGAGCTTGGACCGATGGAGATACGCACATTCTTGCTGAAATTCTGAACTGCGGTTGTTTTGGCCTTTTATTCTTCTCTCTTTTGCTGTGAGGGAAAGGCTTAATTTGGATAGTTGCCTGGATTTATCTGAGGATGATGTTGCTGTCGGTAACTGGTAATAAGAGAATAATAAGTGCTTCCAGCAAATGAAATAAAGGAAAATATTCTTGTTGCTCCCCTGATGTTGCAAATATTATCTTGATTCATGCGATAATTTGTGCGTGTCTTGGTGAGTCTTCACATTAGTTAGCTTCCAACAGTGGCGAACGTAGCTATAAAATAATAGTAGCTGGGTGAACGACAAAGATAATCGACGCATACCATACCATAAATATGTTGTAATAATCAATCAATCAATATATTTAGGCCTCGAAGAACAAAAAAAAACAAAATAGAGTATAATTTTTTAAGTCACCTACTCCCTCCGTCCCAAAAAAGATCCATCCTAACATCCCAATGTAAAATCCGTCCCAAAAAAGATCCATCCTAACATCCCAATGTAAAATTAGTGGGGAGTAAAAATACCCAAAATGTATCACATTATTCGAAAAGTAGTAATGGTACGTGATATGTAGGTAAATGGTATTAAATGGTATTTAAGGGGTAAAATTTCTCATTTTATACTTTTATGTGCTGAAGATATGTGGGATGGTAGAATTTGGTTTTTCGTGAACAAAATTTAAATTCCAGAAGTTGATTTTTTTTTAACGCAAGGAGTATGCATTGCTGAATGCTGGCTGGGTGTGTTCGGATGCCCCTTTTCACAACCCCTTTTATTTGTTTTCTGCGCGCACGCTTTTCAAACTGCTAAACGGTATGTTTTTTTAAAAAAAAATTTCTATACGAAAGTTGCTTCAAAAATCAAACTAATCCATTTTTGAAAAAAATTAACCAATACTTAATTAATTACGCACTAATAAATTGCTCCGTTTTTCGTGTTTACTACGTGCTGGATGGGAACAGAACCAGCGAACTCACCCTAAGGCGTCAAGTAGACATCTATCACATCACATCACAGGGCAAACCGACAGCAGTCCGCCGGTGTGCCCATGGACCCACGCATGACACCATGTCGGCACACAAACTGGCTCTAGCAACCGGCAAAATCACTTAAGCCAAATTTAGTACCAAACTTTTTCTTCAAACCTTTAACTTTTTCTGTAAAATTAAAGGTGTTTTTGATTGTTATTCTGTGATGAAAAATTGGCATTGGAGATTATTGGTTTTGTTATTTGAAATTTATTCACGAAGTGGTTTTGGAGATGATTGGAATTTACAGGTGATTGACAGGGACTGTTGTTTGTCGGGACCAGTCAGACCGGACAGGGTATGCCGGTCAGACCGGCGGTATGCGCGCGGTCAGACCGGCCAGCCCGCGGTCTGACCGGCCGACTCTGTGTCGGTTTCAGTTTCGGGTTGTTTGTTTGGATATCCATGATTATTTCATGATTATGGCTTCTAGATAGATACTATACGTATGTAATACTATTATTTGCTACTAATGAGTCAAGTTGGAGATAGCTTAGTCTCGGAATATTATTTCTTTGTTTATTTCATGTGTAGGTGACTTGATGCCTCGGGAGAGTATTTGCGGTGATGGACCGAGAGTCGGCTTGGGGATAAGACGACGTCCGTGGTGGTCAGAGATCATGCGGGATACTTAGGCTAGAGTTGATGCACGTGGTTGGTGAAGATTCCATATGGCATACGATGGAGGTATTGTGTGCGTGTGGGATGCGGAGTCGAATTTGGAAGGAGTCTAAATTTGGTACGATTGGTTATGTAAAGTTTGTTTCTTGTACTAAAGGGTTTCCTAAGGTGTTTAGGACTTCTAGTATGAGTTTGGTTCGTGGCTTTAGGCTGCCTACCTCGGGTATAAATAGAGAGGGAGCGTGAGGCTTCCCGGTATTGCTTTTGAGAGCAATTGAGTTGAGTTTTGAGTTAGAGTTTCGAGTTTAGTCGAAAATTTTGTAAGGAGTGCTGTTGGTGTACTCTGTAAACACAGAGAAAATCAATAAAGTCGTCATCCACTTTAAGAGTTCTTCGATTTATGTTTCACCGGGTTTCGGTGGTCTAACCGGCGATATACCGGTGGTGGCGAGGCGGTCAGACCTGCGGCGGCGACAGCGAGCGGCAGCTGATCTCGGCGGTTAGACCGGAGATCTAATCTCGGTCAGACCGACGGCAACCAGGTGGTCAGACCGGTAGGACAACCGCGATCCGTCGATTTCGAGGGTAACTTTTATTTCCGCTAAAAGTTTTCGGTTTTTGGGTATACCAACCATTCACCCCCTCTGGTTGGCTTAGTTATTGTGATTCGATCCTATATTTCTGTCACATAAAAAATTTTTCTACACACATAATTCCGTCACATCGTTTCAATTTCAATGAAACTTTTAATTTTAATTTTGACGTGAACTAAACACACCCTTACACAAGGAAGGGGATGAGTGTCAAGCGAAAAGTAACAAAAATAAACGGTCAAGTGCTCAGGACGAAGGGGTGCATAATAGTGAAATTGGAAGATTAAACAACGATTGGTTGTCTCATGTCTAGCCTAGATCTGTACTTGATGAATTTTATGGCTATTTATGGGTTGGTGAGCGATGCCTAACCCCGGTTCATATTATTTGCCCCTTTGAATTTTTTTCTAATGTTTGATTTTTTCTTATTAACAAAAAAAAATTGAATTATTATTTATTTTGTCTGTAACTTGTTTTATTTGTCAAATGTACTTTAAGTATAACTTATCCTCTTTTACATTTACATTAACTTTTTAAATAAAACGAATGATCAAACAAGAAAAAAATCAAAACGACAAGTAACATGGGACGGAGATAGTAACTCAAATACTCTAAAACGAAAAGACACAGAAATGTGCAGATTGGCCGGGTCTCTTGCGTTTGCATGCAACTACCTCTACTCACCTGGACAAAGCCTCTCCACTCACTGAGAGTTGTGATCAGATCACTCATCATTAAGCTGTAAAACCCCACGATCTGAATATTTCTGATCAGTTCATCAGTACTGTCATTACCAGCCATGGCCACCGTGATAATCTCCTACCTGCTCGTGCTCGTACTCGCCGGAGCGGTGGCGGTGGAGGCCATTCTGGGAGCGCCGCCGGCTCCGGGGACGTCGGCGGCGAAGGTGCCGGCGGTGCTGGCGTTCGGCGACTCGATCGTGGACACGGGCAACAACAACTACCTCCCGACCATCGTCCGCTCCAACTTCCCTCCCTACGGCCGAGACTTCCCCGGCGGCAAGGCCACCGGCAGGTTCTCCGACGGCAAGATCAGCATCGACCTCCTCGGTTCGTTCGTAACTGTTTGTCATTTATTCCTTTTGAATTTACTAATTTCTAGATCTATCTTTTCATCGTTTGTCTTTTAACTTATAAGCCGTTGCGATTTTTTTTTAACGACTCACAAGACGGTGCGAAGTTCTATTGATAGAGCAGGAAAAAATTACAAAATTACAACCTTAGAGGGTCATAACCAGGAAAAAGGAAAAAATATACATCCCCCACACACCGACAACGCCAACACACACGACCAGGAGGAGGCTAGCACCGGACCGGCCGCCGCTAGACCAACAAAGAAACACAGACGAGATCGCCCTACGCAAGGGGGTGCCAAAACGACGTCTCCAAGAAGAGGAGCGACGGAAAACCACCGCCGCTGTCCGTCGGGGCTCAAAGGAGCCAAGACTGGGCTTTCACCCGGCAACCGCCCTTGAGGGGTGAGACAGCACGACAACACCCTCAGGAGGGGGCATACCATCATTGTCGGCCCGGCCAAGGCTGGGCTGGGTTTTCACGCGCCGTTCACCACCTACGAATCCACGGCTGACGCACCGATGCTCTACCACCACTCATCCTCTGCCGACATGTGGGACCCCCGCACCGGCGCCCCCCGCCAGCCAACCTTCGTGTGCCGAAGACTGCGCCACACCCACCAGCAGCTCCTCCTCGCACTAGGGTCGCCTCCTCTACCACCGGCCGCGCCTCTCGCGCCAAACCGGCCTCCTCCACCAGACGCGCCTCTCGCGCCAATCCGTCCTCCCTCCATCGGTCGCGCCTCTCGTGCCGAGCCAGCCTCCATCTCCGCCGCCCGTGCCTCTCGCGCCGAGCCGGCCTTCGCTGCCATCGGCCGCGTCTCTCTGCGCCAAGCCGGTATCCGACCTCTCCACCGTACTCTCCCGCGCTGGCGAAATGCAGCCGTCTGCCATGCCCTCGGCTAGCCCACCGAGGCCACCATGCCACCTCCCACCACCACTGCAGCCACTGCTGCCGATGGCCACCTCGCCGCCGGCCAGCCGCAGCCCCATTGTCGTCGTCCAGCCGCTACCGCAACTGTCACCATGAGCTCCGCGCCGCTGCCTCTGCCGTGAGAACCCCAAAGCCACCGCAGCCGACAGCCGCCAATGCCGTCGACCAGCCACCGTGCTATCGTCGCCGACCAAGCTGCTGCTGCCACCATCGCCATGAACTCCACGCTGTCGGCGTCGCCCCATGCTCCCGTGCTGTTGCTGCCGCCGACGTCGCCGCAAGCTCCGTGGTGCCGCCACTGCCGCGAGCTTGCCCCACACTGGATCCGCCCTCGGGGGGGGGGGGGGAGGGGGCGGGGCGGATCCGCCTCTGCCCGCCGTCGCCATCCTCAACGGCGCCCAGGAAGCGGCCTCCCTGCCATCGCCCCGCTTCAACCGCCGCCTGCCGACGCGCCCGGCCGCGCCGCCCGCGCCGGGCCTCACCCGCGGCCAGCTGCGCCGCCCGCGCAACCGTTGCCGCCACCGCCTCTTCCTCGCCACCAGCACGCCCGCTGCCCGTCGTCGCCCAGCGTCAGCCCTGCAAGATCCGGCCAAAACGGCGTGGATTTGAGCGGGTTTCCACCGCCGCCAGCCCTGTCCGCCGCCACCACACACCGCCAGATGCCGCCGCCACCACTCCGCCCCGCCGCCAACTGCCTCCCCGCCGGATTCGGCCGGGCAGGCGCGGATCCGGACGGTTGCAACCCTCGCCGCCGGGCCAGCTCCCAGGCCACCCGAGTGCGCGCTGGGCGAAGCCCCGCCGCCGCCGTCCCCGCGGGCGCGCGGCTTTGCCAGTGCCCGCTCAAGCGGCGGCGAGGCAGAGAAGGAGGAGGGGAGGAGGAAGAAGACGGCGGCAGCGTCGCCTCTCGTGTCGCCCGTGGGGCGACGCGAGAGCTTAGCTGCAATGTCCTAGGGACAGTAACAACTCGGAGGCTCTTTGCGTTGCGAAAATTTAAATGTAAGTATTTAATTTTAGTGTTGATTTGGGTTTTCCATGTATTTTATTTTGAAGTATTTATTTTCAAACCGAGGATAACATAGATATAAAAGTTTTATTCATAATATTTTTTTTATCTTAATTCATATTTTTACGGCTTTACTTGTCCCTGTTACAAAATGGATGATTTTTTAAATGCGTGCAGTCAATTGGTTTAAACTTCCCCTTAAAAAATGCGTTAAACTTTGAGCACTGATATTTCTTGGGATATTTCGACTCAACTCTTGAAAACAGAGAGTATATATGGTAAGGTCTCGTCCTCAAAATAGTTTTAAAATATCAATTTTATAGTACATGTAATTCGTCTAGATGATTTTGTCGTCACTTTCTTTGCCGGGATGACGGAAGAAGGTTATCCAAATGTTATTAAGATAGGAAGAAAATGTTACAAAGTTTTTCATCGATACCTACAGCTGGCTGTCGTGGAAGGCTGTCGTGGAAGGATGTGCTCCAGAGGACACGCCCCGAACCATGTGCCAAATCAATTCTATACATGTTAATTCGATCATTTGCATGCATGTATGGATCCAACAATGGCGAGCAGCGTCAGCGCTGGGGGTGAAGGAGATGGTGCCGCCGTACCTGAACAAGAGCCTGAGCACGGAGGAGCTGAAGACCGGCGTGAGCTTCGCGTCGGCGGGGAGCGGCTACGACAACGCCACCTGCCGGACGATGATGACGCCGCTCACGGTGGAGCGGCAGCTGCAGCTGTTCGACGAGTACAAGGCCCGCCTCGCCGGCGCCGCCGTCCCCGACCGGGCGCTCTACCTCCTCTGCTGGGGCACCAACGACGTCATCCAGCACTTCACCGTCTCCGACGGCATGACGGAGCCGGAGTACGCCGACTTCATGGCGGCGCGGGCGGTCGCCGCCGTCCGCGGGCTCGTCGCCCGCGGGGCGCGCCTGCTCGTCGTCGTCGGCGCGCCGCCCGTCGGGTGCGTCCCGGCGCAGCGGATCATCGCCGGCGGCGTGCGGCGGCAGTGCGCCACCCCCCGCAACCAGGTGGCGCTGCTGTACAACCGCAAGCTCGGGCAGGAGATCGGCCGGCTCAACGCGAAGCTCGCCGGCGTCAAGATCGTCCTCGTCGACCTCTACAACATCCTAGCCGACGTCATGCACCGATACCAAGCGCTAGGTACGACGAACGATCCATAATCTATTCTAACATCATGTTGCACTTTTTGCATCCACACGGATAGCAGTCAAACTTTGGAGACGATTTTTAATCACCCGAGTGGACATCCACCTGTTTATTGCATGTCAATCAAATAGTTATGAATAAATTTTTTAAATTTTTTTTAAAACATTTACAAGATAAATTAATATGTAGTATATCACTCCACAAACATGGAAGTTCAAATTCAACTTCTACGTATTAGTTGTAAAAAAATAACAAACTTAACTGCAAGTATATGTGTACTAATTTAAGTTTTATTTGTTATTTTTGTTACCATTTATTCCTTCTATTTCATACTATAAAATTCACTAATGAAAAATGAAGGGTTCAAGAACGGGAAGGATGCGTGCTGTGGATACATCGGGTTGGCAGCCAGCGTGCTCTGCAACTTCGCGAGCCCGCTGTGCAACGACCCACCGCAGTACGTGTTCTTCGACAGCTACCACCCCACGGAGAGGGCCTACAAGCTCATGGTCGATGAAGTCATCAAACGTTACCTCCGATTTCTATAGCTAGCCACCTACCTACTGGCCGGCTCTCGATCGATCATCTAGCTAGCTTTTTTTCCTTTATTTTTCCCTTTTTCAGCTCGCAATAATTATTTATTTGTACACAATTTTGTATGCTATATATTCTAGCTCTCATCACTCCATCTATCTATTGAGGGAACAAGGGTATACTAATTAAGTAGGAACTAATAAACAAGATATGCATATGGAATGTTTAAACCCCTTTAGCCTATGATGCATGTCTTTTTTTTAATCTCTTTAATGACTTATATCTTTTAAATTGTATATTATTTTCAAGATTTATTTGCATCATTGTACTCTACGTAAAATATATGACAAAACAAGATCTATGTTGAATATATTCAAACATTTTTATTAATTTAAAAGTAACTTATTAAAATTGAAGAAGTAACTTAGCTATGCACTAGAACTAACTCTCTATAACAGTAGAAATAATTACGTTATGACTAAGTTGAAATAAAAAAAACTATTGTCAACGTTTGATGTCTCGACTACGGTATTTGGATAGTATGGGGATCGTCGGTGCTAGGGTATACGCGAGACATGTTCGGGCCCCTGAGCTATCAGGTAATAGCCCTACATCCTGTTGGCCGGAGCCGATGTTGCTTTTTATTCACCATAATCACACCAGTACAATATGTGGGGTAGCCTATCTAACTGTTGTCGACATAGCGGTCTGACGATCTGACTCGTAGTCGACAACAGGGTAGCCTTCCTCCTCGAGCTCGCGCCCGACGGAATCAGAGACAGTGCTAGATCCCTACGACCGGCCTCTGAAGGTACCGGATAGGGTCGATCCAGGCGTATCTCTGATGTCGATATCCGGCGGCTTGTCTTGGCGTATGTTGGCTTGTATGTTGTGGCTTCTGGTGGGCGTATGTTGATTGTCATGGGTGTCTTTCATGGTGGTTCTCTGTCCCATGGTGGGTGTTGATCGTGTTGATCGTCTCATCATGGTTGTCCCCCTGTCCTCCTAGGGGACTTGTATTTATACCATAGGTGTCCCCTTATCTAAGTAGTACTAGGGAAACCAATATAGATACAATCCGAGTAGTCCTTGTCATTTCCATATAGAATTCTGGTTGTCTTTCCTTATCCGGAACTCCCTCGAGGTCAGTTTTCGTATAAGACATGGTATGTCATCGATCCTGCCGAGATTTAGTCAACTACTATTAGGTATGTGGTATCCATAACCCTGACAGTAGCCCCCGACTTCAATGCAAATGAATGAGTTCATATTCTCAACCGTAGACTTCGGAGGAACTGTTATCGAGCTCACGTGACTGTTCTCGGTGAGTCTAGAGATAACGTTAGACTTCCTTTATCAGCCTCGTGCGGGCACCGAAAGGGTTTGTCTAAGTCAATCTCTGATGTCGACCGAGAAAGTATAGAGCGTACGACTAAGTCTCACATCTTGCTGTAATCGAGAATTTGGATTGAAGTCAAGAAATTTTATCTCGGCGGGTACACCATCTCTTCATTTCGTATTCCTTGTCGAGATCCAGCAACCGTTCTCGAGCGATCGAGAAGGCGTAGAGTCTGTGACGGAGCTTTGTCAACATTTGTCATACTCACCTTAGTCGATCTAGGTGTAGAACCATAGAGACATGGAGTCTTCGTCAATGTCGAATAGAATTTTCCTGAAATCAATACTCAGAAAAGAATATCAAATAGAAATAGCCCTCGAGCGAACGCTCAAAGGGTGACATGTTATAATATGAATGGAAAACTATAAATGAATTAAATTTACAGACCAATGTTTTGTATATGAGCGTCTTCTCTCTTACCGACTCTGATCAGTCAGTTTGTAGAGTCATACACTCTCTCTAGCCCCCAGCCTTGTCGTCGGAGAATCGTTCTTGGAGGATAAGGCTCTTGGACCCTTGACCTGCCTTGGTTGAACAAGCACTGATCCTAGCCCCCAGCCGTGAAGTTGGAAAACTCAATTTCCGATTACACGGCCTGGTTAATATGCACGGCGAGAACTCTTACACGACCAGATCTTACATGGTCTTTTGTCTCTACAGGATCCGACAAGGCCTTATCGGCTCTGGGCGTCCCCAGCCGAAGTTCCCTTAGGTTCCTCGGAGGCCTTGTCAAGACGGCGTAAAGGGACAGTAGGATAGGTTTCAACGCTAGGTGTCGTCGTGGTAAGGGATCTCTGGGTAAAACACTTGGCGATATTGTGTACCTGATATCAACTTTGTTGAAGTAGAGGTAGTAGGAGAATCGCTACACCGCTGGTCGAGGACCAGGCAGTAGTCGTAACTCAACCACTTAAAGTGGAAGTAGTGGGAGAAACGCTACATCGCTGGTCGAGCACCAGGCAGTAGTCGTAACTCAACCACTTGAAATGGAGATAGTGGGAGAAACGCTACATCGCTGGTCGAGGACCAAGCAGTAGTCGTAACTTGACCACTTAAAGTGGAAGTAGTGGGAGAAACGCTACATCGCTGGTCGAGGACCAGGCAGTAGTCGTAACTCGACCACTTAAAGTGGAAGTAGTGGGAGAAACGCTACATCGCTGGTCGAGGACCAGGCAGTAGTCATAACTTGACCACTAGAAGTAATTGTACGAGAGATTGCTACGATTGACTGGTTGAGAACCAGTCAATAGGTGTCTCTCGATCATTTGAAGTCGTGGTGCGAGGACCGCTGCGTTATTGCTGTAGTTGTACCTCGACCATCTGAGGTTGCGGTGCAAGAGATTGCTACGTACTAGTTCGAGGACCAGCGGACGAGTAGAATTATCTCTCGAACACCAATGGAAGCTGCGGTGTGAGAGATTGCTACGTACTGGTTCGAGGACAAGCGAGCGTGTAGAATTATCTCTCGAACACCAATAGAGTGCTAGAGTTGGTTTATTACATGTGCGTCTCATGTGGCCAGCATGACTCACACACCTAACTTGTAGCATATCCGGATGTCCGTTCGCAATCATGTCGGGTGATCAAGCCGACGGCGTTCGCGAGGAATTATCCGTTAACAACCTTTTCTCGAGTAGTCCAGCCGTGGCCGATGCTATGAGATAGGTCGCCGGTCTTCGTTGGTAGGTCTGGTGCGATAACTCCGCATTTGTTGAGAATGTTCTTGATAATAGAGTGTACTCGACCACAACCTACTCGAGTGCTCAATTGTTCCTGAAAAATATTTTCTAGAAGGCAAGACATATAGCAGATAATATCGAGTATGTACTCAAAAAACTGCATGGATCTTCTAGTATTATCAGGACATAACGAGCAGATGTAAATGTCAGGGCATTATGTAAACCGTAAACAAGCATGATTTATACAGAAGAAGACAGAGCGAGCCCCTAGTGTTAGATCGTAGTCGATTTAACATCGGGGACACCCGCGCAACAGATATTATTGCATAAAGAACATGCTCTAGGTAAACATAATAAATTATAGATCTGACAATACTGTATGATCTGAATAGGTACGATAAATTGCAGATAAAATATTGCGTACCTTTGTAGATACATGCCGGATGTATTTACGAAATTAGTAGATCAATTTAAAAAACCAATCTACCAATTACCTTGTTGCGTACTCGTTCGATATCATGCGATCTGACATCTTTTGGTACGCCGCGGAGCTTGAGGCTTGGATGATCTCGATAGACCAAGTTGTCGATGACGATGATGGTTCTGATCTGGTTAGGTTGGATCTCCCCCTCAGCTGAAGTCGTCGAGTAGCTCGTTGTCGGAGAATCCATCTTTTGAACACATCTCGTCGAAATCCTGAAGCACCAAAATCCCCCTACCTGGCGCGCCACTGTCGACGTTTGATGTCTCGACTACGGTATTTGGACAGTATGGGGATCGTCGGTGCTAGGGTATACGCAAGACTAAGGTAAAAGAGATGGAGACGAGGATTTTTATACAGGTTCGGGCCCCTGAGCTATCAGGTAATAGCCCTACATCCTGTTGGCCGGAGCCGATGTTGCTTTTTATTCACCATAATCACACCAGTACAATATGTGGGGTAGCCTATCTAACTGTTGTCGACATAGCGGTCTGACGATCTGACTCGTAGTCGACAACAGGGTAGCCTTCCTCCTCGAGCTCGCGCCCGACGGAATCAGAGACAGTGCTAGATCCCTACGACCGGCCTCTGAAGGTACCGGATAGGGTCGATCCAAGGGTATCTTTGATGTCGATATCCGGCGGCTTGTCTTGGCGTATGTTGGCTTGTATGTTGTGGCTTCTGGTGGGCGTATGTTGATTGTCATGGGTGTCTTCCATGGTGGTTCTCTGTCCCATGGTGGGTGTTGATCGTGTTGATCGTCTCATCATGGTTGTCCCCCTGTCCTCCTAGGGGGCTTGTATTTATACCCTAGGTGTCCCCTTGTCTAAGTAGAACTAGGGAAACCAATATGGATACAATCCGAGTAGTCCTTGTCGTTTCCATGTAGAACTCTAGTTGTCTTTCCTTATCCGGAACTCCCTCGAGGTCAGTTTCCGTATAAGACATGGTATGTGGTGGATCCTGCCGAGATTTAGTCAACTACTATTAGGTATGTGGTATCCATAATCCTGACAACTATGTAGAGAAAATTCACAAAGATTTTTAAGTAAATACATTTATGAAAGTAAATTCAATAAAGTATAAAATTAATTTACATAAATCATAAGAATAACTTAGCACAAAATGGAAGTAAGTTATTACAACATTAGAAGTAAATTCGTTGTACGGAGAAAAATATGGTCTATCTAAAAATTAAATTTAAAGTCCACAAATTATAGAATTGACTAAAAGCAATAATAGAAATAATCAACTTAGAGCATTATGAATGTATAGGAAGTAATTTAGTCAAATCTAAAAGTAATTTTTATATATAACAAAAAAAATTTACAAACATAAATATTTTTCCACCGTAATATAATGATGCAAGATCTTATTGTAAAAAATTAATTGCAACAAACATAATGGTATAATCGGATTGTAAATCGGATAAGTAATTTGAGAGAATTTTATAAGAAGGAAAAAAAAGACATGCATGTCTATGTAGATGTAATAGTCTTTCTTTGCTGTATATGGTGTCTCCCGTTAAGACTAAATAGCGCGGCTTCTCCATTTAGATTTCACTAAAACATAAACATTGAGGTTGTGTTAATTTGGTTTGGGGACGACGTGGGATGGGATCATACCATCCCTGATTTTAGAGATGGAGTGATCCCATTTACTTGTTTAGTTTATTGGATGGAATGATCCCAGTTTTTTATTTGGTAGAAGGGATAGGTAGGGATGGGATGAATGCCGTTTGGAGTGACGTTAGCACCACGTTACTCCCAGCGAGAAAAGGAGCGGAGCAGTAGAAGGATGAGCGGCAACCGGCGGCGTGAGCGGAAGAAGGAGCGGCGACCAGTGGCGCAGGCAGAAGGAGAAGCGGCGCCGACATTAGAGACAACGACGATGTGGACGTGGTGGCCGCAGCACTCACCCTCGCCCGCTGTCGCCGTCGCTGCTGCCTTCCCCTCTGCCGCCGCCCTCCCCACCACCGGATCTGTCGCCGTCGCCCGAGCCCGCCTCCGGATTCGACGCTGCCACCGAGCCATCCCCGCCCTCCCCACCTTCGGATTCGCCGCTGCCACCGCTGGATTCGCCACTGTCGCCCTCCCCGCCTCCGGATTCACCGCCACCGCCCTCCCCACCACCAGATTCGCAGCCGTCGCCCGAGCTCGCCTCCGTATTCACCGCCGCCGCCTTCCCCACCACCGGATCCGCCGCGGCCGTCGCTTGAGCGCGCCGTCGTCGTCGAGCGAGCGAGCACGATGGGCGGAGGAGCAGAGCACGACGCGAGCGAGTGAGCACGATGGGCGGAGGAGCAGAGCACGACGCGAGCGAGCGAGCGGGGCGAAACGGCGCTTCACGCCGTGCACTCATCCTAGGTGGGACGAGTTCGTCCGCCAGATTTTTCCGGATGGCTTGGTCCCAGATTTGAGAGGAATATTCCTCTCTAGAAATCAACCCATCCTACTCACCTCTAAACCATACACCTCTACAAATAGGTTCGTCCCGTCCCGTCCCATTCCACCAAGCAAACACTACCTGATAGTATTCGGTGTCAAGAACTAGTGTGCTTGCTAGCTGTGCCGGTTAGCTAGCTTTTATCAGCGTACCATCCGTTGCACTGGAAGTCTGGAAGGCCGGACGTGTACATAGGAGCCGATATGTGGACGTGTTCAAATGGGCGGTGGCCACCAACATGCCTAATTAAATTACGTACCTACCACTTTTGATGGGTAAGCACAAATAATTCAGGAGATGGAAAATCCGAATATCTACAAATTCAAATAAACTACAATTTGAGCAAGTTTTTGCTAAATTCAGAAAAATAAAATATTAAAATAACATACATACTTTACACGAGTCGCGTCCACGACCCATTATTAGTAGACCCAAAATTTCGGAAATTCATGTCCAAAATTGTGAACACGATTTGCAGGCTAGCTTGCAGCTAGCTTTTTGACTAGACGATTTTCCAGAATCTGCTTTCGAATGATCGACTGACTAAAATCACGTAGGTATAAACCGTAAGCAGGCCACGGCCGGTGCATGAAGGCATTAGTTTGACCGTTGACCCAAATTATGTTGCTAGTCGTAGTCCAAATTAGTTATAGCCGCACGGAGCTAGAAGCCGGCACCGACTGTGCTGTCGTACTATATGAGAGGCCTAGATTAATCTAGTAACCCTAATTAAGCTCGAGAGAGAGATGATGGAGGTGGGGAGATTGAGGGCAACACATAAGGGCAGATAGCGAGAGAGCGACTAAGAGGGAGCTGCAATGGATGACTTATAGCCACGGGCAAGTGTGGCTCAACTTGGCGGTTCGTTTGGAAGGTCGTCGTTGTCAATTTTTGCAGTAGTGACAATAAAATATCACTAGCTAATAGAGATAAAAATATATTAGTAGTAAAAAGTAATTTTTTAGACACCCTTGTTTTAATTTTACAGGATGGGTTAAGAAATTCCACCAGTAATACTTACAAGGTGGTCGTGTGCTTTTAAAACACTCGAGAAATTTGATTGCATGTGAAAATAAGGTTATTTTTTATGTGCTTTTCTTAGGTGACCTCCTATGAAAAAGATGATTTTTCCATACAGTTTCCTATAAGAGAGCTCCTATTTAGCTATTTTTGTAGATGGTCTTCTTTTGGACTTGTGGTGAAAAATAGGTGATATAATAAAAATCAACGGTTGATGTGTATAAGTCCCATCCTAGCTGCATCCCCCCCACCAATCTCCTTAGAGAGACCACCGATCCCCATCTCCTCCCCAGCACTGCACGGTCTCATGTCCATCTGCTCCACCCGGCCAACACTCTCTCCTAGCCAGTGACAGCGCCGTAGACCCCTACACAAACACCACCCCAGTCAGTGCAACGGTATTGCTACCACCACTGCCATGAGCTCGTGCCATCGGGATCTGACCGCCCTAGCTAGCCTCCAGCCCTCAACCATGCCACCGGCTGCGACAGGCCTCGGTACAGTGGTGGCAGGCCTAATGGCTCCATATATATCTAACAAATTAAAATAAGAATAGGCAAACCACATCTTAGAAACATACCTATATATTAAAAAAATTACATAGCTTAGTTAATTAAAAAGTTTAAAAATAATTGTTGTCTCTACACGCCAACTATAAACTCGCACAGTTATTTTCACCGTGAGAATAGGATATATAACCCTTATATGCTAGGTCAGGATTCCACCACTACACTTATCAATAATATATACTCATAATATTGTATAAACAATTTAGCAAGTGCCGGCTACTAGGCCTATTTTTTTATTACTGATTAGGATACCGATTCTACCTCAGTTTTCATTAGCATAGTTAATTTTCAAACTTTTAGAACGTGTGTTAGTGCGAAAACTTTTTATAGTATAAAACTTGCTCTGAAATATCAATACATTTTTAAGTTTGTAATAATTAAAAATAATTAATATTGATCTAATGATTTTCTTGTTTTGTGTGCCCTTACTTAATCTTAATCTTCATTAATGTCAACCATCCCGTGTTCATTTCTAATAAAGATGGTAATGAAGTTAAGGCACGAAAAAAAAAATCATTAGCGTATCATTAATTGAGTTTTAATTATTACTACCTCCATCCCATATAAATTGTATTTGTAGGTTGTTTAGCATATATTAAGATTGAGAAGAAAGATTATAATGCTCCTTATTAAATGATGTATAGTTAAGAGTGGAATGATAGTTGAGGGTAAAAGAGAAAGAAAGTTAGACGATAAGTGATTAATAGGACCATTAGTACTCTATTGTGATAATTATTTTAAAACAAATTCAAATCCTAGAAATACAATTATTATGGGATAGAGCCAGAGGTAGTACAAACTTAAAAAGTATATTTATTTCGTATTTTAAAGTAACTTATAAGTTTTCGCACGACACCATTTAGTAGTCTAGAAAGAATACTAAGAGAAACCGAGATAAAAATTTCAATCATACGGGGCCTAAATCCTGAACGAGTTCGATTAACCTGCTCCGATCGTGCGATTGACATTTTGTGAGATGAAGTACGGGCGCCGTACGATCGGGCCGGCGCATCGACCATCGTTAGCTAAGCTAAGAGCGCGTGAGATTCTTCTTCCTTCGTTTTCTTCTTTTCTTTTCTTTTATTATATATGCATGCATGTATAGATCGATCGTTGTTCTTTCGGTTAATTTGGACATGGTCGGTGCTTGCCGAATCTTCATGTGCAGTACACGTGCTCACCACCACTAATGATGAACAAATTACTACTACTTTTTAATATATGTTTGACCGTTCGTCTTATTCAAAAAAATTAAGTAGTTATTAATTCTTTTCCTATCATTTGATTCATTGTTAAATATATTTTTATGTAGGCATATAATTTTACATATTTCACAAAAGTTTTTGAATAAGACGAACGGTTAAATATGTGCTAAAATGTCAATGGTGTCAAACATTTTGAAACGGAGGGAGTATTATATTTCATCCTTTTCCGTCTTCGCCAATCCTACGTACGGATCGATCCGGTCCACTGCGCATCTCACTGGTTAAAAAAAATGCACTGGATGCATATATGCGCGTGTGCATTAGTGTTAATTACATCAGGAATATTGTTTTAGAAAAAAGGATAAATATAGCAAGCATGTTCAATAATCTAAAAACCTAAGAGTAATTTTTTTAAATCTAAAACCTACAAATTATAATTACACATGTTCAGAAATATTGGGCCTGTTCGGCAGACGAGGGCTGCAGCCGCTCCTATCTTTATGCTTGTTGGACTATTCTGGTTAGCTGTGATATAGTCGTAACCCCGGCAAAAACGTTGTTGACCAGCATTTTTAAACTTCGACCATAGTTAGACTATGGTGATTGAAATGGAAGCTTTTTAAGTATTTATAATCTTTTAAAAAATCTGAGTGGTCAAAGTTTAAATATAAAAAGTGTTTGGTAATAACGGTTGGACAATATAGTGAGTCTCAATTGAATAAAAAAGCGTTTTATTGTGGCAAAATCACCACGGTGTGTTACTTAAAAGACAAATTTTAGGGTACCTGAGTATATATCCAGGTACTTTCTTAAATACCGTAATACTGTAAAACTATTTTATTTAAGAATATATAGCAAAAACGCACAATTATTATTAATCTGGCTAGTTAAGATATTGATGTACATGTACAATGACCGGGTGGTGACCTAGACAGCAGCTCGACAAAATCTAAAAGAAAAGGACAAGTAGACGAATACGGGCAGCATGTGGGGAGCAGTGCCAGACGCAGCAACGGACGGCCAGATGTGCCTCGATCCCCGATCCGACGGCCACCATCGCTTTGGCGGTTGGTCGCCTCGCACATGCCCGCAGCGAGAGAGAGAGAGATTCCCGCCACGCCCGGGAAATCGCGGCAGCCACACGAGAGATCGCGGCGTGGTTGAGCCACCCGTGTCAATTCCATGTGGGGCCATCGGGTTATGTGGGTCCCACTGTCAGTGGCGGCGTCGCTGTCGTGCGATCATATGATTGGGGGTTGGATGGTGGTCATGGGCGGTCGGGTCCAGAGGGTGACGTGATGACAGGCCGTACTTGGTCGGTGCTCTTATTGGTTTTTTGATTGGAAAAAATGGAGAATATGTATATGTGCAACTGCTGCAAGTTGGGACAAGTTGTTTCTGCATGGAGACCCATGAATGTTTTTCTTCATTTGATTACTCAAATTTGTGCATTTGGATTATATTTTATTTTCCTATTTTTTATCTTGTAAAATAATATCATCTCCGATCTCGAATAATCAATATTCGCTATTCAAGTTAAAACTTTAATCTTTTCCCAAAAAAAAAACTTCATGTGCTTAGAATATGTCGTACTATTGAAGTATGTGGTGTCGTAAACAAATCTAGCCAAACAATTTTTATTCATTATAATATAATCATATGGAAGTAATTTGTGGTCAAAGTGAGCTGGCCATATGCAACATTAACAATTATTTGAAAATAAAGATATTAATATAAATTTACAAGTGAATTTGTTTGCATGATATTAATCATGATGTCCATCGTATCATGGCTTTCTTTTCACCTAAATATATGTGTAATCAAACCATCTCGAGTTTAAGAGATTCCAGCTGTTTCCTTAGAAACAATATATCTGTTAATTTGCGTAAAAAAAACCGTTCTGCAGTTTTAGTTCATCAATATAATTAATTTTGAAGAGCAGAACTTTTTAGTGTCCGCATTTGTAGTGTGTTTATCGAAAAAATATCTTTAAATAATTAGTTTTGAAGAGAAGAATTCCTAATGAACCTATGCCATTGATGCGTCAAAAAATAATTAGGCTAGTACAGCGGGTGCAGAAGAAAAGAATAACAACTTGGGATTAGAGAATCACATGTGCAAAGCACTTGCTAATACCAATAAATTAGCATAAAATTAAGCAAGATGGCGACTTGGAAAGTCAACTGTACCACCCTCCTCTAAGATCTCTACATAAATAGGCAGCAAAGGCATCACCTCCTCCGAGCCCGAGCCCTTGCCCTTGCCCCGGAGGCCTGTGAGAGGCGGGTTAATTAGCAGCTTCTTAATTAATTAGCTACTAATTAAATTCCCCTCTGCCTTTTTAATTACCCTACTCTTCTCTCTTCCTCTCTAGCGCCTTTCCATCAGATCAAAGTTTGAGAAATTTCCATCACTAATAATCACCTTTTATTTTGATCAAACAATCCACATCCTTTGATCTCCTCTCCTGCAATTTTTTCTTCTTTTTTGCAAGTGTTTTTGCTCTGTTCATCATCAAGTGATCATATCAACACGTTCTTGATGCAGAGTTTCCACAACTAGCTTTGCCTCTTGATTTCTTGGCTTCAGATCGATCCATCCATCGATGGAGAACGTCCTCCTCATCGGCCAAGTCACCGGCGGGGGCTTCGACGACTACTTCGGCCGGCGGCTCGCCGTGGCGCCGCCGCCACCGCCTCGTAGAAGCATCCAGGGCAGCTTCACTTTTGCTGCTCCATCTCCTCCTCCGTTTCAGTACACGACTTACGAGGCGGCGTCGCTGTACTCCTCGCTCTCTCTCCCACTACACCTGCCTTACACCTACTACGCGGCGGCGGCGGCGGCGTCGGCTCCGGCGACGGCGACGCCTCTCCTCCCTCGCATGCTGCCGCCTCTGCCGCCGTCAGCCACGGTTGTGAGGAGGAGGATTAAGAAGCCGAGGACGCCGAGGTCGGGGGAGGGGCAGGCGAGGGCGCCGCAGCGGAGGAGGCCGCTGGAGAGGGCGGCGCCGCTGCCGCCGCCGGCGGCGGTGGCGGAGGCGCTCGACGACCTGGAGCGGGAGGTGACGCGGGGGTTCGTGGAGGACCTCCTGCACGCGCTGGCGCCGCCGCCCAGCAGCCTGCCGTTGCCCACCTTCTCCCTCGTCAGGGCCGCCGCCGCAAAGGCCGCCGCCTCCTGCGCCGTGTAGAACGCCGTCGGCGAGGGAAGGACGTCCACGCCGGCGTTGACCGCCGCCGCCGCCGCCTCATTCGCACCGATATTTATGCATGCGAGATTTGCCGGCGGTGGTGGTTTTTACTATTATTCATGTTTTTAATTTGTGGTGTCTCTCTATTTTTCCATTTCTTTCTCCAAGACTTTTTTTTTTCTTTGGATGGAAGAAATGGTGAAAAAAAAAGTGTGTATTTTTTCTTGAATTTATTTTCTATCATTTTTAGGGGTTGTGAGGCAATTAAGTAAACCCATCTTGGTAATGGCTAAGGCCTAAGGCTAATTAAGGGTTTACATAGTAGTAATATTCACTGGAATTAGTGAAAAGTTCTTGATGGGGTGTGTTTTTTACTACCTTTTATCAAGATATATTGATCCATAAATTGGGGTATTTTATATGCTTATTAATTATGTGATCACCCTGGTTGGTTCATCTGTCCCATGTGCTTTGCAATATCTTGCTCTTAGGCCATGTTCTTTTCTCCAACAAAAGTTGGATTGAATTTTGGATACTCGTGACACGCTTTTCAAACTGCTAAACGGTATGTTTCGTGCGAAAACTTTCTATATGAAAGTTGTTCTAAAATATCATATTAATCTATTTTCAAGTTTGGAATAATTAAAACTCAATTAACCATACGTTATTACAACATCGTTTTGCATAAAACACTTAATCTTCATCTTCAACCTCATTAAGAAATTATGGTTCCATTTAGCACAGCTTCAAATCCAAAATCCATGGTAGATTTGAAGTTTGTAAGGTCTTTTACAGGTACCAGGAGGTACCAATATTTTTAGTGTAAATTTTGGTACCTTCTAACGTGGAGGTACTGAGATACCAAATTTTACACTGAAAAATTAATGGGTTGTTAAAAAAATTAATGGGCCGTCAAAAAAATAATGGGCCATTTAAAAATATTTGTTGAAGTTACCTGCCACATCATCAGTGACATGTCATCACACACGTGTCAACGACCACGTCATCTGCCATGTTGGCCGCCATGTCTCAACTATCTGTGACGTTTAATTTTGTCACAAAGGTTGGGCCGGGGCTGGACTACATGAGCCCAAAAGTGTTTAGGACGGTTAAAAAAACATCATAGATTGTGCTGATCCGTGACGATTTCAGAGAAAGCGTCGGCAGATTTAATCTGTGACGCTCAATGGATGACGATAAGTAGAATCGTCACGGACAAATTTATCTGACGAATTTTCAGTGTTCTATGACGAATTTTTTTCGTCATAGATTAAATAGATTCTTGTAGTGTTTACACACGGCAGCATATCGGACAGATGTTTTCGCCTGGTACGCACCACGAATATATGACATCAACCCGCAGTATATATCGCGCCCGGATATGGCCATGATAATATGTCCCATGCATATAGATACATTTAGATTCGTTTTCGGTAGTGATGGAGAGCAGCGACAGCAATGACGTGAGGGCTCGCTCGACATCGATAACGCCTTCGCGTATAGCGAGAGTGCTCCCCCCGGCCTGCAGTACAGCATCGCTGTTGGAGGGCCAAGCTAGCATCCGGCGCCGGAGGTCAGTAGCTTATCCGCCCATGGCGCCGGAGGAGACCCCGCTTGCCGCCGCTGCTGCGGACGGTGCCAGACATGATATGCTGCACCGTCGGACACGCCCAGTCGTCGTGATGATGATCACAAGGCGTGTCTATTACGAGGTATAGGGTATAGCTCCATCACTAAAGTCTACAGGCATTATCTTGTTAATTAGCTACCCACTTGATGGATGCATGCTTGTTTATCTGCTAGCTTCAGACGGTGGCGGCAACGAGCTCTCGGCTCTCGCTATCCTTGACGACGACGCTGCACTCGGGGCTCACCCGGATCAGCGGCGCCGCATACTGCTGCAGCGAAGCAAACAACTGGCTCTCGTCGCCGTCGATGATCTTCAGCAGCGACCGACGGTGGCTGCTTCGTGAATCCCACCATGTTTAATCCTACACGATGGAGGCGGCGCGGTCGGTCGATGTATGTGGACTTGCGGAGGCGTCATCGACGTCGAGAGATGCATGTCGTCGATCCCCATCACTGTCGAGGCGCGTGACTCGTCGCCGCCGCACGAGCCAAAACGCTATTGTTCACGCGGATTGGGCCAAAGATTAGCTTGGTCGCCCAATTAAACGGTAAACCCTGGTGCAATCTGTAAAGGATGGTAAAAAAAGATGGTGTGATATGAAAACTTAGACTTTGCCCTGGTGCAAGTTGCCACTTTGGTAAATATACATGGACCAAAGTGGCATTTACTCTTTTTTCTAACTAGGATGACACGTTAGCGAAACCGGACATCTATACTGCTATGGGACCTAAATTGCACGGTTTCGTATAGTTTAATGGTGGAGATTTCTGGTATCGAGGATAAGAGATGTCAAATAAACTCGGTGTAAAGTTGAGGAATGGCTGGTGAACTTATTCCTTTGCTAGAACGTGGATTGGACTAAGTTTGGGCCTCTTACCTTAGCAGGCCTGTCGCTAGCAAGTACTAATTGGCCGGCCTCACTTGATTTTGAGAAGGCAACTTATCATTGCCATCCGTATTTAAATACCGGCCCATTAGGCCCACAGTAGCCGACCCATATCCCTAGGCCCTAGCTCCTCTTCTTCAATTCTTTTTTTAATAAGGGAATAAGTTCAATTTATGTCTTTCGATTTAATTGTCGTCGAGTCTAAAATTCGTCCCTGAACCAAAATAACTAATATAGCACAACCCCCAACTCAAAATACCGTGTTAACTTTGGCCTCTCGGCAGTATAGTTGTCGGTTTTGACTGATGTGGAGTGTGGGACCCACGTAGGCCTCACATACTAGTGGCCAACTCTTATTCCTCTCTAAACGTCGACCCGTTCCACCACTGTGTTGTTAACTTCCAAACCTAACCATCGTCGCACCCTCCCCTTTCCTTCACCCACCACTACAAAGGTCGGCATCATGATCCCCTCCAAGCCTTTCGCTGGCGACAATCAGTCATCGGCGTCGTCACCATGCCACCCTCCTACACTCCCACCGCCCGCCTTCGCCGCCTCGTCCTCTTCCTCGCGGTCCTCTCACTCCTTTCACCCAAACCCTGGCCTCATCCGCACGGCCTCGGAGGCCGAGGTCTCCAATCACTAGGCTACGTACCCCGTGTCAGACAGGGGGAACAAGGCCCCGCTATGCCCCGTGCGACGCTTCCGCCTGGACCCGGTCTGCGGCGCTGACGGGGTCACATATTGGTGTTGCTACCTAGAGGCCGCCTGTGCTGGCACGCGCGTGCGGCATGGCGCCGGTACTGCAAGGGTGGGGCTGGCTCAACGCCCGTCTCCGGGCATGTGCTACTGGCTGTTTATGCTCGACACTGCAATCATGCTTGTCTTCCTCTGATGTGTGCACCCTGCATGGCCTCCCATACCCTGGGCATGACAACATGGTGGGTGTTCGCACCCTAGAATAGTCTCGTGTTGCGGCCAAGCACCTCCCTAGGTGAGTACCCTGTGAGCAAGATGAGGCTCTTGGAGACGTAAACGATGGGGTGGCCCAGCATGGCCGGGTCAGTGAGGAGGCATCTCCCCGAGAGCTCGTCCAGTGCCTCTTCCACCGAGTCTGATCAGTACCGCTCCGTCAGCGAAGCCGTCAACCTCCCCTCCTTCATGTCCTCAAGAGAAGATGGAGAAGAGGGAGAAGAATTGGCCACTAACATGTAGGACCCACATGGGTCCCACTCGCCACGTCAACCAAAATCGGCAATTAAACTGCTGAGAGACCAAAATTTACACGGTATTGTTCGTTGGAAGATGCCGGGATGGGCTATTTCGGTTCAGGGACGAAGTTCGGATTCAACGACAAATTGAGAGACCTAAAGTGAACTTATTGTTTTAAGTACTCTGATTGGCACAACTCCGTTTTCGGAATTTCTTTTAAACTAAATATTTCCATCTCTACAAATCCATAATCTAAATCTTTGAAACATTTAGATTAAAAATTTTGTTTCTATTTTAAATAAAATATAAAATTTTAAACCTTTAATACATAACATACAAACTTCAAATCCAGTGCGGATGAACCTGAGGTTGATGTCGTCTTGTTCGATCACAGGACAGTCCATTCGGTCATGTGGACAACTCTTTAAGGAGGAACTGAAGAATACAATATAAGCATTGGCTGGCCGGCATAACGGGACCATCGGTCTGAAGAAATAAAATGAAACACAGCAAATACTATATTGGATTATATTACTACAGTATCACGAGGTTCACGTAGGAGCACGCAATTGTAATTAAAATTTTATTTGAGCTTTTCTTTTCTTCGATCGAGGCCATAATAAGCCAATCTGGGCTCATAATTCTGCGTGAAACATGACTGGAGTGTGGTTGAGGTCGGAGGATGCATACACGCACACTCACCAAATTAAACAAAAATACCTAAAAAAAAACTTCTGGTGTCAAACTACTCCCTACATCTGTTCAATGACTTACAATAGCTAAAAACGAAAAAAAATAATCTAATATTAAAGAGGCCTAATGAACCACTCTATAACTAAACTATTTTACAGACAAATTTAATTACATTCTTTTAGGATAAATTCTTAGGCTAGAGACGGAGAGATTATAACTAATTACTGTCTTTTCGAACCCTTCGTTTTGGGCATAGCTAGGCTTACAAAATTATCCCACTGTTAATTTTTAAGCTGACCACGAGTCCACGACCAAACAAGCCTATTGGCTTTTGTACACGTGCATTCTGGCGTATAGTTCAGTGATAAGAGTTAAAATAGCTGTCATGCATACCTTTGATACTGATATGGTGATGTTTAATTATGTGCAATTTTGCATAGTTAACCAAGCTGTCATAAACCTGATACTGATATTACTCACTTTTCAACATTTTTACTTTGAACATATGTATGCACTGATACGGCATGGCTTGTTTTTCTTAAAAGTAATCTATGTACGTAAAAGTATGCAACCGTAACTCTTACTGATCATTTTTTCTTGTCATATAGATTAAGTGCTTAAAACCTATTAATAGTTAAAGGGATAAGTCCATGCTTCCCCCCATAACTTTGCCTATGTCTAAAACACAACGAAAACTACAAAACCGGGTAAATGACGTACCCTCCATTTATCAATACCTGACACTTTACCAAACCAAGGCAGGTTTTGCCTACGTGGCAGCATAATCAGCAAAAAAAATATATAAAAACAATGGAAGCAGCTCATCAGTACAAGTCATTGTCTTCCCCTGCTTTCTCTCTCAATGCCAGTGAGACGCCACTGCCCAATCCACCCACATTGGGCACCCACCAGTCGCTGCCGCCGCCGCTAGTGTAATGTCCCGCCTTTCCCAGGCCGGACTCGCTTACATCTGGCAGCTTTTATAGGTTATAGACTGCCCTCACAGACTAACACAAGTATTTTCTTCACACTTTGTCCTCACTAAGCTTTTATAGGTTATAGACTGCCCTCACAGACCAACACAAGTCTTTTCTGCACACTTTGTCCTCAGTAGTGCGCACCCGGGAAGAATTTCCCGGTCGGTCACACATCCCAAATTGCTCCAGGCCAAACACGCTTAACCCTGGAGTTCTTTGGAGATCGGCTTTCGGAAAAGAAGTTGCAACAAGCCCTAGGCCGGGATGTTACAGCTAGGCTCCTCAAGCCCTCGAGGGACACCTCCACTAGTCGACCTCCTCCTCCCAAGCCCACTGCCGACTGCCACCGACACCTTCATTTGGGAGCTTGCTAGCAACACTGGCTCCTCGAGCTTCAAGCATCTTGCTTTTACATGCTGTTAGTATTTTTTACGACCACAGATAAATCCGCAAACCCATGGAATACCGCTGAAGTACTTCACCTTCGGGTGACCCCAAAAGGATATCGAACTCAGGGAACATGTGTAATCTATCTAAGGCTAAGACTATTCAAGGACAACAACTGACGATAGGCAGGCTAGGCTAGAGAGTCTTTCTATGGGTTTTAATTATCTAAGCTAAGCAAAGGTAATTCCCTATTTGTTGCTTCAGGCACCGACCCCTGCTGGTCTGCTAGCGTGGTTCCGGCTATAGCTCTATGATGTACCCGAACATGGAGGATTATTGGGACGGAATTCAGGGTTGTCACCACCTGCCGCCTACCTCTGGCAAATCCGTGGGATACACAACAAACAAAGGTAATCTCTACCCTAGACACCACGCCTAAGTTATTAATTACTACTCTAATACTTGCGTAGGAACTTTCTTCTTTATCTGGAGTCCTAGTACTAGAGCACTTAGTATGAATACTAAACAATGAACCCGCAAAGATGGAAATATATCTTACTTAGACAAAGTAATTAAATAACATAAGAAAGGAGCATGAATGCTTACTTTATAGAAGAAGTTTCTCTGAACCCGGAGCAGAGTGTACTGACAGCTCCGGTACTCCTCCAGAATTTCTCCTAGGAAGCTACACTCGTTGAGGTAGAAGTCGGATGAGTGCCAAACTTCCGGACACTCCTACATAGCTTTCTCTCACTCTCTACCTTATTCTAATGTACAAAAGATATAATAGAGTCTCTTGTAATTCAGCTCAAAGTTGTGTGTGTTGGAATGAGAGTGAGCTCCTCCTTTTATAGGCTCCAAATGACGGTTAGGGGTATGGGGAATGACCAAAACACCATGCAACCGCCTCTGGGAAGGAATCCAAGCCATCCACGTGGAAGCAGATGGCAGGAAGCGGCAGGAAGGGTTCAGCCGAACTGGTGGGTTCGGCCGAACCCAAAAACACTCCTCCCGGCCTCTCCTTCGGCCGGGAGGTTGTTTAATGGGTCCCCAACAACCTAGGCTATGTTTTGGCCCAATTCTAAATGGTTTTTATTGACTTATTGGGCCTCTAATCCATGTAAACGCGTCCTGAATGTGCGGAGGTGCATTTTGCCACATGACGGATGTGTTTTCTCCTCAAATTACCTGCATACACATATTTCACCAACACTAGTGGAAATTATTAGTAATAATCCCTATCACTAGGTTTGATACCATGTTTTATTTCATTATATGCAGGTATTGACGGTCAGATATTATGATTTAAGGACCGTCAACACATGCTCAACAAAGCCAAGGTCGAGCTCTAGCATTTCAAAAAGCTCCTCCGCCGAGATTCATGTCCCAAGCGTTTCTGTCTTGTTGAGCTCCTCCATCCCACCATCTCATCGAGCTCCTCCATCATCGCTGCCTGGTCATTGAGCTCTAGATCTGATCCTTCTCCTCGTACAGCTCCTTCATCGCCACCACCTTGCGAGCACAGCATCCACCTCCACCTCCACCAAGCAGCCCTTCCGCCTCCACATCATTGGTGGCAATATGAGAAAATGGTGGCTCTTCATCCTCCATGCATTGGTGAGGTCAAGGTCGAGCTCCGCCTCCTCACCACCTCTGATCAGAGCACCTCCTCCATGCACAGGCCAACTGGCGAGCTCAAGCTCCGCCTCTTCCCCCTGCCTCTAGCTATAGCTCTTCCACCGCCTCCATTGAACTCATGCTCCCCAACCTCGCCGCCCTGGTCTTGGAGATGGGTCGCATGAGCAGGAGAAGTAGTGGTGTTCACGGAGGCGCGACACAGAGTCCTGACGACATCTGGCCTCTCCCCTTTAACCGTGGTTGCTGTTTGGATCTCTTTCTGAGATGATTCTAACGGGGGCGAGTCGGCAATCCTTGGGGGAGCTCGGCGGCGGTGCTCCATAGTGAGGATCCCAGTAGCGACTACTCTCGAGGAGGAGCTCGGTAGCGACACTCCACATGGAGGACTCAGTGGCGGTGCTCCTGTGTGTTGCCGTCGCGAGAAGGGAGAAGAAAGATCGATAGAGAATGGAAGAAAGAGGATAAGACCTTGACTGATAGATGGGCCCTAGAGTTTTTTAAATATTATCTTTTCTGAATGAACTGCCATGTTAGGTGCCACGTAGGCTAAAATTGCCTGACCTAAAACAAGGGTGTTGGGGGTGGGGTGTAAGTTGGACGGTTTTGATAGTTCGAGGGAGGTGAATACTCGGTTTTAGAGTTTGAGGGAAAATTTTAGACAAAGGTATGACTTGAGGGGTATCAATTGGACTTATCGCATATTGAAATTTGAAACACAAATGTTTAGTGGTGACGAGTAAAGAAGGACGGGGAAGTATGACTTCGTATTGCAACATTAATATTCTCTATATATCACCTTTGTACCTTTGTTTATAATATATGATGTCGTTAGTTTTGGATCTGACAGTTTACAATCCGTCTTCTGAAAAACCAACTATGTATATCACTTGTTCTATTTCAATATTTTAAGCATGAGTTGTATTTTTTTATATTTGCACCAAAATTTTAAATAAGACGGAAATATATTATGTTCAAAAGTGAACAACGCCGTAAACTCAAAAATAAAGGGCGTACAAGTTTATGTGTTACGTACCGTGGTGCAACTTAATTTAATTATTAATAGTGCGTCATGAACGACTAATTAAGAAAAGATCAAAATTAATCATATTTTTTTCGTACCTCCGTTAGTTAGCTGCCTCGCAGTTTCGGTCTTTTAATTGCTTGCTCACCAAGCAGATAACAAGTCAAGATCGGACATATGCAGTCTCTCCAATAATTTGTCAATTACTTGCTCCCAAGTTCTCTCTTTCATCAAAGTATAATTAATAAAATATCTTCATTTCATTTGGTTTCATAACCTGATTCATGTTGGGTCAACTCCATTTTTAACCCCTTTCTCCCTTTCTTAATTTATCGGCATTGCTCTTTTCCTTAGAAAAATAACTTTATAATTTCTCTTCCTCTATACTTTGATCCCTTTTATTCGAATTACATATTACCTGATATATTACAAATGTGTTTATCATATATTATAAATTATTTTTTTTTCATATTGGTAGGGATACACCAAGGTACTATTAATTTTTAGTAAGCATATCTTGTTCTCACCCAGAGAACAAACGAATGTGTAAATTATTAGATGTTGATCTAGTCCGAAAGTGATTGATCGATAGTCTCGGTTTATTCAAATGGTCTCAATGTAAACACACGGAAATTTAGCCCACAAAAAGATTTAAAGATACGTATATTCTAGGACAAGTACGCACGTACGTACGCTGACTGAGCTTATATACGTGTGTACGTACATGGAAAATTGTTCTAAACTCTTAAGATATGTCCTCCCATCTTTTACATGCCGTTCGTCTAAATAGTTGTAAAAAAAAACTTTTAAAAAATTACAAGATAATTAGTACTTCTTCCGTCTCATAAAAAATCAATCTAGTACTAGATATGACACATCTTATTGAATGTGTCACATTAAATCTTATATTTACTTTTTTGGGGACGGAGAGAATGTTTAAATATGACTTGTAACAAAAACAAATATATATGTGGATATACTCATAGGTTTGTTTTTTTTCACAACTCATAGAAAGGCATATTTAAAACTGTATATTTCTCATATTAAAATAATATGTTTTTAACTATTTAGATGGTATATGAGAGACGGTGAAATATCGTCGAGAGTTTTAGAATCCTCTCCCGCGTGTACGCCAGAATAGTAAATTTACGTCGTTGTTGATGGATGGCTACAGCTAATTTTTTACTATTCAACTACAGCTATCAACTTTTAATTGGTCTCCATGATTTCCTCCTAATTAAATACATTCTTCTCCAATGATTCAGCTATAAAACCTTACCAAATCCACAAAGTTAATCACCATATTTAGCTGGATAAATCTCATCAGATCGAGCTAAGCTTGGAGGCAAGCACAAATGGAGCTCACATGGCTTCTACTCCTCGCTACTCTCCTCCTCTCCACCACTCTCCTCGTCTTCCTCTTCCATGGCGGTAGCAGCGCCACCGGCGGCGAGAAGCGCCGCCGCCTGCCGCCGGGGCCGGCCACCGTGCCGGTGCTCGGCAACCTGCTGTGGGCGACCAACTCCGGGATGGACATCATGCGCGCCGTGCGCCGCCTCCACGCGCGCCATGGCCCGATGCTCGGCCTCCGCATGGGCTCCCGGCTCGAGGTCATCGTGGCGGACCGGCGGCTCGCCCACGCCGCGCTCGTCGAGAGCGGCGCCGCCATGGCCGACCGCCCGGAGTTCGCGTCGCGCGCGCTCCTCGGCCTCGACACCGCCACCATCTCCAACTCCAGCTACGGCCCGCTCTGGCGCCTCTTCCGCCGCAACTTCGTCGCCGAGGTTGCGCACCCGGCTCGCCTCCGGCAGTTCGCGCCGGCGAGGGCGGCGGTGCTCGAAGAGCTCACGGACAAGCTGCGTCGCCGGCAGGAGGGCGCCGGCGCGGGCACCATCCTGGAGACGTTCCAGTACGCGATGTTCTTCCTCCTCGTGGCCATGTGCTTCGGCGAGCTGCTCGACGAGCGCGCCGTGCGCGACATCGCCGCCGCGCAGCGCGACCTGCTGCTCCACTCCTCCAAGAAGCTCAGGGTCTTCGCCTTCCTCCCGGCCATCACGACGCGCCTCTTCGCCGGCCGGATGAAGGCCATGATCGCCATGCGCCAGCGGCTGAAGGGGATGTTCATGCCGCTGATCGACGCGCGCAGGGCGCGCAAGAACCTGGTCGACGACCATGGCGACGCCACGGCGCCACCACCGCCGGCGGCGAGCGCCACGACGTTGCCGCACTCGTACGTCGACACGCTGCTCAACCTCAGGATCAACGACAACGGCGGCGAGCGCGCGCTCACCGACGACGAGATGGTGGCGCTCTGCTCCGAGTTCCTCAACGGCGGCACGGACACCACCTCGACGGCGCTGGAGTGGATCATGGCGGAGCTGGTCAAGAACCCAACCATCCAGGACAAGCTCCACGGCGAGATCAAGGGCGCCATCACCTCCAACTCCGGCAAGGTGTCGGAGGAGGACGTGCAGAAGATGCCGTACCTGAAGGCGGTGGTCATGGAGGGTCTCCGGCGACACCCGCCGGGGCACTTCGTGCTCCCGCACGCGCCGGCGGAGGACATGGAGCTCGGCGGGTACACGATCCCCAAGGGCACACTGGTGAACTTCACGGTGGCCGACATGGGCATGGACGGGGCGGCGTGGGACAGGCCGAGGGAGTTCCTGCCGGAGAGGTTCATGGCCGGCGGCGACGGCGAGGGGGTGGACATCACCGGGACGAGGGAGATCAGGATGATGCCGTTCGGCGCCGGGCGGAGGATCTGCCCGGGGCTGGGCGTGGCGACGCTGCACCTGGAGTACTTCGTGGCGAACATGGTGGCGGCGTTCGAGTGGCGGGCGGCGGAGGGGGAGGCGGTGGACGTCGACGGCGAGAAGCTCGAGTTCACCGTCGTCATGGAGAAGCCGCTCCGGGCGCGCCTCCTGCCAAGAGCCGTCACTGTTTGACTCTGGGTGAGCTTTGACATTTTGGGGGGGTTTATTAGACATTTGACACTCTCTCGCTAATGTAGTTTCATGCTTTGTAATAATGGTATTATTATTAGTTTCCTTTTGATGAATAAAAGAATTCCAATCTATTTTGTCATAGAACTTGACTTACTATAAACCATCATTTGACTCGTTCTATCCCATGACAACATTATGTATTGGTAAACTCTAATTTGTGTGTGCGCTTATTAGTTTTGTTGCGTGACGGGTTTCAGTGTCGTCTAATCAGACGAGGTGACGTGTAGACATAATGACTTCTATTATACGATCATTGCTTATTAGTTACTCTCTCTATCCCAAAATATAAGAACCTAGCACCGGACGTAACATTTACTACTACAATGGTAAATGTCATGTCTGTTCCTAGGTTCTTATATTTTGGGACGGAGGGAGTACTCTCTTTATCCATAAATATAAGAAATTTTGATTGGATGTAATGCATTTTAGAACCATGAATCTAGATAGAGGGTTTGTAGAACTAGAATACGTCATATATTCACTCAAAGTCACTTATATTTTGGGCCTTATATTTTGGGACGAAGGGAGTAGGTTGCACGTCGTTTAGTTTGAAAGATTCTTAACTTATCTAGACGCCTCTGAAACATTATGGAAAATTACAAAACCAACCCTTAAGTCACTTAAAGTTTGATATTCTATTTCATAAGTTATTTTGTTATAAATATCCACTCACCTACTCAGTATTTTTGAAAAATCATCGCAATATGCACGTGCTTAACTTAATCAACATGTTTTCATAAAGTATATTCTTGATATATTTTTTTTAAAGATTTCATAAATAGAATTGCTGATGAGAGATTAAATGTTGTCACAGTGAGTTTAGCTATATATGTGCTCAAAAAAGTTCAATCAAACATTTTAATGCGAGAGAAGAAAGAAAAGAGAAGAGATGAGAGAAGAAAAAGAAAGAAAGAAGATATGTGGGTCCGATATTTTTTTTCTTTTCATTTACATGTGGGTCCTATCATTTTTTTTGTTTTATATTTTGCTGACTAGGATACCACGTTAGCGAAACGAGAGATCCATACTGTCATAGAACCGAAATTGCATGGTTTTGTATAATTAAGGAGTGAAGATTTCTGGTATTGGAGATTAGCGATGTCATACAAATTTGACGTAAAGTTGAAGGACGGCTGGTGAACTTATTCCTTATCATTACTCCTAAACCTACCTAGTTGCAAAGGCCCATCCACCAACATGTCTTCTGCGCTTGTCGGTCGTGAACGGATTAGTTATCCGTTTCCGCTGACGTGAAAATTTAAAATTTGTCTTTTGCTTTGACTTATTAGGTCAACCGTTGGGCTCCTAGTTGCGCTCGTCCAGCATGTCTAGGCTACGTTGTTTGGTTGCATCCCCGACCCAAGACTGACATCCAGTTCCAGTCATCTTCCAAAGCGCCGGTGGCCGGTGCGAGAAAGGAGCTCAGTAGCAGGCACGGCAATGGGAAGATGATGTCCTAGTTGCTGTGTTCTTCCCAATCCCCATTCCGTTATTTGTTTATGTTTTTACTCCTTCTGTTTCTAAATATTTGATGCCGTTAACTTTTTTTAAACATGTTTGACCGTTTATGTTATTTAAAAACTTCTGTGAAATATATAAAACTTTATGTATATATAAAAGAATATTTAACAATAAATCAAATGATAGAAAAAGAATTAGTAATTATTTAAATTTTTTGAATAGAATGAATGGTCAAACGTATTTAAAAAAGTCAATAGCATCAAATATTTAGCGACAGAGTACTAAATTTTAGGAACAGCTAAGCATAGTTGGATCTGTAGGGATTCGTTCATTATATAACAACTATTTATGCTTTCCGTAGGAGTATGGGAGTGCCTTTTACGAAAAAAAAATATAGAAGTAACATTTAAATTTTCTATTGGACAAGTTTCCAGAAATTTCAGGATTGAGATAGAAAATAAAGATAATGCTGGCTAATTCATGTATAGCAGAACAAGAAACAGCCGGGTGTGCATTTTGACCATTATACTAACTAGCAAAATACCCGTGCTTCGCTACGGATAAATTATTTCTTAGACTAAGTATTAATTAGAAATTTTAATGATAATTAGAATGGATAAAACCACCATTGCATATTGATATACTCATGTTCTCATAATACAAGATGGGCGTGGATGGTCCGATGATCAAATGGTGGTGAGGACTGTGGTAGGATATATCTCATAATTGGACTCATCTATTGATGGTGGACATTGGCAACGAAGAAAACCAGAACAGCAGAAATACGACTGACAATATTGTTCTGATAGATAGAGAAAGAAACGACAACGGCGACCTCCGGTCTGATCTGGGTTGCTCATTTTTTTTCCGGTCCGATCTGGTTTTTCTTCTAATAATACACATGGTTTTTGCCGAGTTTTTTTTGGCCCGGTCTGATTTTTAATAATACACACGGGTCGCTCATTTTTTTCGTCTAATCTGGTTTTTGCCCGTGCGTTGTAACGGGTGAAGGCTATTTTAATTATATTATTGTTATGCTAGAAAAATGCACATGCTTCGTTACGGGTAAAGGAACAGTTAAATGCTATAAAGTCTAGAGTTAACATGTATATAGTAATGTTTCAAGATAGATAAATTATTTATTAGGCTAATGATAATCACGCCGGATAAAAACACGCTCTCTCTCTCAACCCTTATGTGATAAACTGTGATATCATTGCACTGGGTAATGGTGACTTGGTGAGGTGAATGAAATTTGACCTCAATGATTTATCGAAGCACCTTCATAGTTATCACAAATGCATATTTGTGTTTGGATAATTAATCCGCTCTACACGTGCAGAATGTGAATGATGTCCCTAACACATGGTCCCGATGATTGTAGCATTGGAGAAACGGACGTCCAAGCAACGCACCTTTACGTATAAGTAAATAATGAATTTTTTGGGAGTTCATTAATTATTTTAAACTACGTTTTTTATGACACTTTTATAATCTTTTTTCATAATTGATGATTGCTATAACATTGCATTGATTATAATCACAATGCAACAGTACAGTGCTATGTTCTAACCGACAAAACCTGAACAGTGCCAGCCATACCATGGCGTTCCTTTTTCTTTTTAGAAAACCTCTTAGCACATGATTAATTGAGTTTTATTATAACAAAAATTAAGAAAAATTATCTAGTATTTTATATCAACTTGTATATAGAAAGTATTAAAAACACGCTAACAAAAATCAAGATAGAAGGAACGGAGCCATGGTGTGAAGTTTCACGCCATGCACATATTCAATTTTCATGTTTTAGAAAAATACCGGTTGGTTCACGTGTTTATACTAATTTTTAATATAATATAATAAACTTTATTTTTCGAATTAAAAACCGGTGCACTATAAGATTTCAGAATCACTAAAAATCTTTCTTTTTAGTTAAAGAAAGAGGTGCAGAACTTTTGATTTTTCAACCATCGGATGTGCATGGTCCGTGCTAGTGGTTGAGAGAAAAAAAAATTAGGCGCAAATATGATTTGGGATGAGGGAGGGAAAGTAGACTTATTCTAGGGCCTAGGTCAACATATATTTATATTGATTTTTGTGAATATAATTTAATTATTTTTAATTTTCGAATTAAAAACTGATTTATTATAAGATAAGATTTCATAATCAATAAAAATCTGTTGAAAAAAGAGAAAAAAAATCGAAGGCAAATATAATTTGACGTCTGTTGAAAAAAGAGAAAAAAATCGAAGGCAAATATAATTTGACGTGGGGGAGGCAAAGTAGACTCATTTTAAGAGAGGCCTATATACAGTGCACAAGTGTAGGTGTAAAATTGAGAGGAAAGTGGGACTCGAACCCAGGTGGCCGAAGTGAAAACTTTCTCCCTTAACCAAGTAGGCAGACTACTACACATGACAGGCATTTACATGGAATATATATATACCGTATCAGACGCGGTTTTGGAGTAGATAAGAAAAGCCCGATCCGGCTGTTAACCGGATTAAATCTGGATTTTAGCGAAGCGCATGGTAATGACGGACGAAATTTTTCACGGAAGCCTTGCATATTTTTTAATTTTATATATATATAGGTATATATAGAAATCCACAAAATATTCACAAATCAAACCGCCACCACGCCGGAGAGAACCGCCGTCGGCTCAACTTCGAGGATGTGAGGGGGGCAACCAGGGAGGAAAGCTGTCGCCGCCGCTGCGGCCACACCGGGGAGGGGGAGTAGCAGCCGCCATTGGCTCCACATCGGGAGGGGAGGGGGCAGCCGCTGCCACCACGCCGGGAGGGGAGCAGCAGCCGCCGTCACGCTGGGGAGGGGAGCAGCAGCCGCCGTCACGCCGGGGAGGGGAGCAGCAGCCGCCGCTACGCCGGGGAGGGGAGCAGCCGCCGCCGCTTAGGATTTGAGGAGACGGAGAGGAGGCGAGAGAGGATGGTGGCGAGAGAGGAGGTGTAGAAAAAGAGGTGCCGCCGGCCAGGGGGAGGCGCCGTGGGGTGTGGTTGAGGGGGTGGGGGGAGGGGAGGGGAGGGGGAGCGGTGGAGAGGGACGGTGTCGCTGGCTGAGGGGAGGCGCAGTGGAGAAGGAGAGAAGAAGATACGGGCGGGTGGAGGAGAGAAAAAAAGAGGAACAAAAGTGGAGCGGAAGAAGAAGAGATAAGGCGGGCGGAAAGATCGAGACGCGAGCGCGCCGCTCTCTCGCATTCTCGGCTCCGCTCGGGTCCACTCTCTGATGGGCGATTTTTTTTTCGTCCGTGCGAAAAAAATTGGACAAAAAAACCGGACGAAAAAAATCAGGTGGTAAAAACTAGGCGAAAAAAACGAATCCGATTCCAGCGGTAAAAAAGGGTGCGAAAAAAATAATAAAAAAGAATCTGCCCGATTCCAAAACCGGCCTAAAAAACAATTTGGGCCCGGTTTTTTTCGTCTTTTTTTCTGAGTGGGTCATGATTTTATTTGGTTGCGGTTTTTTTGGGCCCGGTTATTTTACACCGCTGTTTCTGATCAGTTTTTTCTTGGCGCGCACGAAAGGATTGAATCCTAAATAGAGTTACCTAATATTTATCTTTAACTATTATAAAGATTGAAGATGATTCCGTCCTCACCTTAATTTTCATCCGTCATATGTGTTAGACATGTATAAAACCAAATTGGACAAAAAAAAACAACCAACTGGCAACACAACCAAATGCCCAGATCGAAAAAAAAAACCATCCACTGGTGACCCGGACAAAAACTACCAGATCAGACAAGAAAAAACTCAACGACCTGGATCGTAGCATAAAAACCATCTGTATTATTAAAAAAACAGACCAACTATATGTATTACTAGCAAAATGCCCGTGCTTCGCTACGGATAAATTATTTCTTAGACTAAGTATTAATTAGAAATTTTAATGATAATTAGGATGGATAAAACCACCATTGCATATTGATATACTCATGTTCTCATAATACTCAAGATGGGCGTGGATGGTCCGATGATCAAATGGTGGTGAGGACTGTGGTAGGATGTATCTCATAATTGGACTCATCTATTGATGGTGGACATTGGCAACAAAAAAAACCAGAACAGCAGAAATGCGACTGACAATATTGTTCTGATAGATAGAGAAAGAAACGATAAGCAACTAACTAGTGAATATGCTCCCCACTTCACTCTAACCTGAATCAAATTCCATCCGACAGTACTGTCATTTCCAGTATTGAGCAATGAGCACTTCCAATTCCAATGCTTGTTTAGCTAGCTATATCGAGAAAGTCTAGTTCCCATGCTCTGTTCAGTTTATGCAGTGCAGTGATATGTAAATCATTTCTAACTAAATGTGTAAAACACAATTCCTGTGCTAGGTGTAAGCTGATAGGCATAGTAAGCATGGTGGTGTTCAGTGATCCAATTTGAACTGGAACAATAAAAACCACCGATTTTTTTTCAGAATCTAAACAAATGAATCTAGGCTATAGCTAGTAAGCAGAAACCAAGAATGATCACAATCCTCTCTGTGCCATGCACTTGTATACCTACTGCATCATTCGTTCCAAATGGGCTGTTAGATCTGTTGACCCTAGTACAAGCAGCGAGTACCAGCACCCAAACCAACTATATGTTTGATTAACCTCTTGGGCAACCAAAGGACATGCAAAGCATTATCACAAATGACACATTATACCAAAGTGAAGTGCTTCTTCAGTTTTCCTTCACCAGATAGACAACATCGAATCACATGTTCACAGCAAACACAAAAGGACACAAAGCTAGCACCTGCATAAGGAATAAACTAATGCGGCTAGGTTACTACTGATAGGTACTTAATTCAATTAAGCATGACCGAACCATTAGTTTGGATCGATCTCCACTTGTAAAGAGCCCACATAAAAGGTTTGTTTTGGATTTATCTTCTTCTTATGCCTTGGACCAGAATTAGTAGCAACTAATTTCTCTCCAATATTTGAACCATATTCTTCAATATCAGGCAACGCACCAGCAAATGGAACCTTAGGCTTCTTGGACGTATCACATGGGGGCAACAGTTCTGCGGCTTCTGCCATCAATAAGCAAACAAAAGCCAATTAGCCACACAAATATGCAAATGGAAACGTGACTAGATGAGCGATGAATCACTGGAATCCATGCCAAATACCCCAAAATACTGCATTTCCTTCAATATTAGAAAAACAGTCATATGATCCACCAAAGGCCAAATCCCCCAGATTGCACGTCATAAAACATCTAACTCAAATGAAGAACATGTGTGATCACATTATGTCACTTACAAGAAGTTATATAGTCATTCTAAAGTATGTACATATCTGGAAATAAAACTGACCTATCAAATAATACTACTCAAATGTACATAGACAATCGGAAAGTAAAGCAACTCCGGGACAAAAGTACAACTTCATGAAGAAGCATAAAGAAAATACACAACACAGTCAATACATATAAAAGTATCGGGTAAAAAGACTGCACTGGCTTCAAGCTTCTAAGAAGGCCAATTGAGTTACTAGTTTGATATTTCAATTGGTTCAGGTAAGTTTTTCATGCGGTTGTTGCTGATTCTCAAAGTGATATCAACTTATGGTAAAAAGATGTATACTGAAGCCATGTCAGTATGTACACGTTAGTACTACCGCAAAACAAGCTGAACAGAGACCTAAAATTTGGAATAGCATGTCATATGCAGGACAGTTCATCTAGGCATCAAGCAGTTAAAAGGAACAATGATTTTCACCGAGCAAATAGAAGGCATTCACAAATAACCAGCTATAGAAAACAACATGATTTTGCTATCGTACAGTGTAAAATGGCATGGGAAGAAATTACCTTTAGTATAAAAGCTAGAGAAAGGATAATACAGGCCTCCTTTCAGGATTTGGGGAATATTCTTGAATTGCATTGACTGCATATTGACCATGAAGAAACCAACATGCGTGCTCAAAAATACCACATCATGTTCCTCTGCAAAGCACAGAATCACTGGTGCCCATGTCTCAGGTCCTGTTCCGAAAGAAAGGAGCCTGTCCAATTCAATGGTTTTCTCCAGCACCCATCCAGCAATACCATCACGATTGGTCTTACCCTTCCATACATTGAGACTGAAATGTGTCACAGCAAGGATTACAAGCCCACCACCATCCTCTGCTGGTGCAATATGGAAGCCGCCATACGAATTGGTACGCAAATCCGGTGGCGCGTTAACCAGAGTTGCTGTCTGTTTAACCAAATTGAACTGAAGGATTGGGCACCCATGATTTCCCAGCAACCAGTAGAGGAAATCCCCATCCAGGATACTGGAAAATGACATGTAATCCCCAGGACTAATCGGGGCTGAGACCACATTTCCCCAATTGCCGGTCTTGGATGAGTAAACGCAGATGAACGCCACTGTCCCGCTCGTGTCAGTTCCTACCACGGCCACCTCGAATGGGTTGGAGTAGCAGCCGTCGCCGTCGACGCAGCGCACCGACCCATGGTAGACGACCATGTCCCAGCGATGGAAGAGCGCCGGGATATCCACGGCGCGGCGGTCGCCGGTGAGGGGATCCCACACCATGAGTAGGCGCCGCCTCCGGCTGTAGTGAAGGACGCGGCCATGGCGGCATCCGAACAGCTGGTGGTAGTCCTCGCCGCTGCCGCCGGGGACCCGCCATGAGAAGCGCGCGGGCGGGATGCGGTCCGGCGAGTCCAGCGTGGGGATGAAGATGGGGTATACTGAATCTTCCTTGAAGAGGCCGAGGAGTGGTGGCCGCCGGTGGCGGGCGCGGAAGCGGCGGAGGAAGGCGGCGGAGGAGAGGAGGCGGCGCCAGCGGGTGCAGACGAGGGAGGCGCGAGGGAGGGAGGACGGCTGCGGCGGGAGGCGGAGGAGGATCTCCGAGAGGAGGTCGTCGTTGTCAAGCGGCTGCGGCGGCGCCGGCGACGGCGAGGTGGACATCTCCGTCTGCCGGAAAGTGGGATTTCTGTCTGTACTGTACCGCTGTAAGGTAACACCGTAAAACACTTGGATGTTGGATCCCATAAAAGAACAAAAGAAAAAAAAGGACTTGGATCGAAAGACAAAAAAATAAGTTGATTTTTTTTAAGGAATTGCTAACATTATGTCGTCAGAAAATTCATCCCCAAATCTGGTAAATTTTACTCCCTCCGTCCCCAAAAAAAGACAAACCCTGATTTCCGTGTCCAACGTTTGACCGTCCGTCTTATTTGAAAAAATTATGAAAAAAATTAAAAAGACAAGTCACGCATAAAATATTAATCATGCTTTATTATCTAACAACAATGAAAATATGAATTATAAAAAAATTCATATAAGACGGACAGTCAAAGTTGGACACGGAAATCCAGGGTTTGCCTTTTTTTGGGACGGAGGGAGTAGGTCCCTAGATATGCTTCGCGATTTGTGCTCAATGTGCTTTTTTCTCCAATTCCGGCGATCTCTTTCTCCCGTGCTGGCGACAACCCAAGCTGCGATGGAGGGCCAATGAATTAGGGTCCCGGGTTAGGGTGGAGGTGGGAGGGATAGGATGGGGAGGGGGAGAAGAGGGAGGTCGTCAGGTCCAGTGGGATGGTCATGGGAGACAACGGCTTGGTGGTAGGTGGCGGAACAGACAGGCAATGAGGCGCCAGCAGCGGCACCGAAGCCGAAAGGGGGATGGGGGAGGGCGATGGGCTGGCATTGGTGGCGGGTGCATAGAAAGCTTGTGGTTAGGAGGTGGTGGTGGATTTGGCGGCGAGGAGCCGTCGGAGGCAAGGAAGACAGCGGAGCGAGGGCATCTCGCCACCGACGGCTCGAGGAGGAAGAGGGGAGGGTGGTAGGAAGGAGGCTGGCTGGGGAGGTGTTGACGAAAAAAATCAAACACACCGGCCTGGGAGATCTGCTTAGCTCCTATGCAGATCCAAATCTTGATGAGATGCGGGCGTGCCAGCCAGTTTGATCCTGCAACTGACAAGATATGCAAATAGTAGATCAAAACAGCCGATCGGCTGACAAGCCGATGGAGTAGTTCCAACCGATAGCCGATAATAGCTGATGCCGATACCAGCCGATAGCGATATGGTTTAAGCAATCAGCTATATGTCCAATGTAGATAATGATATAAAGGCAATCAGCTGATGATGATATAATAAAATAACAATATAATGCAGTATAAACCAATCGGCTAACAATGATATGATAAATAAGCATCGATCCGAAGGTTAAAGCATACACCGGCTGGAGGTATGATGTCATGAAATCCAGAAGATTGGATTAAATAGTGAAACCTTTGTTGTCATCGGCTAAATCCAACTTATATGTATATGCAATCCTTATGAGCCGATGCAACGTCCAGATAACTCACCGGCTAAAACCCCGATGAAACCCTTATTGGCAATCAAGAAGCAGGCTAGAGATTATGGTTCTAAGTACGACTTAGTACATCAAACTTAATTGATGCAGTACTAAGTATGAAAAGAAACATAATACCTAGACAATCAAGCCGTTGACTGAGTTTTCAGGGTGGTAGATGTCTAAGCTAATCTAATCTAGCAACGCAATTTAGCCGATACCGGCAGAAACCCTAAAACGAGAAGCAGCCGATAGAGCTAAATTGATATGCTAAGACTAGATTAACAGAGACATATGATAAATAGGTAGGCAAATATATCATCCAAACCAGAGCAATCCAAGAGGTCGAATGTACTGATGCAGCCTTGAATAACACCGACGTAAACGATACAATTGCCTGGGCGGGCGGAACATTGGACTTAAGCCTTAGCCGGAGATCGAACACCGATGCAGCCCCGCGTCAGGTGCCAAGTCCCGCCGGACGATAAAATAAAGTAGAAAAGGTAAAAGGTGGCGATGCGCTGAATTGTATTGATCGTGAAGATAAATTACATAGGCCCCAGGTGTACATATTTATACCCATGGGTTGATACAAATCCTTGTCGGACAAGAAAGAAACTTTCCTAAAGATAAAAGGAAAAGATAAAGTCCTTATAGGACACTAAACACGCTTTCCTAAAGATAAAAGGAAACTAACAAACTATTCTTTATTAATAGATAACTTGCCATGCCGCATTCTCTTTGAACTCGGTCTCTTCTGGATAAGCTTCCTTTAGTAGATCAATTTCCTTAACCGAATATAGCAAGAATCCGACAACTGACGACTTGACAACTCTCATTGGCTAATCTCAGGACTTCGAAGCCGATGCTGACTCTAAGCCGATGACTACTCCGGGCTTACCAAATTTCACTGTTAACAGGAGGCCTCGCCGACACTTTTTGGCTAGCTGGTGAGGCCGAGCGGGTGGAGCGTGCGCTCGTGCGTGAGGGAGGGGAGCAAAGCGGCTGTGGGAGTCAAGACTGAGGTAAGAGGGAATTGAAGAAGATATTAGGGTTATGTGTTCACTACAAGAATATTAAAGGGATATTAGGGTTAGGTGTTTTTTTTTCAAATGACATATATACAGACTCTTTTTTTATCAAACATAGTGTAGTTTCCATGAAGATTGCATATGTTTTTTTTTTCAAACTTGTGGGCAGTTTTTTTTTCTACCCAAATTGCTAATTGGTGCAGTAGTGCTTCGAGCGCACACTTTCGACACATTAGCATCCCACCCATGATAATACATGACGTAGAGACTGAAAGGAGACTGAATCATATCCATTCTTCTCGCTCCCCAATCTTCTTCTCCTATCCACTCCTCTCCCACTACGGTTGCTACTGCTGCATCACCGGCATCCGGCCATAGCCTCCATCTCTGTCCTTGGTACCGGTTATCCTCTATCCGTTTCGTTCTTCCTCAGCTCCTCTCTATCCCAACCAACCTTAGCTCCTCCAGCCCTATACTATTGTCTCACCCTATCTCCTTAAACCCTAGCCGTTGGGGCAACGGTAGTTGCTAGGAAGGATACAGCGGCTAGGAAAGCAGTGATGTGGCAGCTTCAAAGAAGGCACCTACTTGGTGGTGGCAGTAATAAGGTAACAATTGTTGAAGTCAAAGATGAAGATGGATTTGAGTGTCTAGTTGATGTTTGGTATTAAAAGTTTTAGAATTTTGAGATGAAACTTTTCAGTTTTTGAATTGAAAGTATTTGTGATTTGAGATGAAAGTTTCAGATCATCAGTTGGAAGTTTTGTGATTTGAGATGAAAGTTTGATACTTGAGAGGAAATTTTTTATACTTGAATTGAAAGTTTTCAGAATTGGGATGAGCAATAAGGTAACAATTGTTGAAGTCAAAGAAGAAGATGGATTTGAATGTCTAGTTGATGTTTGGTATTAAAAGTTTTGGGGGTCTTGAGATGAAACTTTTCGGTTTTTGAATTGAAATATTTGTGATTTGAGATGAAAGTTTCAAATCATCAGTTGGAGGTTTTGTGATTTTGAGATGAAATTTTTTATACTTGAATTGAAAGTTTTCAGAATTGGAATGTAAGTTTTGTCACTGAAATAACAGTATCAATAATATCAATAATAGTATCAAATACAACATATTTCGAAACTTAAAATATGTGACAAATGAGTTGAGGTAGAGATATGGGCCTAAAGTTGGTGGAAATATGGGCTGCCCTTTTTTTCCCTACAGACACTTGACTTAATGTACTCGTTTCTATTTTTGAAAAAAATTTCTAAATTCGTTTTCATTTCCAACAAATTATCTGTCCGACACCATTCATTCTAAAAGTACATCTGGATGGTCATAAACTATCCGAACCGTTTTCATTCCTATATATACCTACTAGCTCCCCGCTTATCCTCTTTAACTACGGATAAAATCTTCCAAGCAATGCCCCATTTGCTCTCATGGAAACCAAATCGAGTCATGCTCTCTATCGAACATGTGAACTTTTTTTTTCAGATTATTCAACGGATTATTAGGATGAATTATTTGCTCTAAGCTTCGAAAAATATGTTTTCTCAAAGAACTTTTTCCCAACTGCATTGTTTATCATTAGACCACTTGTTTTAAACTAGTATTTGCTATGTTCATTTCTTAAAATATTTAATCCGTAGCAATAATCTACCTGATAATATAAATCAAACATGCCTAAATAAAATATACGAGATTTGACATTTGGAGCGTAGAAATTTGACATGGAGTAACTAATAATGGTGTTATTATTAGTAGTCTTCTTCCATGAATAAAAAAAATCTCAAACTATTTTTGTCATAGAACTTATAAGTCCTAAACTATTTTTTCGACTTGGTTTACCCCATGAACAGCTCAATCTTTTGTTCCCAAGAAAATAGTTCAGGTGATCTGGTGGGGTAGTTCGAGTTATTAGAATATATTTTTCCCTGAAACGAAAGAAAAACATTCACTATGTATTCTGCATTGTATGCTTTCATCAGAATTACGGGAGTCCCCTTGATAAAGTTGGCTAATTCATGTATTGTGCAACAAGAAACAACCTTGTATGTGCATATTATATCCACTATATTTACAAGTAAATGATTCTTCAATCCAACTTTGGGAAGATTCAGCTCAAAATTAAGGAAGCCTCCACAAGATACATCAACATAGGAAGATGCATGAAAGTGCAGTGAGCCAGCAGAGACGCTTTTCAATTTGGAAATGTGGAAATTTCTGTACTAGCAGATAATTGTCACCAATACATCAACCGTTCAAAGTATACAAGCAAATGCACAGGTGAAGTAATGCAAAGATGTGGAGCAGGGTTACAGATACACCCATTCAGGCAATTTGCAATGAGACAAAGTGGTTTACACTGAGGAAGAATTTTTCACTGAAATACTGCAGAGCTAGGGCTACAGAATTTTGCAAGGGACCAATGAAATTAGTTGCATAAAACTGAATTTACAATGCAATAACTGAAAGGGCTATGTACTATCATAGCAGAAAAGCAGTAGAGGAAGGTAACTTAGTTACTCTACAGTGACAATAACTAGTACTGATAGTGAATATGCTCACTACTCCACCTCTAACCTGAAGCAAATTCCAACAAACAATACTGTCATTTCCTGTATTGAGCAATGAGCACATCCAATTCCAATGCTTGTTAAGCTATCTTATCAACACTGAACACCACCATGCTAACTATGTCTATCAGCTTACAGCTATTGCAGGAATTGCATTTTACATGTTTAGTTAGAAATGATTTACAATCAGAGCACAGCATAAAACTGAAAACACATGTATTGAGCCAATATGAACTGCAATACAAGAGAAATCACCAACTTTCAAAATCCAAATAAATGACATGAAGATAGGCTCTAGCCAGTAAGTGGAAACCAAGAACAGTGACAATATTCTCTGTCCCATGCACAGACGACCTTGTGTATCCACAATACAACGCCATTCATTCCAAACAAGTTTGTGGCTAGTACAAGCAAATATTATGTTTGATTATTCTCATGGACAAAAAGTGAACTCGCAAGGATTATCACAAATGACATATTATACCAAAGTGAAGAGATTCTTCAGTTTTGTCGACTAGATAGAGAACATCGAGTCATAGGTTCACAGCAAACACAAAAGGACTCAATGTGTCACTGTACAGAATTACAGACGAAGGGATATCCTTACAGCACCTGAACATGCTTACATTGTCGCTATTTAACGAGCCATGTTATATTAGGCACACGTGGCCAGACAACAGCTGCTAGGACTGACATATAAAATACCTGACTTGGTAATACCTGGCAAAGATAATCAGTCATCCAAAATTCAGCAAAATCACAAGGAATACCTCTCCAGCAACCAACATGGTCAAATACTATTAAGATCATCCATCATTTGGGCAACATTTTCTGCCGTCAATAAGCAAACAAAACCCATTAGTCAATGAAATACGCAAACGGAAAATAGATTAGATGAGCGATGAATCACTGGTATAAACCCATGCCAACTAACCCAAGATAGTGCACTTTCCTTCAATATTTTTTAAAAAATCATATGCTACACCGAAGTCAGGCCAAATGAAGGACGTGTGTTCACTATTCACATTACTTCGCTTAGAAGAGATGATATCAGGAAACGAAACCATCCTTCTAAATCATACTAGTCAAACATGCACACAAACAGTCAGCAAGAGAATATTTCAATTGGTTCAGGTAGTTTTGCATGTGTTTGTCGCCAATTTTCAAAGTAATATGTAAATCTGAGTAATCATGGTATGGTGAACGTTCATAGAATAAATTAACCAAACGAGCTAACACATGAATATACCCCTGATGCAAACTGCATAATTGAAGACTAATATCAGAAATGCATGCCATACTATGTAGGACAGTTCATCAAGCATTTAAAGGAACAATAATTGTCACAGAACAAATAATAGCCATTCACAAAGGACCAACTACCAGCGTAAAAGCGTTGGCAAGGTATTACCTTAGTATAAAAACTAGTGAATGGATGATAAAATCCTGGTTCCATGGTTTGGGAAAGCTTCTTGAATTGCATTGAGTGCAGATTGACCATGAAGGCACCAATATCTGTGCACAGCAATACTTCATTATGTTCCTCCACAAAGCCCAGAATAGTTGGTGCAGCTCCACGACGCCCTGGTTGGACGGAAAGAAGCCTGTCCAGTTCAATTGTTTTTTCCAGCATCCATCCAGCAACACCCATCACAATTGGCCTTGATACTTCCACACATTGAGGCTAAATTCTGGCAGAACAAGGAGGAGAAGCCCACCATCCTCTGCTGGCATGATCCGAATCTGGTAGTAGGTAACCACATGGGCATGCACATCCGGTGGCACATCGATCCGGGCTAGTCCCTGCATATCGAAATCGAACTGAAGGATGGAGATTCCATCACCCTGGAACAACCAGTAAACAGAATTCCCAACCAGTGCACTAGAATGATGACAGATGTAACCCGCTGAATAAAACTCGGTTGAGATGACATTGCCCCAATCGCCGGTCTTGGATGAGTAAACGCAGGTGAAGAGCCGTGTTTGCAGTGGGTGATTGCCTAGTATGGCTACCTCAAAGTGGCAGCCTCCGTCGACGACGCAACGCACCGCCCCCCGGAAGACGACCACGAGACTCCTGCCATGGCCGTCGAGGAACGAGCCAGGAATGTCCACGGCGCGCCGGTCGCCGGTGACGGGGTCCCAGACCATGAGCCGGTGAAGAACCCAGTTGAAGAGAAGGACGAGGCCATGGCGGCATCCGAACATGGAGTAGCGGTCATCGTCGCCGCCGGGGAGCCGCCAGGAGAAGCGCGCGGCGGGGATGCGGTCCGGCGGGTCCAGCTGGGGATGAAGGTGGGGTCTACTCTCCTGAACCCGGCCTTGAAGAAGCCGAGGAGGGGATGCTTCCGGTGGCGGGATTGGAAGCGGCGGAGGAAGCCGGGGTCGGAGACGATGAGGCGCCAGCGGCTGCAGACGACGGAGGCGCGGGGGAGGGAGGACGGCAGCGGCGGGAGGCGGAGGAGGATCTCGGAGAGAAGGACGTCGTCTTCCAGCGGCTGCGCCGGCGCCGGCGAGGTGGGACGCCGGCGGCGGCTTGTCATCTCCGCCTCACTCATTTTTTGGGGTTTTCTGTCTGTCGGATCAATTTCCATATGGACTAACAGCCCACAGCCCACAACCACAACCATCGACAGGCAGCGCAGAAAGTTCACTTCAGGTCCCTCAAGGACAGGTCGAGTTTCATTCGCAACTCTTGACCGCAAAACCAGTTATAGAGCATCTCCAACTCTTAAAAATCAGCGCAAAATGAATTCCTTGATAATATCGATAGTAGTTTTGGTTTTAACGTGGCACATTGACGCGGTCTTCATCTGACGTGACGACTATGTGACACACCAAGTCTCTAATTAGAAGAAACACCTTGAAAGTATGGTGGGTCCCACATGTCATCTTCAATCTCTACCCTTTTTCTCTCCTTTCCTTGTTTATGCGATTCTCCTAAGTCTTGACGAGGAGCTTGTGTTGGTGGTGACTGGTGACTGCCAAGGAAGGCGATAGTAGTGGTCGGCAACTTGCAAGGAGGGGGCCATGGCAGGTCCGTCTCCAGTGGTTTAGCCTCTATACGGCAATGCACATAACTATGAGCATTGATCAAGCATGAGCCACTCGTTGTTGTCGCAAACGAGTCCAAAATTAAGGACCTTTTCGTCCTGGTGCCATGCTACACGAGGCTAGCACCAAATTCGGTAGGAGCGAGCGGTTCAGCCTCTGTACGGCAGTGCACATAACTATGAGCATTGATCAAGCATGAGCCACTCGTTGTCGTCGCGAACAAGTCCAACATTAAGGGCCTTTTCGCCCCAGTGCCATGCTCCAGGAGGCTAGCACCAAAGTTAGTAGGCGGCAAACCAAGGAACGTCGCTAGAAGTACAACGTCGGAAAGTTCAGTAACGCTAGTAGCAGCACCTAGCTCCCACGGCACCCCAACGTTAGAATGTCACCTTCACACGTCCAATAGCCAAGCGACAATGAGAGTAGACATGGAAGCCTTCTCCACCGCCATCCTCCTCTTGCCTTGGCTAGCTTTACCACGTGCTCATCCCTCGACAGCCTTCGGCTGACTGACTCGCCTAGCTCCAAATCAGCGGCCACCTTGGCTTGCCTATCTCCTGATCTGGCTGCGCTAGCGTGGCGGGACAACCAGCGACGATGATGGCCTTCCATAGGAGGGCGAGGTGGTGATGAATTTCTCACTGCCATATCACACTTGGTCACATCGGACAAAACTACCGTCTATGAACGCACACACGCACACTCTACCCCTATGAGCACCTCGCCTACCACTACTTGGTCACATCGGACAAAACTACTGTCTCTGAACGCACACACGCACACTCTACCCATATGAGCACTTCCGTCTACCACTGAAAGAATAATTAGTCGTAAATACGAGCATCCGTATCAAATCTAAAATTTTAAACCGGATGGGCTGGTTCCACCTTAACAGTTGAGCTATGCTCACTCTGTATACCCGGTTTTAGGTTACGTATCAAACCGAACCCATGGTTTTCTGGGATATAGTATGGACTTTCTCCGCAGGCAGCTTCTCAGTGAGTGGCCCAATTAAACCCAGGCTCCAGTGCTCTACCTAAATACTGGGCCTACCAGCCTTGTTTCCTCTACCTAAATACGGCAGCCCACAGCTTTGTTGTCCCCTCCAATATTTTCCTTTTCTTTTTCATCTTCTCTCCTCCTCCTCCTCGTGGTGGTTCACCGCTCGCTTCCGATCCATCATCCCCTCCCCGGCCGCGGCCGTCCCGATTCCGACGCCCTGCTTCGCCGGAGCGATATTTCCGACGGCGTGCGCTGGCCTCGCCGGAGGGCGGCTGCGTACCCCGGCGATCCTGTTCTACTCCTCTCTCGGCTGCTCCGCGTGGTTTCGTCCACGATCGATTTACAGTCATCAGGCAAGGCCGGCCTCCAGATTCTGTTCTTCATGCATGCATGCATGCCCTCTCTTCTTGTTTGCAACCGATTTGATTTTCTTTGCAAGAAAAGGTACTGAATTTGGAAGATATGATTCTAATTTATATGCTTGCTTCTGTTAATGTCACCCGATTATGAGGGTTAGGGTTTGTCACTTGGGGAGAAAACAAATTTTTGTACAGTACCAGTGAAGTATATTCGATGCAATGCCAACACTGTTGTATTGTGCAGCTCCTCGTTTTGTTCTCTAACTTGACAACGTGCCAACAAACGAGATATTTAACCATTTGCCACATTTAAATGTGGCAATTAACTTTTTACCACTGGACCCACATGTCATAGACACATGTGGACCCACATATCATTAAGATAGGGGTGGCAAATAGTTATTTGCCAAATCTAAAAGTGGCAAACAGTTAAAAGCCCCGCCAACAAACAACAGGTGAATATATGGAGAAAATTCTTGAAAAAAAAAACAGTATACAATTTAATCCATTTATGCAAGGAGTTCATGACAAGAACTAGCTGGATGGTATCAATTAGTAAGAGGAGGTCGAATCTGATCAATGCTTAAGAAAAGGGATTGACCCTTGCCAGTCAAATCAGGGAGATAGGGTAATATGTTTATCTTCAAGTAATTATTTTACAGTTTTCACTTGCAAATTTTGATGTTTTTATTCTCTTTTTGTTGTATGCTGTTCAGGACATTAATTTAGGTTGGCACATGTATTTTTCCAACACCGACCATCTTTTTGTGAATCTGATTATTGTAATTCATAGCAGTCCTCTTCATTCTGGTAAGCATTTTTATGACTTCTCATTTGTTGCTCTAAATTGCCATCATTTATGTTGAATTGCTAACATTAAAAACTGGTATAAGCATAAATTATAGTACATGGCTTGAGAATTTTATATGGCAGACGCTATAAGTAGTAAGTGGCTCATCATCCTCCTTTCTCCTTGGTTCAGATAAAGAAAAAAATGTCTTTTTGCAAATAGATGAAACCAGACACGCCTAGCCGTTTTTTATTTATGAGTGTAGCTCGTATATATTCTGTAGGATAGCATAAGGGACATTCTGTAAGAGTTGAACTTTAGCAGTTTTTTTTTTTTTCATACTGTAGAGATAACAGTTATCTTAACTATATTGTACATGTCTTGAGACACTTGACGTTGCACTCAATGACGATATTCCTGCCATACTACCAATATAATAATTTGTTTGACTATTTATTCACAAGTTATTGAGCGAAATATATAGGAGGGCCAAGGGAATAACATCATCATTAAATTTTTATGCGCACTTCAATTATATCTCAATCTACTGGTATTACTGGTGTACAGTACCATTCCTTATTGGAAATATATAAAATTTCAAATCATCTAGCAGAAGTATATAACAGTAGAATATTTGTGTGTGTAGGTATATACTCCCTACGTCTCATAATATAATAACTTAGGACCGGATGTACTTTATAGTACAACTAATCTAGACAGGAAGCGTGTCCAAATTCATTGTACTATGAAGTGTCTCGTCCGGTACTAGGTTGCTATAATATGGGACGGAGGGAGTATGTGTTACTGTGTGTCTGTCACTACCACTGGACAGGCCATTGGTGCCGGTTCACAATGGCTACCTGTGCTAGTTTCTGAACACCTGGCAACCAACAGTGATACCATGATACTATCACTGTCTGTCCAAAAACTGTGCCGGTGCATGCCACGAGCTGGCACTGATAAGGAGTATCAATATCACATTCATATCAATTAACCATTATTTGGGTGGGAAAAATGTGTGAACTGGCAGTGATGAGCCGGTTCCTATTGACTGTTATGTGGTAGTGCGTGCATGAGTGCATGTGTGATTTACATTTAGCTATGCATTAATGTTACATTTGTAGCTAAGTCAATTCATGACCTGAGACATAATGGATATGGGCATATGGCATTGATGTACGTAGGTGGGTTAATGGAGTGTTTGTTCTATAAGCTAGAACAGTTCTGTTAAAATGGTGAAATATCTAACCAGCTGGTTATCTTCTTGGAGAAGTGGTAACCACAGGGTTAGGATTCAATGCAATGGGCCCTCAAAATTATAATTTGTATATATAAATATTACAAGCCAAATATAGTACAGTACTTTTCTAGGCGTAGAAAATCACATATATATGTGCTATTTTTGTTCCGTTTAAAATTATTGTCTGATCCCTATAGACTGCGATGATCAAATTATTTATGTAACTCTTCCATTTCTCATATCACATGTGAAAGTTGCTCACTTATCCATCCAATTGCATGTCAAAAGCACATTCTTGATTTCAGCTCCAAACTTAGTTTGCAGATAAAATCTAATTGAAATCTGGGGAAGGAACATTTTCAGTTCATACTATCCAAATCTTCAACTATTTAGGATTTGGTCCAACACAAACAGCACAAACACTTACCTGATCTTTTATTTGTTCCAAACAAATGATCACCTTGAGCAAAATTATTTTGCCAAGTCAGAGTAGGCACATCATTGATCTAATTTTGAAGTCAGAGTAAGCAAGTCGTTTGAGTTTGAGCATTTTTTTGATCCATAAAGAGATATTAGGAGTATTATATTGCATTCAGAAGCTATTGGTTAATCGGTACCAGGAGGTACTATATATTCTAATGTTAATATATGGTACTTGTCGGTACTTTAATACATGATTAAAGAAGATGGGAGTTACCACAAATAAACATTAAAAGTGTGCTATCTCCAAGTATTTATAGCTTTGTTCAGCAACTAAAATCGGATTAATGTGGTTAATGCCATCAAAAAACGAAAATGTAAAATAATTCTTGAATTATATCATTCTCCCATTTGTCTGCAATTCGACCAAAACTCTTGCTTCCACTGGTCCGTGTCACAATGTTACACTACCTATAGATGCATCGAGTAATTTCATAAATAACTGAATTAGGATAAATGCATAATAATATTGTAGTGTTCTATTGCACCTATACTAGACCTTTAGGCGCGCTTCGCGGCGCCCTATCGTGAGTAAAGGTGTTATTATTTATAGTCATATGAAGTAAGCATTGAAATATAAAGCAATAGAATGATAGGAAAAGCACATTATCACTATGCTATGAACAGTTCAAACGAACAGAACAAATCATTACGCATAGAGATATGTAACTAATCTAGCACATTTGCAAAGCATATCATAAGTAGTGTAGCGATTAATACATTAAGTGATGCTCAAAGCAATAGTTAGATAGCATAGCATGGTACATAGGAAGCCATCCATGTGGACTATTCCCTCCGTCCCATTATATTACAACCTAGGATGGGATTAAGCCCATTCTAGGACTACGAATATGGATAATATCATGGTTATGTCCAATTTCGTAGTTCTAGGACCCATCCTAGGTTGTAATATATTGGGACGGAGGAGTAACACATATCGAAAATAATCGAGGCAATGAGAATCTATTATGTTTATTTAGATGGCGTCGTATTGCAGTTTATCTTTATCCTCCTTCAACATGTCCACGATCGGTTCCCTCAGAATCAATGGTTCCTTGTACCCATTGAAAGTCCATGGTCAGTTCCCTCAAAATCAATGGTTGCTTGCACCCATTGAAAGCTTTTGATGGTTGGCTTTCTTGGCACTACAATAAGTACAATAAGTACATAGGAAACGAAACATGTAACAATATCATGGCATCGAAAATAGTATATCAGTGAGCACCATGTGTAGCTAAACCAACAAAAATACCTACACGAAAATCAAACAAATTGAAATAAGTTTTAGGAGCACGCATAAGGCAAAAATATTCCTTTCCATTTCCTCTTTAGAATCAATCTTCATAGTCAGCAGAACTGCATCCCTTTGATCATCATCTATCACCTGAGACAGTTTAAAAGTAAGAATTTTACATAAATTACAACACATTTAGCTAAATGAGTTGCCTGTGACTACGGGAGTTACCACAGTAGATTATCCACTGAAATGAGTCTCTGGAGATTTAAATGAATTCTTACTTTGACTTTAGATTTTTCAGCATGTGCTTGGATAAGGACAATCTTCAATAACAACACATAAATCAGTTAGAAGAAGTTCTATAGCACATCAGCACCTCACTATTTCGAATTGTAGGTGTTTCGGTTCATGGCAAGAGGATTTTATGCCACTATTTTAGCTGACATGGGACAGTGTCAATGGGATGTGAACATGGAGGATATAGCTGCTAGCAACCATGAGATACAATATATAGACAGTCCCTAAAGCTTGCATGTCTGCTCTCGTTGTAACAATAAGTCATTTATAGTGAGCGTCTAAACATATGGTCCTTTTACCAGTGTAGAACTCTTTACGGTAGAGATGTACTTTAATAGTCGTCATAAACAAAATCAGTATGCCAGGAAACACAAAGAACATAAAAATTGAAATATTTCACATTTTCTCAAATAAAAAAAATGCTAAGATGCAAATGTCACGTCAAAGACATTCTTATCCAATAGTTCGGCGTGAGGCATAGCTAATTCCAAACCAAACCAAACCAAATCTAGAACCTCGGGTACTGTCACAAACAAATTCAGTATGTAATTGCTAGGGAATCTACCTTGATGCTGAGGGGAAAAACAAAACATACACACAAACAAGAAGGAATGAAAATAATCTCTCTTTTTACAGAACAGCACAAGGCATATATCACATTGTCAGGGATTACATCTTATACCGTCATAAATACAACAATCTTTAGTTAACAAAAAAATCAGTACTCCTTGTAATGATGCAGAAATAAAGCGAAAGAACTCACATGTCTGTGATTGTGACTCGGTGTGGCATTGTCCTGCTCGTTGAGCAATCAGTGCCTGTTGTATACATTGAGGTGTGAGCAGTTCGGGGCAACACGGTTGGGCAGCGGCTGCAACCATGGCCTGAGGCCCGAGCGATGGATTCAAGGGAGATCATATTGTAAGGAGGAGGCAAAGCATGCAGATAGCTGCGCCACAGCGCTGTCACAAATAGACTTCAATACCAGCAGGATGAATGAGCTACTTGTACTTCCGGTCGCAAAATAAGGTCAATTGGGTCTGCATCTGAGTTCTCGATGAATCGCTGCAGTGACTCATTCCTCCAGGTTGCAAGATCGATTCCTTCCAATGTGCTCGTATCAGTTGAACCACCAAATTATTAGTAGAGTGAATCGAAGCCATCAAACCTGGATAGGCAAACCAGGGAGAGGAGTGCGTACCGGCAGTGGCTAGGCCTGGAGTAGTCTACACCAGGGTAGTCAGTCTCCGCCGTAGCAACAAGATCTCACACATCGCATCGGAGGAGGCCGGCGAGCGAGCGGGTGAAGCCGGTGGAGCGACGCGGAGCGCGTGCCAGAGGACGGAGTCGAAGACGCCATCGGAAAGGAGTGCGCCGAGGGCGTCGTCGCCACCCACACAAGGTTCGACATGAGGGCGCGATCTAGCCTCGCCCCGAGCCGCGTGTTGCCGTTGTCGAGCGCCGCGTGGTCCCTCAACAGGGACGCCGCCGCGGCGTCCGTGGCGTCGAGCGCAGCCTGGAGGCGGTTCACCACGGCATCGAACGACCGTAGCAGCGCCTGGGCGAAGGAGGACGCGCAAAGGAGTTTGTGGGGAGGAGGGCGAAGGACGCTGGCAGCGTCGCTGAGGAGGAGGAGGAGGCGGCTTCGGTGCGGCTAGGGTTTTTGGAACGCAGAGCGCAATGGACGGCGGAAAACGCCCGACGGGTCTGATGAACGAGCAAGCGGTGAAACGGCGAACCTGCCAGCGCGCCGTCCCTTGGTTAGGCCCCACCTTGACAGCCCATTTAGAGATACCCAAGCCCGCAGCAGCTTCAGCACAAGCGCCGGAGGCGCTCCCCTAGCGCGGGAAACGGCAGGAACCGGGCCCACAGCCGCATCAGCCTCGCGCGCGCGGAGGGAGCAGGACGATGTGGATATCAGCAGAAGCGAGCACGTCGCCCCGAAAAGGTCCGGAGCGCTGTGGGGAGGCGAACTCGCCCTCATCTTTAATTTACACCGATAAATAGTACTCCACTATATTGTGTTCTCCAATCTCCAATTTCTTACTAGTTATTTCCAAACAGGTAAAACTACCCTCATAATTAATTATCAAAGTCATACAGAAAAACTCATTTAGTTTTATTTTTGTTTGGTGTATGTGCTCTTTATATGATACTTCAAATTTCACTTAATGCCATGCTTCAGACCAATATTAGAGGTCTGCAGATGCGTCAAATTAAGGTGAACAGACATAAGTTTGCATTTTGCAATACCATATCATGAAATTCATTTCTAAAATTCACATGTAATATCTCCCAAAGATCCTTCTTTTGTTCATTAACTTGAAACCGATCATGAGAGGAAAGAGGTTTTCCTGACTTAGTAATTGTTGCTATGAAATTGGTGAGTGCAACAGCTTTACTCCTGCAATCAGCTGAATTTTCCCATTGCATTCAACATGAATTCTTGGTTCATTAGACTTGCTCTTCCAACTATGAGTTCTTGGTTCATTAGACTTGCTCTTCCAACTATGAATTCTTGGTTAATGTTCCACTTCCAGATCTTGCTTCAAAATGTGGTCCCTTCATCTAATCCATTCATGTTGGCTCTACAACCACAATCTGTGTAATTCGATAATGTTAACAACCAATTTTAAGTGCCCATCACCAGAAATACAGTATTACTGAATTTATGTCAGTTGATCTGCATGCAATGTATATTGTCTAGATTATTATGCATCCATATGTATACTCACAATGTACATCTCATTGAATGACAGTGCTAATACGACTTGTCGAATCACCCTTCATCATCTCAGAATCGTCACCAGGAGATCCATTGTATGATCGTATCATTGTTTCTACGGGTGTGATCATATATAGTTGAGGGGATTCTTTACAGGCATTTAATGATGCTTACATCCTTACGCTAGCTGCGCCATATATAGTCTGCATTCAGATGCGTGTCATTAAGATAACTACAAAGTAGTATACAAAGAAAGTCATATATTCCTGACAATAAACTTTTTGAAGTTACTAATTTTCCAAAAGGATTTCATTTACGACCTATTTAGTTATTACATGAACTTTCGCATGTAATAGGGATTTGAAGGATATATAGTACTGTTCATGTCTTTGTAGGCAAGGGACTTGGCATGGTAAAGGAAAGAAACTTGCTGACATATGTTAAGACAGCAGTTCACAGGTACATAAGCAAATTGTCATATTTGAATATAGTGCAGTTGGAACTCTTGGACAAAATTTTAGCTTTCTCGATCAGAGTACAATCTGAATGGCTCGATTGCACTAGAAGTAGTAGCAGGATCTGCATTAGCGTCTGAATCTAGCTTCTTCTGCTATATGGACTACTGTTTGGACCATAAAACACTTTTCCAGTCATGCATCTTGATTGTTACAGGAACCGGAGAATCAATATGATACAGTAATTTGTTCAGGAATTGGTGTAATGTACTGAACCAACACCATCCTACCCCAATACAATCTCCTTAATCTGTTTCACAGGCCTGTATTCTTCTGGTCTTATCTCTTATTTTTTCCCCTTTTGTGCATTGCTTATTTTACTGCTAAAACCTATGTACTCACACATAATTCTGGATTACCTTTCAGATGGCATTTTTAGATGGATAACAGGGATATTAAAATTAGTATACAGGACACTTTTTTTTTTGGAAACAGTGATCATGTTTTTGGTTAATTTTGTGTTGTAGGCGTGCTGTAACTCCGCAACTAATTCGAATGTTTTAGTCTTTTGCAAAACACGCGCCCGTTGCACTGAACACTATGTTGATTCATATTGTCAATGATATTCAATCTGCAACCAGTTATTAGGAGGCATGGTGAACTCGATGCAGTGATTTAGCACCTTGTTAGCATCTATTTTTTGTTCAGAAGTCTGTAATTAACACTAATATTCCCAAAAAGAGTTTGTAATGATCACTTATGAAATTTTGTTAAGCCTGTACATCTTGCAATGCATAAAATTTGTTCCTTAACGTCTGTTTCATGGGAAGGGTAGTATACTCTAAAAGTTGATCTAATTAATTAATTAAACTCCGAATTGCCTCTTGATCAAGACAGTAACATACTATTAATTCTTACCTGCTTTCTGCCTTTGAATGCAGAAGCTCTGAACACATAATTTGTGCTGTTAATTTTATATTTGAAACGAATTCACATGAATTGCTGGTTTCTGTCTATTAGAGCATGTGTTGGACGACGCATTTGCGGGGACGTGAAGTGTGATGTTACGTATGTAGTGGTGTATGATATATATGTGTCTGCCTTGTGATAAAAAAAAAGAAATGCCCATGAATATATGAAGCTGCATGTACATATATATACATCCTACTAGAAAGAAAAAAAAATACCATAGTAAAAAAAATACCATAGTCTTTTCTTTGATATATATGAAAGCATTTACTTGTGTTTCTTGTTAATATTGTTCCCTCGCTACATTTACTTGTGTTTCTTGTTCAAGCTAGGAGAAAACCAAGCCATCAGTGCACGCATAAGTAATATATCGATCAGGCAGAGTCAGGAACATATATGCATATCTTCTTCGCTTAATTGCATCGAGACAAACATTGTCATACTTCTTGGGCTGTTGTAGTAGCAAGAACAGTGCTGTCGATCACCAGGATAGCTGCAGCTTCGCATGGCTGCTTTAAGCAAAAACAAAAGGTGCTTTTACCTGGCGTGTTTGGAGATTTGGCGCTAGCAAAAGATGCTCATGTTCTTCTTACATGCATATATCTTGGTCAATTTGTGTCTGCCATAGTCTTAAAAAAAGTTTATATTTTTCAGTGCACGCAATCAATTAATTAAGCAGGCATTTTCTAATGCAAAATAAAGGTTTGTGCTTTTTTTCTTCAACAGGAGGGCTCGGCTAATTAGGAAATTAAAACCGTCGATCCCTGTTTTTATAAGATGCCACATAGGTTAAACCGATCACATGACAATAAAATATATGAAGAGATAAAGGTTACAATAGGTTTTATACCGGTATACACACTTACCTATGTCTTGGACAAAATTAAAACTCACAATTTAGCAACACTATAGCTAGTATATGAAACCCAATGCTCTAGAGCGTACATTGTTTAATTCATCAACTCAAACCTCTACACTCTTTAAAACTATGGAATCAAACTCCCCATCAGAAACGACCTTATGTTCAACTCACCCCGAAATTATTAATAGGCTTATTTCGAAATGAGAGTATTACACTTTGAATTCCCAAAGCCATTAAAATTTTCAAGCTATGCAAAAGCTTTATAATAAGCCAAAAGAAATTTCAGAAAAAAAACATTTATTTCGCAAGCTGTCATTGTCATCATGCACTAGCTTGCACCATATGAGAGACCTACCAACAATCTTGGCCGTAAGTAACCGGGCTCTGATCACGAGAAGACAGCGTCTCCAGTGGCGTCACTCCATCTCCAGTGAGTCAGCAGCAGCCAGGGGCAAATCGGGAAACACACGTGCAGCCAGGGGCATTTTCGGAAACTCCCGAGCATTTTAAGGCAGCAAAGAGAGCATTGCATGCATAGTGTGAGCAGCAGCTTCATCACACCGAGCTCGCAAAAAACACAATCAATCGATCCCCAATTCGATCCCCATGGGCGCCGCGATCAGCTGCTGTGGCTGTCCTCCTCGCCGCCGTGCAGGCGCGGCCAACGACGCGGCGGCGGGACTCACCGACGACATCCTCGCCGAGATCTTCCTCCGGCTGCCGCCGCACCCGGCCTGCCTCCGCCGCGTCTCCCTCGTCAGCCGCCGGTTCCGCCGCGTGGTCACCAGCCGCCGCTTCCTCCGCCGGTTCAGCGACCTCCACGGCGGCGCGCCGGGGGCTCCCCTCGTCGGCTTCTTCAGCAACCACAACCATGGCCCCTGGGCGGACACCCGCTTCATCCCTGTCGGCGTCGACGGCACCGGGGACTGCCGTCGGAGCCGCTGCCGCAGCCGCCGCGCCACCGCGGCGCGTAATCCCGGCGGGGTGCTCGCCCTGGGCGACGACGCCGAGTGGCACGTCATCGGCTGCCGCGGCGGGCGCGTCCTCCTCCTCAGCCCCACGCGGCTCCGCCTCCTGGTGCTGGAGCCCATGCTCGGCCGCCGCCAGTACATCCCGGCGCCGCCGGCGCCGGAGTACAGGCCGGCATACTTCAGCAACGCCGCCGTGGTCTCCGCCGCGGGGGGCCACGACGAGCTCCGCCTCCGGCCGCACCTGTTCCGCGTGGTGTTCGTCTCGAGCAACGCCGCCACCAAGCGCTCCACCGCCTTCGTCTACAACTCGGCGACGTTCCGGTGGACCAAGGCGGCGGCGACCGAGATGTCGTCGGTGATCGACGGCCGGCCGAGCGTCCTGATCGGCCAGACCCTCTACTGGCACCTCATCTCGCACGGCCTCGTCGCGTTCAACCTGGAGACGCACGAGCTGCACGAGATCCTGGTGCCGGCCGACGCGTTCGACGACGTGCACGATGCCAACCTGAGCATCGTCGTCCCCAGGAGCGGCGGCGGCGTCGTCGGCCTCGCCGCGGTGTCCGGGTACATCCTCCAGCTCTGGACGCTGCGCGACTACACCCACGGCGCGTCCACCTGGGACCTGCGCAACATCGTGGTGCTGGACGCGTTGCTCCCCCTGCGCAACGCTCGGCTGCCGCCGCCGCCGCAGCTGCCGGCGTCGGCGAAGCCGATGCCTCTGGTGTGGTTGATGGCGCTGGACGAGGACGAGAACGTGGGGTACGTGTGGACCGCGGCTGGGGTGTTTGCTGTTCAGCTTGACACCATGAATTACCACAAGGTGCTTGGACCTGTTTGTAGGGGGATGCAATTTGTTTTCCCCTACAAAAGCTTCTTTCTCCCTCAAGGTACATAACATATTTACTCCTGATCATAGCTTTGCTTAATTTTGGGCACTAAATTTTGAAAAGTTCAAATGAACCTAAATTATGCTCTTGTTGATTGAAAATAATTGTTGTTTTGAACTTGGCTGATATATACCAAACTTTTAAAAATTTGACTATAAATCAGTCAAGGGTTTATTATATATGAGTTACGACACTCTGATAATTCACTCACTCAGTATATGGTTAATTGACTGGTCAGAATTAATGATCAACCCGTACTACGTATAAACAGGACATACATTGTAACAATTGTTTGTTTTTTAAAAAAATCTTCTCCTGTTGTAATTGTTAGTTACATATGTGCAAATCTTGGTCATATGTACTTAGTTGGAATTTGACATGAAAAATTCTGTCTGGTAAACTCAATGAACCTAAACTGTGTTCTTATTTGTACCTTATTAAATAGGGGATGGCGCTGCAAAGTATTCTTGCAAATGCTTATCGTTTTAATTGTTATTGGAAACGGTAACATTCAATATTAATTCTCACGCATGTGCTTACACTGTTTTGTTTTTAAGTTCTGTTTACAGACTATATATTGATGAAAAGTTTAATTAACTGTGTGTTTTGTGCTTTTTCACATTTACTTGTAGTCTATTATCACTTTCTTAACTCTAACTGCAAGTTTTTGTTTTGGTTTGTTATCATGGTTTTCCATTATTATAGGTCTAAATATAGATCTTGAAACATATTTCAGAGCATATCTGTTATTTTTCAGGTGGAAGTGCAGCCATGATTATGTAATCTACTCCTTCCTGGGAAAAGTAAGTTGATATATCCAACTGCATGAACATAAGAGATAACTAATTACTGTTTAAGAATATTTTGACAGAAAATGACTATATATATGCATTTGTACATCTTGCTTGAAAAATAAGTTTATAATATTCTAACTTAGTTTCTTTTTCAACTGCATTTAGAAAGAACAGTAGGATATAGCACAATATGCATTTCGCGAAATAGTATATGGTTGTCCATACTCCATGCATACATCATCTTTCTTTTTATGACTGAAGGCAGTAGCAAGTTTTCACCATGCTCTTTGGACAGATATAATTAATTCAAACAGATAAGTACAATATAATTGAAGGCTGTACGTTGAGTTTACATTTTACAAATTTCTGTAATCCATAGTGCCTCTGTTGGATTTATAAAAGGTGAATCACACCTGAATCCTGAAGCAATATGTTTTGCAAGTAGTAGGTTTTCATGGTTGAAAATCAGGCTCTTGATGCAGTCCTAAAATACAATTGTGTTTATGAAAACAAATGTAAGATCGACTTAAATGAAATATATATAGTTGTACTTTTAAATCTGTATCTATGCAAAATTGCGTTGGAAAATCTGCTATACCTAGCTAGTTTGTTACTATATGATATAAAAGTTATACTACTGCATACATATGATCGATATTTATGGTACTCCATACATTAACCCATTTATATACACGCCATTGTGTTTGATTATTTTTTTTCCTGTTTATGTTTTATTCTTGATGTCACTGTAATGGAGTTGTAAGCATATAGTAATGTGTTTATCGTAGCTATCCGTCCATGTAATCTAAAACAAATTAAGCTGTATTCTGAGTAACAGTAATGCAGGTGCTATATATGAAGTGGCCTTAAAAGTTTCATAACAACATTAATTCTTGTTGTTCTAAAGATCAACTGATATAGTTGTGTCCAAGTGATATACATACGGCTTATTTGAAATGCCATGTTTTATTCTTGGCGTTATGATATGATCCACAAACGTATGTCTTGCCATTTTGAATATCGTTAATATTATATATTTTTCACGTAGATGAGTAGAGTTTATTATATTGTCTTACGGATGTGACATATATATATAGTTGATCAATGCAAGACATTAGTTGTCCCCTCCATTAAATAAATTGCACTGGATGTTCGAGATCTTTTTCTTTCTCTGAATAATGATGAGTTAATAGTTTCATCTTTTCTTTCGCAACTCATGATTTCTATACTCCATTTACTCGATGATATATAAAGTATGTATATTCTTTAGCATATAATCAATCGGAAATGGCAACACAATAACCAAATCCTAGCTATTTCCTTCCTGCTGTGGATAAGTTTGTGACAATCATGTTGGAAGGAAGTAATTAGAATCACATATAGAAAAAATAATACTTCTCTAGTAAATATTGTCAGAAATATATCGCCTTTTGTTTTTCCTATAACATTTTGTTTTTGATCCTTAATTATGCATTGATGAAGCTTTTGGATCAGCTAATTATGATATTAATTACCACCACTCTTAAAACCTAAAAACCAGCAGTATACAGTTATAACTAGAACAACAAGGTGGTGACTTTTAGATATTTTTATTTTAGTCATTTTTTCTCAGTTGTGGTTATGCATTCGCACACATTTGGATTTGTATAAAGTGCGATAACTCTGTGAACTTACACATTTTAAATATTCTTCTTTCTATAATTTCTTAAATGTTATTGATTTTATTATTATACATACAACTTATGCATATTATTATTGTTTATTAGCTCTAATTGTTGGCTTAGCTATTATGTTGGTGGAATGATAGTTTTTATTATTTTCTCCAAATAATGAGTATGTTACTACTAAGGGTTGACATAACCTCATTGCATGTAGCAACATTGTTCGCTCTATACTATATCCTTATGATTTTGAAAATATGCATCCATGGCTTAATTATGATGAATTCTATGTAATAAGTGAACATAAGAGTCATATGTTACATGCATGCTTTCATGATCATAAATACTAATTAATCAAGCCCTTAATCTCTTCATGTCCTGTTAATGGCAGGTGGCAATGGTGGCAAGGTGATGACGTGAGAATAACCGAGATTTTGCTCATTAAGCTAATAATAGGCTGGCTGAAAACTCTCGGAATTAGATTTAAAGTAATATGTTGTTGTTGGATGAGACCTGAATTAATTACATAGTAAGATGCACTTTTCTGTAATTAATATGTGTGCTTCAGTATTTGCTTCTCCAATTATGTATTTTGTTCCACTTCATTGCTTCTTACATATTTCAACCATCAAATTATCCTCTTTTATATAATATCATGTGTGCATACTCTTGATCACACACACACACACACACACACCCACACACACACACCCCACACACACACACTCACACATACACACACACACACACACATATATGATTTGTTAACTCTATGAAAAACTATTTGAGTTGCATGCCCCTCTCTATTTCATACATCTTTTGACCTTGTATAAACTTTAGACAGAAAAGGGCACCTGACCCGGCTTGCATCAATTGAAAGCAACAGTCTTACAGAGGTAAGGAAATTATAAGCTCTTTTGAAATTCTTTTGTTTCTAGTATATATCTCAACATCAGGGATATGAAATATAGAAAAAAAATATTATCACCTATCTATGTAGTCATGACATCTTGATTAGATCATTTTTATCTTCGGTGCAATAATCGTCTCATTCTCATGTCATTACTGTTACATATGTTCCTTATGTAACTTATATCTAAGTTACTTAGGATATATATTTCTAAGAATTGCCTCTGTAGGGGTTGTTAAAATGCCTCTAGAAAATGCTTTTGCATATGATTCAAATTTTAAAGTTACGAAAGATGCCCGTACAATATAAAAGTCAACAAAAATATACTAAAAATATCTCTAAAGCGTCTAAAGAGTAAAAGTGTTCTACGCAATTTTAAAATGTCTCTACACTTTAGAATTACTGATTTTTAGAGGGGACCTCTATGTACATGAGGTTATTGTGTTAGTGATAAGCTAGTCTCAGTGTAAAATTATCACTTTAAGTTACTAGAAAAGCTGCAGACAATACTTAGCCTAAAGTTTCAGTTACTACCTTTTTGTTTATTCTGTATTTGGGGAGATTAACCAAGTTCTAGTTTAATAGTTTTGTTATATGTTAGAATTCATAGGTTCTTTAAGTATCAATGACGCATGCATCCACTGCTATGCCACACTGTACCATGCTGTCTTAATTAATGATTGTTCATCCACTCACCTCACCTGTTCGACACCTTGGCCTAGCTATATGTACAGTTTTAGGACTAATACCTTGGCCTCATGGCCACTATGGACGCTGTCATGGCCTTCGATTTTAGGCGTACACGATTGATGTCGAGACCAAACACGTCAAATAGTAGTTTGCTTGTGCTAACTACAACCATGATTTTTCCTACACTAGCTTATACACCACAGGTATACCATACACATAAGCTAGCGAACATGTTTTTTAGGGTTTGGAACCATACATTTTAAATATTCCTCTTTCTATAATATCTTAAATGTTGTTGATTTTGTTATTATAGATACAACTTATGCATATTATTATTGTTTATTAGCTCTAAATGTTGTCTCAGCTATTATGTTGGTGGAATAATAGTTTTTATCTTTTTCTCCAAATAATGAGTATGTTACTACTAAGGGTTGACATAACCTCATTGCATGTAGCAACATTGTTCGCTCTATACTATATCCTTATGATTTTGAAAATATACATCCATGGCTTAATTATGATGAATTCTATGTAATAAGTGAACATAAGAGTCATATGTTACATGCATGCTTTCATGATCATAAATACTAATTAATCAAGCCCTTAATCTCTTCATGTCCTGTTAATGGCAGGTGGCAATGGTGGCAAGGTGATGACGTGAGAATAACCGAGATTTTGCTCATTAAGCTAATAATAGGCTGGCTGAAAACTCTCGGAATTAGATGATTTAAAGTAATATGTTGTTGTTGGATGAGACCTGAATTAATTACATAGTAAGATGCACTTTTCTGTAATTGATATGTGTGCTTCAGTATTTGCTTCTCCAATTATGTGTTTTGTTCCACTTCATTGCTTCTTACATATTTCAACCATCAAATTATCCTCTTTTATATAATATCATGTGTGCATACTCTTGATCACACACACACACACACACACACACACACCCACACACACACACCCCACACACACACACTCACACATACACACACACATATATGATTTGTTAACTCTATGAAAAACTATTTGAGTTGCATGCCCCTCTCTATTTCATACATCTTTTGACCTTGTATAAACTTTAGATAGAAAAGGGCACCTGACCCTGCTTGCATCAATTGAAAGCAACAGTCTTACAGAGGTAAGGAAATTATAAGCTCTTTTGAAATTCTTTTGTTTCTAGTATATATCTCAACATCAGGGATATAAAATATAGAAAAAAAATATTATCACCTATCTATGTAGTCAAGACATCTTGATTAGATCATTTTTATCCTCGGTGCAATAATCATCTCATTATCATGTACATTACTGTTACATATGTTATTTATGTAACTTATATCTAAGTTACTTAGGATATATATTTCTAAGAATTGCCTCTATAGGGGTTAAAATGCCTCCATAAAATGCTTTTACATATGATTCAAATTTTAAAGTGATGAAAAGATGCCCCTACAATATAAAAGTAAACAAAATATACTAAAAAAATCTCTAAAGTGTCTATAGAGTAAATGTGTTCTAGGCAATTTTAAAATGTCCCTACTCTTTAGAATAACTGATTTCAGAGGGGACGTCTACGTACATGAGGTTTTTGTGTTAGTGATAAGCTAGTCTCAGTGTAAAATTATCACCTTAAGTTTCTAGAAAAGCTGCAGACAATACTTAGCCTAAAGTTTCAGTTAATATCTTTTTGTTTATTCTGTATTTGGGGAGATTAACCAAGTTCTAGTTTAATAGTTTTGTTGTATGCTACGCATGCATCCACTGCCATGCCACACTGTACCATGCCGTCTTAATGATTGTTCATCCACACACCTCACCTGTTCGACACCTTGGCCTATATGTACAGTTTTAGGACTAATACCTTGGCTTCATGGCCACTAAGGACGCTGTCATGGCCTTCGATTTCAAGCTAGGCGTGGTGCTTGACGATGTTGTCTTTTAGTTGGTTGAGAGTAGCACCAAAATCACAGAATTTGAGTGGGAGACAAATAGCTTGGCACTGATTAGAACCCTGCTGGTGGATCTCCTGGACTTTGTCGTCTTCCCCATGGTTGGCAGTTGGCTTGGCTATGCCTACATTCGCGTGGAGCAAGGGGGGGGGGGGTGGCATAGGGCAACTTCCAAAATATTTCAGAAATTAGCGAGGAAAAATCGATTCAAATTTGCCTTGACTCAGACCCCATTGGACATCTCAGAATTTATGCTATTCCCAGCCAAGGATGGGATACTAGGCTTCACCAGTGTACTGGGCTCGCACATCATCTTCTTCCACTTGGACATTGCAAGTGATGCCCTTGCCGCCATCAGGACATGGAAGATCTAGAACGTTACTCCGGTGGACCACTTCTTTCTATCCCACGTGAACATTCTTGGGACTCTGGTTCTTTAGCTTCTCCATGGGTGGTGGAGTATTATGTCTCCGACTCTGATGAAGGAGGAGAAGAAGAACAAGGTGATGATGATGATAATGATTATGATGAGCTTAGGGCAATGCTGCCAACATTGCAATGAGGTAAGTGGTAGTCATTTGCCACAGTGGAGTGAGTCATGGTCTGATGAAGATTTTGACCAAGAGAAGGATGCATTGATCCTAGTAATCAGCACAAACTTAAATGTTATTGCGTTCATCACTGAAGCAAATGCAGTTTTACTGCATGTAGCTGGTGACGTCGAGACCAAACACGTCAAATAGTAGTTTGCTTGTGCCAACTACAACCATGTTTTTTCCTACACTATAGCTTATACACCGCAGGTATACCATACACATAAGCTAGCGAACATGTTTTTTAGGGTTTGGAACCATACATAACTTTTCTTATTTTTTTTAGCTAGGAAGCAAAATATTTTTACTCTTAGTAATTAAAAAAAAGCACACAGTACTTAGCCTATCCTCAAGTTATAGTTTCTATCATATTTGTTTTTTCTTTTTACATGGGGAGATTTACCAGGGGCCATATGTTGTGCATACAACATTTCTTTGTATGTAAACCAACTAATAAATATCACTGAAAATTCTAGAACAACTGTACATATTCTTCCAATAATATTACATATATTTCTAAAGCCCTCACCTCAAATTCATTATATTTTAGCCCTAAAGAAATATAATAGTTTAAAGAGTATAAAATTGTCGGAATTTTTTCTTTCTTGCTCCCTATGTACGATGAATTTGAACATGAGATTTTCACATAGATGGGCGTAATCGTCAGGGTTTTGGTCATCGAATACATCTATGAAGATGGTTACAACGCAAGGACACAAGTTATAATCCTCCACCTTGACGCTATGCGCACATATGATTCCTATCACCAAGTTCCTGATTGGGACATGGACTCCGACTCAGGTCATGAGATGAAGGCTGTTTTTTTTCCTGGAGTGCAAGTCTTGTGTGGAGAAGAAGGATAAGACTGATAACGATCAGTATAAACATGTCGTGGTTAGACCACAAGTGACTGGGTTTGTAGAGCATCCTAACTCAATTTTGCTTCAAGCCGAGCTGGGTGTTTTCATAATAAACACAAAATCGAAAGAATACAAGCAGCTATCTTAGAGGACCAACTTCACCACTATATATCCCTACACGAGCTTCTATTTGCTTCCCTAAGCTAACGAGCTAGTTAAGTATTTATTTGTTTTTGTGTGTGCGCTCTGTGGTGTGTGCCGTATAGCCGAGAAAACAAAAAAAAGTGTGTTCCGCCACCGTAAAAGATAAAATGGGTGTTCTAAAATTTCCCCAAAAAGTAAATCAAACAAAACAAACCTTTTTTAGTTCATTCCATAATTTTCCACATAATATATTATTACGATGAAATTTTTGTATTTAGTGAACATAACAGTGATATATGTATGCATGTTTGCATGATGATAGATACTAATTAGCACTACTAAAAAAAGGAATTTTCCAACTGGCCAAAACAAATTTTTGCATATGGGCCTTTGGCCCGTTTGTACCCAGGCATATGCGAATATCGCCATTTTTCCATGCGGGTAGCGCAACTGCATGCGAAAATAGGATTCTCGCATGCTGTCACCTAAGCCAACCGCATGCAAAAATAGTTTCGGAAAAAAATAAAAATCTAAAAAAGAAAACAGCCCGAAACCCTAGACGTCCCCACCACGCACCGGCCGCATCTACGTCTGATTATGGAGCTTGGAGACTAAGGAGTAAAGCAAGGTATACTCTATGAGAGGCAGCCGCAACTTCGATTTCATGCCGCGAGTGCCACCGGGCCAGCGCTGTGCCCTGGCTAGCGGGGGACACTAGACAAATATACATTGATTTGTTATATAAGGTACTTCACCATCTTCTGAATTTTTTTTCAGTTTTCACCACTTTCACACAATGCCGAAAAGATTCCTCTACGAGAAAGAATTTTAAAAAATATGCTAAAAATGTCTCAAAAGTTTCTTTAGAGTAAAAGTGTTCTAGGCATTTTTAAAATGTCTCTAAAATGTGTCTCTACTTTTCAAAACTCTTGATTTTAGAGGGACCTCTACAAAAGTGCCTCTACATGAGTTTCTTTTGGAAGTGATAAGCTTGGGAGTATGTTCTTTACTACTAATAAGGAACCATATTAGTTTTTCTGTAGAAAATTATCACTTTGCGTTATTATCACCTTGATGGTTGGGCCCATCATGCGTTTGTAAAGATCGTCATCCGGAGTACGGGCCATCATACTTCAGCAACACCGCTGTGGTCTCCGCCGCGGGGGGCCACGACGAGCTCCACCCACACCTGTTCCGCGTGGTGTTCGTCTCGAGCAACGCCACCACCAAGCGCTCCACCGCCTTCATCTACAACTCAGCGACGTTCCAGAGGATCAAGGTGGCAACGACCGAGATGTCATCGGTGATCGACGGCCGGCAGAACGTCCTCATTGGCCAAATCCTCTACTGGCACCTCATCTCGCACGGCATCGTCGCGTTCAACCTGGACACGCACGAGCTGCACGAGATCCTGGTGCCGGCCGACGCGCTCGACAACGTGCACGAGGCCAACCTGAGCATCGTCGTCCCCAAAAACGGCGGCGCCAGCCTCATTGCGGTGTCCGGGTACATTCTCCAGCTCTGGACGCTGCACAACTACACCCTTGGCGCTTCCACCTAGGACCCGCGCAAGATGATGATGCTCGACCTATGTGTTGTATAGCGGGGAAAAGAAAAAATGTGTGTTCCTCCACTATAAAAGATAAAATGGGGGTTGTCTAAATTTTCCTAAGAATGTAAATCACACAAAACAAAACCTTTTTCAATGGATTCCATAGTTTTCTACAGGAATAATTATTATGATGAATTTTGAGTTTTAAGTGAACATAAAGGTGATATGTATCTATGCTTGCAAGTTGAAATAAACTAATCGGGCTATTATCCTCTACATGTACTGCTAGGTGGCAATGGTTGTGTGTGCTTTTGCATTTTGCATATTATGCACTTTACAGAGTAAGAAGCTCTATGTGCTAGGCGATTCATGGAAGCTTGTCCTTATTATTCAAAGGGTTTCAGACTTAGAAGAAGACCTATCCGATTATATTAGTTCTCTCTTATATAATACTATATATACATACTCTTGATTTTATATATGGTCTGATAACAGCATCAAATATAATTTGAGCTATATACCATGTCTACTTCACACATGTCACCTCGTGACCTCAAGCAACCCGCTGTGCTCGACTACGCCATCTACTGGCTGGTAGAGGGGAGGACCCAAATCATTGAATTTGAATCAGATACCAACACCCTAGCGCTATTAGAACACCGATGGACCTCCCGGACTTCCTCGTGTTCCCCATGGAAGACGGGTGGCTTGGCTACGCATGCAAGATGGGCCCAATCATCAGGGTTTTCGCCATCGAAGATATCTACGAAGACGGTGATGCCACCTGGACAAAGTTACTGCTCTCCATCTCGATGCTATGCCGCCAAATCAATCATATCACCAAGTTCTTGATTCGGATCAGACTTCGACTCTGATGATGAGATGGAGGTTGTATTAATGCTGGCACAGAAGTTTGGTCCCAAGGAGAAGAAGGATAGCAACATCATTCCCTCGCACCCAGCAGCGATTAAAAGTGATAATGATGAGTATAACCATATCGTGATTAGGCCAAGAGTTATCGGGTTCATAGACTATCCCAACTCAATCTTAGTTCGAACTGAGCTAGGTGTATTCATGGTTGACATTGAATCGAATGAATACGAACAATTGAATCAGAGGATCAACTTCGCCACTGTATATCCCTACGTGAGCTTCTACACCACATGTATAAATCTGAGATATCTTTTTTCTTTTTCTTTTTTGCAGCAAGCTGTAGTTAACGGGGCCTTGATGCATTAAGTGTATTGTGTTTTGTTGAATAAATTTGCCTGTTCTAATTATTTGAGGTGTGAGGCAGCATATGATATATTATTTTCTGTTATATAATATTATATGTACGTACTCTTGTGTTCATATATGATTTGTTAACTCCATGGAAAACTAGTTGAGCTGCATGCCATGTCTATTTCACATGTGTCCCCTCACCCACCCTTGCACCAACACAATACAAGTTAGTACCATATCATAGTTACGTTCGCAACATACCTTGCTTCTACTTGGACGAGTGCAACTTATACCGCATCAGCATGTGAGTCTGGAGCTCGGTGATGAAGGAGTGGTGGGAGATAAAGTACATGAAATGCAGCTGCGACTTTGGTTTCATGCTGAGCACCATCGTCGCTTGAGCCGTCCACTGAGTGGGTGGTAGGGAAGAGGACACAAATGGTTTCAGCATCAAGACACAAATTAATATGCATTGATTTGACATATATGTGACTTCAGCTTCTTCTGTAAAAGAAATCTCAAGTTTTCACTTAATGTGTAAAGGCATTTTATTGACCTGTCGATGCAAACCATTAATTGGTTGGGAAGGGAGGACTCTCTCACCCAGCACCACGACGTGAACCCCATACCTAGATGCTACTTCACCAATGACGATAGCTGCGGCACCGCCATGATCTGCAGCTGCAATAGATCAGAACATGCCGGTTTTAGTGATTGTGACTGTCAATCAACAACGTACCACATCACTGTTGTGTTCACGACTTACCCTACTTCTATCTGGATGACTGCAACATAGACCACATCTGCGTGCGAGTCTAGAGCTCGTAGAAGAAAGCAAGGTATACTCCATTAGAGGGCACAATTGCGACTTCAATTTCATACCGAGTGCCACCGTTGCCGGCGCCATCCATTGCCTGGTGGGGGACACTAGTGGTTTCGACATGAAGGGACAAATATACATTGTCTTGAGATATACGGTACTTCATCATCTTCAAAAAAAAATTCTCTAGTTTTCACCATTTTCACATTATGCCAGAAATATGCCTCTATGATAAAGAATTAACAAAGTTAGCTAAAAATGTCTCTAAAGTGTCTCTGGAGTAAAAATGTTCAATGCAATTTTTAAAATGCCTCTAAAATGTGTCTCTACACTTTGAAACTCCTCATTTTAGAGGGCACCTCTACAAAAGTGCCTCTACATGAGTTTTTTTGGAAGTGATAAGCTTGGGAGTTTGTTCTTTACTACTAATAAGGAACCATATTAGTTTTTCAGCAGAAAATTATCACTTTGCGTTATTAGAGAAAGTGCACACACTACTTACCCTAAAAGTTCCCGTTAGTGTCATATTTTATCATTTTTGTTTATTCTGTATTTGGGGAGATTCACCATGTTAATAAGAAAACTGCTCACAGTACTTAGCTTAAATCCTCTACTGGCACCTCATCTCCCATGGCATCATCACCTTCAACGTCAAGACACACGAGCTGCACGAGATCTTGGTGCCCGCTGACGCCTTTGACAACGTTCACGAGCAACCTGAGCATCGTCGTCCCCAAGAACGGCAGCGTCAGCCTCACCGCCGTGTCCGGGTACACCCTCCAGCTCTGGACGCTGCGGAACTACACCCATGGCGCTTCCACCTGGGACCTGCGCAAGATCGTGATGCTCGACCTGCGTGTAGTATAGCGGGGAAAAGAAACAATGTGTGTTCCTCCACTATAAAAGATAAAATGGGTGCTGTCTAAATTTTCCTACGAAAATGTAAATCACACAAAACAAACCTTTTTCAATGGATTCCATAAGTTTCTACAGGAATAATGATTATGATGAATTTTGAGTTTTAAGTGAACATAAAGGTGATATATATCTATGTATGCAAGTTGAAATAACCTAATCGGGCTATTTATCCTCTACATGTTCTGCTAGGTGGCAATGGTTGCAGAGGTGTGATGAAGCGAATAACCGAGATTTGGCTAAGCAAATAAGCTGGCTGGCTTTAAAAATTCCTTGAACTGGATGAGTTATCTGATGTTGTTGATGGATGCTACCTGAATTACAAAGTAAGAAGCACTTTACTCTAATTAATATGTGTGCTTTTGCACTTTACAAATTAAGCACTTTTACAAAGTAAGAAGCTCTAAGTGCTAGGCGATTCATGGAAGCTGGCCGGTCCTTATTATGCAAGGGGTTTCAGACTATGAAGAATGCCTATCCGATTATATCAGTATATATATGTCCTCTTGATTTTAGATACGATCTGTTAACACCATCAAATATAATTTGAGCTATATACCGTGTCTACTTCACATATGTCACCTCATGACCTCAAGCAATCCACTGTGCTCAACTATGCCATCTACTGGCTGGTAGAGGGGAGGACCCAAATCATTGAATTTGAGTTGGATACCAACACCCTAGCGCTACTTAGAACACCGATGGATCTCCCAGACTTCCTCATCTTCCCCATGGAAGACGGGCGGCTTGGCTACGCAGGCATGATGGGCCCAATCATCAAGGTATTCTCCATCAAAGACATTTATGAAGATGGTTATGCCACCTGGATAAAAGTTACTGCTCTCCATCACGATGCTATGCAGCCAAATCAATCATTTCACCAAGTTCTTGATTCGGATTCAGACTCCGACTCCGATGATGAGATGGCGGTTGTATTAATGCTGGCACGAAAGTTTGGTCCCAAGGAGAAGAAGGATAGCAACATCATTCCCTCGCTCCCACCAGCGATTAAAAGTGATAACGATGCGTATAACCATGTCATGATTAGGCTAAGAGTTATCGGGTTCATAGACGACCCCAACTCAATCTTAGTTCAAACTGAGCTGGGTGTATTCATGTTTGACATTGAATCGAATGAATACGAACAATTGTCTCAGAGGATGAACTTTGCCACTGTCTATCCCTACGTGAGCTTCTACACCACATGTATAAATCTGAGATATCTTTTTTTTTTGCAGCAAGTACAAACACTATATGTTTTTCACATGGATAATAGTTAACGGGCCCAGATGCATTAAGTGTATTGTGCTCTATTGATTTTATTTTGTTGAATAAATTTGCTTGTTCTAATTATTTGAGGTGTGAGGCAGTATATGATATATTATTCTCTGTTATATAATATTATATGTACGTACTCTTGTGTTCATATATGATCTGTTAACACCATGGAAAACTAGTTGAGCTGCATGCCATGTCTATTTCACACGTGTCCCCTCACCCGCCCTTGCACCAACACAGTACAAGTTAGTACCATATCGTAGTTACGTTCACAACTTACCTTGGTTCTATCCGGACGAGTGCAACTTATACCGCATCAGCACGTGAGTCTGTAGCTCGGAGATGAAGCAGTGGTGGGAGATAAAGTACATGAAATGCAGCTGCGACTTTGGTTTCACGCCGAGCACCATCGTCGCTAGAGCCGTCCACTGGGTGTGGGTGGTATGGAAGGGGACACAAATGGTTTCAGCATCAAGACACAAATTAATATGCATTGATTTGACATATATGTGACTTCAGTTTTTTCTGTAAAAGAAATGGTTTTTCCATGCATTAGCAACACAACATCATTTCACTATGTCATATTTTTTTAAACAAAATATTTACATCAAGTAGATGGAAAAAATATTTTCTGGAACAACAGTAAATGTGTGGACTGACTTTAGGATTAATTTTTATAATTGATAACTGATGATAGTTATTTATATCTTATTACACAGGAATCAAGATTGGGCCTACATTCAAGATTTCTCCGCATGGCTAGCTATTAACCAGGCTATTGCACATTCAGTAGTTAAACTGTCAGAAATGTTGTAAACTCGTTTAATTAATAAACCTATATTGTCATGTGTTTTTTACCTGCATTAACTTTCATATGTGTACTTTGACATGCAATCAGCCTATGGTATACTAGCAGCATTTCAATATCTCATATTTTTTAAAAAAATATTTACATCAAAGTAGATGGAGAAATTATTTTGTGCCACAAACAGTAAATGTGTGAACTTTGGGATCAATTGTTATAACTGATATACATGATGTTAGTTATATATCTTATTTCACAGGCATCAAGATTGAGCGTGGCTGTCTTCTCATCAGGCCATCTAATTGAAGCAAAATAAATTGATCGATTTTCCTTAGCAGTGTGATCGAGTTACGCATCTGTCCAGCGCGCGTGTACGTCGGGCATATATCTAGCCAGTGTGATTGTTCGGGAGTCTGATGATGTTTACCTGCATTTAATTATGTATATATACAATGAGATGTGATCAGCTTATGGCATACTGGCAACTGTGTTTACCTCTGCAGTAACTACGATAATGCTGGACTGTTTATATCTTCAGCTAGTAAAACAGCCGTATAGATCATAAAATGCATTTTTGTGGAGTATATTGTATATATATATAGAGATCTTGTCCTTTATATACGGCTGGTACAAGATAACGTACACAGTTTTATATCTTGCGACCACTTAGCTTATCACCTAACAATACTAATAAGCATCAAAACATATATCCTTTTCCAGCTGTCCGTCGTTCAATTACTCGATCTCATACCGTTATTATATAGCAAATGTTATTACAGGATATAATTTGCTGGTGGGTATCGAAAAAGGTGCCACGGCTGCAGGATATCTTCAGAAAACTGTTACTTTTATTGGAGGATATCGTAACCATTATTTTATTATTCCTGAACCATCTAAAGAGAGAAACTACGTTGAAAAGATGAATTTGCCCTCGAGGAAGCACAGGTTACTCAGCTTGGTTTGTTTGAATATACCATGCCATCTCTACTCGATCCGATCCCGTCCAAAACCTTAGGTTGGCGGCCACGAGTATATTTCGTAACTTTTTCAAATTTTCACAAAAAAATTAAAATGTTTATTTTGCAACTCTCAATCTGCCTTAAACCAAGTACATTACTACCATATACTGTATTTCTTCTTTACTCAGTCCTAGGTTACAAACCTGTGGCCGGAGAGGCATTCTTGTTTTTTTTAAAAAAATATCTCTCCAATTGGACTAGAAATAATAAAATAATGGTTGTAGTATCTTCCAACAAATTACAAGTATTTGCGATGTACACTAGCAAATTACAAAAAATTCGAGTGTCCTATAGAAAATTTTGCCTAATTATGCCCATACAAAATGGCAGGATATTACCACTGTATATATCTAGCTGAAACTAAAATCACCTCGGGCACGTAGATTAGCAGAAACTAAAATTTTCTAGAACATTCTTCTACCGGTTGATAGAACCACGCACATCTCCGTATCTCCAATTCTCCATATACAGCCAAGTCAGTCACATGTACTGTAAGAACACTTTAGCAGTTGAGAAAAGGATTGAAAAAAAGTGAAATAGATAGATAAACGCAGCATTGCTGCGTCATCACATGGCATGGCGCTAGCAGCCTTGCCGTCGTCGTCATCCTCGGCCAGGACGAATGCTAGTGCTTTCGGCGTCAGACTGAGCTCCCACCGCGTGTGTCTTTGTGCACGCATGCGTCTCGCGTCTCTCTCGCCATGGCGTCACGGCACCCCTCACTCCCATCCTCTCTATATCCATCTCTCTGCTCTTCACTTCACCCCTCACCAAAATCGATCGCTTTCCAGCAAACTATCACTCATCGGATCGAGTTCGTTCTCATCTGAGCTAGCCCCTGATCACCATGGCCGAGATCAGTGTTGTCCCTGTCGATGTTGTCGACGGCGAGCAGCAGCAGCAACAGAAGGAGCTGCAGCTGGCTGACCTGCCCGACTACGCCTTGCGGAGCATCCTGCTCTGACTCCTGTCAGAAAAAAATGTCTCTAAAGTTTCTCTAGAGGAAAGGTGTTCTAGGCATTTTTAAAATATCTCTAAAATGTGTCTGTACACTTTGAAAATCCTGATTTTAGAGGGGACCTCTACAAAAGTGCCTCCACATGAGTTTCTTTTGGAAATAATAATCTTGGGAGTATGTTCTTTACTACTAATAAGGATCCATATTAGTTTTTCAGCCAAAAATTATCACTTTGCATTTAAAAAAAAAAAAACTGCACACGGTACTTACCCTAAAAATTCCCGTTAGTGTCAAATTTTATCATATTTGTTTTTTCTGTATTTGGGGAAGTTCACCCATGTTAATAAGAAAAACAGCCCACAGTACTTAGCTTAAATCCTCTATTAGCAACTCATCTCCCACAGCATCATTGCCTTCAAACTCAAGACACATGAGCTGCACTAGATCCTGGTGCCCGCTCACGCCTTCGACGACGTTCACGAGCAACCTGAGCATCGTCGTCCCCAAGAACAGCGGCATCGGCCTTACCGCCGTGTCCGAGTACATCCTCCAGCTCTGGACGCTACGCAACTACACCCATAGCGCATCCATTTGGGACCTGCGCAAGATCGTGATGCTTGACCTGTGTGTTGTATAGCGGGGAAAAGAAAAAAATGTGTGTTCCTCCACTGTAAAAGATAACATGGGTGATGTCTAAATTTTCCTAAGAAAATGTAAATCACACAAGATAACCTTTTTCAATGGATTCCATAATTTTCTACACGAATAATTATTATGATGAATTTTGAGTATTAAGTGAACATAAAGGTCATATGCATCTATGCTTGCAAGATGAAATAACCTAATCGGGCTCTTAATCCTCTATATGTTCTGCTAGGTGGCAATTGTTGTACAGGTGATGAAGCGAATAACCGTGATTTGGCTAAGCAAATAAGCAGTTTGGCTTTAAAAAATCTTTGAACTGGATGATTTAAAGTTCTGTTGTTGTTGATGGATGCTACCTTAATTACAAAGTAAGAAGCACTTTACTCTAATTACTATGTGTGCTTTTGCATTTTACATATTATGCACTTTACAAAGTAAGAAGCACTATGTGCTAGGCGATTCATGGAAGCTGGTCCTCGTTATGCAAAGAGTTTCAGACTTTAAAGAAGGCCTATCCGATTATATCAGTTCTCTCTTATATAATACTATATATACATACTCTTGATTTTATATATGATATGTTAACACCCTCAAATATAAATTGAGCTACATACCGTCTCTACTTCACACATGTCACCTCGTGACCTCAAGCAATCCGTTGTGCTCGACTACGACATCTACTAGCGAGTAGAGGGGAGGACCCAAATCGTTGAATTTGAGTTGGATACCAACACCCTAGCGCTACTTAGAACACCGGTGGATTTCCCCGACTTCCTTGCCTTGCCCATGGAAGACGGGCGGCTTGGCTACGCATGCATGATGGGCCCAATCATCAAGGTTTTCACGAAGAAGGATATGCCACCTGGACAGAAGTTACTGCTCTCCATCTCGATGCTATGTGGCCAAATCAATCATATCACCAAGTTCTTGATTCTGACTCCGATGATGAGATGGAGGTTGTATTAATGCTGGCACGGATGTTTGGTCCCAAGGAGAAGAAGGATAGCAACATCATTCCCTCACACCCATGAGCGATTAAAAGTGATAACGGCGAGTATAACCATGTCGTGATTAGGCCAAGAGTTATTGGGTTCATAGATGATCCTGACTCAATCTTAGTTTGAACAGAGCTCGGTGTATTCATGGTTGACATTGAATCGAATGAGTATGAACAATTGTCTCGGAGGATCAACTTCGCCACTGTCTATCCCTACGTGAGCTTCTACAACACAGGTATAAATCTCAGATACCTATTTTCTTTTGTTTTTCAGCAAGTACAAACACTATATGTTTTTCACCTGCACATAGTTAACGGGGCTTGATGAATTAAGTGTATTGTGCTCTGCTGATTTCGTTTTGTTGAATAAATTTGCTTGTTCTAATTATTTGAGGTGTGAGGCAGCATATATATTATTCTCTCTTATATAATATTATATGTACATGCATACTCTTGAGTTTATATATGATTTGTTAACTCCATGAAAAACTAGTTGAGCTGCATGCCATGTCTATTTCACACGTGTCCCCTCACCCGCCGTTGCACCAACACAGTACAAGTTAGTACCATATCATAGTTACGTTCGCAACTTAACATGCTTCTACCCGGACAAGTGCAACTTATACCGCATCAGCACGTGATTCTGGAGCTCGGAGATGATGGAGTACTGGTGGGAGATAAAGTACATGAAATGCGGCTGCGACTTTTGTTTCATGCCGAGCACCATAGTTGCTAGAGCCGTCCACTGGGTGGGTGGTAGGGAAGGGGACACAAATGGTTTCAGCATCAAGACACAAATTAATTTGCATTAATTTGACGTAAATGGGACTTCAGCTTCTTCTGAAAATAAAATCTCAAGTTTTCACTTAATGTGTAAAGGCATTTTATGGACCTATCGATGCAAACCATTAATTGGTTGGGAGGGGAGGACTCTCTCACCCACAACCATGACATGAACCCCATGCCTAGATGCTACTTCACCAATGACGACAGCTGCGGCACCACCAGGATCTGCAGCTGCAATAGATCAGAACATGCCTGTGCTAGTGATTGTGACTGTCAATCAACGACGCACCACATCACTACCGTGTTCACGACTTACCCTACTTCTGTCTGGATGACTGCAACATAGACCACATATGCGTGTGAGTCTAGAGCTCGTAAACGAAAGAAAGGTATATTCCATTAGAGGCCACAGTTGCAACTTCAATTTCATGCCGAGTGCCACCGTTGAAGGCGCCATCCACTTCCTGGTGGGGGACACCAGTGGTTTCAACATCAAGGGACAAATATACATTGTTTTGACATATATGGTACTTCACCATCTTCCAAAAAAGAATCTCTAGTTTTCACCATTTTCACATTATGCCAAAAAATATGCCTCTACGATAAAGAATTAACAAAGTTTGCTAAAAATGTCTCTAAAGTGTCTCTGGAGTAAAAATGTTCAATGCAATTTTTAAAATGCCTCTAAAAAGTGTCTCTACACTTTAAAACTCTTGATTTTAGAGGGGACCTCTACAAAAGTGCCTCTGCATGAGTTTTTTTTGGAGGTGATAAGCTTGGGAGTATGTTCTTTACTACTAATAAGGAGCCATATTAGTTTTTCCGCAGAAAATTGTCACTTTGTGTTATTAGAAAAACTGCACACAATACTTACCCTAAAAGTTCCCGTTAGTGTCTTATTTTATCATATTTGTTTATACTGTATTTGGGGGGATTCACCTTGTTAATAAGAAAACTGTTCATAGTACTTAGCTTAAATCCTCTAATGGCACCTCATCTTGCACGTCATCATCACCTTCAACGTCAAGACAAACGAGCTGCACGAGATCCTGGTGCCCGCTGACGTCTTCGACAACGTTCACGAGCAACCTGAGCATCATCGTCCCAAAGAGCAGCGGCGTTGGCAACACACCGCCGTGTCCAGGTACATCCTCCAGCTCTGGATGCTGCGCAACTACACCCATGGCGCATCCACCAGGGACCTGTGCAAGATTGTGATGCTCGACCTGTGTTTTGTATAGCGGGGAATAGAAAAAATGTGTGTTCCTCCACCATAAAAGATAAAATGGGTGTTGTCTAAATTTTCCTAAGAAAATGTAAATCACACAAAACAAAACCTTTTTCAATGGATTCCATAATTTTCTACAGGAGTAATTATTATGATGAATTTTTTGCATTAATGAACATAAAGGTGATATGCATCAATGCTTGCCAGTTGAAATAAGCTAATCGGGCTATTAATCCTCTACATGTTCTTCTAGGTGGCAATGGTTGCTGAGGTGATGAAGCAAATAACCGAGATTAATTTGGCTAAGCAAATAAGCAGGATGGCTTTAAAAGTTTTTTGAACTGGATGATTTAAAGTTATCTGTTGTTTTTGTTGGATGCTACCTGAATTACAGAGTAAGAAGCACTTTACTCTAATTAATATGTGTGCTTTTGCATTTTACATATTATGCACTTTACAAAGTAAGAAGCACTATGTGCTAGGCAATTCATGGAAGCTGGTCCTTATTAAGCAAAGGGTTTCAGACTTTGAAGATGGCCTATCCGATTATATCAGGTCTCTCTTATATAATACTATATATACATACTCTTGATTTTATATATGATTTGTTAACACCATCAAATATAATTTGAGCTACATACCGTGTCTACTTCACACATGGCACCTCGTGACCTCGAGCAACCCGCTATGCTCGACTACGCCATCTACTGGCTGGTAGAGGGGAGGACCCAAATCATTGAATTTGAGTTGGATACCAACATCCTAGCGCTACTTAGAACACCGGTGGATCTCCCGGAGATTTCCTCGTCTTACCCATGGAAGATGGGTGGCTTGGCTTCGTAGGCATGATGGGCCCAATCACCAAGCTTTTCTCCATCGAAGACATTTGCGAAGATGGTTATGCCACCTAGAGATAGAAGTTACTGCTCTCCATCTCGATGCTATGCGGCCAAATCAATCATATCACCAAGTTCTTGATTCGGACTCCGATGATGAGATATGGAGGCTGTATTAATGCTAGCCCGGAAGTTTGGTCCCAAGGAGAAGAAGGATAGCAACATCATTCCCTGACACCCGCTATTGATTAAAATTGATAATGACGAGTATAACCATGTCGTGATTAGGCCAAGAGTCGTCGGGTTCATAGACGATCCCAACTCAATCTTAGTTCGAACTGAGCTGGGTGTATTTATGGTTGACATTTTATCGAACGAATACGAACAGTTGTCTCATAGGATCAACTTCACAACTGTCTATCCCTACGTGAGCTTCTACACCATAGGTATAGATCTGACATGTCTATTTTCTTTTTACAAAACAAAAATCTTTTTGTTGCCTACCGAGTAATTAAATTACTAATCAACATCTTTGGGAAAAAATTCCTTCTTATTATAAAAATCAGCTCTAAAGTTAAATTTCTCTATATTTCCCATTGGGATATTTTGAATTAGTGTATAGTACAGTGTAAGGACAATTTTATCTTCCTGTAATTTCATAATATATACTATGTCATGCATGAAACAAGCATATACAGAGCAATGCAAGTGTACCTACAGAAAGGTTATTATTAAATATTTATTTTACACACTGAGACTCCTCTAAATCCAAAGATTAAGTAGGCTAAAGTAAATGCGGAATTTTTCTGATCAGTGTCCACCAAATTTTGCATAATCTTTCTGCATATACAGTTGCTACAGTAGGACTTCACAAACTGCATATGTGTTTCAATGCAAAGGTACATTAGGTTTTCCTAAATATAATATACACATACTTATTTGAACTATTTGTTAGCTAGTCCTCAATTCCATTTTCCTCTGTGCATTTTATGGTTGGCCACAGCTGATTATACATACAATTAAGTTCATCAAATAATATAATGTATATTTCTATTACAACGTCTTGAACTGAGCTAATAGCAAGACCTGTGCATGCATGGGGGACATAGTTAATACAACAAGAATATACCTTCCAACAGAACTGCCAAGTGCATCTTGAAAATTATTCAAACCGAAATTTTGTTTATTCAATAGCTTTGTTACTCAAGTGATAACTAGAATAGAATTCGTGCTTTAATAGTACTCTGAATTCAACAAGCTGCAGATAATTAATCTGAGTTAATTATTATTCAATTCTAGAATAGTATATATTACAATTGTACGAGTAATTTTGTAAAGATTGTCCATATATATGTAGTGGGAACTTGCAATATGCCTAACAAAATTTCTACCCTATACCTTATGTGCAAATAGCTTTTGCATCTAATGACCGGCTTTTCCCTAAAAAGTAGTTGCATTTTTCACCAGCTCAACATATATATATATATTCCTTGTGAATTGCAAAGACCTTATACATTTGATGTTGTTACAAACAGTTGGCAAAACTAATTTCAATGAACCGATGCTGATTGATAATGGAAACAACGGTGAAGACGGTTTACAACTTGAACCTCTCATTGATGCAATGCTTCTAGATCAGGAGAACAATAGTACACAATTTGCCACTTAAATCCTTTGCAATTTATAATTAAACACACTACTGGAGAATCTTTGCTAGGTTGACCCGAAACCACAATAGTCCCGGTTTAAAAAAGAACCGGGACTAAAAATGATCTTTAGCCCTGGTTAAAAACCCCACAGCCATTCTACGATCTTTTATCCCGGTTTGTAACACCAACAGGGATTAAAGATTCTCGACACACTGACAGGCCTCCCGGTTCATCCCCTATCAGTGGGTCGAGGATCTTTAGTCCTGGTTGGGGACTAAAAATCACCACTTTAGTCCTGGTTGGTATAATCCATGTCACTTATCATCTCCTCCACAATCGTAACCACACTTCCTCACAGATCCCCTTCCTCCTCCCCTCCCCTCCCCTCTTCTCCCTTCCCATTCCTCCCCTCCCCTCCCTGGCCCTCTCCTCCCCCTCCTCCCTTCCCATTCCTCCTCCCCTCCCCCATCCGGCGGGCAGGCGGCCGGCGGCCGGTGGCGGGCGGGGCTGTGCCCGGCAGGGCCGCGCACATGGCGAACGGCGGCAAGTGGCCGGCGGGGCCGCACATGGGGCGAGTGGCGAGCGGCGGCTTGGTGGCAGCCGGGCGCCCTATCCTCTGCCGGCATTTCTCTCTCTCTCTTTTTGATAATTTGTGATTCACTGAGATGTATAATTTTGTGATTCATTGCAGGATCTGAGATGTATAATCTGTGATGTATTTAATTTGTGTGTAATTTTTTTAAGATTTGTGATGTATTTGATTTATGTGTATTAGTAACTTTATTTGTGATCTGAATGTTTTGGGATGTTACTTTGATTTGGGGATATGCATGGCACTCGATTTGGGAGAAAATACAGGGATTAACTCTGGCCAAAGAAACAATGAAAAAAAAGAGAAAAGGGGACCAACTGGGACTGCCGCTACCCTCTCTTTAGTCCCGGTTGGTAACACCAACCAGGACTAAAAATACCCCTTTTTAGTCGCGGTTGGTAACACCAACCAGGACTAAAGATGGATAGTCCCGGTTATTTCAACCGGGACTAAATATGCCCATCTTTAGTCCTAGATTCCTAGTCCCGGTTGAAAACCCGGTACAAAAGGGGTTACCAACTGGAAGTAAAAAGGGTTTCTCCAGCAGTGACAGTAAAATATATGTGTTAAACAACCGGGAGTAAGAATGGTTTCTCCAGAAGTGAAAGTAAAATATATGGGTTAAACAGCAAACTTTTGCCTGTTCTTGTTTTCTCATAGGTGGAGAGATTAGTGCTGCAGGTGATCGAATAATGCAGAAGAGCAGACAAATGTTTCTGTCACCTCATCGGTTCAAGTGGTATGAATAATGTTTTTTCTCAACGGCTATAGTCATAACTTTCTGTTGATCCAAAATTTGCATTTATATATAGCTCTCACATTAAAAAGAAACTGTATATATGTTCATATATATGTAGTTCCTGAAACTTTGCAATGTCATTCGTATATCTACACATTTGTCGTTTGCAGTTGTGCTGGAATGAAACTCCATTTTCTGTGACTGGTCGCCGGAGAGAGTAGTAGAAAAATCTGGATGCAAACATATAATAGTTAACCCTAAGTTCAAATGTAAGAAATCTTCACAAGAGATGGTAGATATAGACGTGAATTTGGTCTGACGATGCATTTTTTATGTTGACCTGTGCCTTGATATATTCTTCAGTTCTTTTAATTTAGTTACCAGCTCCCTATAATTAAAGATAGATATACTTAAGAAGTTTCTGGCAAAGAAATGCTTTTTCCATTAGCAACACAACATCATTCCACTATCTCTTTTTTTTACACTAGGAAAAAGCCCGTGTGTTGCAACGGGTGAAAACTATTTTAATCTTATTATTGTTATATGGTTTAGTTAAAATCAAATTCACTGTAGAAATTTACTTGGATATATATATTTTTAGAAAATCATGAGCTGCAGTTAGCTAGGAGTTTGTTTGTAAAGTTAGCATGCGAGTATTCTTTAAAAACGTGCCATGGCTTGAAGGATACCTTTAAAAAACTGTTAATTTTACTAGAGGACGCCGTAGCCATTATTCTATTATTCCCGATCCTATTATTCCCGATCCTACCAAACATAGGAACTACATTGAAAACTGATTTACCCTTAAGCTAGCACATGTTACTCAGCTTGGTTTGTTTGAATTACCATGCCATCTCTACCCCGATCCCCTCGAAAATCCTAGGTCGGCAGCCACAAGTATATTTCGTAACTTTTTCAAGTTTTCAAAAAAAATCAAAATGTTTATTTTCTCTATCTGCCGTAAATCTTTATTTCTTCTTTACTCTGTCCTAGGTTAGAAACTTGTGGCTGGAGAGGAATTCTTGTTTTTTTTAAAAAATATCTCTCTAACTGGACTAATAATAATAAAATAATGGTTGTAGTATCTTCCGACAAATTACAAGTGTTTGCGATGACCGCTAGCAAATTACATAAAATTCGAGTATCCTATAGAAAATTTTGCCTAATTGTGCCATACAAAATGGCAGGATATTAGCACTGTATCTAGCTGAAACTAAAATCACCTCGGGCACGTATTAGCAAAAACTAAAAATTTCTAGAGCGTTCTTCTACCGGTTGATAGAACCATGCACATCTCCGTATCTCCAATTCTCCATATATGGCCAAGTCAGTCACATGTAATGTAGGAACGCTTGAGTAGTTGAGAAAAGGATCGAAAAAAGTAAGATAGATAACCGCAGCATTGCTACGTCATCGCATGGCATGGCGCTAGCAGCCTTGCCGTCATCGTCATCCTCGGCCAGGACGACTGCTAGTGCTTTCGGCGTCAGACCTAGCTCCCACCGCATGTGTCTTTGCGCACGCATGCGCCTCGCGTCTCTCTCTTGCCATGGCCGGTGTCACGGCACCCCTCACTCTCGTCCTCTTTATATCCATCTCAGTGCTCTTCACTTCACCCTCACCAAACTCGATCGCTTTCCAGCAACCAGCACTCGTTGGATCGAGTTCGTTCTCACCTGAGCTAGCCCCTGATCACTATGCCGGAGATCAGTGTTGTCCCTGTCGATGTTGTCGATAGCGAGCAGCAGCAGCAGCAGCAGAAGGAGCTGCAGCTGGCTGACCTGCCCGACTACGCATTGCGGAGCATCCTGCTTCCGCCTCCCGTTGGAAAAATGTCTCTAAAGTTTCTCTAGAGTAAAAGTGCTCTAGGCAGTTTTAAAATGTCTTTAAAATGTATCTCTACACTTTGAAACTCCTGATTTTAGAGGGGACCTCTACAAAAGTGCGTCCACATGAGTTTCTTTTGGAAATAATAAGCTTAGGAGTATGTTCTTTACTACAAATAAGGATCCATATTAGTTTTTCAGTAGAAAATTATCATTTTGCGTTATTAAAAAAAATGCACATGGCACTTACCCAAAAAATTCCCGTTAGTGTCAAATTTTATCATATTTGTTTTTTCTGTATTTGGAGAGATTCAGCATGTTAATAAGAAAAACAGCTCACGGTACTTAGCTTAAATCCACTATTGGCACCTCATCTCCCACAGCATCATCTCCTTCAAACTCAAGACACATGAGCTGCACTAGATCCTGGTGCCCGCTCACGCCTTCGACGACGTTCACGAGCAACCTGAGCATCGTCGTCCCCAAGAACGGCAGCCTCAGCCTTACCGCCGTGTCCGGGTACATCCTCCAGCTCTGGATGCTGCGCAACTACACCCATGGCGCATTCATCTGGGACCTGCGCAAGATCGTGATGCTCGACCTGTGTGTTGTACAGTGGGGAAATGAAAAGAATGTGTGCTCCTCCACTGTAAAAGATAACATGGGTGCTGTCTAAATTTTCCTGAGAAAATGTCTGTTGTTTTATATCTAGCTACCGATATGTAATTTGATATGGAGTGATTACCTTCTTTGTTCAAGCAGTTCATAATTACATGCTTCTACCTCTCTCATATCTCTGATTAAATTGCAATGCGAAAAATAGCTAGTAACTGCACATGAGTACTTTTATGTTGAAAAAAGGGTGTCTTCAAGCCTTGAAGTTTATTTGTTCTTAATTTGGCAATATCTTTTTTTTAGAAAAAATGGATATACCTGTGTGAGCTAATGGTTTAATTCTGACAAATGCTTTATTCAATATAATGTTGACAAACGCAGGTGCTAAAGCAGTTTTCAGACCTGCAACACTGATCTCTGATCAGGAGAACAGCACCACACCAGCAGGTTTGCAGCTCTTCATTGCCATTAATTAATAATTATAATAATGAACCTGTCGATTTTGTGAAGGCATCTCATTCTTAATATAGATTCTAGATGCATGCAAGTTCATTTGCTTGAGGGTATTATTAAATTCATGCCATCTTGATTCAAACAGATTAACTGTTAGTGCTAGCTAGCTTTTGACAAACAATTCTAAAATGGCATATTCTCTGAAAAAGAGAGTTGGGGTTGTGATGGTAAGCCAAAATCAATTGTGGCTACAAATATTAGGCATATAATTTGTAGTGATTCTACTGAAAAATATTTCAGTTTTTGGTCGCTCAACTATGTTATGTATAATAATGTAATTTTGTTTTGGATATAGAATTTTATGTATAATTATTTATTTATAGAATTTTATATTCCATACTTATAATATATTTAGTTGGGATGCATAGTATAGACACACAAAATGGTAGTATTGGTACGATGTTAATGAATCTCCTTATAATTTCGTTGTTTTTCCAGATCTTGTTATTTCTCCTAGGTGCCGGAAGTGATGCTGTATTTCGTGAAGAAAAGCTTCAAACAAAAGGTAAGTAGTGACTTTCTTAGGTTTAGCCATTATGCTGAAGACATTTTATTTTTATACAGTTTATCCTAATCAATTAATACCTAAGAAATATTAATATTTAGCTTAAAAAACTGTTATGTTAATTTATACTCGTAATTATACTACCATTCCAAGACATAATTAGAGAGAGCTCCTACCATTTTCCAATCATCCTACAGATTGAGTGGTGAGGAGTGAAAATTTTATAACTGATATTCTTCAGTATATAGCTAGCATACCCAATATACATTATAGCATTCAGAAAATATATTTTTTGCAACCAAAACTGTTATTACTTTTTCAATATTTTTCAGTATTACAAAATATTGATGTTTATGTGTGTGTGTACATACATATACACATGCACAAACTTCAATATTTTGTAATACTGGTTCTTATTATCTTTAGACAGCACATAATTCCAACAGTCTTTTATCCTACAGATACCGAGAGTCGTTAGTCTGCTGGAAGGGAAGATTGAGCTTCAATATTCTGCTTGTCTGGCAGAATTTGGTTCAGAACGGAACATTATCTGTATATTTTAGCTACCTATGAATGTAATGTGATGTCTTTCGACCCGCCTGTGTGTTTAGTGTCAGATACCAAGCATTGTAACTGACTGGCCAGTCCTGGAGCTGGTGATTAATGGAAGCTTCCGTTCAAAATATATATATAAAAAGAACTGCTATATCCTAGAAAACAATCTGCCTCTTCCCCAAGCTTTTGTCTGTGATTCCTTCCTCCTCTTGATTCATGTCACTCTTCTTCCCTGAATTTACTGTTCTTTTTCCAATTTATTACTGTAATATACCAGCTCTGTAAATATTTGCAAAAATATATCCAAATCGGCGTGGCAGAGTAACACTATGTGGTGTGGCTGAACGGCCAAGCAACACCGCAACCCCTGGATGCTCTCGCCATGCTGCTACATGATAACGCATCCATTCAGCTCCCGCCTTGTCACGAAAATATCAAAATGGCACAAAAACCTAGTGTGCTTAAAATTTTAATTTCTTCACTGCCACTGAGTGGAATGCAACAGGTTGATTTAAGAGCAGTTGACCCTGGACCACTTGGAGAAAACCCACTAACAATTGCGAGCACTAGCCAAGACATGGGAAATAGAGCAACAGCTGACAGGTTTGGTGGTGATGAATGGTGATGACTGGACAAAAATCCAAGCTCAGAATTCAGCGATTCAGGCATCCATGCATAGGCTCCCTGGAGAAAATTCAGTTGGTCACTGAATTGGTTGGATGGAAACTACTAGCCATGAAGAAGTTGGTTACGGATCGATCTGCATGAGGAAGTGGGGGAGCTAGGGCTTCAAGTTAGCCAACTCGCTCTTGATTCCTGTGCTCTCTCTCAAACTGTCTGATCTGCCTCCCCATATGCCTTCACTTTTAGTACTAACAAAGGAACCACATTAATTTTTCAGTGGAAAATTATCACATTGTGTTACTAGAAAATCTGCACACAGTACTTATGCTAAAAGTTCCAGTTAGTATCATATTTTATAATATTTGTTTATTCTGTATTTGGGGAGATTTACCGATTTAATAGAAAAAATTGCACACGTACTTAGCCTAAAGATCGACTAGCTACGTGAGGCCGCCTTCGTGCAAGTATTGTATAACAATGCCTCCCTGCTACTCCGTCACCGATGGCTACAGCAGAGCGGTGATCCGCTAAGCTAACCACGATGCCATCAATGACTGCCACATTGTGATGTACCACACCGTCTTCACGTATGGCGAATCAAATTCACTGCATGGCCTGCGTGTACAGCTCCAGGACCAACACTTGATTATCCATGGCCACCATCGATGTTGTCATGGCCTTCGATTTCAAGCCACCTCTGTGCTCGTCAATGTCATATACTGGCTGGTCGATGGGAACACCCAAATCCTTGAATTTGAGATGCATACCAACAGCTTGCTGAAGATCAGAACCCTGTTGGACATCCCTAACTTCATCATCTTCCTCATGAGAGACGGCCAGCTTGGCTATGCAGGCATGATGGGACCAATTGTTACGGTTTTCAACATCGAAGACGTCTACGAAGATGGTTATGACACATAGACAGAAGTTACAGCTCTTCACCTTGATGCTATGTGGACATATCATTCCTATCACCAAGTTCCCGATTCAGATTTCAGACTTCGACTGCCGTCATGAAATGGAGACTGTTTTGATGCGAGCAGGAAAGTTTGGTGCCAATGTGAGAAACGATAGCAGGCACATTTCCATGCATCAGCCGGCGATTAAGACCGATAACAACAAGTATAACTATGTCATGATCAGACCACAAGTTATTGGGTTTGTACAGGACCCTAACTCAATTTTAGTTCTTACCAAGCTTGGAATCTTCTTTTTTTTTTTGCGGGGAAAACCAGGGAGATTTATTACTCAGGCATAGAGTCCACATCTAAAAGATGTGAAATAAAGTTACAACTATTGTCAGGCCAGAAGGAGGTTAAGTCCTCACATCGGCCTTTATTAGCAAGCAAATGACTCACACCATTACACTCACGCTTAACTTTCATAACTTTGATCTCCCTGTTTCCAGACACAAGGTCACGCACCTCCTTTGCCAAGAAGGCCAGCTCGGAGAAGCATCTCGTCTTTGACTGAATCAGATTCAAGGCTTCAGAACAATCAGTTTCCAGCATCAGGGGTAGGAGCGTCCATTGAAGAGCCATCACCAGACCTTCCCTACATGCGAGTAACTCTGCCTCCAGGGCACTGTTACATCTGGCTAGCGAGCCACAAGCGGCAAAAATTACATTTCCTTGGCTGTCTCTCAGGATCACACCAATGCCACCCTTCCGGTCAGACGACTGAAACGAGCCGTCCACATTAAGCTTCATCCACCCTGCAAATGGCTTCCTCCACCTAGTAATGGCTTTAGTCACTTTGGGAACAGGGTAGGGGTTTCTCCTTCCGGCCGGCAAAAGCACATGTTTTCCTTTAGTAAAATCCACTGAAGGGTTCTGTTTGATGATTGTCAGAGAGGAGACATAGCTAACAATGAATCTCCTTGAAACCGAGACAGGAGGAGCAGCTTTGCCGTGTATAATCTCATTCCTAACATGCCATATGCGCCAAATTAGCATAAGGAATAGTGGTCCTTCATCTTCAGATAACAAGTCTAATTGATTGAGGATCCACGCCGAGCCTGACCAAGAGCTTTTCACATCAAACGATATATCATTTCCTTGATACATAGCCGACCAGAGAGCCCTTGCCTGCGGACATCGACTGAGAGCATGGGCTACGTCCTCTTCCTCTACTCCACAAATACAGCAGGTACCTACAGCCTCCATCTTCCTCTTGTGTGTATTCTGCAATGTAGCAAGGCTATTTGTTGCCGCCTTCCAAGCGAAAATCCTCACTTTCTGTGGGACATTGCATGTCCAGACTTTCTTCCACGATTTATTCAGACTGACAGCCGACGAGCGGTGAGTGAAACCTAGCCTGTGCATTGCCTGCTCCAAAAATTTCCAGTCCACCCTGTCATAGGCCTTGGAAAGATCCAGCTTGTAAGCACATGCTGCATTATTCGTATTCCTATTCTTCTGAATGAAATGAAAGCATTCAAACGCCACTAGCGCGTTGTCTGTTATCAGCCTCCCGGGAACAAAAGCACTCTGATTAGGTGATACTAACTCATCCAAAATCGGCCTCAGTCTATTAACCAAGCATTTGTTCAACACCTTATAAATAACGTTGCACAGACTAATGGGCCGAAATTCCTTCAGCTGAGTGGGGTGGTCGATCTTAGGTATAAGAACAATAGCAGTGTCATTGATTCCCTCTGACATCTCCCCGTTAATGAAGAAACTTTGGACAGCCCTGACAACGTCACATTTGATTGTATCCCAGTTCTGCTGATAAAACCTCGCCGGAAACCCATCAGGCCCCGGCGCCTTCAGTGGTCCGATCTGAAATAGTGCATTGGATATCTCCTCTTCAGTGAACTCACGGGACAGATCAGCATTCATTGATGCTGTGACTTTTTCCTGGAAAAGGCTAGACACTCTAGAGTGATCAAGGCCAGGATCAGCTGCATACACATTCTTGAAGTAATCGGTGGCCATTCGTTCCAATGTCGATGTCTGATGGTGCACAGTGCCATCAGCTGCTTTCAACGAAAGGATCTTGTTTTTCTTTGCTCTCCACACTGCCTTACCATGAAAGAACCTCGTATTACGGTCCCCCTCCTTCAACCAACTCACTCGGGATCTCTGCAGCCACAACATCTCTTCACGGTATAACAGCTCATTCATACTATCAGTAGCTTGGCAGATAGCTGAGTGGTCCGCATTTGATTCCATCAGGAAGGCTAGATTTTTCCTCGCTTTCTCTAGCTGACGGCCAATATTCTTGAATTTGGTCTTACTCCACGTTTGCAGGGAACACATAACTTTGCGTAAAGCCATGCCTATATCTCTCAAATCTGATTTGGCCCCAGCCTCCACCCATGTCTCCTGTATAACTTCCGACAAACCTGGTTCCCGTTCCCAGCATATTTCATAATGAAGAACCTTCTTCCTAGCCGGCGTGTGAGTCTCCTGGAGAAGCTGTAACACAGTGGGGCAATGGTCTGAACGGAGAGAAATCATATGCGACAGGACTGGATTGGGAAATAAATCATGCCACGCATTGTCAGCCAGAGCACGGTCTAGCCGGACTCTGACGTTGCTTCTCCCTTGCCTTTTGTTATCATACATAAACGGAACACCTCTGAACCCCAAATCAAACAAACCACAAGACTGTAACAGGTTCCGGAAGGCCAACATCTGTGGTTCTCCTCTTGGGTGAGAAGAAAAATGTTCAAACTGCCAAAGAGCTTCATTAAAATCACCAATGAGAAGCCAGGGTAGATTAGAGGAGATCCTAAGCTGATATAGTAGAGACCACATGTTATGTCTGTTCTCAACTCTCGGTTCGCCATAAACAAAAGTAGCATGCCACATTGGTTCATTCGGGGACATCCTAATATAAGCATCAATATATCTTTCACACATAGATTTTATTTCCACATAAACCGACTCATGCCAATACAAAGCCAAACCACCGCTCATACCATCACTGTCAACTCCTGCAAAACTCCTAAGTCCCAATCTATTATGCAGCCGACGTATCCTATCCACCTTCTGTCTAGTCTCACTAAGGAAAACAATCTGGGAATTAGCCTCTTTAACAAGGCCCACTACAACAAACCATCTCTAATAAGACGTTTGGATTAAGCCGTTTTATTACTCGTCTCTATTTTCAGAATCCCAATTAGAATTAAGACGTGGTTTGAGACGCTTTGAAATTAAATCCTGTTGAAGTTTATGTTGAGACGATTTAGAACAAACAGAGACGTCTTATGGATGTCTTATTTCTATGGAAGAATATAATATATTTTTTTCATATGTTGAGACGATTTAGAACAAACTGAGACGACTTATGGATGTCTTATTTCTATGGAAGAATATAATATATTTTTTAAAAAAATAAAAGCAACGTGGTATAATAGGAGGAATTATAAGATATTTTATAGATGGGGTAAAAGAGAAAAAATAACAATGCAAAAATCAGGACTCGAGCTCACAACCTAACGCACACTTAATTACCAGCTTAACCAAGTGATCTAGAAGAGGAACTTGTTCGAAAGTTAAGTTACTCAATATATTAGCGAACAATTATCGCAGGTGTGTCGATTTTTTTCCTCCTTTTAGAGCAGGGATCTCCGATCCAGATCCGATTAAGAGGCGTAGGTCCTGTTGGTGGCGGGCAAATACCGCGACGGCGACGGAGGCCCTGCCCCTCAGCCGCCGCCGCCGCCGTGCGCCAACACGCGTCCGTGGCCATTGGCGGCGTCTCTCTCTGTCGCCCGTGATCTCTGATACTTGGCAGCCTCTGCACTTACGCATCTGGCCATCGCCGCCGGCTCGATTCAGCGTCTCCGGCCCCCCGCATCTCTACTTTGGCTCGACCCTCTCGTCGCGAGACACCAAAGCCCCTACCACTCTTCCAGTCTCAGGCCACAGGACAAGGCAAGAATTACTTGTGAATGCCTCAAACTATTTTCCATTATTTTATTTTTCGCGAACGCCATCTTTTCCATTATTTTAATTAGATGATAATTTGATCCCTATTAGGGTTAGTTTTAGAGTCTTTCTTCAATTAATTAATTATCTGAAGAATATCTAAGAAATTGGTTTGAGAAGGCACCATATCGGAAGTCAATTTTCTTGGGAACATACCTTGGAGGATTTGGCTAGTTTTCCTTATCTCTGACGGTGCTTTCTTTAATTTGGTGCATAAGTGGATCTAGGAACTTGGTCTAGTGTTATTGGATAGGTGATGTGAACTGAACCTCGATAGGTAGTGGAGTCAAATTGAGTTAGATCCTGAGCTTGTACTTTCATGTACACAAACATAAGCATTTTTTTTTGTTAGTTTGCACTTATCTTTCCCAGGTGTATATGCTTGTATATATTACTTGTCTTTGATTTATTGTGCTGATCGGTTAGCCCAAATCTATATTGGAGTTGATCTATTTTTACTTTTTGAGAGTAGTCTAAACTAAGAGTTGTGATTAGGCCGGCAGAAACACAGATACATTTGGGTTTTGTTGGGACAGAAATCCAGGAGAGGGAATTAATGTTGTGTTTGTAAATTGTAGAAAATAATGTTGATTTGAAAGTTAATGTTTTTTTTATTATTTCTACAGCATACCATTTAACTTCCAATGGATCGAGGTTGGATGAGTGAACCCAGATCAACTGCTTCTTATAAAGACGGTGTCGAACATTTCCTTTGTGTTGCATTTCGTGATGTTCCAGATGGTGGCAAGGTCCTTTGTCCATGTGTGAACTGCAGAAATAGAATAACCCAGGATTATGATGGAGTTAAAACACATTTTAGATGTTTTGGAATTCTTCAAAGTTATACTAAATGGGTTCACCATGGCGAGAAGTATGATGCACCAGACTTAGTATTTGCACCTGTGTCAAGTAACTCTAGGAATATTCCTACTTCTACTGCTCATAGGAGTAATGTGGTAGCAGATGGACCAGGAAGAATGCATGACATGGATGGACTCCTAAAAGCTGTATTTGCCAAGGAAGATAGTTTTGAGTCTCTGTCTACTGCTTCCATTGAGGATGAAGATATTCATTTTGACAATGAATCTGCCGAAACTAATATGGCAGTGGATGACAACAATACATTTGGAGATAATCATACCGAGGGGGAACAAAATATGTTTGCAACCTTCTTGAAGGAAGCAAACACAAAACTATATCATGGATGTGATAAATTTTCGAAGTTGTCATTCATAGTCAGTTTGTATCACCAGAAATGCATACATGGATGGACACAAGAATCTTTTACAGCACTACTTGGCTTGTTATCTGATGCACTTCCTCAGGAGGCAGAGTTACCAAAGAATTGTTATGAAGCAAAAAAAATCATCCGCGGTTTAGGACTTGACTATAAAAAAATACATGCTTGTCCAAAAGACTGCATGCTATTTCGAGGTGACAGAGCTAGCCAAGAGTCTTGTCATATATGTGGTACTTCCCGTTGGAAAATAGATAAGAATGGATCTCCGGTTGAATCGAAAGGAAAGAAGAAGGCAGCTAAAGTGTTGCGCTATTTCCCATTAATACCAAGACTACAGAGACTATTTTCCACTAACCAAACATCAGGTGATATGCGCTGGCATGAGGAGGGACGTACAAAGGATGGAATGTTGAGACATCCTGCTGATGGTGAAGCTTGGAAGGATTTTGATACTCGCAATCGTACATTTTGTGCTGATGCCCGAAATGTTCGCCTTGGTCTTGCAAGTGATGGGTTTAACCCTTTCAGGAACATGAGTTCAAAGCACAGTACTTGGCCTGTGATGCTTATTCCATACAACTTGCCACCTTGGATTTGCATGAAGCAAACATCTTTAATTTTATCAATGATCATTCCTGGACCGGATTCACCTGGTAATGATATTGATATATATTTGGAGCCACTTGTTGATGAGCTCCTCCAACTGTGGGATGGTGTGAAAACATATGATGCTTCTTCACAGGAGAAATTTTCTCTTCGAGCTGCGCTATTATGGACGTTGAATGATTTTCCCGCATTAGCTTACCTATATGGTTGGAGCACTGGAGGGAAATATGCGTGCCCATCTTGTGCTGTAAATACAAGATCATTTCGTCTAAAAAAGGGTGGAAAATTTTGTTATATGGGTCATCGCCGATGGTTGCCACTTAACCACAAATATCGAAGTTGGACGGATCAGTTTGATGGCACCCAAGAGAATGAACCTGCACCTAATACATTGAATGGAACTGCTGTTTTGAAAATGTTGGAGGGCAAAGTATTTGCATTAGGTAAAAGGGTAAGTGTAGCAAAGAAGGTTAAAAGAAAGAAAGTAGGCAAAAGCAATAGCAAGGATGAAGGGAGCAACCAGGAACTCAAACGTAAAAGGGTGACACGGAAGGAGAAAAGAAGTGATTGCACAAGTAAGTGTGGAAAGAAACCTGAGGATTGGTTGAAAAAGAGGTCAATATTCTTTACACTACCATATTGGAAGGAAAATAAATTAAGACATAACCTAGATGTAATGCATATTGAAAAAAATGTTTGTGATAATTTAATTGGGACATTGTTGGATATCGATTCAAAAACAAAGGATAATCTTAATGCACGACTTGACTTGGTGGAAATTGGCATTCGACCAGAACTTCACCCTACAGTAGATGATAAAGGGAAGAAAATATTACCACCTGCATCCTTTACTATGTCAAGAGAGAAAAAGGAGATTCTTTGTTCATCAATTCAGAAAATTAAGACCCCTGATGGTTATGCATCAAATATTTCTAGGTGTGTCAACATGAAAGAATGTACACTAAGTGGTATGAAAAGTCATGATTGTCATGTTTTACTGGAAGATATTCTTCCCATAGCACTTCGATCCTGTTACCCTAGCAAAGATGTCATGAAAATAGTTATTGAATTGGCTAGGTTCTTCAAGAAGTTGTGCTCTAAGGTTATAGATGTATGTGAGCTTAAACAACTTCAAGACAGTATTGTGATGACACTGTGTGATATGGAAAGATTTTTTCTTCCATCATTTTTTACTATCATGGTGCATTTGCTGGTACACTTGGTTGAGGAAGTTAAACTCGGTGGTCCAGTGCACTACCGCTGGATGTATCCTTTAGAGAGGTGTGCAATCTTATTTTCAATCAAAGATGCAATTATTTTTGCTCCCTTATATTTATTAATCATTGGGAAACATATTTTTGTAATTATATACAGATCATTTGTTCGCATAAAGGCACTAATGTGAAATAAAGCTTACCAGAAGGTTCAATTGCTGAAGGTTATCTTGCTGAAGAGTGCCTAACATTTTGTTCAAGATTTTTGGATGGAACAACACGCTTTACAAGACCACCTAGAAATCCTGACCCTCCAGATAGTATAAAGGACATGTATATGTTTGGTAGTGCTGGTGAACCACTTGGAAAGGCCATTACCAGCCGATTGGATAATCAGCTTCTTGTTCAGGCACATAGATATGTCTTGCGACACTGCGATGAACTTGATGATTTTCGCAAGTATGTCAAAGCACATCGTACATTGATTATTTATTTTTTATAGATACATAAATGCAAATTATTTAGTTTATTCAATTATTGCAGAGAGTTTATCGATGAAGAGAAAAGGAGGCTACCTCAATCAACTAACTTGACACATTCTGAAGTTGACATATTGATCAATAGAAGCTTTGCTGATTGGTTGGAGCAGAAGGTACTTTTTTTAGGTGTTCATATTTCTGGTATTGGAAATAATGTGGACAACTGAGAGTAACAATACTGTATGCAGGTTTTACAAAATGGTGGAGCATACATAGATGAAAAGATAAGAGCATTGGCTGCAAAACCAAACAAATATGCTGTGTGCTACAGTGGATACATTATTAATGGTTTCAGATTCCACACTATGAGCAGGGAGGCTGGTCGCTCCACTCAAAATAGTGGTGTAGTGAACATCGCCGAGGACGGTGTTAATTATTATGGCAGATTGTCAGATGTTGTAGAATTGTCATATGGAAATTATAAGGTAGTGCTCTTCAGATGTGATTGGTATGATGTCCATCATAAAGCTGGTTTGAAGACGGATGAGTTTGAATTCACCCTTGTGAACTTCACTCGGAAAATACACACCGGAGAGAAACTAGATCATGATCCATTTGTCTTTTCATCCCAAGTGGAGCAGGTGTTTTATTGTGAAGATGAAAAAAATGAAGGGTGGCATGTGGTTACACGATTTAAGCCAAGGGATATTTTTGATATGGGTGTGGAACAACCATCAGATGAAAATGAGTAAATCTAGCAGGAATTGCTTTTCTCTTGGACCACGTATTACTGTATGGTTCATTATGTCTACTGTGTAAGGGATTGATTTAGTTTTTTTTGAAAGGAAAGGGACTGATTTAGTGTTTATACATGTTTCTGAAGATCTCTATTTTGATTAAATGGAAATTTCATTTGCTTTTAACCATGGTTCGTTAAGTGTTTGATGATATTATGATTGTATAAGTAAACAGATACGCTCGTGACTCAATTATGAGCAGGGGTGAAGCTCAGTGGAGGTCATCCAGAAACGAATAAATATATAACATCTATACTTACATCACGAAGTTGGTTGTGGTTCTATGGTTGTTACTTGCTTTGCTCGCAAGACAGATGTTGTGTTCGATTCCTGTTAAACACTTAATTTTTTAGCTAATTCTATTATTTTCTTTATCCAATAATCCTACTATTTTCTTTAATTTAGTAATCATAATCATATTCTATTTCTTCGATAATTCTTTTATTTTCTTTAATCCAATAATCGTATTTCTTTAATTTAATCTCTATCTTTATCTCTACTACTTAAAAAGTAAAAAAGATTTATGTCGTCCGTACCCCAAAAAATCACGCTTAAAAAGAAGTGCGAAAAAAGATTATGTCCGATTCCAAAAAAAACCCGACCGTGCAGAAAAAGGTTCTGTCTTCCTAAAAAAAGGAAAAAAAATTAGTGCGGAAAAAAGTTTCTGTCCGAGTAAAAATGTTTCTGTCCGAGTCTAAAAAAAATCTATATAAACCGAAAAATAGCCCGAAAAAAGTTTCTCGATTAAAAAAACAGTCGTGCAGAAAAAGGGTTTCCATCTTCCGTAAAAAAAAGAAGACAAAAATAGTAGAAAAAACGGTTTCTGTCCGATTAAAAAAGTATAAACCAGCCCTAAAAAAAAAGGGTTAGTGGAAGGAAAAGTTCCCGCGCAATTACTAAAAGCTAATTCAAAGTAGATTTGGAAATTTAAAAGCTAATTCAATTTTACCCTTTCGAATTATTTTTTTATTCATCAATTATCATATATCAAAATACACCTAAAGATGTCAAAGTTTATATAAACCGCGTGAGAAAAGAAAACCCTTATAAAAAATGCTGCGAAGAAATTGCTAAAATAAAACGCCACTCATAAAAAAAAGATTAAAAAAACCCATCCGACTCAATGCAAGAAAAAAATCGTTGCATTGGTAGGAGTAAAAGAGTATTTTAGATTATATCCATGCTGCCACATGAATAATCCAATTCTTTTGGGTAAGACAAAGCACAGATAAGATTGCCATCGTCGAGATTGGGACATTAATTTAAGATGTTCCAATATTTTTATGATATGTCTTAGCTCCAACGATCAATATAAACTTTATCATTGACATGGTTGTTCCTGACAGATAAACAATTATTGGAATTTTTCACCCGTTGCAACGCACGGATATTTTTATACTAATTAGGAACTTTAAGGAAATTAATAGAATAATAAATATAAGAGTACATTATGAATCGTATTGATGATTCTAATTTTTGAATTATGAAGTCACAATAGACTAAAATCAATACTGCTATTTTTTCTGAAATTTTTAAATGCTATAACAATTATAGTTGATACAAAACGCACGGGCATTTTTTAATACTAATTAGGAACTTTAAGGAAATTAATAGAATAATAAACATAAGAGTATAAGATGAATCGTATTGATGATTATAATTTTTGAATTATGAAATCACAATAGATTAAAATCGATACTGCTATTTTTTGTGAAATTTTTAAATGCTATAACAATTATAGTTGATACAAAAGCAAAGCTGTGCAAATTGAAATTTTTAAATGCTATAACAATTATAGTTGATACAAAAGCAAACCTTTGCAAATCGATACTGCTATTTTTTTTGAAATTTTTAAATGCTATAACAACTATAGTTGATACAAAAGCAAAGCTTTGCAAATCCTAAAAACAAAAAGGAATATTTTTGATGATAACATGATTCGAAACCTGTACCTGCTGTACAGAGCATTACGCCCGTAACCAGCTGAGAAGCAGAAGTGTTTTGATTGAGGAACGCTCAATTTATTAAAGAACTCTACCGGTTGCTTAATCTATTTCGTTCTACCGCCTAAGCAAATTTTTTCCCGCTTTTATATCCGCCCAAGCAGAGTTTCTTTCGCGCTTTTATTTCCGAAAAGCTCCTAATATATATACCCTCCCCAATACCCATTCCTTCGATCTCGTAACCTAACTGAATTCGATCTGGCGACGGCCAGGCCGACGGCCAATCTTCCGTGTGAAGGTTGTCTCCCTTTGGCGGCCAGGTGCACGGCAGCGGGTGGTGGACTCGCGCAGCTGTGCTAGCGGCTGCGGCGCGGGCGGCTGCCGGAGCCAAGGGAAGTGCCTACGCGACAGCGAGCTGGAGGCTGGAGACGAGGAATTGAGTAAGTAAAACTCTGGTTCTTGATATCTGATTGCTGCAAGATTGCTATAAAGATGAGTAGGCACATTGCGAATTTACTATTTCAATTATTCTGGTTGGGGCAAAATCAATAGGATGGTTGTGATATATTGTGTCAGCGATGTAGCGGCCGCAGGCACGGTACTCACCGCTGATTTTTATCATAGATTTTCCCCTAAATTTAATCTATGCTCTAATAGCAGGAGGGCTTTCAGCCTCTCATGTCTTATTGTGTTTATACAGTGTGGATGTGAATAGATAGTGCGGTACATAGCAGATCCTATACTTAAAGCAGTACTGCTTATAAAAGTCTGCATCAACTTCATTTCAAAAAAGTTTGCATCAACTGTGCAACTGATGCATTCCTAATTTCCTATCCACTTAATTAACTTTCCTCAAATGGATGATTGACTTAAGTTTTTTGTGTTGCTTTAGTTTGCAACAATGGTGAGAGTACCAAGAAGGCTACGGGGGTTGAACCTGGATGCACAGGGTGCAGGAGATGTGCAAGTCGAGGAAGAACATTTGCCCTTGAACGTTAACAATCAAGATGAAGTAGACGGCGTGCATCCCAACAACGATAACTTAAATTTTAATCTTCAAGATCATGATGTAAGTTATTTACAACTTGAGGAAGATGATGATGATCCAGAAGACCATACAGAGAGCGAAGACTTGTTAGTAGAGTTGACTCATGCAGATAGAACCCCAATTAATATAATTTGTAAGTTTCCCATAATTTTGCATTGTTCTAAATGTGTCTGTGCATATGATTTTCGCTCATGCTAATAGTTGAAATGATCCTAATTATAGGGCCAAATGGAGAAGTACGGCAGATTCTAGGAGAATTCAAGGTAAAAAACGTGGAGGACCTAAAAGAAGGAAAAGTAATTGTGGAGACAGATGGATACGGTGAACCGAATGATAGATCAGGTTCCATTCTAGGCTCATATATTGGTATGCTTGCAAAGAGTCCAACATTTGCACCGTTGGACATTCCGAAATGGGACAATGATTTATTTTTGCAGCGAAAGAAGAACATTATCACAAATGTGGAGGTGAATTGTTATTTAATAGTAGCATATATCACCATGCTTATGCTTAAAACTAACGTTTATTTGTAACTGTCAGACGAAATTTGTCTACCCTTCTGAGACGAAGCATCTTACAAGAGATTGGATCCTAAAGAAAGCTTCCAAAGCATGGAGATCTTATAAACATCGTTTGAAGGCAACATATTTTAATCGTGATGAGAGGACACTAGATGAAATATCAAAAGATGTTCCGAAAGGTGTTAATCAATATCAATGGTCTTCTCTCATTGCAATATGGTGTCAAGAGAAACACAAGGTGACATATCTATTTTTGAAGCTAAACTCATGGTCCAAATTTGTTTCCCATCATCTGTACTAACTAGAGCTTTAATGATTACAGAATCTATGTGAGAAGAACTCTGAATGTGCAAAACAACTGAGGAATCCACATACAACTGGAAGAAAAAGTCATGCTCGGCTTTCAAAAGAGATGGTGCTTGTTTTAAACTCAAATGTTGTTCTTGTTACAGATCCTATATAACTGCAAATATGATATATTTTCTGATTTACTATGTTGCATAGGAAGCAAAAAACAAAGGAAAGGTTCACCCTATCGATGTATGGGATGAAGCACATAAGAAAAAGGATCCTCATATGAAGGCAACAGTGGTACATTTATTTTCTTGGTAGCTGCACTCAGAATTCAGAAATGCAATTTGATTCATTTATGATGAACTACATATGTTTTTATTTACATAGGAAATGGCTTATAGTGAATTAGCTAAAAGGAAAGCTAATAAATGTGGAAAGCTTTCACCCAAAGATTATGATGAGGTTTTTCGAAGTATAGTTGGAAAAAAGACAAAACTTCAAGGGTACTATGATAACAGTAATAATTGGAGCCAAGTAAAGGTTTCACAGGGAGTAGATCTTACTGGGCAATCTGAGGAACATCAAATGCTTATGTCAGCAATAAATACAATGGGGAAACAAATAGAAAGCATGAGTGGTGAGATGAGTCTCATGCGTGCCTTTATAAAAGAAAAATACCCTGGAGAGGATTGGCGAAACATGGTGACAATAGGAGAAAATAATGATGTAAGCATTCATGCACCATCTTTCTTTCCTTTTGAAAAGATTAATTAGCGACTACAATATGTGCCAACAGTGTGAATTATGTTTTTTGCAGGACAATATTTTTGAACAAGGTGGTAACAAAACATCATATGAATTTGTTGATGACCTTGAGGAATCATATGAAAATGTCCATTCTAGACCAGATATTGTGCAGGTGGTGTAGATTTAACTTGATAAATTTTATTGGATGTGTTATCAAAGTATTTATGTTGTTATTTTTCAAATGCTGTAGCAATTGCATTCTATCGGTTATACTAAAGCTGCAGGCCATGCCAAGCCATATGTATCGCATGAACACTTGATTAGCAAGGTAACTTATGCAAATCTCACCATGCTACTGAACCACGTGCAATTTTTAGAATATATATAAAATTTAATTTACTGTCAACTGTAGCAAGCAAACATTGCAAGTTCTCCCAAAAGATCAAAACGTAGTCACAACGGATACACGGAATCAACTATGGTGCATGAGGATGGAACTAATAAGGTAAACGCTAACAGGTACCTTGATGCTTTCTAGGCATTGAAACATACTCTCCTTCTCTTCCTTGCTTAGGGTGTAGCTCGCCGGACTTAAGTAATGGCTTCCTTTCTCGTTCGGTTCCGGATGATGGCCCTCGTGTTGTTCCATATGCTTGAGATCATTGCGTGTCTCTAGTGTATCTTTGGACTTCCCATATACACCTAAGAAGCCCAGCAGGTTTACCAAAGGTTCTTAGTGAGGTGCATCACATCGATTGCGTGGTGAATGTCCAAGACCTCCCAATAGGGTAGCTCCCAAAAAATAGAGTTTTTCTTCCACATCGCCGCGTGACCATCTTCGCTCTCTATAGGTTGGCTGCCAGGCCCCTTTCCAAATACTACTTTCAGATCCTTCACCATTTCGAACACTACTTTCCCGTTGCAATGTTTAGGCTTAGTACGATGGTCTGCCTTCTGTTCGAAGTGCTTGCCTTGTTTCCGTACAGGGTGGTTTGCAGCAAGGAATCAACGATGGCCCATGTACACAACCTTCTTGCAATGCTTCAGATAAGTACTTTCAGTTTCATCCAAACAGTGAGTGCAAGCGTTGTACCCCTTGTTTGATTGTCCGGATAGGTTACTAAGTGCAGGCCAATCGTTAATTGTAACGAATAGCAAGGCTCGTAGGTTAAATTGCTCTTGCTTGTCCTCATCCCACATGGGGACGCCCTCTTTCCTCCACAGCACTTTCAGATCTTCAACCAATGGTCTTATGTACACATCAATGTCGTTACCAGGTTGCTTCGGGCTTTGAATAATAATCGGCATTATGATGTACTTCCGCTTCATGCATAGCCAAGGGGGAACATTGTAGATGCACATGGTGACTGGCTAGGTGCTATGGCCACTGCTCATCTCTCCAAATGGATTCATTCCATCCGTGCTTAAACCGAACCTCACATTTTGTGCATCCTCGCTGAAGTCTTTAAATGTTCTGTCGATATTTCGCCACTGCGACCCGTCAGCGGGGTGTCTCAGCATCCCATCCTGTTTACGTTCTTCTGCATGCCAACGCATCATTCTAGCATGTGATTTGTTCCTAAAAAACCGCTTCAGCCTTGGTATTATAGGGAAATACCACATCACCTTAGCAGGAATTCTCTTCTTCAAAGGCTGTCCGTCAACTTGTATCGTAGTGCTTTGCAAACAGGGCATGCTTCCAGGTTTTCGTACTCACCACGATACAGGATACAGTCATTCGGACACGCGTGAATCTTTTGTACTTCCAGACCTAGAGGGCGGACTGTCTTCTTAGCTTCGTACGTACTTTCGGGCAATTCGTTCCCCTCCGGAAGAATGTTCTTTACGAGTTTCAATAACTCGCCGAATGCCTTGTCACTCACACCATTTTTAGCCTTCCATTGCAAGAATTCTAGGATGATACTCAACTTTTTGTAGCCCTTCTCGCAATCTGGGTACAACGCTGTTCTGTGGTCCGCTAACATGCGCTCCAGTTTCTGCACCTCCTTTTCACTTTCGCAGTCCTCCTGTAAGTCCCGCAATATTTGACCAAGTTCATCAGCACCGTCATTCCCTTCAACATCCAGCTCCGCCTCGCCCATTGTGTTTTCTTCAAATCCGCCATACTGAGCCCAGTCCGGAATGTTCTCATCTTCTACTTCATCTTCTTCCATTGCAACCCCAACCTCTCCGTGCGAGGTCCAACAATTGTAGCTACGCATGAACCCCCACTGAAACAGGTGGGCATGAATAATTCGTGTGGTGGAATACTCCTTCTGGTTTTTGCACTTGTCGCATGGACAGCTTATAAAACCGTTACACTTGTTATCATTGGCCACACCCAAAAAATAATGCACGTCCTCAATAAGCTCTTTCGACCGCCGATCCGCGTACATCCATTGCCGATCCATCTATATGAAATACATATAAATCGTAATTATACAAAATCCAAGATTTACAAGGTAATTACATAATAATACAATAATTGAATATAATTATTCATACAATTAATCATTATTATTAAATTCATTGTACATATTTTTCATGTTTTAATTACATTATAAACAAATATTTAATATGTTTTTCTTATTTTAATATTAAATTAGCTTAGTTTTATAATTTCATACAAAATTATATGTAATTATTCAAACAAGTATTTATAATCTTCTTTATTCCCTACACACTTTCTCTCTCATCATCTTCCATCACATTTTCTAGAGGGAAAAATATGTAAAAAAATAGCTCCAAATGTAGATGCTAAGCAAAACAGAGAGTAGGATGAAGTTACTAACCTTTTGAAGACCTCAAATTTGTATATTACCACCAAAAAAATTTGCTTAAAATTTTGACAGCACCTCTCTCCCTCAAAGCTTAATTTTGAAGCAATGGCTCGGGCTGGAGGAGGAAGAAGGGGTATATAAAGCTATGCAACTTTATTCCCGGTTGGTAACACCATCCGGGACTAAAGATCTCAAATCACTTTAGTCCCGGTTTGTATTACCAACCGGGACTAAAGATATGCATGAACCGGGACTAAAGATCCCAAGCCCTCCAACAGAGGTCTGACATGCCCTGTCAGGAGGCGAACCGGGACTAAAGATGATCTTTAGTAATAAACCGGGACTAATAAGCCACTTTAGTCCTGGTTTGTTTTGGAACCGGGACTATTGTGGAAATTGGCCGACCCTCCAAAGGCCATTTCTCTAGTAGTGGACTAATTTCATGTTAATACACTGTCAAGAACATCGGTTCTAAAAAAACTAGTCCTATTTCTAACACAACAATTTGAAGAACAACCAGAAGCTCCTAGCGTACTGCTTCTTCTGCCTACGACCATCTTCTCCGCATGACACCGCGGCGACATACGTACGGTCGTTGGATCACTAAGCTAATGAACCAACAACTTATTATTAGTAGGATCGCTTCCCATCTTAAGATCTTGACAAAGAAAAGAAAGGAAGATGTCACAGTACTCGACCTGCAAAACAAATTGGTACCCGTCAGAATATAAGAATAATTTGAAATAAATTACACACGAACCACGCTGGTGACTGCTGGTGACGGCAGCGGTGAACCTCATGACGATAGGTGGCGGCGACGACGAACCTCATGGACGACCGGTGGTGGCGACGACATACCTCACAGCAACCAACAGCGTGTGTAACGGCAGGCGACGGCGACGAAACCTCACAGACAACCGGTGTAGCAACCGCGGCGACCAACCTCGCGGACAACCGGCGGCGTCACGGCATGGCGACCAAGCTCGCAGTAGCACGAGGGCAGAGCGTAGTACGTACTCCCGGCCTGGCAGAGTGTATGCAGCAAAATTGTAAAATTCCGAGTACGTTGGATGGTATATATACTTAAGAAAAATGAAAAGCCTAAATCAATTCAGCGTTGTCAACGGGCCTGATTTTCTGTACGAGACATAGAAACATAATGACATTCAAATCAGTACGTCTTTTGAAAATACATGCATGCAAATAAAAATGGAATGATGCCGAATGCTAACCTTTTTTATCGGATTGAATGGGTAAACCCGCTAATTCGTTTAGTACTCTTTGGATTGCACGAATTCTAAAGCAAAATGGATGGTGGATGATGTTGGAGCCTGGGCACCATGGTGCACCAGTTATTTTTTCTATAAATATATACATATACATATATATATATACACATACACACATATATATATATATATATATATATATATATATATATATATATATATATATATATATATATATATTACTAAAGCTGGCTGGTCCTCCAACCAGATTATTGGACGACGTGGCACATTTACATTTGGAGATAAATAGATGGATTAGCACCGTAAAAAAAATAAAAAAGAGAGAACTGACAAGTTTCTTAGCAATTGATTGGTGGCTGTGGTGCACAACGAAATACTGACACGTGTTACTTCTCCCCCTCTCTCCCTATCAGTTTGGGTAGTGGATCTCCTATGATAAGTGATGCAAGGAAAAATAATAATGATAAATTAAATCTATATATTTCAATGAACTCAACATCTAGAGAATTCTGGCCTGGTTGATCTTATGACAGGAGATGGTAGATAAAAAGATTTAAGACATTGGCAGTAGCATGGAGTGTTCTCTTTTATAAATAAAACTAGATGATGCCCTATACTTTCTTGCGGGATATATGTTAGATATTGCATAAATGATTAAATGATTTGGATTGAAATATTGTGAAAATAATTTGAGAATGATGATTTAGCATGTGTATGTTTAGTTTTAGAATGAAATAAAATGTAGATATAATTATGATATGCTTGCACGTTGAGCTTTGTGTGTTTAGTGGATTGATGTGGCATGTTTGCATGCTAGGTTCTAGGAGTGCTAATAGATATTATGCTTTCATTTGAGTTTTAGGTGTTTAGTGAGCATTAACTTAATAAAAAGAAGTTAACTTAATAGAAAGAAGGGACATTGTACCTCTTTTTAAAATAAATGTTTTTAATTAAAGTAACTTACATACAGCAACATATCGAGAGAGGGAAGCGTACCTATGAGGCAAACAGACTTGAAATGGATCCCAAAATTCCTTTAAATAAGCGCACTACCTGTTGGTTCGCATTCTAAGGAAGGAGAGAGATTACCGCCGAAAAATCCTGAGGCCCGTTCAGGGCGGTTGTTCAGACTTCAATTTAAATTCATGCTCAAACCATTGGACTTCCTATAGCGTTGTCAATAGCTTCTTGTCTCTACGGTTTTACACCGAGATCGACCAAGCAAGTACGACAAGCCGCTGGCAGGAGAAGTCACGGGCGACAACAAGAATTCATTTAAGTTGAAGTTGGGAGCTACTGTTAGGGTCACGGATAAAGCATACCTTCTATCCTACGACTCATGAAATATGCCGATAAGGTATATCTTCCCGTACATGGATTGTTTCCATATATACCGTTAGGAATCTGTCCCAAATTATGGAAAATATATATCCCTACAGGTCAAGCGATTTCCAAATGTCCTACTCAGAAGGGATAGAATTTCTGTTATACTGTATCGGATCAGATGTCCTCAGGTCTTTCTTGGGGTCAAGATGATCTACGTTATAAAAAGGACCCAGGGAGGGGTACAGGGCATCGAATTTCATCGCCAACACACCCACCATAGTTTACGAAGCCGGAGTACACGGAGCCAAGTCGCCGGGAGATCTCGTCGAACTCATCGACTACGATCTTGTCGGTATCATCTGTTTCGTCTACTCTCTTTGTAATCTGTTCTCATCATCATCAATCCCATATAAACTGGAGTAGGACTATTACCTGATAAGGGGCCTAAACTGGTTTAATCCTTGTCTTTTGTCTGCTTGATGTCGTACTACGTAGACCTTCGTTCCAACGTACCCCAATACTCAACTTATCCGGTCCACGAGTATCACTTGTCGACATATAAATAAATAAATAAATAAATAATATATATATATATAAGAAAAAATGGATAAAAGGATTACAGGTCGGAACTAAAGCGGGTATGCAACCAGGACTAAAGATGGTTTGCCCAACAGTGACTCACTTCAATTCACGTGTTACGGCTGTTTAGTAATAAGGACATTTCAGCTGTAACGATCCAAGGACTGCATAGTACCATCCTTTGGTATTCAGAGGACTACATAATAGTTTGCCTAACAGTGACTCATTTCAATTCACGTGTTACGACTGTTCAGTAATAAGGACATTTCAGCTGTAACGATCGAAAGGACTGCATATTACCATCGTTTGGTATTCAGGAGGACCACATAGTACCATCGTTTGGTACATATTTGCTCAGTTTCAAAACTAAGTGTGCATTCAGCAGTACCGATCAAAGGACGGCATAGTACAATCCTAGGTATACAGGAGCGTATATAGTACCATCCTAGGTATACATATAGTACCATCGTTTGGTATATATTCGCTCAGTTTTGGTATATATTCACTCAGTTTCAAAAATAAGTGCTTCCTCCAGCCTAAATGTTTGTAATTGTAATTAAGGTGGGCATGAGCATTAAGAAAGTAAGTGAAAACAATTGGAGAAAAGTTGTTATTGGTTGAGAAGAAAAAGCATATCATGAAATTAAATGGATAACGATTGTGGTTGGTTGAGAGAAAATGATATGTATATAAATAACTTTATTTTGGGACAAGTTATTGTTCTAAACATAGTTATATTTTGGTCTGGATATAGTAACTGGTATGTTTATTCTTCATACTTCGTAATATCTTGATATGTCTAATCAGGTACAAACTTGCTACATTTTAAAATAGAGATGATATAACCGATACATATCTTTTTCCTAACGAATCAGTACATCATGAGTAACAATGTCATGTGCAAATAACGCAGTTCTGTCAATTACTGATATGGTCAATCTATGCCTAATGTTGCTGTGTCAAAGACTTTTGAGCAGTAACGTACGACAGGAGGACCACATAGTATAGTACATCCTTTGGTATACAGAGCATCTACCTGCCTAGAATGTGATGTTAGACATCTTCCTTGTCCCCTTCTGTTTCTTATTTTTCATGTACTGAATTATATGGAACATATGAAAAATATCTTCCTTTAATACTAAATAGTTGCACATATCATAACGTAGAACTTACCTATATATATCTGAATCTACCAATACCTTGCAATGTTTATATATATATCATAAGGGCTCAATTTAGTGGTTAAGAATTTCATATTCTTTGAACCATATGCAAGAAACATTTTCGTTGAGTTGGAAATCCCATTTCCAATAAAACTGGACACTACTAAAAAACGATTTGTCATGGCGTCACTCTATAATTTTCGCTGGCGGTCATACGCGAAAAACATAAGGAGGGGTGGGGGCATATGGACCTCCAGTAAAAACCGATTTTTGCTGGCGGCCACGCTAATAGGTTAGCCATAAAAAAACTCTATTTTTCAAGGCGGACCTCTTAAGTGTCCGCGTTTTCATTGGCCGTAGGTCACTTTTTCGTTGGCAGCAGATGAAAAGGACCGCTGCCAGAAAAAATTGAGGTGAATAAAATCCACCGTGCACCCCCACCTCCCACCAAACTCGCCCTCTCTTCCTTCTCCCTCGGTCTTTCCGCCTCTCCCTTCTTCCCCGCATCTCTCCTTCTCCCTCCCTTCTCCAGCCTCCCTTCTCCACCGCCACCGGCTGCCCTCGCCACCCCACCATCGTCGACTGCCCTCGCCTCCACCGCCATCACATCAGCCTCGAGAAGGCAGATATGTCGTCGCCATGCCTTGGGAGCGGCGTGGGGAAGGGGGCAGCGGCGAAGGCGGCTCTCAGCATCAACGGCGCGGGGAAGGGGGCGGTAGGGAGCAGATCCGGTGCCTCCTCCTCCCTCCCCATTGGCGGCGGTGCTTGGGAGAGGCGGATCCGGCGCCGGCGGGTCTCGAGAGTGCGGACTAAGTGTCGGTGTGCCTCTATAGGGTGGATCCACCGCCACCAGACCTCGGAATTGGTGTGAGGAAGAGGGGTGGCGGCGACGACTATCGACGTCGGCAACGCTAGCTCTCAGCATCATTGGTGTGGGGGAGGGGGCGGAGAGAGCGGATCCGGCACCTCCTCCTCCCTCCCTACCGGCGGTGGTGGCAAAGAGGAGGGATGGCGACAGTGAGGTGGCTCACGCAGGTGGTGGCAGTGCTCGGGAGGGCGGGGGTGCTCGGGAGTGTTGGGTCCTGCGCCAGTGGTGCTCGAGTCCGATGATGATGACCTTGGGTTCACAGCAACCATGATGACCTCGAGTCCACCGCGACCACAATGGCAACCACGGGTGCAACGACACCGGCGGCGGGTTCACTTGGGCCAATGGCGACCGGCGGATATTTTTGATGATTAAGTGTTGTTAATCTGTTCTGCTGATGATGCCAATGTTGATATTTATGATGCTCTGTATTAGTATTGATGCTTGAATGATGTTCATGTCTATTTTCAAATTGTTTTTGGCAGCTTCCTGGATGAGATGGTAGAAAGGGATTTAGGGGGATTTATTTTTTTTCCTAAAAAATCATTTTCACTGGCAGTTGCCGGTTGGCATAATATTACCGTCTACAGAAGTCTATTTTCGCTGACGGTCCACTTAACCTTGCCGCCAGCAAAAATCTATTTAATTAGCATCGGAATCTTCTTCCGTTCTTCTATTTAATTAGCATTCTGTCAAAAAAAATTCTGTTAAACCTCCTTAATTTACTTTTACATTTTTTTACGAGAAAACTTTCGAAACTGTCAAGGTGAACGATGAATCTGGATATTTCAGTGCGACTAGTAATGTACTGGTACATGCAGTGTCGAAGCCAAAAAAATCTTAGGCTGAGCTAATAAGAGCTTAAATACTTTCATAAATTACATAGCATTTTGTAAATTATATGGGAATTATGGTGTTAGGCATGGGAATCAAGCCATAGCTACCCTATGTCTATTTCCGCCCTGGCCAGATCCAATCGTGGGATGGGATGGGCTGGGCAGGGTATGCAATGCGACAAGACGTGGACGATTAGATGGACGTGGGGAGAAGGAAATCGTTATATCAAAAGTTAAGCTTTTAGGACTTCCCTCCGTTTCAGGTTATAAAATTTATTTACTTTGGTTATAAAACTATTTTAAGTTTTACTAAATTTATAAAAATAATATAACATTTTCAACCCAAGACAAATTTATTATGAATACATATTCAATTATTAATTTAATGAAACTAATTTAATATTATAAATATTAATATATTTGTCTATAAACATAGTAAACTTAAAACAGTTTGATTTTAACCAAAGCCAAAAACATCTTATAACCTTAAACGTTATAAACGGACGGAGCACACATGACAACAAATTTTTCGAGCAATAAATAACACACCAATGGTGTGCTCATCTATCAGGACACGGGACGTAGCTTCTTCTCGTTTGGGCACCCAACAAGCAAGGATACCATCGATCATCAATTAAGCTATAATGGCCATCTTCACGGCGCACCGGCGAAAGGCGGAGCTCGTGCCACCGGCGAGGCCAACCCCACACGAGCACAAGCCCCTCTCCGACATTGACACCCAGCGTGGACTGCAGTTCTACACCGCCGGAGTCGAGTTCTTCCGTCGCGGCCATCACACTGCGGCCGTCTTCTCCGGTGGTGACGACGACAATAGCGGTGACCCGGTGGGTATCATCAGAGCAGCGCTGGCGGAGGCGCTGGTGAGCTTCTACCCACTGGCCGGCCGCCTCCGGGAGTTCCCCGTCGTCGCAGTTGGAGGAAGAGGAGGGGGTAAGCTGGTGGTGGAGTGCACGGCGGAAGGGGTGGTGTTCGTGGAGGCCGACGCCGACGTGCGGTTGCAGGAGCTCGTCCACGGCCAGCCGCTGGGCCCTCCGTACCCGTGCGTGGAGGAGCTCCTGTGCAGCAACCTCGTCGGCGAACCTGACGTCGTCCTTGGCAAGCCACTGCTCTTCCTGCAGGTAGATATATATATTCAACGTAACCACGTTTTACTATAATGCTGCGTTTACTGACTACTTATTTTTTTTTACACTAGAAAAAATGTCCGTGCGTTGTAATTGGTGAAGTCTATATATTTTAACTTTATTATTGTTATACTGTTTAGTTAAGATGAAATTCACTGTGGGGGTTCGCTTGGATATTTATATATTTTTAGAAAATCATGAGCTTCAGTTAGGAGTCCGATCGTCTCAAGTTAGCATGCGAGTTTTTTTTAAACAGATTTCTTATATGATTCATTCTGTATTACCAAAAGTGAACGATCTTAAAAACGACTCAAATACAGATATATATTTCAAAAAGCAAACAAACTTAAAATCCGACTCATATACGAATGACGTACCAAAATACCGACAAAAACATCTTTAATTTTTATAATAGCAGAGATAGAGAAGAGATATGGATTAAAACCAAAACGTAAAATTAAAACCGACTCAAACACGGATGACGAACCGTGGAAACATCTTCAATTTTTATAACCGACTCACACACGGATGATGGACCGCAGAAACATCTTTAATTCTTATAATTTTTGTTTACATATAGCGTTTTAGCTCTATTAAAAAATTATATAAATATTATTTATTTTATTGTGACATGTTCTACCATTAAAGAAACTTAACTGAGGTATAGCTTGTATTTTAGCATAATTACTCTAACTAATTTTTTAACCACACCAATGGTTAGACATTATTAGAACATTTAATGGTGAATGGAGGTTGTATAATCTTGATTTTCTCCATGGACGGACTTACATTGCAAAATGACAACTGCACGCATGCAGACGCAGTTAAGTAGATATCTTATGAACTCCAATATTTATAAAACTTCAAAACCTCCCAACTTCCCGTCAAGCTAATTTCTACTCCCTCTGGACTTATAATACTTATTGTTTTAGATAAGGGTGATGTCAAATTTTAGAATCTTTGATTATGAATAATTTTTAAAATATTTTTCTTTCAAATATGGTGACTATGTATAGGCCTTTTTTAGATAAAAAAATTTTAGTCAAAAACGTCACATCAAATATTTGTACACATGCATGAGGTATTAAATATGGGAAAAAAGACCAATTTCACAGTTTGCGTGTAAATTGTGAGACGAATCTTTTGAGCCTAATTACGCCATGATTTGACAATGTGATGCTACAGTCAACATTTGCTAATGACAAATTAATTAGGCTTAATAAATTCGTCTCGCAGTTTTATAGGCGGAATCTGTAATTTGTTTTGTTATTAATCTACGTTTAATACTTCAAATGTTTGTCCATATAATTGAAAAACTTTACACCCAAAGAACTAAACACACCCATAGATTAGTTTCAAAAAGTACTTTAATAAAATTATATATTTGTTAACACCTTTATACATATTACAATGGAAAATAATCGTCAAAGATTTTTTTTAGACTATGCTCTTGTCCAAAACGGCAAGTATTATCAAATCGAAGGGAGTAATTGATGATACGAGCAATCAAAAAGAAATGTTTAACATGTATTAATTACAGCGTGATATTATTAATACAATTTAAAGTTGTTTGATGCACCAATTTTGGAAATACCTAATTTGCTATTAAAAAATTCAGAGAAGAATTGCCTTAAGAGAAAGTATCTGTCAGGGTGAGGAAACAAAATTTACACAAAATTAGCAGTATATAAAATGATGCACGTTTGATTTCTTAACTACGGATTTGGTCTGATTTTAACCATTCAAGTACAAAACGAGCTACTGTTTGTATCTTGGCTATATCAAAACCGTCTATAGTAGTAAACGGTATCATATTCGAGCGATAAAAATTGGGTAAAAATCAAATGTGAACCTTTTCAAAAATATATATAACTCTAGTATCTCCTTGTGGGACTAAAAAAAACTCATGGCAAACATGTTTTTGTTTACTAAATAATATATATAACTCTAGTATGACACAAATTTCGCTAAATTTAACCATTTTCTTGATAAATTTTAAAAAAAATCAGCTCATAGAACAAACTACCAGGAGTCAGAAATAATGCTAAACTTAACATATATGTAAGTCGGATGCAACAAAGGCTTTAAATATTGGGCTATAGCTGTTTGAGAAGAGTCTAGTAGCCACCATTAGTATCTACTCACTAAGCCTGATTTAATCTGCTATTAGCTGTTTGTCCTTACATGTTTTAGCCAGCTATTTAAAACACTATGTACAACACCAATATATAAATCCCTTTGCTCACCATTACGATTGCATGTACACATACACAGGTGACACGACTCAGAAACAACGAAGGGTTCTGTATTGGCTACCACTACTGCCACACCATCACCGACGCATTCGGCATGGCCCAGCTGCTCGACACCATCTACCGCCTCGCGCGCGGCGACGGCGATCCCCTCACCAATCCACCGGTCTGGGAGAGGGAGCGCCTTGTCGTCGCGCCGTCTGCCTCGCCACGCATCACCCACTATGCGCACCCGGCGTATGAGCCGCTGCCCATCTCATCCCCCGCCGCGGCGTCCCAGGACGACGTCGTGCGGATGACGCCGCGCGAGCAGATGGTTAGCCGCTACTTCTACCTCGGCCCAACGGAGATGGCAGCCATGCGAGGTCATGTTCCGTTGTCAGCCACCGTCTTCGAGCTCGTCACCGCCGCGCTGTGGCGGTGCCGCACGGCGGCGCTGGGGTACGCGGCCAAGCAGCGCGTGCGCGTCCTGGTCATGTCGAGCGCGCGCTGGAGCTGGAAGCGCGACCCGCCGCTACCACGCGGCTTCTACGGCAACATGCTCGTGCCGCAGATCGCCGAGGCCACCGTCGGCGAGCTGTGCGGCTTGTCACTCGCCCACGCGGTGGAGCTCGTGAGGAGGAGGAAGTTCGCCGTGACGGACGAGTACATGCGGTCCATGCTCGACATGCTGGCGCGGCGTAGTAGGCCGTTCTTCAACCTAGACTGGACGTTCGTGGTGGCTGACGCCGGTGGCCTTGGCCGTAGCATGGGCGAAGCGGCCACTGCCACGGTCGGCAGGTGGGAGCGTGTTGGCGGCGGCATCACGGCGGCCGGACAGGTGATTGCGGCGAGCCTATATAGCTACTATGAGAGGTGCAGGCGGGGAGCAGGAGAGGAAGCCGCCGTGGTGTCCATGTGCTTGCCAGCGCCGGCAATGGAGAGGTTCGCGCGGGAGATCACGGTGTGCTCCAGCTCAGCAATGAGCGCCATCTAGTTAGTACATCCATACCAACTGGTGGCAAGTTGATCGGGCTTCGTCGTGTTACTATGCATGGCGATGGGGCATGGACCAGGATCCTCTGCAGTTGAAGTCACATGATTTTATTAGTGATATGTAGACCCGATGACTTTGTCCCTAGGTCCACATATCAGTGACAAAGGCACTGTGCATTAGCAAGATACAGTGCTGCTCATACCAAACGCCATTGGACTGGAGTTAAAAATGTCTTTCGATATCCTAATGGCACAAGAGATCTTGGACTTTTCTTTAAAAAGAACCAGGATTCGACTTTAATTGGGTATACTGATGCTGGCTATCTATCTGATCCCCACAACACCAGATCACAAACAGGATTCGTATTTTTACAAGGTGGGATTGCTATTTCATGGAAGTCTTCTAAACAGACTCTGGTAGCCACTTCCACAAATCATTCTGAAATAATTGCATTATATGAGGCATCACGTGAATGTGTATGACTTCGCAGAATAACCACATATTAACATCTTGTGGTATTGGTTCATTCGAATCACCTAGCATTATCTATGAAGATAATGCCACTTGTATTGTTCAGATAGAAACTTGTTATATTAAGAGCAACATCACTAAGCATATTTCTCCTAAATTATTTTATCCTCATGAGCTTTAGTAACATGGAGAGATAAACATCTTGCAAACTAAGTCATGTGATAATCTTGATGATTTATTCACAAAATCTCTGCCATACTCCACATTCTTTAAATGTGTAGAAGGAATTGGTATGAGACGACTTAAAATTTTGCATGATTCAGGGGGAGTACCTCCCTCTGGAAAATAACCTATTTTCGTCATATTATACCCTTTATCCTTTGTATGAGTTTTACCCTTTAGGTTTTCTCATCCAAATTTTTAACGAGGTAATATCAACATAAGTTATATTTCTTATCATTTTGGTTTTCCCCACTGGGGTTTTTACTAAATGATAATTGTAGATATTATACTATTTTTGGATCATACAATGAGCTTTACTCATAACGATCTAAAAATAGTCAATTATATATCACGGTTCTCTCCTTATTTTTCCCACTGGGTTTTCGAGGAGTTTTACGTGATGTATTTAATATACTAACTATAATTATTTCTAAGATTATCTTTACAGATATCTGGAACACTAAATGAGCAATGATCAAAGCTAGATTCGATCAAGGGGGAGTGTTATGAAATATTTGGGTGATCTCATCCATCTATATGGATAGAGCAGTAACCAATTCAGGGACACGACGGTTGTGTGGTGCCCCACATCTTCTCGCCCTCACGGCGATTCTAGCAACGGACGCGATGGTTCCCAAATGATCGCATCTTCGGTTGCCGCCTCTCTCCCCCTATATATTGTAACTACTGTTATCAATAAAGGATCCACTCATTCATTCCCTTTACATTCCCTCTCGCTCAATCTCTCTCGCTCCAAACAATTCTATTCACAATAGAAGTCACACTACCTTAGTTTTGGCCTTGAATGATTAATCTATATTATCTCTCTTATTTTTTCTATTCTCATTGAGCCACTTCATTCTATTTTTCATTTTAATGATTAATCTATATATAATTTAAATTGTTATAAATCACATCATATCAATTGTTTGTAAATTTTTTTTCAATACTCGATCAAATATGAATATGTAAGGTATATAAATTTACATTGTCTAGCTATATTACATGTTATTTCAACTGTTATCATACAAAACTCTGGTACCAACACTTGAAGTTTCATCAAGTTAGTTGTATGATTAGTGATCATCGGGATTAGGGGTGGGCGTTTGGTTTATTCGGGTTCTCCGGTTCGGTTTGTACGGTTTTGTGGATGTTAGGTTTTTGAGAAATACCAACCATTGTTATTAGAAGAAATGAAAATACCGAGCCAAGATAAACCGAACAACTTTGGTTCGGTGTCGGTTTCTATCGAACAAGCCGACTAAGCGCTATGCCTCTACCCACAGAGATACAATCGCACTACTGGGCTGATTGGGTAAATTTTTATCATTTGCTCAGACCCAACATGGACTTTTTGTGCGCAATGGGGCTCTGATGGGCTGTGCGTCCTCTAAACGGGCCAACATCATCAATAACTCGCAATGGGATGGGATACAGTGCGCGCTCCAGCCGCTGAGAATGACTTCTTCGGTTTTATCGGGACTTTGGTTCATGCATAATAAAAACCAATCTCTAAACCAAGCACCGAAGAAAGGCATAATAAATTCCACGTCGTCTCCCGAAAACCCAAAAACCGCTAGTTTGGTTCGGTTCGGTTCTCGGTATACGGTTTATTTGTGCCCACCCCTTATCGGGATGGCATTCATTCATTCATAATTTTCAATTGCCACATACTGCATCTTATCACATAGCAATTATTAGAACTAAAGTTTAACATCTAAGTATATCACATTATTACCGACTAACAATTATTATTATGAGGAGCATCTTAAATCTCATACATGACACAACATTTAAAATATAATATTATAAAGCTCAACATATAAGTATGTCAAATAATCTTACTCACTTCATTTTTACAGTATTTTAACATTCATCATTTATTGTATAATAGTAATTCATCCATACATGTAGCAAACATGTGTATATCATAGTTCTTTTCCCTACTGTAACTCTTCAGCTCACAACTTCATTATATATGTTCTAGATATTTGTACATGAGTCATTGGTTCTGTACAAGCACAAGAGCGAATTCAGCGTTAAGTTGCAAGAAGTGGTCGTGCTATATTTCTGCAATTATTGGCATCTCCATGGTATATTTTCCGCAAAAATATTACGGAAGAACAAAAGGCTATTTAAATAGGAAGAATCCATCTGAGGGAGGAACACCTCCGAAAATGGTACTAATGAATATGCATCTTCCTAGCTCACTAGTACTCCTCATCACCACTGTTTAGCAACAGCAGTTAAGATGTTTTTTTCTTAATTACATCATGAATATAATCCATCAGCAAATAGTGCAGTTCTGTCAGTTATCAATTATATATTAAGATGGAATGTCTCTGTCTATTGCTGCTGTGCCAACAAATTTGTTGTCTGTTGGTTGTCTTTTTTTTCATCACTGAAGTATACCGACTCCCCATCCTCTGAAAAAGATGCAACACTATGAAATACTTCCTCTCTACTATCACTGGATCTAGCCATACCTTGCAAGTTGCAATATTTATATATCACCAGTTCGTGCCATAAACAACCAACTAAAAAAAACTAAAATCGAGGTTAGCACCTCACAAAGTTGACAAATAAGGATGTGCTCTTCTTATCCGTTCGTTAGCTTAACAGCCACAACTAAAATTTGAATTTGAAAATTTAACTTTGGATCGGAGTTAGTTTTTTTTTTTGGGGGGGAGGGGGGTGGTTCTATTATAATTTATTTCTGAGCATTGCCTTTTAAACTGCTAATAACAAATGTAAAAGTTTTAACCATAAATTATATTTGGTTGTTTTGTTTATTTTTATGCCTTATCAACTGTAGCTCAAGGCTTTGGGTCTGTCCATGCTTCATCGATCTTTTCATCTTGCAATACATAAAACTAGTCTTAAGGAGTCATTTATTGGTTAAAGTCATTTTTTTAACATATTGGAGATGCCCAAGGGTCTCTCATATTTATAGCAAAGTTAAAATGTATAAATCAACTTATATTTGGAATTAGTTGGAGTAAATAAAAATGTTACATGATGATCTTCAGTCTATCCTTCGATCACACACTTGCTACATAGCAGAGAAGTTACTCCGTTTTTTAATATATGACGCCATTGACATTTTGAGATGCGTTTGACCATTCATCTTATTTAAAAAAATATGTAATTATTATTTATTTTATTGTGACTTGATTTATTGTCAAATATTATTATTTAAGCATGACTTAATTTTTTTTATATTTACACAAAAAATTTGAATAAGACTAATGGTCAAGCGTTTGTTAAAAAGTCAATGATATTATATATTAAAAAACGGAGGTAGTATAAAAGTGGAATCGTAGGAAAATAGCTACATAGCAAAGTATAAAAGTGGAATCTAAATAGTAGGAAAACATTAAGTATCTTACAGGTATATGCAACTGGAAAGACAAAATTATACTGGAGTAAATCACAATATCTAAATTGTCCGAAAGTTGCAGTAGGACTCAACAATACACCATATATATAACCTCGCAGACAATTTGTGAGTAGCCCTAGCTAATTCATGTACATATATGTTATATCACATTGAACATAGTATAGTTTAGCGGGACGTACTGCGTAAAAGATCCAACCCAGGTAGGGCAAAAGTGGCCACGTGCTTAATTACAAAGTTATATTTTTATAGTTAGATTTGTTTCTATTCGTTTTCATTTATGCCAGTAATGAAACAGTGGCTCGCTGCCAAGTGCTTCAAGGGACCAGCAACAACGTACGACGACTGGTGACAGTGACGAGCGTCGATGGCGATGGGCTGGATATATATCTATAACGGTGGGCTGGGGCTAATTTTTCCTCTGGTTTTCCTATTAGTGACAACTCCTCTTTTCAAGCCATTACAGATGTCTTACATCTGTAACGAGTGGAGAGCCATTAGAGATGATTGGCCATATCAGTGAATAGCTCTATGTAATGCTGGCCAAGCTGTTAAACATGGAAGTTTAATTTGGAGCCGTTATAGTTAACTCGGTTTGTGCTACACTACCATAGAAAACATCATTGGTGCCAGTTAACAACCCCACATAGGTGTTACATTTTCCAACCTATACCGCTGAAGCGGCACTAGTGTGGTGCTATCATAGGTGCCGGTCCTAAACTGGCACCTTTGAGATTCTACGAATAAAAAAAAGAGAAAAAGTTGGCTCGATGTATTAGCTTGGATTGAACCGATGGTTTGAGCGGCCCCAATCGCCCCCTAGATGCATCAACATCAACACATAAACCATAGCAGAATTAAACAAGAGATGCATCTTAACACACAAACAATGATAGAGTCGAACAAAATTGACATACAAGAACAAATAAAGAACAAAGATGAAGAACATGGAGAGGACGCATAAGAAGAGAAGCCCACCGCCACCCTTTCCTCCGTGTTGTCGGTGATGTCCGCCGTTGAACCGAGCGCATCATCTAGATAAGGCCGAACCCAAGATTGTGGTAGCCAGATCCAACGGCCACTGAGCACCAGCCGACCGGATCTATCGGTCAATGACCTCCAGACGGCTAACACCGCCGCCAGCCCAACAAGTCGTTGGTTCTATATGCGGCCAAATTCATCGGCCTCCCAAACACCTGCTGCCTGTCCACAGAGAGGAAGAGAAAAGGGAGAGAGCCGAGAGAGGAGGAGGTGTTGCTGGCTAGGAGGGGAACTGGGGACGGCGCATGGCGGCTTCGCTCCAAGACTACAGGCGATGGTGGAGCGAAGGCAGCGGGCAAAAGCAGTGTTGTGGGGCGAGGAGGATGTTGGCAGCGGTGTGACACTGTGGGACGAGGAGGAGGCACGGTTGCAATGGATAGAAGAGGCGCTACGGGTGAGGAGCGAAGTATGGAGAGAAAGCGGCGAGATAGACGGAGTGAGCGAGAGGGCGAGAAGATAAGGACGGGAGGGAGGGAAGGAGCCAGAGGATCAGGGTGAGGCTAAGAAAGGCTTAAAAAATGGAGAGAGAGGAGCTACTGCTTGGCTCCATCCTAAAAGTGCCTTTTTTTATATATAAGTGTCAGTTTTAAGTGTTAGTTTTAAGTAGGAATCAGAACCTATTTGCATTCATAGGTGCCAGTTATTATTAAAAACTGGCACCTATATCGTCACATGGTTGTCGGTTCTCCCAAAAAATGTCATGTGAGTGCACTTTCGGACTGAAAAAGCACTATATAGGTGTCATTTCTATAATTTCTGTCATCGTCCTAATTTTGTGTTTTTATAGGAGTGCTAGTATAGTATTTTTCTCCTAAAATTCTGTTAATTTTCCCTTACTTTTTTTAATGGAGAAAACATTTAATGCTAAAGGTGAACATGGATCTTTTTATATTAGTGGTATATATCAAAAGTTGTGAGCTTTCAGTACAACATAACCAATTAATTAATTTTCCAGGCAAATAAATATATAGTTGGCCAATGGCGTGTGTTCATCAATCGGGATCAGGACACGACACATTAGGAGACGCACTAGCTATCTAGCTCCTTTTCGTTTGCCCACCGGAGACGCGCGAAGTCGAGCTAAGCCATATAATGGTCATCTTCTTCACGGCGCGCCGGCAGAAGGCGGAGCTCGTGGCACCGGCGAGGCCAACGCCGCACGAACACAAGCCCCTCTCCGACATCGACAGCCAGCGCGGGCTGGAGCTGTACGCCGCCGCCGTCGAGTTCTTCCATCACCGTCACGCCGCAACGACGGCGCCGCCCGTCTTCTCCGGTGGTGATGACCCGGTGGGTATCATCAGAGCGGCGCTGGCGGAGGCGCTGGTGAGCTTCTACCCGCTGGCTGGCCGCATCCGGGAGCTCCCCGCCGCCGGAGGAGGTGGTAAGCTGGTGGTGGAGTGCACGGCGGAAGGGGTGGTGTTCGTGGAGGCCGACGCCGACGTGCGGCTGCAGGAGCTCGGCCACGGCCAGCCGCTGGGCCCTCCGTACCCGTGCGTGGAGGAGCTCCTGTGCAGCAACGACCTCGTCGGCGAACCTGACGTCGTCGTTGGCAAGCCGCTGATCTTCATGCAGGTCTATATATATATATTCAACTTAACCCTGTTTTACAAAATAACTAGGAGGGAAGAAAGCACGCGTGGATACGCGGGCATCTCTGTATTTCTAGATGTTAAAATTATCTATGATGGCTAAATTCTTTATATCTATATGCAAAGTTTCTTTTTGTAAAATGTTCATATATGCTTAGTCATTCACATATATCATGTAGTTGGTCTTGAACCTTCAAAGCTTGATTGCACGTGAAGAATTTGAGACCTTAATTACACACATTAACTTTGATGAATACAACGAAAAACAAAATGTTCGAAAAATAGAGAACTAATTATTCTTTGAATTTTGATACTCTATTTGATTTCTCTTTCGAGTTGCTCAAAGATCTTTTCTTAATGACTTGACCATGATTTATAGTGATGCCAGTCACTTTATTGCAATTTTGATAAATTTAGCTAATTGTGTTGGCATTAATTAATCTGAAGTTTAGATGTTTATGGCTACGATAGATATCCATAGTTTGGGTGACCTTCAACCCATGACTCCCTAACCTGTTTGGTGCCTATAGAAACAGTGGCCCGCTTGAGTTCTTATTATATTATTATTTCTAAGGTTGTGTTAATTGAATGTTGTAAGCTGTAGCCTTCTAGATATATCATGTTAGCAAATTATACACGTTTCAAGCCGACGCGACTTAAATAATATTAAATAGATACTTGAGAGAAGGTTTAGTCATAAAATTAAATTATTTGCGCTGGTGTTCCCTTGTTGCCTTCTCTTGGTGGTGGCTCTAATCTCTACTATATATGCCTTCTCATGGTGGTGGCTCTAATCTCTACTATATAAAAGAATCTAGTGAATGTGGTGGTGGATCCATAGTTATTAGAACCGGACCGGACCATCGGTCCGACTAGAGAAAACCGGTACCAGGCGTTGGCCGGTCCGGTCCAGCTAAAAGATCAGCAAGCAAACGGACTAGCGAAAACCGATTGAACCGGCCGGTTTTCTGCAGAACCGGAGAAAAAATGGAGGTGGTTCGACCGGTCACGTGAAGGAGCAGAAGGTGTAGCGTCTACAACCTGGTTGTTCCCAAGGAGAGTTTTAACCACCAGGCTATGCCACATGTGGCTAGTGTTGTAACACATATCTATTTGAACCGTATTAAACCGGTGGTTTAACTGGTTGAACCAATAAATCAATGAACCGAGTACCCTAACGGTTCAATCACCGGTCCGGTCTTAATAACTATGGGAGGATCTGCCACCCCTCGAGTTGGTGGGATCTTCTAAGGGTAGATAAATGGAGTATATTTGTGCATGTGGCTTGGCCTTTTTGTTTGGATATTTGCTTGCAAATTTTATATTCTAATAAGTACTCCGTCCATTCCATAATATAAGGCATAACCATTTTTCTTAGATGTTCCATAATATAAGACATACATGCAAGTATACAATTAACTATGACATCTTCTCCATTAAATTATTACTTTTTTAAATCCTCCACTCTCATGTTATCTAATCCTATTGGATGCGTGCACTATATTTATTAGGATGATACAAACTACAAGATGATAATAATTATTTCTTGGTCTTTGGGTTAAGGGTGGTTGTACCTTATATTTGGAATGGAGGGAATATATATTTTCAAGTTAAGAATTTACGATATATATTTTGAAATCCATTGCATTGGGCTAATTTGTTAGTCACCAAAAAAAAAAATATCTCCTATATATGGGCTCTTTAACTGATGCATTGGATGGCTCGCAACCTCGTACAACTCGATGCTTACTATAACCCCGTGAACATTGTAACATGTCACTACAACCTCACTACGCTATTTGCTCAATTTTTTGTTTGAGGAGATCTAGTTATTTGCTCATCTTAGCCACTATTATAGCGTTATTTATCAGCTATTAGCTGTTTGAAAAGACCGATCGCCAAACGTACTAATTAAAACACTACGTCCACACACCAATATATCCCTTTGTTCACCAGGACGATCTGCTTGTACACATACTCAGGTGACACGATTCAGAAACAACGAAGGGTTCTGTATCGGCTACCACTACTGCCACTCCATCACCGACGCATTCGGCATGGCCCAGCTGCTCCACACCGTCTGCCGCCTCGCGCGCGGCGATGACGACGGCGAGTCCCTCAACGATCCGCCGGTCTGGGAGAGGGACCTCCTCGCCGTCGCGCCACGACGCGCCTCGCCACGCATCAGGCACGTCGTCGAGCATCCCGCCTACGACCCGCTGCCCGTCTCATCCGCCGCGGCGAAGGACGTCGTGTGGACGACACCGCGCGAGCAGATGGTGACCCGCTACTTCCACCTCGGCCCAACGGAGATGGCAGCCATGCGAGCCCATGTTCCGTCGTCCGCCACCGTCTTCGAGCTCGTCACCGCCGCGCTGTGGCGGTGCCGGGCGGCGGCGCTGGGGTACGCTGCGGCGCAGCGCGTGCGCGTCCTGGTCATGTCGAGCGCGCGCTGGAGCTGGAAGCGCCACCCGCCGCTGCCGCGCGGCTTCTACGGCAACTTGCTCGTCCCGCAGGTCGCCGAAGCCACCGCCGGCGAGCTGTGCAGCTGGCCACTCGCCCACGCAGTGGAGCTCGTGCGGAGGAGGAAGTTCGCTGTGACGGACGAGTACATGCGGTCCATGCTCGACATGCTGGCGCGGCGCGGCCGGCCGTTCTTCAACCTGGACTGGACGTTCGTGGTGGCTGACGCCGGTGGCCTCGGCCGTAGCCTGGGCGTCGTCGGAAGGTGGGAGCGCGCCGGCGGCGGCCTCACGCCGGTTGGACAGGCGACTGCGGCGAGCATGTACAGCTACTACGAGAGGTGCAAGATTGGAGCAGGAGAGGAAGCCGCGGTGGTGTCCATGTGCTTGCCGGCGCCGGCGATGGAGAGGTTCGTGCGGGAGATCACCGGATGCTCCAACACCAGATCAGCGAAGAGCGCCATGTAGAGGCAAGTCGGGCTTTGTTGGGCCATGATTGTGTTAATGTGTATGGGCTATTGGGCTATATCGTGTTTTGGCGGGCTCTATAAAGCATGGCCATTATCAATTGATAGGACAAGTTTTATAAAGGTTGGATGGTCATGACGGGTTGTCGAAAGAAACTCGGCAATCAGGGTGGCTTCTCCATATACCAGGAGGACATAGTTAGGGGGTATTGGCTGCATAATTGTATAATAGTAAGTGTAGACTAAAATGATTATATAAGAACATAAATATTCTCTTCTTATTCATTCTCTAGTTAGCTTAAAATAAGAGCATTCTGATTAATTCCTTATGTGTGTCAACCTACCCTACTCTTGAATTGATTAACCCCTGAATTAGACTTTGATCTATACATGTGATACAAATTATTAGCATAGTAGTCTCTTGTCATATCTTACCTTGGGATTAAATAAATACGATACCTTGGAATATTTCTAGCTGAAATGCTACAGCAGTATATCCGTGCGCTTGCGAATTATATCTGTAACCGTAAAGAATATTGAGAAGTATTTCGGGCATCATTACTGGGAATAATGTTCCTAGTAATGTCGTTAAGAAATATCAACAAGCAATTCAAAGTTGGGCGGTCAGAGCGGAGCTACTCTACCGGTCAGACCGGACTTCACCGAACGATTAGACCGGCACACCTACTCCGGTTAGACCGATCGTCATCGAAACTGAGGGTAACTTTTAATTCTGCTAAAAGTTTCGGTGTTTGGGTACTAGAACCATTCACCCTCTCTGGTTGGCTTAGTTCTTGTTGTGTCAATCCTACAAGTGGTATCAAAGTTACGACACATGACATGAATGACTCCATGTATGATGCTAAGCTCTTGAACATTATTGATCATAATTCCTATGCTTAATGAAATCATTGTCAAAAGGGGAGAAGTGATACAAGTGCATGTTTTACAAGTCAAGGGAAATTTCTTTCTTTTCAAAAGTGAGAAAAGTTTTTTTAAAAATATTTTGAGCACTCCAATGCTTTTTTACCACTTTGGTTTTTATTTTCTTAAACGCCAAAACATTTTAGATGGGTTTGCCAATGTGTTTATCAAGGGGGAGATTGTAAAATCAAAGTGTGTTTGATTGTTATTTTGTGATGAAAAATTGGCATATGAGATTATTGGTTTTGATAGTTGGAGATTATCAGCGAAGTGGTTTTGGAGATACATGTGATGAATAGGAACTGCTGACAATTTGTGACCGGTCGGACCGAGCTTTGGTAGCCTATCAGACCGGAGCTATGTGAGCGGCTAGACCAGCCAGCCCGTGGTTTGACCGGCTGAGTTTGTGTTAGATTCGGTTTAGTGTTGATTATTTGGATAGCCGTGGATAATTCATGTTTATAACTTCTAGATGGATACTATGCATATGTAATACTGTTGTTTGCTGACAATAAGCCAAGTTGGTGATAACTTGAGCTCGGATATGGTTTCTTAGTTCGTACATATGTAGGTGGTCTTGATGCCTCGGGAGAGTGTTCCCGGTGATGGATCCGAAGTCAACTTGGGAGAAGATGACGTCCGGACGATCCGGATATCATGCGGGATGCTTAGGCTAAAGATCAATACACGTGCTTGGTGAAGATTTCGCATGCCATACGATGGAGATATTGTGTGCTATGGGATGCGTTGTCAAATTTGGTACAATTGGAGTTTGTAAAGTTTGTTTCTTGTACAGGAAGGTTTCTCTCAGTATCGTTTTTGGGAGAGTTGAGTTGAGAAAAAAAGTTAGGGTTTCGAGTCTAGTCGAGATTTTTGTGAGGAGTGTTGTTGCACATTATAAACACAAAGAGAAGTAATAAAGTTTCAATCTTTAAGAGATCTTCGATTTGTATTTGCTTAGGTTCGGTGGTTCAACCAATGTGACACCGACGGTCAAACCGCAGTATCTGTGCAGGAAGACCGGCGAGGACATGGCGGTTAGACCTACTGAGGCGACAGGTGACAACAGCGAGTTGGGCGGTTGGACCGGAGCTACTCCACCAGTCAGACCGGAGTTCACTGAACGGTCAGACCGGCACACCTACTCCAGTTAGACCGATCGTCATCGAAATTGATGATAACTTTTAATTCCGCTAAGAGCTTCGGTTTTTGGGTACTACAACCATTCACCCCCCCCCCCCCTTTGGTTGGCTTAGTTCATGTTGTTTGATCCTACTCATTTTACACCGGTAATGGGCCAATTACAGGCCATCCAAGCAAGCCTTAGTGACATTTCTTGTATATTTTTTCAAACCTCTTCCTAGCTTGTGAATGCTTCGTCCCAAGTTTAGCGTTTCAAATTTATTCTATACTATAAGGATTTCTAGAATACCATTTCCTTCACGCAGCTACCTTAATTTAATTTTCACCCAATCGCAAGTATTTCCCCTTCTAGGTTCGTAAACCGTATCAACCCTCCCGCTTCTCATCACACCTCCCATTTAATTAGTGAAGGACATCATATTTTTTTCCCTCGATATTAAACTTAATTTTAAAATGGTCCACGACTTCTTATATTTTAAGATAAAGGGAATATTATCTATACTCCTGTAAAAAGAAGTGGTGGTGAGTGGTGAATGTGGCACCACCCCAAGCACCACCTCCCTACCATTTGGAATATGTAGAGTACATGTGGGGCTAGAGGGCCCACAAGTTAACCACCCCCACCACCAACTCTACTTATTGTGGGAAGGAATAAAGAATAGGGTGGGACCAGAGGGCCCACATATCAGTTACAAATTTATATAAAAACGGGTTAATGATAGTTTGTATTAATTAAAATCCTGTTGCAACGTGCGAACAACATTCTAGTTTATATTAATGTATATACAGCATAGTAAAAACCTCTGCCCATGTTTCCTGTAAAATTCAATTTGATCACATATTGGTGAGTTATGATGATGACCACAACTAGCTGCTCATGACTCCTTAAGACAAAAACCATGGTTTAGTTTCCTGTCCACTTCATCATAGCAAAACTAATGTTGGATTCTTTAATAGAAAGAAAGTATTGATGTAAACATTCCTTTCTATTATTTCTTGGAACTTCATAAACAAAATTTGCTTTATGTCATTCAGACATACTTGAGGTGCTGTAGTACTTGCATCCTAGAATTAAGGCTCAAACAGCAAACAGTCTCATTGTTTAATCCTATCGATGTCTAACCTTTAATATATGCTACATTATAATCTGATGAGCTAAATATAAATGACGTAGCAGTGACATCTACGAATAGAATAAAGTCTCTCTGTAATAAGCACAATTGGCAAATGAATTAAAATCACAACATGAGCAAAAAAAATGAAATAAATCTGATTTTGGTCTAGGAACAAAATCTACATGATCAGAAGTCTAGAAAACAAAATTTTACATGTACTTCTCAATTATTTAATGTATCACTAGTTTAAATTTCAAGCTCAGATTCATTTATTTTAACAGAAAGACTATGAAAACTCAAGCAAATGATGAATCAAATTAAGTGGAATAGGAAACCTTTTTCCATCATAGGTACCTTTCCCTCCTCTTTCCACTTAATCCGCTGAACCATAAATTAGTGTTGTCTACCATGAGTCCACGACACTGTGATGTACTAATTAAGATTTGATGTTATAGCCTAGAAAAAGTACTGTTCACACCGATAGAGATCCAGTTAAGGGCACAAATTCCCTTAGGCCCTGTTCGGTTAATCCCCAAGAGTGAGGGACTTAAGGGAACTGAGAGAATAATTCCACACCCAAATAGATGTGGAATAAATCCCGTCTAAATCCCCCTCAATTTCCTTGGCTAAGGGGCATTCGCTCATTTCTTCTTCTTTTAGATAGGAATTATAACTTTCAACTATGCACCAACTATATAGAAAATACACACAAACATATTTCTTTTACATCAGGATTTGAGCTTTGATAATTAGAGTCAGGGGCAGAGCCAGGCCTAGAGCAATAAGGGTTTGAGCCACAGGCTTGGCTCCATAATCCCATTAAAATCCCATATATGATCGTCTAACTAAAATTGCTCAATTCGACCCTAGGATTGTCCCTCGATGGAGTTATACACCCACAACTTCATCATTATATTGTGTTTGTTCACTCACTCATTTCTTAGACTTGTTTTCTGTTTGAAATGTATAGTTGGTATTCTCTTCCTCCCTAGCTAGTGCTCCCACATGCTCTCAGTGGATGTTCAGTATCAAAGCACATACTACCCCCATAGAATTTTGGCACACTCAGGAGTTTCTCCCATCCAACTAGTGCATATTAATTATTTTACTGCTTCATTCCTAATACTATTATTTTCGCACACTCAGGAACTTCAGAAAATATTTCTATTCAGTACTTGTATATCGACAGTGTACATAGGAGACTGGAATTACAAGTTTGACTTCATTACATCCTTCAACAACACAAAGACACACAAGTAGAATGCATATGTCAAAACCAAACAAGCTATAGCCGTGCTTTAAGATCATTGCTATACACATAGTACTCTTATTTTGCGCTGAAATCATTATGACTTATTATTCACTCAGTTCGAATATAGCAAATCATTGTTACACTACTTCTTGGCTTTGAACCAAATCAAGCGTTGGATCGACGCTTCCTTGTAGATGTAGTACATCCATTCTTGCCATTGACGAAAGCTACAGCAGACTGCACATACTTGGTATGGGGTGGTATTCGTGATTCCCATGTTACTAATTCAAAATCGCCATCTGGAATTGCAGCACATCCAGCTATTAGGTCTCTGAATAACAAACTTGGTTTTTTCCTGTTTGGACTATCATCCCTTTCTACTCGAGGTGGCATCAGATGAAGACGAGTACGATAAGATGATCCAAATCTAGTTATGTCTATTGGATGCTCTTTCTCAATGATATCTTTTGGATGTTCACCATATTTTGACAAGTTACTTTTTACCATCTCCTTGAAGCGCTGCAATACGCTGTTCCATAATTGAAAATCATGGTTCCTTCTAAGCAAGTCAGCAACCACGTTTGCAGTTATCAGTGATCCACCCAAGACAACTGCAAGATCATTTGCAACCATGGCCATCTTAGGATGGTCCTTTTCATCTATGCTTCCAAATGCTAGCATCTTGAAAAGGTAGCTATATTCCTCTTGTGATAAACTGTTTAGACAAACTGTCTTTACTGTTCCAAACCTTGCAAGCTTTCCAATCCGACTTATGATTATCACTTTGCTCCCTCGATCTGTCATTTGACTTACAGTACAATAGAACTTTACCCAGTCATCTTCATCTATGTCCGTAAAAAATTCACCTACTATCAAAGTCCTCTCCCTTTTGAACTTTGTGTGCTCCATTCCCCACATATTATCTCCATTGATGTACAAAATCGAACGAAAGTAAGATCTGATCCGCTCATCACCACAGACATGGCTGACCAAAGTTTTCTTTCCTACCCTGCAGCCACCAATGATTGGAAGAACAAGAGGACCACCCTGCTGACAAGGATTTTGCAACAAAATGTTGATAATCTGTTGCTTTTCGGCATGACGACCAAACATAAAATTGTCAGTATAAAGGTAAGCATCGTAGGGTCTGCGACAGACACGTTCACATCCCACTAACAATACAACAAACTCATTGATATTGGAAATGGCAGCTTCCAAATTGTTTAGCACAATTTCTAATTCATTGTCATCAGCAGGGCTTCTAGGGGTATCAAAAATTGTGCGCGAGCGTTTCAAAGAAACATACATAGTACACAACTTTCTCACCTCTTCGTCCTTTGGTGATTTGTACTTGATTGTGTCCAGCATGTAGTACCCTCGATACATGCTTTCTGCAAGCATCTTGAGTTGCATTAACATCATAGGGTTTGTGATGCATCGCCGATCTGCTTCCTCGACAACTATGTGGACTCTAAGTAGGAGTTCCTTCAGCCTCTTCATCTTGTCATCTATAGAAGTACTTTCCATGTATTTCTTCATCAGAAATGACGTGAGTCGGTTGATTAGGTCACTTGCAATTGCAGATAAGGCTACCTCCATCTGAATCTATTCACGTGTGTAGCTCTGCAAAGGCTTGTGTGTTTGTGTGCTGCTCTCTAAAGGCTTGTGTGTCTGTGCACATCTCTCTATAAGACATGCTTATTTATCTCCCAAGAATCGCTGCTGTGTATAGTAGGTTGGAAATGATTGACAGCAAGACCAGTCAGTATCCATAGGCATTTAGGATGCGTTTGGTTGAAGGATAGGGATGAATGGATGGAATAGTACATGATGATGTGATGATCCTAAATACACTTATGCAAGTTATCTGTTTGGTTCGATGTATTAAACAATGCATCAAATTGCTTGGTTAGTTTTATGTATACGTGGGATGATACGAGACAGTGTTTGGTTGGAGAGATAGGATGCACACACCATAGGTTCTTGGCACTATATTTTCTTCCATTTTCTTTTTCCCTTTCTTTAATTTTCCTTTCCTTTTCTTTAGCTTTTCCCTCAGTTTTTCTCCCATGAGGCCACGCAAAGTGCTTGCTCTGGTGCAGACATATGCCCATCTTTGATCATGAGCCTCTTGGTCTGTGGGACTGCATACAAGCTGAGACACATCAACTGAGTGCTATCATGAGCTGTGGAAAGCGAAAATGTTTGAAAAATGTAATCATATACAGCATTTTAGGATAATATTCCAAAAACACATATTACATCATCCTGAATAATATCATCCTATCCACCCAAATCCCTCCAACCACACACACCTTTAGTTGCATTTTTATTTTACTAAAATGAGGGCATAATCAGCCTTTATCTGGTCAATGAAAACCCTATTAGTATTGATTATGGATGAAATCTAGGAAGTTAATATTCTGCACTTACCGATTTTAAATTCTTACTATTCAACATATGTACAATGTTATCACAAGTTTCATATGTTATCTTCATCATGGCTACTTAAATTCTGAGAAAGCATTTTTGAGGGAACAAACAGTAGGATTTATTCAGTCAAAAAAAACTTCAGTATTACAGTCTGAATCCAAAACATTAAATAAGACAACCATTGTAGTAATATCCCATCTTGAGAAGGCACAATCCAAAACATAACATTTTGTTTTGTCCGTCTCACAAAACATTCAACTCAAATTCTCCTTGATTTTTCCTTTATTAAGCTCTCCTCCTATAGCAACTAGTCACTCTGCACACTGCATCAAACATGTTCCTTCGTCTTGTTCTGAATATCTAGGATCAGCTTAATGAGGTGGTTGCTACTGAGGAATCACCACAGTACTCATTGGGTGTGATGAAGGTGATGGGTCGATTTGACAATGAAACCATTCTTTGTGTTTCCTAATCAATCAATAAATAAATCACCAGTTAAATAAACAAATAAAATGAGTCTGCAGGATATTCATAAGTTGGAAGTCCTGAATTTTTTTTCTTGAAAGTTGAATTAGATTTGACTTGAAGTATAGTTTTGAGATTTTATTCTCTGCTAACACATAAAGTTGAGTGGTTTTGCTGGTGAGAAATGGCGATCACCAGCAAGACAGCACTCCTGAGACATGACCTCTGGTTTCTTTGCTACATATCCACAAGATGGGTCATTCTACAAAAAAGAAATATTTATGAGGCAAAAGGACTTTCAAACTTGTTGCAGCATATCTTTTACCTACAGCACCTAAATATTTTCCTATTATATATGTATTTGGAAATAAACAAGTTGACTGTTGTAAATTAATATTGCATCACATAAAATGCTTATGTTAGGAAAATGATGAAGTTACATAACATATTTGCCTAGCGACATGTAGATGACATTTTTTTTATAAAGGAAGCTTTTATTAATCTCAGACGATTACATCAAGTTGATAAAATCATACTAAGAAAATTCTCGGCCTCTGCGCATATGTCATGTAGATGACATGGAAGGACTGAAACATGACTGGAGACTCAATGAGCAATGAATACCATCGCTGTTTGCCCTTTGACGTTTTCTTGTTGACTGGGTAACTGTATTTATGAAAAGTAGCACGCGTACTGACTGTCACATATCAACTACGGAATTAATTGTATTTACAATGTAATTCTGGAATTTGTAGTAGTTCTAGAATTTTTATTTTTAGAAAGGAGTATTTCTTGGGATTTTTACTTCTTCCAACTTCCAGCCATTGAAGTTCATGATATCTGTCGCTTGATGTAGAATGCTATTCAAGCGTGCCAATTAATCAAAGCCACTCCGAAGATATCTCTACTACTTAAAAGCATAGTCGTCCATTCACCTCTTCGTGTGCGGTTCACTTGGACTTACCCACACGTCTCTAGAAAACTTAGTGGAGAAAACCAACATCCTGCTCCCCATGGTGGGCAAACCCACCACATCCAAAAGTAAAAGAAAAAAAAACTAACAGTTCCTCCAGAAAAGCAGCCAATCAAGAAAAAGAAGGAACCATAGGCGATGGGATGGCATGGCATGGGTAATTTGTTAGTATCTTAAAAAAAGTTGACCGTAAAAAATTTGTAAGCTGGGAGATAGTGAACCATTAGCCTTAAACACAGCCCAGAACAACGGAACAAAGAGACACAAAAATGTGCAAACCGTATAGATGAATAGTTTCATTCTACCGTAGCAAGTTTATTAGTTAATAAATTCATCTCCTTCATTCCTTCGATATCGATGAATATGGAAGAAGCAAATATTATCTGAAGAGCGACCATTTTTGGTTGCAACATCTTCTTCTAATGGTTTACATGGTCGTTGGGGATTCAGAGCAGTGATAGCTAACAAATTCAGGGATGCCATTGGTTCATGATTTTTACAGAAGCAGAACCGACCAAAAGAGGATGTGAATAGAATGTATACATTGATTTCCCTTACGGCAGAGGTGCAAAGTGTGCACAATCATTTTGAATTAACTGTTGGTAAGAGGAAAGAAACAATTTCACCCTGAATATATACAGTAGATGTGCTGCTGCCACATAGGCCTCTTGAGGTTCCAATTGTGATACCTATTGTTGATAGTTGCAGACTTAGTTGGCCGGAGGACATCAATTTGGAGTGATTGTAATGATGACATGATTTGATCCCACTGTTCTGTTATTTGCTACCATGATTTTTTTAATACTTGTTTCGAAGCAAATACTAGCCCATCCGAAAAATGGGCAACCTAATGGTGGTTACATATTCTTTACTGAACATATATAATACTAAATTTAACCCAACCTGAGGGTAACCTAGGTTTAACCTGTGTTCAACCCAACCTATATACTATTCTGCAGGTTCGAACCGGGAAACCAACAACCATAGGACAACACATTTCTGGTCTTGTCCAGGTTGGATTGACGGTTCTAGTTGGGTTTGCTTCACCTGTGAATGGCCGTAGTTGGATCCATGGTCATTGGCTCTCTGTGGCTCTACCTCTCTATCGTTTGAGCACGGAAGGGAAAAGAGAGGAAAATCGTACAAATCAGAAAACCAGCTGTACACAAACTGTTTTGACCCGCAGAAATCTGTCCATAAACAGCCCTATTGGAAAGATGGTTCAGTGAAACAGTACTATCAACGGTGAGCATCCATATAGACTTTTTGAATGGTGATTTCTTAGCAGCGCTTTAATGGTTCTGGAACCTGAACACTTCTAATTTGCAAGATTTGAATTCATCGCACATCAATCTCCTCCCTAAAAAGGAGACACCTCCAGCGCTGATCATTATAGACCTATAAGCTTAATGCATAGCTTTGCAAAAATCATCACCAAGACTCTTGCAAACAGATTGGCACCGAGACTTAATGAATTGGTCTCTCATAATCAAAGTGTGTTTGTGAGGAAAAGAGCTATTCACGATAATTTTCTCTTTGTCCAAAACATGGTAAATTTTTTCCATAGGCACAGAAAACAAATGCCTTTTTGTCAAAGTCAACATTTCAAAAGCTTTTGACTCGGTAAGCTGGCCTTTCTTGTCGAAAGTCCTACAACGTTTTGGCTTCGGAACAAGATTGCGCAATTGGGTATCAAATTTGCTTGCTTCCTCTTCAAAGATTCTCTTCAATGGTTCACCAGGAGAGAAAATAAAACATTGTAGAGGTTTAAGACAAGGTGATCCCCTTTCACCTTTCCTGTTTATTCTTGTCATGGAACCGCAGCAAACAATGATTTGTAAAGCTGAAGAATTGCCTATTCTCACGCCGATGTCATACAGAGTGAGCCGTTTTCGTTGTTTTCTTTATGCTGATGATGTTGCTATTTTTGTCAAGTCGACAGAACAAGATCTCGACATGATGTGCCAGATTTTAATTTCATTTTCCAAAGCATCCGGTCCGCACACCAACAATGAAAAGACCGAAATATTCCCAATAGCTTGTGAGGGTGTGGATGTTCAAGATATAACGCAAGTTCCCCCGGGGTCGATAAAAACTTTCCCCTGCTCCTATTTAGGTTTGCCGCTGCACATGCGCAAACTAAGGAAAGTGGACTTCACTCCCTTGATTGACAAATGTGGTGCACGCTTACCAGGTTGGAAAGGAAAGTTTTTCACTTCAGCAGGCCGTGAAACTCTTGTTAAATCACTTCTTACCGCCCTTCCAATATATCATATGACAGGAATCCAAACACCTAAGTAGTGGGTTATCAAATGCATTGATCGTTTTCGCAGAGCGTTCCGTTGGAAAGAAGACGACCCCAACAATGTCAGCCCAGGATACAGCCTAGTTAACTAGAACACAGTTTGCATGCCGAAAAATTGAATAGGCCTCGGAATTTTAGAGCTTAACAAGTTCTCTAGAGCCATTCATCTTCTCTAGTTTTGGTTCAGTTGGAAGGAGGAAAACAAGCCTTGGTTGGGCTCAGAGTTGCCTTATGACAATGTCGACAAGAGTCTTTTCCAAGCTGCTACAGAGATCATGCTAGGAGATGGAAAAAAAAGCATTGTTTTGGGATGACAACTGGCTCTCAAACCAATGCCCAAAACACCTTGCTCCAAGGCTTTTCAGCTTAGCAAAACAAAAAAGAAATACAATGCATCGCGAGCTGACTAGCAATAAATGGATCTTCTCCTTTCGGCAGATCACTACAATTAAGGAGATCCATGAATTGATTTCTCTAGGCACCCTCATTCAGAATGTGCAACTCCTTCCAAGATTGCCAAACGATATCCTTTGGAAATTCTCATCTAATGGGATTTACACCTCAAAAAGTGCATACGTGTTGCAATTTTAGGGCATCTTCGTGTTGATGAAAAATCTGCGCTCGGGCGATGGTGTCAGGTCTGTGTTGACGCGAACGACTTCGGGGCTTACCAAATTTCACTGTTAGCACTTCACCACCACCGATTTTGCGAAAATCTGGTCAGCTCCTACTGAGCCAAAACATCATTTTCTTGGATGGCTCATTCTACCCAAAAAACTCCAACCGCACAAAATCTTCTTCATCACCACTGGCCTTGCGATTGGATTTGCCCTCTTTGTATGGAGCCTTTCGAAGGCACTGCTCATATGTTCATAGAATGTTCTTTCACGATCAATGTGTGGAACAAGATTTAAAGGGTTTAGGTCAAAATACTTTGCCTAACAGATTAGATTTAAAATGTTGGTGGAGTTTGCTCTCAGCCATTCTACCAAACCCCAGCAAAAAGAACTCTAGGCTGCCTGATCACCTCCTGATGGAGCATTTGGTTGGAGCGGAATCAACATATTTTCCAAAATCTATGAACGACAACCGACGGGGTGGCCTCCCTAATCCTACAGGATCTCGATCGTCCAAAATCTATGCACGACGACCGACAGGGTGGCTTCCCTAATCCTGCAGGATCTCAATCTGTGCCACACGGCTTTCCAACCCCCTTGATGTTTCTCCTATTATTACTTTTCTTTATATTCTTTGCCTTTTTATGTTCGCCTGTACATAACTTTTGTTTCTCCTAATATATTAATTCCGGCAGTCTTCCTGCCATCGTCTCTCTGCTTTTTCTTCTGTTAATCCACTCCATAAATATCTATTAGGTAATACTTATAGAGCCTTTAGAGTGTTCAGCATTGTTAGCAGTTTGTTGTTGGCACTTTGGCACATTCTCTTTGTTGGTGCATTGGAGTTTGTGATTTATTTATCTCCTTATTGAATGAATTAACAGCTACAGTCTATTTTGCAGAGACCCCATTTATACTAACAGTTCTCACGTGATGGAACATCCTTCCGAATTGGGTTAGTGGCGGAGATTTGACAGGTTTAGGGGCACCGAATACACTACCAGGCCGCTTGCTGCCACTATGGGGATGCTGTGACAATCAATTTCCATGGCAAGCCAGGAGGGCTCTTTCTCATCAATGCCGTCACTATTTTTACGGGCTAGGGCCACAGTGGTGCATGTGAAGCAGCTGAGCTGGAGGTTCCCAAACGTGACCCCGAAGAATAAGGAGAAGAAATTCAAGATTTGATTTTTCTTTTCCCATCCTCATATCAAGGTGGGGAAGGCAGGTGACAAAAAATACATCAACCTGTAGAGGTGGCAATTTCCAATGTGTGAGTATCAACGCTCCATTTATCTTGTATGTTTGCATTTCAGGATGATTTAGAAGATCAGTATCTCATTATGTCAATAATCATTTAATGAGTTAATTATTTGGAACGACATAACGGATTAGCTCATACTAACCGCCAACCCGGACGTTGCACAAGCTATTACAAGAAATAAAAATTTAAAAAATACCAAATACATTTTATTGCTTAATAATCTAATTGGCATGAATACAATGGATGTATGAAGAGTAACACAATGATCTACAAGAGATGATTAATACCTAATTACTTATTGTTGATGCAAATATTGGAAATAAATTTGATGTTTTCATTGAAATTTACTAGAATCCGAACAACATAGAACATTAATTATCCAAAACTACAATAATAGTGAATAGCATATCTCATCTGTTGTAAATAATCATAGAATAGGGCAATACCACTAAAGACTACTTTTCAGCGTGCTACAATATATCATGCATGACAGGTAAAAATTATAATCGTTGGTATACCCAATATATAAATACACAACCAGTAAAACATTTACCCCTGGTAGTGTACTGATTCTATGTGGGATAATAATTGAACACATTGGACGTGTTATAAACTTATAGTAGTCATATAATCCTGAACCTAATATTTTTATTTTACATCATATAATACATGGGGTTGTACTCAATGGGTGAGAGAAATATATCTATTTGTACTTACAAAAGAGACCTAAGAAATGAGGTTTGGCTAATATGAATTTATTGTTTAACATTGCACTGGGAGAAGCCTGTTGAAACTCAACAAATAAAGAAGAGCACTAAACCTTGACTAGATATTTTTAGATAATGGAAGCTTTTATTGAACTCAGTCAATTACATCAAGGTGATACAATTATCCTAAGAACACTTCTGGCCTCTGCATAACTAAGATGCACACAGCCGAACAAACAAAACCACACTCGAAAGGGAAAAAGAATGACATGGAGTATTGAGGACCATCAATCTAACGACTAAATTGCCACTCATGAACAACTCCTTGGCCATCTCCTCCAAAAGCACAGAGTTTTAAGGACCACCAATTCTAAGACTAGATCGCCACCCATATCCCTGGGTAAAAAACTCCTTGACCACCTTCTCCAAATGTTGACATGCCGCAACTACCATATCCCGCGAACCAGGCTTCTGTAAGATAGCCACCACCTTCTCCAAATGTTGACATGCCGCAACTACCATATCCCGCGAACCAGGCTTCTGTAAGATAGCCCATGTACAATGCCAATGGATAAGAGAATATATAACCTACAAATGTGAAGATATGACTATCCATTTATGACCTTTATTTTTAAAAGAAACCTTCTTTGATCACTACTGAGCTCCGTTAATCTACTTTTAATTTTACGGAGGGCCATGTACTCTGGTTCTGCAAAAGCACCACATACAGGAATGTACCTCCTCTGGGAAACACAAATAATGGCGATGGTAGGTTCATGGACATGCATGTTCTAAGACCAAAAGAAAGGGATGAATAAAAGGCAGTTAATTAGCTCCAAAAATCAGCAGGGTGTTTTACCAGGCATTAAAAATTGCCATGATTTGAAGGGCTGCTGCCTGAAAGCGAAGTCCCATTTGTTACGTCTGGCTTGAGATGATCAAATCCAATCCAAATCGATCACTGATCAGGATGATGGTCTGAATGGAGAGTTTTCAATCGCAGGTGAAGTCCGAGCAGTATTTTTCGTCGCAGGCAAACTTCAATCTACTCGTGTTCTCCATGTACATTTGCATTGTTGTCTGTAGATTGGATCAAAAGCAACACGATGGGATACGGTAGCTGTAACGCATAGTAGATGAGATTTAGAAGTGGGATAGAGTAGATTTGTTTAAAGGTGAACCATAACAAGCACAAATATATTTAATGATCAATGGTTGTAATGGTACAACATATCCAATCAACGTTCGGATCTTTCTAATTAACATGTGAGCTCCTAGGAAGTGTCCAATTAGTATAGGTAGTCCATACATCACATGTGTGAAACTTCAAAAAATATTTCTATTCATTCTTGACGGTATACATAAAAGATTGGGCATACAAGCTTCACTTGGATTAGTATTAACGTCCTTCTCCAACAATACAAGATCACACAAATAGAATGAATATATTTCAACCAGATACACTACATTTTTGTACTATTTTAACTGCAGTACATATAGAACACTTATTTTGCTCTACAATTTTTGTGTTTTAGTTTTCCCTCAGTTAGAAAGCAATGCCGAACTTCCATGAACCAAATTAACTACTAGATCGGCGCTTTCTCATAGTTCTGAATCCATTCTTGTCATCGGCAAAAGATGTACCAGATGATACATACTTAGTATAAGGTGGTATTCGTGATTTGCATGTTACTATTTCAAAATCACCATTTGGAATTGCCACAGATCCAGCTATTAGATCTCCAAAGAATATAGTTGGCATTCCTATGTTTGGAAGATCGTCTGTTTCTACTCGAGGTGGCATGATATGAAGATGAGTAGGATAAGATGACACAAATCTAGTGGCATCTACTGGCTGCTCTTTCTCAATGATATCTTTTGGATGTTCACCATATTTTGATAAATTATTCTTGACCATCCCCTCGAAGCGTTGCAATATGTGGAGCCAGAAGTGAACATCATGATTCCTTCTAAGCAAATCAGCAATCACATTTGCTGTTATCAGGGATACACCAAGGACTATTGCAAGATCATTTGCAACCAAAGCCATCTTAGGATCTTCCTTTTCATCAATGCTTCCGAATGCTAACTTCTTGAAAAGATAGTTGTACACCTCTTTTGATAAACTATTTAGACGAACTGCCTTTACTGCTCCAAACCTCGCAAGATTTTCAATCCTACTTATGATTACCACTTTACTTCCTCCAGCTGTCATCTGACTTATAGTAGAATAGAAGTTTATCCAGTCATCTTCATAAATGTCCGTAAAATATTCACAAACAATCAAAGATGTCTCCTTTTTTAACTTTGCATACTCTATTCTCCCCATGCTGTCTCCACTGATGTACAAAATAAAAGAAAAGTAAGATCTAATATGCTCATCGTTGCAGACATGGCTGATCAAAGCTTTCTTTCCTACCTTGCAACCACCGATGATCGGAAGAACAAGAGGAGCACTATGATGACAAGGATTTTGCAACAAAATGTTGATAATCTGCTGCTTCTCGGCATGACGAGCAAACATAAAATTATCTGTGTAGAGGTAAGTATCATAGGGCCTGCGACACATGCGTTCACATCCCACTAACATTACAACAAACTCATTCATATTAGAAACGGCAGCTTCCAGATTATTCAGTGCAGTTTCTAATTCATTATCAATAGCTGGGTTTCTAGGTGTACCAAAAATTGTGCGTGAGCGCTTCAAAGAAACTGACATGATTGATAATCTTTTTACCTCCTCATCATTTGGAGGTTTGTAATTGATTGTGTCCAGCATGTAGTACCCTCGATACATGATCTCTGCAAGAATCTTGAATTGAGTTAGCATCTTAGGGTTTGTGATGCATCGCCCATCTGTGTCGCGACCGAGAAAAAATACATTTTCCCGAACGCTAGTGTATTAATCCCCGTCCCAGGAAAAGCCGGGGTACACCACACAAACATGATATAAAAGACACATCTTTATTATATCGATAATATTTACATTATTACAAAGGCACTTAAGGCCTGACAATCAAAAATAAACAGTAGCGGACTAGCGGGCCTACGGCTCCATCTTCACGGGCGCTTAACTGGGGTATAAGCCAGGACTCCACCTAAGACTTCTTCTCCAAAGCTTCTCTTACTGAAGGGGGGAAAGATTGAGCAAGAGTGAGTACAACCACAGTACTCAGCAAGCCACACCGGCAGATGCATGATTAATGCAAGGGGGTACAAGGGGTAATAATATAGGGGTTAAGTTTTGCAGAAAACAGCATTTAAAAGTCACTTAGTTGCCCAAAGCCATTTTATAAAGACGATCCTAGAGCTACGCAATGTTATTAATCAAGGCCGTGAACCCTCACGAACCTGCCTTAACCCAAGGCCTACGATGATTCAGACTGAACTGGCAACCCGACCCTAGGTCCCAGCTCGTCCCAAGCCAACCCAGGCCAACCATTCCATATTTTAGTTGTTAAGCAGGTCTTAAGAATTAAAACACTAACTTGGGTACATTGCTAGGCTTGCCCATAACCGAGGGCGCTGCTATTCGAATAGGTTATACTCTGATCAGAGGTGTACATCTTTACCCACAAGACACATCTTTCTCACGTGTAACCACGTGCCACATACCACCACGGTATACGGACGGAAGACGTGACATAGTTTCCAACCCATCCTAGCCATAAACAAGAGTACCGACCCAGCCCCGCCTACAGCCGGAACCTCTGGGACAGGCAGGCAGGATTGAGCCCCTAGCAGCAGGACACCAGCCCTGTGCCATGACATCTCGACTACCGGGCCGCAGCTCGTGTAGCCTTCATTTGTCCTAGAGATGTCCATCGACCCCCGACTTCGTCCATCTCCATCCGTGTACTTTTGTTTATAACCAGACTGAGCCACAAACTAAGCCTTACCCACTAGACATGTGGAAGTACGGTAGTGCTTTGCAACAGACGGCCGAGCTTAATCCTTATAGTACCCGAGGTACGACTAACAGAACCCAACCATGCACCTCGAGCCCAGCCTAAAACCATTTTGGGGGTTTTGAATAGAGGGGGAGGTGTGTGTCCAATTCCAACATAAGCCAACCATTCCATAGCGTCCAAATGATATGAGAATTCCCAAAGTCTAAAGTTATAAAATCACCTAATGTTGCCTAATTAATCAGCGAAGCATCTACCTAAGTTCATACTAGTGGAACCATGAATAGTGTACCCACTAGTTGGGGTTTTGTTTATCCTAGGGCGAACAAGGTAATAATAACAATAGCAATAATAATAAGGTCATAACAAACATAAATAGGCATGGCTAAATAAAACAGTGATAACGCGGGAATTTAAACAAAGCGATCATGCATTAATTTAAATCAAAATAATTTTATAAACTGGGATTCAATATGCTCAAGGATGATGTGACTTGCCTTGCTCAGAGAGAACGGCCTTCCGAACCTTCGGCGACGACCGCGAACCACGCTTCGGGAACCTCCGGAACGACATAAGCTACGCGAAGCACACAAGCAAAGCTACAAGCCTATAAAGAAGCAATAACAATACATAAAAAGAAAGCACAGGGTTCTTTAGGTTATAACAAACCTTAAGAGACTTGAACGGGTCGATTCGGAGCTCGTATGACCAAGACATGGTCATCCGAAGTTTAATGCTGTTATCTGGAGATTTGCGGATTATTATAATTAGGTTTTGCAACTATAAAACATGTGTAAGCGCTAGCCTGGAAAAGACAGGAAGGCTACGCTGTTGACATGCGGACTCCACATGTCAACCTAAGGGACCGCGGTAGACCGAGTACACAGAGACAGTCCACGGGTCGACGGAAGTGGACCTCGTGTGTCAACCGAGGCGAGTGGCCGACAAATGGACTCCACTAGACACCACGTGGGCTGCACACATGGAAACCACTTGGCTACCGAGCGGGCACACTAACACGGTCGCCACACGCACAAGCGAACGACTACCGACACCGGTACACGGGTACCGGGGTCGACAACTGCACAACGGGCACGGGCGACACCGAAAGGACGAGGACGGGGCAGCGAAGGAGAGATCCTTACCACCACGCGACGAGGCGAGGGAACGACAACGACGAACGGGCGCGGCGGAGACGGCCGGGAATGACGGAGACGAAAGGTGAGGGGATGACTTCGGCAGCGATCCTTGGACGAAGGTGAGACACGGCCGACACGAGGCTTGACGACGCGGAGCCGAGGACGAAGACGACGACGGGGTTGCAGCGGCTCGCTTGACGAACGTGGATGACGAACGCTATCGGCTTGACGGAGAGACGAGCGACACAACGAGCGAAACCGGGAACGACGAGAGGACAATGACGACGACGACCGGGGCCAGCGAGGAGGCGACGAGGGCAGCCGGCAGCGGCTGCACGTAGACGAGGACGGCGTGGAACACGCCGCTGCGATGCCGACGACAGAGGCGGCGCCGCGAGACGACGAGCCGGCGAGGAGGAACGATGACGACGACGACGAACACTGGCGGGGTTCGGTCGAAGGGGAGGCGAGGCCGAGGGCGACCTTGCCGCTGCGATGCCGGAGGTGGAGATCGCGACGTCGGCCGGCGCACGGGCACGGTGGAAGAGCCTGCCGAAGGCGACGTCGACGAGGAGGAAGGAGAGGCCGGCGCGGGCGACGACGTTCCGGCGAAATTCGGGCGACGCCGTGGCCTGGCCGGGGAAGAGGATGGCGCCGCGGTGCCGGGGAAGGAGGCGACGACGACAGCCGCCGCACCTGCGAGGCGGCACAGGCGGCTGGAGGCGGTGGAGTGGTGGCGACACCACTAGACGTCGACGAGGACACCGATCCGGCGAGCTTCGGGAGAGGGGACGGTGAGGCCGGTGAAGGGGACGGCGTTGCAAAGCCGAGGGAGGCGACGGCACGGCCGAACGGCGCGCGGGCGAGGTGGTAGGGGCTGCTGGAGGCGGCCGGCGGCGTGGGAGAGAGAAGGAGGACGGTGGGGAGAGGCGGGGCGGCCACGGGAGAGCGCGGGAGGGGGCTAAAACTGGAGAACGTACTGAGGGGGTTCCATTTTATAGGGGAGGAGAGGGAGCCGGGCATGGGAGAGGGCGGAACGGCGACGGGAAACACGGCCGGCGGCCATGGAAGGCGGCCGGGAATGGCGCGGCTGTTCCGGGCGATTGGGGGCGCCATTCAAGGGGGAAAACGGGGGAAATCAAAGAGGAATCAATGGGGATTAATTCCCCCTATTTAATTTTGGAATCCCATGATTAAATCGCACGGATTTGAGGGAGGAAAGGAGCTAGGGTTCACGGGAGAGAGAGGAGGCCGTGCGGGAGGAGGAAGACGACCGGCGCGTGGGCCCCACGCGGTCAGCACGCGTGCAACGCGCGTGCGGCGCGCGTGAAGGGGGGCGGCTCGGGAGGCTGGGGCGGCTGCGTGGCGCGGCTTGGGCCGGGCGGCCGGCCCAGGAGGAGAGGAGGGGGAGGCGGCCTGGGGGAGAGAGGGAGGAGGAGGGAGTGGGCCGAGGGGAAGGAGAGGAGGCCCAAGAGAAGGAGGGAGAGGAGGAGAGGGAGAGGAAGAGAGGGAGGAAGGTAGGACTTTGGCCGCGGGCCGAGAGAGAGAGGGAGGCTTTGGGCCAGACTTGGCCCAAAGGGAGGAGGGGGATTAATTTTTAGCTTTTTCTTTTTAATAAACTTTGTTAATTGTTGTTGTTGTTTAATAAATATTTTCGGTGCTCTGAAAATTTAAGTAAAATTTGAGGGCTCATTTTAGACCAAGGAGAATTTAACAAAAATTCTCCGGACCACATTCGAATTTTTCTGGCACGTATTTTAGTGTTTGCCAATTTCTTTTCGAATTTTAATTTATTCTATTATTATTCCTTTTAGAGAATGATTTTTATTTCGGGATGAATTTATCAAGACGTGACAATCTGCTTCCTCGGCCACTACATGGACCCTGAGTAGGAGTTTATTCATCCTTTTTATCTTGTCATCTTTCACAGTAGTTACTGTGTATTTCTTGATTAGAAAGGACATGAACCGGCTCGTTAGGTCACTTGCAATTGCCGAAATGGCTGCCTCCATGTGAAACTTTGTGTGTTTGTGTGTGGCTCCCAAAGGCTTGCTCCTTCTCCCAATATAACCGCTGTTATATATAGTAAGTTGGATATAGGAGAAAAGTCAGTCATCATTGTCCATAGATAGTACTTTAGTTGCATTATCCACACATGCATGCTTACATATAATAACTTATCCTTGTACATTGATGAGTTTTGGCACAATCAGGAGGTGTCGTGCTAATCAAGAAAAGTGAGCTTTTTGACTAGTGGAGGCACGGGCAGCCTTGGTCTGGTCGATAAAACCCCATATGGTTGGGGGTGGCTACTATTCTAGGCAGCTAGGGTTTGAGCCTTAGGGTTGTCTCCTAATTATAAATTCCTATTTAAGATTCTCTCAAAAAAATTATGAAAACATTAGATGTAGAAGCAAGTTCAACCATACTCTTGGAGATTTCTTGGCTCTGCCCATAGATGCCACAACCACAAAAAGTGCTACTGAGACACATACATGGTGTCTAATCTCTGTGCCAGTTGATCACGGCCACATTACTTGTAGATACGATGGTTACTTGGGTCATTTTTCCAAAAAAAGAAATATTCATGAGGGGAAGGATCTTAATTTGTAACATGTTTTCCTCTTATGTATATTCCATGGCTATATCATCAAGGTTAGCTACACAGGGCCAATAGAAAATGCACGCATGTGCATAGTAGATAGAACACACGATACATAAATCAGAAATGTACCAATTGACTGATGTAAATATTATGTCACATAAGATGTTTATGTCAAAAATTTAATCAAGTAACATAAGATATATATTTTCCTAGTTTCATGTAGATGACATAGAAGGGCTGAAACATGGCGGGAGAGTCAACCGACAATGAATACTATCGCTGTTTACCCTTTGACGTTTTCTTGTTGATTGGACGACTGTATTTATGAGCTAGTACCACACCTAAGTGACAGTACTGACTATCACATATCAACTACAGCATTAATTATATTTACAATACTATATCTCTAAAATAATTGACTGCAGAAAGACCGTCGGTTGGGAGATAGTGAACCAGTGGCCATAAACACAGCCCATAAGAGAGCAACAGAGAGACACAAACTCATGGCTAGTTTCATTTCTATCGAAGCAAGTTTGTCAGTCAATAAATTTGAATCCTTCAGTCCTTTGATATTGATGCTGAGTATAAGAAGCAAATATTATTTGATTGTCATACTACATATAATTTTACACGGCAAGTAGGCCGATTGTTACTTGTTTGCATAGAGGTGCAAATTGCATAGAACCGTTATAGAGAATGTTCTATGCAATTTCATGTTTCAGAAAAGAACCTGTTTCACCCTGAGTGGGATATCAACAATGTTCCACAGCACCTATTGTAGCCATCTTATCATCAACAATATCATGTTTGGACACCAAGTCAAAAGTTATCAATTCATAAACATCCGGATTCTAGATTCCAACTCTGATGTCTATCCTTGGTGATTTGCAGAGTTGGTCAGAGGACATCAATTTGGAGTGATTGTACCGATGACATGATCTGCTCCCACTATTCTGTTATTTGGTACCAAGGTTTTTCTCAGTACTAGCCCATCCGGGAAACCGACAGCCTAATGGTGTTGCAAGTTTTCAACAAACAAAAGTAAGAATTCAAAAGCTGGTTAATGCCGATATCACCTTGGTTTACCAATTCAGTTTTTCTAACTAAAGCTTTTGGCATGGCTAATGTGTATCTTTTTATATGCTGTTATATAAAATAGGGATAAGGCCACTAGCTATTCATTTGTTTAGATTTAAACTTTACATCGACTCAACTATTTAGTTTATCTAAAACACATCACTTAACTTCAATACATTAATTCAATGTTCTTATGTTTAGGTTTAAATGTCAAACATTTAACATGAATTTAATTTTTTTCCAGCCAATATACTTGTAACTGGAACCGAGAGGCGAGGTTTGGATATATCCCTGTTTGACACTTCAACCTTAGGCCTGCGAGGACCTGCATTTCATTGTTCTAGAAAGCAATTTGAATTCATTTCTCGATCCATACACTGATTGTAAAAGAGATGTTGGAGAATAACTTGTCTTCTTACGAGCAACACGTTCAAGATCACACGGTAAAAGAACCACACTAGCGTGGACAACTGACTTTTGCTTGCCAAATCAACATCACAAAGTCACTACAAATTACGCCACTGACCAGTGACAGAAGTGATGGTTCCAGAGTTGGATTTCCCGTGATGGAATTTGTAGACACAATCAAGTTCCGAGATATGTCTATAAACTGAGAAGTTTTCCTTAGTGCTATGTCTTCAATTTATGGTGAAGAGAAGCGTCTGTATAGCCCGTTAAGTTCCCAACAATATATGTAAACAATATCTGAAATTCTTTTTGAATAAACAATATTTTTTTCTCATCCCCAATAGGACTTCAACTATTCATCATTGTTTGAGTCTTCTTTTTTAAGATAATGGAAATGTATAACATCCAATAAGTTTTTGAACTAAATAAATAAACATTGTTTGAGTCCATGTATTTCACTTTCATTGAGTAGCTTCGAAAGCCTTGTCTCTGGTGATGCAATGTGTTGTTTGTTTCTATGCTTGTCTCAGTCAAATCTCGTTTCTGGACACAAAATTCCAGGTTGTTCTGCAGAAATAGTACACATGATATTGCATTCATGTTGACTCTTCTGCTACTAGCAAAAGAAACAAGCAAAAACAAGCCACTATTTATGGTCTAAAGTACTGCACCATCTGTTTACCTTTCCACGAGCATTGGACAAAAAGGGAAAAAAATCATGCATAGCCATTCCTTCGTCACTCATCAGTAGTTCCATTCAATCTCAAATTAACTCAAGTTGTTTAAGATGGATGCTCTTTGCATCAGCTGCAACACCCTGAAATTTTTTTAAAAAAGGAAAAACTGAATTGGGCCTAGTTAAATTGGGCCAAACCCAACAGTCCACTCCCACCTCAACAAAAAAAGAGAGCAGCAAACAATCTGTCCGCCACGACATCGCCCCATCCTCACCCCATCCCCCGCGAGCAGGTTTATATACAAGAGGGGATGTATCCTTTTACCAAGTCTATATATTTTGTTTCGTTCAGTGGAGCATATGTAACTTCCAGTTTTTTTTTAAGCTGAAACAGTATGAGAGACTCCTCCTACTACACTATATTAAAAGAAACAGAGTATTAAAAAGTATTTTAATCAACATATTTTGTTAATATAATTACTTTTCTCGGAACAAAGTGTGATATTGTCTTGCAACACATTTTGTGTAGATGGCGCTATGGCAGTAATACGGTGTTATCCAATCTGAATTGTCCTTTTATAATCATATAAAATTACACTCTGATAAAAGCACAACAAAAATTTTGGCCGAATGTGCCTGTGCATATCTACAGATACCCACACAAAAAAGTGCCCTACTCTTTTCTTAAAGACACTCCAATTGCGGTAGAGACGCAATATCAGCTCATTTATAAAAGTACCTCAATTGATAATAGAGAAATAATTTAAATGCCTCATCTCTTATAGAGATGATTTAGTAAAGTGTCTCTGTATACTTGAGAAGGTTCTACGAAGACGTTTCTATGATGCTTTGTAAAGATGATTGTACGCTAACATAGAAACACCTTAAAACATCTCTAGCCTATAAATAAAGCATCTCCGTAGATATGTTTTGTTGTAGTCATCTAGAGGAAGAGTACTATATTGGGTCAAGGAAGGTATTTCAACTACCCAACCCTTTTGAGCATTTCAAGAAATGTACAAGCACACAATTAAGCATAAATTCACAAGAATGTACCAAAAGTAAACATTAGTATATAAGTAGAGAACTTATAAAGTACTTGAGTTGCTACTGGAAAGTACTTCCTTCGTCCCAAAATATAACAACTTCCCAACTAATCACTATAACAACTTTTAGTACTCAGAATCTTCTATTCACAACTAATCACAATCCTCCACCATTCACTTTTCCACCGTCCAAAACTATGTAGTCAGCCCATTCGCTTCATGTAAAGGGGTTAACCCAAGAGTGATATGGTTGACGGGACAAGTTCTTATAAGTTGATTCAAACTAGCAAGGTGATACTAACACATGCACACAGTTCCCATGGACCAAACAGGCCTCATTCTAATTGGGCCAGAATGTCACACTACCCAGGGCCGGTCCTGACGGGGGGCGAGCAGTGCAGCCGCTCTGGCCCCCCATATCGTAGGGGCCCCACCCCACCCACCACGTAGCCTCTATGCTGATGATACCAGACAGAAGTTATAGAACATAGACGATCACAATTCCTTCCTACGAGGCGAGATTGTCGCCGCACGCCGCGCGCGTCATGACGACTCAAGTCCATCGGAATGACACCGCGTTATACCGGTGGCCGCCATTCGGTCTATCCTATCAACTTTTGTACTAGTTTATTTCCCACCTATCATAATTTGTACTACTTTATTCCCGCAACTATCATATTTTAATTTGTACTATGATGTAGCCTTTTTATTATTTTTTTTCTAAAGAAGGGCATAATTCCTTGTATATGTGGATGGAGGTAGTATTATTTTTCTTGCCAGTTTGTACGTTATAACCGGAATGGTAAATTTCACAGAGCAACAACAAGAGGTTTGTTCACAGCGGGAACCCATCTTGAAGACAACATTCATCCTTCCAACTATACATATATTTTTTTATGGGAAACTGTACATATTTCATCGAGCATTGCAATTTAAGGCATTTCTTCAGGTAGTGTAAGAAGAATATGCATATCAAAGGCGTTGCACAACTATTTTATTTCATCTATCTTCTATAATAAAAGTCCATTAAACTTTCTACAAACGCTCCTAAACCGTCGTTTGGCATCCTATAAAGGCTCCTAGGCCGCCACATGACACTCGAATAAATTAAAGAAAATCATAAAAAAAAACAAAGCATCTGAACCATTGATTTTTATTAAATTTGGTGGACCCATTATTTGTAACCATTAGATTTATCTTAAAAAAATCGTCTTCTCATATCTGGGCCCACCTGGGCCTCTTGGCATGTACGTATGTACATACGTACGTTTCGCACGTCTATTCCCCCTCTCTTTTTATCTATTTTCACCCTTTTAGAAAAAGCAAAAATTCTATGTTAAACAATTAAGCAAATATAGCATCTAAATTATAAAACTAATATTTTATCCGCTTATGTCTTTTGATTATTTTATATTTATAAAAACTCAAATCCACTTTAATTCAACTTTGAGAAGAAATATGTCACATTAATTAGGGCTACATCATCCGACTTTTCTGTGTCACTTAAGAAATTATAAAATTATTAAAAGTAATGGTATATATTTTATCACCGTACATAACTTGATAAAAAATAATAGGTATAATAAAAGTAAATGAACATAACTTTGAGTAATATTTAAAAAATTTGACCCCCATTCTAACACAATAAAAAAGTCAAAACAACATTATTATATTATTAGGTTTGTAGTGTACTCCTAAAAAAATGATTTGTACTGTTCATATTTTTAGTATCAACTATGAATATATTGTAGGTATAGACGAGTTAAAAAGATAGAATTTAATCAATCATTAAAACTTTTATTTTATTTTTAGTTAATAAAGTAATAGCATCTAAAACATTATAACCGATAAGAATTATTACAATTATAAGCGTACGTACTCTCCCCTCTGACTCTCTCTTCCTCTCTGTCTCTTATTCAATTCTTTAGTCTTCTGCATTTTAACTGATTAATCAAAATGATTATTAGAAAGCTAAATAATTACAATTTTAAATTTACTAGAAAAAAATGCCCGTGCGTTGCAATGGGTGAAGGCTGTTTTAATCTTATTATTGAACCAGACCTTAGCACGGTTTGGTTTACTTCAAAGACCGGACATGCATTCAGACAGCTTTGAACCGGCCGGTTTTTTGGTGAACCGGATATTAAACCAACCTGCAAATGGGCCATAAGTGGGCTGCCTGGAGGCCCATTTGATCTATGCTTGGGGTAGGCTATCGTTTTTTTCCGCGAAAATGGTACGGAGTGGCGTGGGCCATAAATGGGCTGCCTGGAGGACCATTTGATCTATGCTTGGGGTGCGGCTATCTTTTTTTTCCGCAAAAATGTCACGGAGTGGCGCGTTTGGTGGGAATCGAACCCTGGGCAGTGAGATCACATAAGCTTGGCCTAACCATTATGCTATTGCACACATGTACACATGTGAACCGCGGTTCGACCGTCCGAGCCACCGGTCAGACCGGTGGACCGATGAACCAGGGGGTCGGCTAGGTCACCCACCTGTCCGGGTTTTTTTACTATGATTGATACATGGTTTAGTTAGGGTAAAATTAAATGTGGGAATTCGCTTGGATATATATATATATATATATATATATATATATATATATATATATATATATATATATATATATATATATATATATATATATATATATATCAACAAACAAAAGTTAAACAAAAGGTGAAAAAAAGCATGCGATGGAGCCGGTTGTATCAGCGGTTGTAGGTGACTTTGTTCATCGATTCATATATATATAGAAAATCATGAGCTGCAGTTAGGAGTTCGTTCGTCTCAAGTTAGCAATGTAAAATTCACTATAGGAATTCGCTTGGATATATACATTTTTAGAAAATCATCAGCTGCAGGAGTTCATTCATTCCAAGTTAGCACGGGACTTTAAAGAGATTTATTATACGACTACTTCTGTATTTCTAAATACAAATGAACGGACATGTGTTTCCAAAAGCGAATGAACTTAAAAACCGACTTATGTACGGATGACGTACCACATTATCGGCAAAAACATCTTCAATATTTATAATAGGAGAGATATCACTTATAGTTTACTTGAATTTGTTTTATTTATAATTAAATATATAATTCAAGATCTATATTACCCATATTTTACATTATTAAAATAAAAATTTTTCATTTGAGCATATACACCAATCCTTTACAAGTAACTAAATCCCTCCGTCAAAAAAAAAAGGCAACCTAGGTGGTGTCAAATCCCCACCTAGGTTGCATTTTTTTTACGGAGGGAGTAGGAGACATAATAGAACATTATAAAATATAATAATAAGTATTATATCTCCTTAAATCATTGTGTATCCTCTGTAATGCACTTAAGTCGTCATGTGGTTACATCTCAAATAAAAATAAAAATTAGAAATTATAGGAAACAGCATCTGACCATCAGTATCAGTTTCCACTTAAATAGGTGGATCCATTATTTTAAAATAATTGATATACTTTTAGAACAATCCTAACCCGCCATGTATTACGTCTTAAAAATTAGAAGAGAAGGATATTAGAAATTTTGAGAAATAAATGGATCATCGGTTTCACTTCAATCATTTATAAAAACAGTAAAAGATAACACCCCTCCACTTCGCGCTCCTCCACACATCCGGACAACATGGCACTACACGTCCCCTCCCCTCTTGGCTTGAGTTCTCCACTGTACCCTCCCTGTTTTTATAGTGAGAAATAATAAAAGATACTATAAAATGCATTTAAAAAATAAAAAGTATATATAAGTTGTACTTTAACTTATAAGAAATATTTCATTTTTGTCATATGATAACCTTTATATATCACTGAAACTGTTATATAAAAAAACTTATATTGCAAATAACATTTAAAACATTATTCCCTTCATTATTTTAAGTCATAATCTAATCTTTTGCTATGCCATCCCAACAATAAGAAAAATTATGAAGGAAATGGATAATGTGGGTCATATCATCACTATCACTCGAAAACATACATAATTAGATTAGATCTACAAAATAAAATACTCTAATTGTTATTAGCATTCCCCCAAAAATATTACCGTCATTCTAAAATATAACTATGTTTGGTATTAATTGGATCTATCAAGACAAATATTTTGATATAATTATATATTCAATAATTAAAGTTAATACATTATAAAAATAAATGATCAAATGTGTCCTTAAAAACCATGTCGATTATCTTAAGAAGAATATGGGGCATACATGCCGACCTTTTCCTCTACATCATTAGAGCTTAAACATAATTAATATTATTATAAAGTATATAACATCCAGCTTACTAGACCCATATAGGGCCTACCTTATGTATCTATTCTATTTCACATTCAAATCTACGTATCAATTATACTTATAAACTATTATTCACCAATCGCTGAGTTAAGATTATTGGCAAGGTGATTGTTTAAGAAATTTACTATCCGAGATCGGATGAACACCTATGCTATCAAGCTGAAAAGAAGAACGGAAACTGCCAATATTCATTATATGACATATCACCTTATAGCAGTTAATAAACACAAATAACTAAATTAGTTGTACAATCTTATGAAATAAAATAAGAATTGCATCCTCACGACTTTCTTTAAATAAAAAAAGTATAAGTATAAAACAACATGAAAAATAAGAAATGGAAAAACCTCAATATAAGAATACGATATTCCAAAAAACTTGACTATATGCACTATGTCATATTAAATCAGTCTACATAACAAAAATTGATTAAACATCCATATAGCACATTCAAGTGACCATGTATCACGTCTTAAAAATTAGAAAATAATTCAACTTAACTCGATGGATTCATTATTTTCATCAATTAGATATATTTTAAAAAACCATAAGTCGAGACATGTCATGTCTTAAAAACTATAAAAATAAAAAAAATAAATTGTAAGATAAAACAAAACATCTTATAATACATGCAAACATCACTGCCCTCCCCTTCCTTATTTTTTTAGCTATTAAAATAGAAGAGAAACAATAAATGTTGAAACAGCTATAATTTTTCATAAGCTACACGTCTGGTTACTTATATCTTTCGGTTAATATTTCACCTTTATAAGTTTCTCAAACACAATATATGACGCATGCCCACGCGAATGCGTGGGCTACCTTCCTAGTTATATAAAAGAATATATCTGCCCAGTGCACAAATAAAAGGATTCTTGTAGTGCTAGAACAAAATTACAGAGAAGTATTCTCTTTGTTTCCTAGATAATGTAATATAGCCTAATCTCTACATTAAATTGTTGTCAACAAAAGGACATATTTACTTTTGATACTTGATAAACACCTTATTTCGTTCGCTAAGTTGTGTTACAATTTCACATAGTTCAATTTAGGATAAACCAATTAAGTTAGATAATATGGTAAAATGAATCACAACTGAGGTTCTAACTTTGAAAAAGGAACTACAGGCTCTAGTCAACATTTGTGGTTAAAGTTGAAATGGTCTGACTTGCCCCATTTTAGCTGTGACTTTCTTTTGACCAAGACATACTTTTTGACAATGAAAGTGGAGGAATATGACTTCAGAGGTCAGAAAAGACAGAACACTAAAAATGGTGTTCTTGAAATTATATGTTTCACAACCAAAAGAATCCATGAGCAGTGAGAGAGAGAGAGAGAGAGAGAATATAAGAATCCCTACCTGCAAGCCAGCTACCATCTTCTGACATATAAATCGTCATATTATGAGATGGAGCTCATCAAATCAGCTATAACAGGTGATCTAACTAGTCGATTAATCTCCTTTCTTGTGAACAAGTTTTCAGATCATACATGCTGTGAGGAGAAGGTAACAAGACTGGAGCAACTCCTTCTAAGAGTTCACATGGTTGTCGAGGAGGCAGATGGGCGATACATCACCAATTCATGTATGCTAGTGCATCTGAAGATGGTAGTCACAGCCATGTACAGTGGCTATCGTGTGCTGGACATCATCAAATACATGAAGAATAAGGAGGACACCGGTGACCTGGTAAATGACTCAGCTGCCTTATCTTTTGCTACTCCTCTCAACCGTTCTCGCACTACTGTCTGTACTGCAAGAAAAAGGATATTCAGTAGTGAGTTACAATGTGCACTAGAAAAACTAGAATCTGTAGTTGGTGATATGAATGAGTTTGTCATCCTTTTGGCTGGATGCGAGCGCATTTCCCAAAAGCCCTACGATACATATATTTACATCGACAATTTCATGTTCGGTCGACACGTGGAAAAGCAACATCTCATCAACTTCTTACTGGAAAACAATATTGCTGGTCCTCCACCTGTACTACCGATTATTGGAGGTCGTGGAGTTGGGAAGAGAACACTTGTCACGCATGTATGCAATGATGAGAGGGTTAGCTCTCAGTTCAATTTTATTTTGCACATCAATGGAGCAAACGTTGGGCAAATTACAGAAAATGGAAATCTTTCAGCGAGGACACTTGTAATTGTTGAGTTTTTTTCAGATGTAGATGACAATGATTGGAAAACATTTTATTCACATGTTACAAACCTGAGCAGAGAAAATAAAGTGATAATCTTGACTAAAATTGAAAAACTGGAGAGATTTGGAACTGTCAAGCCAATGACTCTAAATAGGCTGGTATATGAAGAGTACAGGTACCTATTCAAGACACTCGCATTTGGAAGCACAAACCCAGTAGACCATCCACAACTCATTCCAATTGTGGAAGAATTCGCAGAGCTATTGGAAGGAAGGCTCATCCCAGCCAACATACTTGCAGATGTATTGAGAAAGAATTTGAATGTTCATTTCTGGCTTTGCAAACTGAGACAGGTCCAAATTACAGCCAAGAAGAACATGACCATGTCTGGCACACATCCACACAAACTTTTTGATCAAGGTCATCCAGCACATTTCACGGGCTACGTATTGTCTCCTCCAACTATTATCACACCAAATGTTCCCCAAAATGATTTGCCACAGTTGAGATTTGGTGACTTGCTAACAGGCCATATTTTTCCACCGAAGGGTGATTTTAAGTTAATTTCATGGGAGTCGAGGATACTGCCATACACTTCATTTGTTCACACAGCTCGCTTCTGTCTAAGTCTTTCTCAAGATCAACCTGAATCACCTTTGTCAGGGAGGAAGCATCGGAGGCCATTTTCCTAGTCTTGTGATGAACTCAGGAAAAAAGATTGTGTGTGGTTCTAGATTTTCTCTCCTTATAGTAGCATAATGAGATCTCATTCTCAAAATGGATTCCATTCTACTTCGTGGTAGTAAAATCATGTAATTTTATCTACTTTGGCATAGATGCGAAAAAATGTCTCACTAACTCTAGTACTGTGTAGTATAATCAATTCCATATATACTGATTACAATTATGCTTTGTGTAGTATGATTTGTTAAATTTATAACCTAAACAAGTAAACAACTATGGAGCTGAGATATTCATGTAAAAAAAGAGGTGCCCCCTTGCATTCTCCCTGCCCGTGTAGATCTGCCAGCTCAGTGTGGCTGCTCCAGCGCCTCCGGCAAGAAAATCGGCATCAATACTATATATAGTATGAGGAATTTTATAGTCTTTGAGAAATTACCTTAAGGTATCTAAATTTTATACTAAAATTTTTGGTACCTTAAGATACTTAGTACTTAGAGATACCAAAATTTACACTAGAAAATATGGTACCTTCTCAACTGATGAGTATGTTAGGTCCCGATCTTTCGATAGGTATTGATAAACAGTCGATTTCGGCGGAGTCATGACACAACTCGCTCTGGCTTCTGAACGAACACGCTACTGAGCCGAAACCCGGTTGACCTCGCTGAGAAGGCTAATTCCTACATGCGAATCAAAGCACACAAGCAAGAACAAGATAGATTGCAACACAATTACATATGAATGATTAAGCACTTGAATTTGAGGTTCCACAAACTGATCTAGCGGCGAAACTGTTCTTGACAGATTAATCTAAGCAAAACCAGACTTTGACCGCGTGATAGGTGTCCTTTCCCCCCTACTCAAGAAGAGTTACATCTAAGTTCCGATCGTGATATGACAAAAAAATCTTACTTTTTCTTTCCCAAGCTGGCGCATAACCTCTGGTCCTGCTCCCTTCCGTCCATCAGAGATTTATTCAAAACCTGAAATCGAGTTGAGTTGAATGGGGTTCTAAGTCAACTAGATGAAAGGTTTCTTTGTAGTGAGGGAACGAGTTACTGAACACAGTGAAATATCACGTTTTATCATGTCATGCACATGTGTCTTTCCCTCGATCCCAAACCTCAACTGGACGTATAGGTATGCGGTATGCCGATGACAGTTATTGAAGCTGCCATAGTTCCGGCAACTACGAAAGCTACAAAAAAAAACAGCAGCAATACTACTGGAAAGTACAGTTTCAATATTGCCACGATAACGTCTACTGCATAAATATGATTAGGGACGTCCTAAGGTTGCCCTAGGGTGCACACCCCCTTGGGCTAAGCCCGCGACACACCAACTATAAGGATCGAAACCCAAATCAAATTCGGACTGGATGAGGTACGTGGCTTGTTTGCCAGATTCCCTCAGCTCAGTAGGAATTTTAACGTGGGACTAAAACCATCTCAAGGTAGACTCTATAAGCTTTACCACAAGTACTCATGGGCTCCAAAACCCCTTCTGGATCACCAGCTAGGTCCGTTTGAAGTTGATGCTATTAAGAGACCTGAATCCGAATCCAAAACGTGTAGAACTTCATCTATTGTCTTCTATAGACCAAAAGTGACGTGGTGAGGTAGAAATAGACTTAGAGAAGGTCTCGGTTTGGTCCCCAATCAACTTCTTTAATAATCCATGCGTTCCTTACGCTTGGTCTCTTTTCTTTCGCCCAAGCAAGTACCTATGCAAATGAAAACACACAAAACTCATTGTGTAGCAACGTTTGTTCAAATTTGTAACAAGTAAATCTAATATAGAACATATGCGCCTCTGGTTTATTAATACATAAGGTAGTCATGGCTATATCTGAGTTAGTTGTGTCCTAATCATCAATGATGGTAAAATTACCCATATATTATATATACATGTTGTACTTATCCATCTTCTGAACACAATCTCATCTAGTCATCTCACCTCACCTCTTCCTATAAGTAGGTACAGCTACACTCTCCTAGAACTTGGATGCACAGTTTGTCTTGTTAGAGTTTATGTCGAATATGTGTACAGACTCGGTTACACTCGGTTACAGTTTAGGACTTGGAGTTTGTTGTCGAAATGACAATAGCTTCACGTCGAAGGACGTGGTTCTCTAAGTGGAATGGTTGAATAGTAAAACAATGTATTAATTGATGAAAACTTTCAGGGATCCCCCATTACATGCCCCTAGGGGGCTATTTATAATCTTAGTACACACTCATGACCTCTAGGGTTTAATGTGTACAGGGGAATTTACATGGATACCCTTATGGTAGAGACTTTAGTGGGGGTATATAATGTCTATTATAACCGTATGCCCCTTGATGGGCTTCTGTCCCGGCCCACATGTGGTGAACAACCTTCCTGGGCGTGACGCTCATATGGGCCTCTTGGCTGAGGCGATCCTCCCTCGGGCGAACCCTTCCAGCTTCGCCCTGATCCTTCGCCCGGAGGAGAGACTTGAAGATGAGTCCTCCAGGTTAGGTGGTGAACCCTCCTGACTTCGTCCTTCAACTTCGCCCGGGTGCTTCGCCTAACTACTTTGCTAGAAGGCGAACCCCTTGGGCTTCGGTCGACGTCTTGCAGATTCGGTGGCTTTGGCGGTTTCGGCAGGTTCAGTTGAAGGCCCTCATGACATGCCTCCAACAAAGTTATACTAGGTGTTAGTAGTAGAGTAAGAGTCGGACTCTATCCTAGAATCTCTCTTAAATAGAGGGACGGATCTGTTGTAACCAAATGGCGACTTAGCATAGTGAAAGGTAGCGGCTGCCGGCGGCGTCCGACTGAGGGTCGTTGTAACTCTGATACGCTGTAATATGCTGGATCAGGGAGGAGCACCCGTAATCAATGCTCTGGGGATGTAGGCTTCGGCTAAACCTCATTAACAAATATCGTGCCTCGGTGTCATCCTCGTGTTTGGATCTCCTATGGCGTTTCTTCTGCATTTGGTTTTCGATATGATTTCGAGGCTGGTTTTATAACATGTCTCACATTTACAATTGTATTATCAGATTTGCTCATAAAGTTGGAGCATTGAGCAACTTGGGGCTTAGCTTTCATGTGTGCGTTCAAGAGATTGTTCCAATATGAAATTTCAGTTCTAAGGCACTTGTATTATCACACCCTTTGGTTGCTTGGAGGCAGCGGCCGGCAGGAATCAAGGTGAGCAGAGGGCCAGAAATGGCGGATGCCCATCGCTGACTTCTCAACAGACAACAGGGAGGAAGTATATTTCTTCTCCCAATTTTTTCTCTTCAGTTTAGACTGGGAGCTTTGGCCAACTCGTTTGTGTGTGTTCCGCAAATTTTGAAATTATGGTCAGATATTCCTACTATTCCGTTTGGTAGTGCACATATCAATTCGAATTATAAAAAGTGAAGATCTGAAATCTTCAAGCCGTCATACCGATTATGTCATAACAATTCTCGTTACAATCAAATAAGGTTTATTTCCTTAAAAAAACAATGAAATAAGGTTTGGCCTTCAACTTTGTCAACCCTATGTTGACGTTTAGTTGGGAGTTTTAGTTTTGCTGGTCCTCTTTGTTTCTATTTCGGCTTTTTGACCGCATCATATCAAGATTGGATTTCTGACTGAATTACTTACACTATTCACCCTACAAATGAGATGATCCATCAGGTGAAATTGTCAAGTGGGTGTATTTGGTGTCACTTAATCCCCTAGATTTCAGATTAAGCTGTCTTTTTTTAAAAGAAATTACTGTTTACTCCAGTGCTCAGCCAGACCGCATTTTAATTTAGTTCGTCCTCCACTGCTGACCTTTGTGTAGTATTTGATCTTTAAACTTTTTTGAGCTAAACAACTATGAAGCTGAGATATTTCACAGAGCCACATAATTCGCGGCTCGTAGATTAAGTTGTATATCAGTCCATGAAAATTCCTTTTTGAACTATGCATGCAAGTATGCAACACGACTAAAAATAGTACCGAATATGTATAAGAAAAATAAGTATGTCCATCACGAGCATGCCATGTTTATGCCCTTTGCCCTGCCTGGCATCTAGTAGCAGTTGTCATGCCTTTCTGTTAGGATACCTTTGATGCTTTTAAAATGTTGCTGGTTTGACTTGAGCATCACAAGTAGAGAAGCCAATAATATTGACGGACCTGACAAAGATCCAAACCAATTTTCATCGAGTCCGAGTTTTTATCCACCTTCTAAAAAAATATACCAGCTATATTTGATCTCTTTTCTCTGCTTGGAGTATTTAGAAATGAAATTTGCCACATGAGCTGATTCATCTCCTAGCTTCCTCCTTAGCAAGTACTATAAAGCCATGAAATGTGTGTGTACACACACCAACACACGCACTAGGAATCTAGTGATGCTAGAACAAAATTATGTAGAGGTACTTTTGTTTTTGTTTCAGAATAATAGCACATTGAGTTATTGTGAACAAAATTAAGTAACATATTTAAACTTGGTATTGAATAATATGCAATTTTGTATGCTAAAATATGTTATAATTTTGTTTAAGTCAGATCATTTTATTGGTCAGTCCTAACTGAACTTCTAGTTTTCAAAAAAGAAGTGCAGGTTCTAGTTAACTTCTTTGGTCAGAGTTGAAATGGTCGTACTACTAGCTAGTCCAACTTCAGGTGTCACATCATTTAAACGTGAGGGTGAGGATGCTTAGGGGGTGTTTAGTTCCAGGGTGTTCGGACACTAATAAAAAAATAATTACAGAATCCGCCAGTAAACAGCGAGACGAATTTATTAAGTCTAATTAATCCATCATTAGCAAATGTTTACTATAGCACCACATTGTCAAATCAGGAGCAATTAGACTTAAAAGATTTGTCTCGCAAATTAGTCACAATCAGTGCAAATAGTTATTATTTTAGCCTATATTTAATTCTTTATGCAGGTGTTCAAACGTTCGATGTGACATGGTGTAAAATTTGTGTGTTTGAACTAAACAGGGCCTTAGGTGGTGTTTGGATCCAGGGACTTAACTTTAGTCTTTGTATTTAGACACTAATTTAGAGTATTAAATATAGACTACTTACAAAACTAATTACATAAATGAAAGCTTATTCGCGAGACAAATTTTTTAAGTCTAATTAATCTATAATTAGAGAATGTTTACTGTAATAGATTCGTGGATTAATTATGCTCAATAGATTCGTCTCGCAAATTAGTCCAAGATTATGGATGGGTTTTATTAATAGTCTATGTTTAATATTTATAATTAGTGTCCAAACATCCGATGTGATAGGGACTTAAAAGTTTTAGTCCCATCTAAATAGTGTCTTAGATAGCAATATTGAAAGTGGAGAAGTGTGACTTCTCGTTTGTTCTGTAGTGACCAAAAACCATGACTTCAAGTTAAAGAGAGAGAAAGTGAGCAAGAACACCTCCAGTGCACAACCTGCAAGCTATCTACCCTCTCCCACAAACAGCGGATCATACACTGAGATGGAGCTCATCATATCATCTATCACAGGTGATCTCACCAGTCGATTAATCTCCTTTCTGATGAACAAGTGTTTCGATACTCTTTACTCGGATGAAAAGGTGAAAAGGCTGGAGCAACTCCTTCAAAGAGTTCACATGGTCGTCCAGGAGGCAGATGGACGATACATCACCAACCATTGTATGCTCACACATCTGAAGACGATAGTCGCAGCGATGTACAGTGGCTACCATGCGCTGGATACCATCAAGTACATGAAGAATAATGAAGGTGCCAATGATCTGGTAAATGACTCATCTGCCTTGTCTTTTGCCACTCCTCTCAAAAGATCTTGCACTACTACTGTTTGTCCTGAAACAAAGAAGAAATTAAGTATGCAGCTACTAGGTGCACTGCAAAACATAGAGACTGTAATTGGTGATATCAATGAGTTTGTAATCCTTCTGGCTGGATGTGAGCGCATGTCCTATAAGCCCTATGATGCCTATCTTTACATCGACAATTTCATGTTTGGTCGACATGTGGAAAAGCAGCATCTGATCAACTTCTTACTGGAAAACAACATTCCGGGTCCTCCAGCCGTAATACCGGTTATCGGTGGTCATAAAGTAGGGAAGAGGACACTTGTAACGCATGTATGCAACGACGAGAGAATTCGCTCTCATTTCTCTCTTATTTTTCACATCAATGGAGCAAACCTTTCAAGAATTACAGAAAATGGAAATATATCTGCAAGGACATTGGTAATTGTGGAGTTCATTTCAGATGTTGATGACAATGACTGGATAACATTTTATTCATCTGTGGCAAACCTTAACAGAGGAAACAAAGTGATAATCTTAACTAAAATACAAAAATTGGAGAGGTTCGGAACTGTCAAGCCCATTGCTGTAGACAGACTGGTGTATGAGGAGTACAGATACCTATTCAAGACACTAGCTTTTGGAAGCGCGAACCCGATGAACCATCCACAACTTGTCCCAATAGTTGAAGAATTTGCAATGCTATTGCGAGGCAGGCTCATCCAAGCCAACATACTTGCAGATGTATTGAGAAAGAATTTGAATGTTCATTTCTGGCTTTTTGCATTAAAAGGGGTCCAAATTACAGTCAAGAAGTATTTGTCCATGAATGGTACCCATCCGCATGAACTTTTTGATCAAGGCCATCCAGTACATTTGACAGACTATGTATTATATCCTGCAGATACTACAGAAAATGCCCCAAACAATGATTTACCTAAGTTGACATTTGGCGACTTGATAACAGGCCGCATTTTCCCACCAAAGGGCAATTTTAATCTAGTTTCATGGGAGTCCAGAATACCACCATACACTTCATTTGTTCACATGGCTCGCTTTTCTCCAAGTCTTGCAGAAGATAAACCGGAATCACACCTGTCAGGGAGGAAACGTCCAAGGTCAGTTTCCTAGTCTTAAGATCAGTGAGAATTCCTTGTGTATGATTCTAGACTTTTTATTATTCTATCCCATTCATGCACTTGGGCACATACGGGGTAAAGTAACAGTTAGATTTTGTTATTCTTTTTCCATAACTTGGTTCATATAACACGAAGCCTAAGCTTTTACAGTTGAGTAAATTGAATAGTTTTATAAGTTAAGAGTGAATAGTGTATGGTATCAGAATCGAGGGATTTTTTGGGACACTCACTACAGTTGTAAGGGTAATATGGACTTACTAATCCCGTCAAGAAAATATATAGAGTTGCTAAAATATAACAAAGTCTGGTGACTGGTGCTTTACATTACAATGTCTCTAAACATGATATCTATTATATACTTGAAAATCCATTAAACTTCCTACAAACGCTCTCAAGTTGCCACATGGCGCTCTAATAAATTAGAGAAAATCCTAGAAAATCTGAGAAAAAAGCAAAACATCCGTACATTGATTTTCATTAAAATTGGTGGGTCCAATATTATAAGCCGTTAGATTAGATTTGACTTAAAGCTAACCGCACTACAACTACGGTCCCACCGGCATCTCACCTCCCCATAGGTACGTACATGATGTACCTAAGTATCGCAACAAAGAAAACACGCAGCTCTCCTTCCTTTTGTATCCTCTTTTTTTTTCCTTGTATATAGTTTCTTTGAAATATGTCTTATTTTTGGCTTGGTATTTTGTAAAGACAAAGAGGAGAAGGGTTAATGCAAAATATAAGTACACTGTAACCACGTAAGGTAATTATTATGTCTATATTCGCGGACAACTAGCTACTAAGCTCATAACTAAAACATCACACCAGCGTTAAATCTAGGTCTTTACAAACATATATAAATTATATCATCGTATCGCTCTTTCCAAATATACATACCTAAATTAGAAATGCAATATTTTAAAATAAAGTTTACACCCATTATATATATAGCCATTTATTATCTATTATATACTAAAAGTCCATTAAACTTCTAGCAAACACTCTCAAGCTGCCACGTGGGACTCCTATAATCATTCCTAAGACACCACATGACACTCTAATAAATTAAAAAGAATCATATAAATTTTGGGCCACGTGGGACTTTTATAATCGCTCCTAAACCACAGCACGTGACACTCTAATAAATTAGAGAAAGTATATAAATTTTGAGAAAAAAACATATGTAACGTTTATTTCAACTTAAATTGGTAGGTCCAATATTATAAACTATTAGATTAAATTAATCTTACAACAACCTAGACATTAGAAATTAGAAGTATATACGGTCACACCTGTACGTACGTGCATATGCTCTCTCCCACCCACTAGCCCACATTGCAAGTACATATATATATATATATAGTACGTATATGTTTCTTCCTTCCTCTAATCATCCCTCTCTCCTATTTATATAATCCTATTTAGAAACCAATACGCTTCCAGTCCGTCACAGTATATCAATTCGTTCATTTTCACTTAAATGGGTGGGTCCAATATTTTATTTTATGCCATTAGATTAGATCTATTATTAAAAAAAAGTAACACCTTCCTCACATATCCATATACATGAGGACAAATATATTATTGTGGACCTGAGCAAAAAATACTTCTTACGTACGTATGATTGAAGAAAGAAATAAAATAGTTATTACTTACTACTGTTCGCCACAAGAAAAATAAACCATAAGCACATATATACTTATAATAAATCATGATAAAGGAAAAAACATATGTACGTACTACGTGTACAATCGGGAAAAAAGGTCGACGTGTTCTAAAATAATATTTCTACAATTTAAAGATAAAATATATTACTCTACAACTTACACAGTTGAACTTGATCTATATATAATTCAAATATAAAATATCAAATCAATGTTCTTTAAATGTTCTATATTTTAAATTATTTTAAAATTACATATCTACTTTATTATTTATATTTATTTAATTAAATAAACTACTAATATCTATGGTCCTAAATACATCACAATACATGGAGCCAACATGTAATAGTTAATGTTATAATAATTTTTAAATAATTTTACATCATATTTTAGTTTAGGGTGTCAGATACCACTAGAGGAATATATAACACTAATTTAAATCTACATATTTAAAAAAATGAAAATAACATAATTTAGTTGTTTTTAAGTAGATATGATTTAATTTTAATTTGTCAAAAAATTGGAATTTTTGAAGACTATTTGATTGGTATTTGAGAAGTGAGAGAATAAATACAACATAGATGTGAAAATAATTATCAAAAATATTTCCAGCCTACGATCTTGCTACATATAATACAACTCCTTAATCCATCTTGATATTTATGGTCATTATGTATGTTTTTTATTTGCTAATAGTTTTGATAACAAATAAATAATCAAGTAACATGTGCGTAATAAACTACTCATACATGATATATTTTCTTATAGTTGAGAAATTCTAGCATGTAATATATAGTTGATGGAGGTATGTCATACATCATACTGACGTTGCCAGAAATATACTACAACGAATTAGTTATTGTAATAAGTTTGAAAAAAATAAATATATTCTTCAAAAGATGTCTCATGTGATTTTGAACAATAGGTGTTGAAAACAAACCTAGCTTTACACTATAGATATTTGTCAAAATATAAATAATAATATAGTGCTTAGGAGATTATCTTGGTAGTATTCTTTTAAAAAATGACTTTGTCCCGGTTACATATAAATTCCTCTATTGTTTTGGGATAAAATTTGACTCATCGAATTTATATGACGAAGGGAGTATAAGCAATATAAGTCTATCTTTAATTAGATAAAGTAGCCTATTAGCTACGTTTTAATGAATAATATTTTCATTAATATATAATAAATCCATAAAGTCATCTATAGCACACAATAAAAAATGTTAGTAAAATTTTGGACACTGAAATGCTAAATATTCTAAAAAAGAATCACATATAGTACAAATATATATGAACCAACTCCATCATTGTGACACAATTTTTTCTTGGTTGTACAGTTTCAAATAATTTTAGTATAGAGTTTATACGTTGCAAGGATAATCAGAAGAAAAACATAACCAATGTCCAAACCTATTATTAACCAAAATATGTTTAAAATGGAATCAAAAAATATTTCAACAATATCATCCTAACATTCGTAATAAAAACTAAAGCAACATTAAATAAGGTGCCTGCGCATATGCGCGGGCTACTTTCCTAGTTATCAGAAAATTGCTCAATAACTAATCAGATTTAATTTACCTGGAAGCGAACCAACCTAGATAAATACAAATCTGTTGCTGCTTCTATGGTCCACTTTTAATTTTACCAATGCCGCAAAACTTGTAGCACAAAATAAAGGTAAATTCCAATTGCTCACCCTTTTAAGTTCACCTCTCTGTGTTCATTTCATGAAGAAAACAAACTGAGTTCAACTATTAACCAAATTTCATTTGTTGTATACATTTTAGGGAAGATTGGTCCAAGGTGCAACCACAAAACCCATTTGCATATTTTTCTCAGTATCAAGCTACTGGCTCAAGGAAGACTAAATAATCAAGAAATCCATCCCGATGGAAAAATTTCAAGTTTAGTTGGATCTGAGCATGGTACTCAGTACTCACGGGTCATCACTAATCCCCTCGCCTTCCTGGGCTGATAAAAAAAGGCAGCCGCCCCACTGCACAACACTCTGTCGTGATGAACAGCAAGTCCTTAGCTAGGACGAAACGAACTACAGCAAAATGGATTATAAAAACGTCTATTATCTGAAGAAAGACGCGTTTTCTACTCTTCTCAATTTTCAGAACCACCTCATCATGAACAAAGACGTCTTTTGAGACGTTGTGAATAACGTGCTGCGTACATTTACACATATTTTCTTTCTTTCTTTAAATTTTGTTTGAAAAGAAAATCCTGAAAAACACTCACGATCATTCGCTCCCCACGATCTGAATAGCGTTCTTTGTTCAGATCGTGGGAAGCCCTTGCCAGCGCGGGGATAATCGTGATCATTCCCGCGCTGGCCACCACGCGCCGGATCAAGCCACCGCTGCTGGCTCTCGTCCTGGCCTCCTGGGCTGCCAGTAGCTAGTCCTCGTGCAGCTGGCCTTCGCTCTTCTCTATGTACAATCTTGCTAAATGCAGTTTCTAAATGCAAACAGTACAGGTAACTAACAGCATGCATGCGTTTAGTTCACTACATATATCCAGGGCAAGGTTTGAGTGGCCCGGGACGAAGCTAAGAGCGGAGGCCTTAATATAAACATTTAAATATAATATTTTACATATATTTTTTCTTAAAGTCTTTATCCATTGCACTCATCTACCTGTTTCTTTTCTCTTTTTTCTGCCTGATGTATACTTTTTCACCTTTTCGACCGCATGATATCGAGAATAGACCGATAATTAAAAAAAATACGGTGATTGAACTAATTAATTACACAAAGCTACAAAAGTACTGGATTAATTCAAACAGATTATACAAATCATTAGGCTCCGTTCGAATGTACCAGTTCAATTAAGCTGCTCCCTCTTTTACCGTCACCATGTTTCCCGAACTGATAAACTGTATATTTATTTAATATTTTGTATATAGAATTTTCTTTAAAAAATCAAATTACTCTATTTTTTAAGTTTGTAATGATTAATACTTATAAATCGTTTTGATTTTTTTTCATAGTCGAACTTATTTAAGTTTGTCCAAGTTTACAGAAAAATATAACAACATTTTTAGCACAAAACAAACATACTATCAAAATATTAAATGTTAGTTCTAATGAATCTAATTTGGTGTCATAGATGTTGCAAAATTTTTCTATAAACTTGGTCAAACGTAAAGAAGTTTGATTAGGGAAAAAAAGTCAAAACGACTTATAATATGAAACGGATGGAGTTGCATAAAACTTAGTTTGTATGATTGCAGCCATACTTCATCAATTGATCACTTAACGGCTTGCTTTAATTCTTGGCAGGCTATTATATTAGTGGTTAGGATGTCATGGACTAGTATATTTTGTTTGTGAACATAATTGTATCACTAGCCACTATGACCTCTAGTGTTACTTCTAAATGTTTTCAGATAGATAGAAATCAGTTCTACGGACCTATTTCTTCTTTATTTCCTTTGTTCTGATCACCATGTGAGCACTATTCAAGTGTTATTTGCTTTATTACTTATGGTTCAGAGGGCAGGTCCTTGATGCCTTCTAGAGGTCTATTACAGCCTGGTAAGTAAATATGGTCCCTTTCTCTTGAGTAACTTCACTAACTTATTTAAGATAGTTTTTTTTTACCGGATAAGATAGTTTTTTTTTTTTGAAACAGCCTACACAAGACAGTGTGACGTTTCATATGGATAGAGCGGAAAAAAATTATAAGTCTACAACCTTAGGAGGCTATAGCCCAGAATGAGAAAAAAACCACCACACCGTGCGCCTACATCCAGAACTCGCTACTGAACAAATAGGAACATGACATCCCTAAAGGAAATGCTCTTCTAAATGATGCCTTCACGAAGGATATGACACTGAAAGTGCCACCGCAGCCCGTCCAGGAAATCCATGCCATCGTTTTCACCTGAAGAAAACCAACATGAAGGGTAGGAAAAGATCACACAACAACGCCCCAAAGGGAGAGCAACGCTAGTAGGTATCGCTGTTACCTGACCGAATGGGCTAGGCTCCCTCGTGTGTCAAGCTCGCCCATTGGAAACAGAAGCCACCCCCAACAGCACACCTTCGACGTGCAGCCACCGCGCCAGCGCCTCACCGCCGGCCAACCATCAAGCAGGAAATTGTGACCTTCGATATGCTTGGAATCCATCCACACTGATAGGTTGGAGAGAGAGAAGGTGAGAGAGAAGAATGGATCCCCTCTCCCCAGCACTAGCCTACCAATGTGGCCATCTTGTTGTAGCAAGGCGCCATCACACGAGGACTAGTGTGCCAAACCTGTCTCTCGCGATCCCGCCTACGCCCCACCGGCTCTGCCTGCACCGGTCATAGCCTCCCATCGCCCCGCGCCGCCCCTGTCACCGTTGTCCCATCGCCATCGTCGCCATCAGCAACACAGGGAAGGGTATGGTTGGGGCGCTACCACCTCGCTGCCACACATAGCCGGTGCCACGACTGTTGCCCACCCTGTCCTCCAAAGTCGCTATCGTCGCTGAGAGCCACCCGGGGACGTTGGATCCAGGCGGGCGGCCACCACCTCACAGGTCAGCACGAAACACCCACACGCCGGTCATACCGTGCCGGCCTCCCATGCTGGCCATGCCGCTCAACACCTCCACAGTCATGCGCCGCATCGTCTTCACGGCCTCCTGTGTCGTACCGCTCCGCATTGGTGTAACATCTTGAAAATTAACAATTTTCTAATCTTGCATCATGCCGATTCTTCTGTTTTTAATAACCTTTTAAACCTAGCAAAATATAATTAGAGGGACCTCCAAAAACTAATATGCATAAAATCCCTATCTGGTATTTAACTTCTTTTGTGTTTTTCATTTAAAAATATATTTGGTTAAATTGAGGTATTTCTTGATTTGGTTTTAATTTAAAAACCTTCTTTCAACTAAAATTCTTTTATTCAAATTTAGTTTGAAAACCCTTTCTATTTTTATGAATTATGGTGCAAGAAAATCCTCCAATATTACCCTTGAAACTAAACCAAAGCAATTCCAATTTTATTGGAATTAATTATCGACATGTTCTTTGATTTCCAAACCTATCCTTAATTCCTGATCCAAGTATTCAAATTCCTCCTTCTAATCTAGCCACCAATTTAATCCATGTGGCTTGATTTCCTATTTGGCACAAGAGTAGCAATATTATAAATATTAGAATGATTGCTCTTGTGCTAAGAAAAATATATTTCAATTTTTATTCCCTTCTTTCAAATTAATTCCCTATTAGCCACAAATAATTCTCCTATCCAAATCTCTTCCAAATTTATATTCTAACCATCCAAATCCCATTCAAAATTTAGAAAAGCATTTGTTTTCAGTATGGGCCAAAGTCTCTTCCTTTCTTCCTTTTTAGCCCATGGCCCAGGTCAGCCCAGCCATCCCTCCCAACCGGACCGTGGAGCAGCCAGCCGAGCCGCCGCTCTTTCTCTCCCCGTGGGCGCGCGTGGCACACGCATGCGCCACCACCGCCGTTGCCGTGGCTTTGAGCCGCCGTCGCCCATACTTCAGGGCGCCGACGCCATGCCGTGTCCTCCCTCCGCCGCCGCCCAACTCCCCCGCGGCCGCCGTGTGCGCGCGCCGCCACTAACAGCCAATTGGAGAACGAAGCCGGCGCCGTCGTCCTCTTCCCCACGTCGCCGCTGCCGTGCATCCTGCGCTGTTCTCCATCGGAACCGACCTACTCTAGCGCCTCTCGCCACCTATAAATAGCCGGTGAAGCCCCCTCTCTTCTTCCACAACCGAGCCTCGAGCTCTGTCTCTCTCTCTCTCTCTCTTCTCATGTCAAGCCACCGCCGGCCGCCGTTGATCTCCTCCACCGGAGCCCCATCCAAGCCCTCGCGCCCTTCTCTTTCATCCCGTATCAAGCCCCACCGGAGGTTTCTCTCTCCTAGCCGGACGAGGCTTTATCCTCGCTGTTCCAGCCATATCTCTCTCTCTCTCTCTCTCTCTCTCTCTGTGCGCCAGCCACCAGCCCCTTTGGGGGATTTTGGACTATTTGCCATTCACTTAGATGTAGCATTCCCAAATGCCATCTTTCCAAATAACTTAGACAGTTTGCCCCAGGTCCTCACAAATCAGCTCTCCTCTGCCATTTTACACCCAATTTCAGGTCCCATGGCTGCCACATCACCAACCAAGGTGGCACTGAGAGCGTTAAAGGATGGGATTTGTGCCTTACCCCAGCGGGCACTTAGATGGAGCCATAACCCCCAAAATCCAAACCCTAGACAATCCGATATGCAACAAAAACAACCAAATCTAAGACAAATTGTTGCCAAACTGAAAAAGAGAAGGGGAAAACGGATTTATCTCACACCTCGTTGGCTGTCGCAGCTCCGTCGCCGGTGAATCGACAGCGCCGCCGCCGCCGCAGGAGTGAGACCGGGCTGAGTGAAAACGAGAGTAGAGAGGGATATGTGGTGAGGCTGAGAGGGGCAGGGGTAAGATGGACATTTCACGCTCTCAGTGCCACCTTGGTTGGTGATGTGGCAACCGTGGGACCAAAATTGGGTGTAAAATGGCAGAGGAGAGCTGGTTTGTGGGGACCTGGGGCAAATTGTCTAAGTTATTTGGGAGGATGGCATTTGGGAATGCTACATCTAAGTGAATGGCAAATGGTCCAAAATCACCCTTAGGTGCGCCATACTCGGGAACACCACTGGCCACAGGCGTCTCCACCTCCTGGCCACCGGAGCGCCAACGCCCCGCTCGTCCTCTCCACTCTCTATCTTGGCTTCCTGTGAAACAGAGAAAAGAAGAGAAAACGGGAGGAAGAAGAAGAAGGAAAAAAGAAAAGGGTTAAATAGATAGAAAGGCTCACAGGTGGGCCCCTGCACAGTAGCATTTTATATTTTCCCTATTTAATTCAAATCCTATTTTTTAGAAGCCCATATCTCCTAAACCGTAGATCCGATTACAGTGAATCAAACCTTGGACCTAAATTCATTTAAATTCAAAATCTACATTTTGATACCAATTTTTCTATTTTATAATTTTATTTGAATTTCCCTAATTTATTTAAATGCCATTTGCTTTTCAAATATCTCCTTTTACTCCAAAATACCCTTTACCCACTAAAAAGCCGCCGGTTAGAACATTACGCCTTCTATGGGGACGTTCGCGGTCTATTGGCCCCGACATCGAACCATTGGTTGTAAAGCCCGGAAAAACCAAACCTAAGGTCGAAGTGCTGCTCCTAGTACCCCATGCCTCGATGCGTATAGTGGTCGGAGCTTCACTATTTCCTCGACCTCCACAGCACACCACACAGTTAGCTCTCGAGCTCTGTGTGATCCTAGCCGCCCCACCGCCACTCACGGTTGTCAGAGTAACACTTCCGCCCTACTAAACCTATACAAACCTTCTAATCCCTCTAGCCGATATGATGTCTGTCGACATCGGCTAGAGAAAATACCAAACCTAGTCGTTATGCTCTAGCATCGACTAGCACACAACCAAACCCTAGCTGACACCTTGCTAGTTAAATCCCAACCATCATCCAAATTCCACACCTACCAGTATCGCCTATCCCCTATACTCAACCACCTACTCTCCTAGAACCTATACATAAAATATAAAGCCTAGCGGATATGCTACCCTACTCCAAATTCGGCTTAAATATAACCAAACCCTAGGTATTATACTACCCCAACCTACCACCAGCTAATACTAGCTACATACTCACTTAACCAGTTATATCCCTTACTATCCAAGCAACCAAGGCCCACACAAGAAATATAAGCGACATTAGTTTCTTGATCCCCTTTCCACCTTAGCCTCCAACCCTTTAGAAACCATACATAAAATATTAGCCAATAATCCCTATACCCTATGAAGGAGATATTTATATCGTAAACCTAGCCCTTCTCACCATTTTATCGTTTTTCTCGTTATTCTATAACTTTTATTGAATTTGGTTCTTCATCTTATTTAGTAGAGTCTATTGTCTTTTGGATGGTAACCTGTGGTATTTCGAGGACCGGATAATCAGGTTGCCTATCTTGGATTTATTTGCGTTGGAGCAAGGCAAGTTATTATTCCTCTCCTTTGAGCTTAAATACCCTATATTCTATATCTCTATTCTATGCATTAGCCATACATGATTTTGAATGCATAACCTGAACATGTAGCAAACCAGATATATGCTAGATTTTGCTTAGTGATGCCTAGTTAGCTTATGCATAAAATTTAATGAACATAGATTGGAACAATACGCTAGAAATGGTTGATTTCTGGGTGGCTAGTACTGTTTCAACCGATATAAGCACTACCAAGTACATGCGAAGAACGAACGAGTACGACCACAATTCTCAAATGGGTATAGACCTAGCAAAGTAAGTTATCTAGCAAAGGTGGTACCTCTGTATAGTGGTTCTTATTTAAGTCCTCGAGTATAAGGCAATTTTATTCCGAGCAGGGCAAGTGTGATATTTACCGAGTCGCAGGTAAATATCTTGATTATCTCACGAGCTGTGTGTGTGATTTTATGAAACTCTGATTGCAAGTCGCTGGTTAATATCTTGATTATCTCACGATCTGTATGTGTGATTTTATGAAACCCTGATTGCGATGACATGGTGTCATACAATCAGTTCTCCCTAAATACTCCGGGAATGCCAGAATTCCTCACGCTGCTGATAATGTACGTTCAGAGCGCATGGGCACTAGAGTTTATGGAACAGGTACCATTGCCACAGTTGAGATTTGGTGACTTGCTAACAGGCCATATTTTTCCACCGAAGGGTGATTTTACGTTAATTTCATGGGAGTCGAGGATACCACCATACACTTCATTTGTTCACATGACTCGCTTCTATCACCCTTGTCAGGGAGGAAGCATCGGAGGCCATTTTTCTAGTCTTGTGATGAACTTAGGAAAAAAATTGTGTGGTTCTAGATTTTCTCTCCTTATAGTAGCATAATGAGATCTCATTCTCAAAATGGATTCCATTCTACTTCGTGGTAGTAAAATCTTGTAATTTTATCTACTCTAGCATAGATGCGAAAAAATGTCTCACTAACTCTAGTACTGTGTAATATGAACAATTCCATATATACTGATAACAGTTATGCTTTGTCTAGTATGATTTGTTAAATTTATGAGATTTGCTCCGGTCTAGCAAAAAGTACCTCGAGGTATCGGTACCTCACGGTACTAAATCGTTTCCGATCGTTGGATCTAGCTGGGCAGGATGGGCATTGTGATTCAACGATCGGAAATGATTTGATACCGTGAGGTACCGGTACCTCGAGATACTTTTTGCTGCACTGGAGCAAATCTCTAAATTTATAACCTAAACAACTACGGAGCTGAGATTTCGGGGTATGAGGAATTTTTCCACCAAAGGCGTTTCTTCCGCATTTGGTTTCCGATGTGATTTCGGGGCTGGTTTTATAACATGTCTCACATTTACAATTGTATTAGCAGATTTGCTCATAAAGTTGGAGCATTGAGCAACTTGAGGCTTAGCTTTCATGTGTGCGTTCAAGAGATTGTTCCAGTATGAAATTTCAGGTCTAAGACACTTGTATTCTCACACCCTTTGCTTGCTTGGAGGCAGCGGCCGGCCGGAATTAAGGTGAGGGGAGGGCCAGAAATGGCAGATGCCCATTGCTGACTTCTCAACAGACAACAGGGAGGAAGTATATTTCTTCTCCCCAATTTTATTTTCTGTTCTGTTTAGACTGTGAGCTTTGGCCAACTCCTTTGTGTGTGTTCCTCAAGTTAAGAAATTATGGTCATATATTCCTAATACTTCCGTTTGGGACTGCACATATCAATTCGAATTATACAACGTAAAGATGTGAAATCGTAAAGCCATCATCTATACCGTTGATCTAAAATCTTCAAGCCGTCATACCGTTTATGTTATAAAAATTCTCCTTACAATGAAATAAGGTTTAGTTCCTTTAAAAAAAATACAATGAAATAAGGTTTGGACTTCAACTTTGCTGGTCCTCTTTGTTTCTATTTCGACTTTTTGACCGCGCGCATCATGTCAAGATTGTATTTCTAACTGAATTGCTTACACTATTCACCATACAAATGAGATGAACCATCAGGTCAAATTGTCAAGTTGGTGTATTTGGTGTCACTTAATCCCCTAGTTTTCAGATTGAGCTGTTTTTTCTTTTAAAAAAAACTACTGTTTACTCCAGTGCTCAGCCAGACCTCATTTTAATTTAGTTCATCCTCCACTGCTAATCTTTGTGTAGTACTCCCTCCATTCCAAAATATAAGGCACAACCACCCTTAATCCAAAGATCAAGAAATAATTATTATCATCTTGTAGTTTGGATCATCCTAATAAATATTAATGCATGCATCCAATATGATTAGATAACATGAGAGTGGAGGATTTAAAAAAGTAATAATTTAATGGAGAAGATGTCATAATTAATTGCATGCTTGTATGTATGCCTTATATTATAGAACATCTCAGAAAAGTGGTTGTGCCTTATATTATGGAATGGAGGGAGTATTTGATCTTTAAAATTTTTTGAGCTAAACAACTATGAAGTTGAGATATTTCGCAGAGCCACATAATTTGCGGCTCGTAAATTAAGTTTTATATCAGTCCATAAAAATTCCTTTTTTAAACTATTCATGCAAGTATGCAACACCACTAAAAAAATTACCGAATAAGTATAAGAAAATAAGTATGTTCATCACAAGAAGGGCATGTTTATGCCCTTTGCAGCCTGGCATCTAGTAGCAGTTGTCATGCCTCTCTGTTAGGATACCTTTGATGCTTTTAAAATGTTGCTGGCTTGACTTGAACATCACAAGTAGACAAGACAATAATTCTGACAGTCCTGACAAAGATCAAAACCAATTTTCCAAAAAAAAAATGCCAGCTACATTTGATCTCTTCTCTCTGCTTGGACTATTTAGAAATGGAATTTGCCACATGAGCTGATTCATCTCCTTCCTCCTTAGCAAGTACTATAAAGCCATGAAATGTGTACACACACGCACTAGGATTCTAGTGATGCTAGAACAAAATTATATAGTACTTTTGTTTTTGTTTCAGAATAATAGCATTAAGTTATTGTGAACAAAATTAAGTAACATATGTAAATTTTGCATTGAATAATATGCAAGTTGTATGCTAAAATATGTTATAATTTTGTTTACTTTATGATAACTTTGAGTCATATCATTTTGGTAAGTCCTAACTGAAGCTCTAGCTTTCAAAAAACAAGTGCAGGTTCTAGTTAATTTCTTTGGTCAGAGTTCAAATGGTCATACAACTAGCTTAGTCCCACTTCAGGTGTCACATCATTTAAACGTGAGGGTGAGGATGCTTTTACAACAATGTGGAGAAGTGTGACTTCTCGTTTGATCTGTAATGACCGAAACCATTACTTCAAGTTAGATAGAGAGAGAGACAGAGATAGAGCAAGAACACCTCAAGTGCACAACCTTCAAGCTATCTACCTTCTCCCACAAACAGAGCATCATACCCTGAGATGGATCTCATCGTATCATCTATCATAGGTGATCTCACCAGTCGATTAATCTCCTTTCTGATGAACAAGTTTTTAGATAATCTCTACTCCGGGGAAAAGGTAAAAAGGCTGGAGCAACTCCTTCAAAGAGTTCACATGGTTGTCGAGGAGGCAGATGGGCGATACATCACCAACCGTTGTATGCTCACACATCTGAAGATGATAGTCGCAGCCATGTACAGTGGCTACCATGTGCTGGATACCATCAAGTATGCGAAGAACAACGAAGGTGTGAATGATCTGGTAAATAACTCATCTGCCTTGTCTTTTGCCACTCCTCTCAAACGATCTCGCACTACTACAATTTGTCCTAAAACAAAGAACAAATTCAGTATGGAGTTACAAGGCGTACTGAAAAATATAGAGACTGTACTTGGTGATATCAATGAGTTTGTCATCCTTCTAACCGGATGTGAGCGCATGTCCCATAGGCCCTATGATACCTATCTTTACATCGACAATTTCATGTTTGGTCGACATGTGGAAAAGCAACATCTAATTAACTTCTTGCTGGAGAACAACACTATTGGTCCTCCACCTGTACTACCAATTATCGGTGGTCGTGGAGTTGGGAAGAAAACACTTGTTGCACATGTATGCAACGATGATAGGGTTCGATCTCATTTCTTTTTTATTTTCCACATCAATGGAGAGAACCTTGGGGGAATTACCGAAAATAAAAATCTGTCAGAAAGGACATTGTTAATTGTTGAGTTTGTTTCAGATGTAGATGACAACGACTGGGGAACATTTCATTCATCTCTTATGAGCCTTAACAAAGGAAATAAAGTGATAATCTTGAGTAGAATTAAGAAATTGGAGAGATTTGGAACTGTCAGGGCCATTACTCTTGACAGAATGGTGCATGAGGAGTACAGATACCTATTGAAGACGCTTACATTTGGAAGCGCAAACCCTATGGACTATCCACAACTTATTCCAATAGTGGAAGAATTCGCCGTGCTATTAGGAGGCAGACTCACCCCGGCCAACATAATTGGATATGTATTGAGAAATAATTTGAATGTTCATTTCTGGCTTTCCAGATTGAAAGGGATCCGATTTGTAGTCAAGAAGAACTTGTCTATGTCCGGTAGCCATCCAAACGAACTTTTTGATCAGGGCCATCCAGCACATTTGACAGACTACATATTGTACCCTGCTAGCACCTCAACTGATTCTACCAAGAACGATTTACCTAAGTTGACATTTGGGGACATGCTAGCAGGTCAAAATTTTCCACCAAAGGGTGATTTTAATCTAGTTTCATGGGAGTCAAGGATACCACCATACACTTCATTTGTTCACATGGCTCGCTTTTGTCCGAGTTTTGCTCAAGATCATCTGGAATCACCGTTGTCCGGGAGGAAGCATGCAAGGCCATTTTCTGTGTCTTATGATGAATAACTTTGAGAAAATTCCTTATGTATGATGGATTTTGGACTTCTTTTATTCAATCCCATCCATGCCCTTAGGCCACAGAAGTGGATCAAAACAACATCTCAGCCTCTCAGGCCATGTAGGAAAAAGAGAAAGAAAATCACTAGCATCACAAAAGCCTTTGGGGACGCAGATAGTTATCTCAACTTTAGGGTGCCATAATGAGATCTCAAAAGCCTTTGGTGTATATTCTAAAACGTGTGTTATTATATGTATTGTTGTGTAATATGAACCCTTACATACTGATTATATAATCCTCCCCTGAGCAGTATTTAATTTGTTAAGTGCTTTAAGATAAATAATTATGAAGCTGAGATATTTTGCAGAGCCAAAAAATTGACAGCTCATATATAATACTAGAAAAATACCCGTGCTTTGCAATGGGTAAAAACGTTTTTGGATTGCTATACATTATACTTCTTCCTTGGTTTTATACCGAAAGTCTATATATCCCTTTCTTTTTATCCCCTGTTCAGACCGCTACCTCCCTCTGTCAGAACCCTTACCGCGTGCGGAAAAAAGGCGTCTTAAAAAAAGCGGATTAAAAAAACCAGAAAAAAAAGGGAGCAAAAAAGAAAAAGAAGAAAAACGGGCGTAAAAAGAACAAAACGGATAAAAAGTATACCCACCGGAAAAACCAGCGAACAAAAAACGGATGAAAAAAAAGAAAAGAAAACGGCGACCAAAAAAGGAAAAACAGCAAAAAAAACAAAAAAAACAAAACGGACGAAAAAAAAAGTACGCAGAAGCTTTACTAATTTTTTTATTAAGTATAGATATAGATTTTATATGACCATAACTCCATTTACGATTATTTTCAACTGTGACAAAAAAAAATAGAAATAAATATTGGGCTCTGCACAAACAAACTTCTGGAAGAACTGCGCTCTTCCAAAATGTAGATCTTCTCATGGCTAATAATTCAAAGCAGTGTGAACGACAGATCGTCTACAGGCCAAACCATCCTTACTGCCTCCTTTGTCATCTCCATCCAGAGTCATCGTCACATCTCCTGTAAACTTGTCAATTTTTAAGACGTATGTAGCAAGTGTTCCAGAGCTTCTGAAGTTTCGTGACTAGTCACCTGTTTAGACCGGCCTCTAAGGGCACTTTGGCCACTTGTACATAACAACTAATTAATCTGCTCTATTAATGTAGTAGGCAGTCTCTTGCCACCATTTTTTAAAAATAAAGCAATGAATATTGAAAAAAAAAAAGGATGCCAATCATGCACATATCCTATGTTGCATTGGTTTGCTGCTCTGTCAAGTATATCAACCAGACGTAGATTGTGTTTAGATTCAAGGCGTAAAGTTTTGGCATGTCACATCGGATATACGGATATATATTTGAAGTATTACACATAGTCTAATAACAAAAACAAATTATAGAATTTGCCTATAAACCGCGAGACGAATTTATTAAGCCTAATTAATCCGTTATTAGCAAATGTTTACTGTAGCACCACATTGTCAAATCATGGCGCAATTAAGTTTAAAAGATTCGTCTAGCAATTTACACGTAATCTATGTAATTAGTTATTTTTTTTATATTTAATACTCCATGCATATGTCCAAACATTCGATGTGACACAGTGTAAAATTTTATCAGGGGATCTAAACATGCCGTAGTAGTTGCCCTGTCCTTCTCGCAACTCACAACGCAATGACGAAAATGCTTTTCAAAGATGCCTGCTTGACCTGAACATCAGAAAGAGTTGAAGCCAACAATTCCGACAAACCTAGCAAACATCCCAAAAACCAATTTGAGAAAGCCATCCCAGATGAAATTCCACAAATCATATATACCACCCACATTTGATCTCCTTTTTCTGCTTGAACAATCAGGACATGGAGCTTGCGGTATCAGCACTAACCGGTGAACTCGTCAGCCGGTTCATCTCCTTCCTCCTGAGCAAGTACTCGAGCCATGAAATTTCAGAGGAGAAGCAGCTGGAAAGACTGCAGCAGCTGATCCTACGAGTATCCACGGTCATCGAGGAGGCGGATGGGCGATACATCACCAACTCCGGGATGCTGATGCAGCTGAAGGGGCTTGCAGATGCCATGTACCGAGGCCACCATGTCCTGGACATGTTCAGGTGCAGGAACAAAATTCAGGAGAATTCCATCAAGGAGGTTAGCAGCCCATTTCCTCCTCTCAAACGTTTTCGCGCAATTGTTGATGCTGCTGGGCACGACAAGGCCAGCAGGTACCTTGAGCTGCATAAAACTTTGGGGATTTTAGAAACAGCTGTTGATCACATGGCAGAATTTGTGGTGATTTTGGGTGGATGCGAACGAATGTCGCGGAGGCCATATGATGCATACCTGCACATAGATAACTTCATGTTTGGCCGTCATACTGAAAAGCAGAGGCTCCTGAATTTCCTGTTGGAATACAACTCACAAGGTCTGCCTCCTGTTCTTCCAATCATTGGTAGCCTTGCAGTAGGGAAGAAAACTCTGGTTGCGCATGTCTGCGCCGATGAGAGGGTTCAATCTCAGTTCTCTTCAATTTTGCATTTGAATGAAGATGATCTTTTGAGATTAGCACACAGTGATACTCTCTTATCAGGGAAGATGTTGGTAGTTGTTGAATTTGTTTCAGATTTGAATGAAAAGAATTGGGAGGAATTCTATACATCTCTGACACAAATGAATCAAGGAAGCAAGGTGATCACCATAAGCAGGTTCAGAAAATCAGAGAAACTTGGAACTGTGAAGCCAATTTTACTTGACATCCATTCATACGAAGAATTGAGCTACCTCTTCAAGACGCTCGCATTTGGGAGTGCAAATCCTAGGGACCATCCACGATTACTGCAAATAGCCGAAGAATTTGCCATGCAATTGCAGTTGAAAAGTTCACTTGTCGCAGCGAATTTTCTTGCAGATGTATTGAGAAGGAATTTGGATGTCAACTTCTGGCTTTGCATGCTGAACAGGTGCATAACAGTGGCTGAAAAGAACTTCTCCTTGTACGGTGAGCATACAAGGTTACTTCTTGAACAAGGTCATCGTGTAGACATCACCAATTTTGATTCATCTCCAGCTGCTCCGTTGCACATCGTACCATGTATTGGTGCCAATAGTACAGGGAAGGACTTGCCAAGGGTTAAATTTACAGAACTATTACTAGATCCTAGTGTTAGACCAAAAGGTGAGTTTACTCTAGTGTCATGGGAATCAAGGCTACCTCCTTATACATCATTTGTTCACTTTGTTCCAAATTATTCTCAAGATTTTCCTGAAGATAAACCCTTGTCAGGAAGGAAGCGTCGAGGAGATCCTTCCTAATCTTACAGACATTATTTTCATTAATTTGTAGGTATGATATTTGTCAATGATATATGTGTCATTGTATATATGTACTAGTAGACAAGGGTTAGGATAGTATAGTCTTCTCCCATGTCAGGAATGCCTCTTGTACTCAACATATGCCCTTTGGGCCTAACTCAATACATCAAGTCTATTCCTCATTTTTCTCTCTTCTCATAAATTGACAATATTGTAATTCGGATATTGGACACTAAAAGGAGTGACATAACCACGACATTTTGAATTCTGAGAAGCTGGTAGCTGTTTGTTTTCCCCTTGCTGAAAATAGATCTTATGTATTGCCACCATCTTATATATCTTACCTTCAGAAGCTCATCATTCAGAACTTCTTACAATTGGAAAAACAGAAGGAACTCAGAACTGAATTAGTGATTGTTTTTAAGGAATACATGAATTTCCATCATATTCAGGCAATGAACCAAACCGAGCTATACTAGTTTTTTCTATTTTTCCTCAAATGAAAGATCCTGTTGAATAACATCAACACTAAGATGTGAGCAATGAGGTGTGAAAACCAAAACTGGACAGATCATAAAATTCAATTCAGTTAAAAATCAAACCACCTCTTAAATTCAAAAGCCATGTCACTATGAGTAACTGAGCTGCAGTTATTGTGTACCTGCGGTAAATATAATTTTGAAATTTAACAGCGACGTGGTCTCAAAAAGATAAACCAATACAAACTTTATTTTTAAGAAAATGAAATATCTAATAAAATCATAATAATATTTTGAACAAACCTACTCATAGTATATCTTTCTTTGACCTGCTACAATGTTATTGGTCAAAATTATAGTTTGACTACATGTATTACGGGTGCCACCTTATTGATGGCCCGCCGGCCTGGATACATTATAGAGCAAATGTAATCGTACGTACTTAAGATTAATCATGAAGTTAACAAACATATCTGGCTATCTGCCACCCACTGGTTCAGAGATGGACAAAAAGGAGCTTTAAATATTTAGTCAACGTGTCCTTGTCAAACAAAAAAGAGGAAATTCTACTAACAATAAACAGAATGAATGGAAGTCTAGCATCCAGGTACAAGATAGAGTCATTTTTGTCACAGAGAAAAATGCAACTACTACAAACATGGCAGGAACCAATTTTACGAGATTAAAGATGGAGCTCTCCATACCTGCAGTTGCAAGTGATAAACAAATGACATAATTAAGCTGATTCATCTCCTTCCACATAAACTGCTCACAGTACGTTAAGCAAGTCATCTTATTGAGGAGGTGGACACATGAGGCAGGCATGACCATCTCAATTATTAGTACATTTGTTCGGAATCTAGTGATAAAAGTAACAATTCTCTAAGACGTTAGGTGATTTGGTCCCCACTCCCCAAAGATTGAAGTAGCAAAGTAGTCCTCCAAAACGTTTCCAAGAAGGCATGAAAAGTGTTAGATATACGGTATTGCTATATCTGTGGCGCATGTTTTTTTTAACGAAAAGGCGGTAGGATCTCCCTTGATGTTCGTGCTTGGCTTCCCACGCTGATTGCCGATTTTGTCAAGGTGTATATCAAGGATGACTTGATCACTTGATTACTTTGTTATTATTAATACTCAAAGGGATGTGTGATTTTGTGAGTAATTATTTTCTATTTTGCTAGCTTCTTTCTTTTCTCCAAACGGACCTGTGATTTGTGAGCTTCCCTCTTCTTTCTGTTGTGATTACATTGTAAATACATTAAAATTACATATGTAATTTAGACACTTACATATGTGATTTTGGGACTTACATCCTAAATACACTAAAATTACATATGTAATTTAGACACTTACAATGTAAATAAATGCTGACTATTTTTTGGTGAAAAATATGACGCCATAAATATAGATACTACCTAGTAGATATATAAGGTAATCTATATCTGTTATAACAACTTGTGATGGAATCTGGCTGGATAGATCCTAGGAGTCTAGATATGTAATAGTATTTGTAGTCTTGAGGTTAGTTAGAGATATGTACAAGCTGGGGTCCTACACCCGCATTGTACATGCCATGATGCCGGCTATTGGCATCTATATCAATTCGGGCGCGTCATCAGACAGAACGGACCGCTTCCAGCCCTCTGAACTTTGACAATTGGTACTATCCTTACTTTGTAACTTTTCTACAGAGGTATATATAACAGCTCATCTTTCTTATGCTAGAGAAATCGCGGCTGAACTTTTGTGTCAATTAGCATACTAACAGAAAAAGTGCGCAATCATTTTTTATAAAATCAGCAGTGGTCAATCTCCGCAGATTGACTTGGGGTGCTCCTCACCGATTCTCGAGGCCCTGGATCAGCTTATTACTCAGCTCCTCCAACTCATTGGTTCTTCTTTCCCTCTCTAGCTTGGTGTTGATTTTCTCTAAGTAACTTATATTTCCTGATCTTTGTAAGCTAAAGGAGCTACAGTTATTGGATGGAATGGTTGGAAGGGTTCCTAGTTCTACTCATGTTGGTTTCTTGATTTTATCTAAGAAACATATGTTGGAAGTGTATGACAAGGTCAAGAAAATTTTGATGACAAATTACCATATAGAAGACTGCAAACAGAGTAAATCTACTTGATCAATATATGCAGTATTTATCAACTCAGAAGATTCTACTGATCATGAACCAATAGTCTGCCATCTCCTGCAAATCATCAAAAATAGAAGGTTAGCAGATGGAAGTACTTGTCGTCTAACTTGTCATGAGCTTCAAAGCATATTTCAGTCCATCTGAAATCATGAGTTTTATACCTCTATTTTACTTCTGTCAGATACAGGGAATAGATTCTTTTGAATTCAAAATCATTGGAAGATATCAAGACAAATTTGCTTGTACTTTGTAGAATTTGCACTTGAAAAAACCTTCACCAGAAAGCAAAATGGCCAAAAATATATACATTGCCGTTCTCACTATTCGAACAGGCGACGTGAAAAAAACAAAGCCTACAGTCTTCCCACCAAAGCAGACTAGGCTTTGTGAGATGGTTGTGTCCACTAATCTATATGACATCATAGTTTTATATTCATACCTGCATATCTTAATCCACACTTGGTCTTAGCTTTACACATTATGAATCAATAGCAGATCTCAAGGCAGTGCTGCACTTGGGAAGGTCACTTTTCACAGTATGTCTGTATGTGGATGTATACTGAAACAACAAAAACAATCAGTTCTAGACTAGCTGAGAAGTACATGAATTAACTAAACATGGAAAAACTGAAGGCTGTCTAGTAGATTTAGCAATGCAGCAAAGGCTGTCTATAGTAGCTCACCAAAAGCCTCATCACCAAGTGAATTTCCCAAGAGTGCCATTGACAGTTCTAAATTTTGAAACAAACTATATTTCTAATATGAAAATTAGGTGCATCATTAGATTCATTCTGAAAAATGCTTTCATACTATAACTCCTCAGTATAAGAAATATAATGGTCAAACTTGCGTTGACAAGAACCAAGAAACTAAAAATTATTTAGTGGAAAAGAATGGATGTTAGTAAATTGGTTTTCCCTTGCAGCTAGCAAATTATTACGTGTAGATGAATTATAACAGCATTCACATTCTCCTTGAAAGAAACTCCAAAGAATACATAATTAGCTGTTTAACACAGTTGCCAAATCTAATATTACTTTAAGAATTTCATCAATCCACTAAAAAAGAGTTGTACAGTTAAAGAAAACTAAATAGTTTTGCATCCACTAAAAAATATCTGCGGTTCTGCTTCTTTCAGCTAGCTAGCCTGGGACAAATGAGCACTCCAAGTAGATGGTTAAAGGTTTCAGAAGATGAATTGGCTGAGTGACGTAGTTTTTTTTTTTTTTGCCCATTTATCATGATTGTCATCCAATATCCCAGTTCTTCTAGGACGCGTCTTCTAAAAAAACATTTTATGTATCATATGATGATTTGTATTGGAAGCAATTTTTCACCCTACCAAATTTTGACAACTTCAATGGTACCACATGGATGTTTTATTTGATGCCAACTTTTACCACACTGGGACTAACTCTGTCTACCAATTTGGTAGTGCCAAAACTTTTCAAGATTCCCACACTACCAAAATATTGGTAGCGCAATAATTGGTTTCAATCCAAAGCAGCCCATAATCTTTTCATATGTTTACCTTCATTATAGTTATTCCAACTGGGCTTTTTGATAGTTCTCCTAAAAAATGGTAAAAGTGAAAAAGTCACGTTAGGAAAATATATATATTATACCTTACTACATATATATGTATAATATTAAATCAATGCAAATTTATCTGGCTTACTAAAAGTACCAGCTTTCTTGTAAAATGTCAAAAGTGAGAGTTTTGTCCTTTCTAAAGATGCTCTTTTGACAAACAAATGTATGGTGGTTGTTTCTTTTTTCTTTAAATGAAAAGTCTTATGGTGGACAGGTAATCATGTGTCTGCTTTCAATCCGTCTTCTTTGAAAAGGCTATCACAATAGAGAGAGAATTTCTCCTAAATTTCATGAAATAATCAAATGTCTCTTTCATTGTGCTGGCCATTTTGATTAAGTAGGCAGACTTTTTTTATGTCCATTTGACTGAAATAGCATACTGCATCCTATATCTTGTTCATATTAAGCGAACTAAATTGAGTATGAACTCTCTCTCTCTCTCTCTCTCTCTCTCTCTATATATATATATATATATATATATATATATATATATATATATATATATATATATATATATATAGGCAACATATCCTATGCACACAGGTCCTCACGTGTACACACGTGCACACCAACTAAAAAATGTCACCAAAAAATCTAGAAAAAATCATACACATACTTTCAATTGTATTACACCTAGGGTTAAAATCTTAACGTCAAATTCATTATATTTTAGCCGTAACAAAAAAAACAAAAAATCTGACAGTTTTAAGGTTGCAATTTTGTCAGAATTTTATCTTTTTTGTTATTCTCTATGTAGAATGAATTTGAAGATGCGACTTTGCACGTAGATGTAATACTATTGAAAGTACATGTATGAATTTTCCTAGAATTTTTTGTGATAATTTTTAGTTGGTGTACACGGTGTGTACACGCGAGGGCCTGTGTGCATAGGATACGCTCCCCACTTGTCACGGAATATGTCTTATGTGGATGTCTACTGAAAGAGCAAAAGAGTGAATATTTCTTTTTTTAAAAGGAAAAATATTATGGTGGACAGGTGGTCATGTGTCTGCTTTCAATCTGTCTTCTATGAAAGGGCCATCACAATAGACAGAATTTCTCCTAAATTTCATGAAAGAACCAAATGTCTCTTTCATTGTGCTGGCCACCGGAGTAACCACTCTAGCCATCTTGACTAGGTAGGCAGACTTTTTTATGTCCACTTAACTGCAATATAGCATAAACCCCTTGAAGTAAAATATCTTGTTCATATTAAACGAACTGATTGCAAGAATTCAGTAAGAACTTGGATCTCCTTCTCGGGCTCTCTCTCTCTCTCTCTCTCTCACACACACACACACAACAACAACAACAAACAAGAGGTGAAAAAAAAGGCCTGTGATGGAGGTGGTTGTATCGGCTATTGCAGGTGACGTTGTTAATCGATTTATATCCTTCTTGATCAAGAAGTATGAGAGCCAGGAAAATCTTGAAAGAAAGATGGAAAGGCTTCAGAATCTCTTGCTCAAAGTTCACATGATTGTCGAGGAGGCTGAGGGGCGGCACATCACTAACTCCAAGATGCTACTTCAGTTCAAGAAGATTGTAGATGCCATGTACCAAGGCTACCATGTCCTAGACATCATCAAGAATAGCATCCTTTGCAAGTCAAGACCTGAAGAGCAGGTTAGCAGTGCCAATACTATTTCAGCCCCTACATGTTATGTTAATCCTTTCCGTACTTCACAAAGCTCTACCATTAGACATAATCAGCTAAAAAGCACACTGGATAGTTTAGAAACAATTGTTTCTAGTATGACAGAGTTTGTCTATCTTCTTGGTGGATGTGAACGCATGTCTCCTAGACCCTACGACACGTATCTTTACTTTGATAACTTCATGTTTGGCCGGCAAGTGGAAAAGCAGCAAGTCATCAATATCTTACTGCAAGAGAATCTTCCACCTTTTGCTCCAACTGTTCTACCGATCATTGGCCCTAGTAGAGTCGGTAAGAGAACTCTAGTTGCGCACGTATGCAACAATGAGATAGTTCGATCACACTTCTCGTCAATCTTGCACTTGAATGGTGAAAATATCATGAAAATGGAGTGTGAAACTTTCACTGAAAGGAGGGATTTGGTTGTGGTTGAGTTTACAGCAGATACGGATGATGACAATTGGAAGAAATTTTATGCATCGTGCACAAATATGGGCAGAGGAAGCAAGATTATAATTGTAAGTAGGATTGAGAAGATATCAAGGTTTGGAACAGTACGGCCAATTCATCTAAATAGTTTGTCACATGAGGAGTATAGTTACCTCTTCAAGGTACTCGCATTTGGAAGCACTAACCCAGAGGAGCATCCTCAATTGGTATCTATAGCAAATGAGCTAACAGTATTGCTCGGTGGCTCATTCATCACAGCAAATGTGTTCGCAGATATTTTCAGAAAGAATCAAAATGTTCACTTATGGCTCCATGTCTTAAAAAAATATAGAAATACGGTGCTGAAAAATTTCTCAGAGTTCAGTGAACACCCCAAGCTTCTTTTGGAGAAAGAACATCTTATAGATATAACCAAACTTGCATCGTCATCCTCTCCACTTCGTCTTATGCCTCCTCATTGTGAAGGCTATGGGTCGAAGAGGAGGTTAACCAAGGTGATGTTCAGTGACCTGATAGCTGACTCCATTGTTGTACCAAAGGAGGACTTTGAGTTAGTCGCATGGGAATCACGGATACCCCCTTATAGAAGGTTTGTAAACATTGTTTTGTATTGTGATGATGAGAAGAATTTTCAGCATGCGGACTCACTTCACAAGAAGCGTCAAAAAAATACATAAATAACATGGTAGCAACATTTTATTGTGGCAATGTATAGCTTTCTTAAAGGTAACCAAACAAAATAATATAGTTGTATTTCTATTTATAATCAAAGAAAGTGTTGGTTAGTGATACGCCCTTGAAGTAATCATAGAAATTATCATATCATATACTATGTGAATTCGTGAATAAAGTACATGGCACTCCATTTTCTGAGATAGATATCATTATTATTGATCAATGAGTATATGCTATTAATATGAGATCCTTTATGTGTCGTGTTTACATGAAATGAATATGATTTTGAGATTAGCACATATATATTGTTTGAAGATCATGTCTAACGGATTATGGTACGGAGATATCATTCAATAATTTACATGCATGTTGGAGTATATATTGTTGTTGGATAAATCCATCCAGACGTTGCAATGATTTTAACATGGCATCAATTGGTATCCAGTGGTACGATACTGATGCATAGCTTACCTATATATGGACAAATGCTAATTGTAGCTATGTGGTCGAACTTTGTAAATTAAAACTTGATTGCACAGATTCTAGCTAACTAATAAGAGAGAACCGACGTAGTAGTTAGTACTAATTGGTAGGTTGTCCTACTATTCTTAATGTCGTGTAATATTAAATTGACATCAGGCATGTTTAACATTTTAGACCATTTCCCTACAATATAGGATCTAAACATTAATCCACCAAAATAATTATTTATTACTCTCCTCCCTTTCAACAACTCTTCTACACCCACCCGCCCAACCCCCTCAGGCGAGGTGTTCTCGACATAAGAAAAAAAATACAACCTGCACCTATATATTGATCGGCACTAATACTCACAGGCAACCAGCACCTATAGAGATGCCAGTTATTCACCCACAACCGGCACCTATAGTATTTAAAAAAATAAAAAAAAACACCGATGGAGCCGATCCGGCGACTGCGCCGCCACCTCGCCATGCCGTCTTTCACTCTGCGCCGACAGCCACCCAACGCAGTGCTGGGGGCGGCGAGATCTAGGCGGCCCTGGCCTCCACCTCGGGAGCTTCAGTTCCACCCCGCCGCCACCTTGTTGTGCCAGCCTCCGCATCGGCCGCCACCTCGCCCGCATAGGTCTTCTCCACCACCGCCTCACTAGATCTGGAGGGGAAGGGGGAGAGCGGCCGAGAGGAGGAGGGAGGGCCCCCAGGAGAGAGAGGGTCGGCAAGCCTCCTTCACCACCACCACCACTACCGCCTCCATTGCCACCTCACCGCTGGCTCGCCAGCCTCCACTTCAGCCACCACTACCTGGGCTGGCCACTACCTCTCGATCACCGCGTCGCGCTGGATGAGAGAAGGGGGGAGGGCCCCCGGGCCAGGAGAGGGCCGCCGCCGCCACGTCCTCCATCGGCCGCCGCCGCTCCACCAAAGATAGAGGAAGGCAAAGGGAGAGGAGAGGGGTGAGAGAGAGATTATAGAGTTCATTATAGCAACCAATACTAATATAATTGGTGCCAGTTTTTATCTAGATCCGGCACCTATAATATAAATAAAAGGCACCGGTATTTTTAAAGAGATAATCCAAGAAATGCTATTGACAAACATCTAAATCTAAGAAATGTCATCAACAAGTGTGAGTTCCAAGAAATGCCATCGTACAAACGACTTTGTCTCAAAAATGTAATCGCTGTTAGGGTTCCGTCCATTCCACGCCGTTAAATACAGTGTTCATCCTATAGCACTTAACGGCGCGGGATGGACGGAACCCTAACGGCGTTGGCATTTTTAGAACAAAATCATTTGTACGATGGCATTTCTTAGAACTCACACTTATCGATGGTATTTCTTAAATTTGGACACGTGTTAATTGCATTTATTTGATTATCTCTTTTTAAAAAACCGGCACATATAGGTTTTTATCTATATTTTTCAAACAGTAATAGGTGCCAGTTTTAAATAAACCGACACCTATAAGCAGATACCTATGAAGTGTTTTATAGAAGTACAATTAATTGATTATCTACCAACATTCCATATCATCTACTCTTCCGTTTCAAATTATAAGTCTTCTTTGAATTTTTTTAAAAAAATTAAAGTTTTTCAAGTTTTTAAAAAAATATAGCACTTACAACACTAATTTAGTTTCGTTACATCTAACATATTTTGATATTTTCTTTGTTTTGTGTTAAGTATGTTACTATATTTAAATCTAAAAAAAAGTTTGTCTAAAAAAAATCAAAACGACATAGGTACTCTCTCCGTCAAAAAAACTCAACCTACGAGGAGATGTGACTCCCTCCTAGGACAACGAATCTAGATAAAGTGTAGGCCAGATTTGTTGTCCTAGAAAAGGTCCTTCTAGATTAAGATTTTTTTTTTTTTAGGACGGAGGGAGTATTATTTAGCTACGTGACTACGTGAGTGGCTTGCTGGCTGTAGTAGCTAACCACATAACCTACGAATGGTAGACTTGGAGGTCAGCGGGTTTAGCTACAGACGTGCATGTGAATATGTGATGTTGGTGGCATGTGTGATTTGTACTGCCAGCGAGGCGGTGCGATTTTTTCTGATTTGGTCAATGTAATATTAACATCGTTCTTAATCTTAACGCAATTTGGCCCGGTGATAAAAAAAACTGTGGGTTGTTTGTGGGGAGGAGCATATCCAGATGCGTATAGGGAGAGAGTAACTGAGTGGCACAATGGAAATTTTCTCTTCCCCAAACCAAAATATCTTTAGATTATACTCCCTCCGTTTCACAATATAAGTCATTCTAGCATTTCTCACATTCATATTGATGCTAATAAATCTAGACATATCAATATGAATGTGAGAAATGCTAGAATGACTTACATTGTGAAACGGAGGAATCTCAATATGAATGTGGGAAATGCTAGAATGACTTACATTGTGAAACAGAGAAAGTACCTCCCAAACAAAATTTACAAGGGATGAACACATTTGAACTTTGAAGACCGAACACAGTACTGCCAAACAACGTTGATTTGCAGCCCAGAAATCGCCCTTACAGATGACTTTTGAGGGAGTTGGCAAGAACTCAGCTTGATCGAAAATGATAAATCGGTGTTACACTGACAACAGCACACACTCCGGCCACCCTAAATGCTTCTATTAATTAATTTATAAACATGTGTGATCTTCATTACAAAACACAATTCAACAATATAGAAGATATAAAAGAATTGATCATTAGTGGTATGCCAAGATGAGGACAATCAAAAAGAGCACCTCGACTACATGCACATTTCAAGGCAAGACAGGTGAGCATATTAGGATTACACAAAGTGGGATCAAGTAAAATACCATAGCAGCATGAGATTTTTCACATTGGAAGTGGTAATGCATGCGAGCTCTTGGATCATATATTGATATCTGCTCGGTTCGTTCTACTACTGCTTGCGTCAGGAATTGCCGATGAGGAGAACCTGTGATATCTGTAGTTCTCTGAAGACGATGACATTGGTTGCTGCGGGTAGAGAGTGGGTGGTGGAGTTAGATTCCGCTGAGCAGGCAATGGCGTAACGCCACTGTATTTGTAACTCTGGCCAGCGTAGCTGCCAAAATAAATGAAATAAAGTGTGTTAAAAGGATGTTGCAAATCAAACACAGGTGATGGAACAACTGTGTTTGTTCCTCATGTATCTCCAAGTAGAACCCAAGAGTTGCAAATGGAGAAATCATGTGCGCATGCACGTGTGCATGTTGTCGGCACTAAGCACTATAGAAGGGCACTCACCTTTTCCTTTGAAACAGGTCATCATCATTCGTTGTTTCTACAGGAAGAATGGTATCCTCTCTGGGAGTGAGGGACCATGGGCTAGGAGCAGGAAGCTCGTTTGAAAAATATCTTCTCCTTATCAACTGAAATATGCATGTTATCAGCATTAACAACTAATAATGCATTGTAAGGATCACCATTTGTTAGTCAAATTGGCAAAGATTCAGTTGTACGAACCATGCGGAAGAACTTAACCAAAGCTTCTTTGTCATATCTTGCCACTTTAGCAGCCTGTATTCAAATGTCAACATGTCATTCCAAAATTTCTAAAAATTTAACATGTGGATGGTGAGAAAATAGAGAAATATTAATAACTCCTACCCCAAGTTAGACTGCCTACCATCCACCACAGTATAGAAAGACAATAAAAATTACAGATAAAGGAGTAAGGTGTTGAATAGCCAATAATGCAACATGTTTGAATAGCAAACAATGCAAGATGTTGAAAGAACCTTGTTGATCAAAAAGAAAACAATTACCGTGAGCAAACCAGAATTGCCAGGGAAGCTTTCTGCAAGTGGAAGTTCTTCACTGGATGGAAGTAGGCCTTGCTTCTCAACCCATTGACGAGCAACATCAACAAGATTTCCACTGCTAACTCTTTTACCATCTCTTGGAGCAATATCCACCTTGTTCGCAATCACTAAGTAAGGAACCGGAAGGCCTCCTGGACCACCAGACCCAAGAGGAGCTGAAAAGGTCCCTGATTCAGCAACCTCCACTGCCCACTTGTTCAAATTTGTCTTTGTTTTCCTCTGAGAGAGGTCATAAACAAATATGACACCTGGTGAATAATTTTAAGAGGAGGTGAATACAGGAAATGTAATATATTTAATCAGTAACGAAAGCACAAAATATATATATGAGATCCCTTAGACAAGACAGAATAGAGCAAGCATAGGTTGTAATTTAAGAAATCTAAAAGGTATATATTAATATGTTGATTCATATAAGTTTGTATTAAGTGGTACAAAATGTGCAGAAGTCTTGATAATACAGGTCGAGAGAAAAATAACAATTGGAACACGTGGTGTACACTACAGATTGCAGAATGAACTAGTTGGGGGTTAAAACAACAAAAATAGTATGTTGGTCAAAAAGGGCATAAAGTGCCTACCATTAATTTGAGAATAAAAAAGTGATCGGCACTCTTTGTAGCGCTCGTGTCCTGAAACGTCCCAGAGCTCAACAAAAAAGTTTCTTTCAGCATCACCCTTAATGCTATTAATGCTATTAGAAGAACTTCCAGGACTTCCATAAGTAATATGCTGAAATTGAGGGAAGACTTCAATAAAAATATACTGCCAACAAATTATAAATAAGGCAAATATCGCACTGCATTACATACTTTAACATCAACTGCACATCCAATCGTTTGGGGTGGTCGAGCAATTGCAGAGCCTTTCAGAATGAGATGAACCAATGATGATTTCCCCACACCTAAAAATTGAACAGGGGAAAAGTATCATGTACCGCGCAATTGAACAATTAAAGGAAAACTGGTAGAAACATACTTGAGCATCCATATGAGTTACTCCAAGATACAAAATCTAATATCTCTTGGTCATTTCAACTAATACTTCCCCAAAATTATGTCAAATTTAGCAGTTCACAGCATGTATGTGATGGGCAACTGAAGATCCATACAGAGATTACAGGGCCATATTTGAGAGGTTCTTCAATTTCTCCCAGAGAATAAATTTTGATGAGAAGAAATGCATCAGCACGCACGGATTTATTTCAGACAATGACTAAGCAGTATCCACTCTTTAATTTTCTTAGACCAACTTCATATATGTTAGTGCAGGACATCATTAACAGAAGAATGAGCCATCATCAACAATTTATAACAGTTGGACTAATGTTCGTGAGCTCATGGCAATGACATCTGCACCATGACATGTGCAACAGAAGCAGCCATTTATGTGTGGCTGCACCCAGCAAGCTAGCACATCACAAGGCAGAACACCAGATGGCACATCTGGATTCTAGACACTGGTGCATAAGGCAGCACCAACAGAAGATAACATCTCAAACATCAGTTTATTTTTATTTGTCTTTTGGTTGTGAAACGCATGCTGGCTATTAGTGGCATCTCATCCTGTCGTCCGTCAGTAAGAATAAGTTTGTTCAGCGAAGGCCCTATATTAGATGGCACAGATGGTTCGTGTGAGTTCAGGAAAGATAAATAAACAAGTTCCTAAAGCCATGACGTAGTATTCCCTTGGCTGGCTATTCTAACAGATTTGCTTGAAGTCAACGCTGTCCAACCACCTCCAAACAGATAACTTTACAGCCCCGATGCACCAGCATACATCACAGACAAGATGACAAAAATGCGCAATTTGGATTCAGAAGAGAAAAGATGGTACTTATGGTTAAACAATCATGGTTTAGATTGTGCAGTACTATGATTGGGCGTTTGTGTCAATATAATTCAGCAATTAAAAGAAAAGTTTGTGGCGACATAGTATGTCCTACATATTTTAAAAATTTTATGGTCATTTGGGACATCGTTTGGCACAATCACATATCTCATAAAAAGGAAATTTTGTTAACATATTTTTACGTGTATATGTTAAAGTGTCCAATATCCATTATATTTTGTGTAATTTTGGGACATTCTAACACGCTAACATAACTATAAGCAGCTATTCATATTCGAACCAATGCAATTACTTACTTGACACAAACAAAAGGGAATTCTTAAGGAAACAATATGTCATCACAAGGGCTTCCTTTTTGAGTTTATGGTTTTAATCTGAGGGCAGCTAATTTACTTAAATTTTCATATTTGTTCATAATTTGAGCACATAGCTAAACTGGAGTGTGTTTTAACCGGTGTTAAATCAGACGGATGTGTGCATATATTGTACAGCTTGGAACTTGGAAGGGCGATGAAGAAAATTCAGTAGTGCAAAAAATGCATGGTTCAGGTCCTAAGTAAAATAGCTGTAATTTGCTATGTAGTCGATGCATATAAGTACAATAACTAGTCATTTGGAATATGAAAGATGATGTTCTTTGCAACTAGAAAAATAGACGCTGCTGAATTGGTCGGTGATCAAATTTAGCCAATAACTGAACACTCTCGTCACGATTCAGAGTTTGAGACGAAACCTCGCTCACCAATTCACCATCCCTGATCTAAAGCAAATAAAAGGCATCACCTTATACTTGTATCGCGACGCAACCATGAAGAGGAGGACTTGCTGACCTGAGTCGCCGACGACGAGCACGCGCACCTGGCCGCAGGGGGTGCCGCCGCCGTTGAGGTCCCGGCCTCCGCCGCTGCCGCCCCCGCCGCTGTCCCTCCAGAACCTCATCTACCTCCTCCTCCTCCTCCTCCTCCTCCTCCTCCTCGCCGGAGGCGCCCCCCCAAGAAAGAACCAGACAGCAGCAGCAAGCAGTTGCAGCGACGGGGGCAGCTAGATCGCCGGATCCTGAGGCGGCGACGCTGGCCGCATCGAGGGAAGGGGGAGGAGGAGGGATCCGGGGTTGTGGGAGGTGGGGGGAAGAGATCCTGTGGTTGGTGGTGGTGGGGGATCCCCGGTGGCGGCGCTGCGGGTGGTGGTGAGTTGGTCGGATCGGCTGCCGCCTTTGCTGCGCTGCTGTTGTTCTTCTTGGCTTCCTTGATGAGAGGTTGGTTGCTGTTGAGTGTTGTTTGGATTTTGTTTTTCATTGAATTGTATTAAAAACTTTTGTGAAATATGTAAAACTATATGTATAAAAAAATATATTTAACAATGAATCAAATGGTAGAAAAATAATTAATAATTGCTTAAATTTTTTGAATAAGACGAACAGTCAAACATGTTTAAAAAAATCAACGGCGTCAAATATTTAGATATGGAAGGAGTATAATTTTGAAGAAACTTGGTTGTTTACCTCTGAATTTTATTCGTTCTTTTTGTACTCTCGAATTTTAGTTTAAATCTCTTTCGTACCCCGTACCTTTTATGTTAGGTGACTGTTAAATTCTTAAAAAAAAATCAGGTTACCCTTTATACGAAGAAAAGTATAGAAATTGTTCCATGAGACTTTTATATTTATTTAGATTAAAAAATCATATTTATTTTTTATTTGTATAAGTAGCATATTTTTTTTATTTTAGTACAACATGTTTGTTGTATAAGAAAAATCTATTTATATTTATATGGTACATAAACAAATTTTAATAATTAATAAATAAACATTATTTTTAAGTCGTATCTACAAATGATTTTTGTCATAAATAATATCCCACATAACAAACGCATAATTATAATATTCTCATACAACAAATTTCTACCCTCCAACCATCTCTATAAATAAATATGTGTTTCTTTATACGCAAAGGCAAAATAAACTTTTTGATAAAAATTTAACGGCCAACTAACAAAAAAAAGTATAGAATGCATTCAAACTAAAATTTAGAGATACATAAAGGAGTGAGCAAAATTTAAGAGCATAAAATTGATTGGATAAACTTTCAAAAATACATAAGGAATTTTCTATATCTTTTATTATTCAAGTTTTACTTTAGACAACTTTTAGGTAATATTTTTACTACACTGAGTCATATCGTATTTGTTATACTTTAGAGCACCCTAAGTTAATTCTCTAGCGATATTTATCCCCTCATTTGGGGGGAAATAGTGTACGTCTAAATCGGGAAGATTGTCGCTGTACTGATGTTGATGTGTTCAAGGTCATTGATGTGCTCCAAAAATATTTTTGGGTGATCCAAAGTAAAACAAATACTCCATCCGTCCTAAAATATAACAACTTTTATCTCTTAGAATTTGTCCCAAAATATAACAAATTCTCCACAACATTCTCTTCCCAACCAATCACAACTCTCCACCATTCATTTTTCCCACCTACCTCCACTACTTATCCAATCACAACCCTCACCACTCACTTTTACCTACTTTTCTTAATAACCGTGTCCAGACCTTAAAACTTCTTATATTCTGGCGAAGAAAATCAATGACGGCGCGGTGGACCGACAATGTTCTAGCGGAGGTGATCGGTAGCGGCGCAGAGGCGGTTGAGGGTGGAACGGCTTGCCACCCAAGCCGGCGGCGGGCGCCCAGGCGCGGTTCTGATGTGGCTACGGTTGAGGGAGGTAGGACAATAGTGGTGGAAGGAGGCAGCTAGGATGGAGGAGAAAAGCTCCCGGAAGCGGTGGGCGTAATTGAGGGTGCGAGCAGTTGTGGGAAGGAGGCAAGGAAGGCGTAGAAAATATACGCGTGATTGATGTGGTGAGGCCATGAGGGAGGTGGGAGTAACATGGGGTGTTGGATCTGTGAGAGACGATTTTGACCGATCCATGAAGATGAGGAATGTAACACTGTGTTGGTGAATGAATTATAGGGTAGATGAAAATAGTGGTTTAAAAATGACTATGGGAGTTAATTGACAAGTAGTAGTTGTTGTTTATGTGCTTGAAAAGATGGTCAGGGTGATCCGAAGCGAAAATTACTCAATCAAAATGGTAACATAGGTTAAATGATGGACGGTTGCTATAAAACGGGATCCCGTTGCAACGGGATAGACATATTAACTATTCTCTTGCACGAGTATCACATGTATCAGGTGCTAGGTATCACAGGTACCAGGTAAAAGGTATCACAGGTATCGGGTACCATGCAGTTGGTATCACAACAGGTATCAGGTACTATCTCATATCTCATAGAAGAGTATCCCGTTCCGTTGTCTAGGTTTTCTGTTTGGATGATGATCCAAATTGAAACATTGCCCAAACTGAAATTTATTGTATTGGGCCGGCACGGGGCGGCCCGTTTAGCCACCCCAACTCACCCGCCGTGCCGTCCGCCGTCGCCGACGCAAATCGCCGTCGCTGTCGCTTGGCTCGGAGTTCACCATCGCCGAGCGTGGAGGTCCACGCCTCTGGTAGCCATCGCCTGCCCAGATCTGGTGGCTGTCGCTCTCCGCGGGCGGCGGCTGCGTCCACCGCGAATCGAGTCCGCCTGAACTGAATCCATTCCCCACCGCCGGCAGCCAGGATGAGTTCCCGGCGGCCGCGGCGGCTGCTGCTGACTCTCCCCGACGAGGTGCTGGAGGAGATCTTCCTCCGCCTCGACGCCCTCCCCGACCTCGCCCGCGCCTCCGCCGCCTGCGCCACGTTCCGCCGCCTCATCACCGCCCGCGCCTTCCTCCGCCGCCTCCACAGCCTCCACCCGCGTCCCCTCCTCGGCTTCTTCAAACGGGAAGGCCCATCGTGCGAGTTCTTCCCCGCCGCGCCGCCCCACTCCTCCTCCGCCGCCGCCAGTGCCGTCGCGCGGGGGGCAGCCGACCTCACCTTCTCCTTCCTCCCCGCCACGCCCGGCGGGTGGCGGCTCCGCAACATTCGCCGCGGCCTCGCCCTCCTATCAACCCGCGACGGCGGCGGCGGATGCTTCTTCCCCGACGTCGTGGTCTGCGACCCCTTGCACCGGCGGTACGCTCAGATTCCCCAAATCCCCGACGACCTAGCGGCCCCCATCCGCCGGAGCGGCAGTTTGCCCAAGGGTTTCGATTACTTGCTCGCTCCAGCCCGCAGGGAGGAAGAGGAGGAGGAGGAGGAGGATTCATCATTCAAAGTGGTGTGCAGACCCAGGTTGACAGAAGAGTGCGATATCACCGTCTTCGTCTTCTCCTCCGGCGCCGGGATCTGGCGCGCCGCCACATTGGGCTCCTCCCTCGCAACAGCTATCTCTGTCACCTCCCGCCCCCGGTGCGTGCACCGCTGCGTCTACTGGCTGACCAGATTCTTGGACAGATTGCTCATCCTGGACACCGACGAGATGGAATTGTTCATGTTTGATAACTTCCCCCCATCCACAGGATTTGTACTGAATCACACCACTGCGGCCATTGCGGAGGCAGGGGAAGGCAGGCTTGGGGTGTTTAACCTTGATGTTCACAATGTCAATCTCCTCTCTAGGGCGATCAGGGGCAGCGCCAACGAACAGTGGCGGCATGACAAGACTATCCCATTGCTCCCTGGCTACAGTATTTGGAGATTTGTAAATCACGCTGATGTTGACGGCTACATACTCCTAGGAGGAGTTTTGGGCAGCGGTTTGCAGTCTGATCCCATTACTGTTGGATTACAGTATTTCTCACTGGACCTCAAGACATTTCGGCTTGAGAGGCTGTGTCCCATGACAATCTACCAAGCAAGGAACTCTCCAACTGAGTTATATACAAGCTTTCCGCCACCATTATCGCTTTCAAGCATATGAAAACAGTAAGAGCTTTCCATCGTTTCTTCAGTCATCGGGTTATTTCATATTCAGTTATCGGGGAATCATGTTGCATGGGTTATTTCATATTCAGTTATCGGGGAATCATGTTACACGGGCTATTTCATTATGTAACAGTCTCGGTACTTTTGGATTATTATCGTGTCATATGTGGCCATATATGCACCCATTCTTTCCTTTGAATCGGATGGAGCCAGCGAATGAGATAGTTGCATATTTCACCACACCCTCACTCATAAAATAAACCCAAGAGAACCTCAGTTGTAATGATCAAGTTATATTAATATTTATATTTGTATCTAAATGCATGTGTTTTTCTTTGGTGTAGTTAGTGACGCAAGCTTACTGTTGGCTTGGACATATGAGGCATTTGTATTTTTTTTTTTAGATAATGATACGAGGCATTTGTATAATTCCATAATAATTACAAGCTTTTTTTTATTAGGGATGCAATCGGCACGGGAGTTGGACAGGCCCGCCCCACTCATTTCTACAGGCTATAGTGTCCAACGGGTTGGCGAGTTGACCAACCAAGCAATGAAGCAAGTAACCTAACAAACTTCTTAGTTGTACCCATACCAAGTAAATTTCTGAACTAATCTACTTATCCTTGTTACTGCTGCTCTATAGCATCGCATGAAATCAAATAGGAATGAATAATTATGGTCATTTTCTGAAAACAAACGAGATTCTAGTCATTTTCTCAACTGTGTTCAGCAATTCAGCTTTCAGAGAGCCTGCACGTGTACAGTACTATATAAGAACAACTTATTTGTGCACCCAACTTCATGATGCATGAATTTCAGAAGGAGAAACATTTTCTCTTCATGATATACCAACTATTGCTCTTGACAATTCACAAACAGAACCTGGAGATTCTGAACCTTGTTTGTCTCCTGCAATTCTGCTTACAACTCACCTGAAGATTCTGGAACTAGATTGCAGCCGTGTCTGATGTTCAAAGCACAGTAAAATTAAGGCTCTCGATGCGTCTGATACATCTGCAGCGTACACAGATGTGGCATTTGTAGAACTCCATAATACTTACTAGCTCTTTGATGACATGTACTTATTTCGTTTGCAACTCTTCATCAATATATTAGTACAATCTGTAGGCTCTACCTATAGTTTGCAGAGTATCAAGGAGATAAATAGTTTTTTTTTTGTCAGTTTTCATGTTGTGGTGAATGGATTGAGTGAGCAGCAACCAAATGTATCTCTGTGCATAAATTTCAAATATTTGTCTATGCTAGGAAATTAGGTTTGCCATTTGAAGCACTTAATACTTCTGACATTTTGATAGAATGTTCCTTGATGACTACTAGCATCAATATAATCTTTGGTGTTTCTGTTCTCTTGTCACATTGATCAGGACTTGCCAAGGCCCAAGGGGGGACGGAGCAGCTTCGGTTGTGAAGATGTATCTGATACCATGCAAGACCAGCTGCTACTGGTTGTAATGGCATCGATTTATTGCTACTCTTCTTTCTTTTTTCCCCCTCTTATGCTGCATTTTGGAACTAAAGTTGCTAGTAGTTTGCAAAGCATAGTATTCAGGCTGCCCCGCCCCTGATGCATATGATGCATTTCAGTGTATGCTCGTTGTTAATTAAGTTTGTTGTTATCCTTAATCTGATGTCAATTTGAGTACGGGAGGCTCTCTTTCCTTGCTACTAGTTTCAGATTGGCTACATCTGCACCGTAAACAGACAGATTTGTACTATATAAAAGTTAATTTATTTTAGAACAGAGAGGCTATACCTTAAATCTTTGGGATGATTTGATTTAGCTACCTTAAATCTCTTTGATGATTTGATTTTTGGTCCTATAGGTCTTACTGATTCTGATTATTATTTGATAGAAAAAGCAAATAAATAGGAAAAACAATGACTATTTAATGCTTCAAAGATAGTTGTTATTTTTTTCTAGATTTTTCACTAAATTATTATTGCAGATTATTTGCTCCACAAGTCTAGTCATACGATTTCTTTAAAAAAGAAATTTTTCTACCACATGTTCCAAGCTGTTTGTTAGTTTAGTTTTCAAAATATTTATTTTATTCCTGTGATAATCCACGTCAATATTGTATCAAACGTTGTATAAACAATAACGGCCAACACATACATACTCAGTCACGGGTGACGCGTATCATCTGCATCGGTAGTTCGATGCTGCACGAGTTGCTCACTTGCTCAGTTCTATCAACATGCGAAAAGAATATCATTTTCAGGATTCTATTAGGAAAAAAAACAAATCAAATTTAAAACAATTCAATTCAACATTTGCCCATTTTGTTGGATGAGTTTCATGTGTGCCCACGCCGTCATAGAGAGAGCCAAGTTACTAGGAAACGGGGTATATCCAATCCAAGTAGCAGTAATAAGAAAAGTCAAGTAAAAACTGAAACGAGAATAATTCCGAAATCTCAATTTTTTTTTGCTTGCTTTGGAATATCAGAACGATAAGTATTTAATGAAAATAAAGATAGAGTTCATAAAATCAGAAAGCTATTAGCGTATAATTAATTAAGTTTTAATTATTACGAACTTAAAAATGGATTTATTCGACATTTTAAAATAATTTCTATATAGAAAGTATTCGCACTAAATAAACTGTTTAGCAGTTTTAAGAGCAGGCTAACGGAAATTGAGATAAAATATATATCGTAATAAAAACATACCACCTTTGATACAAAATTTAAATGCTAGAATAATGACATATGAAATGGCGGAGTATTTAAAAAAACAAACTAAATTCAATAACGATTCAATCCAACATTCGCTCCATTTTGTTGGACAAGTTCCATGTGGGCCCACATCGTCATAGAGAGATCCAAGCTCCCTGGAAACTTGAATGTATCCAATCAAAATCGAGATGAGACAAATTCTGAAATCTCCATGGTTGGTTGCTTCTTCCTCCTCTCACCACCTCTCCTCCGATGATGATGATCCCCCCTCTTCTGCTGCAACTGCTTCCCACGCCTCACCGCTAGCGAGGCCATGGCTACAGCGGCCTCTGCACGCTGAAGATGATAGTATAGACTACTCTCTCTCTCACACACACACACGACACATGCATGACTGTGTACTTGTAGGCTCAAAATCAAATAGGTGTCTAGGTGGTTGTTTGTCTAGTTAAAATTGGACCAACCATGATTATAACGTCCAATTAGGATGTTCTACTTCGAGCCATGTTGGTATCTGTTGCGGCTAATGGAAATGGCACTGTTGCATTGTTGTCAAATGACGATGGATGAGGAGCGGAACGAGGTGACGGGGCTCCTACTTTTCCGGTGGCGCCGTCGACGCTCGGGCATATGCAACCGCCGTTGTTGGCCACTCCAGGCGGGGCTTCTGCAGTGTCGACCTCGACTACACCACCACCACCCTAGAAATTGTTTGTCTGGGGTGGTCTTAAGAAATCTGTGGAAGAATTTGTTCAGCAGTGTGTTATCTGTCAACAGGCCAAGCATGAGCATTGCTCTTATCCTGGCCTGTTGCAACCTCTGCCTATTCCTAGGGGATCTTGGCAAGATGTCTCAATGGATTTCATAGAGGGTTTGCCACCTTCTTCAAGCTATACTGTGATTCTAGTAGTGGTGGATAGATTCACTAAGTTTAGTCATTTTCTGCCATTGAAACACCCTTTCTCTGCTTTTCAGGTGCCAGTGACATCTATTTGAACTAAATGGTCCAAGTGGTTACCTTTGGCTTAATTTTGGTATAACACAAGCTTACATTCCTCTTTGAAGTGCTCTCCACATAAAGCATTGTTTGGGTATGATCCTGCCTATGGTATTTTGTCGGCTGCACCAACTGACGATGAAGAAAGTGATGTTTTAGAATCTGACCGTGCAGCTAAACTACTTAAGGAAAGGGAAATGTTCTCTGCTTTGTTACAACATCACCTGGCGAGAGCACAAAATCGTATGAAGCAGTTAGCTGATGCCAAACGTTCTCTTCGCACTTTTCAAGTGGGAGATTTAGTGTTATTGAAGTTGCAGCAATATGCACAAGGTTCAGTGGTTTCTCATACATTTCCAAAGTTGGCTTTCAAATATTTTGGTTCTTTTGAAATTACTGCAGCTGTTGGCTCGGTGGCCTATCGTTTGAAGTTACCTCCTGATAGTTTGATTCATCCCGTGTTCCATGTCTCATAGTTGAAGCAGTTCGTCCCTGATCACAAGCCTGTCTTCTCTCAATTACCAACAGCTGCTCCATTGGATATCGCCGCAGCAGTACCGTCTGAAATTTTGGATCGCAGGATGGTAAACAAAGGGAATGCAGCTATGGTGCAGGTTCTAGTTTGCTGGGGCTCTTTGCCGGCTGCATTGGCGACCTGGGAAGATTTTGATGTGGTGCGCACTAGGTTTCCTGCAGCACTCGCTTGGGGACAAGCTCCAATTCTTTGGAGGGGGGGGACCTGTTGCGGCTGTTGGAAATGGCGCTACTGCGTTGTTGTCAAATGATAGTGAATGAGGAGCATAACGAGGCGGTGGGTTTCGAATGTGTGCTTTCGCTGAAGAGAAGCGGAGGGAGTGTTAATTTATATATTAAGTCACTGTGTGTGGGCCCTGAGGGCATGTGGAGAGCGAGTAGTTGTATTTATAACACACCCTATGGCTGAGCACAATCTATCAAAGGAAAAAGGAATATTCCCTCCTCTTCTTCTTCCTCGTGCTCCTCTGTTCTTTCTTCTCCCCTACGATTTCTCTCATCTAAATCTCCGGCGAGCTTCGCCGCCGGTGATCTAGGGCATAACAGTATCACTTTTTTCGGTCACGTATAGTTAGGGGTATTGGACCATACTAGTAGAAAAAACTTGCCTTATCAGTAAAGAAAACCATCTCGACAAGATAAAACTTCGATGATACCTCTATATCGATAACAATTACCTCACCGGCAGGCTAGAGGACAATAGCCGCATGCTCCCTCCTCGCAGCATGCTACCTAGTACCTAGGTACCAAGACTGACACCGGTGGTTATCATCCATGATACCCCGATATAGTATGTATCAGCAGAGTATGATATGTCCGCAAACAATGCACACGGACAGTGAAGAGCTAGTTAGAAGCAAGATGCAACAACCTCAGTACACGCATGGAGCACCTTGCAACCACCACCGTCCTCTTCATCAACCTCGAGATCACCACCCTCCACTTTTAGCCCAACCATGTCCTCTATCAGCCCAGCCCGTCTAAAAAGCAACCCAACCGTAGTCTCTCTCTCTCGCCCGAATCCCCCTCCTTCTGTCTCCTGCAGCCGCCGCCGCCGCCGCCGCTAGCCACGCGCATCGCTCCGATCAGCCGGAGGTCGCCGTCGCTGGGACCGCCGGTATCCACTCCCCGCCGCTAGATCCGATCCACTCCCCGCCGCCGGTAGCCGGGGCGGCGGCAGGGATGGCGTGTTCGCTGTTGCTGACCATCCTCCCCGAGGAGCTTGTGGTGGAGATCCTAATCCGCCTCACCGACCTCGCCGACCTCGCCCGCGCCGCCTCCGCCTGCAAGCCCCTCCGCCGCCTCATCACCTCCCGCGCCTTCCTCGCCCGCCTCCACGCGCTCCACGCCAAGCCCCTCCTCGGACTCCTCCTGCTGGAGAGAGACCGCTGCGGCTTCCTCCCCGCCGCTACCGCCGTCGCCGCCGCCGTCGCCCGCGCGTCCGACTTCGCCTTCTCCTTCCTCCCCGACCACGCCGCCGGGTGGCGCCTCCGCGACGTCCGCCACGGCCTCGCCCTCCTATCATCATCATCATCATCGTCATCATACCTCTCCCCCCTCGGCGACCGCGGCTTCTTCCCCGACGTCGTCGTCTGCGACCCCTTGCGCCGGCGACACGTGCGGGTTCCCCCTATCCCCGACGACCTCACGGCCGGCGTCCGGCGGATCGCCGTCGAGCACTTCGACTACCTGCTCGCTCCCGCCGGCCGAGACGGCTCGTCGTTCCGGGTGGTGTGCAGGCCCAAGCTGCCGAAGCAGTGCGACGTCACCATCTTCGTCTTCTCCTCAGGCGCCGCGTTCTGGCGAGCCGCCGTGCTGGACGCCTGCGCCGCCACCGAGAAGTTGTTCCTCCCCCAATCCGTGCACGGCTACGTCTACTGGCGGACGCATTCCTCCGGCACATTGCTCATGCTGGACACTCGCGACATGGATTTCTTCTTTGTTAACATTCAGACCAACAAGTGTGTCATTGGGGAGGCAGAGGAAGTAGGCAGGCTTGCGGTGTTCAACACCATTGTTGATGTTGGTGTCCACAAGGTGGAGATCCTCTCCAAGGCAATTAGGGGCGGTGCTGACGAACCGTGGCGGCACGACAGGACTATCCCATTGCTCCCTGGTTACAAATGGAGGACTGCAAGAATGGCTGAGGGGTACTTACTCCTACATGGGATTGTAGGTAACAACTCCTGGTCTACTCCTGGTATTCAGCTACAGCATTTCACACTGGACCTCAAGACGCTTAAGCTTGAGAGTCTGTGTGACTCGATATCCCGAGGAAGGCATCATCATCCTCAATTCGACTTGTACAGAAGCTTCCCGCCACCATTATCGCTTTCAAGCATATGACAATAGTAAGAACTAATTTCCATGGTTTCTTTATTCATCAGGGAATCATAGTTACAATATATAGTTATATTTCATAATGTAACAGCTTTGGTACTTTTTGATTGTTATCATCTGTGGTCATGTTTGCACTCAGTCTCCCTTTTGATTTAAATGTAGCCAGCGAATGAGATAGTTTCATATTTCACTGTACCCTCCCTTATAAAATAAACCCAAGAGGAGCCCAGTTGTATATACAATCAAGTCATATTTTCTTTGTATGTATCTTAGAAGCATGTGTTTTTCTTTGGTCTAGTTCGTGACACAAGCTTACTGGTGGCTTGGACGTTTGTACCATTCACGGATGTGGCATTGGTAAATTCCATAAAACTTACTAGCTTGTTTGATGACATGTACCTTTTTTTTTTCTTTTGGCAACTCGGTCTTATGTAGTGTATTCTATGGGCTCTACCTAGTATTAAGGAGACAAATAGTTTTCTTGTAAGTTTTCATGTTGTAGCGAGTGGATCGAGTGAGCAGGACATTATATATCTCTTGTGTGTAAATTTCAAATTTGTCTCCCCAGATAGAATAAATAGTTAGCGCAAAAAGCATGACCACACTAGGACATTATATAATAGTTGCCATCTTGAAGCACTTAATATTACTGACGTTTTGATAGAATGTTCCTTGATGACTATATTAATCTAATCGATGGGGTTTCTTCTCTCTCAACACACTGATCAAGACTTGCCAAGGGGGACTGAGCAACTTCGGTTGTCAAGCTGTATCTGATGCCTTAAGGAGGATGCCATGGAAGAGGAAGACCAGCTGCTATACTGCCGTTGTTGGTATCATATTTATGTACTACCGTACTAGCTAGTTCGATCAGCTGTTCCATTTGAATTCCACAGTGGTTTAACTTCTGAAGCCATGCTACTCTTTTTTTGCCCTTCTGCTGCATTCTGGAACTAAACAGAGTAGTCGGTCTGCAAAGCAAGGCATTCAAGCTCCCCAGCCACTGATGTAGGATGCACTTCAGTGTATGCTCGTTGTTGTTAAGTTCATAGTTATCCTTAATCTGATGTCATCAGTATAAACATGTTTTTCCATCCTTTGGTTGACAGCAAGCAATGCCTCTAAAGATATCCATAAATTGACAGATATCTCTCTACCAGAAAGCCTCTAGGGGATGTATCATGTGGCACCTTGTTCATGTAGTATGTGTTCCAGATCAATTTAACCCAGGGAAGAGGCATCCTATTATAAACCTTACGCAGGCTTTTCATTAGCAAAGCATTATTTTGCAGTCTGAGCTTAATGACTTGCAAACCACCTCTTTTTTTGGCTGACATACTCTGTCCCAAAGCACCAATGAATTTTTACTACTCCCTCCGTTTCACAATGTAAGTCATTCTAGTATTTTCCACATTTATATTGATGTTAATGAATCTAAATAGATATATATATATATGTCTAGAATGATTTACATTGTGAAACGGAGGAAGTAGATATTATATCTGAACCTCTCCATAGACAATGTCTTCTAACTCTATCAATACTCTTTTTTCACAGATTCAGGTAGACAAAGAACACATATATTACATTTGATGGAGATGAAAAGACCGAATTTACTAATGTTAATCTATCTCCATAGGATAAAAATGTGGTGGCCGAAGGCAGTCTCCTTTCAGTTCTATCAGTTAGAGTAGCAAAGTCAATTACATTTGGTGGTTTTGTGCCCAAGGGAAGACCAAGATATGTAAATAATAGAGTGCCAATTGGACAACCAAATAAAGAGGCTAGATTCACCAAACATATAGCCATAGAGGCATTCATGGCTGATATTGGTGTATATCATCCTTTAGATGACCCCGTGTTTAGTACTTCTCGCTCCATAAGTTTGTAAAAAGGCACGAGGAGATGTGTTGAAAACTAAATTTGGTATATAATGAAAAATGGAAAAACTTCGCCAAAATTGGAAATAGGCCCAAGCTTTCTGGACAAGGCTAGTCCAACTGCTGGTTTAATGCTGGTCGGACTGGTGGCATAGTGGTGGCCAGACTGGCATAGGTGAGTCCTAGTGCAAATATAGTTTTCCTCATGTTTCTTTCCTTAATGGGACAATAATTCAAGGGTTTCCTTGATAGGACATGAAAAAGATCACGAGACACCTGACCACCCCTCCTATCAACGGAAAATCTCAATACCCTCTATATTTTATATCTCCCTCCTTGCTACATTTCCCATAATCCATTCTCCTCTAATTCTCTAATTGTTTGTCGTTTCTGGTCCTACGGTGTTTGAGAATGTTCTAGTTGCCCTGCCGAGTAGAGGACAAACACACACGTGTTCATCCTAAAGAGGCCCTTTCGCGTGGTCGTTTGTTGGCATCTATTATCCCACATCGACGTAACCATTTTTACATCAACACTAGTATAATACAATTAAAGTATATAGTTTCATATAAAAAAGATCTTGGAGAGACTTATTTTGTCAATAAAAAAAGGAACTGTCTATACATCTGTTGATAGAAAATCCCACCTCTCATCTTTCAAAATTTGGACCATTGGATATGCTTTAAGATTCGTGCAGACGCATTAACCCTACGTCTCCTCCTCCTGTTCCTTTCCCATCGCGCTCGCGAGCTCCTCCGTGGCTCCGCCCGATCCCCCGCCCCCACCGCCCCACCGCGCCGCCACCCGCCTCGCCGGCTGGCCGAAGGGCGTCAACGGCGCCGGCGAGAACCCCCCCTCCCCGGCTAGCCTCCTTCCCCTCCCCTCCCTCCTCATCCCCTCCTTCTTCCTCGAACCGTCGGCGGCAAGGTGCCCCCGCCACCGACGCCAGCCCACCGCCCTCCTCCAGCCCTGCGACTCCGCCGGCGCCTCGCCGCCCGCCCGATCCGCCGCCCACCGCCTAGTTGCCGCCTCCCACGACCATCCCTATAAGCCCGGCGAACTCTCCCTTCTTCCCTCTCCCCCTCCCACCCCACCCTAATTCGTCGGCCCTTCGCCGAAGTTTGGGTTGTCGCCGGCACCGGAGAAGAAGAGGAATTCGTTGGAGTTGAAGAAGAAGCAGCTAGAGTATAAATAGCGAAGCACATCTAGTGAACCAAAATTTGCAAGATTTGGAGATTGGTTTTCTCTCTACTTATGTTTAGCAATTCCGTAAAAAATATTTAGTCCCGTATCCAAAAACGCTGGCCATTCCCCATTGCTGGCCTTCCCCTTTCTCCTCTGCCGCCGCCGGGAGACACTCCGGATGGCTTCGCCGCCGCCGCCGCCGCCGCCGCCGCCGCGGCCGCTGCTGCTCACCGTCCTCCCCCAAGAGCTGGTGGTGGAGATCCTAATCCGCCTCGACGACCTGGCCGATCTCGCCCGCGCCGCCTCCGCCTGCAGAGCCCTCCGCCGCCTCATCACCTCCCGCGCCTTCCTCCGCCGCGTCCACGCGCTCCACCCCCGCCCCCTCCTCGGCCTCCTCCACCTGGAACACCACGGCTCCCGCTGCCGCTTCCTCCCCGCCGAGCCGCCCCACCCCTCCGCCGCCACCGCCGCCGCCGTCGCGCGGGCGTTCGACTCCGACTCCGACTCCGACTCCTCCTTCTCCTTCCTCCCCGGCCGCCCCGGCGACTGGCGCCTCCGCGACGTCCGCCACGGCCTCGCTGTCCTATCAACCCGCCATGCCGTCACCGATGATGGATGCTTCTCCTTCCCCGACGTCGTCGTCTGCAACCCCTTGCGCCGCCGCTACGCCCGGATCCCCCCGATCTCCGACGACCTAGCGGCCCCCATCCGAAGCCTCGGCATCGGCGTCGAGGATTTCGATTACCTGGTCGCTCCAGCCGGCCGTGAGGGTTTGTCATTCCGAGTGATCTGCAGACCCCAGTTGCCAATGGGCTGTGATGTCACCGTCTTCGTCTTCAGCTCCAGCGCCGTCATCTGGCGCGCCGCCACATTGCACGCCTGCGCTGCCACCGCTCAATTAGTCTCCCCGCAGTACGCGCACGGCTACGCCTACTGGCGGCTGATCCGATCCGCCACCAGATTGCTCTTGCTGGACACTCGCGACATGGACTTCTTCTTTGTCGATTTCGAGCAAAGGAGTGTGCCGTGGCAGGCCATTGGGGAGGCAGGGGAAGTAGGCAGGCTTGCCATGTTCAACATTGCTCATGCTAATCATACAGTGGAGCTCCTCTCTAGGGCGATTAGAGGCAGCGCCGATGAACATTGGCGGCATGACAAGACTATCCCATTGCTTCCTGGCTACAAATGGAGGATTCTAAAGCTAGCCGAAGGGTACTTACTCCTGCAAGGAAGAATTCTCGGTGACGGAGCTTCGCAGTTTACTCCTGGTGACCAATTACAGTATTTCACGCTAGACATCAACACGTTTAAGCTTGAGAGGCTGTGTGCTTCAACACCCCAAGGCATCAGTTATCATCCTCAATTTGAATTATACAGATGCTTCCCTCCACCGTTATCGTTTTCAAGTATATGAAAATAGTAAGAACTTTCCGTGGTTTCTTCAGTCATTGGGAAGTCATGTCACTAGTTATTTCATAACGTATGAATCTTGGAATTTTTACATTGTTATCATCTGTGGCCATGTATATATGCACTAGATAGAGCCGGCAAATGAGATAGTTTCATATTTCACCCAAGTGGAGCTCAGTTGTTTATATGATCAAGTCATATTATTTATAAGTGTGCCTAGATGCATGTGTTTTAATTTTGGTCCAGTTCTTAACACAAGCTTAGTGGTGGCTTGGACATCTGTAGGGTACGCGGATGTGGCATCTGTAAAATTCCATAAAACATACTAGCTTGTTTGATTACACGTACATATTTATTTTGGAACTATTCGTCAATATGGTGTTGTCTATTGGCTCTACCTATAGTCTGTGGAGTATTAAGGAGAATTTTTTTTCTGATAAGTTTTCATGTTGTAGCAAGTGGGTTGAGTGAACAAGTAGCATAATCTATCTCTGTGCGTACATAATTTATCTCCCCAGATAGAATAAACAGTTTGCCAAAAAAGCATGACCACACTAGGACATATATATGTTTGGCATCTTGAAACACTTAATATTTCTGACATTTTGATGTCCAGATTCATTGACATTTTGGTGTCAAATCACCACCTAGGTTACCTTTTTTTGGGACGGAGAGAGTAGAATGTTAATTGATGACTCTGTTAACCTAACCTGACATTCCTGTTCTCTTGTCACATTGGTCAGGACTTAAAAAGGGGGACAGAGTAGCTTCTGTTGTGAAAATGTGTTGCAAGACCAGCTGCTAGCCTGCTACTACCGGCGTTGGCATCGATATGTATATATATCTACTGTACGAGCTTAGTGATCGGCTGTTCCATTTGAATTCTATAGTGTAGTGGTTTAGCTTCTGAAGTCTTGCTACTCTTCTTTTGCCCATATATATGCTGCATTCTGGAACTAATAAATAAAGTAGCTAGTCTGCAAAGGTAGGCATTCAGGCTTATACACGATGCACTTCAATGTATGCTCTTGTTGTCAAAGTATTATTGTTGTTAATCTGATGTCAATTTGAGCACGGGAAGCTCTCATTTCTTTTTTTGCTGGGCCGACGACGGAACGTCGGACAATTATATTAAGCTTTGAGAAAATATATACTACATTACAATACAATGCCAACAGGCAAGGCTGTTGGGCAGCGACCGACGGGCTGGATGGGATAATTCTTGCTGCCTTGTATCTTTTGTTTGTTTAATTTCCCCGACGTGTGGAATGGGCACACGATGAAGACTGAGTGTGGCGTGTGTAGTGGCAAGGCCACGAGTCTGTAATCCTTTGCTATTTGAGTTTCAATCTAAACCAGAAAGCGTTGCTGCTTGACAGCACAAATAACCTTTGAAGAGGCTGGCCATGCGGGATGGATCGTTGGGCATGAAGGAAGTTGCTGTCTCCGCTGCCACCGCCGCTGCTGGTGGAAGCATGGGTGGAGTAGAGTAGGAGATCTGGGAGCTGTTCGTGGGGTAGGTGTCCAAGCAAATGATGGAGGTGGAGTTGTTTACCATGTTTCAGGAGGTGGCCATCGTTGATGGGGTCACCGTCGTCAAATTTAGCTCTAGTGCAGGTCCAAAATATCAATGAGATGCGGGCATATCAGTCAATTTAATCCTGCAACTGACAAGATGCATAAATTGAAGATTAAAGAGTTGATCGGCCAATAAGTCGGTATAACAATACTATCCAATGCCGATACTAGCTGATGTTGATAGGGATTTGAGCAATCGGCTATATGTCCAATGTAGATTCTGACACTTAATGATGTAAAGACAACCGCCTGATGATAATGTAATAAAAAATATAATCCAATGGAATAATTGTTTGATCCTAAGGTTAAGCATATATCGGTTGGTGTTCCGATGTCATTAAATCCACAATATTAGATTATCAGTAAAACCTTTGTTGCAATCGGCAAAACAAACTTGTATTTAATCCTGGTAAACCAATGCAGTGTCCAGATAATTAATTGGCTAAAACCCCAATGAAACCTTATTGACAATCAAAGGCAGATTAGTTTTTATGATTCTAAGCACGACTTAGTAGGTCAAACCCAATTGATACAACACTAAGTATGAAAAGAAGTATAAAGTCTAAACAATTTAAGCCTTTGATTGATTTTCAAAGTGGTAGATACCTTAGCTAATCTAGACCGATAAAACAATTTAAATAATACCAACAAAACCCTAGAAAAGATCTGGCAGATACATGTAAATTGAGACATCGACTTAGATTAAACTAAGATATATGATATAAATAAATATTTACATCAATAAGATTAGAGTGTCGAGGTCCTAGCCCCGTCGATACAGACAACCATAACAAGCCTTAACCTTCGTCGGAGATTGAAGCTGATGCAACTAACTCAAAACAATAACTCGTCAAGAAATATGAAAAATGAAAAGAATGGTGATGCGTCGAAGTTGTTTTAATCGAGAGATAAATTACAAGGATCCTAGGTGTATATATTTATACTCATAGACCGATAAGAGTCCTAGTCAGACACAAAACAAACTTTCTTAAAGATAAAAAAAAACATAAGTTCTGATCGGTCATGATACAAACTTTCCTAAATTCAAAACTTGCCTAATTAATAAATAAATTTAGGCTGCCATGCCGTGGTCTTTGTGACTCCTTCTGAAACTCGGTGTCTTCTACATAAGCTTTTAATTAACTGATTATTATCTTTCTTTAACCGAATCCAAATCTTACCAAATTTTGACGTTATCTGGTACATATATGTATCATCTTTGTACCTATAGGATATCAGACCCAGATATTAATAGATATCATACATGGTACCACGCATGTATACAGTGACGTCAGTTTAGACATCAATATGATGTCATCACTTGCAGCCCTCTTTAAAAAAAGATCAAACTGAATTTAAAAACAATTCAACTCAACATTTGCCCCCACTTTGTTGGACTAGTTCTGCGTGGGCCATGCCGTCATAGAGAGAGATAGCAAGTCAAAATCAAAATCGAGAGACGAGAAGAATTCCGAAATCTCCACGGTTTCTTCCTCCTCCTCCTCTCTCTCTCTCCTCTGCTTCTCTCCCAAATTCGCCACCTCTCCTCCTCCTCTGATCCCTCCCCACGCCGCCGGCGAGGGCACGGCCACAACGGCCGCGGCGGCCTCCGTGCGCCGGAGACAACTAGACTACTACTACTACTACTACTACTACTCTTTCTTTCTCTTGTTGAGAGGAGCGGAGATCCATCCGTGCAGGCTCCGGGGGGTGGTTTCGTGTGGGATATGCCACACGTGCAGTCAGCTCCTGCGGCGGCGACCGCGGCGGGGATGTCCGCGGCGTCGGCGCCCGCGCCGAGGAGGTGGGAAGGGGTGGACCAGGCGCTGGAGCGGATGGTGCTCAGGGCGTGCCTCGACCAGGCGCCCGAGCGCCGCCGCGTCCGCGACGCGTTCAAGGACGTGCAGCTCAGCATCGACCACTGCCTCTTCAAGGTCCCCCCTCCGCTTTCCCTCCCATTTTCTTTCCTTTTCTTTTTTTCACTTCTTTACACGCCCCCTTTTGGAAATTAGAGTCGAGATAAGATGCAGTTTTTCGGTTCCTTATGCTGCGGCAACAACAATTGAATGGATGATTAACAGTGTGATGCTAAGAGTTTATCGTTTCTGTGTCGAAACATGCGCATCGCCATGCCTGAAGATCTTGATGGATGAGGGTTATGGAGGTTTCAGTGTTTGCTGTAGTCAGGATGGATGGTGATGATGCTCGTGCGCTAGATTTTGACCTGGAAAACAATTACTAGACATTTTCTAGGCACAACCTGTTCGAAGAGGACCTAGAGCTTTAATTAGAATGGTCCAAACTTGGGGTCAGTGTTGTGCCCACACAAAGCCTTGTGATTGGTCCAGGTGTGGAGATGGATATTTGCCAACAGACATTTTGAGTATTAATTGCAATGGCTTTTGTAGTTGATTAGGACGTCGATCAGTACCAAGATTTGTGTGTTGTACAAGGCGTAAATACATTTCCGACTGATTAAGGTTTGCACTGTTCAAAAGTTGGAAAGTGGATCTATTGTCAACCCAAGCAGGTTAGGGCCTATAATAGTGACAGATCATTATTAAGGTGTTTGATTTTAACAGCAGCATTTATGAGGTACCAAACTATTGCATACATGGAATGATATTTAGAGAGGAAAAAACATATGCACAGATAGTTCCACCATTTAAGTACCACCAAAATTTCAAGTCTTAGTTTGCTATGCCATGATGCTTTTATTTGATCTAAAAAACTTTAGTTGTTCTGATATGCGATGGATCATTTTTCTTACTTGCATTTGTTTCTATGATGCAGGGACAGTATAGCGATATTGGAACAAAGGAGGTGCTATTTCTAGCTCTAGCTATTATTTTACAGTTTCTTCATGCAGTATGTTTCTGCAGTTAAGTGGCTTAACTGCTGCAATACATAAATTTCTGTTGCACATATTGCATGTAAGACTATTTGGCATATAGACTCTGTCCATCTTCTTCGCATTACTGTATGCCCCACAGCTAAGACTATGTAGAGAGAGAGGTTCCACTATAAAATCTCAGCAGGCATTGGTGATTCATTTTATTTGGTTGATCTGCAAACTAGTGTTAGGCAGAAATACTGAAATATTGATGCAATGTAGGATAAGTCCTTTTCTTTTTTAGAATAAAATACCAAAAGTAGTGCTTTACTGCAATGCAGAAATACTGAAATATTGATGCAAGGTAGGACAAGTCCCTTTTTTTAGAATAGAACACCATAAGTTAGTGCTGTACTGTAGTTGCTGAAGTGCACTGAGCATATCTGGCCTTATTAGTTCATCTTTTGATTCCGTTGAATATGTTTTGCTATTTATCTATGCTTAACAGAAGCTTGCTATTTTAATGATCATTGGTTGTGGTTCGCAAGGTAGTGGCACTGTGAGATGGTATGCTGAATATGTTAATTCTCAATAGTGCTCTTAACTCCTAAAATCTGCCGACATATCAATCGATGCTTTGCTCTTCAGAATTTTTGCTAACTTGATGATAAGTTATTAATTTTTCCATCATTGCAATGTGACACTTCCTCTCTTCGACAGTCATACGAGAAAAACTCCAGGGGCGTGGAGATTTTCTCAAAATGTTGGTATCCAGAGAATCATCGCATAAAAGCAATTGTTTGTCTCTGCCATGGTTATGGAGATACCTGTACCTTTTTTCTCGATGGTACACGTTTCCCTTTCATGCAAGTTATTTGTCTGATACCTTGGTTTTTTGTCACATTTTTATAGTCCGTTTTTCTTGCAGGTATTGCTAGGAAGATTGCTTCAGCTGGATATGGAGTGTTTGCATTAGATTACCCTGGTTTTGGTCTCTCGGAAGGACTTCATGGATTTATACCAAGTTTTGACACTCTTGTTGATGATGTAGCAGAACATTTTACTAAGGTCAAAGGTATGCTTCCATTAAATCATTTCTGGTTTCTCACTCTGCCTTTTTTTTTTCTATTTATTTTTTTTGGAACAGTTGATAAGTGTCAATATATTTTCAGCTAGTTCAAATGTACATGTCTTCTTTTATGAAATTTCCTTGAATGAAATTCAAATGCCAAATTTAGATACTACTTACCAACTAATATGACACCATAATACAGTTGCAACATATGGTATAGTTACCACAAGTTTCATTTCTCTTTTATCCTCAGGTTTTTAAAATCAACAAAATATACATATTGTTTGATCTTTTAAACTTCTGGTGTTGGAAATAGTTGCTTTATATAGTTTTGTGAAATGTGACTGAAGAGCTACTTCATATCATTTTGTTCTCTTCCCGGTTAGGAAAGAAAACACACACCACCTTCAATCCAAAATATATGTTGTTTCAGCTCCATGCATGCATGCAGAACATAATGCTTTAATTTGGCATAGTTTAGAGTTTACTCAATGCTTGTATGCCCATATGTCTACACAAAAAAGAAAAAAAATCGTACGGGCATTTGGTGGAAAACATTGCAGTGATAAAACTAAACTGACTACCTTAGGAGTTAATTAACTATAAACTGTTTTAACTCGATGCATTCAATGTCATTGCTATTGATAATGGTGAAAAGGGGGAAATTGATGGGTAAGTTTGGTAACAAATGGTTTCAGTGTGAATTTAAATTGTGCATTCTGTATACAGCCTCCACATTTCCAAATATGTAATAAGCCCCACATTGCTGAACCTGTAAATGCCCTCTAATTATTTTTATATTAATGTATAGCTGGCTATAAATTAGCTTACTCCTTGTTTTTTAAAAGGATACCGTATGAAAACTGAATATTACTAATTATTTGTATGTCAGCAGAAAATCCTGAACATAGAGGTCTTCCAAGCTTTCTGTTTGGTCAATCTATGGGTGGAGCAGTTGCATTGAAGATTCATTTTAAGCAACCAAATGAATGGGATGGTGCAATACTAGTTGCGCCCATGTGCAAGGTAGATATATCAATGTAGGACCCTAACTGTATAAGTTCCGTCTGGCAGCTTTTTTGCAAATTCATTTTGTTATAGATTGCAGATGATGTGATTCCGCCTTGGCCTGTTCAGCAAGTTCTAATTTTTATGGCTAGACTTCTTCCAAAAGAGAAGCTTGTTCCACAAAAAGATTTAGCAGAGTTGGCTTTCAAAGAGAAGAAAAAACAGGAGCAGGTGATCTGTCTGCCACACTGGCATCTCAAACTAATATTTTCTATTTAGATTTATTTCATCTGACATGTACATTCTTTCATGATTTTTGTTTCTTCTTTGGGAAGAAAAGAACTGTGAAATAACTGAATATGTCTATTTAATATATCTACATGCCTCCACCCCCACAATATAGGGAGTTCTAATCTGTTATCTGTGAAGTACAAGTGTACAGCAATGTATGAATCACATATTTATCATCCTACTTATTTTATTTCCAGTTTTGGGTATACTTATCCAAAATTATGAAAAAAAATGTCATTCCAAAGTAGGGACTATTAGGAAAAAGAACTTTTTCTAGTGCTTTTAAAAATGGATTCAAATATATCAAGTCTTCTTATGCCTCGTGAAAAGATTGTTAATAATTTGCTGTTGAATGCAGTGTTCTTATAATGTGATTGCGTACAAGGATAAACCACGTCTCCGAACAGCTTTGGAGATGCTGAGAACCACAAAGGAAATCGAGAGTCGTTTGGAGGAGGTGTGTGCTTTAATTATCTGTTATACTTATACATATGCTTTTAGGGTCTTATACAATTGCTTATAACATTGCCCATCCTGATATTGATAATTGTTAATATTTTGATATGGACAAAAGGCATGAAAAGCTGCGTTTGTTCTTTAAACATGTTGGTAGCATGGCTAGTTTGTGCACTGTGCACAGTATCCATGGTGGACCTTATACCTATTTTGATAGTTCATATTTTTTAGATCATTTTTTGACACTTTGTTGTATCTGGTGCATGCATGCATAGTCTACTATGCTTTTAGCATAAAATTCAGAAGGTTGAGAGGCTTAATAAGATAGGCGTATGGCAATGGTCAACAATAACTTTTATCCTCGATAGATACTCATATTTGGTATCATAATGGGTTTTTCTGTTTTGTGGAATAGTTTTTTACAAGTTGCAGAATTGCCAATGGTCTACTTTTCCGATCTATTACCATCTCAGTTCCTTTGGTAACTAAAAGTTGCCCCGTGTTTCCTATATCTAGGTTTCGCTGCCCATTATCATTTTGCATGGTGAGGGTGATTTGGTCACAGACCCAGCTGTGAGTAAAGCTCTCTATGATAAAGCGAAGAGCTCAGATAAGACGCTTCGCCTTTATAAAGATGCATATCACGCTATCTTGGAAGGTGAACCAGACGAGGCAATTTTTCAAGTCCTCGATGATATAATTTCTTGGCTGGATCAGCATTCTACAAAGAAAGTTCCATCGTCATAAACTGCAAAGGCAGCATTGGGAAAATTTCTTTGCTACTGATGTATCCTTCGTTGCCGTTGATCCAAGATTCCAACAGTTGCGATTCCATTTTGGCACCAGCCCTGTCATGTTTCTTTTCTGATTGCAAATGTGCCTGTTGCTCATCAAGCTGTGTACATAATGTATATTATCCATCACAATTTGTTTCACAAAATTTAGGTAAGGTTTTGCATGCCATATATAAATTTGTAATATATTCAAATGTTTTTCTCGTTATGTAATATTTTTTAGATTTGATTGGCATATGTTTGGGTTAGATCAGAAGTGACATACACTATGCGCTGAGAAAACTAGTTATTACTTCCTCCGTTGTCTACGCTATTAATTGTTGTATGTATTGTACGTAACATTTGACCATGTCTTATTTAAAAATTTAATACAAATATAAAAAACTATAAGTTGTGTTTAAAGTACATTTATTCACCATTTGTCTTATCGAAAAATTTAATACAAATATGAAAAATATAAAAGTAATGCTTAAAAGTATAAAAACAATAGAATGATCAAACGCTGTGTCTAAAAGTTATTTTCTCCGTTTCACAATATAAGTTATTCTAGCATTTTTCACATTTATATTGATGAATCTAGATAGATATATATGTCTAGATTCGTTAACATCAATGTAAATATGAGAAATACTAAAATGACTTACATTGTGAAACAGAGGGAGTAATAACATATATTTAAAATTGAACTAGTGTTATTTAGTACTGTATAAGTGTCTCGTAGTCTCGTAGATGTTACCGCAATAATCACACGAACAATGTGAAACAATTCTTTTAGATGGTAATCCAAAATCATATAGGGTCTCAGAAAGCTTCCCTAGTACATGGGGTGACAGATTTATTTTTGGGAAAAGTGCTCATTTGTAACACCAAATTTAACAGGAAGCAAGTGCATCATTATGTTCTTGTATGGTAGGGCTCTAAACTCCAACTCTATTAGGAACTAGCTCCAGTAGAAGCTGAAGGTCAGCTGAAAAGTATTTGACTAGCTTGGTCAGCTCCAAAACTCTTGAAAGGGAGTATTGGGGGGAGGATAACTACAATACCCTTGTGATTTTTCCTGTTTTCATGATGTATAGCTGATTTTTTCTCTGGAACTTCAACAACACAATTTGCAAAATCGTAGTACCCTGGGAAATTACATATCTCTAAAAAAGAATCACCACAATATACATGCAAAATCACCATATTTCTCTCTTTCTTCAGATCTGAAATCCAAAAAAATGGAAAAAGGGTTGAGGGCCTTAGTCACCGAGCCGGGCTTCCTTGAGTGGCCGCCCGCACGCCGCCGGCCGACCACGCACTGCCCGCCTGCGTGCCTGGCCGACCGCGCGCTACCCGCCCGTCAAGTCGCCGCCGGAAGCAGGCCGCTGCCAAGCCTGTTCGCCTGCTGCTCCGAGGTGAGTTGGGTTATAGGTGGGAGAAGTGAGGTAGGGTGGGATAGGTCTGTGGTATTTTTGTGTAAATATGTAAAAAAATTAAAGGGTAATGGATCTTTTGGGGTGGTGTAGAGCTGTGGAGTAGCAAAAATACAGCTTCATACTCTTAGTTCATTTTTTATGAGTAACTTTGCTAAGTCCACTCCAAAAAATGGAGGGTCTGAACCATTTGCTAAACGGGGCCTGAATACCTAGCTTTGCACACTGGCTATTACTATCTCATTATTTAGCTCCAGAATGCATAAGAGCAAGATCAATAGTGTAGCCAGCAGCTGGCTCCACTTACCTTTATACTATTATTTTGTAGCTAATACTAAAAACAACCAGTACAATAGATTAGCAGACTGTACTCATTGATAAAATACTTAATTATGCATGTCCACATAAATATGTATGATCAACCCTAAACTATATCTGTGTAGCCATATATGTGTATGAACTTGTGATATGAACAAGAACCTGTAAAAAAAATTGATTAGGCTGTAGATAATTACTGCTAGTGAAATGTTGTTGGGAAGATGCAAATCTTATCACAATTGCATTGCTCCTAAAAAATCCATCTACTGTCAGCTTTGTGTAAACAACATGCATATATCGAGAGAAGACGGGAAAAGGAACAGGGAAAAAAAAATCTCCAAATCCACTAACACAACGGAACTCAGAGCCATTTCTCCTAGCTGCTTGATTGCTTCAACCAACGGAACAGCTACAAGGCGGCAGTAGATCTGGCATGGCGACAGTGCTTTCTTCTTCACAAGGAGGGCATCGATCTGGCGGACAGCAAACATCGATCTGATGACTGAGCACGACAGAAACATGAGCTATAAGGTGCGCGGGCTTTGATCAGGCGATGGTGGCGGAGCTTCCGCACACACGATTCTCAACGGCGATGGAAATTGGACTCCGATGAACGGCGGTGGGGCTCAGGTGGAGGAGTAAGCAATTTCGTGCGGATGGAAGGAGCGAGAGGTGAGAATCAATGCAGGGAAAAAAATCACACGGGATCGAAGGATTCTGGTGTGACCCCACAGAACTGTTTTTTTATTGCGGAATCGTGCTTGGAAAAGCGCTATCCCCGGGCGGCAGATTAGTCGCCCGTTTCATTCTCTCTCTTCGATTCTCTCTCCTCCATGCATATATTTAATGATAAAAAATGTTTTGGAGCCTGCTGAGTAGGATTACTGTACTTGCTCTAATAGGCTGTGCAGTGTTACCAACTCTCCGGCGTTCTTTGTTTGCACGCACGTTTCCCAAACTGCTAAACAGTGTGCTTTTTTAAAAAAATTCTATAGAAAAGTTGCTTTAAAATCATATTAATACATTAAAAAACTAATACTTAATTAATCATGTGCTAATAAGCCACTTCGTTTTACGTGTACGAGAGATTAACTTCCAACTCACTTTGCCGAACTCAGTCTAAAAAGAGGAGCAACTCTCACTGACACGTAAAATGAGAAGAACCATTAACTCATTAATCAAGTACTAATCATTACAAACTTAACAAATAATTAATTTAATATGATTTTCAAAAGAAGCTTTTATATAGGAAACTTTTATACGAAACATATAGTTTAGCAAACATGCTAACGGAAAACGAGATCGTTGCTCAATCCAATGGCTGAATAGAATAGACTCTAGGGCTGCGTTTGGCTCTTCTAGTTCCCATCCTCTCCTCCCTCGTTTTCCGTGCGTATGCTTCCCAAACTGTTAAACAGTGATTTTTTTTGCAAAAGTTTTCTATAAGGAAGTTGCTTTAAAAAATCATACTAACCTATTTTTAAAGTTCTTTTAACTAATACTTAATTAATCGTGCACTAATCCATTGCTTCGTTTTCCGTACGAGAGATTGAGAACACAGCCTAAGCTTTGTTCAAACCACAAGGTTCTTAACTCATCTCTCATGCGCAAAAAAAGAGCTAACCTATTAGGACATGATTAATTAATTATTAGTTTTAAAAAATAAAAAATAGATTAATATGATTTTTTAAAGCAACTTTTGTATATAATTTTTGGAAAAAACACAGTTTAGTAGTTTATGAAACGTGTGTGTGAAAAATGAGTGAGATGAGTTAGGAAAATAGAGTAAAGGACACAGCATAAGAAGCTAAACCATTGAAATTGAATAGCCAGTGTCCTTATGTTGCGTAATTTGTATGGATATAGATCTCGTAACAGCCCTAACTAATTTTAAAGTTCTGTTCATTTTGTTGTGAATTCCGAAAATCTTGCTTAGCGTTTTAATTCCCATTTTATTGAGTTTTAAAAGTTGTTTGTCGTTCTGTCGCCTTTCCCTTATATTCTTCTTTCCTCGCCACAGGAGCATTTCCCCATCCTAAATCCTAGCGGACAAGTCCGTGTTGCATTCAGACCAAGCTACCAGAATAGCTAATTGGCGACACGTGACGCGCACGGAGAGAGGGGGGGGGGGGGGGGGGCGGCAGACTTGTTTGTATATATACATATACAAAGATGGTATATTTTATATAATACATATATAAAGTTTGTATATGTATGTATAAAAACTTTGTACGTATACATATACAAACTTCGTATACGTGTATATATATATTTTTACACAAATTCTCTCTCTATATATATTTTTGTATATGTATGTATGTACCATACATATACGGTATAGGAGAGAAGACGGGACGCGCGGGCGCGGGGGACCGTGCGGGCGATCGACCTGTCACGTATGAGCGCTCCCCCCCTACTCCCATCGCCGATCCTTTAACTACTTCCCTTTCTTCCTCCCTTTGTTTTCTCCTTTCATCACCCCAAGTTAGAAATTAAAGTCAAAACTTCTGGTTCAATACTTCAATAACACCCCAAGTTGGTTCTTAAATAATGACCTCAGGTTGGTGATTAGGTTTCTTTTTTTTTTAAAAAAAGTAGAAGATGATTTCTGATTAGTAACTAAAAGTATTTAAAGTAAAATATTGTAATGTTTCTCTTTGCTATGTATATTCAAATATACCACATTGTTAACTATATTCGGTCTTTAGTGTGCATTAATTTTCTATTAGAATATAGTGATAATAATATTTAACAAATTTATTATATTGTAAAATGAGAATATATTCTGTGCACACAAACTTTTAACTACACACCGTACACATCAACTAACAAATTTGACCAAAAATTCTAGAAAAAGAGTACATGTACCACAAATAGTACTACACTATGTGTAAAATCTTAACCTTAAATTTATTATATTTTAACTGTAATAAAAAAGATAAAAAACATGACAGATTTAAGAGTATAAATCTATCATAATTTTATTTTTTTTATGTGTATAATGAATTTAAAGATTAGATGTAATAATACTAAAAACACATGTACATTTTTTTCTAGAATTTTTTATGGTATTTTTTAGTTGGTATGCACGATGTATACATGAGAATGCTTATATGCATATGATACAATCCTTTGTAAAAGTGTTACAAAGAAAAAAAAGTCTAGCATATATGTATGTATGTGTGTATATATATATATTATATATGTATATGTATGTATATATATATATAAATATGTATGTGTCTTAACTAACTAAAAGATTAGTAATTTTCCGTTCGTCCTAATACGCTTTCACCCGTCCCCGTCCAAGGTGACGCAAGAGTGGGAGATGGCAACGGCTGGTCCTTGCCCCAGCGTCCATATCCGCTCAGCTTGCTCCCAGTTCGCTTCAGTCCCGCCTTGCGCGTGCTATTCTATCCTGCATCGCACTCGCTCACATCACACCATAATCCATCCCAGCAAGAGGAACCAACCGCATCGAAAATCAAGTTGCCAATAGGAAAATGAGAAAACAAGAACCAGACCATAAAAAGAGAGGCATGAACACACGAACAAAACAAAATCCGAAAATCCCCAAAAACTACTTTAAAAACCCCAATCTTACAAATAAATCAGACCTAAAATAGGCTATAGCTACCCTAGAGAATTCAGAAGATGTGTTGGAGGCCGCTCGGCCACCTCCGCCCCTATCTGCGCCGTCGGAGGGGAGAGGCGAAGAGCTCGTCAACCCACGCCACCCCGATATACGCCACATCGCCACCGTTGAGACCGCTGCTTCGATCTATCGCCACAGCTATCCCTCCCACGGCGTGGGCCCGTCTCCGCCATGGCTTGGCCTACCGTCCGATCTGCACGGCCGCGCGCTAGCCACGCACAGGAGAAGACGGCATGGGCCCAAGCCACCTTCGATCTGCTCGCGGTGGCGGCATCGAGCCCAGAAGGGGAGAAGTGGCGACGGCCGGCTAGGGAAGTGGCGATGTGTGTGGGAAGGGGATCCGACGGAAATGAGTGAGACGAGGGTGCGAGAGCTTCGAGCGGTGGTGCGCCCGTATCTCGAGGAAATAGAGAGCGGCTTCTTTGGTGGGTTGATGGGATCCTGAGGCCTTATCCATTCGGTTGGTTGCTGAGGCCAGCTGTTGCCGTGCATGGACAGGCGGGATTGCGAGCCTGGGACATGTATGCAGGTTCCTGAGGGATGAGGCCATCTGTTGCCGTGCATGGACGGCTGGTTGGGAGCATGAGACGTGTTGATGGGTTAATTAGTACTCCCAACGTTTTACTGCTAATGATTTTAGTAGTATGTTAATTAGCAGTATTATTATTTTAACCATAACTACTTAAAAAAGTCACTTTCCGATCGTCACCGCGTTTTTCACTCCTCGCGTTTTTTTGTTTTTGTCCGTTGCCCCACTGTCCGCTTCATGATATCTGTTTGTATCAGGATTCACCATTGGCCTCCTGTTGGTTCGGACTCTGAATCGAACTCAGCAAAATCAGCTGGGAGGATCCACTAGATTGAAAGTTTGAAACCAACAGAATCGATCATATCACAAAGCAATACATAATGAGAGGATGGGCGGTGGTGGCAGAAGAAGATAGCGAGGAGAGGCGATCACCAGAGGCTCAAGACGCATCATTCCCGTGGCTGCTCCACCGACCCCAGGACACCGATGCCACGGGGCCCTGTGCCAACGGCTCGCGCCGCGTGTCTGCTGAGGAGATGGTCCGGATGCCACCGCCTAGGATTGAGGTCACTAGAGAGGGGGGCTAGATCCGACGGAGAGGGCAACATGTTCCTCCTCTGACCCTCCCCACCCCCACTCACTTCCAGATCCAGAGTCGGAAATGAGGAGGTGCCCTGTTCACTAAGCCACGCAAATCAGAAGTCCCAAAAAAAAAAAAGAAAAGTAAAGGGAAAAAAGAATTACGAGGAGGTGTGTACATCCATAGTTGCCGTCGGATCCGTACATTGAAAGCCGCGGGAGGGTGCCACCACGGCCGCTCGTGGCGGGGAAGGGTGCCGCCGTCCCTGTCGCCGCCGCTGCTCGCAATGGGGGAGGTAGCCGCCGCCACGCCTAGGCCGCGACGTGGGGAAGGCACCCGCCGCCGCTGCTACTCGCGGTGGGAGAGGAAGGAGAACAAATTTAGGGTTAGGGATTCAACAGGGAAATGTTTTATCAAACTCACGAGTGATCCTAACCGATCAATCGAATAAGTCAGTTACCAGCGACGACAACGACGGCGTAGGCAGGCGGAAGAACGGTGCTAGCATAGGGGGACCAATTCCACCGCCGCCGCTGTGGAAGGGGGAGGCAGCGTCCCACGCGCCGAAAGGCATGCCCCGCAGCAGGCATGGGCTCCAGCGGAAGGGACCGAACCCGGGTGCACCCATCGGGGTAGGCGGCGGTGGCGCGCGGGACTTGTCGTTGAAGACGGTGTCTTGGGGAGGATATGTCCTTAAGTCAATTCTTTTCTTTTTCATTAGGATTATGTACTTTAAAATATTGTTTTTTCTATTCATCACAAAAATTTTCATCTATCAACTTCTGTGCAAAACCAATCACTTTAACTGTCATCATTCATTCCTCCCTTGCTATGACCATTGGGCCCACGTGTCATAAGCATCATTCACATCATAAAAATATAAAGTAGATTAATTGTCAAAAACAAACGTGACCTTTTTATCACTATACATATCACCTATGCTTTATAATCATACTTAGGTGTTTTGATAAATCCTTGATATCAAACTTCAGCCACCTAGCTAATACCCGGTGCAACGCACGGGCATTTTGCTAGTGTGTGTGTATATATATATATATATATATATATATATATATATATATATATATATATATATATATATATATATATATATATATAGACACACACATACACATATATGCGATTTTTATGTTTTCGAACTAAATATTTTATTTAAGAGTTTTTAATGACCAAATAATAATGTCAATTGTACGATTAATATAAATATAGAGGGATTAATAATTTTCAAATTTGGCATGATGGGTTAGATCGAAAGTGCGCCATATGTCCATATTTAGTGGATACTATACATGTTAACGCAACGATCAAGTGAACAATGCGAAACTTTTTTTTTTCTTTTTTTACTACTAGCATATAATATATAGCTTGTGCGGGGAGGCTGAATGCCTTGCTTTGCAGACTAGCTATTTAGTTCCAGAATGCAGTCTAAGGGCAAAAAGGAGGAGCAAGACTTCAGAAGCTAAACCACTATGGAAAAGCTGATCAACTAAGCTAGTTGTACCGTACATATAGATAGATGCATGCCCATCATCGTCAGTAGCAGGCTGATATCTTCCATGGTGTCCTTAAGGCATAAGACACATGTTAACAACAGACGCTGCTCTGCGGCTCTGCCCCCCACCCTTGGCTAATCCTAGTCCTGACCAATATGTGAAGAGAACAGAAACACCAAAGATTAGATTAATTTAAGGAGAATATATCAAAGTAAACTAGCAAAGACATAATAAGGATTTCCAGATGCCAAGCATAATGTCATCATGTGGCCATATATGCTGATAATGCAAACTATTTGTTTTATCTATAGAGACAAATTTTGAAATTTGTGCAGAGAGATACATAAGGTAGCTGCTCACTCGATCCATTCGCTATTTCAATCCAACATGGAAACTTAGAAGAAACATATTAATTTGTCTCCTTGATACTCTGTAAACTGTCCGTGGCTCTACGGACTACACAAAAGCATTAACAAAATTGAGAAGGAGATATGTGCTGTCACAAGCTAGTAAATTTTGAACGATCTTACAAATGCCACATTGGTGTATACTACATAACAGATGTCCAGGCCATCTGTAAGTTCGTGTAGCAAAACCGACAAACTATACCAAAGAAAAACACGTGTGGCTAGATATACAAGAAATATGACTTGATAAGTGAGTGAAACATGAAACAATTTCGTAGCGCTAGCCCTATCTGACGGAATACTAGGTGGGTTCTGTTAGATAAAATTAAGTTTGTTAGGATAGACAGGAGGCTTATCTAATCCTGAGTTTGTTGTAACTAGCGATAGCTATAGCGCATGATTATCTGATCTGTAACAATCTCTGTAACAACCACGCTAGGGGTGTTTCCTGGTTCTATATAACACGGAGGCGAGCCTGGAGGAAGGGCATTCGCTTAACTCACATGGTATCAGAGCCTTAAACCCTCCACTCGTTTTTCTTCCTCCAAAAATCCATCCATGGCGTCATCCTCCACCGGCGCTACCCCAACTATTAATGGAAACACTGTCTCTGAGAAACTGACCAAGAGCAACTATGTGCTGTGGAGAGCACAAGTGCTTGCAGCCCTGCGAGGTGCGCAGATGGCTGGCTTCCTTGACGGGAGCACCAAGGCGCCGGAGGCAACCACCGTCATCACCAAGGATGATGGCAAGACCACTGAGAAGGTGGCAACTCGGCGCTACCTCAGTGGGTGGCGCAGGAGCAGCAGGTCCTGAGTTATCTGCTGTCGTCCCTCTCTCGTGAAGTTTTGACCTAGGTGGCAACTCTCACCAAGGCGACGGAAGTGTGGGAGGCTATTGAAAGCCTCTTCGTGTCGCAGTCTCGTGCCAGGGTGATTAACACTCGCCTGGCACTCTCCAACACCAAGAAGGGAAATCGAAGCGTTGCTGAATATGTGGGTAAGATGAAAGCTCTAGATGAAAGCTCTTGCAGATGAAATGGCTTCTGCAGGAAAGGCGCTCGACGACGAGGAACTGGTCTCCTACATCCTTGTCGGTCTCGACTTCGACTACAACTCGGTTGTCACGGCTGTGACCGGCCGTACCGATCCAATCTCGGTGAATGAGCTCTATGGGCTTCTGGTGGGCTTCGAGTCGCGGCTCGAACTCCTCCAGAACGCGTCGCAGGCCTCTGCCAACGCCATGTCGCGAGGAGGGCGCGGCGGAGGACGTGGGCAAGGCGGCAACAACAATCGTGGCGGCGGCTCTGGTCGCGGCCGCGGTGATGGCAAGCCCAAGCCAACCTGTCAGCTGTGCGGGAAGGTTGGTCACACCGTGGCCAAATGCTGGAAGAGGTTTGATCCCTCTTTCATTGGAGAAGAGAAGAGCGCCAACACTACTGCTACATCGAGCTCCTACGGCATCGACACCAACTGGTACGTCGACAGCGGCGCGACTGACCACATCACCGGCGAGATGGAGAAGTTGTCGGTGAAGGACAAGTACCACGGCAGTGAACAAGTCCACAACGCTGGTGGAACAGGTATGGACATCGATTATGTTTGTCATACTACTATATGTACCCCTAAACGCAATCTTTTGCTTAAAAATATCCTTCGGGTCCCTGATGCACACAAAAGTCTTGTTTCTGCCCATTGCTTTACTAGAGATAATGGAACCTTTGTTGAACTTCATCCTCATTTCTTTTTGGTTAAGGATCAGGTCACGAGGACGCCAATCCTGCGAGGCAGGTGTAGAAGCAGCCTCTACCCCTTGCCAACCAACAAGTCCTCAGATCCTTCATGCAAGCAGGCCTTTGGAGTCGTCAAGCCATCGTTGTCCCGCTGGCACAGTCGTTTAGGGCATCCTTCTTTTGCTATTGTTGATCGAGTTATTAGTCAAAATAAACTCCCTGCAATCCGGGACTCTAGTCCCAATTCTATCTGTGATGCTTGCCAGAAAGGCAAAAGCCATCAGCTTCCCTACCCTAAGTCTGTTAGTGTGTCTTCAGAACCTTTGCAACTTATTTTTTCAGATGTATGGGGCCCTGCACCGAGTTCGGTTGGCAATAAAGTTTATTATGTTAGTTTTATCGATGACTTTAGCAAATTTACATGGATATATCTTCTTAAACATAAATCTGAAGTCTTTGAGAAATTCAATGACTTTCAGCATCTTGCGGAACGTCTCCTTAATAGGAAGATTAAATCCATGCAAACCGATTGGGGAGGGGAGTATCAGCGCCTGAACTCCTTCTTTCAGCGTATAGGGATTGAACATCATGTTGCTTGTCCCTACTCTCACCAGTAGAACGGATCTGCTGAACACAAACATCGCCACATTGTTGAGGTAGGGCTCTCTTTGCTGGCTCAAGCCTCTATGCCACTTAAATTCTGGGATGAAGCTTTTACCACCGCAGCATATATCATAAACCGAACCCCTTCTAAAGTGATCAACTATGAAACTCCTCTCCTCCGGCTGTTCAATTTACTGCCAGATTATTATCTTCTTTGCACGTTCGGATGTGCATGCTGGCCAAACCTGCGCCCCTACAATCATCGAAAGCTTGAATTCCGATCCAAGCAATGTGCCTTTCTCGGTTATAGTACTTTACACAAAGGGTTTAAGTGCCTAGATATCTCCACAGGCCGCGTCTATATATCCCGGGATGTTGTGTTCGACGAACAAATCTATCCCTTTGCCAATCTTCATCCAAACGCCGGCGCCCGACTCCGCTCAGAAGTCCTTGTTCTTCCACCTGATCTCCTTCCGCCAACTCAGTTTGATCAAGGGGGTGCAATAGTTAATGATCAACCTATGATTGATGATCCTAACCATACTAATCAAACTGCTGAGACTGATGCAGATAGAGGTGCAGTACAAAATTCTGAGCCCACAGGAGAAAACAACGCCTCAAATGGTGGAGAAACAGAACCGGGTGGCCATGATTTCATGCATGGCATTCGCTTAACTCACAGGTTCATACACAAACACAACTGCCATGGATGATATGTGGACAAACTAAAAGTACCAACACCGTTAAATGATGAAATAACTTGTGTAAACATTGTTCCCCCGTGACTGCAGATACCATGGAAAGTTCTTACCATTTCATATGCTTGGAAGTGATAACGGCGGCGGGAAGCTTCTATATAAGAGAAGGGCATCACAAACAACACGGAGATGCAGCATACGCAGCCTCTTGAGAAGCAATGTCTTAAGCTCCAGTGTGAAACAAGGTATTTCGGTAGGGATCCACCGTGGCGGATAGTGGTCCAGTGGAAACCCTTTTAGGAGTAAGAACCCCTCGGCAGCATTCATAATATCCCATTTGTACCTGGGCAGCAATGGGATGGTCTTATCGTGCCGCCACTCATTATCACCGGCGATGCTGCCAGCTCCAATTGCCTTAGAATGGAGGTCCAAATTGCAATCACCAATGGTAAACAACCCAAGCCTGCCTTCTCCAGCCTCCACAATGGCATGCTGCCCAATTCCAAAGCAGCTCTGAGGGAATTCAACAATGGAAATCTCCATGTCGCGAGCATTGAGCATGAGTAATTTTCCCCTCAAAGAGGTAAACCAATAGAAGCAGCCGTGCGCGTATTGGCGCCGGCACAACGTGAATCTGGGACGGTAGCCGTCGATTGTGACGGCACGCCAGCTCCCGGCGCTGGAAGAGAAGACGAAGACGGCGACCATGGACACATCACGCGTCCAAGCTCTGCACACCACTCCGAATGACGAATCCTCCCCCTCCTCGCCGTCGCCGGCGGATGGAGCGAGGAAATAGTCGAAATGCAGCCGCCTGCAGATGCGGCGGACGTCGGACGTTAGGCCGTCGGGGATGGAGGGGATCCGGACGTACCGCCGGTGCAAAGGGTCGCAGACAAGGACGTCCCCGCCGGGGGCACTGGAGGTCGAGACGAGGAAACGGCCGTCGCGGACGTCAAGGGGGAGCCAGCGGGAGCCGGTGGGTGGGGCGGGGAGGAAGGAGAAGGCGAAGTCGGCGGCCTGCTGGACGGCTCGGGCGGCGCGGCGGAGCGGTGGGGCGGCTCGGCGGGGAGGAACCAGCCGCACGGGCTGGCGAAGTGTCCGATGAGTCCGAGGAGGGGCCGGGCGTGGCGGGCACGGATGCGGCGGAGGAAGGCGCGGCCGGAGATGAGGCGGCGGAACGTGGCGCAGGCGGCGGAGACGCGGGCGTGGTCGGCGGGGTCGTCGAGGCGGAGGAAGATCTCCACCAGCATCTCGTCCGGGAGAGCGGGCGCCGCCGACGGCGAGGCCATCCTGCCGTCGTGGGAAGTGGGCGGAGGTGTTGGGGAATGGATTGTTTTACTCACTCGAGTGGAGAGGGACTCGATTTCGAGTTTTCGACGCCTTGTTTAGTTAAAAAAAAAAACTTTTTCCTAATATTTAGACACGTGTATGAAATATTAAATATAGATAAATTATAAAATTAATTGCACAGTTTGTATGGAAATCGTAAGACGAATTTTTTAATCCATGATTAGCCATAAGTGCTACAGTAAGCCACATGTGCTAATGATGGATTAATAAGGCTTAATAAATTCATCTCGTGGTTTCTAGACGAGTTATGAAATTAGTTTTTTCATTCGTGTCTGAAAACCCCTTCCGATATCCGGTCAAATGTCCGATGTGACAAAAAAAAATTTCGCGAACTAAACACACCCGGAGTTTAGGACCTCACACATGTGTCCACTCTAAAAGTGTTGTTGTTCTCCCCTATAGCTGACCGGAAGGAGATTTTAGACTTTGCCACTCTTTTGAATGACTTTAATTATTTACAATTGTAATTATTAAATTGTTTCTATTTTACCATTTTGGACCGTCAACACACTAAAAGAAACAGAAAATAACCTCACTGCCCCTCGCATCTCCTCTCTCTTCTTCCTCCCTCATCTCTCCTCTCTTCTTCCTCTCACGACGTGAGAATCCCAGGTACCATTGCAGTTGGATGGATGGCGTGAGCCTCTAGGATTTTGCGACGAGGTCATTGACGAGCGAGGATATGTCGAGGCCATCCCGACCATAAGCGAGATACTCATGCTGGTGAGAGAATATACAAGTTGACCTACGTCGGCTCATGCACGGCACCCTCCCTCTCTTCGTATCTCTATTTGCGCCGCTTCTCTCAAGTTCATAGGATCTATGCGAGGTAGAGGGCCTGCAACCGAGATGTACTGCCTTTACCCCAACGACCCATCCGGCGAACCATCAAGCATTGTCGCATCCATCGCTCGTCCTGCTATCTAGCTCATCCATGGCACTAGCCGTCCCTACTGCTTGGCTTGTTCCATGCTGAAGACTGGTTAATGGATCTATAGACTACACTAAAACATTAACAGAGTTCCAAAAGAAATATGTCTTGTCAAACATGCCAGTAACTTTTGGAAGATTTTACAAATGCCAATAGTGTATCCCTTCTTCCTATAAAGTTATCCCCCACTAAGTGCAATTAAGATCCTAAAGCTCAAACCTCAATGATCCACGTCATCATTAATTTACAGCCCTTGGATCGGTAGATTAGATTGCATCTACACCGTTGGATGAACAAAACTCGGGGTCGAACACATTTACTATTGCAACTAGGCCCAGCCCAATCCATCCTAGCACGATTGCACAAGCCACCAACTACAGGCCTCACCCCACGCCGTGATGAGCGTAATCGGCGTCTCCCACTCTCCCCCCACAATCTCTCGATCGCTTCGGCTTCGTATTTCCTCTTCCACCTTCCCCTCCGCCTCACGAGAACACCGCAGCGCCAATTCCTCCGCCAGCACCGCTCCTCAACCGCACCGCGCTTCCTCTCCTCGCTGCACCACCTCCACTCTCTCTTCCTCCCCTCGGAGCGCCGCCTCGCCGCCCGGCTGCCTCCCTCTCCTCGCCGCACCGCCTCAGCGCCTTAGCAACGTCGCCCCTCCGCCATCTTCCCCCGTCTTGCCGCGCCGCTACCCAGACCCAGCACCCATGGATACGTGCGGCAACGGGGAACCAGAGCAGGCGGTCGACCGGCACTGTTGCGGGGCATGGCCGATGCCGATGCCGATGCCAATGCCGGCAGTACATTTATTTTTGTAGGTATGCTACATTATCCAAATGGAAAAAAAATACTGATCCCGTCTCATGTTGTGCTGATTTTTTATCCCAACGCTTCACTGTTTTGTCTTTGTTCAGTTTGATCCCTTCTCCCCTCCGTCGTCACCGCGTCGGTTTATTCTCGACCACGTTGCTCGAGCCTGGAGCAGCGGAGGCACACCTACGGGCTATGCCTGTATCACCATCGCCACGCCCAGGTTCATGCTACAGTACATTAATGTATTTTCTATCTCTCTCCCTCTCGGCCTCTCCACTATAAGTTTATAGTTTACCTGTAGGATGAAGTCGTACGGCTAAATTAATAGCCTGCTACATTTGATCTGTACATATGCACTAACTGCTTGAGAGAAGGCTTCAGTTATTCAGTATGAGAGTGCTAAGAACATCTTCGGTGATGATATTGCATTTTTATACTGCCATGGCCTTACCACTATTGGCAGGTATAGCACAATCTTAATTATATGCATGCTTATGTGATTTGATAATGTTAGTCTGATTGTGTCTATTTAATTTGACAAGCAAGTGGCTTATAGTATGCTTATGCAGTCATATTTTTCTCTATGCAGGTTCATATTTGATTGGATCACATTGAGGGAGTGGTTAAAAATCTGATACCATCACTGTGTGCTATATTGATTTTCAAATCCTTCCCCGGTTGTGTGTTATGATGCTATGAAATATTCTGTTAATGCTTCCAAATAATGGCGGCCGGAGTATGTTTCTTTTTTTTTTTTCAAATATAAGATTGCATTGACAGTGACATGTATTCCATTCTCCTTATCAGCTTCGCATACTCCTACAAATTTATTTGCTTTTGTATAGCATTTCTGTGGCTCCTATGGTTATGGACCATTATTTTCATATAACTGGGCCTCACTACAGTGACACAACCTTTCATATAGCAATATTGTTGTCCATCTTACCCTTTTCACTTAGAATTAGTTACCTTTTGAGATAGATGTTCTAAGTTGGTTTCTGTTGAATGTGTCAAACTAGCTCAAAGTACATTTTCCCATTCACTAATCATTACCTGATGATATGCTTAGTTCAGTACGAATGTTATTTTTGCTCTTTTGAGTAAATGTTATTTACTACGCATTCTGCCCAAAAAATGACGATCATCAAATTTGAGGTGGAAGCTCAAAATTCAATTGGTCAAAAGATGTAACTACGCACCCTGTCTAAAAAAAATTATGCATAAATAACATTATGTTGTTTAACTATCTTACACATTATTTTTATTTATTATTATCATACTGAAGTCCCGCAGCAACGCGCGTGGTTTCACCTAGTACTACAAATGTACAGGCCACTAGTAAGGTTGTGTAACCGATTATACCAAAGAAAAACACATCAAGGTACACATACAACAAATATGACTTTACAAGTGAGAGTGAAACGTGAGACAATTTCGCTCCCTAGCCCTGTCTGATGGAATACTGGGTGCATACACAATTGTCAAGGATGATGAATGAGGCAAGGAATCACACACATGCTTGAGCTCTGCTTCTCCATTGCCTTCGACAGGCTGCCAGCCCTAGCAAGCCATCAAGATTAAGCTACGATGGGGGAGAGAGGGCAATGTTAGTCATGTACATATTGATTTTTGTACAAAAAGTCGGAGGAACTCTAAAGGTTGTTTGGACGCAATGTTATGAGAAGGAACAAAGACAACTTAAGTTGCTAATAAAGTTTTTTTTTTTTGAGCAGAAACGATGGCAGAAGAACTGCCGGAGTTTAATTGAAAGGAGGAAAAAACCAAAAGTATTTACAATCCCATTAAAGGGATAGAAGTTCAGACGAAACTAAAGAACCTCAGGGAGGTTTAAAGGCCATCTTTCGCAGATCTAAGTCCTGCTTTATCAAATAGGCTACTTCGCTAACGGAGCAAGACACGTTTTGGAAAATCCTCCTATTCCTCTCTAGCCAAACGTTCCACCACGTAGTTAATAAAGCACCCCTTAAAGCTTGCTTTTGACTTGAGGTTCCGGAGCTATTAATCTGAACCCAACAAGATGAAACGTCCATCGGTTGGAAAGGAGTGGCCGCTAGATTTTGCCAAGCGTGAACCTGAGACCAAACATCTCTTACAAAAGCGTATTGGCAGAAAAGATGGTTTGTGTCTTCGAACGCAGAAGTGCAGAGACAGCAAATCCAGTTGCATGGCCAGTGTCTTCGAAGTAGGTTCTGTGCTGTCAAAGTTTTTTGGTGGAGGATGAGCCAACCAAAAGAGCGCATTTTGGGTTCAGCCGGTGCTTTCCAGAGAGAATTGAAATCAAAATCTGTGATGGAGCCTTCAAATTGATAGGAGTAAGCACTTTTACTTGTGTAGCAGCCCTCGGCGTTCCAATCCCAGGAAATAACATCAGCGCCCTGAGACAGCTGAACATCTTGTAACATGCCCCCTAATTGCACCAGCTCATGAATTTCTTCAATCGTTGAAAATTGTGTAAAAGAGGCGATCCAGTTGTTTGCTGAAATTTCATCATGGACACTTTTTTGTTTCCGCTTTGCCAAGCGAAAACAGAGGGGTGCAATGTCTTTAGGACAGCTACCTTGAAGCCAATGATCGTGCCAGAAGCTTGTTTTGGCCCCATCCCCTAGTACAATTGTCGTTGCTGCCTGGAATAACCGTTTGTCAGAATCATCGCAAGGCACATTCATACCGGCCCACAGTTTATCTTCGTCTTTCCATTTTAGCCACAGCCAACGGAGCCTAAGTGCCCTGGAGAATCTTTCCAGATCAGGGATGCCCAATCCCCCTAAGAATTTCGGTCTACAGACTGTTTACCAATTAACCAAGCAGCTGCCTGGATTCAAATGATCTGGATCCTCGCCCTTCCATAGAGAAGACCTTCGAAAGCGATCTATTCTTTTAAAGACCCATCTAGGCATATGCAGGGATGAAAGGTAGTGAATGGGCATGGAGCTAAGAACTGTTTTAACTAAAGTCTCATGGCCAGAAGATGTGAAGAATCGACCTTTCCAGGTAGGGAGCCTTGCCCCTATTTTTTCAATCAAAGGAAGGTATTCAATTTTCCTTAATTTGCGAAAGTGAAGCGATAGGCCGAGGTAGCGACATGGAAAAGATTTAACTGCGCCAGGGAAGGACTGCAAAATGGTAACAAGTTGCTAATAAAGTAAACCTACATCTTTCAGTGTCCCATTAGAAGTTCAAGTATAATTCTTTCAAACCATAGACCATTAGGTTTAGTGTCCTGCTTACATTGCCAACAACAGTGTATACATAAAACTGTAGTTATCAATTTAGCCATATGCCTGTATAGTGTATACGACTAAAGGGAATAGAGCGGATAGGTGTTCAGACTTAGACCCAACTTAGTTAACAGCGTTCTTCACACAAAGAGAAAGTATATTTTAGCTAACGAAAAAACCTTATATTCTAGAACGGAAAAAGTATATTTTTGCCGTAATCAGCTGAAATTGCAATAATCCCCAAATCATCGAAATAGCCCGTGCCCCTTTCAAGATGCTTCACAAAGCCAGAATATGGCTTACTTTTATCTAACTGGAAAAATTAGATTGTATTGAAACTTTTACAGAGGAAAACAGCGGAACATGTAAATGTTTAGTCAAGATCCTGTTGATGGTTATTCCTTATGCAATTATCAGTGGAAGTTAATCTTTAGAACATGATGATTAAGGCAAACTAAGCGCGAGATATACCTCCGATATATAAGCTGTCAAGAAATTTCACGGAAAATCTGGCGCGCTGGAGCAGATCAGCATAAAACTGCAGATGATCACTAGTACTAGTTCACTTTTCAGCAGCAAGAGCTTATGTAATTATTATATTATATATTACACACATGAAATAAATAGAAACTTTAATTTGGTGTTGAAACGTGAAAAACATTACCTCAAACCCAGGGATGATATATGAGATTAATCAGATGATCCTCCTTTCGCATCTCTCAAATCATTCCCTCTTGTAATCCTATCCTACGGCAATTGCAGCTCGAAACTATATATACTAGCGCTCCGTGTTGACGCACTATTGCTAGTCTTGATGAGCACATAGTTATATTACGCGTGACTACCTCTCTGCTTAAATATATATGAAATTATTGATTTTATTTGATTGTTAAAGTGCAAGTGTGCAACTTTGGACGAGAATATGTGCTCCATCAGTCCCAAAATACTAGCTAAAATAGTCAGCAATGATTGTATCTTGCAACGAATGGAGTAACAAAATTATAATATAATAAAAGTACTTATAAAGAAAAATCTAATCAAATGGTTTTTTTTTATTTTCAACCTAAATATTTTGAGAGTTACAGTTCTTCAAAATGATAATTTTTTTCTAGATAATTGACATATCATTAAACAATTAAATACATCTGGGCATTGCATCAGAACGTAAAATTCGAACACTTTGACTATTGGTTTCTCACATGATGTGTTGCCCTTTACACCCTCCGTAAAAAAAAAATCTCTAGCTATGAACCTGAATACGTGCGTCTTTAGATTCATAGCTAGAACAAAAAAAATGATAATAGGCTACAACACGGTTGATAAGAATGGGCAGAAATGATCGTAAAGATTTTGAACAAATAATAACTGTATAAATTCCAGGTGAAGTGAAGTGACATAATAATATTTATGCATACACATGCACATAATTTGACTCATTGTGTATCAAATTCTCTGAAGTCTAAACCTTCTGCAAATTCCTGCTTCTTCATTGCATTCAACGGGCTGCCTCGCCGTCAAAGTTGAGCATGATTTATTGGTTGGGGAGAGGGAAATGTTGGTAATGGACATATTGTTTGTTGGTAAAAAAAAGGGTGAAAATCTAATTGTTGTTTGGACGTAATGTTAAAAGCTGGAACAAAGACGAATCTCGTGTTGCTAATAACAAGTACGCACACAAAAAAATGACAAACTTGCAGAAAACTATAGAAGAGGGCTACAAAAGCCACCCGGAGGAAAAAGACAAAAAGGGCTTAGATCAGCCTTTTTACTCACAGCCTGGGAAATCTGGAAAGAGTGAAATGCAAGAATACTAGTCCGCATCCAAAACGAGCTGGGATGCTGGGGCTTGGCCGGTGCGAAACACATTGGAAGATTATTGCTATGAGGATCATGGAAAACTGACGTGCAAGCATGTTTGCATTCAGGCATGTACAGTTTTTTTCCTCTCTTTCAGCCTCTGGCTGTGTAATTTTTCCCTCTATTGATATAACGCCAGTCAATCTGATTGGCCGTTCAGAAAAAACAAAAGATCTATTGATGTATGTATATTTTTCATCAAATCCTAGTGGGATCATGCCCATGGGTACCAACCAGGGTTTCCCAAACCGCCGGGGCTGGGGTTACCGTACCCCGGCGGTAAGCACGGTTACCGCACAGTAACCGCGGTAACCATGAAAAACCGTGCAAAATTTATCAAAAATCCAAATTATTTTTTAAATTTATTTTAATTTAAGGAGGTTACCGTGGTATTTATATTACCGTACCTCGCGGTAAGCCCGGTAACCGCGCGGTAAGGTAAACCCTAGTACCAGCACAATCCGCAAGCAAAAAAAGAAAAAAAAAAGGGGTCTTAGTCCACGGTTCTTCAACAATCCAACCTTAGCTTGTCTTCTGCTCCAATGCCTTCAATTGCAGCATCTGCACAGAAGAATTAGATCTTGTGCATAAAAAGAGAGCAACTCACGGAACAGCGAAAGAAGACTAGTATCTGCACAACAAGATCTACCGATGTATATATTTTTCATCGAATTCTGGACTCCTTGTGGGATCATGTCCATGGGCACCAGCACTGTCTGGAAGCAATGATAACAATAACAAAAATCTTCGCCCACGGCTCTTCAACAATCCAATCCAGCTTGAGTGCTCAGTGCTCACTCGTTTGCTCCAATGACTTCCATTGATACATAAAACATGTGCAAAAAAATTGCAATGAGAAGCGATGACATAGTATACAAAACCCAAAGTCATTCTGAGTTACTATAATGCCAAACAAACAGCCCCGCTAATTTGCAGTAAAACGATTAGATTATTGTCCAGTTCTATGAACAAATCGACTATAACAATACTCAAGGTCCAACTGGTAGGAATCCCACTGGAAAATGTCTTTCAAAACAAGCCAGAGTAAGTTTGATAAAACATAATAGGTTGGGTAACTTAATCTGCCCGCAAAGCATACAATATGCATGTTTCCAACCCATTTTATCCTAACCGATTGATCTGCCAACTGAATCTGGTTACAGAATAACATTAACATAAATATCTGAATTTTCATCTGTGTTTTCTGCGACTCATAGATGTTTCATTCAAACATCTGCCATCCATACAAAAGTTAGTCTCGCTAACTAAAAGTGATGGAAACTAACAAACAGAAAGCAACGAACTTTCATGTATTTTATTTAAACATAGCCAGTTTTTCATAATGATTTTATACCTACAGCCATACATAAAACTATATTTAGTTATAACGTAAAACATTACAGGGCTATATATGCATTAATCTAACAACAAAGTGAACGGAGACCAAGTTAAATTAGTTAGACAACAGTTTAATATCATACTGTAATAAAGGCATTCCAGCAACTAAGTACATGAAAACAACTAGATCTTTTTATGCTAATGTAACATTAAAACGAGGACTACCTGCAGTGTAGAAACTTGTGAAGGGATGACAGCGGGTGATGACAATGCAATCAAAGAGTTTCTTGAACTGCATTGAGTCAACTTGGACCATGTAGAAAGCCATATCCACCACTAAAATAAATGCATTAAGATCCACAGCATATCCCACAATATCTATTTTCTCTCTCTGCACAGCAGAACTCAGCCCAAGAATGCCATGCAGCTTGACAGTCTTCCGTAGCACCCATTTCGCGGCACCTCCAAGAGTGACCTTCCTCTCCCACATTTGGAATCCGCTGTATGACAGAATGGCAAGGCCGACATTATCATCCTCCCTACGCATGATACAATAGCGGCAATCGCTAGAAAAATTCGTCTCTGGCCAATTGCCATCGGTCACAGCTAGGGTCAACGTTTCGAGATTGAACTCAAGAATGTGATGCCCGGACACAGATAGCAACCAATAGAGGGCATTGCCAACAAGTATGGCAGGTGAACCAAAATGGTAGATGGTGGATACAGGCCCTGTGAAGATGGCATCACCCCATTCGCCGGTCACCAATGAGTAAACGGAGGCAAAGATTCGCCTATCCATCTTGCTGGCGCAGATCAGGACCAAGTTGAAGACCAACTTTAGATGCACTACTGAAATTAGTACAAGGAATGATGTGCAATGGAGCAGTTGGAGAGAAAGCAAAGCTTGCTATGCCTATGCGACGACCTTGTTCAAGTAGTAGCTTTGGATTCTGACCATACAAGGAGATTTTTTTTTTCAGTCAGTGTAATGCACATTTTTAATCTGCCAAGCCAAAAATTGACATCCAAATTCCCTCTCAATGCATCTGCAGTAGCATTTGCTGCGGCAAGTGTCCCTATGAACTGCATCTGCATGGCAATTTTCTTCAGATATTTGTACTAATCGTGGATGGTCCTTTGGGTTCGCACTTCCAAATGCGAGCATTTTGAAGAGGTAGCTCAATTCTTCATCTCAATGGTTGTTAAGAAACATTGGCTTTACAGTTCCAAGTTTCTCTGATTTTCTAAGTCTGCTTATGGTTACCACCTTGCTTCCCTCATTCATTTGTGCCACGGATTTATAGAATTCCTCCCAATTCATCTCATTCACATCTGAAACAAACTCCACAACCATCAAAATGTTCCCTGCCAAGAGAGTATGATTGTGTGCTATTCCCAAAAGATCACCTTCATTCAAATGCAAAATGGAAGAAAACTGTGATTGAACCCTTTCGTCGGCGCATACATGCGCAACCAGAGTTTTCTTCCCAACTCCAAGAGCACCAATGATTGGAAGAACAGCAGGCTGCACACCAGGAGGGTTGTATTCCAATAGGAAATTCAGGAGCCTCTGCTTTTCAGAATGACGGCCAAACATGAAGTTATCTATGTAAAGATAGGTATCATATGGTCTCCTTGACATCCGATCGCATCCACCCAAAAGAACAACAAATTCTGCCATGTGATCAACAGCAGTTTCTAATATTTCCAAAGTTCTGTGCAACTCAAGGTGCCTGGCCTTGTCCTTTCCAGAAGCATCAACAATTTTGCAAAAATGTTTGAGGGGAGGAAATGGGTTGCTAACCTCCTTGATGGGATCCTCCTGAATTAGGGTCCTGCACCTGAACATGTCCAGGACATGGTGGCCTCTGTACATGGCATCAGCAAGTGCCTTCAGCTGCATCAGCATCCCGGAGTTGGTGATGTATCGCCCATCTGCCTCCTTGACAACCATGGAAACTCGTAGGAGAAGCTGCTGCAGTCTTTTCAGCTGCTTCTCCTCTGAGATTTCATGTCTTCTTGAGTACTTGCTCATGAGGTAGGAGATGAACCGGGTGACCAGTTCACCGGTTACTGCTGATACGACATGCTCCATATCCAAACCTCGAAATTTAACAGAGAGATGAGAGATCAAATTTAGCTGTTGTGTGTGACTGAAATTTCAGGGAAGATTGTTTGCTTAAATTGGTAGTCATCTTTGTCAGGTCCGTCAAAATTGTTGGCTTCTATTTGTGATATTTTGGCCCTCGGAGCAACTATTTAGAAGAATCTTAAAAAAAAACATCTGGATGTCCTGACAAACTAGCCTGGCAGAGCAAGTGATTTTCCTAGGCAGACATAGGATATCTCATGATTGGCATACTGTTTAACTTAAATATTTAGTAGTACATTACTATTTTATATTTTTTTGTCACAGTGCCACACATAGTTGATATTTTATAGAACTTCATCTATCAACTGTTTCTGTGGGGAGTGAATTTCCCGAAGAATGAACAAAAAGTAGGCATTTAGGTCTTGGCCTGTTTGAAACCTCAGCTCAACCATGCGAAATAATTAACATTGCCAAAATAAATTACACCTATTTGGTGAGAGACCTAAGAAATTGGTGCTACAAAATTATCTGGCATCACTTTGAAAGCTATACAAATTTTAGGCCTAGTCATTCTTGCCAAAAAAAATACTCCCTCCGTTTCAAGTTATAAGACGTTTTGACTTTGGTCAAAGTCAAACTATTTTAAGTTTGACCAAGTTTGTTGGAAAAAGTAGTAATATTTTCATCCCAAGACAAATTTATTATAAAAATATATTCAATTATTGATTTGATGAAACTAATTTAGTATTATAAATATTACTATATTTATCTACAAACTTAGTTAAATTTAAAACGGTTTGACTTTGACCAAAGTCAAAACATCTTATAACCTAAAACGAAGGGAGTAGCAACAATTCAGACAACTTGCCAAATGTTGACCATGGCCAAATATTTTCATGGCCAGAATAATTGGTAAGGCTAATACTGGCATAGAACCAAACAGGCTCTTACTCTAGTATTCACTTCTTTCATCTACCACTGTTCCTCCGGGTACAAAAGCAAAATCAAGAATGGTAGGGTAGCATCTTATCTTGGCGACTATAATTTTAGTCATATAGCATTGAAAGTTATTGGTTTCAGTATTTTTCTTCTCATCTTTGTCACATTGAAGCCAGATTCTATTAGCCATAATGCCCTTATTTTGCTCACATTGGAGGCGTCAGCAATGATAGTGAGGGTGATGGATAAGGCAAGGAGCCACACACATGTTTGAACTCTTTCTCCATTGCCTTTGACAGGCTGCCTGCCAGCCCTAGCAATCCATCAAGATTGAGCTAAAATGGACAGAGAGAGCAATGTTAGTAATGTGCATATTGATTTTTGGACAAAAAAATCGGAGGAAATCTAACGGTTGTTTGGACGGAATGTTATAAGAGGGAGCAAAGACAACTTTAGCTGCTAATAATGTAAATCCATGTCCTTCAGTGTCTCAATAGAAGTTCAAGTATAATTCTTTGAAAGTATAGACCATAAGTATCCTGCTTACATGGTAACAACAGAATGTACATAAAACTGTTACCAGTTTAGCCATATGCCCATATACGACTAAAGGCAATAACCAGAATTTGTATTCAGACCCAACTCAGCTAACAGCTCTATTGATACAAAGAGATAGAAACTCGAAAAACACTCTTAAAGGAGACTAGTAGACTACTGTTTTTACACAAGATCTATTGATGCATATTTTTCACATCCATGACCCATGGGCACCAGATATGTCTAGAAGCAAAAACAAGAAGAAAACACCTTTTTTCACAGCTCTTCAACAATGCAATCCAGCTTATTGAGCTCACTCGTCTGGTCCAATGGCTTCCATTGCTGCATAAAAGATTGGATCTTGTTGTATAAAATCGCAATGCAGAGGAGGTAACATTGTACTGAACACACAATTTTCCTGAGTTACAATATTTGCAGTAAAAACGATAGGATTCCTATCCAGTTCTACGAGCGAAATGATTCAACTACAGGAAAGCGCATTCGAAAACACCCAAAGTTTGACAAAACATAATAGGTTAGGTGACTTGATCTGTCTTCAAAGCATGCTTCCAACCCATTTTCTCTTATAGCCAATTTGGTTTTCCGAATGACTCTAGTTACAGAATAATATCAAAATGAATATCTGAAATTTTCATCTGCATTTTTTTTGTGACCCATAGATCTTTCATTTAAACTTCTACCATCCCTCCAAAAGTTAGACTTGGTAACATGCTACTGTACTAAAAGCATATTTTTAGTTTTTCTGTAGACAATCTCCACTTTCTACGCAACGAAATGCTGAAAAGACTTCTAACATAGCTACATGCTTGTAGAAACTTTAACAAATTATACTGTAAGAAAACAGAAATTGACATAAAGCAACAAACTTTCATGTATCTTCTTTAAATGTGGACATCCATAAAACTACATTTAGTTATAACATAAAAGAATAACACGCTATAATTATGAATGCATCAGTCTAACAAAAAAAGTGAACAGAAAGCAAGTTAAATTGGTCAGCCAACAGATTAAAATCACAGTAAGGACATTCCAACAACTAAGTACATGGAAATAATTAGATCTTTTTATGCTAATGTTACATAAAAACAAGGAACTACCTGCAGTGTAGAAACTTGTGAAGGGATGACAGCGGGTGACGACATTGCAATCAAAAAGTTTCTTGGACTGCATTGAGTCAACTTGGAACATGTAGAAATCCGTATCCACCACTAAAATAAACGCATTAGGATCCTCGGAATATCCCACGATATCTGTTTTCTCTCTCTGCACAGCAGAACTCAGCCCAAGAATGTCATGCAGCTTGACAGTCTTCCACAGCACCCATTTCGCGGCACCTCCAAGAGTGACCTTCCTCTCCCACATTTGGAATCCGCGGTACGACAGAATGGCAAGGCCGACATTACCATCCTCCCCACGCATGATACAATAGTGGCAATCGCTAGAAAAATGCATCTGTGGCCAATTGCCATCGATCACAGCTAGGGTCGACGTCTCGAGATTGAACTCAAGAATGTGAGGCCCCCACACAGATAGCAACCAATAGAGTGAATTGCCAACAAGTATGGCAGGTGAACCAAAATAGTAGATGGTGGATACAGGCCCTGTGAAGATGGCATCACCCCATTCGCCGGTCACCGATGAGTAAATTGAGGCGAAGATTCGCCCATCCATCTTGCTGGCGCCGATCAAGACCACCTTGAAGTGGCAGGACCGGAAGCCGCCGCCGTGCACGTGGCCGTCGTCGCCGGCGGCACAAAGCACCGCGCCGTTCATGACGGATCTCTCCCCACCGTCGAGCTCCTGCGGAACGGCCACGCGGCGGCGATCGCCGGAAACGGGATCCCACACGAGGAACTCGCAGGTGTTGTAGTTGAAGATGAGGACGAGGCCGTGGCGGCAGCCTAGGAGGCTCGCGGCGCGGTAGTCGTCGAGCCGCAGCGCGAAGCGGTCGGGCGGGATGAGATCCGGCGGGTCGAGGACGGATCTGAAGACGGGGTGGTGGAGCTCGTCCTTGAAGACGCCGAGGAGGGGGGGATCCCGGTGGCGGGCGCGGAAGCGGCGGAGGAAGGCGGGGTCGGAGACGAGGCGGCGCCACTGCTTGCAGACGAGGGAGGCGCGGGGGAGGGAGGAGGGATGCGAGGAGAGGCGGAGGAGGATCTCCTGGATGAGGTCGTCGTTGTCCGGCGGAGGCACCGGCGGCGGCGCCGGCGCCGCCGGGGATGTCCGCCGCCGCCGCCGCTGCCGGCGGCAGGTCATTTCGTCGCCATGGTCACTCATGGGAATCTTTGTCTCGTTTGTTCACTCTGGTTTAGTTTTTCTCCCACAAATTCGGGTAAAATTTAAAAACTCGGATGAAATATGTCTCTCAACTTAAAAAATGGACGTGTCAACAACGAGACCGTTCTCTGTATAGTCATAACCAGCTACCTCAATCTCATATCTAGTTGCTACTAGTATACTTTCTCCGTCCAAAAAAAAAGGACAAACCCTGGGTTTCCGTGTCCAACATTTGACCGTCCGTCTTATTTGAAAAAATTATGAAAAATTAAAAAGACAAGTCACGCATAAAGTATTAATCATGTTTTATCATCTAACAACAACGAAAATACTAATTATAAAAAAATTTCATATAAGACGGACAGTCAAACGTTGGACATGGAAACCCAGGGATTGTTTTTTTTTGACGGAGGGAGTACTCAAAAGTGCATGTATTTTTTTTCTTCTTATGGAATTTTATCTTAGATTACTCATCTGATTTACGATCCGATTACACCATTGTGTTCATAACAATTAAATATTTATAACAAGATCTCACATGACTATATTTTTATGAAAAAAATATAAATTACTTTTATAATATATCTAAGAGTAAATTTCAGAAAACTGCAACTTTAGTAACAAAATTATCAGTTTGCTGCAATATTAGCGATATGTTTCAGTTTGCTACAACAATAGCGTGAAAAATTATCACAAAACTGCAACTACTGTAGCAACATAACGTAAAAGTTACAGTTTTGTGATAATTTAATACGCTATCGTTGCAGCAAACTAAAACATGTTGCTAATGTTGTAGGAAACTAATACTTTTATCACTAAAACTGCAGTTTTCTTAAATTTACTCTATATCTAAATTACTTTTAGATTTTATTAAATTACTTCTTAGTCATAAAAGTAATTTAATAAAGCTTGAAAGTAATTTACCTATATTATAGAAGTAACTTAAAACAAAAGGTGAAGTAACTTGTTACGGCATTAAAAGAAATCTATATATTCATGTTGTGAGTTGTTTATTTTATAATCATTTTTAGTCAATGACGTAATTTGTGCTGATTAAATTTAATTTCTATATAGACTCATGTTTTTACCTTTATAACGGATTTACTTTTAATGTCGTGATAAAGTTACTTTCTTTTTTTTCTAAGTTACTTATATATTACTTTTAGGCTTTATTGAATTTACTTTTATGAGTCTAAGAAGTAATTTAGTGAAATCTAAAAGTAATTTAGATATATGATAAAAGTAATTTATAATTTTTCATCAAAATATAATCATGTGAGATTTTGTTATAAAGATTCAATTCTTACGAACACAATAGTGTAATCGGATCGTAGATCGGATGATTAGTTTAAGACAAAATTATTTTTGACGCCGGCGTAGAGTAGAGCATCACATGGCTTCCAATTTGGATTCCTCTTGATGATGCCACGTCCGTGAATCACCAGGCCATGTACGGACGCACCAGCGCTTGTGGGATCGGACGGCCGATGAACATGTCGCGTGATAGGGCAAAACAGAGAGCGCGCGCGAATTAGATTTTGCCTTAAAAATGGGTGAAATTTAGGATTTGCGACAGTCTCTTGGAATTTGTAACCTTCATAGAACTGTTGGTTTCAGTTGGTTGTGAACTAATATTACCACACATTTTTTATTAAGGTAGCTAAGCTTAGTTTTACCATACTTTTGTGGCAACAAAATGACAAACTAAGTTTAGACAAAGTTAGACAAGAAAATAGAGTGTATGACATGTGGCCTAGGTGGCTAAGAGTTAGGCAAAGTAAACTTGTGTCATGAACCAATCACTACATGTTAAAGTATGGTTTACCTAAGGTTAGATGTGACAAATTTAGTTGCCAACCAAACATGCCGTCTCTTGGAGTTTTGCTTTCCCCTGCTTGTCACCTAAATTATTAGGGTGTGGTCATTTTCACTGTACTGTGTGAGCTTCATTTGTAAAGTTGTAACCCTAGCAAACATGGCTTTCTATAAATCGGTCCTCGTGGCTCGTGACCTTTTATCTAAAAAATTACCGTATTCGAGAAATGGTATTACTAAAGTTGACATAGAATATGTACTATTAAACTTCTCTAAATTTAAGCCATACCAATAACATTAATATTTATGTCAACTTCCATCTCTCCTCTGTTATTTCTTCTTTAGCTTCGACGTGGATGCCATCACTCATTCAATCTAGCTTCGACGTTGATGGAATACGACACCAGGGTTGGGGAAGACAATGGATGTGGAGGAGAAGAGTAGCGGTGTGTCAATCACCAGTAATTGAGGGGGCATCTTGCAAGGCAACGATTCCTGAGCTCAAGCAGCCAAGGGTGATGGTAGTGCGGCTTAGGGAGACGACGTAGCTTTGTGGTGGCGAGGAAAAGCGATGGTGGTTGCTAGGGCGTTGGAGATGGGCAGAAAAGGGGCCTGCTAGTGGATCCCGTCACGCTTTGCCTCCTTCGGCCACCATTGTATCCTCTCCAACCACATTTCCTCAGGCTGCCGCTGAATCTTCTCCAGTCACTGTCCCCGAAGGAAATGTGACTGAAATATTTTGGCCAGAGCAATTTTGTAATGGTATGGATTAAATTAACACTAAAATTTATTAATTTCCTTTTTTTTCATCCTTCTTGGCCAAAATAGGTAGCTGGGTTATCTGACACCATAGAACCAAATTATCTATGATGTGTATTAACATAGGGGATCATAGTTGGTTATCTAAAAATAGCCATTCTTTAGTCAGGTTTATTATGTGGATATAGGTCCACCTTTTATTCTATTTCCATCTCTATATAGCCTGTGCTCCTCACTTGTAACATATGTCGAAGAGTTAAAGATGAGAAATAAACCTTTTTTCCATCAATACAGATGTAAATGTAAATGTTGCGAGTGTGTGGATTTCTGTCTCTGGTTTTTTAATATATGGTGCCGTTAACTTTTGAATATATATTTTGACCATTCATTTTATTCAAAATTTTTATGCAAACATAGAAAAATATAAGTCACGCTTAACGAAACTTTAGTGATAAATCAAATAAAAAACAAATAATGATTATATGATTTTTTAATAAAATAAATAGTGAAGCGCGTATAAGAAAAAAATCAACAACGTGAGATGTTAAAAATTAAAGGGAGTAGTGCAGTAGAGAAAACGTCCTTGCTAAATATTTTCCTTCTTTTATACAGACCACATGCTTGATCGGACCATATTATACTCCTTTAATATATTGGTGACCGGAGTGATCTAGCTTTAAAAAATGATCACGCATAGTCACATATAAAATCAAATTAAGGGGAATATTCCCTATACAAAAATAATAGGTAACACATTGCATGAAATATATAGATATTATTATAATATATTTTCGTTTATCTGCATCAATGCACATGTATTCAGCTAGTATAATAAAACATTAATTATATGTATTTTTTTATGAAATTTAACTCCATTTGATTGAGAGGAATGGTTCATTACACAGTAGAACATGCAGCTCATCTTAACATAATGAAATCAAAAGTTATCTTGCACTTGGATCAGTAATTAATGGTCACATCATTGATAGTACTACATGTTCCTACAGTGGATGATTCATCATTTTTTGTCACCCTTACATGGAAATAAGCTGGATGCTTAGGCTCATCAATGACCATACTCTCACTACTTAGCATTGCAACAACATTTGACATGGTCGGTCGATCAACTGCATTCTCTTGTACACACAACAACGCAATGTTAATGCACCTCAACATACACGATGACTGCCAATTTGTAACCAATGATGCATCAAGAAGTTCAAGCCATCTTTCCTCTGACCACAACTTCCATGCCTATTTCAATATTTCAACAGACAGTATAGGTAAGATACCAAATAAACAAAACAATCTACACACTTTACATGTGTCCAAGAACTCACATATCCAAGGAGATTGATGAAGTCTTCACATTGATCTAAACTGGCATTTCTTTTTCCGCTAATGATCTCGAGAATTATAACGCCAAAGCTGAATACATCAGATTTTGGAGAGAAGAGGCCCTCGGAAGAATACTCTGGAGCCATGTAACCACTAAAAATGATATACAATATTTGTCAAATTTTGTTCATGCTTGAATTATAATGAAAAATATGTTCAAATTTCTATGATACTTACTAGGTCCCAACCACTCTTCTTGTAGTTCCTTCATTGCTATTTGAGCCAAATATTTTTGCTAGCCCGAAATCTGAAATTTTGGGGTTCATTTCGCTGTCCAAGAGAATGTTACTTGGCTTAAGGTCTCGATGAATCACACGCAATCGGGAGTGCTTATGTAGATAAAGCAGTCCTTGTGCTATTCCTTCGATTATCACTAGACGTTTGTTCCAATCTAGTAAATCTTTTTTCCTTTCATCTGCACAAAAATTATAAGAAAACAACAGGAAAAGGAGATAGACACCTCAACAAAATACTGATGGGAAAATTTTCCAAATTTTCCTCAATAAATAAACCTAAGTTCAGGAATCTAGATATATACCGAAAATATAGAAGTCCAAACTTTTGTTTGGCAAGTATTCATAGACCAATATTTTCTCCTCTCCTTGAGAGCAGCATCCCAAGAGCCTAACTAAATTCCTGTGCTGGAGTTTGGCAATTAGTTGGACTTCATTTTTGAACGCTAGGAAACCTTGTCCTGAATGTGAAGCAAGTCTCTTAACTGCTATCTCCAATCCCTCAGAAAACAGGCCCTGAAACAAATATTCAGAAATTTTTCATTGTGATTATCATGGGATCTATGGTAGTATGCAGTTTTTTTTATACGAATCTATATAATGAGAATTTGCATATCATTCTTTTGTATTATTAATCAGACAATGAAAGATTATACTCCACATGTGTCTTATTTACCTTATATACAGGGCCAAATCCACCTTCTCCAAGTTTGTTTTCTTCAGAAAAGTTATCTGTAGCCTTGATAACCTCACGAAACTCGAAAACCGAAAACTCTGAAATCTCTCCCTCCATTTCGCAAATTAGTTCATCTCCTCGGAACCTGCGACTACGCTTTTCTCGCAATCTCACTCTATCTGGATAATTGAGAATTAGTGCAGATTCATTACTCTTAGTTAACAATATAACGAACATAACAATTTGAGATGAACATTTCAGCGGCAATAAACACACCTTTTCTGAACCTTCTTGACCAACGACAGTAGTAACAGACGATCAAGCAGAGAACTACTGCCGCTACAGGAGCTGCAATAGCAGCAATTACCCATGATTTGCTCTTCTTTCCTAAATTAAAGAACCCACGATCAAATTTAACATGTCAATTAACGGCATATTTGCAAATAAAAAATAATTTGTGAATAAAAAATGTATATACGTGTTCTTAGCAATCTAAAAACAAAGGCTGAAAAATAAACTTCGATAAAAAAAAACTCTAAAATCAACTCTAAATTTACGGTTGAAAATTCAAATTTTGGCTGGTAAACATAGCATAAGTGTTCAGAGTGAAAATCATATATTTACAGAGGAAAAAAAAGCAGAATTTTCAGATACTGAAAAAGAGGGGGAGTTTTTACGCACTGTTTTTGGTCGGAGCGATGGAATCCGGCGCCGGAGTTGAGCCCGGCGGGCTGACACGCCGCGTGGGCTCGCCGGCGTAGAAGACAAAGGCCTCGAACCTGAGATTGCACCGGAGCAAGAGGACGCGTCCTCCCAAGCGCACGGAGGTGGTGGAGTTCACCATGGCGATGAGGCGCTGGAGGCAAGCCAGGCAGTCGCCGGCGGCCAAGTCCGGCGTGCACTGCGCCAGCGAGTAGAGCGTCTGCTTCGACTCGCTGCTGCCGTCCATGAAGCCGGTGGCGAACCGCCTCGCCGCCGCCGCCGCCGTCCGGGCCGTCACCGTCAGCAGCTCGCGGACGTTGGCGGCGGCGACGGCGGCGTCGCCGGTGATGTTCTGCTGGTTCCATGCCTGGAAGAGCGTGGCGTTCTCCGTGATGTTGGGCGCGGCGAGGAAGTCGTCGCCGGCGAAGCGGAGGAGGCAGTCGTCGTAGTAGATGGTCGCCGACTTGTCGCTCGGGCACGTCCGCCGCGCGTCCTGGAACGAGGCCGCGACGCAGTCGCCGCAGGCGGTGGCGTTGGCGACGTCGCCGCGGCAGAGCGCGAGCGCGTACGCCGCGTCGGGGGCCTGGCCGGCGGTGGCCGTGGCGAAGTGGTCCGGGGAGGAGGAGGCGTTGCTCGGGAGGGCGGTGGCGAGGCGCGCGAGGTTGGACTGGTAGGTGCCGTTGGCCGTGTAGTTGCCGCCGTTGCCGCAGAGCTGCGCCAGTAGTTCGCCGGCGGCGAGCGGCATGATGCTAAGGAGGAGCAGGACGCCGACCATGGCGAACGACGGTTTACCTGTAGTTGCATGCTTGGTGTTTTATCCGGAATCAACTTGTAGAGATTTTTTTTTCAAAAAAGAAATAAATAAAATGGTAATGAAACAATACTCCCAGTCTAAGATCCGCGGGTGAAAATGATTAAGTCCCTCAATTCAAAAGTCTAAGATCCACTGGTAAAAATGATTAAGGTGAACCAAACAATACTTTAAAAATTTATAGAAAATTCATTTCAAGTCCGATTAAGGTGAACCAAAGTTTCTCCACGATCCTTACAATATTCTCTTTAATATGACTGGTTCATATTTACTTAAAACAACCATTTTCAGTATGATTGTTTACTTATATATATCTTACTAGTCTCCATATAAGTTGATATTAGTAAGTGACCATACAAAAATTACTATTCTATGAAAGTATTAAAATTGCCATATTATAGGAAATACTATAAGAAATCTCATAGAACTTTGGTTTACCTCAATCATGTTTAATATGTTTTTTTTCCATTTTTCTTAAGTTTGGACTTTCTAGAGGCAAAAATATAGACCAACAAATTTAACGCATATTTAGAAACACCCCCCCCCCCCCCCCCCTAAATGATCTCAAATGAACGACCTTTCAACTATTAGGTTGTAGATCTTATCGAAGGTTACAAATTTTTTTTAGAACATACCTCCGTCTGAAGACTTTTGCAAATACATATAAAAAGAACAAATTCAAAAATAGATCTTAGATTGGAAAAAAAATATTTGAACCCCTAAAAGATATCAAATAATGAATAAACATTCAACTACAAAGTTGTATATCTCATTGAGGGCAACATATTCTATACACATAAGCTTTCCGTGCACACCAACTAGCAAATGCCACAGAAAATTCTAGAAAAAAATTAGATACATACTTCCAATAGTATTACACCAACGTGTGAAATCTTTTCTTCAAATTCATTATATTTTAGCCACAACAAAAAAGACAAAATTCTAACAGATTTTTACCCAAAAACTATTAGATTTTTCTTTTGTTTTTGTTACGGCTAAAATATATTGAATTTGAATATGAGACTTTACAAATATGTGTAATGCTATTAGGAGTATGTGTCTAATTTTTTCATCAAAGATGATAAATAAACTTTTTTTCCCATCAAGACAATGCAGAGGAAGCTAGAGCAGTCACGTTGAGACGCTCCCCAAAAACCTTATTGCCCACCTACCCGTGCAGGCACTCAAGCGGATAGGATTCCGGAGGCTCCGCTCGTCCCGTACACCTGTGCGCGTAGGTGAACGAAACCGGAGAAGGATCTTGCAGCGCAAGAACAGAGGGAGGAACAGGAGGAAGAAACGAAGTGCAAGAGTCGGGTAGAACTGAAGAACCTTCCGTACTTCTCTTCGTTCCTATGGCGGAGTATATGCGAGCGCGAGAGTAACGTTAATCAATCACCATGTTTAATACCGTCCGTTACAAAAAGAGAGAGAAGCAGCCGCCATCTACCTCGCCACGCCACGGCCTGGCCTGGCGCGCGCGCGCGTGTGGCTGTTCGCCCACCATCTCAACCGGTCAACAAAGACTCTCCACTAGCTCCATCGAAGATTATAGAACATATCTCCATCTGAAGTCTTTTGCAAATATAAGAAAAACAAATTCAAAAATATATCTGAGATTGGAAAAAATATTTGAACCCCTAAATGATATCAAATGAACAAACATTCAACTACAATTCGGTTAACTAAGACCCATGACTGAATTAATTTCGGTCTTTCGCTGGTCGAGACTGAACTACTTATCGAATATCTTTTCTGTTCGGTCTTATTCTACCCACTCCTATTTAGTGGTGCTCTTATTTTTAACGGTGATTTTTTTACGTATAACCACATGTGAAATTCAGTTTTTACATGCTAATGTCGTAGGGAATAATTATTTTCGCAGTGGATTTGTTAGAGATAAAAAAAAAAAGGTTTTCGCAGTTAGTCTATGACCTGAGACAACCTTAACTATTTTTGCAGGTGCTATTTGTTTTAGCCGCCCGTGACGTTGAGACATTTTTGCCCATGTGTGCGAGAATTATATAGCAGTGCCACCGTTCTTTTCCATTGTTCAAGTACTTCTACTACCTGATCAGCCAAGGGGGAGAAATATCTTGATCCTGCAGTTTTTCCTTATCGTCGTGGACGTACTCCCTCCGTACTCGTAAAAAAAGTCATTTAGGATAATGTTTAAGTCAAACTTGAGAATATAACTCTCAAGTTATTAAGTTTGAAAATATAAAAATTATATGAATAGTCTTGAAAAGTCATAAAAGTATATATATATCACTTTTCAATAAATATTTTTATAAAAACAAGAAGACAAAGTTGTGTTTTGAAGACCGTATCGTTGTCCAAAACGATTTCCTTTACGAGTACGGAGGGAGTACACTCGTACAGGACAAAGGTATGGATCTATGTTAGTCTCACCTATATAACCAACACGTCTAACAAAATATTAAAATTTTAATATTTATAATATAGTAATAATAGTTTATGCAACATTCGAGTTAACGACTAGTTAATATAATAGCCCATTAATACATAATTAGCTAGATGCTACTTCCTCCATTCTATATTATAAATCGTTTTATTTTTTTCTTAATTTAACTAAGTTTATAAAATAATTTAGTAATATTTACTTTCATTAAAACTAAATTTTAATAAATTTAAAAAATATATTTATTTTGTGTTGAGAATATTGCAATATTTTTTTATAAACTTAGTCAATTTTTGAAAAAAGTTAAAGCACTAATAATATAAAAACAGAAAGACTAATTAAGACTTTTGGGTGTGCCGGTCTCCAGCCGGCACCCTGTCCATGTCTGCCTTTCCTTATCCATCACCATTTGTTCATTTCACCTGTCATTTTGAGAGATAAAAAAATTTCTCGATTCATTTATATTTATCGTACGTTAGTTGCTTTCAACATTACTTCCTAAATTAATTTTAGGCCTTCACACACGCTTTCTAGTATGAAATGTTAACAATTAACTTGACTAAATACTCTCTCTGTGTCCACAAATATAAAGATTTTCTTAAAGACATTAAGGATAAAACAAAAAAGGCTATAAAATAGAGTTTAGGATTAGTTGAAAATTAAATGAGATATGGTTAAGTGAGGGAAGTAGTACCAAGTAATCGCGTGTATTTATATATGGAAAAAATTCAAATGCTATAATTTCTTATATTTGTGATGAAATGAGTATTAGACAATAATGCACTTCCTTTCTTTTCCCTGAAATCCTATGGACTGACGTGAAGGGCACGAGACCAGCAAAAAACTCACCGTTAATAAAATGAAATACTTGTAAACCATCACTCTCGATGGTCTTTGAATTATTCAATGGACGCGCCTTCTTGAATTTAAAGACAATGTGTACTATATGGGATAGCTCGATAGGTCCTGAAGTTTGACAAATTCTTCATTTAGCTTGTTGCTATCAATCAGTAAACGGTCCCTCTTTAATTTAGATATATATATAGAGACAGGATAACAGGAAGAAAGGAAGTGTCTTATTGTCCACAAATACTCCCTCCGTTCTTAAATATTTAATGCCGTTGACTTTTTTTAAACATATTTGACCGTTCATCTTATTTAAAAATTTTTGTGAAATATGTAAAACTATATGTATACATAAAAATATATTTAACAATGAATCAAATGATAGAAAAAGAATTAAGAATTACTTAAATTTTTTTAATAATACGAACGGTCAAACATATTTACAAAAATCAACGATGTCAAATGTTTATAAACGGAGGGAGTATAAAAGAGTGAAGTGTATAAAAAATTCTAGCACAAGGGACTAAAAAATAATTTTCATATATACTTGAGGTATCAAAAGTTGTGATAGCTCTCGTCGTACCTATCAAAGGACGTAAAATCGCTCAAGATTTTTAGACCTTGGTTTGAGATGTGTGTAGTCAAGTATGAGATCAATTTCCTGGGTCTGCCAACCTGAGTAGAAACAAAAATAAGCAGAAGATGACCGGCCAGCCCGGCACATCAATCAAATTTAATTAAACTTATATTTATATTTTGTGTGCATAAAGATTTTTTTTTACCTTCTCTCTTGAGATATTTGTAGCCACATATATGAAAAAAAAAATCGCTCGATCCGCAATCATAGATTGATACTCTCTTCGTTTTATATTATAAATTCATTTTAACTTTTTTAATTATTATTTTTAAGTTCTGAACAAATTTATAGATAAATTAGCAACATCTGCAATATTAACTTAGTTCCATTAAGACTACCATTTAATATATTTTGATAATATATTTATTATGTGTTAGAAATATTGCTATATTTTTTATAAAAAATCAAATCTACTTATAATATGAAACCGGAAATGCCAGCGATCGGGCGCTCGATCAACTGCAGAAAAATCATGTGCCCACCGCTTCTCACGCCTATGCACGCGCGCTCCTGTGCCTCCGCGCCGTCCCCACCACGCGCCCCACCATACGCACCGTTGCAACAAATCACCCACATATTATGGAAACGCTCTGTTAAGGGAATCTGTTTCATTTTTTGTTCCACCAACAATGTTTCACCAATTGTACTTGTAATGTTTCACTATATATGAATCAAATGTTGCAGTGAATTGAAACATCTTTTTGCTATTTGCTGAAACATTGTTTTTATGTAGGGTGAAACAACGCTCGATTTTTTTGGAAAATGTTGTTTCGTACGTTGTTGCAAAATGTTTCACGGGGTGATTTAATTTGGTTGTGTTTTAGCTTTTTAAAATATTGAAACAATTTCGATCTGCTTGGTGAAACGATTTCGATCTACTTGGTGAAACAACGTCTGATTTTTTTTACAAAATTCGGACGTCCGATTTGTAGGTGGCCCCATATGAAACGTTAACGGAGGGGTAGTATAACAAAGGGGTGTAGCTATATTTATGGCGCCATATTTTTCATCAAAAAATAGTCGGCATGTATTTACATTGTAAGTCCCTAAATTACATATGTAATTTTAGTGTATTTACAATGTAAGTCTCAAAATTACATATGTAAGTACTAAAATTACATATGTAAATTCGAAAATTACATACTAATTACATATGTAAGTGGGGTGTAAATGAGGTGTAACTACTGTGTAAGTGGCTGAAAAAAAAAAGACTATAGCATATGGCGCCATATTTCTAGCAACTCCGTAATAGAGGGTACTGATCGGGAATAAAAAGGGGAAGCAGCTGACTGGCCGGCCGGCTGCCAGGCAGTTAGCTAGCTTAGACGCCATGGACATCGTCGTCGGCGTCCTGCTCATACTGGGCCTCATGCCGATGCCGTTCGAGGTCATCATGGCCGCCGCCGACGATGGTGGCGGCGTGTTCTGCGACAACCTCAAGCTCGTGTCCGCAACCCTCCCCAACAAAACCTCCTCCTCCCCGCACCACTACGCCACCGCCGCCGCCGGCCAAGCCCCCGACGTGGTCTACGTCCTCGCGCTCTGCCGCGGCGACCTCAACGACACAGCTTGCGGCGAATCCGTCGCCTACACGTTCGCGAGACTGATCAACGAGTCGTGCGTCGCCAACTACACGGCCGGGGCTTACTACGGCGACTGCACCGGCGTCTACTCCTTCCAGAACTTTCTCGATCCTTCCGACGCCACAGAAGACGAGGAGCTCTTCGAGAGGTGGAACATCAACAACATCACCGGCGACGCCGAGAACGTGCTGTTCGTCGCCGGCCTCATCCAACAGCTGCTGTCGGAGACGGTGGAGACGGCGGCCGGCGCGGCGGGGCGGTTCGCGACGGGCGTCGTGGACACCGGCAGGACGTTCCCGCTGGTGTACTCGCTGGCGCAGTGCACGCCGGACATGTCCGCCGGCGACTGCCTGGCGTGCCTCCGCCGCCTCACCAGCATGATCAACTCCACCACGGCCGTGCGCATGGGTGCGCAGATACATGTCACACGGTGCTACTTCAGGTATGAGGCGTACGTGTTCTACGACAGCAAGCCCATGCTGCATCTCACCGGCGCGCCGGCTCCGGCCATCCCCAAAAGTAAGACTATTCTTGGATTCTCAATTATTAGACCTCGTTCGGTTATTCCCTCCAACTGTGGAATTAATCCTCTGGGTGGGCTTTGTTCGGCTATTCTCCATGACTATAGACGTCCAAAATGGGCAGCACGGCCGGGCTCGGGCTGAGATCAGTTGCCCATGCCTACTTACTGCACCATCGGTCTTGGCACGGCTCAATAAGACTCAGGCTATACCGGACCGGCCTAAAGGCATGAAAGCTCACCGTGTTAAAAGTCTATTTTGCCTCCATAATCTCTTAAGGCAGTCTCCTCATGGCTGGAATAAGTCTAGTTTTCATCCCTCATTTCTTTGGGCCGTGTCCTATATTACTAGAATAACTCTATTTACCTCCCTGATCGTTAGACCGGGCCATGTCGGGTGGGCCCATCGTGCCAAGGCAGAGGCCCAGACACGGCCCAAAGGTCGGATCATGTTGTGCTTGGGTCGGGCTAAAACCCTATGCTATAGGCCTAGCCATCGGGCCTCAGGCCTTTTGGCCAACTATATCCACGACGGACGCAATGGATGGGATTAACCAAACAAGCTTTAGAGATTACAAATTCCGTAAAATTAAATCATATATAGTATACTCTTCTGATCTGACATGTTAGTGACCTTAGATGGCGTCACATGTCACTAGTATAACAGGGTAAATCTTTAATGTTCGATCTAAAGGAAGGACATATGGACAAACCTCACACCAAATGTTTTGAACTTGTTTGAGTTTAGTTAAAATTAATTTAATTTCAGCAAAATCAGATTCAACCTTTTTTTTCTGACATTTGGAATTCACCAAAATTATTATGTATTCAGATTTTCAACCTCCTAACCCACATGTCAATTCAGATTTTCAATTTCCTAACCCACATGCCAGTAACTTTAGATGACCCCACATATCAATGGGTACATGCGAGTAAATTCTTAAATTTTGATCTAAAGGAACAGTATATGATCAAATCGCCTGCTATGATTTAAATTACTTTCTTATTAGTTTTGACGTGAAAAATGTTCATTGCCTTGAACAATTTCGAATTTGTTTGACTTTAGGTAAAGTTATTTCAAATTCAGCAAAATCTGTTCAAATTATTTTTTTTTGAATTTCCTGAAATTTGTAATTCACCAAATTATTTAATATTGCATGTTGTGAACCTGTCCCAATGCACTATAGTAATGAATGATTTACAAAATAATATCCAATGTGTACTATTAATATATTTTTCCATGTATACAAATTAGCTTCTATCTACTTTTGTTTAGAAAAAAGATTGT